>NW_028258317.1:0-1432500 GCF_053883595.1 Heterocephalus glaber
AAAGTTTAATGGACAGATAAAGAGTAAGCATATCTGCCCTTGTTCCCCAACTTAAGGAGAAAGCATTGTATCTTCTCCATTGATATAAGGCATTCTCACTGGAAGTATGGAGTACATGTCTTTACTCTGTTGAGAAGATTCTGTTCTACTTCTAGTCTCCTGATAGCTTTTACCATGAACAGCTGTAGAATTTAGTCCAATACTTTTTCTCCAACTAGTGACAGGATCATATGGCTTTTTCCTTTCCTCTGTATAAATGATGACTTTTGGGGGGGGCGGTGGATCTTCCAATGCTGAACCAACACTGCCATCCCTATAACAAAACCACTTTCTACATACTGCCAGATCTGACTTCCAATAGTTTGTTTTGTTAAACAAGTTTCTATCTATGTTCATACTTTTTTCTTCTATTATCTTCTTTATCCAGTTTTAGGATTAGCACAACGTTGAGTTCCTAAAATGAGGGGAGAAGTCTTCCTTCTTTTCTCTGCTTTAATTGTTTTATATTTATCAGTTTAAATGTTTATGAGCCTGCTGTTGTCATATAGGTAGGTTTTCAAGCTAGGAATATACTTTCTTTAATAGGTGCTACTCAAATTTTATATTTAATTTTTCAAATATTTTTCTTTAGTTTTAGGTAAATCGTGTGATGTAAGACACTGCCCAAGAAAATCTTTGGATATGTTTCTTCTCAAAGAACACCTAGGTTTATGAAATGTCAACTGCCTAAACTCAAACTGGTGACAGATACTTTTTGACAATTTTCCATCTTTCAGAGAATTTCAGCTAGAGATGAAGATCAGTTTCTCTCATGAAGATGCAATTTTACCCATGTAAGCCAAGAAAGATCGGGCATATCAGAATTTTAAAGCAAAAGTAACTTTTCCTTCATTGCTTTATTGAAATGTACAAGTCATGCTGAAAATATTTGAACAATAAGAGTATTACGATATACTATAACTTGGATAATATCCTGAGTTCGATCCCTGGTACCAGGAAGAAAGAAAAAGGATTGTAGTGAAGACTGTACAAACTCAGTAAATTTACTAAAACTCACTGATCTATACAGCTGAAATATTTTTATCCTATATCATTTGTACCTCAATAAAATTGAAAAAAAAATTTATACTCCAGATCCCCAACTGATATTGAGATAAAACATCCACTTATGAAAGTTGGGAAATCTAACCCCAGGAAACAATCTGGAACAAGTCTCCTCTGAAGAGTTTTCTCTAATTCTTTCTATAAAGTGTATCTTTTCAGAAAAAACCCACTAGTTTATACTAGCATATGATTCTTATATCCCATATCCCTTTCATGGCTAGAGTGCATTTGGTAGGTCCATTCAGGAATAACTACACAGATCAATCTGTCACACAGTATTTGAACTGCAGGGATTTGGGGTTGAGAGACGCACAAAGAAGAAACCAAAAACCTTACATCCAGAGGTAGCATTTCAGACCTAAGCACATTAAATTACAGCAAATATTCCTGAGTCTCCGATCAGCATTAAGATCTCTTCACTGCCATAAGCCCAATATACGATAGTTTAGTTCTGTTTTTATAGGAGCTGCCTCAAATTTCAGCTTTATTAACTTATTTCTGAACACTGTTGAGTCAGAAGGGCTCCTGTCGAGCTCCATGACCTGAGACCCAAATCTCACGCAGGGTCTTTCATTCCTTTTTCAGTTAGAAATTATTCAGACTTCACCAAGGTAATTTTGAATATTCATCAATACCCGTATATTCTGTACTTTGTAGGACTAATTCCACACACACACACAAAAGTAAAACTGAAAACATCCTCATCAATTCTACATTCATTCCTTGAACTTGACTAGCTATCAAATGGGGGTCTCTCTTAATTTTAGCGTGTATATCCTCCAGATGGTAGAGGATTAAAATACCAAATTCCTAAAATGGGAAAGTTGGGTTATACGCAGGAGAAAAGCTGAGAAGTAATGAAGTAGATTTCCCATTTAAAGGAGACAGCTGCTACTCAGAACCAGCTGAGTGCTCCATGTATACATGAGCCCAGTTTGGGCAGCCCTTAACATATTGTTTTTAATCATTCTTTTTTTTTTTTTTTTTTGTACTGGGGATCGAATTCAGAACCTTGAGCTTGGGAGACAGGTGCCAGCACCACTGAGCTAAATCCCCATCCCGAAATTTGGTTTTTAAGGAGAAACCTCAACATGAAATTCCCTAATTTGAAATACGGACAACTAAACATACATACATACATACATACATACATATACATACATTTACATATAAACATCCCACCATGAAGACAACCCAAAATATGACTCGGTCTAAGAGATATGACCTCTATGATACTGAATGCTTACACTTGCAATTGCAGGAAGCTGTACAGACATAAATTGTAAAATATATAATTCTATGTTGCAAATGAAAACCCAGTCAGGGCAAGTGTTTTTGGCATGTTTTTTTTCCTCCACACCAATCTATTAGATTTCTGGAGGGGGACTGTGATTCTCATGGCTGAGGTAACTCAACTTCAAGTTGTTTGGATTCTTAATCCCTTTAGCCAGTAACCAAAAGTTAAAATTCGGGGTGTTCTATTTATTAGAATTTCCCTGCAAACAAACTTGTTTGAGCTTCTCTGGCTTGTTCCTATCATATTCTAGGGATGCCTGCACCAAGTGTTTAAAAAGTATTCAACATTCTCACTAAACTAGAAGTCCGGTAGCCTGCAAGAGAACTGTTTTCTATCAGAGAAACAAGAAAATTCCAAAAAATCTGAAATGTTTAATATTTCTACAGCATCACAATTATCAGAGATAAAAATAACAAAACAAAAAACACCTTAGAAAGCATTAGTCCCATCCATTCACTCTACTGGTACAGGACCTACAATCCAGAAAGGTCAAATGATTTCTACAAGGTTATATAGTATAAAGCTGGCAAGCTGAGATAGTAATGTGAGTCCAGTCAAATTCTTTCCATCTTGATACACTAGAGTGGGAGAATAGCAGGAGAGAGAAATCCTCTGAAGAAAAACACTTTTCAAATTTAAGACTGGCCTTTTAGAACCATTTCACATCTCATACTTTCTGCACTTACCACATGGCTTTATCAACTCTATTGCCATTAAAAAGCAGATGACATCCTTGAAATGAAGAGGGATGAATGGAGAAGAATTTTCTCTAGCTGCTAACCCACTGAAGTTGCAGCTATTAATCAATGTTGTGGTAGTTCATATCCCAGGTTTTCCAGTAATTTGAGCTAAATTTCCAACCCCCTGGCCCATCTTACTTTATTTGCAGAACTACATTTTGGTGTGTGATGCCCGATGTCTGATAAGGCTTGAAATACTTTTAAATATTTTGTCACATGTATTGCATTCATGGTCACTTGTTCTGGTATGAATTTTTGCATGTTCTACAAGGATTGTGCTTCAAGTAAAGCTTGCTCCACAAAAGTCACATTCATCGAGTTTCTCTCCAGTATGAGTTCTGTAATGTTCATTAAGAGATGAACTCCCACAGTCTTTACATTTGTAAGGTTTCACACCAGTATGGCTTATCATATGACGACTAGGAATGGGCAGAGAAAGCTTTCTCACATTGGTCACATTTGTAGGGTTTTTCTCCTCTATGAAGTCTTTGATGATAATGGAGAGTTGAAAAATGGCTAAAAGTCGCACCACAGTCATTACACAAATATGGCCTTTCGCCAGTGTGAATTCTCTCACGTCCTTTAAGGCAAGAAGCTTGTCTAAAGTCTTTTCCACATTCATCACATGTATATGGTTTCTCCCCAGTATGAATTCTCTGATGTTTGGACAGGGAAGATCTATGACTGAAGGATTTTCCACAATACTTACTTTTATAAGGTTTTTCTCCAGTATGAATTTGCTGACGTTGATAAAGAGATGAACTGTCACTGAAGTTTCTCCCACAGTCTTTACACTGAAAGGGTTTTTCCCCACTATGAATTCGTTTTTTCTTTTATACAAATGCATTTCATTGTTTTAAAGAGAACAAAAGAGGCAGGAACTATTTGCATATAATAAATCCTGGCTTATAAATTTTGGTTTTAGTGGTAAAATCTTGAATCATTCAGGGATTTTTTGAAAATTTTTACTTTATTTTTATTTTATTTAATTTTTGCTTCACTGTGTCTTGAACATTGATATTACAGAAAAGTACATCTGACATAAAGTGTAAACCAGTGTCTCAAAACACTGGAAGAACTTGGAAAGTAAATATGACTCTTCTTATTTCCTCTAAGTAATCTTTAGTAAAACAAAAATTGATCTTTGACATAGATTTGTACTTTTAAAGGCATTAATATTGCATTTATATCAGGTAAGCAACTATACAAATATGCTAAGGAGGGCCTTGAAAATAATCTTTCATCAGTTAAAAGAAGTACAGGAAGGCTGAGTGAACAGGACCAACTTAAGACAGGTTTTATACATTTGATGTTGGAATCTAACATACATTGTGGGTGAGAAGGATGGACATTCAGACAAGGGGTCTTACTCCTTTCCTCATGTAGTTCTGTGTTTGTGAAGAGATATAGTTTTATGTACTGGAGAATGCTTACACAGTGGTGATAAGTGCCAAAATAGAACAAGTTCCCTTCTCTCACTTTGCTTAGTAGGAAACTTTCTGTATTAATAGTTAAATACTATACTTATTACTGTCTTAATCAGTTATATTTAGGAGAGGAGACAAGGAACCTGGTTATAGTTGGTTGACTGGAGGTAGGAATTGCAGAGGAGAAGTACTTCCCATCCATTTAACCCCAGCAGCACCCAGATTTAGTCTGCAAATACCACTCTCCCTTAGGTAGAAAGTATCCTTCAGACAGTATGACCTTTCCATTAAATACTCTTAGGTGGAAAGCACTAGTTCTTAGGACACAATTTCAAAAAGATGAGATGAAAAGGCTCTTTCACAATTACCGATGAAGCCAGGCACAGTGGTGCACACCCATACTCCCAGTTCCTTGGGAAGCTGAACTATGATGATCCCTCGAGCTAGGAGCTCAAGACCAGTTTGGGCAACAGAAGAGACCCCATCTCAAAACAGAAAATTACAGACAAACACACACCTACGTATCTTTAAAATCTTGTTTAGGAACGGTATAGGAGAAGACTACAAAAGCCAGGAGACATGATTTGATTAAAAAATGAAACGCAGCATTTCAGCTCAGAAAGAATTAAGAGCTAAGAATGAATGATAAGGCCTCTTCACAGATCTCTGCAGGCAGTGACAAAGCGTGGACCGCCTGGGCGTGGCCTTATTGGGAGGGTGGGCAGGGCCAAACCCAGGCTACTCTGCCCTTCCAGTGGCAGAGAGCACCAGGACACAGTGTTTTTGCCCCACTATGAATTCTTTGATGTTTAGAGACATTAGCTAGGGTGATACCTTTTGCACAATCATCACATTTGTGGGGCTTTTCTACATTTTGATTTTTGTAATGTGCCTTGAGCAATGAACTACCACTATGAGTTTTTCTATATTCAAGACACGTAGAGTTTTTCTCTACAGTGTGAATTCTATGATAGTTGCTGTGGGGGGGGGCCCTAAAGCAAAAGGCTTTTCCACATTACTACATTTATAAGTAGTTTCTCCAGTTTTATGTGAAGTTGCATCTTGTAATTTCTTGACATTTTTCACAGGTAGAGTTTTTTGTCTTAGAATGGGATGAGCTTTGTGTAAATGCTACCCCACACTTACTGCACTCTGGAATTTAGCCCCCAGATGAATTTTCTCATATTTCTGATGTTCAGAAAGAGATGAAGACGAATTTAGGTCCTTTCCAGCTTCACTGTTTTTCTCTGGCTTTTCAGCACTATTCTCTCTATGGTTCTGAACAAGATCTGAATGTAAACTGAAGGGTTTCTTGCATTCATTAAACTTTCTACACTTCTTCAAGTAGGCTTTCAGATGTTCAGCTTTGTCAGAAGTCCATTTGAGTTTCTGTCCATTGGGGCTCTTTTCTGGGTCTCATACTTCACCCTTATTGTCTCGCCTGTGAGTTTTCTTTTGTATAACTGATCCTGTTGAATGTCCCTGTTTGTTATGATCTTCCTTGGACTTTCCATAACATTTCCAGAATTCTGCTATCGGGCCACAATCATCATCCTTGACGCATTCTTCTATTTTCTCTAAAGTTAAATCTTCCATAAAAACATTGCAGTTTTGAACAGATACCTCCAACTCCCCTTTAGGCTCACACTCTGAAAGAAATAGCAGACAGAACATTTCCTGTTTGCTAAACTGATGTATTGAGACTGAAACAGAAACACAGAAAGTCATGATAAGGAATATGGCTCAGATAATTTTCAATTAGTGCTCTATTGAACAGGGAAAAGAACAGCAATATAGGCAAGCAAGTTAACACAAAGGTTAGGAAAAATATTGAGGAAGATGGAAAGTGTATGCTTCTTAGTTAACAGATGCAAGTTCTTGATCCTCATGTCAGATTTCTATTTCAAACCTAGTCTTCTTCCAAATTTTTCTCTTCCCAAACAATGCTACTATTACTATTTACTGCATACTCATCAAATGCCAGGTCCACGCCAAGCACTTTGCTTTGCATTATTTTGCATCATCGTTACCACAGTCAAAGTACTAGGTCTTCCTATTATCTCTGTTTTATGGATGTGACACCTGGACACCTGAGTGTAAGCAGCTTGTCTATGGTCATATGAATTACAAGTAAGCTTGATTTTTAACCTGGTCTAGCACCAAAGCCCATGCTTTTGATCCCTATACCATATGTCCTCTTCTCAAAGCAAAGCACTAATTTTATACAAAATGTTACTCATATTACAGTTATGCAAGTCCATGCATGCTAGACTTTCAAAGGTTATCACAACTTGGCCCATTCAACTATAAGGATCCTCCAATCTGGCATACATTTCTGGTCCAACCTACACCGCAGTACTCTTGCTCCTATTCTTTCAGTCTTAAAACTTCATACTACCTAGTATTGAATTTCACAACACCTTCAGTATCACATATAAATTTGACAGGGGCTAGGCTTCATGTCCCACGGTCTCCAAGAAGCTTTCTCCAGTACTGTACTCTCATTGTGCACCGGGGATTGAACCCAGAACGTTTGAACCGAGCTACATTGTCCCCCATCCCTTTTTTTTTGTATTTTGAGACAAGGTCTCACTGACTTGCTAAATTACCCAGATGAGGCTTGAACCTGAAATCCTACCTCAGCATCCTGTAGTGCTAGGATCACAGGCATGTATCACCATACCCAGTTTAGCATGTTCACTTTACAGTTAGTGAGTTATATTTGCTTTCCAACATGGAACCAATCTCGCATTTCTAGAATAAGTTTTATTTACATATGATATGTTATAGAGTTATACCTTTGGAATTGATCTTTTGGAGTTGTGTGCTGGGGAGTGAATCTAGGGCCTTCAGGGTGCTAAGACATGCTGTACCCCTGAGTTGCATCCCCAGCCCTCAGTAACATTTTAAAAGAGAATGTTTGCATCTGTATTTCTAGGTGAGTTGAGTTTAAAAGTTTTGTTTTTGCAAACTCAGAGTGCCTAGTTAGACTTCATTTATGCTAAACTTACAAAATGAATTAGAAATAGTTCCAGTATTCTTGTTTCAAATATTTTGTCAAAAGCCAAGGGACTTTCATCGTAAACTTTGATGGGAGTTGCCCTTAAAGTTACTGTTTTACACTCAACCCTTCTGTTCATTTTATGTGTATTTTGTGTAAATAGTGGATAGCTGCATTTTATTTCTTCCCTATTTGGAACAGTGCTTTTATAGGTGAATTTAAGCCATTTTGTTTTGTTTATTGGTTATTGGTTTCTCTTCCTGTTGTAAAATTTGTTTTTTTCCTAATTACTTAAAATCAATGTTTTGTTTAGATTCTGCCAGTGCTTATATTTAAAATGTCTTATTTATATTCTGCTAGTGTTTGTACACATATTTTCATACAAAAATAGGATTTATATGTATATGAACTTTCAATAGCGTATGTTTTACTCCTTTATTCTACTTCGATATCCTAGATTTTGTTTCAACAATCTAAGTTGAAAATCCCATTTAATTATTAAAAATCTGAAAATGCTCTTTCATTTTGCTGGGGTTAGATTCCCAAGGACCTAATCCCTCTGGGTCAGTGCTGTCATCCTAAGACTGCTTTTCATAATGCTCTCCAGTTCTTCCGTGATTAGGGAGTCCTGTGCTTTAGAGCATATCAGACGAAGGGTCAGTTGCCAAGGGCTGAGCCAAAGAATAGTCTAAAGAACCACCGCACCGAGAGATAGAACAGTCATCTTTGAAAGGGGAAAACAAATGCCCAAATGAAAAACCCAGGAAGTCGAATAAGTAGGTTGTTGAAGCAGCAGGTTGAAGTGAATTGCAAATCCAAAAACCATTGACAGGATCTGTTGAGGGTCAAGGCAAGCTAAGCGGGGTTGTAGGGTGGTATAGGGGCCAATGTCATGCATGAGGTTTGTCAGCCCCACATGGTATTCCTTATACATGAAGCGTGTGTCATAAAGAATTCACTGGTCAAAACTAGGCTTTTGAAAGGAAAGTTCATTCCACTTAACAGGGTCTAGCAATCGGGAAATTCGAGCAGCTAGCTGGGAAAAGCTGAGTTTATCACTTCCATGTGTGGATGACTGATACTGGGAGAGATATAGTGGGTGGTAGCTAGGTGGGAGAGACTTCATCTGTGATTGGATGGACTAACACCTGGGCAAAGAGATATTAGCAATGAACAGGGAAAGGAATCAGGCTTATATAGGTATTGAAGGGGCTAAGGAATCTGGGGTGAAATATGTATGACTTGGATGCCCAAGGACGGTCTGCTCAGGTGTGTACACAGTTGGCACCAGGGGTGTTATATACTGCATTTGGAGTCCTTCTGCCCTATTTACGGAGCAGCTGCTGTTGTTTGCTAGAAGCAGCCTGTCTGCTTTGTCCCATTTGTTTGTGAAGGACTCAGGACTGACAGTGTGTTCGTGGGGATCCCGACCATACTTGAGTAAAAGAGTGCAGTTGGTTCATGTTCCTGGTTCCTTAATAGTTGCCATTTTTCTCCCTATTTAGGGCTGCAAAGTTGTTGGAACAGCAGGGACTGATGAAAAGGTTGCATATCTTAAACAAATTGGATTTGATGTTGCCTTTAACTACAAGACAGTAGATTCTTTGGAAGAAGCTTTGAAGAAAGCCTCCCCTGATGGTTATGATCGCTATTTTGATAATGTAAGTGTGAACTGGAGTTACCTGATTAATTGATGAAGTACCATATGAAAGAATGTATCTCTAAACTTCCTCTATAAAATATAGGAAGAAAGTACATATATATGCCTCTTTTATCTTTTTTTTAATCAGTACATGTTTGTAGTACATAATGTTTACATTCCCTGTGGGGAGTTGGTACACATACATAACACATTTTAATTACTTTTTAAAAATCCCCCTTCCTTCTCCTCCTTCCCCCTTCCTCCATCTCTTCATCTTGTTCCCATTTGAGAAAGCTCTATCTCCTTACTTCCTATTATCTATCTTTTATTTTGCTCTTTATTCATATTCTGGGTTTCGCTTGTAGGAGAAACCATGAGATATTTAGGCTTGTGTGTCTGATTTGTTTCACTTAACATTATGGGCTCAAGGGGCATCCATTTTCTTACAAACAATTCAAGTTTATCCTTCTTTATGACAGAGTAGTACCTCATGTTCTCACTCCAAAAGTGATCTTTTATGACTGAGTTCTAATGCTTAGCAAAATGTTTTCAAGGGCCATCCACACTGTAGCATCTATCAATACTGCCTTCCTTTTTATGGCTAAAAAATAGTCCATTATATGGATATACCAAATTTTAATTATCTCCACATAATTGATGGGCATCTGAGTTGTTTACACTTCTTGGCCATTGCATATTATGCTGCTGTGAACATTCATATACAAGTTTTTGTACAAACACGTTTTCATTAACCTTGGGTGTCCACCTATGAGTAGAATTGCTAGGGCACACTGTAACTTCATATTTAATCATTTTGAGGAACTGCCAATCTATTATGCAAAGTGGCTGCACTATCTTATATTTCCAATCTGTGAGGGTTACCATTTTTCCGTATCCTTACCAACACTTGTAATTGTCTGTTCTCTTCTTGTAGCCATCTTAGTGGGTTTGAAGTATTTCATTGTGGTTTTGATTTGCATTTCCCTATGGCTAATGATATTTGGGATCTTTTCATGTACATTTGTATATCTCCTTTGGAGAAATATGTGTTCAAATCCTTTGCCAATTTTCCAAGTGGGTTATTTCTAGGGTTGTAAGAGTTCTTCATGTGTCTGATAGAATTGATTTTCATTATTCACAGTTAGTTACATTCTGGAAAGTCACCAGGACCCCTAAACCACTGCTTCTAGGAGAACTGCATACAGATATGTACGTTGTTTTATTATACTCTTAAATCCTATAAACAACACTTCCTAGTATTTTCCATTTTCTTTATTTTACAAAAGAGAAAATGAGGTTCAGCGATGTTCAGTAACTTGCCTCTGGGTGCCCTACGTACTCCTCCCCTCAGACCTGGTGTTCATACCCATCCAGTGGTCCCCAGAGCCCGGGCTACTGGAACTACACTGCACTGCCCGCCCCGACTCTCCATCCTTTGGTTATCTGTACATGAGAGTTGAAAAAAAAAGCAGTGGATTACCTTCCTTGCTTAGTCAGCTGGGAACAGCTGTCTCTTTTCTGCTACTTTATGCATGTCTAGAAATGCCCAGAGAAATCTCTGTGAGTTTTGATCTTGGCATTATGAATAAAATGTAGCATGTATCCCAATTTACAAATGTAGAATCCACTGTTAATGAGGTTTCCAACTATTTTCTCCTATTCCACAAGTTTTCTTCACTTTTACGATGCTATCCTTTGAAGCACAAAAGTTCTAAAGTTTGATGAAGTCTAATTTATCTAGTTTTTCTTTCCTTTGGTTGCTGTGGGTTTTTGTGTCACATCTAAGAAGGCTTTGCCTTTCTGAAGCTCACCAAAATTTACTCCTGTGTGAGTTCTAAGAGTTTTGCAGATTTTTTTTTATTATATCCATGTCTATAATGTGCGTATAGTGGAGGAAGCAGTCCGATTCGATTCGATCATAAATGTTCATTTTTTGTACTCTCAATTCAGTTCCACTGATCTGTATTTCTAGTCTCACACTGACCTGATTAGTTTAGCATTGTAGTAAGTTTTGAATTTGGAATGTGAGTCTTCCAACATTGTTCCTCATACGTCTTTTCAATATTTTTCCATATGTTTGGATTATAGGAGAAGCAAACTATTGGACTTATCAGAGAACCAGAACATTTAGCAAATTAAAATTTGTTACTATATGTTCTTAGAGTCTAAAGGAAATGTCCATTTTTCTTTCTTTCTTTCTTTCTTTCTTTTTCTTTTTTTTTTTGTACCGGGCATCAAACTCGGAACCTTGTGCTTGCGAGGCAGGCGGTGGAAGCGCTGAGCTAAATCCCTGGCCCAGGAAATGTCCATTTTCAACTTCTCTTTCTAACTGTAATTTTCTGCACAGATGTGCTAATGTAATTAACTCTTTTTGTTCTGGTTTGGTTTGGTTTTGTGTGTGTGTTCTGGGAATCGCACCCAGGGCGTGCACATACAAATCAAGCACTCTACCTCTGAGCTACATCCTTAGCCCTTTTTAAAAGTTTTATTTGGAGACAAGGTTGTGCCGAGTTACTCAGGCTGGCCTTGACCTTGCGACCCTCTTGCGTCAACCTCCCGAATAGCTGAGCTTAGTAATTGCGTGGCAGCGTGACTGGCCCAATTAATTTTCTTGCTACTAAACATTGTGACTTTATGATTCTTGTAAATTTCATGTTTACATTATGTAAAGTGTTTGCTTGTTTGTTTCCCTGTCTGTTTAGGTAGGTGGCGATTTCTCAAACACCGTTATACCCCAGATGAAGGCGTTTGGAAGAATTGCTATCTGTGGGGCCATCTCCGTGTATAACCGCACTGGCCCACTTCCCCCAGGTAACAAGTTCATGCAAATGATCACGAATGCAGACAGACCGGGCAAGGGAAGATGCACCGACATGGGATAGGCCAGTGACTGTGAACATAAATGAAAGATTTCATCATATTCTGGATGAATAATAAAGAAATAGTATTTATGGGATTAGAAGTGTGATTTTATATATTTTATACTAAATCTGCTTAAGTTAGCTTTCAATACTGAAAGCAGGATGAACAAGTATGGAAGAAACATTTGCACTTATTAAAAGTTTTGATTACCTATTATTTTCTGTGAAGTCATATAAAGATAGCCAAGATTTGATTTAGAAAGAGAATGTCTGAGTTCTTCATATTAGTCTTACTGCTGAAGGTGCTGGATTGGGTGGAAAGTGTCTTGATGTGGGTGAAGGGAAAGGCAGTCTGCCACGTTTCCTCACAGTCTTAGACAGTGCTTCCTGGCGTGGCAAGATACCCTGGCCCGGTCAAGTTAACAGTTTCCACTAAAGAGAAAGGGGGTATGTATTTTACCTCCATCCTTGATTGTCCTTGTTTATTTGTCTGTGCCCTGCTGTGCCCTCCATATCCCACTTCTCCCCTCTCTTATACTGAAGTCATTCTTTTCTCTCCGCACTCACAGCAGTCCAAAAGCAGTGCCAACAGAGAACTGTATGCATTTCTCCCAGTCCTACGCCACATCTTGTACAGGCCTCAGTTTATGGATGGGAAGATGAACAACCTGAGACCCCTTGAATCCCATTAGCAGTAGACTCACAACAAAGACCCTTGTTCTGAATTCCTCAAATAAGGTCGTTCTCTGCCCTAATCATTTCATGCTGTTATAGAGTTACAGATTTACCTGTGGTCCCCAAAAGGGGGAAAGAAGAATAAAAAGAAATCTTTCAGACTATAATGAAGATCTAGGCAAAGATCGATCAATTGGTTACTCATTCTTGATCAGTGGGAATGATGTCTTACAGCCACACTAATTAGAAACAACCACATGGAGCTAGGTAGGGCTTAGAGTGGCATGGGCTGAGGAAAAAATAACTTGCAGATTCTCTCTTGAGTTATGAAAAAAAAATCAAAGTGTGAGCTTCTCCAAGAAGGAAACTCCAGATCCATTTGGCAATTTCATCGTTAGGAGACATTTTCTCCCTACGTTTTTCTGCTTGGTGCTAAGCTAGAATCACAGCGCATCATGTGCCAATCAGTTGAGCAGAGCTCCAAGATACATTTTCTTAGTCCCAGTCTAATGAGATATAGCCAAGTATTTTGGTTACAGGAACTTGATCTAGTCTTTTCAGCAATTACTACTTGGAAGTTCAGCTACTCAGAGAGGTCATGGGGATGTCAGGTGACCTTGTCCATTCCACTTTAACCAGAGGGAGTTCTGCCTTGCTTCTGATCTCCAGAAATTCTTACATATTCCATTACTAGGACACCTAGGAATCCAGTAATTATTTCCACCAATTTTACCACTATGTTTGGTGTTTTGCTCTCAGAAAAGAATATTCCCATCAGCAATACTATTTCCCTCTCTTCCAAGTTGAGCAAATAGGGTTTCAATCCTTAACTCAAAAAGAAATACTGTTGGTGTCTTCTGAAGAAGTATTTGAATGTGTCACTCATTATGCAGCAGTTTCTATTGGCTCAGGACAATGTTCTTGCTTAATGCTTCCTTCTTCAAAGTAAAGAGTGGGGACTGTACACTTGAGTGATGCCAGGTGTCTAGGATGCTGAGGATACTTTCCACAAGTTGTCTGGGCTCTTCTGGCTCTGATACTCGCTAGGCACCTTCACCTGACTTCTTGGAACCTGAAAGACTTTATGTAGGTGTTATTTTCTCACTTTCTGGTCACTCAAGATCCTTGGGTGGGGGGGCGGGGGAGCTGGCAGCCCGTATGACCTTTTCTGTCCCACGGAGAAATAGGCCCTTTCTTACAGGGTGACAGAACCGCATGCTCATTCTAGGCGGATGGTTCTCAAGGTGTGGGCCCAGGGCCCACAGTATCCCTGTCTCCTGGGAATTTGTTATAAATATGAATTTTGGGGGCCCTCTCCAGATGCATAACCTGAAATTGTAGGACGGCCCAGCAGTCTTTCTCCGTGAGCCCTCCACATGATTCTTCTACACACTAAACTGGAGATCCACTCTTCAGGCTGACTCTTGGTATTCTGCAATGGCAAGGACAGGGCAGGTGTGAGAGCTCATGGGTCTCCTGATCTATTGTCTCTCGCTAACTCTGAGGCTGGGGGTGGACACTGGTTCTTTGCATCTCCTTTAAGAACAGAACATCAAGAAATGCAGGGATGAGGTAGCACGAGGGTGCTGTGTTGTCTGCGAAGTGGCGGCCATGGGGAGCCTGCGCAGCTTTCGCCTGGTGGCAGGAAATTTTTTTAGGTTAGATGAAAACAGTGCTTCCTCATCACTAGGGTTTACCAGAAGCTCTGATTTGAAGAGACTGAATGGATTGTGCTCCAAACCACAGGAAAGTCCCAAGCTCCAACCAGCACTTTCAGCCACAAACCCGCGGTCTGGGAGAAGAAGATCCTGAGACGGTCAGGTCGCTTCAAGAGCCAGGACCAAATTCCATAGACTGTCTCGTTTGAGATGCTCGATTCTGTGAAGAACAAGGTGCCGATGGAGATGAGCTGCATAATGATTGCCCTGATGGTGCTGGGATGTATCGTGATAGTTATCGAGGGCAAGGAGGCTGCCAAAAGAAATGAGTCTTTAACAACCTTGAACTTAAAAAGAAAGCTCATCTGAGAGAGGAAGCAGCTCTGAAGGCCAAAACAGAGTAGCGGAAGTCTCCATGCCGGCCGGACTGTGAACATCCAGGAGTAATGCAACAACTGCCTGTGTTGAGAAGAGTGTGGTATGACGACCCACTTCCTAAATGTATGTCTTGCACAAGCTTATACCAGTTCCTCAAAGAGGTACAAATAAATTTTCTTGAAGAAAATTAAAAAAAAGAAGAAATGCAAGGAAGTCCTAGAATGCCTGGATTAAAATAGAAAGAGAAGCATGCTATGTACCAGGAATATCAGAGCAATCATTCTTCAGAAGTGCAGAAAACTATTAATACATCATCCCTGGGCCCTCTTTGTGTCCCGTAGCACTGTTTGGGAAGTTTTTGGTGGTTCTTACTTCCAGGATGTAAGAGATGAATGCTGCCTGACCCATACAAGGAATCTTAGTGTGCATTAGTTTCCTATTGCTGCTGTAACAAATTACCACAAACTTAGTGGCTACCACAACAGTCATTTATTCTCCTTCTTCGGGCAGTCAAAATTCTAAACTGGTCAGCAGGCCTGCCTGCCTTCTGGAAGCTCTAGAGGAGGATCTATTTCCTCACCTTTGGAACTTCTAGAAGCTGCCTGTATTCCTTGGCATGTAGTCCCTTTCTCCATCCTCAAAGCCAGCAGCATCCATCTTCATCCTACTTGTTATTCCTCTTGTCTACCCTTGCCAATCCCAGCTTCCATCATCGCTTATTTTTTCTTGGGTCTCTCTTGCCCTTACAAGAGTGCTTGTGATTACGTTGAGACGATCTGTCTAACCGAGAATAATCTCCCCATCTCAAAGTTCTTAATGTAATCACATTGGTAAAATCTTTTTTACAATGTAAGGTGAAATAGTCACAGATTTCCATTGTGGATGCTTTGGGGGCCATTATTCTGCTTTCCACACAGTGTTTGTTGTAAATCATGGCATGTTGACACCTCCATGGACCCTGTGAGCCAAATGTGCCCTCTGCTTTCAGGTCCAGACCCAGAAAGTATTATCTATAAGCAACTCCGCATGGAGGGGTTCCTGGTGTACAACTGGCAGGGAGAAGTCCGTGAAAAGGCTCTGAAAGATTTGAGGAAATGGGTTTTAGAGGTAAGCAGCTCCACAACTGCCCCATTCCACTGTATACTTGATCTCTTTGCTTTTGGTACTCAAAACCATTAGTCCGTCCGTTCTTCCCTCTGGTGTATCATCAGTTTCTCCATGCCTATTGAATCACTGCTTTTCAAATACAGACATTCTCACTTTTCTCATCTTAACATAGGAGAGGAAACAAAAAGAACCCTTTCTAAATTTCATCTCCACTGCACTTACAAGACCACTTCACTGATTTCCTCCTTTGTAGCAAAATACCTGGACATGTTATCTATACACATACATGCCGACTCTCTCCATTCTTTCTTGAACCCATGTATCAGGTTTTTGCACTGCTGCCATTGCATAAACACTGCTGTCTTCATGGTCACCAGTGTCTGTCACACAGGGAAATCCAGTAGTCTGTCTGTACTATCACTTGGTTATGGGGGAATATTTTAGAGAGTGATCGCTCTCCATTACTGTACTTTCTTCCTTTGGCTTCCTTAGCACTTGGTTTTCCTCACTAATTAATCTTCTGCCGACTTTTCTTCTGGCTTCTCTCCAAATTAATAATAGAGGACCTGAGGCATGGTCCTTGGACCTCTTTTCTTCCCTATCCACACTCTATTATCCCTTCATTAGCTCGTCCAAGCTCCTGGCTTTAAATACGAGCAGGATCCTGAGAGCCCCCCAATTTTTGTCTCCTTTGCAGTCCAGTCTGGTACCTGGATGCCTAATATACATCAAAAACTCCTTATGTTTTAATCCTTCCTGCTCAACCTGCTCTACACTCAGACTTCACTATCTCAGAGATAGCCGTTCTACTCGTCTACTGCTGAGTGCAAAACCTTTGAAGTCGTGAGGTTTGGGAGCTCTTGGGGAGCTAAGGTGGGAAGATTGTGAGTTAGATGCCACTGTGGGCTATGTGGAGAATCCAAGGCCATCTCAGACTATGTAGTGAGACCCTGTTTCAAAAGCAAAACAAAAACCTTGAATTGTCTTTGGTGTGTTTTCTCCCTCAGATCCATGTCCAACCTTTCAGTAGGTCCTGATGGCTCAATCCTCAATATATGTACAGAATCTGACCAGCTCTTGCATGTCCTCTGCTCCTACCGTGGCCCAGGCTACCACACCGCCTGTTCTGGACATGTGCAGTAACCTCTATCTTCTATGTGGTCTCCCACTTTTGCATGCCTACAGACAATTCCCATCTGGGTAGCCAGAGTGATCTTTTAACTGTCATTCTTATGTGCAAATCCCTGCAAGCCTTTCCACTTCAGTTAGCATAAATCCAAAGTGCTTTATTATAATAACCTACAAAGCTGTACACAGTCTGGCCCTTATTCCTCTTTGATTTCATTTCTTTAGTGTTCGTGCTTTTGCTTACTCTGATAGGTATCCCTCCGTGCCCCATGACTGCTTCCTTAAGTCTCTCCACGTTCTTCAAGTCCTTGCTGAAAAGCACCTGAGAATGAGGCAACTTTTAAAATTTTTTGCTGGGGATGGTGGTACACGCCTGTAATCCCAGCACTTGGGAAGCTGAGGCAGGACTGCTGCAAGTTCAAGGCCAGCCTGGGGTACAGAGTGACCTCAAGCCCAGGCTGAACTGCAGAATGACACTCTCTCAAAACACAAAGATAAACATTTTTCATTGACTTGATGCATAATATTTGTACACGCTTTTGAGTTACACTATGATTTTTGATATACAATGCATAATAATGCATATACAATGCATAATAGATGTATCAGGTTAATGGAGATATCCAGCACTTCTGTTATGCTTTCTTTGGTTGGAATACTATTCAAAATCTTCTCTCCTAGCTATTTTAAAATACGTATTTCAGAGTTAGTGGGACGTTGATAGAAAACTTTATAAACTTTTTTCACTTCAGTAAAGATTTGTCTTGCATCTTGCTGTCATTAAAGGCAGTTGATCCTAAAATTTCAGTCACTTAAATGTACCCACGAAACAAAAATATATAGTCTCCATTTTCCCCGGACTTTAATTTGCTCAATTATACCTCAGTGTTGTAGCAGCATTGTGTACCTGACACAGTGCTTTGATCTTTTCAGACCCTTGGTACTGACCTGAAGGAGATCTAAGAGTCCTTTCTCCTTTTGAGTTCGAATCACAGCCTTAATGTGGTCTTTCTTGCTTTATGTGCGTTTGCCTAATGTAAACGTGTTTTAATGCTTCTTGTTTGTATTGGGTAGCATGGGGATAAGATTTTAACTGGTTATTCTTGAATTGCTTCTACAATAAACCAATTTTATAATCTTTAAATTCATCAGCTTTTTACATTTGTGTTCTTTCCATTTAAGGCTTCTTAGATCTAGTTATGATTAATGGAGCACATTGATTTGAAGTTTCAGATCTTCCAAAGCACTATTTTGTAATAATTATTTTCTAAACATACTGCCTTAAAAAAAAAAGTAAGAAAGTGACTGTGATACAAATACTGTTCCTCTTCTAAGTATTCATATTAAATATGAAATATTAATATTAAATATGCTCTTGGAGCATAACAGACTGAAAAATAGCAGTAATTATATAAGCCAGAATTCATACCGATCAGTGTTGAAACTCAGTGCAAAAACAAAAGGCAGTATCCAGTGGTTAACAATTTCATAGGTTTTGTACATCTGAGAAATGAGTAGTCAGATGAATTTTTATCTTTGCATGTTTTTATAAGAATTGTGGATGTGCCTACCTCAACAGTCATTTCTTGTATCTGGAAAAATATTTTCCACATTTTAAATGTTTTATATTAGAGATTTCTTTAATGAACACTTGTCAAATATATATATATATATATATATATATATATATAGTACCAATGTTACTATTTTTTTGTTTTAGATGTAAGAGCATGCTCATGTTAGGTACTTACATAAATTGTTACGTTATTTTTTCTTATTTACTATCTTTTTGTTTGTTTCTGTGGTTCAAATATATTCTTTCTTGAAAGTAAAAAAAAAAAATACATATTTAATTGGATGTAACCATAGTATGCAGCAGAATATTAGAATGAATGGGGGAACTTTTAAAATGACCTTATTTTAAGTTCAAGTATCCCTTTATTTCTGATCTCGTCTTTTTATCCATAGCAATCCCATTTGTATGTATTGCCATCTCCCTTCCATGAGACTGTAACCTCCATGAAGACAACATTCATGCATTTTATTTTCTGATATAGCTGCAACAGCCAGAATAGGGTTTGAATCAATGTAAGCACAAAGGGGCTGAGGGAGGTAGCTTAGTGATATAGTACATGCTTAGCATGCTGAGGCTGTGGGTTTAGTACGTAACACCAAAAGAAAAGGAAATATATATATATATATATATATATATATATATATATATACTAGATAAAAGTTGTAGAAAGAATAAATAGTAGAGCAGCACATAAGTGAGCCATGGCTGTCCTAGGTCCTAGGTCACAAAAAGCTTTCTTATAGCTGTGCCTTTGGGTCCAGAAGAAGAACCTCTTTTATCATGAGCTGTGATCATTTTCCCCCCGTTACCATGTGGACTTTTAGTCACTAGAAATCTAAGGGCTCAAGGTGCATTATCCTAGTTTTGGAAAGGAAGTGTGATATGATACTTCCTAATTCCTGGCCCATGGTCATTTCCCAATTCCAAAAAATAGATTGCTCCTCTGGCAGCCATTGGAGCTTGGCAGTTTTCCCAGTGTAACACATGGAGTGCTGGGCTGGGCTCTCTAGAATCCTGAGAAGAGCTGAATTATTTTTAAATTCCTAGCGTGTTGCTTTTTTGTCCTCTATGACAGAATAGAATCTTGCTTTTCCATGATCACAGCTAACAACAAGAAACCCCCGTGCTGGTGAGCATGATGTCTATAATGCTTATTTCTAACAAAGTGAAGCTGATTAGCTTCTACTTTAAGTAACTAGTGAATTCTAGTCTTTTCCTTTCCCTCTCATCTTGATTTTGTAATATACATTGTATTTTAAAACAGTTTTACATACTACAGAGAGCTCTCTCTCATATTGTCTGCATTCTATACCATAAATTCCCCTATCATCAACATTTTCTATTACTATTTGTATTAATACAGTAGCTAGGGCTACTGTAACAAAGTTTAAAGCAACAGACTGGGTTCCTTAAAAGGCATTTATTTTCTGAAGGCTCTGGATGTTGGAAGTCTAACATGAAGGTGTCAACAGAATTCTTTCTTCCGAGTCCTTTCCCTGCATCTTTATTTAGTCTTCTATTATGTCTTAATCTCTTAAAAGAACACCAGTCCTATTGGCTTATGACCGACCCATGTGGCCTCACTGTATCTTTCTTTTCATTTTTTTTATTAGTACATGTTTGTAGTACATAATGATTACAGTCCTCACGGGGAGTTGGTACATGCACGTAACACATCTTCATTCTTTTTTTCATGCCCTTCTTCTACCCTCCCTGCCACGTGTCATCTCTTGGCAGCCTTCCCTTTTGAAAAAGATTTATCTCCCTACTTTCTGTTATCTATCTTTTATTTTGCTCTTTATTTTGGGTTTCTCATATAAGAGAAACTATGCAGTATTTAAACTCATGCACTTGATTCACTCAACATGACTCAAGGTGCATCGATTTTCTTATAAATGACTCAAGCTTATCCTTCTTTATGGCAGAATAGTACTCCATTGTTTATAAAGACCACATTTTCTTATCCATTCATCTGTTGATGGGCATATAGGCTGCTTCCAAGATTTAGCTGTCATGAACTATGTTGCTATAAACATGGGTATGCATGTACCACTGTAATATGATGTCTTTAACACTTTCAGGAAGATACCTAGAAATTGTTTCTTTAAAGGCCCTGTCTCCACACACAGTCACATTGTGAGGTACTGGGGTGAGGCCTTTAACATACGAATTGAGGAAGAAGGGCTTCACATTTCAGTCTACAATAGTATTCATTCTCTTTTAAACATTAAACTAGATTCTAGCTTTCCATTCTATTCAGATTCTATGCCTGTTCAAAACGTAGCAATGAGCTGAGGGTTTCAAGTCAAGGATTCAAGTCGCAGAGCTTCCCTGTTTTCTGAGTGCCTTAAAACAAATAATTTTCTTCCTAAGTTCATACCTGGTGTCAACCATCAGTAGAACACCTTGGAGAAAAAAAGCTTCCAGTTATTTCCAGCCTGTCTCAACATAGACCCCTTAGGAGAATCTGAAAATGTAAATCAGCCCCACATAGCAGACTGTATCCCTGGGGGAAAAAAAATGAAAAATCTTCCTCCCTAAAGTAAATCCTTCCCTCCCTTGCTCCTAAATAAATGCTAAGCACAAATTGAAAGAACCTTGGGCCGGGGATTTAGCTCAGTGGTTCCGTCGCTTGCCTTGCAAGCGCAAGGACGGGAGTTCGATCCCTGGTACAAAAAAAAAAAAAAAAAAAAACACGCGCGCACAGAAAAAGAACCTTGGCCTGAGGGGGATACAAATTATTGGACTGCCATAATTATAGACACGTCCCGAAAAAGCTCTACCACTGCAGGCCCCAAATGGGAGTAAAGATTCTGCATTGTGTGACTACGAGAAATGACTTTTGAAACAGACCATCTACCCAACACTCACATTTTAAAGGAGGAAAGGCATGTTTGGGTTCACAGCTTGTAGAGGTTTCAGTCCATCAGTCCAAGGCAGGGTGGCATGCCACAGGGGCATAGCAGAGGACAAACAGCACACGGCATGGCGGCAGGAAGCAGATAAAGCAAAAAGGGTAGAGGAAGAGAGAGATAGACCTAGGCCACACATCCCCCCTGTGACCCTCCTCCTCCAACCAGGCTTCACCTCTCAAATCACATTTAGCTATAAATTCCTGAGTGACTAGTCCATTGGTAATTATCACACCCCCGTGTTCCAGTCACCTCAACAAAGCCCACCTATGAACTTGTCAGACTTTAGCGGGGACATCCAGATATAAACCATAACATAGACAGTATCTGGCAATGATGTTCTGTTCTGTATCTACTTCCACCTTTTCGGAAATCATTGCATTAAACTTGTTATTAAACTTGTCTGGGCTGGGGACATAACTCAGTGGCACAGTGCCTGCCTGGCAAGTGAAGCATGAAGTCCTGAGCTCAATCCCTGGTACCAAAATAACCCACAAACTTTTCTATGCAATTTGCTTAGCAATTGCTTAATCATAGCCTGTGACATTTCTTCTTTCATACTGTGATCTGACACCTACCTGCTGTATACTTATGTGTACTTCGTAATCTGTTAATACACTATGTATGGAGATCCTGCCCCTCAAATTAACTTTCAGTTCACAGAAAACTTGCCTCCCTCATATGAACTGTTAAAAACAATAAATGATAAATTTGTGCTAGGATGAGAAGAGACAATTATTTGGAATATGAAATCAATGTTGGTTGTTGTTTTGATACAGGGCAAAATCCAGTATCATGAACACATTACCGAAGGATTTGAAAACATGCCGGCTGCATTTATGGGAATGCTGAAAGGTGATAATTTGGGGAAAACCATCGTGAAAGCATGAAAAAAAAGACATATGAATCATCATAGCATGATTTGGATGACTACATAAATTTTCACTCTTTGGTAAAAATGTATACTGTCCAAATAATCTGAGGTATACTAACTGTAATGATCTACTGAATAAACTACATTAAAGTGGTCTGTAATCAGTGACAAGTAATACTAATTTCATAGATAACAACAGCCAGTCACCTTTTCTATCTACTGCTTTTTCTAGTTTTCAGTGGCAAATAATGGCCTTGGGGTCTGTATCAGTCAGTTTTCCATTACTGTGACAAAATACTTGAGATACTCAAGTTATAAGGAGGGAAGATCTATTTTGGCTGTTTTGTAGGTTTCAGTCTATGAGCTGTAGGCCCCATTCCTTTGGTCCTGAGGTGACAGGAACAACCGGTGGAGGAAGCAGCATACCTCATGGCAATTGGAAAACAAAGGAGACAGAAAAATGGTGGGGCCGGGGATTTAGCTCAGTGGTTCTGGCGCCTACCTTGCAAGCGTAAGGTCCCAAGTTCTATGCCTGGTACGCCCAAAAAGGAAAGATGCTGTGGTCCCAATGTTGCCAGTAAGGGCACACCCCTAATATTCTAATGTCCTCCCACTAGACCCAAACTTCTAAAGACTCCACCGCTCCTCAGCAGCACCAGAGGCTCATGACCATACCTTTTAAAACAGAAGCGTTGGTGATGGGGCACTCACTCAAACCACAGCAGAGTTCAAATGTTTAATATCTCTGTGACCTTGGATTTCCAATTTTTCATCTGATCCCTCGTACCAAAAAATAACAAATAAGTAAAATAAAAATAAAGATAAAGACTATTTCCTATCCTCCATTGCAATTAGGTTAGGGCCAATGTGACTGATTTCTGGCCAGTGGAAGAAAGAATTCTAAGGCAGGGGGCCTCAAAGTTTCTTGGTAAAGGCATCCTTAGGACTTCAATCATTTTTTCATAGTGCCTGAGGCCAAAAGATATAGCTAACAGTTCCATTTGCTAGTTACTGTAGTTCCAAACATAGTAGTCATAGTTTATGTTGCATCTGTCACTGTGTTATCTTCAAAATATTCAAATGTCCTAGGGAGCTCTCTGCACTGTCCTAGAATATTTTGGCACCCAGTTGGGACTTCTCCAAGCTGTTTCTAGGCCAATGTTTGTGTCTGACCTTGGAGGTTGCATATTCTAAACAGCATGGCTACAAAATGTTGGAAGACTGCCTGGGAATAAAGTTTTATTGAGTTAACCAGTTGAGACCTGTTGGCTTTTCTGTGGATAGCATTGCCTTCTCTAACTCTCTACTGTCCAATATAGCTATGAATAACTGGGAATGCAAATATGCCACATTCCAAAAATTTTTTAAACAGGCAGAGTGAAGCATTTTTTCATTAAACACTACTTTATTGTTTTAACAAAACTACAATTCACTTTAACCATTGCATTGCAGAGGGCACTGTTGTACTGTAACTTATACAGGAACGTGCATTATTTGTAGTGTCACATGTAAACACACTACCAATCTAGTCAGTTTCAAAGAGTGATTCGGGTATTTTTTTATTCATGGATGAAATATCATGATAGGTCTACTTGGATATATTATGCAACTAGCACAAGAGTATACCTAAGCAGACAGCAAAGTTACAGTGTTACATAAATCATAATCATAAATTGATATTTATTGCTTCAGTTATTTTCGAGTCAAAATTTTGGAAAATGTTAAAAATGTAAGCAAATGCATAATACTGAAGCAGAATTTGGTAAAGACAGAGAAGCTCATATTTATAACCAGTCGAGAAAAAAGGGAATAGAAGAGTATAGTGGATGTTCAACGATAAATGATAATTGTAATTTACAGCAGGAAACAAAACCACTGTTTAATTCCAGTGTGAAAGACAATAACTGAGACAAGATTTAAGATTTACAGAAATTTTCAACAGCTTAATCAAAAACAGAATCCACCAAATTAGTCATATAGAATTTCTAACAAAACTTTTTAAACAAATTTTAACAGGACCTGAGTATGTAAACTTAGCCAGCTATAAAACACCTTGGTTGTTACACATACATACACACACACACAAATGCACACACACAATCTCAGACAGATTGAAAAGAAATAATCACGTTAGATTTCATAATTTCATAATTGTGAGAAAATGACATCTGAAAGCTCACTGAAACAAATATTTAAATACCAATAAACTATTCTGCTCAGAGAAGGTGAGCCGGTCCCAGCACCCAGAAGGAAGCTCCCTGCCTCCATCCCAGGCTCCTAGGGCAGAGAAGGTGAGCCGGTCCCAGAACCCGGAAGGAAGCTCCCCCGCTGCCATCCCAGGCTCCTAGGGCAGAGAAGGTGAGCCGGCCCCAGAACCTGGAAGGAAGCTCCCTGCCTCCATCCCAGGCTCCTAGGGCAGAGAAGGTGAGCCGGTCCCATCACCCGGAAGGAAGCTCCCCCGTCTCCATCCCAAGCTCCTAGGGCAGAGAAGGTGAACTGCGTGGGATCCAGAAGCACACACACACACCCCCCGTGGAAATGAGAAAACACATAAACAAGCCTCAAAAACAGACTTCCAGATCACCTACAGCAACCCCAAAGGGAAACGAGTTGGAACACTCTGATAACCACCTGGACTCTCTGAACTGGCAACAAAAGAGGATCTGGGAAAAAAGAAATCAGTAATAATTACTCAGATAACAGCAAAGATTTTGCTCATGGTGCAAGACATGATTAATAAATCTAGAGAGGACACAGATTAAAAAAATAGAGGATCTGAGGAACATGATGGCATCCCAACATAAGAATCAAATGGAATCCATAAAACATACAAACAGATTTCCAAGAGATTAAAAACTCCATCGAAAGTCTGCTCAGCAGAATGAACCAATGTGAGGATAGAATTTCACATATAGAAGATAAGATTGCAATTAGTGAGGAAGAAAAGAAAAATTGCTTTCAAATTGTAAGGGAACATGAGAAATCAATCCAGCAGCTGCTAGACAATGCAAAGGAGACTAACATAAGACTGATTGGAGTCAGTGAAGAAAGAGGAGCGAATGCAGATGACATAAAAAAACTGTTCACAGAAGGGATGGCAGAAAACTTCCCAAGGAGGGGAAAAGAACTTGACATACAGATAAGTGAGGCATATAGGACTCCAGGTAGCCTTGATCAAAAAAAGTCTACACATAGGCACACAATAGGATTCCAGAAATCCAACAGAAGAACAAAATTCTACAAGCAGTGAGAGAAAAGAAACAAATCACATACAAAGGAAAGCCCATCAGAATCACAGCAGACTTCTCAATGCAAACCCTCAAGGCAAGAAGAGCTTGGAGTGATGTATTTCAAGCCCTAAAGGAAAACAGCCTCCAACCCAGATTGATGTACCCTGCAAAACTGTCTTTCAAAATTGATGGAGAAATAAGATACTTTCATGGTAAAGAGCACCTCAGGAACTTCATGAATACCAAACCGGCACTCCAAAAAATTTTAGACAGTACCCTAGTAGAAAACGCAATGAGGATCACAACCCCAGGAAACCCCTTCAGAATGAATCCAGTGGGCGTGATAAATTAAACGCAAAGGGGGAGAATCCAACAAAAAGAAAAAGTCATGACAAGGCTTTTAAAACTTTTAATTTCATCTCCCTAATGAGTGCATAATTCAATCTTATTATTGTACTGATTAGTATTTTCCTGATTCTAGAGTTGCACACCATTCCTTGTGCTCTACTGGCTATTTATCGCCTTCTTATGTCTACGTTTTAATTGGGTTGTCTATTAATGAGCTCTAAGAATTCTTTGTATATTCTGGTCATAGGTTATATGCATTGTAAATATGGTCTGTTTAAGGACTACTTTTCATTGTAATGATGTCATTTAAAGTTCTAACTTTTGATGGAATCTCATTTATCAATTTTTTCTTTTATACATCATGCTTTTTGTATCCTAGGTAGTTCTTGCCTACCTTGAATTCATAAATATTTTTCCTTATGATTTCTTCTTAAAGTTTTATACTTTTAGGCTTTCTTATTTAGGTTCATAGATCCCTTCAAGTTATTTTCATGTATGGAAGTAAAGGGTTGAGGTTAACTTTTGTATATACGGATACCAGGTGTTCTCGTGCCATTTGCTGAAAACACTATCTCTTCTTCGGCTCTTGAATTGAGTTTATATTCTATAAAATGCTAATGTTAAATACTCTTTCAAAACTCAGTGGGCCATGTATGTGTGGTTCTATTTCTAGATTCTCTGTTTTATTCCAATGATCTATATGTCTTTCCTTACACCAGCACTGCTTTGAGTACTGTAGCTTTAGAAGAAGTCTTAAAATTACTAGGTACCAAATGTCTTACGACACTGTTTTTGGTTTTGCTTTTGTTTTTGTTTTTAACTTTTCTAGGTCCTTTGTACTCCTACATAACTTTTAAATTTCAATATCCAATTCGTTTATAGCAATTATACACAGACCTGAATTTTTATATATACCTTGTGTTTTCTACTCCTGCTAAATTCAAGTACAAGTTCCAGGGGCTCCTAGAGATTTCTTAGTATTTTCTCTGTAGATGATCATTTCATCTACATATAAAGATTTTGCTTCTGCCGTGCCAATCTTATCCTAGTTGTGTCATTTTATTGCCAGACTATTTTGGTGGGGACTAGGTTTCAAAGTTTAATGGACAGATAAAGAGTAAGCATATCTGCCCTTGTTCCCCAACTTAAGGAGAAAGCATTGTATCTTCTCCATTGATATAAGGCATTCTCACTGGAAGTATGGAGTACATGTCTTTACTCTGTTGAGAAGATTCTGTTCTACTTCTAGTCTCCTGATAGCTTTTACCATGAACAGCTGTAGAATTTAGTCCAATACTTTTTCTCCAACTAGTGACAGGATCATATGGCTTTTTCCTTTCCTCTGTATAAATGATGACTTTTGGGGGGGGCGGTGGATCTTCCAATGCTGAACCAACACTGCCATCCCTATAACAAAACCACTTTCTACATACTGCCAGATCTGACTTCCAATAGTTTGTTTTGTTAAACAAGTTTCTATCTATGTTCATACTTTTTTCTTCTATTATCTTTATCCAGTTTTAGGATTAGCACAACGTTGAGTTCCTAAAATGAGGGGAGAAGTCTTCCTTCTTTTCTCTGCTTTAATTGTTTAATTTATCAGTTAAAATGTTTATGAGCCTGCTGTTGTCATATAGGTAGGTTTTCAAGCTAGGAATATACTTTCTTTAATAGGTGCTACTCAAATTTTATATTTAATTTTTCAAATATTTTTCTTTAGTTTTAGGTAAATCGTGTGATGTAAGACACTGCCCAAGAAAATCTTTGGATATGTTTCTTCTCAAAGAACACCTAGGTTTATGAAATGTCAACTGCCTAAACTCAAACTGGTGACAGATACTTTTTGACAATTTTCCATCTTTCAGAGAATTTCAGCTAGAGATGAAGATCAGTTTCTCTCATGAAGATGCAATTTTACCCATGTAAGCCAAGAAAGATCGGGCATATCAGAATTTTAAAGCAAAAGTAACTTTTCCTTCATTGCTTTATTGAAATGTACAAGTCATGCTGAAAATATTTGAACAATAAGAGTATTACGATATACTATAACTTGGATAATATCCTGAGTTCGATCCCTGGTACCAGGAAGAAAGAAAAAGGATTGTAGTGAAGACTGTACAAACTCAGTAAATTTACTAAAACTCACTGATCTATACAGCTGAAATATTTTTATCCTATATCATTTGTACCTCAATAAAATTGAAAAAAAATTTATACTCCAGATCCCCAACTGATATTGAGATAAAACATCCACTTATGAAAGTTGGGAAATCTAACCCCAGGAAACAATCTGGAACAAGTCTCCTCTGAAGAGTTTTCTTTAATTCTTTCTATAAAGTGTATCTTTTCAGAAAAAACCCACTAGTTTATACTAGCATATGATTCTTATATCCCATATCCCTTTCATGGCTAGAGTGCATTTGGTAGGTCCATTCAGGAATAACTACACAGATCAATCTGTCACACAGTATTTGAACTGCAGGGATTTGGGGTTGAGAGACGCACAAAGAAGAAACCAAAAACCTTACATCCAGAGGTAGCATTTCAGACCTAAGCACATTAAATTACAGCAAATATTCCTGAGTCTCCGATCAGCATTAAGATCTCTTCACTGCCATAAGCCCAATATACGATAGTTTAGTTCTGTTTTTATAGGAGCTGCCTCAAATTTCAGCTTTATTAACTTATTTCTGAACACTGTTGAGTCAGAAGGGCTCCTGTCGAGCTCCATGACCTGAGACCCAAATCTCACGCAGGGTCTTTCATTCCTTTTTCAGTTAGAAATTATTCAGACTTCACCAAGGTAATTTTGAATATTCATCAATACCCGTATATTCTGTACTTTGTAGGACTAATTCCACACACACACACAAAAGTAAAACTGAAAACATCCTCATCAATTCTACATTCATTCCTTGAACTTGACTAGCTATCAAATGGGGGTCTCTCTTAATTTTAGCGTGTATATCCTCCAGATGGTAGAGGATTAAAATACCAAATTCCTAAAATGGGAAAGTTGGGTTATACGCAGGAGAAAAGCTGAGAAGTAATGAAGTAGATTTCCCATTTAAAGGAGACAGCTGCTACTCAGAACCAGCTGAGTGCTCCATGTATACATGAGCCCAGTTTGGGCAGCCCTTAACATATTGTTTTTAATCATTCTTTTTTTTTTTTTTTTTGTACTGGGGATCGAATTCAGAACCTTGAGCTTGGGAGACAGGTGCCAGCACCACTGAGCTAAATCCCCATCCCGAAATTTGGTTTTTAAGGAGAAACCTCAACATGAAATTCCCTAATTTGAAATACGGACAACTAAACATACATACATACATACATACATACATACATACATTTACATATAAACATCCCACCATGAAGACAACCCAAAATATGACTCGGTCTAAGAGATATGACCTCTATGATACTGAATGCTTACACTTGCAATTGCAGGAAGCTGTACAGACATAAATTGTAAAATATATAATTCTATGTTGCAAATGAAAACCCAGTCAGGGCAAGTGTTTTTGGCATGTTTTTTTCCTCCACACCCAATCTATTAGATTTCTGGAGGGGGACTGTGATTCTCATGGCTGAGGTAACTCAACTTCAAGTTGTTTGGATTCTTAATCCCTTTAGCCAGTAACCAAAAGTTAAAATTCGGGGTGTTCTATTTATTAGAATTTCCCTGCAAACAAACTTGTTTGAGCTTCTCTGGCTTGTTCCTATCATATTCTAGGGATGCCTGCACCAAGTGTTTAAAAAGTATTCAACATTCTCACTAAACTAGAAGTCCGGTAGCCTGCAAGAGAACTGTTTTCTATCAGAGAAACAAGAAAATTCCAAAAAATCTGAAATGTTTAATATTTCTACAGCATCACAATTATCAGAGATAAAAATAACAAAACAAAAAACACCTTAGAAAGCATTAGTCCCATCCATTCACTCTACTGGTACAGGACCTACAATCCAGAAAGGTCAAATGATTTCTACAAGGTTATATAGTATAAAGCTGGCAAGCTGAGATAGTAATGTGAGTCCAGTCAAATTCTTTCCATCTTGATACACTAGAGTGGGAGAATAGCAGGAGAGAGAAATCCTCTGAAGAAAAACACTTTTCAAATTTAAGACTGGCCTTTTAGAACCATTTCACATCTCATACTTTCTGCACTTACCACATGGCTTTATCAACTCTATTGCCATTAAAAAGCAGATGACATCCTTGAAATGAAGAGGGATGAATGGAGAAGAATTTCTCTAGCTGCTAACCCACTGAAGTTGCAGCTATTAATCAATGTTGTGGTAGTTCATATCCCAGGTTTTCCAGTAATTTGAGCTAAATTTCCAACCCCCTGGCCCATCTTACTTTATTTGCAGAACTACATTTTGGTGTGTGATGCCCGATGTCTGATAAGGCTTGAAATACTTTTAAATATTTTGTCACATGTATTGCATTCATGGTCACTTGTTCTGGTATGAATTTTTGCATGTTCTACAAGGATTGTGCTTCAAGTAAAGCTTGCTCCACAAAAGTCACATTCATCGAGTTTCTCTCCAGTATGAGTTCTGTAATGTTCATTAAGAGATGAACTCCCACAGTCTTTACATTTGTAAGGTTTCACACCAGTATGGCTTATCATATGACGACTAAGAAGGGAATGGGCAGAGAAAGCTTTCTCACATTGGTCACATTTGTAGGGTTTTTCTCCTCTATGAAGTCTTTGATGATAATGGAGAGTTGAAAAATGGCTAAAAGTCGCACCACAGTCATTACACAAATATGGCCTTTCGCCAGTGTGAATTCTCTCACGTCCTTTAAGGCAAGAAGCTTGTCTAAAGTCTTTTCCACATTCATCACATGTATATGGTTTCTCCCCAGTATGAATTCTCTGATGTTTGGACAGGGAAGATCTATGACTGAAGGATTTTCCACAATACTTACTTTTATAAGGTTTTTCTCCAGTATGAATTTGCTGACGTTGATAAAGAGATGAACTGTCACTGAAGTTTCTCCCACAGTCTTTACACTGAAAGGGTTTTTCCCCACTATGAATTCGTTTTTTCTTTTATACAAATGCATTTCATTGTTTTAAAGAGAACAAAAGAGGCAGGAACTATTTGCATATAATAAATCCTGGCTTATAAATTTTGGTTTTAGTGGTAAAATCTTGAATCATTCAGGGATTTTTTGAAAATTTTTACTTTATTTTTATTTTATTTAATTTTTGCTTCACTGTGTCTTGAACATTGATATTACAGAAAAGTACATCTGACATAAAGTGTAAACCAGTGTCTCAAAACACTGGAAGAACTTGGAAAGTAAATATGACTCTTCTTATTTCCTCTAAGTAATCTTTAGTAAAACAAAAATTGATCTTTGACATAGATTTGTACTTTTAAAGGCATTAATATTGCATTTATATCAGGTAAGCAACTATACAAATATGCTAAGGAGGGCCTTGAAAATAATCTTTCATCAGTTAAAAGAAGTACAGGAAGGCTGAGTGAACAGGACCAACTTAAGACAGGTTTTATACATTTGATGTTGGAATCTAACATACATTGTGGGTGAGAAGGATGGACATTCAGACAAGGGGTCTTACTCCTTTCCTCATGTAGTTCTGTGTTTGTGAAGAGATATAGTTTTATGTACTGGAGAATGCTTACACAGTGGTGATAAGTGCCAAAATAGAACAAGTTCCCTTCTCTCACTTTGCTTAGTAGGAAACTTTCTGTATTAATAGTTAAATACTATACTTATTACTGTCTTAATCAGTTATATTTAGGAGAGGAGACAAGGAACCTGGTTATAGTTGGTTGACTGGAGGTAGGAATTGCAGAGGAGAAGTACTTCCCATCCATTTAACCCCAGCAGCACCCAGATTTAGTCTGCAAATACCACTCTCCCTTAGGTAGAAAGTATCCTTCAGACAGTATGACCTTTCCATTAAATACTCTTAGGTGGAAAGCACTAGTTCTTAGGACACAATTTCAAAAAGATGAGATGAAAAGGCTCTTTCACAATTACCGATGAAGCCAGGCACAGTGGTGCACACCCATACTCCCAGTTCCTTGGGAAGCTGAACTATGATGATCCCTCGAGCTAGGAGCTCAAGACCAGTTTGGGCAACAGAAGAGACCCCATCTCAAAACAGAAAATTACAGACAAACACACACCTACGTATCTTTAAAATCTTGTTTAGGAACGGTATAGGAGAAGACTACAAAAGCCAGGAGACATGATTTGATTAAAAAATGAAACGCAGCATTTCAGCTCAGAAAGAATTAAGAGCTAAGAATGAATGATAAGGCCTCTTCACAGATCTCTGCAGGCAGTGACAAAGCGTGGACCGCCTGGGCGTGGCCTTATTGGGAGGGTGGGCAGGGCCAAACCCAGGCTACTCTGCCCTTCCAGTGGCAGAGAGCACCAGGACACAGTGTTTTTGCCCCACTATGAATTCTTTGATGTTTAGAGACATTAGCTAGGGTGATACCTTTTGCACAATCATCACATTTGTGGGGCTTTTCTACATTTTGATTTTTGTAATGTGCCTTGAGCAATGAACTACCACTATGAGTTTTTCTATATTCAAGACACGTAGAGTTTTTCTCTACAGTGTGAATTCTATGATAGTTGCTGTGGGGGGGGGCCCTAAAGCAAAAGGCTTTTCCACATTACTACATTTATAAGTAGTTTCTCCAGTTTTATGTGAAGTTGCATCTTGTAATTTCTTGACATTTTTCACAGGTAGAGTTTTTTGTCTTAGAATGGGATGAGCTTTGTGTAAATGCTACCCCACACTTACTGCACTCTGGAATTTAGCCCCCAGATGAATTTTCTCATATTTCTGATGTTCAGAAAGAGATGAAGACGAATTTAGGTCCTTTCCAGCTTCACTGTTTTTCTCTGGCTTTTCAGCACTATTCTCTCTATGGTTCTGAACAAGATCTGAATGTAAACTGAAGGGTTTCTTGCATTCATTAAACTTTCTACACTTCTTCAAGTAGGCTTTCAGATGTTCAGCTTTGTCAGAAGTCCATTTGAGTTTCTGTCCATTGGGGCTCTTTTCTGGGTCTCATACTTCACCCTTATTGTCTCGCCTGTGAGTTTTCTTTTGTATAACTGATCCTGTTGAATGTCCCTGTTTGTTATGATCTTCCTTGGACTTTCCATAACATTTCCAGAATTCTGCTATCGGGCCACAATCATCATCCTTGACGCATTCTTCTATTTTCTCTAAAGTTAAATCTTCCATAAAAACATTGCAGTTTTGAACAGATACCTCCAACTCCCCTTTAGGCTCACACTCTGAAAGAAATAGCAGACAGAACATTTCCTGTTTGCTAAACTGATGTATTGAGACTGAAACAGAAACACAGAAAGTCATGATAAGGAATATGGCTCAGATAATTTTCAATTAGTGCTCTATTGAACAGGGAAAAGAACAGCAATATAGGCAAGCAAGTTAACACAAAGGTTAGGAAAAATATTGAGGAAGATGGAAAGTGTATGCTTCTTAGTTAACAGATGCAAGTTCTTGATCCTCATGTCAGATTTCTATTTCAAACCTAGTCTTCTTCCAAATTTTTCTCTTCCCAAACAATGCTACTATTACTATTTACTGCATACTCATCAAATGCCAGGTCCACGCCAAGCACTTTGCTTTGCATTATTTTGCATCATCGTTACCACAGTCAAAGTACTAGGTCTTCCTATTATCTCTGTTTTATGGATGTGACACCTGGACACCTGAGTGTAAGCAGCTTGTCTATGGTCATATGAATTACAAGTAAGCTTGATTTTTAACCTGGTCTAGCACCAAAGCCCATGCTTTTGATCCCTATACCATATGTCCTCTTCTCAAAGCAAAGCACTAATTTTATACAAAATGTTACTCATATTACAGTTATGCAAGTCCATGCATGCTAGACTTTCAAAGGTTATCACAACTTGGCCCATTCAACTATAAGGATCCTCCAATCTGGCATACATTTCTGGTCCAACCTACACCGCAGTACTCTTGCTCCTATTCTTTCAGTCTTAAAACTTCATACTACCTAGTATTGAATTTCACAACACCTTCAGTATCACATATAAATTTGACAGGGGCTAGGCTTCATGTCCCACGGTCTCCAAGAAGCTTTCTCCAGTACTGTACTCTCATTGTGCACCGGGGATTGAACCCAGAACGTTTGAACCGAGCTACATTGTCCCCCATCCCTTTTTTTTTGTATTTTGAGACAAGGTCTCACTGACTTGCTAAATTACCCAGATGAGGCTTGAACCTGAAATCCTACCTCAGCATCCTGTAGTGCTAGGATCACAGGCATGTATCACCATACCCAGTTTAGCATGTTCACTTTACAGTTAGTGAGTTATATTTGCTTTCCAACATGGAACCAATCTCGCATTTCTAGAATAAGTTTTATTTACATATGATATGTTATAGAGTTATACCTTTGGAATTGATCTTTTGGAGTTGTGTGCTGGGGAGTGAATCTAGGGCCTTCAGGGTGCTAAGACATGCTGTACCCCTGAGTTGCATCCCCAGCCCTCAGTAACATTTTAAAAGAGAATGTTTGCATCTGTATTTCTAGGTGAGTTGAGTTTAAAAGTTTTGTTTTTGCAAACTCAGAGTGCCTAGTTAGACTTCATTTATGCTAAACTTACAAAATGAATTAGAAATAGTTCCAGTATTCTTGTTTCAAATATTTTGTCAAAAGCCAAGGGACTTTCATCGTAAACTTTGATGGGAGTTGCCCTTAAAGTTACTGTTTTACACTCAACCCTTCTGTTCATTTTATGTGTATTTTGTGTAAATAGTGGATAGCTGCATTTTATTTCTTCCCTATTTGGAACAGTGCTTTTATAGGTGAATTTAAGCCATTTTGTTTTGTTTATTGGTTATTGGTTTCTCTTCCTGTTGTAAAATTTGTTTTTTTCCTAATTACTTAAAATCAATGTTTTGTTTAGATTCTGCCAGTGCTTATATTTAAAATGTCTTATTTATATTCTGCTAGTGTTTGTACACATATTTTCATACAAAAATAGGATTTATATGTATATGAACTTTCAATAGCGTATGTTTTACTCCTTTATTCTACTTCGATATCCTAGATTTTGTTTCAACAATCTAAGTTGAAAATCCCATTTAATTATTAAAAATCTGAAAATGCTCTTTCATTTTGCTGGGGTTAGATTCCCAAGGACCTAATCCCTCTGGGTCAGTGCTGTCATCCTAAGACTGCTTTTCATAATGCTCTCCAGTTCTTCCGTGATTAGGGAGTCCTGTGCTTTAGAGCATATCAGACGAAGGGTCAGTTGCCAAGGGCTGAGCCAAAGAATAGTCTAAAGAACCACCGCACCGAGAGATAGAACAGTCATCTTTGAAAGGGGAAAACAAATGCCCAAATGAAAAACCCAGGAAGTCGAATAAGTAGGTTGTTGAAGCAGCAGGTTGAAGTGAATTGCAAATCCAAAAACCATTGACAGGATCTGTTGAGGGTCAAGGCAAGCTAAGCGGGGTTGTAGGGTGGTATAGGGGCCAATGTCATGCATGAGGTTTGTCAGCCCCACATGGTATTCCTTATACATGAAGCGTGTGTCATAAAGAATTCACTGGTCAAAACTAGGCTTTTGAAAGGAAAGTTCATTCCACTTAACAGGGTCTAGCAATCGGGAAATTCGAGCAGCTAGCTGGGAAAAGCTGAGTTTATCACTTCCATGTGTGGATGACTGATACTGGGAGAGATATAGTGGGTGGTAGCTAGGTGGGAGAGACTTCATCTGTGATTGGATGGACTAACACCTGGGCAAAGAGATATTAGCAATGAACAGGGAAAGGAATCAGGCTTATATAGGTATTGAAGGGGCTAAGGAATCTGGGGTGAAATATGTATGACTTGGATGCCCAAGGACGGTCTGCTCAGGTGTGTACACAGTTGGCACCAGGGGTGTTATATACTGCATTTGGAGTCCTTCTGCCCTATTTACGGAGCAGCTGCTGTTGTTTGCTAGAAGCAGCCTGTCTGCTTTGTCCCATTTGTTTGTGAAGGACTCAGGACTGACAGTGTGTTCGTGGGGATCCCGACCATACTTGAGTAAAAGAGTGCAGTTGGTTCATGTTCCTGGTTCCTTAATAGTTGCCATTTTTCTCCCTATTTAGGGCTGCAAAGTTGTTGGAACAGCAGGGACTGATGAAAAGGTTGCATATCTTAAACAAATTGGATTTGATGTTGCCTTTAACTACAAGACAGTAGATTCTTTGGAAGAAGCTTTGAAGAAAGCCTCCCCTGATGGTTATGATCGCTATTTTGATAATGTAAGTGTGAACTGGAGTTACCTGATTAATTGATGAAGTACCATATGAAAGAATGTATCTCTAAACTTCCTCTATAAAATATAGGAAGAAAGTACATATATATGCCTCTTTTATCTTTTTTTTAATCAGTACATGTTTGTAGTACATAATGTTTACATTCCCTGTGGGGAGTTGGTACACATACATAACACATTTTAATTACTTTTTAAAAATCCCCCTTCCTTCTCCTCCTTCCCCCTTCCTCCATCTCTTCATCTTGTTCCCATTTGAGAAAGCTCTATCTCCTTACTTCCTATTATCTATCTTTTATTTTGCTCTTTATTCATATTCTGGGTTTCGCTTGTAGGAGAAACCATGAGATATTTAGGCTTGTGTGTCTGATTTGTTTCACTTAACATTATGGGCTCAAGGGGCATCCATTTTCTTACAAACAATTCAAGTTTATCCTTCTTTATGACAGAGTAGTACCTCATGTTCTCACTCCAAAAGTGATCTTTTATGACTGAGTTCTAATGCTTAGCAAAATGTTTTCAAGGGCCATCCACACTGTAGCATCTATCAATACTGCCTTCCTTTTTATGGCTAAAAAATAGTCCATTATATGGATATACCAAATTTTAATTATCTCCACATAATTGATGGGCATCTGAGTTGTTTACACTTCTTGGCCATTGCATATTATGCTGCTGTGAACATTCATATACAAGTTTTTGTACAAACACGTTTTCATTAACCTTGGGTGTCCACCTATGAGTAGAATTGCTAGGGCACACTGTAACTTCATATTTAATCATTTTGAGGAACTGCCAATCTATTATGCAAAGTGGCTGCACTATCTTATATTTCCAATCTGTGAGGGTTACCATTTTTCCGTATCCTTACCAACACTTGTAATTGTCTGTTCTCTTCTTGTAGCCATCTTAGTGGGTTTGAAGTATTTCATTGTGGTTTTGATTTGCATTTCCCTATGGCTAATGATATTTGGGATCTTTTCATGTACATTTGTATATCTCCTTTGGAGAAATATGTGTTCAAATCCTTTGCCAATTTTCCAAGTGGGTTATTTCTAGGGTTGTAAGAGTTCTTCATGTGTCTGATAGAATTGATTTTCATTATTCACAGTTAGTTACATTCTGGAAAGTCACCAGGACCCCTAAACCACTGCTTCTAGGAGAACTGCATACAGATATGTACGTTGTTTTATTATACTCTTAAATCCTATAAACAACACTTCCTAGTATTTTCCATTTTCTTTATTTTACAAAAGAGAAAATGAGGTTCAGCGATGTTCAGTAACTTGCCTCTGGGTGCCCTACGTACTCCTCCCCTCAGACCTGGTGTTCATACCCATCCAGTGGTCCCCAGAGCCCGGGCTACTGGAACTACACTGCACTGCCCGCCCCGACTCTCCATCCTTTGGTTATCTGTACATGAGAGTTGAAAAAAAAAGCAGTGGATTACCTTCCTTGCTTAGTCAGCTGGGAACAGCTGTCTCTTTTCTGCTACTTTATGCATGTCTAGAAATGCCCAGAGAAATCTCTGTGAGTTTTGATCTTGGCATTATGAATAAAATGTAGCATGTATCCCAATTTACAAATGTAGAATCCACTGTTAATGAGGTTTCCAACTATTTTCTCCTATTCCACAAGTTTTCTTCACTTTTACGATGCTATCCTTTGAAGCACAAAAGTTCTAAAGTTTGATGAAGTCTAATTTATCTAGTTTTTCTTTCCTTTGGTTGCTGTGGGTTTTTGTGTCACATCTAAGAAGGCTTTGCCTTTCTGAAGCTCACCAAAATTTACTCCTGTGTGAGTTCTAAGAGTTTTGCAGATTTTTTTTTATTATATCCATGTCTATAATGTGCGTATAGTGGAGGAAGCAGTCCGATTCGATTCGATCATAAATGTTCATTTTTTGTACTCTCAATTCAGTTCCACTGATCTGTATTTCTAGTCTCACACTGACCTGATTAGTTTAGCATTGTAGTAAGTTTTGAATTTGGAATGTGAGTCTTCCAACATTGTTCCTCATACGTCTTTTCAATATTTTTCCATATGTTTGGATTATAGGAGAAGCAAACTATTGGACTTATCAGAGAACCAGAACATTTAGCAAATTAAAATTTGTTACTATATGTTCTTAGAGTCTAAAGGAAATGTCCATTTTTCTTTCTTTCTTTCTTTCTTTCTTTTTCTTTTTTTTTTGTACCGGGCATCAAACTCGGAACCTTGTGCTTGCGAGGCAGGCGGTGGAAGCGCTGAGCTAAATCCCTGGCCCAGGAAATGTCCATTTTCAACTTCTCTTTCTAACTGTAATTTTCTGCACAGATGTGCTAATGTAATTAACTCTTTTTGTTCTGGTTTGGTTTGGTTTTGTGTGTGTGTTCTGGGAATCGCACCCAGGGCGTGCACATACAAATCAAGCACTCTACCTCTGAGCTACATCCTTAGCCCTTTTTAAAAGTTTTATTTGGAGACAAGGTTGTGCCGAGTTACTCAGGCTGGCCTTGACCTTGCGACCCTCTTGCGTCAACCTCCCGAATAGCTGAGCTTAGTAATTGCGTGGCAGCGTGACTGGCCCAATTAATTTTCTTGCTACTAAACATTGTGACTTTATGATTCTTGTAAATTTCATGTTTACATTATGTAAAGTGTTTGCTTGTTTGTTTCCCTGTCTGTTTAGGTAGGTGGCGATTTCTCAAACACCGTTATACCCCAGATGAAGGCGTTTGGAAGAATTGCTATCTGTGGGGCCATCTCCGTGTATAACCGCACTGGCCCACTTCCCCCAGGTAACAAGTTCATGCAAATGATCACGAATGCAGACAGACCGGGCAAGGGAAGATGCACCGACATGGGATAGGCCAGTGACTGTGAACATAAATGAAAGATTTCATCATATTCTGGATGAATAATAAAGAAATAGTATTTATGGGATTAGAAGTGTGATTTTATATATTTTATACTAAATCTGCTTAAGTTAGCTTTCAATACTGAAAGCAGGATGAACAAGTATGGAAGAAACATTTGCACTTATTAAAAGTTTTGATTACCTATTATTTTCTGTGAAGTCATATAAAGATAGCCAAGATTTGATTTAGAAAGAGAATGTCTGAGTTCTTCATATTAGTCTTACTGCTGAAGGTGCTGGATTGGGTGGAAAGTGTCTTGATGTGGGTGAAGGGAAAGGCAGTCTGCCACGTTTCCTCACAGTCTTAGACAGTGCTTCCTGGCGTGGCAAGATACCCTGGCCCGGTCAAGTTAACAGTTTCCACTAAAGAGAAAGGGGGTATGTATTTTACCTCCATCCTTGATTGTCCTTGTTTATTTGTCTGTGCCCTGCTGTGCCCTCCATATCCCACTTCTCCCCTCTCTTATACTGAAGTCATTCTTTTCTCTCCGCACTCACAGCAGTCCAAAAGCAGTGCCAACAGAGAACTGTATGCATTTCTCCCAGTCCTACGCCACATCTTGTACAGGCCTCAGTTTATGGATGGGAAGATGAACAACCTGAGACCCCTTGAATCCCATTAGCAGTAGACTCACAACAAAGACCCTTGTTCTGAATTCCTCAAATAAGGTCGTTCTCTGCCCTAATCATTTCATGCTGTTATAGAGTTACAGATTTACCTGTGGTCCCCAAAAGGGGGAAAGAAGAATAAAAAGAAATCTTTCAGACTATAATGAAGATCTAGGCAAAGATCGATCAATTGGTTACTCATTCTTGATCAGTGGGAATGATGTCTTACAGCCACACTAATTAGAAACAACCACATGGAGCTAGGTAGGGCTTAGAGTGGCATGGGCTGAGGAAAAAATAACTTGCAGATTCTCTCTTGAGTTATGAAAAAAAAATCAAAGTGTGAGCTTCTCCAAGAAGGAAACTCCAGATCCATTTGGCAATTTCATCGTTAGGAGACATTTTCTCCCTACGTTTTTCTGCTTGGTGCTAAGCTAGAATCACAGCGCATCATGTGCCAATCAGTTGAGCAGAGCTCCAAGATACATTTTCTTAGTCCCAGTCTAATGAGATATAGCCAAGTATTTTGGTTACAGGAACTTGATCTAGTCTTTTCAGCAATTACTACTTGGAAGTTCAGCTACTCAGAGAGGTCATGGGGATGTCAGGTGACCTTGTCCATTCCACTTTAACCAGAGGGAGTTCTGCCTTGCTTCTGATCTCCAGAAATTCTTACATATTCCATTACTAGGACACCTAGGAATCCAGTAATTATTTCCACCAATTTTACCACTATGTTTGGTGTTTTGCTCTCAGAAAAGAATATTCCCATCAGCAATACTATTTCCCTCTCTTCCAAGTTGAGCAAATAGGGTTTCAATCCTTAACTCAAAAAGAAATACTGTTGGTGTCTTCTGAAGAAGTATTTGAATGTGTCACTCATTATGCAGCAGTTTCTATTGGCTCAGGACAATGTTCTTGCTTAATGCTTCCTTCTTCAAAGTAAAGAGTGGGGACTGTACACTTGAGTGATGCCAGGTGTCTAGGATGCTGAGGATACTTTCCACAAGTTGTCTGGGCTCTTCTGGCTCTGATACTCGCTAGGCACCTTCACCTGACTTCTTGGAACCTGAAAGACTTTATGTAGGTGTTATTTTCTCACTTTCTGGTCACTCAAGATCCTTGGGTGGGGGGGCGGGGGAGCTGGCAGCCCGTATGACCTTTTCTGTCCCACGGAGAAATAGGCCCTTTCTTACAGGGTGACAGAACCGCATGCTCATTCTAGGCGGATGGTTCTCAAGGTGTGGGCCCAGGGCCCACAGTATCCCTGTCTCCTGGGAATTTGTTATAAATATGAATTTTGGGGGCCCTCTCCAGATGCATAACCTGAAATTGTAGGACGGCCCAGCAGTCTTTCTCCGTGAGCCCTCCACATGATTCTTCTACACACTAAACTGGAGATCCACTCTTCAGGCTGACTCTTGGTATTCTGCAATGGCAAGGACAGGGCAGGTGTGAGAGCTCATGGGTCTCCTGATCTATTGTCTCTCGCTAACTCTGAGGCTGGGGGTGGACACTGGTTCTTTGCATCTCCTTTAAGAACAGAACATCAAGAAATGCAGGGATGAGGTAGCACGAGGGTGCTGTGTTGTCTGCGAAGTGGCGGCCATGGGGAGCCTGCGCAGCTTTCGCCTGGTGGCAGGAAATTTTTTTAGGTTAGATGAAAACAGTGCTTCCTCATCACTAGGGTTTACCAGAAGCTCTGATTTGAAGAGACTGAATGGATTGTGCTCCAAACCACAGGAAAGTCCCAAGCTCCAACCAGCACTTTCAGCCACAAACCCGCGGTCTGGGAGAAGAAGATCCTGAGACGGTCAGGTCGCTTCAAGAGCCAGGACCAAATTCCATAGACTGTCTCGTTTGAGATGCTCGATTCTGTGAAGAACAAGGTGCCGATGGAGATGAGCTGCATAATGATTGCCCTGATGGTGCTGGGATGTATCGTGATAGTTATCGAGGGCAAGGAGGCTGCCAAAAGAAATGAGTCTTTAACAACCTTGAACTTAAAAAGAAAGCTCATCTGAGAGAGGAAGCAGCTCTGAAGGCCAAAACAGAGTAGCGGAAGTCTCCATGCCGGCCGGACTGTGAACATCCAGGAGTAATGCAACAACTGCCTGTGTTGAGAAGAGTGTGGTATGACGACCCACTTCCTAAATGTATGTCTTGCACAAGCTTATACCAGTTCCTCAAAGAGGTACAAATAAATTTTCTTGAAGAAAATTAAAAAAAAGAAGAAATGCAAGGAAGTCCTAGAATGCCTGGATTAAAATAGAAAGAGAAGCATGCTATGTACCAGGAATATCAGAGCAATCATTCTTCAGAAGTGCAGAAAACTATTAATACATCATCCCTGGGCCCTCTTTGTGTCCCGTAGCACTGTTTGGGAAGTTTTTGGTGGTTCTTACTTCCAGGATGTAAGAGATGAATGCTGCCTGACCCATACAAGGAATCTTAGTGTGCATTAGTTTCCTATTGCTGCTGTAACAAATTACCACAAACTTAGTGGCTACCACAACAGTCATTTATTCTCCTTCTTCGGGCAGTCAAAATTCTAAACTGGTCAGCAGGCCTGCCTGCCTTCTGGAAGCTCTAGAGGAGGATCTATTTCCTCACCTTTGGAACTTCTAGAAGCTGCCTGTATTCCTTGGCATGTAGTCCCTTTCTCCATCCTCAAAGCCAGCAGCATCCATCTTCATCCTACTTGTTATTCCTCTTGTCTACCCTTGCCAATCCCAGCTTCCATCATCGCTTATTTTTTCTTGGGTCTCTCTTGCCCTTACAAGAGTGCTTGTGATTACGTTGAGACGATCTGTCTAACCGAGAATAATCTCCCCATCTCAAAGTTCTTAATGTAATCACATTGGTAAAATCTTTTTTACAATGTAAGGTGAAATAGTCACAGATTTCCATTGTGGATGCTTTGGGGGCCATTATTCTGCTTTCCACACAGTGTTTGTTGTAAATCATGGCATGTTGACACCTCCATGGACCCTGTGAGCCAAATGTGCCCTCTGCTTTCAGGTCCAGACCCAGAAAGTATTATCTATAAGCAACTCCGCATGGAAGGGTTCCTGGTGTACAACTGGCAGGGAGAAGTCCGTGAAAAGGCTCTGAAAGATTTGAGGAAATGGGTTTTAGAGGTAAGCAGCTCCACAACTGCCCCATTCCACTGTATACTTGATCTCTTTGCTTTTGGTACTCAAAACCATTAGTCCGTCCGTTCTTCCCTCTGGTGTATCATCAGTTTCTCCATGCCTATTGAATCACTGCTTTTCAAATACAGACATTCTCACTTTTCTCATCTTAACATAGGAGAGGAAACAAAAAGAACCCTTTCTAAATTTCATCTCCACTGCACTTACAAGACCACTTCACTGATTTCCTCCTTTGTAGCAAAATACCTGGACATGTTATCTATACACATACATGCCGACTCTCTCCATTCTTTCTTGAACCCATGTATCAGGTTTTTGCACTGCTGCCATTGCATAAACACTGCTGTCTTCATGGTCACCAGTGTCTGTCACACAGGGAAATCCAGTAGTCTGTCTGTACTATCACTTGGTTATGGGGGAATATTTTAGAGAGTGATCGCTCTCCATTACTGTACTTTCTTCCTTTGGCTTCCTTAGCACTTGGTTTTCCTCACTAATTAATCTTCTGCCGACTTTTCTTCTGGCTTCTCTCCAAATTAATAATAGAGGACCTGAGGCATGGTCCTTGGACCTCTTTTCTTCCCTATCCACACTCTATTATCCCTTCATTAGCTCGTCCAAGCTCCTGGCTTTAAATACGAGCAGGATCCTGAGAGCCCCCCAATTTTTGTCTCCTTTGCAGTCCAGTCTGGTACCTGGATGCCTAATATACATCAAAAACTCCTTATGTTTTAATCCTTCCTGCTCAACCTGCTCTACACTCAGACTTCACTATCTCAGAGATAGCCGTTCTACTCGTCTACTGCTGAGTGCAAAACCTTTGAAGTCGTGAGGTTTGGGAGCTCTTGGGGAGCTAAGGTGGGAAGATTGTGAGTTAGATGCCACTGTGGGCTATGTGGAGAATCCAAGGCCATCTCAGACTATGTAGTGAGACCCTGTTTCAAAAGCAAAACAAAAACCTTGAATTGTCTTTGGTGTGTTTTCTCCCTCAGATCCATGTCCAACCTTTCAGTAGGTCCTGATGGCTCAATCCTCAATATATGTACAGAATCTGACCAGCTCTTGCATGTCCTCTGCTCCTACCGTGGCCCAGGCTACCACACCGCCTGTTCTGGACATGTGCAGTAACCTCTATCTTCTATGTGGTCTCCCACTTTTGCATGCCTACAGACAATTCCCATCTGGGTAGCCAGAGTGATCTTTTAACTGTCATTCTTATGTGCAAATCCCTGCAAGCCTTTCCACTTCAGTTAGCATAAATCCAAAGTGCTTTATTATAATAACCTACAAAGCTGTACACAGTCTGGCCCTTATTCCTCTTTGATTTCATTTCTTTAGTGTTCGTGCTTTTGCTTACTCTGATAGGTATCCCTCCGTGCCCCATGACTGCTTCCTTAAGTCTCTCCACGTTCTTCAAGTCCTTGCTGAAAAGCACCTGAGAATGAGGCAACTTTTAAAATTTTTTGCTGGGGATGGTGGTACACGCCTGTAATCCCAGCACTTGGGAAGCTGAGGCAGGACTGCTGCAAGTTCAAGGCCAGCCTGGGGTACAGAGTGACCTCAAGCCCAGGCTGAACTGCAGAATGACACTCTCTCAAAACACAAAGATAAACATTTTTCATTGACTTGATGCATAATATTTGTACACGCTTTTGAGTTACACTATGATTTTTGATATACAATGCATAATAATGCATATACAATGCATAATAGATGTATCAGGTTAATGGAGATATCCAGCACTTCTGTTATGCTTTCTTTGGTTGGAATACTATTCAAAATCTTCTCTCCTAGCTATTTTAAAATACGTATTTCAGAGTTAGTGGGACGTTGATAGAAAACTTTATAAACTTTTTTCACTTCAGTAAAGATTTGTCTTGCATCTTGCTGTCATTAAAGGCAGTTGATCCTAAAATTTCAGTCACTTAAATGTACCCACGAAACAAAAATATATAGTCTCCATTTTCCCCGGACTTTAATTTGCTCAATTATACCTCAGTGTTGTAGCAGCATTGTGTACCTGACACAGTGCTTTGATCTTTTCAGACCCTTGGTACTGACCTGAAGGAGATCTAAGAGTCCTTTCTCCTTTTGAGTTCGAATCACAGCCTTAATGTGGTCTTTCTTGCTTTATGTGCGTTTGCCTAATGTAAACGTGTTTTAATGCTTCTTGTTTGTATTGGGTAGCATGGGGATAAGATTTTAACTGGTTATTCTTGAATTGCTTCTACAATAAACCAATTTTATAATCTTTAAATTCATCAGCTTTTTACATTTGTGTTCTTTCCATTTAAGGCTTCTTAGATCTAGTTATGATTAATGGAGCACATTGATTTGAAGTTTCAGATCTTCCAAAGCACTATTTTGTAATAATTATTTTCTAAACATACTGCCTTAAAAAAAAAAGTAAGAAAGTGACTGTGATACAAATACTGTTCCTCTTCTAAGTATTCATATGAAATATGAAATATTAATATTAAATATGCTCTTGGAGCATAACAGACTGAAAAATAGCAGTAATTATATAAGCCAGAATTCATACCGATCAGTGTTGAAACTCAGTGCAAAAACAAAAGGCAGTATCCAGTGGTTAACAATTTCATAGGTTTTGTACATCTGAGAAATGAGTAGTCAGATGAATTTTTATCTTTGCATGTTTTTATAAGAATTGTGGATGTGCCTACCTCAACAGTCATTTCTTGTATCTGGAAAAATATTTTCCACATTTTAAATGTTTTATATTAGAGATTTCTTTAATGAACACTTGTCAAATATATATATATATATATATATATATATATATATAGTACCAATGTTACTATTTTTTTGTTTTAGATGTAAGAGCATGCTCATGTTAGGTACTTACATAAATTGTTACGTTATTTTTTCTTATTTACTATCTTTTTGTTTGTTTCTGTGGTTCAAATATATTCTTTCTTGAAAGTAAAAAAAAAAAATACATATTTAATTGGATGTAACCATAGTATGCAGCAGAATATTAGAATGAATGGGGGAACTTTTAAAATGACCTTATTTTAAGTTCAAGTATCCCTTTATTTCTGATCTCGTCTTTTTATCCATAGCAATCCCATTTGTATGTATTGCCATCTCCCTTCCATGAGACTGTAACCTCCATGAAGACAACATTCATGCATTTTATTTTCTGATATAGCTGCAACAGCCAGAATAGGGTTTGAATCAATGTAAGCACAAAGGGGCTGAGGGAGGTAGCTTAGTGATATAGTACATGCTTAGCATGCTGAGGCTGTGGGTTTAGTACGTAACACCAAAAGAAAAGGAAATATATATATATATATATATATATATATATATATATATATATACTAGATAAAAGTTGTAGAAAGAATAAATAGTAGAGCAGCACATAAGTGAGCCATGGCTGTCCTAGGTCCTAGGTCACAAAAAGCTTTCTTATAGCTGTGCCTTTGGGTCCAGAAGAAGAACCTCTTTTATCATGAGCTGTGATCATTTTCCCCCCGTTACCATGTGGACTTTTAGTCACTAGAAATCTAAGGGCTCAAGGTGCATTATCCTAGTTTTGGAAAGGAAGTGTGATATGATACTTCCTAATTCCTGGCCCATGGTCATTTCCCAATTCCAAAAAATAGATTGCTCCTCTGGCAGCCATTGGAGCTTGGCAGTTTTCCCAGTGTAACACATGGAGTGCTGGGCTGGGCTCTCTAGAATCCTGAGAAGAGCTGAATTATTTTTAAATTCCTAGCGTGTTGCTTTTTTGTCCTCTATGACAGAATAGAATCTTGCTTTTCCATGATCACAGCTAACAACAAGAAACCCCCGTGCTGGTGAGCATGATGTCTATAATGCTTATTTCTAACAAAGTGAAGCTGATTAGCTTCTACTTTAAGTAACTAGTGAATTCTAGTCTTTTCCTTTCCCTCTCATCTTGATTTTGTAATATACATTGTATTTTAAAACAGTTTTACATACTACAGAGAGCTCTCTCTCATATTGTCTGCATTCTATACCATAAATTCCCCTATCATCAACATTTTCTATTACTATTTGTATTAATACAGTAGCTAGGGCTACTGTAACAAAGTTTAAAGCAACAGACTGGGTTCCTTAAAAGGCATTTATTTTCTGAAGGCTCTGGATGTTGGAAGTCTAACATGAAGGTGTCAACAGAATTCTTTCTTCCGAGTCCTTTCCCTGCATCTTTATTTAGTCTTCTATTATGTCTTAATCTCTTAAAAGAACACCAGTCCTATTGGCTTATGACCGACCCATGTGGCCTCACTGTATCTTTCTTTTCATTTTTTTTATTAGTACATGTTTGTAGTACATAATGATTACAGTCCTCACGGGGAGTTGGTACATGCACGTAACACATCTTCATTCTTTTTTTCATGCCCTTCTTCTACCCTCCCTGCCACGTGTCATCTCTTGGCAGCCTTCCCTTTTGAAAAAGATTTATCTCCCTACTTTCTGTTATCTATCTTTTATTTTGCTCTTTATTTTGGGTTTCTCATATAAGAGAAACTATGCAGTATTTAAACTCATGCACTTGATTCACTCAACATGACTCAAGGTGCATCGATTTTCTTATAAATGACTCAAGCTTATCCTTCTTTATGGCAGAATAGTACTCCATTGTTTATAAAGACCACATTTTCTTATCCATTCATCTGTTGATGGGCATATAGGCTGCTTCCAAGATTTAGCTGTCATGAACTATGTTGCTATAAACATGGGTATGCATGTACCACTGTAATATGATGTCTTTAACACTTTCAGGAAGATACCTAGAAATTGTTTCTTTAAAGGCCCTGTCTCCACACACAGTCACATTGTGAGGTACTGGGGTGAGGCCTTTAACATACGAATTGAGGAAGAAGGGCTTCACATTTCAGTCTACAATAGTATTCATTCTCTTTTAAACATTAAACTAGATTCTAGCTTTCCATTCTATTCAGATTCTATGCCTGTTCAAAACGTAGCAATGAGCTGAGGGTTTCAAGTCAAGGATTCAAGTCGCAGAGCTTCCCTGTTTTCTGAGTGCCTTAAAACAAATAATTTTCTTCCTAAGTTCATACCTGGTGTCAACCATCAGTAGAACACCTTGGAGAAAAAAAGCTTCCAGTTATTTCCAGCCTGTCTCAACATAGACCCCTTAGGAGAATCTGAAAATGTAAATCAGCCCCACATAGCAGACTGTATCCCTGGGGGAAAAAAAATGAAAAATCTTCCTCCCTAAAGTAAATCCTTCCCTCCCTTGCTCCTAAATAAATGCTAAGCACAAATTGAAAGAACCTTGGGCCGGGGATTTAGCTCAGTGGTTCCGTCGCTTGCCTTGCAAGCGCAAGGACGGGAGTTCGATCCCTGGTACAAAAAAAAAAAAAAAAAAAAAACACGCGCGCACAGAAAAAGAACCTTGGCCTGAGGGGGATACAAATTATTGGACTGCCATAATTATAGACACGTCCCGAAAAAGCTCTACCACTGCAGGCCCCAAATGGGAGTAAAGATTCTGCATTGTGTGACTACGAGAAATGACTTTTGAAACAGACCATCTACCCAACACTCACATTTTAAAGGAGGAAAGGCATGTTTGGGTTCACAGCTTGTAGAGGTTTCAGTCCATCAGTCCAAGGCAGGGTGGCATGCCACAGGGGCATAGCAGAGGACAAACAGCACACGGCATGGCGGCAGGAAGCAGATAAAGCAAAAAGGGTAGAGGAAGAGAGAGATAGACCTAGGCCACACATCCCCCCTGTGACCCTCCTCCTCCAACCAGGCTTCACCTCTCAAATCACATTTAGCTATAAATTCCTGAGTGACTAGTCCATTGGTAATTATCACACCCCCGTGTTCCAGTCACCTCAACAAAGCCCACCTATGAACTTGTCAGACTTTAGCGGGGACATCCAGATATAAACCATAACATAGACAGTATCTGGCAATGATGTTCTGTTCTGTATCTACTTCCACCTTTTCGGAAATCATTGCATTAAACTTGTTATTAAACTTGTCTGGGCTGGGGACATAACTCAGTGGCACAGTGCCTGCCTGGCAAGTGAAGCATGAAGTCCTGAGCTCAATCCCTGGTACCAAAATAACCCACAAACTTTTCTATGCAATTTGCTTAGCAATTGCTTAATCATAGCCTGTGACATTTCTTCTTTCATACTGTGATCTGACACCTACCTGCTGTATACTTATGTGTACTTCGTAATCTGTTAATACACTATGTATGGAGATCCTGCCCCTCAAATTAACTTTCAGTTCACAGAAAACTTGCCTCCCTCATATGAACTGTTAAAAACAATAAATGATAAATTTGTGCTAGGATGAGAAGAGACAATTATTTGGAATATGAAATCAATGTTGGTTGTTGTTTTGATACAGGGCAAAATCCAGTATCATGAACACATTACCGAAGGATTTGAAAACATGCCGGCTGCATTTATGGGAATGCTGAAAGGTGATAATTTGGGGAAAACCATCGTGAAAGCATGAAAAAAAAGACATATGAATCATCATAGCATGATTTGGATGACTACATAAATTTTCACTCTTTGGTAAAAATGTATACTGTCCAAATAATCTGAGGTATACTAACTGTAATGATCTACTGAATAAACTACATTAAAGTGGTCTGTAATCAGTGACAAGTAATACTAATTTCATAGATAACAACAGCCAGTCACCTTTTCTATCTACTGCTTTTTCTAGTTTTCAGTGGCAAATAATGGCCTTGGGGTCTGTATCAGTCAGTTTTCCATTACTGTGACAAAATACTTGAGATACTCAAGTTATAAGGAGGGAAGATCTATTTTGGCTGTTTTGTAGGTTTCAGTCTATGAGCTGTAGGCCCCATTCCTTTGGTCCTGAGGTGACAGGAACAACCGGTGGAGGAAGCAGCATACCTCATGGCAATTGGAAAACAAAGGAGACAGAAAAATGGTGGGGCCGGGGATTTAGCTCAGTGGTTCTGGCGCCTACCTTGCAAGCGTAAGGTCCCAAGTTCTATGCCTGGTACGCCCAAAAAGGAAAGATGCTGTGGTCCCAATGTTGCCAGTAAGGGCACACCCCTAATATTCTAATGTCCTCCCACTAGACCCAAACTTCTAAAGACTCCACCGCTCCTCAGCAGCACCAGAGGCTCATGACCATACCTTTTAAAACAGAAGCGTTGGTGATGGGGCACTCACTCAAACCACAGCAGAGTTCAAATGTTTAATATCTCTGTGACCTTGGATTTCCAATTTTTCATCTGATCCCTCGTACCAAAAAATAACAAATAAGTAAAATAAAAATAAAGATAAAGACTATTTCCTATCCTCCATTGCAATTAGGTTAGGGCCAATGTGACTGATTTCTGGCCAGTGGAAGAAAGAATTCTAAGGCAGGGGGCCTCAAAGTTTCTTGGTAAAGGCATCCTTAGGACTTCAATCATTTTTTCATAGTGCCTGAGGCCAAAAGATATAGCTAACAGTTCCATTTGCTAGTTACTGTAGTTCCAAACATAGTAGTCATAGTTTATGTTGCATCTGTCACTGTGTTATCTTCAAAATATTCAAATGTCCTAGGGAGCTCTCTGCACTGTCCTAGAATATTTTGGCACCCAGTTGGGACTTCTCCAAGCTGTTTCTAGGCCAATGTTTGTGTCTGACCTTGGAGGTTGCATATTCTAAACAGCATGGCTACAAAATGTTGGAAGACTGCCTGGGAATAAAGTTTTATTGAGTTAACCAGTTGAGACCTGTTGGCTTTTCTGTGGATAGCATTGCCTTCTCTAACTCTCTACTGTCCAATATAGCTATGAATAACTGGGAATGCAAATATGCCACATTCCAAAAATTTTTTAAACAGGCAGAGTGAAGCATTTTTTCATTAAACACTACTTTATTGTTTTAACAAAACTACAATTCACTTTAACCATTGCATTGCAGAGGGCACTGTTGTACTGTAACTTATACAGGAACGTGCATTATTTGTAGTGTCACATGTAAACACACTACCAATCTAGTCAGTTTCAAAGAGTGATTCGGGTATTTTTTTATTCATGGATGAAATATCATGATAGGTCTACTTGGATATATTATGCAACTAGCACAAGAGTATACCTAAGCAGACAGCAAAGTTACAGTGTTACATAAATCATAATCATAAATTGATATTTATTGCTTCAGTTATTTTCGAGTCAAAATTTTGGAAAATGTTAAAAATGTAAGCAAATGCATAATACTGAAGCAGAATTTGGTAAAGACAGAGAAGCTCATATTTATAACCAGTCGAGAAAAAAGGGAATAGAAGAGTATAGTGGATGTTCAACGATAAATGATAATTGTAATTTACAGCAGGAAACAAAACCACTGTTTAATTCCAGTGTGAAAGACAATAACTGAGACAAGATTTAAGATTTACAGAAATTTTCAACAGCTTAATCAAAAACAGAATCCACCAAATTAGTCATATAGAATTTCTAACAAAACTTTTTAAACAAATTTTAACAGGACCTGAGTATGTAAACTTAGCCAGCTATAAAACACCTTGGTTGTTACACATACATACACACACACACAAATGCACACACACAATCTCAGACAGATTGAAAAGAAATAATCACGTTAGATTTCATAATTTCATAATTGTGAGAAAATGACATCTGAAAGCTCACTGAAACAAATATTTAAATACCAATAAACTATTCTGCTCAGAGAAGGTGAGCCGGTCCCAGCACCCAGAAGGAAGCTCCCTGCCTCCATCCCAGGCTCCTAGGGCAGAGAAGGTGAGCCGGTCCCAGAACCCGGAAGGAAGCTCCCCCGCTGCCATCCCAGGCTCCTAGGGCAGAGAAGGTGAGCCGGCCCCAGAACCTGGAAGGAAGCTCCCTGCCTCCATCCCAGGCTCCTAGGGCAGAGAAGGTGAGCCGGTCCCATCACCCGGAAGGAAGCTCCCCCGTCTCCATCCCAAGCTCCTAGGGCAGAGAAGGTGAACTGCGTGGGATCCAGAAGCACACACACACACCCCCCGTGGAAATGAGAAAACACATAAACAAGCCTCAAAAACAGACTTCCAGATCACCTACAGCAACCCCAAAGGGAAACGAGTTGGAACACTCTGATAACCACCTGGACTCTCTGAACTGGCAACAAAAGAGGATCTGGGAAAAAAGAAATCAGTAATAATTACTCAGATAACAGCAAAGATTTTGCTCATGGTGCAAGACATGATTAATAAATCTAGAGAGGACACAGATTAAAAAAATAGAGGATCTGAGGAACATGATGGCATCCCAACATAAGAATCAAATGGAATCCATAAAACATACAAACAGATTTCCAAGAGATTAAAAACTCCATCGAAAGTCTGCTCAGCAGAATGAACCAATGTGAGGATAGAATTTCACATATAGAAGATAAGATTGCAATTAGTGAGGAAGAAAAGAAAAATTGCTTTCAAATTGTAAGGGAACATGAGAAATCAATCCAGCAGCTGCTAGACAATGCAAAGGAGACTAACATAAGACTGATTGGAGTCAGTGAAGAAAGAGGAGCGAATGCAGATGACATAAAAAAACTGTTCACAGAAGGGATGGCAGAAAACTTCCCAAGGAGGGGAAAAGAACTTGACATACAGATAAGTGAGGCATATAGGACTCCAGGTAGCCTTGATCAAAAAAAGTCTACACATAGGCACACAATAGGATTCCAGAAATCCAACAGAAGAACAAAATTCTACAAGCAGTGAGAGAAAAGAAACAAATCACATACAAAGGAAAGCCCATCAGAATCACAGCAGACTTCTCAATGCAAACCCTCAAGGCAAGAAGAGCTTGGAGTGATGTATTTCAAGCCCTAAAGGAAAACAGCCTCCAACCCAGATTGATGTACCCTGCAAAACTGTCTTTCAAAATTGATGGAGAAATAAGATACTTTCATGGTAAAGAGCACCTCAGGAACTTCATGAATACCAAACCGGCACTCCAAAAAATTTTAGACAGTACCCTAGTAGAAAACGCAATGAGGATCACAACCCCAGGAAACCCCTTCAGAATGAATCCAGTGGGCGTGATAAATTAAACGCAAAGGGGGAGAATCCAACAAAAAGAAAAAGTCATGACAAGGCTTTTAAAACTTTTAATTTCATCTCCCTAATGAGTGCATAATTCAATCTTATTATTGTACTGATTAGTATTTTCCTGATTCTAGAGTTGCACACCATTCCTTGTGCTCTACTGGCTATTTATCGCCTTCTTATGTCTACGTTTTAATTGGGTTGTCTATTAATGAGCTCTAAGAATTCTTTGTATATTCTGGTCATAGGTTATATGCATTGTAAATATGGTCTGTTTAAGGACTACTTTTCATTGTAATGATGTCATTTAAAGTTCTAACTTTTGATGGAATCTCATTTATCAATTTTTTCTTTTATACATCATGCTTTTTGTATCCTAGGTAGTTCTTGCCTACCTTGAATTCATAAATATTTTTCCTTATGATTTCTTCTTAAAGTTTTATACTTTTAGGCTTTCTTATTTAGGTTCATAGATCCCTTCAAGTTATTTTCATGTATGGAAGTAAAGGGTTGAGGTTAACTTTTGTATATACGGATACCAGGTGTTCTCGTGCCATTTGCTGAAAACACTATCTCTTCTTCGGCTCTTGAATTGAGTTTATATTCTATAAAATGCTAATGTTAAATACTCTTTCAAAACTCAGTGGGCCATGTATGTGTGGTTCTATTTCTAGATTCTCTGTTTTATTCCAATGATCTATATGTCTTTCCTTACACCAGCACTGCTTTGAGTACTGTAGCTTTAGAAGAAGTCTTAAAATTACTAGGTACCAAATGTCTTACGACACTGTTTTTGGTTTTGCTTTTGTTTTTGTTTTTAACTTTTCTAGGTCCTTTGTACTCCTACATAACTTTTAAATTTCAATATCCAATTCGTTTATAGCAATTATACACAGACCTGAATTTTTATATATACCTTGTGTTTTCTACTCCTGCTAAATTCAAGTACAAGTTCCAGGGGCTCCTAGAGATTTCTTAGTATTTTCTCTGTAGATGATCATTTCATCTACATATAAAGATTTTGCTTCTGCCGTGCCAATCTTATCCTAGTTGTGTCATTTTATTGCCAGACTATTTTGGTGGGGACTAGGTTTCAAAGTTTAATGGACAGATAAAGAGTAAGCATATCTGCCCTTGTTCCCCAACTTAAGGAGAAAGCATTGTATCTTCTCCATTGATATAAGGCATTCTCACTGGAAGTATGGAGTACATGTCTTTACTCTGTTGAGAAGATTCTGTTCTACTTCTAGTCTCCTGATAGCTTTTACCATGAACAGCTGTAGAATTTAGTCCAATACTTTTTCTCCAACTAGTGACAGGATCATATGGCTTTTTCCTTTCCTCTGTATAAATGATGACTTTTGGGGGGGGCGGTGGATCTTCCAATGCTGAACCAACACTGCCATCCCTATAACAAAACCACTTTCTACATACTGCCAGATCTGACTTCCAATAGTTTGTTTTGTTAAACAAGTTTCTATCTATGTTCATACTTTTTTCTTCTATTATCTTTATCCAGTTTTAGGATTAGCACAACGTTGAGTTCCTAAAATGAGGGGAGAAGTCTTCCTTCTTTTCTCTGCTTTAATTGTTTAATTTATCAGTTAAAATGTTTATGAGCCTGCTGTTGTCATATAGGTAGGTTTTCAAGCTAGGAATATACTTTCTTTAATAGGTGCTACTCAAATTTTATATTTAATTTTTCAAATATTTTTCTTTAGTTTTAGGTAAATCGTGTGATGTAAGACACTGCCCAAGAAAATCTTTGGATATGTTTCTTCTCAAAGAACACCTAGGTTTATGAAATGTCAACTGCCTAAACTCAAACTGGTGACAGATACTTTTTGACAATTTTCCATCTTTCAGAGAATTTCAGCTAGAGATGAAGATCAGTTTCTCTCATGAAGATGCAATTTTACCCATGTAAGCCAAGAAAGATCGGGCATATCAGAATTTTAAAGCAAAAGTAACTTTTCCTTCATTGCTTTATTGAAATGTACAAGTCATGCTGAAAATATTTGAACAATAAGAGTATTACGATATACTATAACTTGGATAATATCCTGAGTTCGATCCCTGGTACCAGGAAGAAAGAAAAAGGATTGTAGTGAAGACTGTACAAACTCAGTAAATTTACTAAAACTCACTGATCTATACAGCTGAAATATTTTTATCCTATATCATTTGTACCTCAATAAAATTGAAAAAAAATTTATACTCCAGATCCCCAACTGATATTGAGATAAAACATCCACTTATGAAAGTTGGGAAATCTAACCCCAGGAAACAATCTGGAACAAGTCTCCTCTGAAGAGTTTTCTTTAATTCTTTCTATAAAGTGTATCTTTTCAGAAAAAACCCACTAGTTTATACTAGCATATGATTCTTATATCCCATATCCCTTTCATGGCTAGAGTGCATTTGGTAGGTCCATTCAGGAATAACTACACAGATCAATCTGTCACACAGTATTTGAACTGCAGGGATTTGGGGTTGAGAGACGCACAAAGAAGAAACCAAAAACCTTACATCCAGAGGTAGCATTTCAGACCTAAGCACATTAAATTACAGCAAATATTCCTGAGTCTCCGATCAGCATTAAGATCTCTTCACTGCCATAAGCCCAATATACGATAGTTTAGTTCTGTTTTTATAGGAGCTGCCTCAAATTTCAGCTTTATTAACTTATTTCTGAACACTGTTGAGTCAGAAGGGCTCCTGTCGAGCTCCATGACCTGAGACCCAAATCTCACGCAGGGTCTTTCATTCCTTTTTCAGTTAGAAATTATTCAGACTTCACCAAGGTAATTTTGAATATTCATCAATACCCGTATATTCTGTACTTTGTAGGACTAATTCCACACACACACACAAAAGTAAAACTGAAAACATCCTCATCAATTCTACATTCATTCCTTGAACTTGACTAGCTATCAAATGGGGGTCTCTCTTAATTTTAGCGTGTATATCCTCCAGATGGTAGAGGATTAAAATACCAAATTCCTAAAATGGGAAAGTTGGGTTATACGCAGGAGAAAAGCTGAGAAGTAATGAAGTAGATTTCCCATTTAAAGGAGACAGCTGCTACTCAGAACCAGCTGAGTGCTCCATGTATACATGAGCCCAGTTTGGGCAGCCCTTAACATATTGTTTTTAATCATTCTTTTTTTTTTTTTTTTTGTACTGGGGATCGAATTCAGAACCTTGAGCTTGGGAGACAGGTGCCAGCACCACTGAGCTAAATCCCCATCCCGAAATTTGGTTTTTAAGGAGAAACCTCAACATGAAATTCCCTAATTTGAAATACGGACAACTAAACATACATACATACATACATACATACATACATACATACATTTACATATAAACATCCCACCATGAAGACAACCCAAAATATGACTCGGTCTAAGAGATATGACCTCTATGATACTGAATGCTTACACTTGCAATTGCAGGAAGCTGTACAGACATAAATTGTAAAATATATAATTCTATGTTGCAAATGAAAACCCAGTCAGGGCAAGTGTTTTTGGCATGTTTTTTTCCTCCACACCCAATCTATTAGATTTCTGGAGGGGGACTGTGATTCTCATGGCTGAGGTAACTCAACTTCAAGTTGTTTGGATTCTTAATCCCTTTAGCCAGTAACCAAAAGTTAAAATTCGGGGTGTTCTATTTATTAGAATTTCCCTGCAAACAAACTTGTTTGAGCTTCTCTGGCTTGTTCCTATCATATTCTAGGGATGCCTGCACCAAGTGTTTAAAAAGTATTCAACATTCTCACTAAACTAGAAGTCCGGTAGCCTGCAAGAGAACTGTTTTCTATCAGAGAAACAAGAAAATTCCAAAAAATCTGAAATGTTTAATATTTCTACAGCATCACAATTATCAGAGATAAAAATAACAAAACAAAAAACACCTTAGAAAGCATTAGTCCCATCCATTCACTCTACTGGTACAGGACCTACAATCCAGAAAGGTCAAATGATTTCTACAAGGTTATATAGTATAAAGCTGGCAAGCTGAGATAGTAATGTGAGTCCAGTCAAATTCTTTCCATCTTGATACACTAGAGTGGGAGAATAGCAGGAGAGAGAAATCCTCTGAAGAAAAACACTTTTCAAATTTAAGACTGGCCTTTTAGAACCATTTCACATCTCATACTTTCTGCACTTACCACATGGCTTTATCAACTCTATTGCCATTAAAAAGCAGATGACATCCTTGAAATGAAGAGGGATGAATGGAGAAGAATTTCTCTAGCTGCTAACCCACTGAAGTTGCAGCTATTAATCAATGTTGTGGTAGTTCATATCCCAGGTTTTCCAGTAATTTGAGCTAAATTTCCAACCCCCTGGCCCATCTTACTTTATTTGCAGAACTACATTTTGGTGTGTGATGCCCGATGTCTGATAAGGCTTGAAATACTTTTAAATATTTTGTCACATGTATTGCATTCATGGTCACTTGTTCTGGTATGAATTTTTGCATGTTCTACAAGGATTGTGCTTCAAGTAAAGCTTGCTCCACAAAAGTCACATTCATCGAGTTTCTCTCCAGTATGAGTTCTGTAATGTTCATTAAGAGATGAACTCCCACAGTCTTTACATTTGTAAGGTTTCACACCAGTATGGCTTCTCATATGACGACTAAGAAGGGAATGGGCAGAGAAAGCTTTCTCACATTGGTCACATTTGTAGGGTTTTTCTCCTCTATGAAGTCTTTGATGATAATGGAGAGTTGAAAAATGGCTAAAAGTCGCACCACAGTCATTACACAAATATGGCCTTTCGCCAGTGTGAATTCTCTCACGTCCTTTAAGGCAAGAAGCTTGTCTAAAGTCTTTTCCACATTCATCACATGTATATGGTTTCTCCCCAGTATGAATTCTCTGATGTTTGGACAGGGAAGATCTATGACTGAAGGATTTTCCACAATACTTACTTTTATAAGGTTTTTCTCCAGTATGAATTTGCTGACGTTGATAAAGAGATGAACTGTCACTGAAGTTTCTCCCACAGTCTTTACACTGAAAGGGTTTTTCCCCACTATGAATTCGTTTTTTCTTTTATACAAATGCATTTCATTGTTTTAAAGAGAACAAAAGAGGCAGGAACTATTTGCATATAATAAATCCTGGCTTATAAATTTTGGTTTTAGTGGTAAAATCTTGAATCATTCAGGGATTTTTTGAAAATTTTTACTTTATTTTTATTTTATTTAATTTTTGCTTCACTGTGTCTTGAACATTGATATTACAGAAAAGTACATCTGACATAAAGTGTAAACCAGTGTCTCAAAACACTGGAAGAACTTGGAAAGTAAATATGACTCTTCTTATTTCCTCTAAGTAATCTTTAGTAAAACAAAAATTGATCTTTGACATAGATTTGTACTTTTAAAGGCATTAATATTGCATTTATATCAGGTAAGCAACTATACAAATATGCTAAGGAGGGCCTTGAAAATAATCTTTCATCAGTTAAAAGAAGTACAGGAAGGCTGAGTGAACAGGACCAACTTAAGACAGGTTTTATACATTTGATGTTGGAATCTAACATACATTGTGGGTGAGAAGGATGGACATTCAGACAAGGGGTCTTACTCCTTTCCTCATGTAGTTCTGTGTTTGTGAAGAGATATAGTTTTATGTACTGGAGAATGCTTACACAGTGGTGATAAGTGCCAAAATAGAACAAGTTCCCTTCTCTCACTTTGCTTAGTAGGAAACTTTCTGTATTAATAGTTAAATACTATACTTATTACTGTCTTAATCAGTTATATTTAGGAGAGGAGACAAGGAACCTGGTTATAGTTGGTTGACTGGAGGTAGGAATTGCAGAGGAGAAGTACTTCCCATCCATTTAACCCCAGCAGCACCCAGATTTAGTCTGCAAATACCACTCTCCCTTAGGTAGAAAGTATCCTTCAGACAGTATGACCTTTCCATTAAATACTCTTAGGTGGAAAGCACTAGTTCTTAGGACACAATTTCAAAAAGATGAGATGAAAAGGCTCTTTCACAATTACCGATGAAGCCAGGCACAGTGGTGCACACCCATACTCCCAGTTCCTTGGGAAGCTGAACTATGATGATCCCTCGAGCTAGGAGCTCAAGACCAGTTTGGGCAACAGAAGAGACCCCATCTCAAAACAGAAAATTACAGACAAACACACACCTACGTATCTTTAAAATCTTGTTTAGGAACGGTATAGGAGAAGACTACAAAAGCCAGGAGACATGATTTGATTAAAAAATGAAACGCAGCATTTCAGCTCAGAAAGAATTAAGAGCTAAGAATGAATGATAAGGCCTCTTCACAGATCTCTGCAGGCAGTGACAAAGCGTGGACCGCCTGGGCGTGGCCTTATTGGGAGGGTGGGCAGGGCCAAACCCAGGCTACTCTGCCCTTCCAGTGGCAGAGAGCACCAGGACACAGTGTTTTTGCCCCACTATGAATTCTTTGATGTTTAGAGACATTAGCTAGGGTGATACCTTTTGCACAATCATCACATTTGTGGGGCTTTTCTACATTTTGATTTTTGTAATGTGCCTTGAGCAATGAACTACCACTATGAGTTTTTCTATATTCAAGACACGTAGAGTTTTTCTCTACAGTGTGAATTCTATGATAGTTGCTGTGGGGGGGGGCCCTAAAGCAAAAGGCTTTTCCACATTACTACATTTATAAGTAGTTTCTCCAGTTTTATGTGAAGTTGCATCTTGTAATTTCTTGACATTTTTCACAGGTAGAGTTTTTTGTCTTAGAATGGGATGAGCTTTGTGTAAATGCTACCCCACACTTACTGCACTCTGGAATTTAGCCCCCAGATGAATTTTCTCATATTTCTGATGTTCAGAAAGAGATGAAGACGAATTTAGGTCCTTTCCAGCTTCACTGTTTTTCTCTGGCTTTTCAGCACTATTCTCTCTATGGTTCTGAACAAGATCTGAATGTAAACTGAAGGGTTTCTTGCATTCATTAAACTTTCTACACTTCTTCAAGTAGGCTTTCAGATGTTCAGCTTTGTCAGAAGTCCATTTGAGTTTCTGTCCATTGGGGCTCTTTTCTGGGTCTCATACTTCACCCTTATTGTCTCGCCTGTGAGTTTTCTTTTGTATAACTGATCCTGTTGAATGTCCCTGTTTGTTATGATCTTCCTTGGACTTTCCATAACATTTCCAGAATTCTGCTATCGGGCCACAATCATCATCCTTGACGCATTCTTCTATTTTCTCTAAAGTTAAATCTTCCATAAAAACATTGCAGTTTTGAACAGATACCTCCAACTCCCCTTTAGGCTCACACTCTGAAAGAAATAGCAGACAGAACATTTCCTGTTTGCTAAACTGATGTATTGAGACTGAAACAGAAACACAGAAAGTCATGATAAGGAATATGGCTCAGATAATTTTCAATTAGTGCTCTATTGAACAGGGAAAAGAACAGCAATATAGGCAAGCAAGTTAACACAAAGGTTAGGAAAAATATTGAGGAAGATGGAAAGTGTATGCTTCTTAGTTAACAGATGCAAGTTCTTGATCCTCATGTCAGATTTCTATTTCAAACCTAGTCTTCTTCCAAATTTTTCTCTTCCCAAACAATGCTACTATTACTATTTACTGCATACTCATCAAATGCCAGGTCCACGCCAAGCACTTTGCTTTGCATTATTTTGCATCATCGTTACCACAGTCAAAGTACTAGGTCTTCCTATTATCTCTGTTTTATGGATGTGACACCTGGACACCTGAGTGTAAGCAGCTTGTCTATGGTCATATGAATTACAAGTAAGCTTGATTTTTAACCTGGTCTAGCACCAAAGCCCATGCTTTTGATCCCTATACCATATGTCCTCTTCTCAAAGCAAAGCACTAATTTTATACAAAATGTTACTCATATTACAGTTATGCAAGTCCATGCATGCTAGACTTTCAAAGGTTATCACAACTTGGCCCATTCAACTATAAGGATCCTCCAATCTGGCATACATTTCTGGTCCAACCTACACCGCAGTACTCTTGCTCCTATTCTTTCAGTCTTAAAACTTCATACTACCTAGTATTGAATTTCACAACACCTTCAGTATCACATATAAATTTGACAGGGGCTAGGCTTCATGTCCCACGGTCTCCAAGAAGCTTTCTCCAGTACTGTACTCTCATTGTGCACCGGGGATTGAACCCAGAACGTTTGAACCGAGCTACATTGTCCCCCATCCCTTTTTTTTTGTATTTTGAGACAAGGTCTCACTGACTTGCTAAATTACCCAGATGAGGCTTGAACCTGAAATCCTACCTCAGCATCCTGTAGTGCTAGGATCACAGGCATGTATCACCATACCCAGTTTAGCATGTTCACTTTACAGTTAGTGAGTTATATTTGCTTTCCAACATGGAACCAATCTCGCATTTCTAGAATAAGTTTTATTTACATATGATATGTTATAGAGTTATACCTTTGGAATTGATCTTTTGGAGTTGTGTGCTGGGGAGTGAATCTAGGGCCTTCAGGGTGCTAAGACATGCTGTACCCCTGAGTTGCATCCCCAGCCCTCAGTAACATTTTAAAAGAGAATGTTTGCATCTGTATTTCTAGGTGAGTTGAGTTTAAAAGTTTTGTTTTTGCAAACTCAGAGTGCCTAGTTAGACTTCATTTATGCTAAACTTACAAAATGAATTAGAAATAGTTCCAGTATTCTTGTTTCAAATATTTTGTCAAAAGCCAAGGGACTTTCATCGTAAACTTTGATGGGAGTTGCCCTTAAAGTTACTGTTTTACACTCAACCCTTCTGTTCATTTTATGTGTATTTTGTGTAAATAGTGGATAGCTGCATTTTATTTCTTCCCTATTTGGAACAGTGCTTTTATAGGTGAATTTAAGCCATTTTGTTTTGTTTATTGGTTATTGGTTTCTCTTCCTGTTGTAAAATTTGTTTTTTTCCTAATTACTTAAAATCAATGTTTTGTTTAGATTCTGCCAGTGCTTATATTTAAAATGTCTTATTTATATTCTGCTAGTGTTTGTACACATATTTTCATACAAAAATAGGATTTATATGTATATGAACTTTCAATAGCGTATGTTTTACTCCTTTATTCTACTTCGATATCCTAGATTTTGTTTCAACAATCTAAGTTGAAAATCCCATTTAATTATTAAAAATCTGAAAATGCTCTTTCATTTTGCTGGGGTTAGATTCCCAAGGACCTAATCCCTCTGGGTCAGTGCTGTCATCCTAAGACTGCTTTTCATAATGCTCTCCAGTTCTTCCGTGATTAGGGAGTCCTGTGCTTTAGAGCATATCAGACGAAGGGTCAGTTGCCAAGGGCTGAGCCAAAGAATAGTCTAAAGAACCACCGCACCGAGAGATAGAACAGTCATCTTTGAAAGGGGAAAACAAATGCCCAAATGAAAAACCCAGGAAGTCGAATAAGTAGGTTGTTGAAGCAGCAGGTTGAAGTGAATTGCAAATCCAAAAACCATTGACAGGATCTGTTGAGGGTCAAGGCAAGCTAAGCGGGGTTGTAGGGTGGTATAGGGGCCAATGTCATGCATGAGGTTTGTCAGCCCCACATGGTATTCCTTATACATGAAGCGTGTGTCATAAAGAATTCACTGGTCAAAACTAGGCTTTTGAAAGGAAAGTTCATTCCACTTAACAGGGTCTAGCAATCGGGAAATTCGAGCAGCTAGCTGGGAAAAGCTGAGTTTATCACTTCCATGTGTGGATGACTGATACTGGGAGAGATATAGTGGGTGGTAGCTAGGTGGGAGAGACTTCATCTGTGATTGGATGGACTAACACCTGGGCAAAGAGATATTAGCAATGAACAGGGAAAGGAATCAGGCTTATATAGGTATTGAAGGGGCTAAGGAATCTGGGGTGAAATATGTATGACTTGGATGCCCAAGGACGGTCTGCTCAGGTGTGTACACAGTTGGCACCAGGGGTGTTATATACTGCATTTGGAGTCCTTCTGCCCTATTTACGGAGCAGCTGCTGTTGTTTGCTAGAAGCAGCCTGTCTGCTTTGTCCCATTTGTTTGTGAAGGACTCAGGACTGACAGTGTGTTCGTGGGGATCCCGACCATACTTGAGTAAAAGAGTGCAGTTGGTTCATGTTCCTGGTTCCTTAATAGTTGCCATTTTTCTCCCTATTTAGGGCTGCAAAGTTGTTGGAACAGCAGGGACTGATGAAAAGGTTGCATATCTTAAACAAATTGGATTTGATGTTGCCTTTAACTACAAGACAGTAGATTCTTTGGAAGAAGCTTTGAAGAAAGCCTCCCCTGATGGTTATGATCGCTATTTTGATAATGTAAGTGTGAACTGGAGTTACCTGATTAATTGATGAAGTACCATATGAAAGAATGTATCTCTAAACTTCCTCTATAAAATATAGGAAGAAAGTACATATATATGCCTCTTTTATCTTTTTTTTAATCAGTACATGTTTGTAGTACATAATGTTTACATTCCCTGTGGGGAGTTGGTACACATACATAACACATTTTAATTACTTTTTAAAAATCCCCCTTCCTTCTCCTCCTTCCCCCTTCCTCCATCTCTTCATCTTGTTCCCATTTGAGAAAGCTCTATCTCCTTACTTCCTATTATCTATCTTTTATTTTGCTCTTTATTCATATTCTGGGTTTCGCTTGTAGGAGAAACCATGAGATATTTAGGCTTGTGTGTCTGATTTGTTTCACTTAACATTATGGGCTCAAGGGGCATCCATTTTCTTACAAACAATTCAAGTTTATCCTTCTTTATGACAGAGTAGTACCTCATGTTCTCACTCCAAAAGTGATCTTTTATGACTGAGTTCTAATGCTTAGCAAAATGTTTTCAAGGGCCATCCACACTGTAGCATCTATCAATACTGCCTTCCTTTTTATGGCTAAAAAATAGTCCATTATATGGATATACCAAATTTTAATTATCTCCACATAATTGATGGGCATCTGAGTTGTTTACACTTCTTGGCCATTGCATATTATGCTGCTGTGAACATTCATATACAAGTTTTTGTACAAACACGTTTTCATTAACCTTGGGTGTCCACCTATGAGTAGAATTGCTAGGGCACACTGTAACTTCATATTTAATCATTTTGAGGAACTGCCAATCTATTATGCAAAGTGGCTGCACTATCTTATATTTCCAATCTGTGAGGGTTACCATTTTTCCGTATCCTTACCAACACTTGTAATTGTCTGTTCTCTTCTTGTAGCCATCTTAGTGGGTTTGAAGTATTTCATTGTGGTTTTGATTTGCATTTCCCTATGGCTAATGATATTTGGGATCTTTTCATGTACATTTGTATATCTCCTTTGGAGAAATATGTGTTCAAATCCTTTGCCAATTTTCCAAGTGGGTTATTTCTAGGGTTGTAAGAGTTCTTCATGTGTCTGATAGAATTGATTTTCATTATTCACAGTTAGTTACATTCTGGAAAGTCACCAGGACCCCTAAACCACTGCTTCTAGGAGAACTGCATACAGATATGTACGTTGTTTTATTATACTCTTAAATCCTATAAACAACACTTCCTAGTATTTTCCATTTTCTTTATTTTACAAAAGAGAAAATGAGGTTCAGCGATGTTCAGTAACTTGCCTCTGGGTGCCCTACGTACTCCTCCCCTCAGACCTGGTGTTCATACCCATCCAGTGGTCCCCAGAGCCCGGGCTACTGGAACTACACTGCACTGCCCGCCCCGACTCTCCATCCTTTGGTTATCTGTACATGAGAGTTGAAAAAAAAAGCAGTGGATTACCTTCCTTGCTTAGTCAGCTGGGAACAGCTGTCTCTTTTCTGCTACTTTATGCATGTCTAGAAATGCCCAGAGAAATCTCTGTGAGTTTTGATCTTGGCATTATGAATAAAATGTAGCATGTATCCCAATTTACAAATGTAGAATCCACTGTTAATGAGGTTTCCAACTATTTTCTCCTATTCCACAAGTTTTCTTCACTTTTACGATGCTATCCTTTGAAGCACAAAAGTTCTAAAGTTTGATGAAGTCTAATTTATCTAGTTTTTCTTTCCTTTGGTTGCTGTGGGTTTTTGTGTCACATCTAAGAAGGCTTTGCCTTTCTGAAGCTCACCAAAATTTACTCCTGTGTGAGTTCTAAGAGTTTTGCAGATTTTTTTTTATTATATCCATGTCTATAATGTGCGTATAGTGGAGGAAGCAGTCCGATTCGATTCGATCATAAATGTTCATTTTTTGTACTCTCAATTCAGTTCCACTGATCTGTATTTCTAGTCTCACACTGACCTGATTAGTTTAGCATTGTAGTAAGTTTTGAATTTGGAATGTGAGTCTTCCAACATTGTTCCTCATACGTCTTTTCAATATTTTTCCATATGTTTGGATTATAGGAGAAGCAAACTATTGGACTTATCAGAGAACCAGAACATTTAGCAAATTAAAATTTGTTACTATATGTTCTTAGAGTCTAAAGGAAATGTCCATTTTTCTTTCTTTCTTTCTTTCTTTCTTTTTCTTTTTTTTTTGTACCGGGCATCAAACTCGGAACCTTGTGCTTGCGAGGCAGGCGGTGGAAGCGCTGAGCTAAATCCCTGGCCCAGGAAATGTCCATTTTCAACTTCTCTTTCTAACTGTAATTTTCTGCACAGATGTGCTAATGTAATTAACTCTTTTTGTTCTGGTTTGGTTTGGTTTTGTGTGTGTGTTCTGGGAATCGCACCCAGGGCGTGCACATACAAATCAAGCACTCTACCTCTGAGCTACATCCTTAGCCCTTTTTAAAAGTTTTATTTGGAGACAAGGTTGTGCCGAGTTACTCAGGCTGGCCTTGACCTTGCGACCCTCTTGCGTCAACCTCCCGAATAGCTGAGCTTAGTAATTGCGTGGCAGCGTGACTGGCCCAATTAATTTTCTTGCTACTAAACATTGTGACTTTATGATTCTTGTAAATTTCATGTTTACATTATGTAAAGTGTTTGCTTGTTTGTTTCCCTGTCTGTTTAGGTAGGTGGCGATTTCTCAAACACCGTTATACCCCAGATGAAGGCGTTTGGAAGAATTGCTATCTGTGGGGCCATCTCCGTGTATAACCGCACTGGCCCACTTCCCCCAGGTAACAAGTTCATGCAAATGATCACGAATGCAGACAGACCGGGCAAGGGAAGATGCACCGACATGGGATAGGCCAGTGACTGTGAACATAAATGAAAGATTTCATCATATTCTGGATGAATAATAAAGAAATAGTATTTATGGGATTAGAAGTGTGATTTTATATATTTTATACTAAATCTGCTTAAGTTAGCTTTCAATACTGAAAGCAGGATGAACAAGTATGGAAGAAACATTTGCACTTATTAAAAGTTTTGATTACCTATTATTTTCTGTGAAGTCATATAAAGATAGCCAAGATTTGATTTAGAAAGAGAATGTCTGAGTTCTTCATATTAGTCTTACTGCTGAAGGTGCTGGATTGGGTGGAAAGTGTCTTGATGTGGGTGAAGGGAAAGGCAGTCTGCCACGTTTCCTCACAGTCTTAGACAGTGCTTCCTGGCGTGGCAAGATACCCTGGCCCGGTCAAGTTAACAGTTTCCACTAAAGAGAAAGGGGGTATGTATTTTACCTCCATCCTTGATTGTCCTTGTTTATTTGTCTGTGCCCTGCTGTGCCCTCCATATCCCACTTCTCCCCTCTCTTATACTGAAGTCATTCTTTTCTCTCCGCACTCACAGCAGTCCAAAAGCAGTGCCAACAGAGAACTGTATGCATTTCTCCCAGTCCTACGCCACATCTTGTACAGGCCTCAGTTTATGGATGGGAAGATGAACAACCTGAGACCCCTTGAATCCCATTAGCAGTAGACTCACAACAAAGACCCTTGTTCTGAATTCCTCAAATAAGGTCGTTCTCTGCCCTAATCATTTCATGCTGTTATAGAGTTACAGATTTACCTGTGGTCCCCAAAAGGGGGAAAGAAGAATAAAAAGAAATCTTTCAGACTATAATGAAGATCTAGGCAAAGATCGATCAATTGGTTACTCATTCTTGATCAGTGGGAATGATGTCTTACAGCCACACTAATTAGAAACAACCACATGGAGCTAGGTAGGGCTTAGAGTGGCATGGGCTGAGGAAAAAATAACTTGCAGATTCTCTCTTGAGTTATGAAAAAAAAATCAAAGTGTGAGCTTCTCCAAGAAGGAAACTCCAGATCCATTTGGCAATTTCATCGTTAGGAGACATTTTCTCCCTACGTTTTTCTGCTTGGTGCTAAGCTAGAATCACAGCGCATCATGTGCCAATCAGTTGAGCAGAGCTCCAAGATACATTTTCTTAGTCCCAGTCTAATGAGATATAGCCAAGTATTTTGGTTACAGGAACTTGATCTAGTCTTTTCAGCAATTACTACTTGGAAGTTCAGCTACTCAGAGAGGTCATGGGGATGTCAGGTGACCTTGTCCATTCCACTTTAACCAGAGGGAGTTCTGCCTTGCTTCTGATCTCCAGAAATTCTTACATATTCCATTACTAGGACACCTAGGAATCCAGTAATTATTTCCACCAATTTTACCACTATGTTTGGTGTTTTGCTCTCAGAAAAGAATATTCCCATCAGCAATACTATTTCCCTCTCTTCCAAGTTGAGCAAATAGGGTTTCAATCCTTAACTCAAAAAGAAATACTGTTGGTGTCTTCTGAAGAAGTATTTGAATGTGTCACTCATTATGCAGCAGTTTCTATTGGCTCAGGACAATGTTCTTGCTTAATGCTTCCTTCTTCAAAGTAAAGAGTGGGGACTGTACACTTGAGTGATGCCAGGTGTCTAGGATGCTGAGGATACTTTCCACAAGTTGTCTGGGCTCTTCTGGCTCTGATACTCGCTAGGCACCTTCACCTGACTTCTTGGAACCTGAAAGACTTTATGTAGGTGTTATTTTCTCACTTTCTGGTCACTCAAGATCCTTGGGTGGGGGGGCGGGGGAGCTGGCAGCCCGTATGACCTTTTCTGTCCCACGGAGAAATAGGCCCTTTCTTACAGGGTGACAGAACCGCATGCTCATTCTAGGCGGATGGTTCTCAAGGTGTGGGCCCAGGGCCCACAGTATCCCTGTCTCCTGGGAATTTGTTATAAATATGAATTTTGGGGGCCCTCTCCAGATGCATAACCTGAAATTGTAGGACGGCCCAGCAGTCTTTCTCCGTGAGCCCTCCACATGATTCTTCTACACACTAAACTGGAGATCCACTCTTCAGGCTGACTCTTGGTATTCTGCAATGGCAAGGACAGGGCAGGTGTGAGAGCTCATGGGTCTCCTGATCTATTGTCTCTCGCTAACTCTGAGGCTGGGGGTGGACACTGGTTCTTTGCATCTCCTTTAAGAACAGAACATCAAGAAATGCAGGGATGAGGTAGCACGAGGGTGCTGTGTTGTCTGCGAAGTGGCGGCCATGGGGAGCCTGCGCAGCTTTCGCCTGGTGGCAGGAAATTTTTTTAGGTTAGATGAAAACAGTGCTTCCTCATCACTAGGGTTTACCAGAAGCTCTGATTTGAAGAGACTGAATGGATTGTGCTCCAAACCACAGGAAAGTCCCAAGCTCCAACCAGCACTTTCAGCCACAAACCCGCGGTCTGGGAGAAGAAGATCCTGAGACGGTCAGGTCGCTTCAAGAGCCAGGACCAAATTCCATAGACTGTCTCGTTTGAGATGCTCGATTCTGTGAAGAACAAGGTGCCGATGGAGATGAGCTGCATAATGATTGCCCTGATGGTGCTGGGATGTATCGTGATAGTTATCGAGGGCAAGGAGGCTGCCAAAAGAAATGAGTCTTTAACAACCTTGAACTTAAAAAGAAAGCTCATCTGAGAGAGGAAGCAGCTCTGAAGGCCAAAACAGAGTAGCGGAAGTCTCCATGCCGGCCGGACTGTGAACATCCAGGAGTAATGCAACAACTGCCTGTGTTGAGAAGAGTGTGGTATGACGACCCACTTCCTAAATGTATGTCTTGCACAAGCTTATACCAGTTCCTCAAAGAGGTACAAATAAATTTTCTTGAAGAAAATTAAAAAAAAGAAGAAATGCAAGGAAGTCCTAGAATGCCTGGATTAAAATAGAAAGAGAAGCATGCTATGTACCAGGAATATCAGAGCAATCATTCTTCAGAAGTGCAGAAAACTATTAATACATCATCCCTGGGCCCTCTTTGTGTCCCGTAGCACTGTTTGGGAAGTTTTTGGTGGTTCTTACTTCCAGGATGTAAGAGATGAATGCTGCCTGACCCATACAAGGAATCTTAGTGTGCATTAGTTTCCTATTGCTGCTGTAACAAATTACCACAAACTTAGTGGCTACCACAACAGTCATTTATTCTCCTTCTTCGGGCAGTCAAAATTCTAAACTGGTCAGCAGGCCTGCCTGCCTTCTGGAAGCTCTAGAGGAGGATCTATTTCCTCACCTTTGGAACTTCTAGAAGCTGCCTGTATTCCTTGGCATGTAGTCCCTTTCTCCATCCTCAAAGCCAGCAGCATCCATCTTCATCCTACTTGTTATTCCTCTTGTCTACCCTTGCCAATCCCAGCTTCCATCATCGCTTATTTTTTCTTGGGTCTCTCTTGCCCTTACAAGAGTGCTTGTGATTACGTTGAGACGATCTGTCTAACCGAGAATAATCTCCCCATCTCAAAGTTCTTAATGTAATCACATTGGTAAAATCTTTTTTACAATGTAAGGTGAAATAGTCACAGATTTCCATTGTGGATGCTTTGGGGGCCATTATTCTGCTTTCCACACAGTGTTTGTTGTAAATCATGGCATGTTGACACCTCCATGGACCCTGTGAGCCAAATGTGCCCTCTGCTTTCAGGTCCAGACCCAGAAAGTATTATCTATAAGCAACTCCGCATGGAGGGGTTCCTGGTGTACAACTGGCAGGGAGAAGTCCGTGAAAAGGCTCTGAAAGATTTGAGGAAATGGGTTTTAGAGGTAAGCAGCTCCACAACTGCCCCATTCCACTGTATACTTGATCTCTTTGCTTTTGGTACTCAAAACCATTAGTCCGTCCGTTCTTCCCTCTGGTGTATCATCAGTTTCTCCATGCCTATTGAATCACTGCTTTTCAAATACAGACATTCTCACTTTTCTCATCTTAACATAGGAGAGGAAACAAAAAGAACCCTTTCTAAATTTCATCTCCACTGCACTTACAAGACCACTTCACTGATTTCCTCCTTTGTAGCAAAATACCTGGACATGTTATCTATACACATACATGCCGACTCTCTCCATTCTTTCTTGAACCCATGTATCAGGTTTTTGCACTGCTGCCATTGCATAAACACTGCTGTCTTCATGGTCACCAGTGTCTGTCACACAGGGAAATCCAGTAGTCTGTCTGTACTATCACTTGGTTATGGGGGAATATTTTAGAGAGTGATCGCTCTCCATTACTGTACTTTCTTCCTTTGGCTTCCTTAGCACTTGGTTTTCCTCACTAATTAATCTTCTGCCGACTTTTCTTCTGGCTTCTCTCCAAATTAATAATAGAGGACCTGAGGCATGGTCCTTGGACCTCTTTTCTTCCCTATCCACACTCTATTATCCCTTCATTAGCTCGTCCAAGCTCCTGGCTTTAAATACGAGCAGGATCCTGAGAGCCCCCCAATTTTTGTCTCCTTTGCAGTCCAGTCTGGTACCTGGATGCCTAATATACATCAAAAACTCCTTATGTTTTAATCCTTCCTGCTCAACCTGCTCTACACTCAGACTTCACTATCTCAGAGATAGCCGTTCTACTCGTCTACTGCTGAGTGCAAAACCTTTGAAGTCGTGAGGTTTGGGAGCTCTTGGGGAGCTAAGGTGGGAAGATTGTGAGTTAGATGCCACTGTGGGCTATGTGGAGAATCCAAGGCCATCTCAGACTATGTAGTGAGACCCTGTTTCAAAAGCAAAACAAAAACCTTGAATTGTCTTTGGTGTGTTTTCTCCCTCAGATCCATGTCCAACCTTTCAGTAGGTCCTGATGGCTCAATCCTCAATATATGTACAGAATCTGACCAGCTCTTGCATGTCCTCTGCTCCTACCGTGGCCCAGGCTACCACACCGCCTGTTCTGGACATGTGCAGTAACCTCTATCTTCTATGTGGTCTCCCACTTTTGCATGCCTACAGACAATTCCCATCTGGGTAGCCAGAGTGATCTTTTAACTGTCATTCTTATGTGCAAATCCCTGCAAGCCTTTCCACTTCAGTTAGCATAAATCCAAAGTGCTTTATTATAATAACCTACAAAGCTGTACACAGTCTGGCCCTTATTCCTCTTTGATTTCATTTCTTTAGTGTTCGTGCTTTTGCTTACTCTGATAGGTATCCCTCCGTGCCCCATGACTGCTTCCTTAAGTCTCTCCACGTTCTTCAAGTCCTTGCTGAAAAGCACCTGAGAATGAGGCAACTTTTAAAATTTTTTGCTGGGGATGGTGGTACACGCCTGTAATCCCAGCACTTGGGAAGCTGAGGCAGGACTGCTGCAAGTTCAAGGCCAGCCTGGGGTACAGAGTGACCTCAAGCCCAGGCTGAACTGCAGAATGACACTCTCTCAAAACACAAAGATAAACATTTTTCATTGACTTGATGCATAATATTTGTACACGCTTTTGAGTTACACTATGATTTTTGATATACAATGCATAATAATGCATATACAATGCATAATAGATGTATCAGGTTAATGGAGATATCCAGCACTTCTGTTATGCTTTCTTTGGTTGGAATACTATTCAAAATCTTCTCTCCTAGCTATTTTAAAATACGTATTTCAGAGTTAGTGGGACGTTGATAGAAAACTTTATAAACTTTTTTCACTTCAGTAAAGATTTGTCTTGCATCTTGCTGTCATTAAAGGCAGTTGATCCTAAAATTTCAGTCACTTAAATGTACCCACGAAACAAAAATATATAGTCTCCATTTTCCCCGGACTTTAATTTGCTCAATTATACCTCAGTGTTGTAGCAGCATTGTGTACCTGACACAGTGCTTTGATCTTTTCAGACCCTTGGTACTGACCTGAAGGAGATCTAAGAGTCCTTTCTCCTTTTGAGTTCGAATCACAGCCTTAATGTGGTCTTTCTTGCTTTATGTGCGTTTGCCTAATGTAAACGTGTTTTAATGCTTCTTGTTTGTATTGGGTAGCATGGGGATAAGATTTTAACTGGTTATTCTTGAATTGCTTCTACAATAAACCAATTTTATAATCTTTAAATTCATCAGCTTTTTACATTTGTGTTCTTTCCATTTAAGGCTTCTTAGATCTAGTTATGATTAATGGAGCACATTGATTTGAAGTTTCAGATCTTCCAAAGCACTATTTTGTAATAATTATTTTCTAAACATACTGCCTTAAAAAAAAAAGTAAGAAAGTGACTGTGATACAAATACTGTTCCTCTTCTAAGTATTCATATTAAATATGAAATATTAATATTAAATATGCTCTTGGAGCATAACAGACTGAAAAATAGCAGTAATTATATAAGCCAGAATTCATACCGATCAGTGTTGAAACTCAGTGCAAAAACAAAAGGCAGTATCCAGTGGTTAACAATTTCATAGGTTTTGTACATCTGAGAAATGAGTAGTCAGATGAATTTTTATCTTTGCATGTTTTTATAAGAATTGTGGATGTGCCTACCTCAACAGTCATTTCTTGTATCTGGAAAAATATTTTCCACATTTTAAATGTTTTATATTAGAGATTTCTTTAATGAACACTTGTCAAATATATATATATATATATATATATATATATATATATATAGTACCAATGTTACTATTTTTTTGTTTTAGATGTAAGAGCATGCTCATGTTAGGTACTTACATAAATTGTTACGTTATTTTTTCTTATTTACTATCTTTTTGTTTGTTTCTGTGGTTCAAATATATTCTTTCTTGAAAGTAAAAAAAAAAAATACATATTTAATTGGATGTAACCATAGTATGCAGCAGAATATTAGAATGAATGGGGGAACTTTTAAAATGACCTTATTTTAAGTTCAAGTATCCCTTTATTTCTGATCTCGTCTTTTTATCCATAGCAATCCCATTTGTATGTATTGCCATCTCCCTTCCATGAGACTGTAACCTCCATGAAGACAACATTCATGCATTTTATTTTCTGATATAGCTGCAACAGCCAGAATAGGGTTTGAATCAATGTAAGCACAAAGGGGCTGAGGGAGGTAGCTTAGTGATATAGTACATGCTTAGCATGCTGAGGCTGTGGGTTTAGTACGTAACACCAAAAGAAAAGGAAATATATATATATATATATATATATATATATATATATATATACTAGATAAAAGTTGTAGAAAGAATAAATAGTAGAGCAGCACATAAGTGAGCCATGGCTGTCCTAGGTCCTAGGTCACAAAAAGCTTTCTTATAGCTGTGCCTTTGGGTCCAGAAGAAGAACCTCTTTTATCATGAGCTGTGATCATTTTCCCCCCGTTACCATGTGGACTTTTAGTCACTAGAAATCTAAGGGCTCAAGGTGCATTATCCTAGTTTTGGAAAGGAAGTGTGATATGATACTTCCTAATTCCTGGCCCATGGTCATTTCCCAATTCCAAAAAATAGATTGCTCCTCTGGCAGCCATTGGAGCTTGGCAGTTTTCCCAGTGTAACACATGGAGTGCTGGGCTGGGCTCTCTAGAATCCTGAGAAGAGCTGAATTATTTTTAAATTCCTAGCGTGTTGCTTTTTTGTCCTCTATGACAGAATAGAATCTTGCTTTTCCATGATCACAGCTAACAACAAGAAACCCCCGTGCTGGTGAGCATGATGTCTATAATGCTTATTTCTAACAAAGTGAAGCTGATTAGCTTCTACTTTAAGTAACTAGTGAATTCTAGTCTTTTCCTTTCCCTCTCATCTTGATTTTGTAATATACATTGTATTTTAAAACAGTTTTACATACTACAGAGAGCTCTCTCTCATATTGTCTGCATTCTATACCATAAATTCCCCTATCATCAACATTTTCTATTACTATTTGTATTAATACAGTAGCTAGGGCTACTGTAACAAAGTTTAAAGCAACAGACTGGGTTCCTTAAAAGGCATTTATTTTCTGAAGGCTCTGGATGTTGGAAGTCTAACATGAAGGTGTCAACAGAATTCTTTCTTCCGAGTCCTTTCCCTGCATCTTTATTTAGTCTTCTATTATGTCTTAATCTCTTAAAAGAACACCAGTCCTATTGGCTTATGACCGACCCATGTGGCCTCACTGTATCTTTCTTTTCATTTTTTTTATTAGTACATGTTTGTAGTACATAATGATTACAGTCCTCACGGGGAGTTGGTACATGCACGTAACACATCTTCATTCTTTTTTTCATGCCCTTCTTCTACCCTCCCTGCCACGTGTCATCTCTTGGCAGCCTTCCCTTTTGAAAAAGATTTATCTCCCTACTTTCTGTTATCTATCTTTTATTTTGCTCTTTATTTTGGGTTTCTCATATAAGAGAAACTATGCAGTATTTAAACTCATGCACTTGATTCACTCAACATGACTCAAGGTGCATCGATTTTCTTATAAATGACTCAAGCTTATCCTTCTTTATGGCAGAATAGTACTCCATTGTTTATAAAGACCACATTTTCTTATCCATTCATCTGTTGATGGGCATATAGGCTGCTTCCAAGATTTAGCTGTCATGAACTATGTTGCTATAAACATGGGTATGCATGTACCACTGTAATATGATGTCTTTAACACTTTCAGGAAGATACCTAGAAATTGTTTCTTTAAAGGCCCTGTCTCCACACACAGTCACATTGTGAGGTACTGGGGTGAGGCCTTTAACATACGAATTGAGGAAGAAGGGCTTCACATTTCAGTCTACAATAGTATTCATTCTCTTTTAAACATTAAACTAGATTCTAGCTTTCCATTCTATTCAGATTCTATGCCTGTTCAAAACGTAGCAATGAGCTGAGGGTTTCAAGTCAAGGATTCAAGTCGCAGAGCTTCCCTGTTTTCTGAGTGCCTTAAAACAAATAATTTTCTTCCTAAGTTCATACCTGGTGTCAACCATCAGTAGAACACCTTGGAGAAAAAAAGCTTCCAGTTATTTCCAGCCTGTCTCAACATAGACCCCTTAGGAGAATCTGAAAATGTAAATCAGCCCCACATAGCAGACTGTATCCCTGGGGGAAAAAAAATGAAAAATCTTCCTCCCTAAAGTAAATCCTTCCCTCCCTTGCTCCTAAATAAATGCTAAGCACAAATTGAAAGAACCTTGGGCCGGGGATTTAGCTCAGTGGTTCCGTCGCTTGCCTTGCAAGCGCAAGGACGGGAGTTCGATCCCTGGTACAAAAAAAAAAAAAAAAAAAAACACGCGCGCACAGAAAAAGAACCTTGGCCTGAGGGGGATACAAATTATTGGACTGCCATAATTATAGACACGTCCCGAAAAAGCTCTACCACTGCAGGCCCCAAATGGGAGTAAAGATTCTGCATTGTGTGACTACGAGAAATGACTTTTGAAACAGACCATCTACCCAACACTCACATTTTAAAGGAGGAAAGGCATGTTTGGGTTCACAGCTTGTAGAGGTTTCAGTCCATCAGTCCAAGGCAGGGTGGCATGCCACAGGGGCATAGCAGAGGACAAACAGCACACGGCATGGCGGCAGGAAGCAGATAAAGCAAAAAGGGTAGAGGAAGAGAGAGATAGACCTAGGCCACACATCCCCCCTGTGACCCTCCTCCTCCAACCAGGCTTCACCTCTCAAATCACATTTAGCTATAAATTCCTGAGTGACTAGTCCATTGGTAATTATCACACCCCCGTGTTCCAGTCACCTCAACAAAGCCCACCTATGAACTTGTCAGACTTTAGCGGGGACATCCAGATATAAACCATAACATAGACAGTATCTGGCAATGATGTTCTGTTCTGTATCTACTTCCACCTTTTCGGAAATCATTGCATTAAACTTGTTATTAAACTTGTCTGGGCTGGGGACATAACTCAGTGGCACAGTGCCTGCCTGGCAAGTGAAGCATGAAGTCCTGAGCTCAATCCCTGGTACCAAAATAACCCACAAACTTTTCTATGCAATTTGCTTAGCAATTGCTTAATCATAGCCTGTGACATTTCTTCTTTCATACTGTGATCTGACACCTACCTGCTGTATACTTATGTGTACTTCGTAATCTGTTAATACACTATGTATGGAGATCCTGCCCCTCAAATTAACTTTCAGTTCACAGAAAACTTGCCTCCCTCATATGAACTGTTAAAAACAATAAATGATAAATTTGTGCTAGGATGAGAAGAGACAATTATTTGGAATATGAAATCAATGTTGGTTGTTGTTTTGATACAGGGCAAAATCCAGTATCATGAACACATTACCGAAGGATTTGAAAACATGCCGGCTGCATTTATGGGAATGCTGAAAGGTGATAATTTGGGGAAAACCATCGTGAAAGCATGAAAAAAAAGACATATGAATCATCATAGCATGATTTGGATGACTACATAAATTTTCACTCTTTGGTAAAAATGTATACTGTCCAAATAATCTGAGGTATACTAACTGTAATGATCTACTGAATAAACTACATTAAAGTGGTCTGTAATCAGTGACAAGTAATACTAATTTCATAGATAACAACAGCCAGTCACCTTTTCTATCTACTGCTTTTTCTAGTTTTCAGTGGCAAATAATGGCCTTGGGGTCTGTATCAGTCAGTTTTCCATTACTGTGACAAAATACTTGAGATACTCAAGTTATAAGGAGGGAAGATCTATTTTGGCTGTTTTGTAGGTTTCAGTCTATGAGCTGTAGGCCCCATTCCTTTGGTCCTGAGGTGACAGGAACAACCGGTGGAGGAAGCAGCATACCTCATGGCAATTGGAAAACAAAGGAGACAGAAAAATGGTGGGGCCGGGGATTTAGCTCAGTGGTTCTGGCGCCTACCTTGCAAGCGTAAGGTCCCAAGTTCTATGCCTGGTACGCCCAAAAAGGAAAGATGCTGTGGTCCCAATGTTGCCAGTAAGGGCACACCCCTAATATTCTAATGTCCTCCCACTAGACCCAAACTTCTAAAGACTCCACCGCTCCTCAGCAGCACCAGAGGCTCATGACCATACCTTTTAAAACAGAAGCGTTGGTGATGGGGCACTCACTCAAACCACAGCAGAGTTCAAATGTTTAATATCTCTGTGACCTTGGATTTCCAATTTTTCATCTGATCCCTCGTACCAAAAAATAACAAATAAGTAAAATAAAAATAAAGATAAAGACTATTTCCTATCCTCCATTGCAATTAGGTTAGGGCCAATGTGACTGATTTCTGGCCAGTGGAAGAAAGAATTCTAAGGCAGGGGGCCTCAAAGTTTCTTGGTAAAGGCATCCTTAGGACTTCAATCATTTTTTCATAGTGCCTGAGGCCAAAAGATATAGCTAACAGTTCCATTTGCTAGTTACTGTAGTTCCAAACATAGTAGTCATAGTTTATGTTGCATCTGTCACTGTGTTATCTTCAAAATATTCAAATGTCCTAGGGAGCTCTCTGCACTGTCCTAGAATATTTTGGCACCCAGTTGGGACTTCTCCAAGCTGTTTCTAGGCCAATGTTTGTGTCTGACCTTGGAGGTTGCATATTCTAAACAGCATGGCTACAAAATGTTGGAAGACTGCCTGGGAATAAAGTTTTATTGAGTTAACCAGTTGAGACCTGTTGGCTTTTCTGTGGATAGCATTGCCTTCTCTAACTCTCTACTGTCCAATATAGCTATGAATAACTGGGAATGCAAATATGCCACATTCCAAAAATTTTTTAAACAGGCAGAGTGAAGCATTTTTTCATTAAACACTACTTTATTGTTTTAACAAAACTACAATTCACTTTAACCATTGCATTGCAGAGGGCACTGTTGTACTGTAACTTATACAGGAACGTGCATTATTTGTAGTGTCACATGTAAACACACTACCAATCTAGTCAGTTTCAAAGAGTGATTCGGGTATTTTTTTATTCATGGATGAAATATCATGATAGGTCTACTTGGATATATTATGCAACTAGCACAAGAGTATACCTAAGCAGACAGCAAAGTTACAGTGTTACATAAATCATAATCATAAATTGATATTTATTGCTTCAGTTATTTTCGAGTCAAAATTTTGGAAAATGTTAAAAATGTAAGCAAATGCATAATACTGAAGCAGAATTTGGTAAAGACAGAGAAGCTCATATTTATAACCAGTCGAGAAAAAAGGGAATAGAAGAGTATAGTGGATGTTCAACGATAAATGATAATTGTAATTTACAGCAGGAAACAAAACCACTGTTTAATTCCAGTGTGAAAGACAATAACTGAGACAAGATTTAAGATTTACAGAAATTTTCAACAGCTTAATCAAAAACAGAATCCACCAAATTAGTCATATAGAATTTCTAACAAAACTTTTTAAACAAATTTTAACAGGACCTGAGTATGTAAACTTAGCCAGCTATAAAACACCTTGGTTGTTACACATACATACACACACACACAAATGCACACACACAATCTCAGACAGATTGAAAAGAAATAATCACGTTAGATTTCATAATTTCATAATTGTGAGAAAATGACATCTGAAAGCTCACTGAAACAAATATTTAAATACCAATAAACTATTCTGCTCAGAGAAGGTGAGCCGGTCCCAGCACCCAGAAGGAAGCTCCCTGCCTCCATCCCAGGCTCCTAGGGCAGAGAAGGTGAGCCGGTCCCAGAACCCGGAAGGAAGCTCCCCCGCTGCCATCCCAGGCTCCTAGGGCAGAGAAGGTGAGCCGGCCCCAGAACCTGGAAGGAAGCTCCCTGCCTCCATCCCAGGCTCCTAGGGCAGAGAAGGTGAGCCGGTCCCATCACCCGGAAGGAAGCTCCCCCGTCTCCATCCCAAGCTCCTAGGGCAGAGAAGGTGAACTGCGTGGGATCCAGAAGCACACACACACACACCCCGTGGAAATGAGAAAACACATAAACAAGCCTCAAAAACAGACTTCCAGATCACCTACAGCAACCCCAAAGGGAAACGAGTTGGAACACTCTGATAACCACCTGGACTCTCTGAACTGGCAACAAAAGAGGATCTGGGAAAAAAGAAATCAGTAATAATTACTCAGATAACAGCAAAGATTTTGCTCATGGTGCAAGACATGATTAATAAATCTAGAGAGGACACAGATTAAAAAAATAGAGGATCTGAGGAACATGATGGCATCCCAACATAAGAATCAAATGGAATCCATAAAACATACAAACAGATTTCCAAGAGATTAAAAACTCCATCGAAAGTCTGCTCAGCAGAATGAACCAATGTGAGGATAGAATTTCACATATAGAAGATAAGATTGCAATTAGTGAGGAAGAAAAGAAAAATTGCTTTCAAATTGTAAGGGAACATGAGAAATCAATCCAGCAGCTGCTAGACAATGCAAAGGAGACTAACATAAGACTGATTGGAGTCAGTGAAGAAAGAGGAGCGAATGCAGATGACATAAAAAAACTGTTCACAGAAGGGATGGCAGAAAACTTCCCAAGGAGGGGAAAAGAACTTGACATACAGATAAGTGAGGCATATAGGACTCCAGGTAGCCTTGATCAAAAAAAGTCTACACATAGGCACACAATAGGATTCCAGAAATCCAACAGAAGAACAAAATTCTACAAGCAGTGAGAGAAAAGAAACAAATCACATACAAAGGAAAGCCCATCAGAATCACAGCAGACTTCTCAATGCAAACCCTCAAGGCAAGAAGAGCTTGGAGTGATGTATTTCAAGCCCTAAAGGAAAACAGCCTCCAACCCAGATTGATGTACCCTGCAAAACTGTCTTTCAAAATTGATGGAGAAATAAGATACTTTCATGGTAAAGAGCACCTCAGGAACTTCATGAATACCAAACCGGCACTCCAAAAAATTTTAGACAGTACCCTAGTAGAAAACGCAATGAGGATCACAACCCCAGGAAACCCCTTCAGAATGAATCCAGTGGGCGTGATAAATTAAACGCAAAGGGGGAGAATCCAACAAAAAGAAAAAGTCATGACAAGGCTTTTAAAACTTTTAATTTCATCTCCCTAATGAGTGCATAATTCAATCTTATTATTGTACTGATTAGTATTTTCCTGATTCTAGAGTTGCACACCATTCCTTGTGCTCTACTGGCTATTTATCGCCTTCTTATGTCTACGTTTTAATTGGGTTGTCTATTAATGAGCTCTAAGAATTCTTTGTATATTCTGGTCATAGGTTATATGCATTGTAAATATGGTCTGTTTAAGGACTACTTTTCATTGTAATGATGTCATTTAAAGTTCTAACTTTTGATGGAATCTCATTTATCAATTTTTTCTTTTATACATCATGCTTTTTGTATCCTAGGTAGTTCTTGCCTACCTTGAATTCATAAATATTTTTCCTTATGATTTCTTCTTAAAGTTTTATACTTTTAGGCTTTCTTATTTAGGTTCATAGATCCCTTCAAGTTATTTTCATGTATGGAAGTAAAGGGTTGAGGTTAACTTTTGTATATACGGATACCAGGTGTTCTCGTGCCATTTGCTGAAAACACTATCTCTTCTTCGGCTCTTGAATTGAGTTTATATTCTATAAAATGCTAATGTTAAATACTCTTTCAAAACTCAGTGGGCCATGTATGTGTGGTTCTATTTCTAGATTCTCTGTTTTATTCCAATGATCTATATGTCTTTCCTTACACCAGCACTGCTTTGAGTACTGTAGCTTTAGAAGAAGTCTTAAAATTACTAGGTACCAAATGTCTTACGACACTGTTTTTGGTTTTGCTTTTGTTTTTGTTTTTAACTTTTCTAGGTCCTTTGTACTCCTACATAACTTTTAAATTTCAATATCCAATTCGTTTATAGCAATTATACACAGACCTGAATTTTTATATATACCTTGTGTTTTCTACTCCTGCTAAATTCAAGTACAAGTTCCAGGGGCTCCTAGAGATTTCTTAGTATTTTCTCTGTAGATGATCATTTCATCTACATATAAAGATTTTGCTTCTGCCGTGCCAATCTTATCCTAGTTGTGTCATTTTATTGCCAGACTATTTTGGTGGGGACTAGGTTTCAAAGTTTAATGGACAGATAAAGAGTAAGCATATCTGCCCTTGTTCCCCAACTTAAGGAGAAAGCATTGTATCTTCTCCATTGATATAAGGCATTCTCACTGGAAGTATGGAGTACATGTCTTTACTCTGTTGAGAAGATTCTGTTCTACTTCTAGTCTCCTGATAGCTTTTACCATGAACAGCTGTAGAATTTAGTCCAATACTTTTTCTCCAACTAGTGACAGGATCATATGGCTTTTTCCTTTCCTCTGTATAAATGATGACTTTTGGGGGGGGCGGTGGATCTTCCAATGCTGAACCAACACTGCCATCCCTATAACAAAACCACTTTCTACATACTGCCAGATCTGACTTCCAATAGTTTGTTTTGTTAAACAAGTTTCTATCTATGTTCATACTTTTTTCTTCTATTATCTTTATCCAGTTTTAGGATTAGCACAACGTTGAGTTCCTAAAATGAGGGGAGAAGTCTTCCTTCTTTTCTCTGCTTTAATTGTTTAATTTATCAGTTAAAATGTTTATGAGCCTGCTGTTGTCATATAGGTAGGTTTTCAAGCTAGGAATATACTTTCTTTAATAGGTGCTACTCAAATTTTATATTTAATTTTTCAAATATTTTTCTTTAGTTTTAGGTAAATCGTGTGATGTAAGACACTGCCCAAGAAAATCTTTGGATATGTTTCTTCTCAAAGAACACCTAGGTTTATGAAATGTCAACTGCCTAAACTCAAACTGGTGACAGATACTTTTTGACAATTTTCCATCTTTCAGAGAATTTCAGCTAGAGATGAAGATCAGTTTCTCTCATGAAGATGCAATTTTACCCATGTAAGCCAAGAAAGATCGGGCATATCAGAATTTTAAAGCAAAAGTAACTTTTCCTTCATTGCTTTATTGAAATGTACAAGTCATGCTGAAAATATTTGAACAATAAGAGTATTACGATATACTATAACTTGGATAATATCCTGAGTTCGATCCCTGGTACCAGGAAGAAAGAAAAAGGATTGTAGTGAAGACTGTACAAACTCAGTAAATTTACTAAAACTCACTGATCTATACAGCTGAAATATTTTTATCCTATATCATTTGTACCTCAATAAAATTGAAAAAAAATTTATACTCCAGATCCCCAACTGATATTGAGATAAAACATCCACTTATGAAAGTTGGGAAATCTAACCCCAGGAAACAATCTGGAACAAGTCTCCTCTGAAGAGTTTTCTTTAATTCTTTCTATAAAGTGTATCTTTTCAGAAAAAACCCACTAGTTTATACTAGCATATGATTCTTATATCCCATATCCCTTTCATGGCTAGAGTGCATTTGGTAGGTCCATTCAGGAATAACTACACAGATCAATCTGTCACACAGTATTTGAACTGCAGGGATTTGGGGTTGAGAGACGCACAAAGAAGAAACCAAAAACCTTACATCCAGAGGTAGCATTTCAGACCTAAGCACATTAAATTACAGCAAATATTCCTGAGTCTCCGATCAGCATTAAGATCTCTTCACTGCCATAAGCCCAATATACGATAGTTTAGTTCTGTTTTTATAGGAGCTGCCTCAAATTTCAGCTTTATTAACTTATTTCTGAACACTGTTGAGTCAGAAGGGCTCCTGTCGAGCTCCATGACCTGAGACCCAAATCTCACGCAGGGTCTTTCATTCCTTTTTCAGTTAGAAATTATTCAGACTTCACCAAGGTAATTTTGAATATTCATCAATACCCGTATATTCTGTACTTTGTAGGACTAATTCCACACACACACACAAAAGTAAAACTGAAAACATCCTCATCAATTCTACATTCATTCCTTGAACTTGACTAGCTATCAAATGGGGGTCTCTCTTAATTTTAGCGTGTATATCCTCCAGATGGTAGAGGATTAAAATACCAAATTCCTAAAATGGGAAAGTTGGGTTATACGCAGGAGAAAAGCTGAGAAGTAATGAAGTAGATTTCCCATTTAAAGGAGACAGCTGCTACTCAGAACCAGCTGAGTGCTCCATGTATACATGAGCCCAGTTTGGGCAGCCCTTAACATATTGTTTTTAATCATTCTTTTTTTTTTTTTTTTTGTACTGGGGATCGAATTCAGAACCTTGAGCTTGGGAGACAGGTGCCAGCACCACTGAGCTAAATCCCCATCCCGAAATTTGGTTTTTAAGGAGAAACCTCAACATGAAATTCCCTAATTTGAAATACGGACAACTAAACATACATACATACATACATACATACATACATACATACATTTACATATAAACATCCCACCATGAAGACAACCCAAAATATGACTCGGTCTAAGAGATATGACCTCTATGATACTGAATGCTTACACTTGCAATTGCAGGAAGCTGTACAGACATAAATTGTAAAATATATAATTCTATGTTGCAAATGAAAACCCAGTCAGGGCAAGTGTTTTTGGCATGTTTTTTTCCTCCACACCCAATCTATTAGATTTCTGGAGGGGGACTGTGATTCTCATGGCTGAGGTAACTCAACTTCAAGTTGTTTGGATTCTTAATCCCTTTAGCCAGTAACCAAAAGTTAAAATTCGGGGTGTTCTATTTATTAGAATTTCCCTGCAAACAAACTTGTTTGAGCTTCTCTGGCTTGTTCCTATCATATTCTAGGGATGCCTGCACCAAGTGTTTAAAAAGTATTCAACATTCTCACTAAACTAGAAGTCCGGTAGCCTGCAAGAGAACTGTTTTCTATCAGAGAAACAAGAAAATTCCAAAAAATCTGAAATGTTTAATATTTCTACAGCATCACAATTATCAGAGATAAAAATAACAAAACAAAAAACACCTTAGAAAGCATTAGTCCCATCCATTCACTCTACTGGTACAGGACCTACAATCCAGAAAGGTCAAATGATTTCTACAAGGTTATATAGTATAAAGCTGGCAAGCTGAGATAGTAATGTGAGTCCAGTCAAATTCTTTCCATCTTGATACACTAGAGTGGGAGAATAGCAGGAGAGAGAAATCCTCTGAAGAAAAACACTTTTCAAATTTAAGACTGGCCTTTTAGAACCATTTCACATCTCATACTTTCTGCACTTACCACATGGCTTTATCAACTCTATTGCCATTAAAAAGCAGATGACATCCTTGAAATGAAGAGGGATGAATGGAGAAGAATTTCTCTAGCTGCTAACCCACTGAAGTTGCAGCTATTAATCAATGTTGTGGTAGTTCATATCCCAGGTTTTCCAGTAATTTGAGCTAAATTTCCAACCCCCTGGCCCATCTTACTTTATTTGCAGAACTACATTTTGGTGTGTGATGCCCGATGTCTGATAAGGCTTGAAATACTTTTAAATATTTTGTCACATGTATTGCATTCATGGTCACTTGTTCTGGTATGAATTTTTGCATGTTCTACAAGGATTGTGCTTCAAGTAAAGCTTGCTCCACAAAAGTCACATTCATCGAGTTTCTCTCCAGTATGAGTTCTGTAATGTTCATTAAGAGATGAACTCCCACAGTCTTTACATTTGTAAGGTTTCACACCAGTATGGCTTCTCATATGACGACTAAGAAGGGAATGGGCAGAGAAAGCTTTCTCACATTGGTCACATTTGTAGGGTTTTTCTCCTCTATGAAGTCTTTGATGATAATGGAGAGTTGAAAAATGGCTAAAAGTCGCACCACAGTCATTACACAAATATGGCCTTTCGCCAGTGTGAATTCTCTCACGTCCTTTAAGGCAAGAAGCTTGTCTAAAGTCTTTTCCACATTCATCACATGTATATGGTTTCTCCCCAGTATGAATTCTCTGATGTTTGGACAGGGAAGATCTATGACTGAAGGATTTTCCACAATACTTACTTTTATAAGGTTTTTCTCCAGTATGAATTTGCTGACGTTGATAAAGAGATGAACTGTCACTGAAGTTTCTCCCACAGTCTTTACACTGAAAGGGTTTTTCCCCACTATGAATTCGTTTTTTCTTTTATACAAATGCATTTCATTGTTTTAAAGAGAACAAAAGAGGCAGGAACTATTTGCATATAATAAATCCTGGCTTATAAATTTTGGTTTTAGTGGTAAAATCTTGAATCATTCAGGGATTTTTTGAAAATTTTTACTTTATTTTTATTTTATTTAATTTTTGCTTCACTGTGTCTTGAACATTGATATTACAGAAAAGTACATCTGACATAAAGTGTAAACCAGTGTCTCAAAACACTGGAAGAACTTGGAAAGTAAATATGACTCTTCTTATTTCCTCTAAGTAATCTTTAGTAAAACAAAAATTGATCTTTGACATAGATTTGTACTTTTAAAGGCATTAATATTGCATTTATATCAGGTAAGCAACTATACAAATATGCTAAGGAGGGCCTTGAAAATAATCTTTCATCAGTTAAAAGAAGTACAGGAAGGCTGAGTGAACAGGACCAACTTAAGACAGGTTTTATACATTTGATGTTGGAATCTAACATACATTGTGGGTGAGAAGGATGGACATTCAGACAAGGGGTCTTACTCCTTTCCTCATGTAGTTCTGTGTTTGTGAAGAGATATAGTTTTATGTACTGGAGAATGCTTACACAGTGGTGATAAGTGCCAAAATAGAACAAGTTCCCTTCTCTCACTTTGCTTAGTAGGAAACTTTCTGTATTAATAGTTAAATACTATACTTATTACTGTCTTAATCAGTTATATTTAGGAGAGGAGACAAGGAACCTGGTTATAGTTGGTTGACTGGAGGTAGGAATTGCAGAGGAGAAGTACTTCCCATCCATTTAACCCCAGCAGCACCCAGATTTAGTCTGCAAATACCACTCTCCCTTAGGTAGAAAGTATCCTTCAGACAGTATGACCTTTCCATTAAATACTCTTAGGTGGAAAGCACTAGTTCTTAGGACACAATTTCAAAAAGATGAGATGAAAAGGCTCTTTCACAATTACCGATGAAGCCAGGCACAGTGGTGCACACCCATACTCCCAGTTCCTTGGGAAGCTGAACTATGATGATCCCTCGAGCTAGGAGCTCAAGACCAGTTTGGGCAACAGAAGAGACCCCATCTCAAAACAGAAAATTACAGACAAACACACACCTACGTATCTTTAAAATCTTGTTTAGGAACGGTATAGGAGAAGACTACAAAAGCCAGGAGACATGATTTGATTAAAAAATGAAACGCAGCATTTCAGCTCAGAAAGAATTAAGAGCTAAGAATGAATGATAAGGCCTCTTCACAGATCTCTGCAGGCAGTGACAAAGCGTGGACCGCCTGGGCGTGGCCTTATTGGGAGGGTGGGCAGGGCCAAACCCAGGCTACTCTGCCCTTCCAGTGGCAGAGAGCACCAGGACACAGTGTTTTTGCCCCACTATGAATTCTTTGATGTTTAGAGACATTAGCTAGGGTGATACCTTTTGCACAATCATCACATTTGTGGGGCTTTTCTACATTTTGATTTTTGTAATGTGCCTTGAGCAATGAACTACCACTATGAGTTTTTCTATATTCAAGACACGTAGAGTTTTTCTCTACAGTGTGAATTCTATGATAGTTGCTGTGGGGGGGGGCCCTAAAGCAAAAGGCTTTTCCACATTACTACATTTATAAGTAGTTTCTCCAGTTTTATGTGAAGTTGCATCTTGTAATTTCTTGACATTTTTCACAGGTAGAGTTTTTTGTCTTAGAATGGGATGAGCTTTGTGTAAATGCTACCCCACACTTACTGCACTCTGGAATTTAGCCCCCAGATGAATTTTCTCATATTTCTGATGTTCAGAAAGAGATGAAGACGAATTTAGGTCCTTTCCAGCTTCACTGTTTTTCTCTGGCTTTTCAGCACTATTCTCTCTATGGTTCTGAACAAGATCTGAATGTAAACTGAAGGGTTTCTTGCATTCATTAAACTTTCTACACTTCTTCAAGTAGGCTTTCAGATGTTCAGCTTTGTCAGAAGTCCATTTGAGTTTCTGTCCATTGGGGCTCTTTTCTGGGTCTCATACTTCACCCTTATTGTCTCGCCTGTGAGTTTTCTTTTGTATAACTGATCCTGTTGAATGTCCCTGTTTGTTATGATCTTCCTTGGACTTTCCATAACATTTCCAGAATTCTGCTATCGGGCCACAATCATCATCCTTGACGCATTCTTCTATTTTCTCTAAAGTTAAATCTTCCATAAAAACATTGCAGTTTTGAACAGATACCTCCAACTCCCCTTTAGGCTCACACTCTGAAAGAAATAGCAGACAGAACATTTCCTGTTTGCTAAACTGATGTATTGAGACTGAAACAGAAACACAGAAAGTCATGATAAGGAATATGGCTCAGATAATTTTCAATTAGTGCTCTATTGAACAGGGAAAAGAACAGCAATATAGGCAAGCAAGTTAACACAAAGGTTAGGAAAAATATTGAGGAAGATGGAAAGTGTATGCTTCTTAGTTAACAGATGCAAGTTCTTGATCCTCATGTCAGATTTCTATTTCAAACCTAGTCTTCTTCCAAATTTTTCTCTTCCCAAACAATGCTACTATTACTATTTACTGCATACTCATCAAATGCCAGGTCCACGCCAAGCACTTTGCTTTGCATTATTTTGCATCATCGTTACCACAGTCAAAGTACTAGGTCTTCCTATTATCTCTGTTTTATGGATGTGACACCTGGACACCTGAGTGTAAGCAGCTTGTCTATGGTCATATGAATTACAAGTAAGCTTGATTTTTAACCTGGTCTAGCACCAAAGCCCATGCTTTTGATCCCTATACCATATGTCCTCTTCTCAAAGCAAAGCACTAATTTTATACAAAATGTTACTCATATTACAGTTATGCAAGTCCATGCATGCTAGACTTTCAAAGGTTATCACAACTTGGCCCATTCAACTATAAGGATCCTCCAATCTGGCATACATTTCTGGTCCAACCTACACCGCAGTACTCTTGCTCCTATTCTTTCAGTCTTAAAACTTCATACTACCTAGTATTGAATTTCACAACACCTTCAGTATCACATATAAATTTGACAGGGGCTAGGCTTCATGTCCCACGGTCTCCAAGAAGCTTTCTCCAGTACTGTACTCTCATTGTGCACCGGGGATTGAACCCAGAACGTTTGAACCGAGCTACATTGTCCCCCATCCCTTTTTTTTTGTATTTTGAGACAAGGTCTCACTGACTTGCTAAATTACCCAGATGAGGCTTGAACCTGAAATCCTACCTCAGCATCCTGTAGTGCTAGGATCACAGGCATGTATCACCATACCCAGTTTAGCATGTTCACTTTACAGTTAGTGAGTTATATTTGCTTTCCAACATGGAACCAATCTCGCATTTCTAGAATAAGTTTTATTTACATATGATATGTTATAGAGTTATACCTTTGGAATTGATCTTTTGGAGTTGTGTGCTGGGGAGTGAATCTAGGGCCTTCAGGGTGCTAAGACATGCTGTACCCCTGAGTTGCATCCCCAGCCCTCAGTAACATTTTAAAAGAGAATGTTTGCATCTGTATTTCTAGGTGAGTTGAGTTTAAAAGTTTTGTTTTTGCAAACTCAGAGTGCCTAGTTAGACTTCATTTATGCTAAACTTACAAAATGAATTAGAAATAGTTCCAGTATTCTTGTTTCAAATATTTTGTCAAAAGCCAAGGGACTTTCATCGTAAACTTTGATGGGAGTTGCCCTTAAAGTTACTGTTTTACACTCAACCCTTCTGTTCATTTTATGTGTATTTTGTGTAAATAGTGGATAGCTGCATTTTATTTCTTCCCTATTTGGAACAGTGCTTTTATAGGTGAATTTAAGCCATTTTGTTTTGTTTATTGGTTATTGGTTTCTCTTCCTGTTGTAAAATTTGTTTTTTTCCTAATTACTTAAAATCAATGTTTTGTTTAGATTCTGCCAGTGCTTATATTTAAAATGTCTTATTTATATTCTGCTAGTGTTTGTACACATATTTTCATACAAAAATAGGATTTATATGTATATGAACTTTCAATAGCGTATGTTTTACTCCTTTATTCTACTTCGATATCCTAGATTTTGTTTCAACAATCTAAGTTGAAAATCCCATTTAATTATTAAAAATCTGAAAATGCTCTTTCATTTTGCTGGGGTTAGATTCCCAAGGACCTAATCCCTCTGGGTCAGTGCTGTCATCCTAAGACTGCTTTTCATAATGCTCTCCAGTTCTTCCGTGATTAGGGAGTCCTGTGCTTTAGAGCATATCAGACGAAGGGTCAGTTGCCAAGGGCTGAGCCAAAGAATAGTCTAAAGAACCACCGCACCGAGAGATAGAACAGTCATCTTTGAAAGGGGAAAACAAATGCCCAAATGAAAAACCCAGGAAGTCGAATAAGTAGGTTGTTGAAGCAGCAGGTTGAAGTGAATTGCAAATCCAAAAACCATTGACAGGATCTGTTGAGGGTCAAGGCAAGCTAAGCGGGGTTGTAGGGTGGTATAGGGGCCAATGTCATGCATGAGGTTTGTCAGCCCCACATGGTATTCCTTATACATGAAGCGTGTGTCATAAAGAATTCACTGGTCAAAACTAGGCTTTTGAAAGGAAAGTTCATTCCACTTAACAGGGTCTAGCAATCGGGAAATTCGAGCAGCTAGCTGGGAAAAGCTGAGTTTATCACTTCCATGTGTGGATGACTGATACTGGGAGAGATATAGTGGGTGGTAGCTAGGTGGGAGAGACTTCATCTGTGATTGGATGGACTAACACCTGGGCAAAGAGATATTAGCAATGAACAGGGAAAGGAATCAGGCTTATATAGGTATTGAAGGGGCTAAGGAATCTGGGGTGAAATATGTATGACTTGGATGCCCAAGGACGGTCTGCTCAGGTGTGTACACAGTTGGCACCAGGGGTGTTATATACTGCATTTGGAGTCCTTCTGCCCTATTTACGGAGCAGCTGCTGTTGTTTGCTAGAAGCAGCCTGTCTGCTTTGTCCCATTTGTTTGTGAAGGACTCAGGACTGACAGTGTGTTCGTGGGGATCCCGACCATACTTGAGTAAAAGAGTGCAGTTGGTTCATGTTCCTGGTTCCTTAATAGTTGCCATTTTTCTCCCTATTTAGGGCTGCAAAGTTGTTGGAACAGCAGGGACTGATGAAAAGGTTGCATATCTTAAACAAATTGGATTTGATGTTGCCTTTAACTACAAGACAGTAGATTCTTTGGAAGAAGCTTTGAAGAAAGCCTCCCCTGATGGTTATGATCGCTATTTTGATAATGTAAGTGTGAACTGGAGTTACCTGATTAATTGATGAAGTACCATATGAAAGAATGTATCTCTAAACTTCCTCTATAAAATATAGGAAGAAAGTACATATATATGCCTCTTTTATCTTTTTTTTAATCAGTACATGTTTGTAGTACATAATGTTTACATTCCCTGTGGGGAGTTGGTACACATACATAACACATTTTAATTACTTTTTAAAAATCCCCCTTCCTTCTCCTCCTTCCCCCTTCCTCCATCTCTTCATCTTGTTCCCATTTGAGAAAGCTCTATCTCCTTACTTCCTATTATCTATCTTTTATTTTGCTCTTTATTCATATTCTGGGTTTCGCTTGTAGGAGAAACCATGAGATATTTAGGCTTGTGTGTCTGATTTGTTTCACTTAACATTATGGGCTCAAGGGGCATCCATTTTCTTACAAACAATTCAAGTTTATCCTTCTTTATGACAGAGTAGTACCTCATGTTCTCACTCCAAAAGTGATCTTTTATGACTGAGTTCTAATGCTTAGCAAAATGTTTTCAAGGGCCATCCACACTGTAGCATCTATCAATACTGCCTTCCTTTTTATGGCTAAAAAATAGTCCATTATATGGATATACCAAATTTTAATTATCTCCACATAATTGATGGGCATCTGAGTTGTTTACACTTCTTGGCCATTGCATATTATGCTGCTGTGAACATTCATATACAAGTTTTTGTACAAACACGTTTTCATTAACCTTGGGTGTCCACCTATGAGTAGAATTGCTAGGGCACACTGTAACTTCATATTTAATCATTTTGAGGAACTGCCAATCTATTATGCAAAGTGGCTGCACTATCTTATATTTCCAATCTGTGAGGGTTACCATTTTTCCGTATCCTTACCAACACTTGTAATTGTCTGTTCTCTTCTTGTAGCCATCTTAGTGGGTTTGAAGTATTTCATTGTGGTTTTGATTTGCATTTCCCTATGGCTAATGATATTTGGGATCTTTTCATGTACATTTGTATATCTCCTTTGGAGAAATATGTGTTCAAATCCTTTGCCAATTTTCCAAGTGGGTTATTTCTAGGGTTGTAAGAGTTCTTCATGTGTCTGATAGAATTGATTTTCATTATTCACAGTTAGTTACATTCTGGAAAGTCACCAGGACCCCTAAACCACTGCTTCTAGGAGAACTGCATACAGATATGTACGTTGTTTTATTATACTCTTAAATCCTATAAACAACACTTCCTAGTATTTTCCATTTTCTTTATTTTACAAAAGAGAAAATGAGGTTCAGCGATGTTCAGTAACTTGCCTCTGGGTGCCCTACGTACTCCTCCCCTCAGACCTGGTGTTCATACCCATCCAGTGGTCCCCAGAGCCCGGGCTACTGGAACTACACTGCACTGCCCGCCCCGACTCTCCATCCTTTGGTTATCTGTACATGAGAGTTGAAAAAAAAAGCAGTGGATTACCTTCCTTGCTTAGTCAGCTGGGAACAGCTGTCTCTTTTCTGCTACTTTATGCATGTCTAGAAATGCCCAGAGAAATCTCTGTGAGTTTTGATCTTGGCATTATGAATAAAATGTAGCATGTATCCCAATTTACAAATGTAGAATCCACTGTTAATGAGGTTTCCAACTATTTTCTCCTATTCCACAAGTTTTCTTCACTTTTACGATGCTATCCTTTGAAGCACAAAAGTTCTAAAGTTTGATGAAGTCTAATTTATCTAGTTTTTCTTTCCTTTGGTTGCTGTGGGTTTTTGTGTCACATCTAAGAAGGCTTTGCCTTTCTGAAGCTCACCAAAATTTACTCCTGTGTGAGTTCTAAGAGTTTTGCAGATTTTTTTTTATTATATCCATGTCTATAATGTGCGTATAGTGGAGGAAGCAGTCCGATTCGATTCGATCATAAATGTTCATTTTTTGTACTCTCAATTCAGTTCCACTGATCTGTATTTCTAGTCTCACACTGACCTGATTAGTTTAGCATTGTAGTAAGTTTTGAATTTGGAATGTGAGTCTTCCAACATTGTTCCTCATACGTCTTTTCAATATTTTTCCATATGTTTGGATTATAGGAGAAGCAAACTATTGGACTTATCAGAGAACCAGAACATTTAGCAAATTAAAATTTGTTACTATATGTTCTTAGAGTCTAAAGGAAATGTCCATTTTTCTTTCTTTCTTTCTTTCTTTCTTTTTCTTTTTTTTTTTGTACCGGGCATCAAACTCGGAACCTTGTGCTTGCGAGGCAGGCGGTGGAAGCGCTGAGCTAAATCCCTGGCCCAGGAAATGTCCATTTTCAACTTCTCTTTCTAACTGTAATTTTCTGCACAGATGTGCTAATGTAATTAACTCTTTTTGTTCTGGTTTGGTTTGGTTTTGTGTGTGTGTTCTGGGAATCGCACCCAGGGCGTGCACATACAAATCAAGCACTCTACCTCTGAGCTACATCCTTAGCCCTTTTTAAAAGTTTTATTTGGAGACAAGGTTGTGCCGAGTTACTCAGGCTGGCCTTGACCTTGCGACCCTCTTGCGTCAACCTCCCGAATAGCTGAGCTTAGTAATTGCGTGGCAGCGTGACTGGCCCAATTAATTTTCTTGCTACTAAACATTGTGACTTTATGATTCTTGTAAATTTCATGTTTACATTATGTAAAGTGTTTGCTTGTTTGTTTCCCTGTCTGTTTAGGTAGGTGGCGATTTCTCAAACACCGTTATACCCCAGATGAAGGCGTTTGGAAGAATTGCTATCTGTGGGGCCATCTCCGTGTATAACCGCACTGGCCCACTTCCCCCAGGTAACAAGTTCATGCAAATGATCACGAATGCAGACAGACCGGGCAAGGGAAGATGCACCGACATGGGATAGGCCAGTGACTGTGAACATAAATGAAAGATTTCATCATATTCTGGATGAATAATAAAGAAATAGTATTTATGGGATTAGAAGTGTGATTTTATATATTTTATACTAAATCTGCTTAAGTTAGCTTTCAATACTGAAAGCAGGATGAACAAGTATGGAAGAAACATTTGCACTTATTAAAAGTTTTGATTACCTATTATTTTCTGTGAAGTCATATAAAGATAGCCAAGATTTGATTTAGAAAGAGAATGTCTGAGTTCTTCATATTAGTCTTACTGCTGAAGGTGCTGGATTGGGTGGAAAGTGTCTTGATGTGGGTGAAGGGAAAGGCAGTCTGCCACGTTTCCTCACAGTCTTAGACAGTGCTTCCTGGCGTGGCAAGATACCCTGGCCCGGTCAAGTTAACAGTTTCCACTAAAGAGAAAGGGGGTATGTATTTTACCTCCATCCTTGATTGTCCTTGTTTATTTGTCTGTGCCCTGCTGTGCCCTCCATATCCCACTTCTCCCCTCTCTTATACTGAAGTCATTCTTTTCTCTCCGCACTCACAGCAGTCCAAAAGCAGTGCCAACAGAGAACTGTATGCATTTCTCCCAGTCCTACGCCACATCTTGTACAGGCCTCAGTTTATGGATGGGAAGATGAACAACCTGAGACCCCTTGAATCCCATTAGCAGTAGACTCACAACAAAGACCCTTGTTCTGAATTCCTCAAATAAGGTCGTTCTCTGCCCTAATCATTTCATGCTGTTATAGAGTTACAGATTTACCTGTGGTCCCCAAAAGGGGGAAAGAAGAATAAAAAGAAATCTTTCAGACTATAATGAAGATCTAGGCAAAGATCGATCAATTGGTTACTCATTCTTGATCAGTGGGAATGATGTCTTACAGCCACACTAATTAGAAACAACCACATGGAGCTAGGTAGGGCTTAGAGTGGCATGGGCTGAGGAAAAAATAACTTGCAGATTCTCTCTTGAGTTATGAAAAAAAAATCAAAGTGTGAGCTTCTCCAAGAAGGAAACTCCAGATCCATTTGGCAATTTCATCGTTAGGAGACATTTTCTCCCTACGTTTTTCTGCTTGGTGCTAAGCTAGAATCACAGCGCATCATGTGCCAATCAGTTGAGCAGAGCTCCAAGATACATTTTCTTAGTCCCAGTCTAATGAGATATAGCCAAGTATTTTGGTTACAGGAACTTGATCTAGTCTTTTCAGCAATTACTACTTGGAAGTTCAGCTACTCAGAGAGGTCATGGGGATGTCAGGTGACCTTGTCCATTCCACTTTAACCAGAGGGAGTTCTGCCTTGCTTCTGATCTCCAGAAATTCTTACATATTCCATTACTAGGACACCTAGGAATCCAGTAATTATTTCCACCAATTTTACCACTATGTTTGGTGTTTTGCTCTCAGAAAAGAATATTCCCATCAGCAATACTATTTCCCTCTCTTCCAAGTTGAGCAAATAGGGTTTCAATCCTTAACTCAAAAAGAAATACTGTTGGTGTCTTCTGAAGAAGTATTTGAATGTGTCACTCATTATGCAGCAGTTTCTATTGGCTCAGGACAATGTTCTTGCTTAATGCTTCCTTCTTCAAAGTAAAGAGTGGGGACTGTACACTTGAGTGATGCCAGGTGTCTAGGATGCTGAGGATACTTTCCACAAGTTGTCTGGGCTCTTCTGGCTCTGATACTCGCTAGGCACCTTCACCTGACTTCTTGGAACCTGAAAGACTTTATGTAGGTGTTATTTTCTCACTTTCTGGTCACTCAAGATCCTTGGGTGGGGGGGCGGGGGAGCTGGCAGCCCGTATGACCTTTTCTGTCCCACGGAGAAATAGGCCCTTTCTTACAGGGTGACAGAACCGCATGCTCATTCTAGGCGGATGGTTCTCAAGGTGTGGGCCCAGGGCCCACAGTATCCCTGTCTCCTGGGAATTTGTTATAAATATGAATTTTGGGGGCCCTCTCCAGATGCATAACCTGAAATTGTAGGACGGCCCAGCAGTCTTTCTCCGTGAGCCCTCCACATGATTCTTCTACACACTAAACTGGAGATCCACTCTTCAGGCTGACTCTTGGTATTCTGCAATGGCAAGGACAGGGCAGGTGTGAGAGCTCATGGGTCTCCTGATCTATTGTCTCTCGCTAACTCTGAGGCTGGGGGTGGACACTGGTTCTTTGCATCTCCTTTAAGAACAGAACATCAAGAAATGCAGGGATGAGGTAGCACGAGGGTGCTGTGTTGTCTGCGAAGTGGCGGCCATGGGGAGCCTGCGCAGCTTTCGCCTGGTGGCAGGAAATTTTTTTAGGTTAGATGAAAACAGTGCTTCCTCATCACTAGGGTTTACCAGAAGCTCTGATTTGAAGAGACTGAATGGATTGTGCTCCAAACCACAGGAAAGTCCCAAGCTCCAACCAGCACTTTCAGCCACAAACCCGCGGTCTGGGAGAAGAAGATCCTGAGACGGTCAGGTCGCTTCAAGAGCCAGGACCAAATTCCATAGACTGTCTCGTTTGAGATGCTCGATTCTGTGAAGAACAAGGTGCCGATGGAGATGAGCTGCATAATGATTGCCCTGATGGTGCTGGGATGTATCGTGATAGTTATCGAGGGCAAGGAGGCTGCCAAAAGAAATGAGTCTTTAACAACCTTGAACTTAAAAAGAAAGCTCATCTGAGAGAGGAAGCAGCTCTGAAGGCCAAAACAGAGTAGCGGAAGTCTCCATGCCGGCCGGACTGTGAACATCCAGGAGTAATGCAACAACTGCCTGTGTTGAGAAGAGTGTGGTATGACGACCCACTTCCTAAATGTATGTCTTGCACAAGCTTATACCAGTTCCTCAAAGAGGTACAAATAAATTTTCTTGAAGAAAATTAAAAAAAAGAAGAAATGCAAGGAAGTCCTAGAATGCCTGGATTAAAATAGAAAGAGAAGCATGCTATGTACCAGGAATATCAGAGCAATCATTCTTCAGAAGTGCAGAAAACTATTAATACATCATCCCTGGGCCCTCTTTGTGTCCCGTAGCACTGTTTGGGAAGTTTTTGGTGGTTCTTACTTCCAGGATGTAAGAGATGAATGCTGCCTGACCCATACAAGGAATCTTAGTGTGCATTAGTTTCCTATTGCTGCTGTAACAAATTACCACAAACTTAGTGGCTACCACAACAGTCATTTATTCTCCTTCTTCGGGCAGTCAAAATTCTAAACTGGTCAGCAGGCCTGCCTGCCTTCTGGAAGCTCTAGAGGAGGATCTATTTCCTCACCTTTGGAACTTCTAGAAGCTGCCTGTATTCCTTGGCATGTAGTCCCTTTCTCCATCCTCAAAGCCAGCAGCATCCATCTTCATCCTACTTGTTATTCCTCTTGTCTACCCTTGCCAATCCCAGCTTCCATCATCGCTTATTTTTTCTTGGGTCTCTCTTGCCCTTACAAGAGTGCTTGTGATTACGTTGAGACGATCTGTCTAACCGAGAATAATCTCCCCATCTCAAAGTTCTTAATGTAATCACATTGGTAAAATCTTTTTTACAATGTAAGGTGAAATAGTCACAGATTTCCATTGTGGATGCTTTGGGGGCCATTATTCTGCTTTCCACACAGTGTTTGTTGTAAATCATGGCATGTTGACACCTCCATGGACCCTGTGAGCCAAATGTGCCCTCTGCTTTCAGGTCCAGACCCAGAAAGTATTATCTATAAGCAACTCCGCATGGAAGGGTTCCTGGTGTACAACTGGCAGGGAGAAGTCCGTGAAAAGGCTCTGAAAGATTTGAGGAAATGGGTTTTAGAGGTAAGCAGCTCCACAACTGCCCCATTCCACTGTATACTTGATCTCTTTGCTTTTGGTACTCAAAACCATTAGTCCGTCCGTTCTTCCCTCTGGTGTATCATCAGTTTCTCCATGCCTATTGAATCACTGCTTTTCAAATACAGACATTCTCACTTTTCTCATCTTAACATAGGAGAGGAAACAAAAAGAACCCTTTCTAAATTTCATCTCCACTGCACTTACAAGACCACTTCACTGATTTCCTCCTTTGTAGCAAAATACCTGGACATGTTATCTATACACATACATGCCGACTCTCTCCATTCTTTCTTGAACCCATGTATCAGGTTTTTGCACTGCTGCCATTGCATAAACACTGCTGTCTTCATGGTCACCAGTGTCTGTCACACAGGGAAATCCAGTAGTCTGTCTGTACTATCACTTGGTTATGGGGGAATATTTTAGAGAGTGATCGCTCTCCATTACTGTACTTTCTTCCTTTGGCTTCCTTAGCACTTGGTTTTCCTCACTAATTAATCTTCTGCCGACTTTTCTTCTGGCTTCTCTCCAAATTAATAATAGAGGACCTGAGGCATGGTCCTTGGACCTCTTTTCTTCCCTATCCACACTCTATTATCCCTTCATTAGCTCGTCCAAGCTCCTGGCTTTAAATACGAGCAGGATCCTGAGAGCCCCCCAATTTTTGTCTCCTTTGCAGTCCAGTCTGGTACCTGGATGCCTAATATACATCAAAAACTCCTTATGTTTTAATCCTTCCTGCTCAACCTGCTCTACACTCAGACTTCACTATCTCAGAGATAGCCGTTCTACTCGTCTACTGCTGAGTGCAAAACCTTTGAAGTCGTGAGGTTTGGGAGCTCTTGGGGAGCTAAGGTGGGAAGATTGTGAGTTAGATGCCACTGTGGGCTATGTGGAGAATCCAAGGCCATCTCAGACTATGTAGTGAGACCCTGTTTCAAAAGCAAAACAAAAACCTTGAATTGTCTTTGGTGTGTTTTCTCCCTCAGATCCATGTCCAACCTTTCAGTAGGTCCTGATGGCTCAATCCTCAATATATGTACAGAATCTGACCAGCTCTTGCATGTCCTCTGCTCCTACCGTGGCCCAGGCTACCACACCGCCTGTTCTGGACATGTGCAGTAACCTCTATCTTCTATGTGGTCTCCCACTTTTGCATGCCTACAGACAATTCCCATCTGGGTAGCCAGAGTGATCTTTTAACTGTCATTCTTATGTGCAAATCCCTGCAAGCCTTTCCACTTCAGTTAGCATAAATCCAAAGTGCTTTATTATAATAACCTACAAAGCTGTACACAGTCTGGCCCTTATTCCTCTTTGATTTCATTTCTTTAGTGTTCGTGCTTTTGCTTACTCTGATAGGTATCCCTCCGTGCCCCATGACTGCTTCCTTAAGTCTCTCCACGTTCTTCAAGTCCTTGCTGAAAAGCACCTGAGAATGAGGCAACTTTTAAAATTTTTTGCTGGGGATGGTGGTACACGCCTGTAATCCCAGCACTTGGGAAGCTGAGGCAGGACTGCTGCAAGTTCAAGGCCAGCCTGGGGTACAGAGTGACCTCAAGCCCAGGCTGAACTGCAGAATGACACTCTCTCAAAACACAAAGATAAACATTTTTCATTGACTTGATGCATAATATTTGTACACGCTTTTGAGTTACACTATGATTTTTGATATACAATGCATAATAATGCATATACAATGCATAATAGATGTATCAGGTTAATGGAGATATCCAGCACTTCTGTTATGCTTTCTTTGGTTGGAATACTATTCAAAATCTTCTCTCCTAGCTATTTTAAAATACGTATTTCAGAGTTAGTGGGACGTTGATAGAAAACTTTATAAACTTTTTTCACTTCAGTAAAGATTTGTCTTGCATCTTGCTGTCATTAAAGGCAGTTGATCCTAAAATTTCAGTCACTTAAATGTACCCACGAAACAAAAATATATAGTCTCCATTTTTCCCGGACTTTAATTTGCTCAATTATACCTCAGTGTTGTAGCAGCATTGTGTACCTGACACAGTGCTTTGATCTTTTCAGACCCTTGGTACTGACCTGAAGGAGATCTAAGAGTCCTTTCTCCTTTTGAGTTCGAATCACAGCCTTAATGTGGTCTTTCTTGCTTTATGTGCGTTTGCCTAATGTAAACGTGTTTTAATGCTTCTTGTTTGTATTGGGTAGCATGGGGATAAGATTTTAACTGGTTATTCTTGAATTGCTTCTACAATAAACCAATTTTATAATCTTTAAATTCATCAGCTTTTTACATTTGTGTTCTTTCCATTTAAGGCTTCTTAGATCTAGTTATGATTAATGGAGCACATTGATTTGAAGTTTCAGATCTTCCAAAGCACTATTTTGTAATAATTATTTTCTAAACATACTGCCTTAAAAAAAAAAGTAAGAAAGTGACTGTGATACAAATACTGTTCCTCTTCTAAGTATTCATATTAAATATGAAATATTAATATTAAATATGCTCTTGGAGCATAACAGACTGAAAAATAGCAGTAATTATATAAGCCAGAATTCATACCGATCAGTGTTGAAACTCAGTGCAAAAACAAAAGGCAGTATCCAGTGGTTAACAATTTCATAGGTTTTGTACATCTGAGAAATGAGTAGTCAGATGAATTTTTATCTTTGCATGTTTTTATAAGAATTGTGGATGTGCCTACCTCAACAGTCATTTCTTGTATCTGGAAAAATATTTTCCACATTTTAAATGTTTTATATTAGAGATTTCTTTAATGAACACTTGTCAAATATATATATATATATATATATATATATATATATATATATAGTACCAATGTTACTATTTTTTTGTTTTAGATGTAAGAGCATGCTCATGTTAGGTACTTACATAAATTGTTACGTTATTTTTTCTTATTTACTATCTTTTTGTTTGTTTCTGTGGTTCAAATATATTCTTTCTTGAAAGTAAAAAAAAAATACATATTTAATTGGATGTAACCATAGTATGCAGCAGAATATTAGAATGAATGGGGGAACTTTTAAAATGACCTTATTTTAAGTTCAAGTATCCCTTTATTTCTGATCTCGTCTTTTTATCCATAGCAATCCCATTTGTATGTATTGCCATCTCCCTTCCATGAGACTGTAACCTCCATGAAGACAACATTCATGCATTTTATTTTCTGATATAGCTGCAACAGCCAGAATAGGGTTTGAATCAATGTAAGCACAAAGGGGCTGAGGGAGGTAGCTTAGTGATATAGTACATGCTTAGCATGCTGAGGCTGTGGGTTTAGTACGTAACACCAAAAGAAAAGGAAATATATATATATATATATATATATATATATATATATATATATACTAGATAAAAGTTGTAGAAAGAATAAATAGTAGAGCAGCACATAAGTGAGCCATGGCTGTCCTAGGTCCTAGGTCACAAAAAGCTTTCTTATAGCTGTGCCTTTGGGTCCAGAAGAAGAACCTCTTTTATCATGAGCTGTGATCATTTTCCCCCCGTTACCATGTGGACTTTTAGTCAATAGAAATCTAAGGGCTCAAGGTGCATTATCCTAGTTTTGGAAAGGAAGTGTGATATGATACTTCCTAATTCCTGGCCCATGGTCATTTCCCAATTCCAAAAAATAGATTGCTCCTCTGGCAGCCATTGGAGCTTGGCAGTTTTCCCAGTGTAACACATGGAGTGCTGGGCTGGGCTCTCTAGAATCCTGAGAAGAGCTGAATTATTTTTAAATTCCTAGCGTGTTGCTTTTTTGCCCTCTATGACAGAATAGAATCTTGCTTTTCCATGATCACAGCTAACAACAAGAAACCCCCGTGCTGGTGAGCATGATGTCTATAATGCTTATTTCTAACAAAGTGAAGCTGATTAGCTTCTACTTTAAGTAACTAGTGAATTCTAGTCTTTTCCTTTCCCTCTCATCTTGATTTTGTAATATACATTGTATTTTAAAACAGTTTTACATACTACAGAGAGCTCTCTCTCATATTGTCTGCATTCTATACCATAAATTCCCCTATCATCAACATTTTCTATTACTATTTGTATTAATACAGTAGCTAGGGCTACTGTAACAAAGTTTAAAGCAACAGACTGGGTTCCTTAAAAGGCATTTATTTTCTGAAGGCTCTGGATGTTGGAAGTCTAACATGAAGGTGTCAACAGAATTCTTTCTTCCGAGTCCTTTCCCTGCATCTTTATTTAGTCTTCTATTATGTCTTAATCTCTTAAAAGAACACCAGTCCTATTGGCTTATGACCGACCCATGTGGCCTCACTGTATCTTTCTTTTCATTTTTTTTATTAGTACATGTTTGTAGTACATAATGATTACAGTCCTCACGGGGAGTTGGTACATGCACGTAACACATCTTCATTCTTTTTTTCATGCCCTTCTTCTACCCTCCCTGCCACGTGTCATCTCTTGGCAGCCTTCCCTTTTGAAAAAGATTTATCTCCCTACTTTCTGTTATCTATCTTTTATTTTGCTCTTTATTTTGGGTTTCTCATATAAGAGAAACTATGCAGTATTTAAACTCATGCACTTGATTCACTCAACATGACTCAAGGTGCATCGATTTTCTTATAAATGACTCAAGCTTATCCTTCTTTATGGCAGAATAGTACTCCATTGTTTATAAAGACCACATTTTCTTATCCATTCATCTGTTGATGGGCATATAGGCTGCTTCCAAGATTTAGCTGTCATGAACTATGTTGCTATAAACATGGGTATGCATGTACCACTGTAATATGATGTCTTTAACACTTTCAGGAAGATACCTAGAAATTGTTTCTTTAAAGGCCCTGTCTCCACACACAGTCACATTGTGAGGTACTGGGGTGAGGCCTTTAACATACGAATTGAGGAAGAAGGGCTTCACATTTCAGTCTACAATAGTATTCATTCTCTTTTAAACATTAAACTAGATTCTAGCTTTCCATTCTATTCAGATTCTATGCCTGTTCAAAACGTAGCAATGAGCTGAGGGTTTCAAGTCAAGGATTCAAGTCGCAGAGCTTCCCTGTTTTCTGAGTGCCTTAAAACAAATAATTTTCTTCCTAAGTTCATACCTGGTGTCAACCATCAGTAGAACACCTTGGAGAAAAAAAAGCTTCCAGTTATTTCCAGCCTGTCTCAACATAGACCCCTTAGGAGAATCTGAAAATGTAAATCAGCCCCACATAGCAGACTGTATCCCTGGGGGAAAAAAAATGAAAAATCTTCCTCCCTAAAGTAAATCCTTCCCTCCCTTGCTCCTAAATAAATGCTAAGCACAAATTGAAAGAACCTTGGGCCGGGGATTTAGCTCAGTGGTTCCGTCGCTTGCCTTGCAAGCGCAAGGACGGGAGTTCGATCCCTGGTACAAAAAAAAAAAAAAACAAAAACACGCACGCACAGAAAAAGAACCTTGGCCTGAGGGGGATACAAATTATTGGACTGCCATAATTATAGACACGTCCCGAAAAAGCTCTACCACTGCAGGCCCCAAATGGGAGTAAAGATTCTGCATTGTGTGACTACGAGAAGTGACTTTTGAAACAGACCATCTACCCAACACTCACATTTTAAAGGAGGAAAGGCATGTTTGGGTTCACAGCTTGTAGAGGTTTCAGTCCATCAGTCCAAGGCAGGGTGGCATGCCACAGGGGCATAGCAGAGGACAAACAGCACACGGCATGGCGGCAGGAAGCAGATAAAGCAAAAAGGGTAGAGGAAGAGAGAGATAGACCTAGGCCACACATCCCCCCTGTGACCCTCCTCCTCCAACCAGGCTTCACCTCTCAAATCACATTTAGCTATAAATTCCTGAGTGACTAGTCCATTGGTAATTATCACACCCCCGTGTTCCAGTCACCTCAACAAAGCCCACCTATGAACTTGTCAGACTTTAGCGGGGACATCCAGATATAAACCATAACATAGACAGTATCTGGCAATGATGTTCTGTTCTGTATCTACTTCCACCTTTTCGGAAATCATTGCATTAAACTTGTTATTAAACTTGTCTGGGCTGGGGACATAACTCAGTGGCACAGTGCCTGCCTGGCAAGTGAAGCATGAAGTCCTGAGCTCAATCCCTGGTACCAAAATAACCCACAAACTTTTCTATGCAATTTGCTTAGCAATTGCTTAATCATAGCCTGTGACATTTCTTCTTTCATACTGTGATCTGACACCTACCTGCTGTATACTTATGTGTACTTCGTAATCTGTTAATACACTATGTATGGAGATCCTGCCCCTCAAATTAACTTTCAGTTCACAGAAAACTTGCCTCCCTCATATGAACTGTTAAAAACAATAAATGATAAATTTGTGCTAGGATGAGAAGAGACAATTATTTGGAATATGAAATCAATGTTGGTTGTTGTTTTGATACAGGGCAAAATCCAGTATCATGAACACATTACCGAAGGATTTGAAAACATGCCGGCTGCATTTATGGGAATGCTGAAAGGTGATAATTTGGGGAAAACCATCGTGAAAGCATGAAAAAAAAGACATATGAATCATCATAGCATGATTTGGATGACTACATAAATTTTCACTCTTTGGTAAAAATGTATACTGTCCAAATAATCTGAGGTATACTAACTGTAATGATCTACTGAATAAACTACATTAAAGTGGTCTGTAATCAGTGACAAGTAATACTAATTTCATAGATAACAACAGCCAGTCACCTTTTCTATCTACTGCTTTTTCTAGTTTTCAGTGGCAAATAATGGCCTTGGGGTCTGTATCAGTCAGTTTTCCATTACTGTGACAAAATACTTGAGATACTCAAGTTATAAGGAGGGAAGATCTATTTTGGCTGTTTTGTAGGTTTCAGTCTATGAGCTGTAGGCCCCATTCCTTTGGTCCTGAGGTGACAGGAACAACCGGTGGAGGAAGCAGCATACCTCATGGCAATTGAAAAACAAAGGAGACAGAAAAATGGTGGGGCCGGGGATTTAGCTCAGTGGTTCTGGCGCCTACCTTGCAAGCGTAAGGTCCCAAGTTCTATGCCTGGTACGCCCAAAAAGGAAAGATGCTGTGGTCCCAATGTTGCCAGTAAGGGCACACCCCTAATATTCTAATGTCCTCCCACTAGACCCAAACTTCTAAAGACTCCACCGCTCCTCAGCAGCACCAGAGGCTCATGACCATACCTTTTAAAACAGAAGCGTTGGTGATGGGGCACTCACTCAAACCACAGCAGAGTTCAAATGTTTAATATCTCTGTGACCTTGGATTTCCAATTTTTCATCTGATCCCTCGTACCAAAAAATAACAAATAAGTAAAATAAAAATAAAGATAAAGACTATTTCCTATCCTCCATTGCAATTAGGTTAGGGCCAATGTGACTGATTTCTGGCCAGTGGAAGAAAGAATTCTAAGGCAGGGGGCCTCAAAGTTTCTTGGTAAAGGCATCCTTAGGACTTCAATCATTTTTTCATAGTGCCTGAGGCCAAAAGATATAGCTAACAGTTCCATTTGCTAGTTACTGTAGTTCCAAACATAGTAGTCATAGTTTATGTTGCATCTGTCACTGTGTTATCTTCAAAATATTCAAATGTCCTAGGGAGCTCTCTGCACTGTCCTAGAATATTTTGGCACCCAGTTGGGACTTCTCCAAGCTGTTTCTAGGCCAATGTTTGTGTCTGACCTTGGAGGTTGCATATTCTAAACAGCATGGCTACAAAATGTTGGAAGACTGCCTGGGAATAAAGTTTTATTGAGTTAACCAGTTGAGACCTGTTGGCTTTTCTGTGGATAGCATTGCCTTCTCTAACTCTCTACTGTCCAATATAGCTATGAATAACTGGGAATGCAAATATGCCACATTCCAAAAATTTTTTAAACAGGCAGAGTGAAGCATTTTTTCATTAAACACTACTTTATTGTTTTAACAAAACTACAATTCACTTTAACCATTGCATTGCAGAGGGCACTGTTGTACTGTAACTTATACAGGAACGTGCATTATTTGTAGTGTCACATGTAAACACACTACCAATCTAGTCAGTTTCAAAGAGTGATTCGGGTATTTTTTTATTCATGGATGAAATATCATGATAGGTCTACTTGGATATATTATGCAACTAGCACAAGAGTATACCTAAGCAGACAGCAAAGTTACAGTGTTACATAAATCATAATCATAAATTGATATTTATTGCTTCAGTTATTTTCGAGTCAAAATTTTGGAAAATGTTAAAAATGTAAGCAAATGCATAATACTGAAGCAGAATTTGGTAAAGACAGAGAAGCTCATATTTATAACCAGTCGAGAAAAAAGGGAATAGAAGAGTATAGTGGATGTTCAACGATAAATGATAATTGTAATTTACAGCAGGAAACAAAACCACTGTTTAATTCCAGTGTGAAAGACAATAACTGAGACAAGATTTAAGATTTACAGAAATTTTCAACAGCTTAATCAAAAACAGAATCCACCAAATTAGTCATATAGAATTTCTAACAAAACTTTTTAAACAAATTTTAACAGGACCTGAGTATGTAAACTTAGCCAGCTATAAAACACCTTGGTTGTTACACATACATACACACACACACAAATGCACACACACAATCTCAGACAGATTGAAAAGAAATAATCACGTTAGATTTCATAATTTCATAATTGTGAGAAAATGACATCTGAAAGCTCACTGAAACAAATATTTAAATACCAATAAACTATTCTGCTCAGAGAAGGTGAGCCGGTCCCAGCACCCAGAAGGAAGCTCCCTGCCTCCATCCCAGGCTCCTAGGGCAGAGAAGGTGAGCCGGTCCCAGAACCCGGAAGGAAGCTCCCCCGCTGCCATCCCAGGCTCCTAGGGCAGAGAAGGTGAGCCGGCCCCAGAACCTGGAAGGAAGCTCCCTGCCTCCATCCCAGGCTCCTAGGGCAGAGAAGGTGAGCCGGTCCCATCACCCGGAAGGAAGCTCCCCCGTCTCCATCCCAAGCTCCTAGGGCAGAGAAGGTGAACTGCGTGGGATCCAGAAGCACACACACACACCCCCCGTGGAAATGAGAAAACACATAAACAAGCCTCAAAAACAGACTTCCAGATCACCTACAGCAACCCCAAAGGGAAACGAGTTGGAACACTCTGATAACCACCTGGACTCTCTGAACTGGCAACAAAAGAGGATCTGGGAAAAAAGAAATCAGTAATAATTACTCAGATAACAGCAAAGATTTTGCTCATGGTGCAAGACATGATTAATAAATCTAGAGAGGACACAGATTAAAAAAATAGAGGATCTGAGGAACATGATGGCATCCCAACATAAGAATCAAATGGAATCCATAAAACATACAAACAGATTTCCAAGAGATTAAAAACTCCATCGAAAGTCTGCTCAGCAGAATGAACCAATGTGAGGATAGAATTTCACATATAGAAGATAAGATTGCAATTAGTGAGGAAGAAAAGAAAAATTGCTTTCAAATTGTAAGGGAACATGAGAAATCAATCCAGCAGCTGCTAGACAATGCAAAGGAGACTAACATAAGACTGATTGGAGTCAGTGAAGAAAGAGGAGCGAATGCAGATGACATAAAAAAACTGTTCACAGAAGGGATGGCAGAAAACTTCCCAAGGAGGGGAAAAGAACTTGACATACAGATAAGTGAGGCATATAGGACTCCAGGTAGCCTTGATCAAAAAAAGTCTACACATAGGCACACAATAGGATTCCAGAAATCCAACAGAAGAACAAAATTCTACAAGCAGTGAGAGAAAAGAAACAAATCACATACAAAGGAAAGCCCATCAGAATCACAGCAGACTTCTCAATGCAAACCCTCAAGGCAAGAAGAGCTTGGAGTGATGTATTTCAAGCCCTAAAGGAAAACAGCCTCCAACCCAGATTGATGTACCCTGCAAAACTGTCTTTCAAAATTGATGGAGAAATAAGATACTTTCATGGTAAAGAGCACCTCAGGAACTTCATGAATACCAAACCGGCACTCCAAAAAATTTTAGACAGTACCCTAGTAGAAAACGCAATGAGGATCACAACCCCAGGAAACCCCTTCAGAATGAATCCAGTGGGCGTGATAAATTAAACGCAAAGGGGGAGAATCCAACAAAAAGAAAAAGTCATGACAAGGCTTTTAAAACTTTTAATTTCATCTCCCTAATGAGTGCATAATTCAATCTTATTATTGTACTGATTAGTATTTTCCTGATTCTAGAGTTGCACACCATTCCTTGTGCTCTACTGGCTATTTATCGCCTTCTTATGTCTACGTTTTAATTGGGTTGTCTATTAATGAGCTCTAAGAATTCTTTGTATATTCTGGTCATAGGTTATATGCATTGTAAATATGGTCTGTTTAAGGACTACTTTTCATTGTAATGATGTCATTTAAAGTTCTAACTTTTGATGGAATCTCATTTATCAATTTTTTCTTTTATACATCATGCTTTTTGTATCCTAGGTAGTTCTTGCCTACCTTGAATTCATAAATATTTTTCCTTATGATTTCTTCTTAAAGTTTTATACTTTTAGGCTTTCTTATTTAGGTTCATAGATCCCTTCAAGTTATTTTCATGTATGGAAGTAAAGGGTTGAGGTTAACTTTTGTATATACGGATACCAGGTGTTCTCGTGCCATTTGCTGAAAACACTATCTCTTCTTCGGCTCTTGAATTGAGTTTATATTCTATAAAATGCTAATGTTAAATACTCTTTCAAAACTCAGTGGGCCATGTATGTGTGGTTCTATTTCTAGATTCTCTGTTTTATTCCAATGATCTATATGTCTTTCCTTACACCAGCACTGCTTTGAGTACTGTAGCTTTAGAAGAAGTCTTAAAATTACTAGGTACCAAATGTCTTACGACACTGTTTTTGGTTTTGCTTTTGTTTTTGTTTTTAACTTTTCTAGGTCCTTTGTACTCCTACATAACTTTTAAATTTCAATATCCAATTCGTTTATAGCAATTATACACAGACCTGAATTTTTATATATACCTTGTGTTTTCTACTCCTGCTAAATTCAAGTACAAGTTCCAGGGGCTCCTAGAGATTTCTTAGTATTTTCTCTGTAGATGATCATTTCATCTACATATAAAGATTTTGCTTCTGCCGTGCCAATCTTATCCTAGTTGTGTCATTTTATTGCCAGACTATTTTGGTGGGGACTAGGTTTCAAAGTTTAATGGACAGATAAAGAGTAAGCATATCTGCCCTTGTTCCCCAACTTAAGGAGAAAGCATTGTATCTTCTCCATTGATATAAGGCATTCTCACTGGAAGTATGGAGTACATGTCTTTACTCTGTTGAGAAGATTCTGTTCTACTTCTAGTCTCCTGATAGCTTTTACCATGAACAGCTGTAGAATTTAGTCCAATACTTTTTCTCCAACTAGTGACAGGATCATATGGCTTTTTCCTTTCCTCTGTATAAATGATGACTTTTGGGGGGGGCGGTGGATCTTCCAATGCTGAACCAACACTGCCATCCCTATAACAAAACCACTTTCTACATACTGCCAGATCTGACTTCCAATAGTTTGTTTTGTTAAACAAGTTTCTATCTATGTTCATACTTTTTTCTTCTATTATCTTTATCCAGTTTTAGGATTAGCACAACGTTGAGTTCCTAAAATGAGGGGAGAAGTCTTCCTTCTTTTCTCTGCTTTAATTGTTTAATTTATCAGTTAAAATGTTTATGAGCCTGCTGTTGTCATATAGGTAGGTTTTCAAGCTAGGAATATACTTTCTTTAATAGGTGCTACTCAAATTTTATATTTAATTTTTCAAATATTTTTCTTTAGTTTTAGGTAAATCGTGTGATGTAAGACACTGCCCAAGAAAATCTTTGGATATGTTTCTTCTCAAAGAACACCTAGGTTTATGAAATGTCAACTGCCTAAACTCAAACTGGTGACAGATACTTTTTGACAATTTTCCATCTTTCAGAGAATTTCAGCTAGAGATGAAGATCAGTTTCTCTCATGAAGATGCAATTTTACCCATGTAAGCCAAGAAAGATCGGGCATATCAGAATTTTAAAGCAAAAGTAACTTTTCCTTCATTGCTTTATTGAAATGTACAAGTCATGCTGAAAATATTTGAACAATAAGAGTATTACGATATACTATAACTTGGATAATATCCTGAGTTCGATCCCTGGTACCAGGAAGAAAGAAAAAGGATTGTAGTGAAGACTGTACAAACTCAGTAAATTTACTAAAACTCACTGATCTATACAGCTGAAATATTTTTATCCTATATCATTTGTACCTCAATAAAATTGAAAAAAAATTTATACTCCAGATCCCCAACTGATATTGAGATAAAACATCCACTTATGAAAGTTGGGAAATCTAACCCCAGGAAACAATCTGGAACAAGTCTCCTCTGAAGAGTTTTCTTTAATTCTTTCTATAAAGTGTATCTTTTCAGAAAAAACCCACTAGTTTATACTAGCATATGATTCTTATATCCCATATCCCTTTCATGGCTAGAGTGCATTTGGTAGGTCCATTCAGGAATAACTACACAGATCAATCTGTCACACAGTATTTGAACTGCAGGGATTTGGGGTTGAGAGACGCACAAAGAAGAAACCAAAAACCTTACATCCAGAGGTAGCATTTCAGACCTAAGCACATTAAATTACAGCAAATATTCCTGAGTCTCCGATCAGCATTAAGATCTCTTCACTGCCATAAGCCCAATATACGATAGTTTAGTTCTGTTTTTATAGGAGCTGCCTCAAATTTCAGCTTTATTAACTTATTTCTGAACACTCGAGTCAGAAGGGCTCCTGTCGAGCTCCATGACCTGAGACCCAAATCTCACGCAGGGTCTTTCATTCCTTTTTCAGTTAGAAATTATTCAGACTTCACCAAGGTAATTTTGAATATTCATCAATACCCGTATATTCTGTACTTTGTAGGACTAATTCCACACACACACACACAAAAGTAAAACTGAAAACATCCTCATCAATTCTACATTCATTCCTTGAACTTGACTAGCTATCAAATGGGGGTCTCTCTTAATTTTAGCGTGTATATCCTCCAGATGGTAGAGGATTAAAATACCAAATTCCTAAAATGGGAAAGTTGGGTTATACGCAGGAGAAAAGCTGAGAAGTAATGAAGTAGATTTCCCATTTAAAGGAGACAGCTGCTACTCAGAACCAGCTGAGTGCTCCATGTATACATGAGCCCAGTTTGGGCAGCCCTTAACATATTGGTTTTAATCATTCTTTTTTTTTTTTTTTTGTACTGGGGATCGAATTCAGAACCTTGAGCTTGGGAGACAGGTGCCAGCACCACTGAGCTAAATCCCCATCCCGAAATTTGGTTTTTAAGGAGAAACCTCAACATGAAATTCCCTAATTTGAAATACGGACAACTAAACATACATACATACATACATACATACATACATACATACATTTACATATAAACATCCCACCATGAAGACAACCCAAAATATGACTCGGTCTAAGAGATATGACCTCTATGATACTGAATGCTTACACTTGCAATTGCAGGAAGCTGTACAGACATAAATTGTAAAATATATAATTCTATGTTGCAAATGAAAACCCAGTCAGGGCAAGTGTTTTTGGCATGTTTTTTTCCTCCACACCCAATCTATTAGATTTCTGGAGGGGGACTGTGATTCTCATGGCTGAGGTAACTCAACTTCAAGTTGTTTGGATTCTTAATCCCTTTAGCCAGTAACCAAAAGTTAAAATTCGGGGTGTTCTATTTATTAGAATTTCCCTGCAAACAAACTTGTTTGAGCTTCTCTGGCTTGTTCCTATCATATTCTAGGGATGCCTGCACCAAGTGTTTAAAAAGTATTCAACATTCTCACTAAACTAGAAGTCCGGTAGCCTGCAAGAGAACTGTTTTCTATCAGAGAAACAAGAAAATTCCAAAAAATCTGAAATGTTTAATATTTCTACAGCATCACAATTATCAGAGATAAAAATAACAAAACAAAAAACACCTTAGAAAGCATTAGTCCCATCCATTCACTCTACTGGTACAGGACCTACAATCCAGAAAGGTCAAATGATTTCTACAAGGTTATATAGTATAAAGCTGGCAAGCTGAGATAGTAATGTGAGTCCAGTCAAATTCTTTCCATCTTGATACACTAGAGTGGGAGAATAGCAGGAGAGAGAAATCCTCTGAAGAAAAACACTTTTCAAATTTAAGACTGGCCTTTTAGAACCATTTCACATCTCATACTTTCTGCACTTACCACATGGCTTTATCAACTCTATTGCCATTAAAAAGCAGATGACATCCTTGAAATGAAGAGGGATGAATGGAGAAGAATTTCTCTAGCTGCTAACCCACTGAAGTTGCAGCTATTAATCAATGTTGTGGTAGTTCATATCCCAGGTTTTCCAGTAATTTGAGCTAAATTTCCAACCCCCTGGCCCATCTTACTTTATTTGCAGAACTACATTTTGGTGTGTGATGCCCGATGTCTGATAAGGCTTGAAATACTTTTAAATATTTTGTCACATGTATTGCATTCATGGTCACTTGTTCTGGTATGAATTTTTGCATGTTCTACAAGGATTGTGCTTCAAGTAAAGCTTGCTCCACAAAAGTCACATTCATCGAGTTTCTCTCCAGTATGAGTTCTGTAATGTTCATTAAGAGATGAACTCCCACAGTCTTTACATTTGTAAGGTTTCACACCAGTATGGCTTCTCATATGACGACTAAGAAGGGAATGGGCAGAGAAAGCTTTCTCACATTGGTCACATTTGTAGGGTTTTTCTCCTCTATGAAGTCTTTGATGATAATGGAGAGTTGAAAAATGGCTAAAAGTCGCACCACAGTCATTACACAAATATGGCCTTTCTCCAGTGTGAATTCTCTCACGTCCTTTAAGGCAAGAAGCTTGTCTAAAGTCTTTTCCACATTCATCACATGTATATGGTTTCTCCCCAGTATGAATTCTCTGATGTTTGGACAGGGAAGATCTATGACTGAAGGATTTTCCACAATACTTACTTTTATAAGGTTTTTCTCCAGTATGAATTTGCTGACGTTGATAAAGAGATGAACTGTCACTGAAGTTTCTCCCACAGTCTTTACACTGAAAGGGTTTTTCCCCACTATGAATTCGTTTTTTCTTTTATACAAATGCATTTCATTGTTTTAAAGAGAACAAAAGAGGCAGGAACTATTTGCATATAATAAATCCTGGCTTATAAATTTTGGTTTTAGTGGTAAAATCTTGAATCATTCAGGGATTTTTTGAAAATTTTTACTTTATTTTTATTTTATTTAATTTTTGCTTCACTGTGTCTTGAACATTGATATTACAGAAAAGTACATCTGACATAAAGTGTAAACCAGTGTCTCAAAACACTGGAAGAACTTGGAAAGTAAATATGACTCTTCTTATTTCCTCTAAGTAATCTTTAGTAAAACAAAAATTGATCTTTGACATAGATTTGTACTTTTAAAGGCATTAATATTGCATTTATATCAGGTAAGCAACTATACAAATATGCTAAGGAGGGCCTTGAAAATAATCTTTCATCAGTTAAAAGAAGTACAGGAAGGCTGAGTGAACAGGACCAACTTAAGACAGGTTTTATACATTTGATGTTGGAATCTAACATACATTGTGGGTGAGAAGGATGGACATTCAGACAAGGGGTCTTACTCCTTTCCTCATGTAGTTCTGTGTTTGTGAAGAGATATAGTTTTATGTACTGGAGAATGCTTACACAGTGGTGATAAGTGCCAAAATAGAACAAGTTCCCTTCTCTCACTTTGCTTAGTAGGAAACTTTCTGTATTAATAGTTAAATACTATACTTATTACTGTCTTAATCAGTTATATTTAGGAGAGGAGACAAGGAACCTGGTTATAGTTGGTTGACTGGAGGTAGGAATTGCAGAGGAGAAGTACTTCCCATCCATTTAACCCCAGCAGCACCCAGATTTAGTCTGCAAATACCACTCTCCCTTAGGTAGAAAGTATCCTTCAGACAGTATGACCTTTCCATTAAATACTCTTAGGTGGAAAGCACTAGTTCTTAGGACACAATTTCAAAAAGATGAGATGAAAAGGCTCTTTCACAATTACCGATGAAGCCAGGCACAGTGGTGCACACCCATACTCCCAGTTCCTTGGGAAGCTGAACTATGATGATCCCTCGAGCTAGGAGCTCAAGACCAGTTTGGGCAACAGAAGAGACCCCATCTCAAAACAGAAAATTACAGACAAACACACACCTACGTATCTTTAAAATCTTGTTTAGGAACGGTATAGGAGAAGACTACAAAAGCCAGGAGACATGATTTGATTAAAAAATGAAACGCAGCATTTCAGCTCAGAAAGAATTAAGAGCTAAGAATGAATGATAAGGCCTCTTCACAGATCTCTGCAGGCAGTGACAAAGCGTGGACCGCCTGGGCGTGGCCTTATTGGGAGGGTGGGCAGGGCCAAACCCAGGCTACTCTGCCCTTCCAGTGGCAGAGAGCACCAGGACACAGTGTTTTTGCCCCACTATGAATTCTTTGATGTTTAGAGACATTAGCTAGGGTGATACCTTTTGCACAATCATCACATTTGTGGGGCTTTTCTACATTTTGATTTTTGTAATGTGCCTTGAGCAATGAACTACCACTATGAGTTTTTCTATATTCAAGACACGTAGAGTTTTTCTCTACAGTGTGAATTCTATGATAGTTGCTGTGGGGGGGGGGCCCTAAAGCAAAAGGCTTTTCCACATTACTACATTTATAAGTAGTTTCTCCAGTTTTATGTGAAGTTGCATCTTGTAATTTCTTGACATTTTTCACAGGTAGAGTTTTTTGTCTTAGAATGGGATGAGCTTTGTGTAAATGCTACCCCACACTTACTGCACTCTGGAATTTAGCCCCCAGATGAATTTTCTCATATTTCTGATGTTCAGAAAGAGATGAAGACGAATTTAGGTCCTTTCCAGCTTCACTGTTTTTCTCTGGCTTTTCAGCACTATTCTCTCTATGGTTCTGAACAAGATCTGAATGTAAACTGAAGGGTTTCTTGCATTCATTAAACTTTCTACACTTCTTCAAGTAGGCTTTCAGATGTTCAGCTTTGTCAGAAGTCCATTTGAGTTTCTGTCCATTGGGGCTCTTTTCTGGGTCTCATACTTCACCCTTATTGTCTCGCCTGTGAGTTTTCTTTTGTATAACTGATCCTGTTGAATGTCCCTGTTTGTTATGATCTTCCTTGGACTTTCCATAACATTTCCAGAATTCTGCTATCGGGCCACAATCATCATCCTTGACGCATTCTTCTATTTTCTCTAAAGTTAAATCTTCCATAAAAACATTGCAGTTTTGAACAGATACCTCCAACTCCCCTTTAGGCTCACACTCTGAAAGAAATAGCAGACAGAACATTTCCTGTTTGCTAAACTGATGTATTGAGACTGAAACAGAAACACAGAAAGTCATGATAAGGAATATGGCTCAGATAATTTTCAATTAGTGCTCTATTGAACAGGGAAAAGAACAGCAATATAGGCAAGCAAGTTAACACAAAGGTTAGGAAAAATATTGAGGAAGATGGAAAGTGTATGCTTCTTAGTTAACAGATGCAAGTTCTTGATCCTCATGTCAGATTTCTATTTCAAACCTAGTCTTCTTCCAAATTTTTCTCTTCCCAAACAATGCTACTATTACTATTTACTGCATACTCATCAAATGCCAGGTCCACGCCAAGCACTTTGCTTTGCATTATTTTGCATCATCGTTACCACAGTCAAAGTACTAGGTCTTCCTATTATCTCTGTTTTATGGATGTGACACCTGGACACCTGAGTGTAAGCAGCTTGTCTATGGTCATATGAATTACAAGTAAGCTTGATTTTTAACCTGGTCTAGCACCAAAGCCCATGCTTTTGATCCCTATACCATATGTCCTCTTCTCAAAGCAAAGCACTAATTTTATACAAAATGTTACTCATATTACAGTTATGCAAGTCCATGCATGCTAGACTTTCAAAGGTTATCACAACTTGGCCCATTCAACTATAAGGATCCTCCAATCTGGCATACATTTCTGGTCCAACCTACACCGCAGTACTCTTGCTCCTATTCTTTCAGTCTTAAAACTTCATACTACCTAGTATTGAATTTCACAGCACCTTCAGTATCACATATAAATTTGACAGGTGCTAGGCTTCATGTCCCACGGTCTCCAAGAAGCTTTCTCCAGTACTGTACTCTGTGTTCTTCTCAGACGTTTGAGTTCATTTACTAAGCATATCATTTATTCTGGTTTTTCATCGCAAGGTCGCATGATTTTCAGAACATGATTTTAAGCATAACTATAAAATACAAACTCACAATCTTATTTCCCAGAAGTCATCTGAATGCTCTTTTAGAAAATGTTCAGTATACTTTCAAATAGAAAACTCTACGTGTATTTAGTTTTTCTTAACTATTTCCTCTCTTATCAGTAATTCAACATAAAAATTATTTAATCAATCACTAGATATACTTTGATTATACCCTTAACCAACCTTTTAACCTACTTACTGTTCATTAATTTGCATTAGCCTTTTTGTTTGGTGACAAGGTCTCTCTATGTCATTCAGGCTGACCATGAACTTATGGTGATTGTCCAGTTCTGGGATTACATGCGTGCACCATTACTCCCGGCTGATTGCATTAACTTTGTAAATTTACAGCTACTGACTCAGCTTTTCAAAAAGTTTTTCTGCAATCTTGTAAATGACTTTTTAAAGAACTTGTATATCTACAAGCTGCTTCCTCAACATAAGCATCTTGGGCAAGGGATATATTGTACACCAATGATTCTATAGCTCTCTAAAACAATTTAGGTATTTATTTTTAGAATTACTCTCCAAAATGCTATTGAGATATAACACAATTGTTCTTTTAGTTATGTAATTATATTGCACATAGTCAAGAAATTGACTAAAATGAATGGTTTAGGAGATGGAATAGAACAAGATGGATTACTGGTTTTATTCCTTAAAATAAACAAAGATATTGATATAATTAATGATTTATTTTTAAAAACAAATTTAATGTATTGTTCAGTAATATATTAAATTTACATATTTAAAAAGGTAAAGGCAGGACAAGCTAATACTTCAAAAGTAATATCAATGTTGGCCGTGTGGTGCACATGCATGTAATTCCAGCACTTTGGAGGTTGAGTCAGGAGGATTGCACTGAATTTGAGGCCAGCCTGGGCTACATAGTGAGCTCAAGGATAGCCTGAACCACAGACTCAGACTCTGTCTCAAAAAAAAAAAAGTAACACCAGTGTTAACATGAATTTTCCCAGATATTAAAATCCATATATTTAGATATATGTGCATATTTGCATTTTTTCCTTTTAACAAAAGTGAATTTACTACACATGCTTGATGAACTACACATACTTATCTTTCAACACAGCACAGGATTCCCCCCACAATTGTGTGGCTGACTGGGAGTTCTGGCTTGCTACCATTCTCAGGATTTGGAGAGCATCAGATCACCTATTGCTAGTCAAGGAAAAGATCAGAAATTCAACATTCTAGGCAAAGTTTCTACTGAATGTGTATCATTTTCATATCATCCTAAAGTTGAAAAGTCTTGAGACAAACCATTGTAGATTTGGGACCATCTCTACTCTCATAGCTTCTTACAGGTGCCATTACTATAGCATGGGTCACATTACTCAAGAATTTTGTTTTCATATCTGTCTCTTTGGTGTCCATGAAAAAATGTACCTCTCCTGTGGGGCTATTACTCAACAGTCCTTGCTGCTACTGTGAACCTACTTCTGCATTCACACCAAGACTACTTTTCTATGGGCTGCTTCCTGTTAGGAGTCACAGGGATACTTAGACTCCTTTCAGTGAATAGCAGGCTACTCTGACAGCTGACTCTGGCTTAAGAACTCTATTGTTTTAGTAGCTGGACATGGTGGTACACAACTGTAATCCTAGAACTCAGGAGGCCAAGGCGAGAGGCCAACCTATAAGTTTGAGGAAACTGCACTACACTGTGAATTCAAGGCCAGCTTGACCTACCTAGAAAGACCCTGTCTCAAAAACAAAACAAAACAAAACAAAACCCCAGTTAACCAACCAAACCAAAAGAAAAACGAAAAACATCTTCCTCAAAACAGGTGTAGTTACATATGCTTGTAATTGCAATTTCAGGAGGCCGAGGCAGGAGGATTGCTAAGAGCAGGAGGCCAGCTTGGACTATGTAGCAAATTCAGGGCCAGCCCAGACTGTACAGTGGGACCCTGTGTCAAAAAACCAAAAAACGACTCTTCCTCACCAACCTTTCTTCCTTCTCTTTCTGATTCACAAGCATCAGACCTGCATCATGTTCTTATAGCTCTTCCAGCTTCTCCCAACTCTCTCCCCATTTGTCCTCACTGAAATTTGCCCCATCTCCTGCACAGTTAATCATGTCCTGGAATCTACTTCTCAAAGGACCCAAAACCAAGTCTCTCCCATTAAAAAAACATTTCAAGAGTTGGCCGGGGTAGCACATGCCTGTAATCTCAGAACCTGGGAGGCTGAGGCACCAGGACTGCCATTGGTTTGAGGCGAGCCATGGTTACATATTGAGTTCAAAGCCAACTTCAACTACATAACAAGACCCTGTTTAAAAAAAAAATCCAGTTGGCGCATTGCAGGCACATCTGTAATCCTAGCTACTCCCGAGGCTGAAGCAGGAGGATCACAAGTCTGAGGCTGGCCCAGATAATTTAGTAGAAGCTCTCAAAATTGAATTATATTAAATTTTTAAAATAAAATAAGGGGCTTTCTAAGCTACAACTGGCCAAGTGAGACAAGCAGCTTGAAGCTCCGTGGCCGTCCCAGGCCACGCCCACTCCACTGTGAGGTCTGCTTAGCTGAGGAGGTGCCTCCAAGGCCCAGTCCTTTCCTCCTCCCTGCCCCCTCCCCCTTGTGGCTCTGGCCTTCTGGCTTTTCTGCACAGGAGATTATAAAGACCCTTATCCTGAGTGCCACAAGATAGAGTAGAAGTTAGTAACAGAAAGAGGGTTTCTCAGGCTCCTCGATGAAAACTGAAGCTCAGCGGAAAAGTAAAGAGAATCTCTACAAAAAAGACACATCAGACCACTGTACTTGGTCTGCTGATGACTTGCTGAGACTCATTCAGTTGTATATGCACACAGATTCTTACGTTGCCTACTGTGACAGCAGAGACATAGCCTGAAGGAGGCCCTTAATTTCTATTGCTATTTACAAAAAAGAAAAAAAAATTTCTTTCTCTTATTTCTAATTCTTAACTTTTACTTTTTTCTACTCTTCAGTTTTACTTTTCTCTTTTATCTTTTCTTTCTCTCTCTCTCACTCATTCTCTTGCTGTCCCACATTGCTCCTCATCTCCCCATTTGTCCCTTTCTGCACTGAATTCAGATTTCTCCCTTATTTTTTTTCTTTTCTCTTTCCTTCTCTTGATTATCATTAGGTTTAAAGGAAAGTAAGTTCAGTATCTAGCCTCCCTGTTGCTGTTAGGTGATTCTATTCACATCACTGCTCTTTCATTCTGCCTTTTTCTCTTGCCTTTAACAACTTCTTAGAGTTTGTGTGATCTTTCTCTGCCTTCTGTCCTCACCACTAATCTTACCTGTACTTTCTACCTGTTCCTCCCTCCCCAACTACTTTTAACTCCCCATCCCAAAGGGGAAAGATGCTATATTGAAGAGTTTATTCATTATAAACTTATGATGGGTTGGTGCTCAGTTTTAATTTAACTCACAGAGTTAAAAGTGGTAGATTAATAACTACCACAAATTGTCATTTTGTAAGCTGTGCTTGATGCTACGGTATTGCTGACTATATCATTTGGGCTAACATGTTGTGATTGATCTACTTAGTTTTCCTTCCTGATATAAGGAAAATAAAATAGCCTCAGAGTCATTAGAGTCTCAAAACCCAAACTCAAGCTACATCTGGAAAGCAGTCATTCCACAAGGGATTTAAACACAAGCAACAAAGATACCTACATTAAGCAATTTTGAAATATCAACCCAGGAATTAAACCAAGGACAGTACCAAAAACAAAAATGAGAAGACACTTAAGCAAGGCACAAACACAGGCTTCCATGCCACAAAAAGGAAATTCTGGGGGAAATGAGGTGGAAAAGTCTGATAAGCAACCATATGGACACCCTGAACTGAGAGCACAGGAAGTAACAAAGCAGATGCATGAGGCTGAGAAAAATTCAAAACAGAAATAATCTCCCAGATAAATACAGACATGGTGAGCGGAGTGAAAGACATGATTAGACGCTCTAGAGCAGAAACAGATAAGAAAATAGATGAGATCAAAAAAATGCTGGAAGCCATGAATGCCCAGCATAAGAAAGAAATGGAAAACATGAAACAGAGTCAAACAGTTGTTCAGGAGATTAAAAACTCCAATGAAAGCATGCAGAGCAGACTAAGAGAATCTGAAGACAGAATATCAGATATAGAAGACAGGATTGTGCTTATGGACCATGAAAACAGAGATTTCCTAAAGATAGAAAGGGGCCATGAGAAATCAAACCAACAGCTGCTAGATGACAAAAAGAAGAATAACATAAGACTCATACGAGTCCACGAAAAAACAGGAGAAAGTACAATTGACATAAAAAAAAACTGTTCACAGAAGTAATAGTAGAAAACTTCCCATACAGAGGTCGAGAATTGGATGTACAGATAAGTGAGGGATATATAACTCCAACCAGCTATGACCAAAAAAAATCTACACCTAGACATATAATAGGATCCCAGAAACCCAACAGAAGAACAAAATTCTACAAGCAGTTAGAGAAAAGAAACAAATCACCTACAAAGAAAAGCCCATCAGAATCATGGCAGATTATTCAACACAAACCCTCAAATCAAGGAGAGCCTGGAGTGAAGTATTTCAAGCCCTAAAAGAAAATAACTTCCAACCTAGACTGTTGTATCTGGCAAAATTATCTTTCAAAATTGATGGGTCAATTAGATACTTTCATGACAAAGAACACCTGAGAAATTTCATGAACACCAAACCAGCACTTCAAATAATTTTAAGCAATATCCTAGAAAAAGACAATGAAGGTCACAACTCCATGAGGCTCAGCAGAGAGAAGGCACCACACAAGGTAAGACACTAAAGTGAAAAGGGGGAAAACAAGAAATAAGTGAGCCAATAACAGTAAAACATCATGACAAGGATGAGTCATTATCTATCAATTATAACTATCAATGTTAATGGCCTCAATTCACCAATCAAAAGAAACAGACTGACAGGATTAAGAAGCAAAATCCAGCAATATGCTGTATACAAGAAACACACCTAACTCAAAAGGAAATCCATACACTGAAAGTAAAAGGATGAAAACAGTTCTCCACATGACAGGAACCCAGAAAAAGGAACGCGTAACAATCTTATTTGCAGAAAAAGTAGATTTCAAACCAAAACTAATTAAGAGAGACAAAGATGGTCACTACATCCTTGTGAAAGGAACAATCCAAGAGGACGAGATGACAATCCTAAATATATATGCACCAAATATGAATGTGCCCAACTAACTATACAAAACAAATATTAATGGACATGAAAAATCAAATAAGGACTAATACAATTGTAGTGGCAGACCTCAACACCCCTCTATCACAAATAGACAGCTCAACTAGAAAAAAAATTAACAATGACATTCTAGAACTGAACCAAGCTATTGAACAAATGGACTTAATAGATGTTTACAGAGTGTTCCACCCCACAGAATCAGAATACATACTCTTTTCAGCTGCATATGGGTCACCCTCCAAAATAGATCACATGCTAGCTCATAAGACATATCTAAGTAACTGTAAAAGAATCGAAGTTATCCCCTGTATATTATCAGACCATAGTGCAATACAATTGGAGGTGAATAACATAAGAAACAGCAAAACTGCCACAAACACATGGAAATTGAACAACACCCTCCTGAACAACCAATCGGGCACAGAGGAAATTCAAGAAGAAATTAGACAGTTTCTACAAGTAAATGATAATGCCAGTACAACATACAGGAATCTGTGTGACACAATGAAAGCAGTTCTACGTGGGAAATCCATAGCAGTGAATGCCCATATTAGGACAACAGAGAGAACTCAGTTAAATAACCTAATGCAGAACCTTAAGCTCCTAGAAAAACAAGAGCATAACAAACCCAAAACTCATAAAAGAAAGGAAATTATAAAGATTTGAGCAGAAATCAATGCAATGGAGACTAAGAGTACAATACCAAAAAATCAATGAATCAAAGAGTGGGTTTTTTGAAAGAATAAAAATAATCAATAAACCTTTAGCCAACATTATCAAAAAGAGGAAAGAAAAGGCTCAAATCCATGCAATTAAGAATGAAAAAGGTGAAGCCACAACAAATCCAGCAGAAATCCAGAGAATCATCAATACCTACTTTGAGAACCTGTATTCTAATAAAATGGAAAACACAGAAGAAATGGACAGATTCCTAGATACATATGAATTGCCAAAATTAAATGAAGAAGACATAGAAATTCTAAACACCCCAAATAACAAGGAGTGAAATTGAAAATGTAATAAAAAACTTATCAACAAAGAAAAGCCCAGGTCCTGATGGCTTCACTGCTGAATTCTACAAGACATTTAAAGAACTATCACCATTACTCTTTAAACTCATCAAGGAAATTGAAAGGGAAGCAAGGCTTCCAAATTCATTCCTGGAAGCAAGTGTTACTTTGATCCTCAAACCAGGGAAAGTCCCAACCCAAAAAGAGAACTTACAGACCAATCTCCCTAATAAACATAGATGCAAAAGTCCTCAACAAGATACTGGCAAACAGAATATACAGTGGCATCAAGAAGATCATACACCCTGACAAAGTTGGATTTCTCCCAGGCATGCAAGGATGGTTCAACATCCATAAATCAATAATTGTAATACACTACATTAACAGAGTCAAGGACAAAAACCACATGATCATCTCAATAGATGCAGAAAAAGCATTTGACAAAATTCAACACCCATTTATGATAAACACACTACAGAAAATTGGAATAGAAGGTCTTTATCTCCACCCGATTAAGGCTATCTATGAAGAACCAACAGGCAACATCATACTAAATGGTTGAAAACTGAAAACTTTCACGCTAAAATCAGGAACAAGACAAGGATGCCCACTATCACCACTCCTGTTCAATATTGTTCTGGAAACAGCCGTAGCAATTAGAAAAGAGAAAGAAATAAAAGAAATAAAGATAGGAAAGGGAGAAGTTAAACTGTCATTATTTGGTGATGATATGATACTTTACATAGACGATCCAAAAAAAACTCAGTCAAAAGTCTTCTAGACCTAATTGACAGATTCAGTAGAGTAGCTGGATACAAGGTCAACACTCAAAAAACAATACCCTTCTTATACGCAAATAGCAGACCCATTGAGAGAGAAATTCAGGAAATAATTACTTTTAAAATAGCATCTAAAACAATGAAATACTTAGGAGGAATAAACATAACAAAGGAAGCAAAAGACCTCTACACTGAAAACTACAGCACTCTGAAGAAGGAGATCGAAGAGGATATAAGAAAATGGAAAGATATCCCTTGTTCCTGGGTAGGAAGAACCAATATAGTGAAAATGGCCATACTTCCAAAACTACTATATAGATTCAATGCAATGCTGATTGAAATTCCAACAATATACTTCACAGAACTAGAGAAAACAATCCAAAAATTCATTTGGAAGCAAGGAAAACTAGAATAGTAAACGCAATTCTAGGCAACAGAGACATAGCAGGAGGTATCACAATCCCCAACTTATACTACAAAGCTACTGTGATAAAAACAGCATGGTACTGGCAAAGAAAAAGACCCAAAGATCAGTGGAATAGATTAGAAGATGCAGAAACAACTCCAGACATACTCACCCACCTCATCTTTGACAAAGCAGCCAACAACCCTCACTGGAGGAAAGATAGCCTATTTAATGAATGGTGTTGGAAAAATGATTTCAACCTGCCAGAGATTAAAAGTAGACCCATACCTACAACTGTGCACTAAACTAAGATCAAAGTGGATTAAAGGTCTAAATATTAAGTCAGAAACACTAATCTTGCTAGAAGATAAGTTAGGTAGAACTCTTGATGATATTGGAATAGGAAAAGACTTTATGAATAAATCTTCAGTAGCATGGGAGCTAGCCCAAAGAATCAACAAGTGGGATCTCATCATATTAAAAAGCTTCTGCACTGCAGGAGAAACCACCAACAGAGTTAAGAAGCAACCTACAATGGGGGAAGAAATATTTAGCAGCTGTACCTCAAAGAAAGATCTACTATTGAGAATATATAAAGAACTGAAAAACATCCGACCCCCCCCCAAATTCAAAGACCCAATTCAAAGATAGGCATCTGAAATGAACGGACATTTCTCAGACAAAGAAGTAAAAACAGCCAATAAATATATCAAAAAATGTTCAACATGACTGGTCATTCGAGAGATGCAGATGAAAACAACACTGAGATTCCACCTCACCCCATAAAGAATGGCTGATATCAAGAAATCAACCAATAACAAATGCTGGCGGGGATGTGGAGAGAAAGGAACACTTCATTGTTGGTGGGAATGTACATCATTGCAACCACTGTGGAAATCAATATAGAGTTACCTCAAAGAACTAGGACTACAGGTCCCATTTGACCCAGAAAATCCCCTACTGGGAATGTTCCCCAAAGTAAAAGAATCATACGACTGTGATATATGTGCACCTATGTTTATAGTGGCACAGTTTGTAATAGCTAAAGCTGAGAAAGAGCCCAAGTGCCTATCGACTGGAAACTGGATAAAGATGTGGTTTTTTAAATAAAGTGTAGTACTACCCAGCCATAATGAATGAGAAACTAGACTGCCATCCATCCCACTGTTCCCAGCCCAGAGGAAAGGGCTTTTGGGCCACCTTCTGTGTCGCTGCTCCTGGCCCAGAGGAAGGGGTTTCCCGGCCACCATCCCTCCAGCTGCTCCCAGCCCACAGGAAAGGGCTTTTGGGTCACCATCCCTACCGCTGCTCCCGGACCCTGTCCCACCTCACCCAGCTCAGAGGAGGTCATCCGTGCAGGCGCTAACAGACCCCCGCCCCAGTCAAAATGAAAAAACACATAAATAAGTCTCAAAACCAGGCTTCCAGATCACCTACAGCAACACCAAAGGGAAATGAGATGGAACCCTCTGATACTCAACCACCTGGACCCACTGAACTGGCAACAAAAGGGGATCTGGAAAAAATGAAATCAGAAATAATTTCTCAGATAACAGAAGAAATTGTGCCCTTAGTGCAATACATGATTAATAAATCTAGAGAGGAGCTCAGGAACATGATGGAATCCCAACATAAGAAACAAATGGAATGCGTAAAACAGATGCAAATAGATTTCCAGGACATGAAAAACTCCATTGAAAATCTACACAGCAGAATGAGCCAGTGTGAGGACAGAATTTCAGATACAGAAGATAATATTGCAATTAGTGACCAGGAAAAGAAAAATTGCTTCAAAATTATAAGGGAACATGAGAAATCAATCCAGCAGCTGCTAGATGATGCAAAAAAGAATAACATAAGACTGATTGGGCTCAATGAAGAAACAGGAGAGAGTGCAGATGACATAAAAAATCTCTTCACAGAAATAATGGCAGAAAACTTCCCAAGCAGGGGAAAAGAGCTTGACATACAGATGAGTGAAGCATATAGGACTCCAAATAGCCTGGATCAAAAAAAATCTACACATAGGCATATAATTGTTAAGATTGCAGAAACACAACAGAAGAACAAAGTTCTCCAAGCAGTCAGATAAAAGAAACAAATCACATACAAAGCAAAGCCCATCAGAATCACAGCAGACTTCTCAACACAAACCATCAAAGCAAGAAGAGCTTGGAGTGACATATTCCAAGCCCTAAAAGAAAACAGCCTCCAACCCAGAATGATGTACCCTGCAAAACCATCTTTCAAAATGGATGGAGAAATCAGATAACTCTCATGACAAAGAGCACCTTAGGAACTTCGTGAATACCAAACCATCACTCCAAAGAATTTTACACAATATCCTAGGAACAGACATTGAGGATCACAACCCCAGGAAGCAAAGCAGCATGAACCCATCTGGCATGACAAGAAATTAAATGTAAATGGGGAGAACCCAACAAAAAGAAAAAGTCATGGCAATGACAAGTCAATACGTTTCAGTTACACCATCAATGTTAATGGTCTCACTTCACCAATCAAAAGAAACAGACTGGCAGAATGGGTCAAGAAGCAAAATCCAACAATATGCTGCATACAAGAAACACACTTGGGCCGGGGGTTTAGCTCAGTGGTTCCGGCCCCTGCCTTACAAGTGCAAGGTCCCAAGTTCAATCCCCAGTAAAAAAAAATAAATAAATAAAAACAAAAACAAAAAACCCCACTTAATTCAAAATGAAACTCATAGACTGAAAGGTAAAGGGTGGAAAACAATACTCCTTGTGATGGGAAACGGAAAAAAAGCAGGAGTAGCTATCCTCTTTGCAAACCAAGTGCATTTCAAACCCACACTGATTAAGAGAGACAAAGAAGGACACTATATCCTTGTAAAGGGAACAATCCAAGAGGAAGAGATGACAATCATAAATATCTATCCATGCACCAAACACTAGTGCACCCAACTATATAAAACAAATGCTGACAGATATGAAAAGTCATATATGCACTAATACATTTGTAGTGGGGGACCTCAACACCCCACTGTCACAAATAGATCAACTAGACAAAAAATAAGTAATGAAATACTAGAACTCAATTGAACTCTTCAACAAATGAACTTAACAGATGTTTACAGAGTCTTCCACCCCACAAAATCAGAATACACATTCTTCTCAGCTGCACGTGGGTCATTCTCCAAAATAGACCACAGACTCACACATAGAACATGTTTAAGTAAGTGCAAAGGAACTGAAGTTATCTCCAGTATATTATCAGATCATAGTGCGGTGAAATTGGAGATCCATAGCAAAAGAAACAAAAAATTTCATAAACACGTGGAAATTGAATAACACACTTCTGAATAACCAGCGGGTCACAGAGGAAATTAAAGAAGAAATCAGACAGTTCCTTCAATTAAATGACAAGGACAATACAACATATCAGAATCTATGGGACACAATGAAAGCAGTCTTACGAGGGACATCCATAGCAGTGAACACTCATATTAGGAAAACAGAATGAGCGCAACTAAACAACCTGTTGCTGAATCTCAAGCTTCTAGAAAAAGAAGAGCAGGACAGCCCCAAAGCTCATACAAGGGAGGAAATTATAAAGATCAGAGGAGAAATCAATGCAATGGAGACTAAGAGACCGATTCAAAAAATCAATGAAGCCAAGAGTTGGTTCTTCGAAAGAATTGACAAAATTGACAAACACTTAGCCAACCTTATCAGAAAAAGGAAAGAAAAGGCCCAAATCCATGCAATTAGGAATGAAAAGGGTGAAATTACAACAGACCCAGCAGAAATCCAGAGAATCATCAATACCTACTTCCAGAACCTATACACCAATAAGATGGAAAACACAGAAGAAATGGACACATTAATAGATACACATGAATTCCCAGAGTTGAATGAAGAAGACCTAAAAATTCTAAACAATCCAATATCAACTAATGAAATTGAAAACATAAAAAAAACTTATCAACTAAGAAAAGCCCAGGCCCTGCTGGCTTCACTGCTGAATTCTACAAGACATTTAGAGAGGAACTACTGCCACTACTGTTAAAACCATTCAATGAAATTGAAAGGGAAGCAATACTCCCAAATTCATTCCTGGAAGCAAGCATCACCTTGATCCCTAAAGCAGAGAAAGACACAACCGAAAAGAAGAACTATAGACCAATCTCACTAATGAACATAGATGCAAAAATCCTTAAAAAAATACTGGCAAACAATGCAGAAGATCATCAAGAAGATCATAGACCCTGATCAAGTGGGATTCAACTCAGGGAAGCAGGGATGGTTCAATATACGAAAATCAATCAATGTAATACACTATATCCATAGAGCCAAGGACAAAAACCATATGATTATCTCCATAGACACAGAAAAAGCATTTGACAAAATCCAACATCCATTTATGATAACAACCCTACATAAAATTGGAATAGATGGTCTCTACCTCAAATTGATAGAAGCCATCTATGAAAAACCAACAGCCAATATCATACTAAATGGTCAAAAACTGAAATCTTTCACACTAAAATCAGGAACAAGACAAGGATGTCCACTATCACCACTCTTGTTTAATATAGTTTTGGGAACATTAGCCATGGCAATTAGACAAGAGAAGGATATTAAAAGGAATAAAGATAGGAAATGAAGAAGTCAAATTGTCATTATCTGCAGATGACATGATACTGTATATAGAAGACCCAAAGAAGTCACCAAAAGTCTTTTGGACTTAAGAAGCAAATTCAGTCAGGTAGCTGGTAACAAGGTCAACACACAAAAGTCAATAGCTTTCCTCTACACGAATGAGAGAGAAATAGGGCAAATGATTCCTTTCACAATAGCACCCAAAAAACTGAAATACCTAGGAATCAACCTAACCAAAGAAATCAAAGACCTCTTCTCTGAAAACTATAGAACTCTGAAAAGAGAGATTGAAGATGATATCAGAAAATGGACAGACATCCCCTGCTCCTGGGTAAGAAGGATTAATAGAGTGAAAATGGCCATACTTCCAAAACTGCTATATAGATTTAATGCAATTCCAATTGAGATCCCAGCAGCATACTTCATGGACCTTGATAAAACAATCCAAAAATTCATTTGGAACAAGAAGAGACTCAGAATAGCAAAAGAAACTCTAGGCAACAGAGACAAGGCAGACGGTATCACAATCCCCAACCTGCAACTCTACTACAAAGCTACTGTGATAAAAACAGCATGGCACTGGCAAAGAAACAGACCTGAGGACCAGTGGAACAGATTCGAAGATGCAGAAACAATGCCAGACACACTTAGCCATCTCATCTTCAATAAAGGAGCCAAACACCCTCACTGGAGGAAAGATAGCCTCTTTAATAAATGGTGGGAAAATTGGGTTTCAACTTGCCAAAGATTACATCTAGACCTATATCTCTCACCATGCACTAAACTAAAATCAAAATGGATTAAAGATCTAAATATTCAAATAGAATCTCTGAACCAGTTGGAACAGAGGTTAGGTAGACCTCTTAAAGACATCAGTGTAGGAAAAGATTTTATGAACAAAACCTCAGTTGCCCATGAACTCGCACAAACAATCAACAAGTGGGATCTGTTCTTATTAAAAGGCTTCTGCACAGCAAGAGAAACCACCAGCAGTGTGAAGAGACAACCCACAATGTGGGAAAAAATCTTCACCTCCTCTTCCTCAGACAAAGGTCTACTAACTCGAATCTATAAAGAAGTTAAAAAAATCAGACCTCCCCAATAGAAAGACCCAATATGAAAATGAGCCTCTGAAATGAACAGACATTTCTCAGACAAAGAAGTAGAAATAGCAAATAAATACATGAAAAAATGTTAACATCACGGGTCATTCGAGAAATGCAGATGAGATTCCACCTCACTCCAGAAAGAATGGCTGCTATCATGAAATCAACCAATAATAAATGCTGGCGGGGCTGTGGGGAAAGAGGAACCCTGCTCCACTGCTGGTGGGAGTGTGGACTGGTGCAACCACTGTGGAAATCAGTATGGAGATACCTCAAAAACTAGGACTGGAAATCCCATTTGACCCTGCTATTCCCCTGCTGGGGATCTTCCCCAAAGAATTTAAAGAATCATACCACAGTGATATATGTGTGCCCATGTTCATAGCAGCACAGTTTGTGATAGCTAAAACTTGGAAACAGCCCAAATGCCCATCAACTGGAGACTCGATAAACAAAATGTGTTTTTTTTAATAAAATGGAGTACTATTCAGCCATAAAAATGAGAAATTTGGGACATTTATAGCTAAGTGGATGCACATTGAGGCCATACTCTTAAGTGGAATAAATAGGACACACAATAATAAACTCTGAATAGTTTCTCTGGTGTAAGTAACTGAAAGTGTAAATAAGGACTAAATATATAATAGGTCATGTGAAATAGGAAGAAAAGGGGCAAAGGGGAAGGAAGTGGGAAAAGTAGGGGAAATCAAAGAAGGGAATGGAATTATTATGAGAAAATGGAAAAATAGGAACAAAATGTTTGTAAATAGGGAGGGATGGAGGGGTTGAAGGGAGGCCTGGGCAAGGGTGAACAATAAGAACCAAGAGAGACTATGTAAAGGTGCAAATTTCCAAATGACGAATGTCACTATATTGTATACCTAAAATGTATCAATGATTAGAATGAGTAATTGATATTGCAAAATAGGAATAAAAGATCCAAAGGGATAGGGGTAGTGGGAGGGGCAGGGGAAAGGAAAGAAGGGAAAGGAAAAATGATGAGAAATGGAAAAAGTGGAAATAATGTCTTTGTAAATAGGGAAGGGTGGAAGCAGTGAAGCGAGAGCTAGGAATGGGGAAAAAATAAGAACAAAGATGCATCATGTAAAGGTACAAGTTCCCAATGTGAAATGTAATTGTGTTGTATACCTCAAATGTACCAATAAAAGAATTTAAGAAAAAAAATAAAGAATGAGAAACAAGAGACATTTATAGTTAAATGGATGCACATTGAGGCCATACTCTTAAGCGAAATAAATAAGACACACATGAGTAAACACAGAATAGTTTCTCTATCGTGAGAAATTGAAAGGTACATAAGGATGAAAATGATTAAAATGAATAATTGATAATTTGAAATAAGAAAAGGTCAAAGGGTTTGAGGATGGTGGGAGGGGAAGGGGAAAGTGAAGAGGGGAAAGGAAAAATTATGAGAAAGAAAAAAAATGGAATCAAACTCTGTGTAAATAGGTAAGGGTGGAGGGGGTGAAGGGTGCACAGGTAATAGGAGAAATAATAAGAACTAAGATACATCACGTTCTGGTACAAACACCCAATGATAAATGTAAATGTATTTCATACCTAAAATGTACCAATAAATATATAAATGAATTTTTAAAAAATAAAATAAGAAAAATAAGGGCTGAGGATGTAGCTCAGTGGAAGAATACTTGGTCAGCATTCCCAAGGCCCTGAGTTCAATTTGCAGTATAAAGAAAAAAAAAATCCAGAAGGCAAGTAATCTCTTCTAATCACCCTTATATTTTTGCATCAGGCCTGCCTAACATGTTAAAGGCTCTTTCCAATGCACTTGGTAAACAACTCTTTTTATTTCCTTCATCTCTCCAACTTACCTGGCCTGGAGTCTTTTGAGAGTTCTTTTTCTATTAGTCTTGTTAATTCAACCCATTTTAGCTGAGAAATCAAATCTAATTTGGAAACTGGAAAGCCTGTTCATACAGAACAGAATGGAAAATGGTTATGCACCGAATAAGACATTTCAGCATGCATGTATAGCACTGGGCTGTCCAGGCAAGAAAAAAGATGCTATCAAAAGCACAGAGTTCAATATTGGAATCAGATGAGGAAATGGGGGAAATGAGGCTCCACACTTCCAAATACTGAAGCAAAGACCTTTTCTTGGAGGAAACATCACAAAGAATATAGTTTTTAGAATCCAATTTAAGATCAGTCATATCAATGTGAAATAGGAAGAAAAGGGGCAAAGGGGAAGTGGGAGGGGCAGGGGATAGAAAAGAAGGATGGAATCTTGGTACAAGCTGGGCAGAGTGTGTATATGTGACCTAAACCCAGTAAAAACATTGGGTGCAATCTGGTGGTATAGCTCAGTGGTAGAATGTGTGCTTAGTATGCAAAAGGGCCTGAAATCAATCCCCAACACCAAAGAACAAAAACAAAATACCTATTCTGGATGCTGAGGCTCTAATGAGCTTCTTTGGGCACAAACATTGGAGGCTGAGGAAACACGTTCATTGGTTCGGGAAGAGTGTGCTATGTGATCCTTTGTGGAAAAGAGAGCATGAAGATGCTGAGCTATGGATGTCTCCAGACACTGAGTCTTTTTTCCCACCTTACTCCACTGCTGTGATAAGTCTTTGTTGTGATGCATATACACTGAATCCTGTGAGTCCTTCTAATGGTCCTTCAAACATGGCAGTAATCTTAAGATACCTGGATACAAGTGATTAGATCAATTATCTCTAGATTTCCAAAATGGTCAAAGTTACTGATTTCATATCCCATCCATTTTGAAGCTGCTTAGTAGCAAGGCTACTCAGCATGTCACAGAGTTTAGTAAGATCAGTGTTTTCTTTGTTACACTTCTCTGGTGCTGTATACATTACCTGTCTGTTGGCCACTTAGTAGTCATTTCTGTTATCAGATCGACTCTTGCACTATAGCAGTGCTTGTGTTCAAGTAACCTTTATTTCACTTAATGATGGCCCCCGAACACAAACTTTTATCAATCCATTCTTATAACTATGCTGTTTTATTACTAATTATTGTTATTTGTCTCTTACTGTGCCTGATTTATAAATTAAACTTCGTCATAGGAATATATATACATATATACATGGAAAAACAGCACATACAGGGTTTCAGATAAAGGGGAACTACTGCGAGCAATTCATATCAGTGAGCCCTGCTTATCCTTGCTCCTCTCACATAATTCACAAGACCCAGGTGAAAAGATCCCAATGAAAGTATGGCTTCCATTTCACAGTTCAGCCTAACTAGTAGCTAGTATCTAATCTGACAATAATAGCTAGTATCTCAATCTGGCAGACAGAACCCAAGTATAAACCAAAGCAATCTGTGGGTGAGATTTTGGCCTTTTATAAATCTGATTTACCCTGCTCTGACCCCAAGTTCCACATTCCATGATCAATCAAAGTCCACTCTCAATGTCTGTGACCTTTCTTCCATTTTTTTCTTTTTTGGTACAGGGGATTGAACTCAGAACCTTGCACTTGCAAGGTAGGTGTGGTGTTATTAGCCAAACCCTCAGCCCTTTTTCCAGTTAATTTTTATCTGAGGGGCTTTATTTTGTTCCAAAGATAACTTCAATAGGATATTTAGCCTCTTCACCACTTTTTACAAGCAAGTAGTTAATTCCAACATTTAGAAATGTTTTTCATAATTGTCCTAATGCCTAAGGAATTGTACAAGGGATTCCATTACATAACAGACAAATATTTCCCCAATTCAAATTAAAAGTAAGCAAAAACTCAGTTTTTCTCCAAAGAATATATAAGAGGCAGCAAGCATATGAAAGATTTTCAACTTCATTGATAAAGAAAATGAGAGCTATGATGGCATATTACTCCATGTCTCTTAGGATGGTCACTATCAGAAAATAGCAAATGTTGGTGAGGATATGGAAAAACTGAAACATTTGTGTATTGTTGGTGGCATATAAAATGATGCAGTCACTGTGAAAAAATTCCATGGAGATCTCTCAAAAATGTAAAAGTAGACGTACTATATGAGTCAGCTGAGAGGATGAGAATGAGCCGAAACATGAACACCCAAAGGTAGGCCTTTTGTAGGGGACTGGGTGCCCAGCTGACTTGAACAATGGGGAGAACAGCAGCCAGGGGCTGGCTAGGTGAGGTTTTATATGGGTAAAGGGCATGGGGGCGGTGGGGGGAAACATAGTGGAGGTAGATGTTTGGCTGCAGCCAGAGGGGAGGTTTAAATCCATTGGCAAGTTTGAATTTCTTGGTGGGAAGAACTATAAGCAGGAGAGTTTCATGGTGGGAAAGTTAGGTTGTTTCCCTGAGTGACTTATTATCTGCCAGGAAAATCCATTTAGGATTTGAGGCTGCCAGAGCCATTTTATCTAGCAGAGATCTCTATCATCCAAGACTCATTATTTTGAAATAGGGGCGAGGTCTCTTTTCTGTATCTGCATCCTGCTGGCAAGGGGCATTGATAAGGGGTCTGGGGTGATGGATAGGGCTTTATGTGACAGTGGTGTGGTCCTCTGTGGGGAGGGGCTGGTAACTGGCCATGATGAGTTCGACAACTGTCTGGTTGGTAAAGGCTCACATATGGTCCTGCAAGAAATTTTGAAAACAAGGGAACATACAGGGTCCCAAAAGTAGGATTATGCAGAGAATAGTGAGGGGGCCCAGGAAAGGAAGAAGCCATGGAAGCCGTTGGTCAAGGTATCCTGGTAGAAATTGTAGTCTGTCTAGGTCTCACCTACATTTTTGTATATGCTCCCTGAGTTCCTTTACCCTGTTTCCAACAATTCCAGATTGGTTTACAAAGTAAAAACATTTTTCCCCTAATAGGTGGCATGTTCCCCCTCCCCGCTTTCTGCTGTTATTATGTCTAGGGCCTGTCTAGTTTGGAGTACCATGCCTGCAAATGAACTGATTTGGGATTGCAGGGTGACCAGAGAGTCAGCTACCTTTTCCATATCTTCATTTAGCTCTTGAGACAGAGAGTAATAGAAATGTGTTGATGTTAAGATTCCCACCATGCCAGTGCCAATTCCTGCCAGAACACTGGCTCCCATTAAAATGGGCAATGCGGGAAGGGTGTGCTTATTGAGGTGATGGATAGGTGGTTGTTGTGAGCCTAAGTCTTGCTGTAATAACTGAGTTTCTGTATAAACCCTGGGGATGGGGGGTGAAGGAAGCCTAGGTAGCAGAGAGAGGATGAGGTTGAGTTGAGACAGTGAATGGCTTGGGAGTTGCAGATGTAAAAGAAACCCTTAGGGAGACAAGTTATGCCTGATGTGGAGATATGGATAACGTTGGCACAAGGAGTAGAGTTGCATTCATTTATGGTGGATGAATTTATACATGTTCATTCACCGTATGTGGAAGACTGTAATTGAGTCACAAAGGGACCTAGTATTGCTGTGATATTTTCAGGAGCAGGGAGAATCCAGTTAAGTGGAATTGGTATGGGGACATATGGCTGGAATTGTGGTGACAGGCACATCCAGCATTCAGTTTGGTTTCCAGGCAAGTTAAGCAGGGTGGTGTTAAAAAGATGCAGAAGCCTTTTATGTGTCTCAACTACTTTTCTTGCAGAATGCAAATCAATACTCTTATATGAGTGAGTGTTTTAATAGCTTCTGATATGAATTGTTTTTCTACCTTTTTTTGCTGTTTTTTTATGTCTGATCCTGTACACCCCCTCCATCTGACATTTCGCAGTGGGTAGTCAGCATCCAGCAAGCCCATGAACCCATCCATCTATAGGAGTGGTAAGCATCTGAGTCTGTAATGTTTCCCATGTGGTAGGTCTGATCTCCATGAGTATAGAATGTTGTGGTCTTTTAACATTGTGAACTCATGTAAGTATATGACACAAAAGTTCCTGTCTCATAATGTAGAGGTTTAACAGCTAGCCTCCCAGCCTGTGGTCTATCACCCAGGTTGTGCCAGAGTATTTACAGTTTAGCATACATCTGGGCAGTGTCTCTCTACTTGAAATGATGGGGAGATGGGAAAGTATCAACCTGTAGGGCCTGTAGGTAGAGGGCTTTATGAAGAGGTGACAGAAGAAGAGCTCGGCTAGTGGCCAAAGAGAGAGTAGTATGATGGAGTGGTGATAATTCCTTCCAGGAGAAGGAAAAGAAGAGCAAAGACGAATCTTTGTGTATGAGACCCGTCTTGGTGTGAGACAGGAATGACTTCAATTGTCCAAACAAGTGACAGGGCTATGCAAAAGGCTAGAAAGCCTGGATAGTAGGTTAACATAAGGGAATGTTGTGAAAGTGGAGTGAGGGGAGCATTAACCAACATAAAAGGAAGAATGTCAACAACCAAACCTCATCAGGTGAAAAGTCTGAGAGAGTACGTTGGAAACAAGAGGTCTTTGATCCAAAGGATTTCTTTGATCATGTTACCTTGAGAGGCAAACCAATGAAGGTCCTGTTGTAATTTAGAGATGAAGTCAGAGAAGAAGGATGCCAGCCAGGGAAGGAACATGAAATCATTTATTTTGGGGGGATGTGAGTGAGCTTGATCTTGGTGGGTCCTGTTAGGAGGGAGGGAAATTTAGGTTTGGTTGGAGACAGGTCAGAATTTGGGGAAGAGATAAGTGAAGCAAAGCACTTTAACCTGAAGAGATGAAATCAGGGTTTTTAATACAATTTGACTGCTGTAGAGGAGGTGAGGGCCACCTCTAGAGGGCCCTTCCATCTAGGCTGTAAGGTCCCTTGCCAAGGGTTTTGAGGTAGACTTGATCTGCAGGATCAATTTGTAGATGGCAGTGGTTGGTGAGATTTGGGCTAGGTAGGAACTGATTATTATGGATCCTGAGAAAGTAATGGAGAGAGTTAAGGGTTGGGAGATAATCTCCCAACAGGGGGAAGGATTCTAGAAGGTTTCCTAGGATGAAGGGTCTCCTATACACAAGCTCAAATGGGCTGAGATTTGGAGGCTTTCATGGTGTTGCTCTTAAGCATGCAAGGGTAAGGTGTCCAAGGAGCTCAGTCCATGGGGCTTGAAGCTCCAAGGTGAGTTTGGACAGGTGTGTTTTAATTGGTCCGTTTGCCTTTTCTACCTTTTCAGAAGATTGAGGTTGGTATGGGATGTGTAGTTTTCATTTTATGTTGAGAGATTGGGCCGTGAGTTGGGTGACATATGAGACAAAGGCCAGTCCACTGTCAGACTTCCCGGAATGGAGAACCCCAAAACAGGGAATGATTTTGGTGAGGAGGATATGAGCACCCTCTGAGGTTGTGGGGAAAGCCTCAATCCAACCTGAGAATGTATTGAGCAGGGTGAGGAGATAACGTGTCTTTCTGTGTGGGGCCCTGTGTGTACAATCAATCTACCAATCTTCCCATGGGAGGTGTCCACATGCTTGGTGTGTAGGGAAGGCACTCAGATGAAGGCTGCCCTATGGGGAATTGACAGAACAGACGGGCCATCTGTGGGTTATCTGATGGACAAGTGAGGCCAGAGAAGGAAGATATAAGGAGGGGCAAGTGAGATGGAGGAGAGGTATGTATCCAATGTGCAGGATATTGTGGATATCAGTCAAGACACTGGTAGCCTGGGAATCTGGGAGAACATGTTGAACTTTGAAAAGAAGCCAGTCTCTCGATTGAGATGCACCCTGTTGCAGCCATTTTTGTTTTTCTAGTGGGTCATTTCTGAGAAGATATGGGTGGAATAGCCAGCAGTTGTGTGGCCTGAATTATCTGTAGGGCTGCCCTTTGTGCTTCAGTGTCTTATTGGTGTCCAGAGCAATAGGATTGTCGCAGAGCTGATGTCCCTTGCAGTGGATAACTCTTGCTCATGCTGGAAGTTGGGCCACCTTAAGGAATTTTAGAATAAGTGGCCCATTCGTGATGGGGATGCCTTGGTGGAAAGAAATCCCCTCTCCCGCCAAATAGCTGCATGGGAGTGAAGCATATGGAAGGTGTACTTTGAATCTGTGTAGACATTGACTGTTTTGGAGGCCGCCAGCATCAGAGCTCTAGTAAGGTCTATGAGCTCTGCCTTTTGGGAAGTGGTGCCTGGAGGAAGGGGCTGGGCCTTGATTACCTCCTTTAAGGAGACAATAGCATATCCAGCTTGTTGTGGACCAGAGGCAGGCGAGAAAGAGCTGCCATCTATGAACCAGGTGTAATCAGGGTCCAGAAGGAGAGTAGGAGAGATATTTGGGAGCAAGGGGAGTAAGTGGTGGAGGGTTTCTGGGCATGAGTGGGAAAGGTTGTGTTTAGGATCTGGTAGGAGGGAGGCAGGATTTGATGGTGCACAAGATTGTAAAGTCAAGTGGGGGTTTTTGAGGAAGGTTGCATGAAAGTGTTGGAGGCCAGAAAGGGACAGGGTAAATGGGCCCCTGTGAGTCAGGAGATCTTGTAGGTGATGTGGGGACCTAAAGACAGTGGACTGGTTGAAAGTATGTTTGGTACACTCTTGTGCTACAAGGGCAACCGCCACTACTGCCTGAAGGGCAAGCAGGCCAGCTCAAAATTGTACGGTTCATTTCTTTGGAAAGATAAGCTACTGGTGTGAAGTAGGGGCCTTTATCTTGTCCTAGCACCCCAAGGGTGATCCTCTGTCTCTCAGAGACACATAAAAGGAAAGAGTGGCTAAGGTCAGGGAGAGAGAGAGCAGGGGCTGCGAGAGAGCAGGGCAGTTTTGAGAGCTTTGAATGAGCATGTATGTGTTCTGTGTCTAGGGGACTGAGAGGGTTGCCCTTGGCAGCCTCATAAAGGGGCTTGGCCAAGAGGCCAAAATTGGAGATATGCAGGTGAAGGTAACAAGTCAGTTCAAGAAAGGAAAGGATTTTATCTCTGGAAGTGTGTTAGGAGCAATTCTACATCATTTTGGGGAAAAACCATTTGATTGGACTAGTTCTGCCTACAGGCCACCTATGGGATTTCGAGACAAAACTCCATTTTGAGCTCTGGTCACAACTGAGACCTCAATGGCTGGTGATGCTGTGATATTCCAGGACAAGATTACACCAGCTGAAGACATCTTGGAAGGGATGAAATCTTCATCTCCACATTTCCTCATTGTTCTTGGGTTTCCCCTGCTCCTCAGTTATTTGTTACATTTTGTTTATCCTGATATACTGTACTTTATGCCCTGAGTCTTGTGTTACATTTTGTTTATCCTGATGTACTGAATAAAAGATGAGGAAAGCTCCAGGGCTTTCATGCTGCCCAGAGAAGCGTTGATCAGGCCCAAAGCTCAGCTTCTTCTCAAAATCTCATTTTTTCTAACTTTTGTGTATAATGTCAATTAGCCTTGTGTTGTTGTGGCTCACAGGGGACTAGGAATTACTGCAGAGGTTCTAGTAACATCCCCTTTCTCTGTTCCTCACAGAGGTGGGTACTGGCAAGTCTCGTATAAGCTTTTTTCTAGGGTGAACTCCCATTTGTGTGGCAAAAGAGAAACTCCTAGGTAGATGACTGAAGCTTGGGAAAGCTGGACCTTGGTGGGACAGACTCGATATCCTTGAGTGGCCAGGATGTTTAGGAGGAGAGTAGTGTGAGCCTGTGAGTCTTGCAAAGTGGAGCTGCAGAAAAGCAGATCAATGTATTGAAGCAAGGTGGAAGGTGAGAGAGTTCATTGAGAGACATCAGAGGTGAAAGCCTGACCAAAGACATGGGGACTGTTTCAGAAGCCCTAAGGGAGGATAGTTCAGATATATTGTTGGCAATGATGGGTATCTGTGTCTGTCCAAGTAAAAGTGAAGAGGTCTTGGGAGTTGGGGTGTAGAGGAATAGTAAAGAAGGCATCCTTGAGATTGACAACTGTGAAATGGGTTGTGTTAGAAGGGATATGGGAGAGGAGGGTAGAAGAGTCGGGGACAACTGGATGTATAGGAACAGCAACATTAATGGCATGCAAGTCTTAAACAAGGTGATGAGAACCATTTGGTTTGATTATCAGAAGGATGGGGGTGTTATAGGGTGAATGTGTGGGACAGTGGAGGTCCTTTTTGATGAGGTCTTGGAAGAAGAGCTTAAGTTCTTGCAAATGTTTTAGTGTTGTAGGGTACTGGGAACTGTTGGGGACAAGGGAGGGTTTGTTGAGTCAGATTTGGATTGGAGTGTGATGGCCAGCGAGTGAGGGTTGAGTGAGATCCCAGACTTTGGGGTCAACCAAGGAAGAAAGTAAGGGAAGGAGAGTGGTAGGAGACTGGCATGGCTTGTAATAAGAGCAAGGTATTTGGTGTAGAATAAGCTGGGTAGAGAGTGATAGAAGAGGCCCAGGGCATGTTGGGAGAAGCAGAAAAGCCTGGGTAAAGGAGGTATTGTAAAGGGAGCAGGCCAGAGGGCCTGTCATAAGGGGCCTGGTATGTACCCTGTCAACACCCACTATAAGGGTGGGTGAAGGGAAGGCCTGACCTGAAAATTGAAGTGGAGCTGAATATGTGGCCCCCAATATTGAGTAGTAATGAGATAGGCTTCCCTGACATGGGGATCATTACCCTGGAATTGTGATGGGTGGTCTTCATGGGGGCCAGGATCTCTGGGCACCAACAATCCTCAGGGGCCAATCCTAGTAGCTCTGGCAAAGTAGGCTGTTGGTGAGCCAGCAGGATAGGCCATTGTTGAGGAGGTGGAGGAAGAGGTGTCCCCCTCACTCTCTGGAGAAGGGGACAATCAATCTTCCAATGACCTTCCTGATTGTAAGCTGGGTAAGGGCCAGGTGGCTGCCTAGCATTGGGAAAAATTTTTGCCCGGTAGCCAGTTTGATTGCATTTAATACAGGGACCTGGAGGCACACCAGCAGGTGGTTTATTTATAGCTCCTTTAGTCTTGGGGTCCTGTTGTGAGCAATTTGAGCCATGTAGGGTACTCACTAACATGTGGGATTTAGCCTTATCTCGGAGATCCTTTTCCTGTTCTTCTCAGCCATCATATACCTTAAAGGCTATAGTGAGGAGAACTCCTTGGCTCATGTGAGGACCCTCTTCAATCTTTTTCAGTATTTTTCTAATGTCAGGGGCTGACTGAGAGAGGAAGTGAGTATTAAAGACAATCATGCCAGCCTAGGAAGTAGGATCAATTTTAGTGTATTTCTGAAGGGGCTCAGTGAGGCACAACAGAAATTGTGCTGGGTTTTCTTCATGGGTCTCAGTTATTTCCCTAATCTTATCAAAGTTAACAGACTTGTGGGCTATCGTTTTAGGCCTTCCATAAGGCAGATAATCAGATGGTCTCTGTGGCCCCGATCTGCCTGACCTAGCTAATAGTCCCATTATTGATCTTCGGGGGATACAGCTTGAGCTGCCACTAGCCTGGTATTATCTGCAGCATAAAATTCATCTGCCTCAGTCTGGGCTGCTGTCTAGACTCTTTTCTTGTACTCAGGAGGGAGAGTATAAGTTAGAATAATATAGATATCATGCCAAGTGAGATCATAGGAGAGAGTCAAGTAACGAAATTTTTGGATGTGGGCATCAGGATCAGAGGAAAAAGAGCTGAGATGCTTTTTAATTTGAGAAAGATCCATGAGAGAAAAAGGGACATGGACTCTGACAATGCCTTCCATTCCTGCCAATTCCTGGAGAGGCATGAGTGTGGTGGGAGGGCCCAAAGTGTGGAGTTTTGGGCACGGATGTGAGGAGGGGAGGGAGCACTGGGTGGTTTTGGTTGTGGAGAATGAGAGCGCTGTGGGGAGGGAAAGCATGAGGAAGTGGTTGAGGGCACTGAGGAGGACGAGGAGGACGAGGCTGAAGGATTGTAGGTTGGAGGTGGATCAAGAAGGGAAGGGTCAGCCGGATCAAAAGTAGTCATGTCCCAGTCTGGGCTGAGGTTGGGAGTGGGGGGTGAAGCCACATGGGCAAGGAGAATTTTGGAGGGGAGCAGGACTGACAAAGAGAAGGGCAGGTGTGGAGGCAGATGAAAGCCTGTACATAGGTGGCTTCAGACCATTTGCCATTCCAATAACAGAAAGTAAGGAGATCTCAAAGAACATTTGGATCAAATGTTCCATTTTCTGGCCATTGCGACCCATTATCTAATGTATATAGAGCCCACACTTTGTTGCAATAGGAAAGAAGCCATTTAGGCTTGATGTCATCAGCAAGCCCAAGAGTTTTTCAGTTAGCCAACAGGCAACCCAGAGGGGTTGATCATGGGGGTTTGGATTGAGCAGTTCCCATAATGAAGGGAGGCCAGACACGTAAGGTGAGTATCAGAAAAGCTACTGAGGAGAAGGGCAAGATGGAGGAGCATACTCATGCCCTTTGACTATCTCCAGAGAGAGAGAGAGCGAGAGGATCCCAGCTGATGGGGCATCCCCCAGGGGTAGCAGTCCTGGCCATGGGCCAAGAAGAGTTCTTCTGACTTAGAGCTAAGATTTTTTGAGTGAGAACATTGAGAAGCAGAGTTCCCCAGAGAAAGAGAGACTAGTCTGAGTACTCACCCAAGAACTAAAGGCCACTGTGGATGTGTGCATCAACAACAGCAAGGGTGAAGCCCCCTGGTCAGGTGTTGGCTCGGCAGGGTCTGAGAAGGACAGTTGGGAGGCCAATCCACCCTGGCCAGTGGGGGATCATTCCCAAATCCTGATCGTGTCCTTCCTGGGGTTTCAGCTCCAGAAATGAGAGGATGAGAATGAGCCAAAAACATGAACACCCAAGGCAAGGCCTTTACTAGGGGATGGGGTGCCATGTGTATGAAACAATGGCAAGAGCAGTGGCCAGGGGCTGGCTAGGTCAGGTTTTATATGGGCAAGGGACATAAGGGGCAGGGACATAGTGGAGGTAGATGTTTGGCTGCAGCCAGAGGTGAGGGTTAAATCCATTACAGGTTTGAATTTCTCAGTAGGGAGGTTTATAAACAGGAGAGCTTTGTGGCAGGAAAGTTAGGTTATTGTTTCCCTGCGTGATAGGGGAAAGTTTTGGACAACATAGGAAGTTAGACATTAAAGTAACTGTAAAAGCAAAATAGTTAATATATTCCTTTAAGCCTTGCCTTTCCCCATTGCTCTTGTTGTTTAAAGTGAAGGTTATATGTCTCTTTGATCTGCAGCTCTACGACAGAGAACATCTTAACTCTCAAGAACAAAGTTGCAATGCTTGGGCAAACTTGTGGTATATGTGCTTTAACTGTCCTATGTTTATGACTGTAATCAGTGACACAAACCACCTGTATCTAACCATTAAACAGGAACTGGAATTTTACTTACTCAACAAAGACCACTGGGGATGAGATAATGACCAAAACAGGTATAAAAGGGGAAAGTGAACAAAGAACAGCATGGACACTGACGGGACCAGGTTCTGGTGGTCCTGCCTCCTGGTAATTAAACTTTTATTATGTTACCTGAATTCTGTGTCTCTGTGTATTTCTTTCCATGATTTCTGGAACATTTGGTTTCCTCACTGGGACTCGAGAATGAAATAGCCCTATTGGGCATTGGCCTGAGCCCCACCTGAGGGAGTGGCTCTGTCTCCTGGAGAGGAAAGGCATGCCCCTGGAACTAATTTCCAAGGCTCCCCAACAGGACATGGAGACCCGCCGTCCAGTTGTGGATCACCCAAACCCAAGACAGAAGACAACAGGAAGAGTGCTGCTGGTGTTGGTGTCTCATCTGTCTCTTTCCTTTGCTGGGTGAGAAACCCCCGGGGAAACCTCCTAGTTGTTAACTTTTGGTTTTGCTTTGTGAACTTGTGTTTTATAACTTTAGCCAAATACAGCACAGGGGCATGATCACCCCTTGTGCTTTGCCATTTGGGAAGGTAGCTCCTTCCATTTGTTTTGGTTACAGTTAGGGGGTCACCCGGAGGGAATGTAATAACCTCTGAATGAATGTGTGAGCAAAAGAGTTCTGGTTAGGAGAATGAGTGGAACAAGCTGCAAAACCTTTTAGGCAATCTCGTCTGTGGTGCCAAGACAGAAAGAGGTGGAGTTTTATGCTTAAAGAGCTCTCCCTGAATCACGGAGCCTGAGTGTGGTCTGTCCTGTGATTCTGTGGTTTAACAAAGACACAGCAGTGAGCTTATGTGACAGCCCACCTTAGCCTGAATGGACCTTAAAGTGGCCGAGAGGCCCACAACCAGGCAGATGAGCGAGTGATCACTTCTCGCAAGTGGTTACCACCTTTGTTTGTCCTGTGTTTTCCTAAAAATGTACCCATACACACACCAATACTCCAATCAGCAGATTGTGGGGACAGAAACATCTTGTCCTATTGTTTTGGAACACATGCTTAAGAATTTTAAGAAAGGTTTTACTGGAAATTATGGTATTAAGATGAAACCCTCAAAACTCAGAAACTTTTGTGAGCTAGAATGGCCCATGCTTTGCCCAACTTGGCCAACTGAGAGATGCCTAGATCAGGGTCTCATCTCATCCATCTGGCTAACAGTCACTGCCCCCTGGAAGGGAACATCCAGATCAATTTTCCTATATTGATTTATGGCTCAAATTGTGCCACAGAATGCCTCCTTGGCTTCATATGTGTGGCATGGAAGCAAAAAGCAATATCCTGGTCTGCTGTCAGAAACAGGACAATGCTGGAAAGAAACTGGACCTTTCAGATCTGGACTGAGAGAATTTATTTATTTATTTATTTATTTATTGTACTGGGGATTGAACTCAGGACGTTGCACTTGCGAGGCAGGTGGTGGAACCACTGAGCTAAATCCCCAGCCCGAGAGAGAATTTAGACTTCCTCCTCCTTACCGGACTGCCCTGGCCCTTCCCTGGGCACCTACAACAACAGAACCACCCCCTGTGGCCCCAGCATCAGCTTTGCCTGATCCAACCTAGGTGCTCCAAGACCCAGGTACCATAAGATGAGGCAAATACAAACAATGGAATTTAGGGAGTATGTCAAAAATAACATCCAGACAGCTCAATGAAAAAAGTTATCTCCCTTGAGACTTTAACTGAGACCTTGACAGTTTGGAGCCTTGACCACCAAGCCTGGGAGCATCTCAAGCTTGTGCTCCATGGCAATCAGTGGCTGGTGAGAACTGTTTAGTTTCTGTCTTAAAACAACTGCTGGCCAAATCTGCTCTCTTTCATACCGTGGAATCCTCTCTCTCAAAAATGTGACATTGTTACAGGCTAATCACAGGGCTCCCCTCTGGAGGGGGTTGAGCTGCTTCCCCCTCCTTTTGAGTTGCTAACTTCACATGTGCAAAGGAGGTGGGGACAAAAGCATGAGAACTGCTTGGCTTTAGTGCACCAGAGGGTGCATGCTGTGGTCAGACTCAGAGAGGATCGAATAGGGCTTACACTCAAATTGGAAAAAAAAAACCTGAAAAGAGAAAATAAGTAATGGATTGAAAACAGCTAAGAGAGCTCTGAAGAGCATAAAACAAAGCCAGAGAAAGTATACCTGTGCTCTACTAGACATTAAAGAAACTTTCCAAGAGAAATCAAGTTACAAATTTTAGCTAATTGATAAATGTATCTGTGTTTCAGTTTGAGTTGATATTTAACTGGTGTGCTTAAAATATTTCTCATACTTTGCAAATTCTTCAATTGTAATTGTAGGGTTAACTTGCTCTTTTCTGTACTTTGTTGACAGAAACTCAAGGTTACTACCATTCTATTGGCAGCCAACCAAATTTAAAGTGTAACAATCTGAGAACAAAAAAAGGGACACTTTCAAATTTTAACAGCTAAAGACAAGTTTGTGATAAAAGGTCGATAGTAAGTGAGATGAAAAAATGTTAAAAAGCTATAGGTAAAAGAGATACAATTTTGATATAAAAACTTTGTGTGTCTGTCTTGCTAGAAAGATAAAAAGAGATATACAAGACCAGAAGGCCTAGGTATGTCAAAAACATGGTGAAAGTGATTTATCAAGAAAATATGTATGTTTGTTGGTTTCAAGTTTGTTATAAAAGTTTAAATGTTACATTGGTTGTCATCAAAGGGTTAAATTATAAATATGTTACTATAATATGTGTACATTGGTCATCTTCAAAGGGTTTAAGAGCCAACAGGTTACAATATGACCTCCTCCTTTATAGTGAGTTACAAAATTGTTTTCAAAAGACAGTTGAGAAGGGAGCAAGGACTTCCTTCAGCTCCTGCAAGATGTTGGATACAAAGTTTCATGGGAAAGGGCACAAATACATCAGACTGAGGTGTGGTATTTGAGATTTTACTTAGAAAAGGACAAAGGAGGCTAGGTCCAGAGAAAAAGAAAGTCATTTATTCTCTGCCAAGACCCCTCCAAATTGCTTCAGTTATTTGATTCCATCTTTGCTACCCATCGTACTAATTGGGAGGACTGTAAAGAACTTTGTAGAACTTTGTTAACCTGTAAAGAAAGGCAGAGTTTTAGGAGAAATTAAAAACATCAATGCTCCTAGAATGCTGGCAGGCACACAAAGTCCAGATGCTTGGCATAAACAGCAATTTCCAGTGAATGAGCAGCCCAGTTGGAACCCCAACACGCCAGGAGGCCAGGACAGCTTAAGCAATTATCAGACGGCCCTCCTGGCATGGATATGAGCCAGGAATAAAAGGCCGATAAATATGATTAAAGTAATAGAAACACAGCAGGAGCCTGAGGAGACCCTTGAGAGATTTTATGAGCAGCTCTGCAAAGCTTACAGAATGTACACACCACTGGTTCCTGCTGATCCTGATAACCATCAGTTAATCAATATGACTTTTGTAACCCAGTCAGCTCCAGATATTAGCAGGAAAATTCAAAAGCAAGAAACTTGGGAGGGTATGAGTATAACACAATTGTTGCAATTGGCTAGGAAAGTGTATGTGAACAGAGAGTCAATGCAAGAGAAGGAATGAGTTAAAAGCAAAGAGGAACAAGGTAAGAGGTGGGCCAAATACATAGCACTGGCTATAGGAGCCAAGGAAGAGAAAGGACATCATAAGAACAAGTGCCCAAAGCTCAAAGAAAAGAAAAAGTAGGAATTAAAGGAAAGAAAAGATACCGGTATGCTGTTGCCTGTGATGGAAGATAGTGACTGACAAAGACTGGGCTCAATGCAGCTAGGCCCCCATGAGCCCATTGTCAACATAATGATTGGGGGCCAAAGTATGTCCTTTATGTTAGACAGTGGCACAGAGCACTCAGTAGTGACAACTCCAGTCTTTGGTCAGATTGAAAAGTGCATCCAAGTGATTGGTGCCACTGGAATTTCAGAGAAGTGCCAATTTTGTTATGAAAGAACATGTGAGATCGGAGGACATAAAATAAAACATGAATTCTTATATATGCCAGAGTATCCTATCCCCTTATTAGGAAGAGACTTATTATCTAAATTAGGAGCCACAATAACTTTTACTCAAGGGGCAAATGCGTCTCTGCATTTACAACCGGGAAAGGATCTCATTATGATAGTAACTACTAAAAGAGAAGATGAATGGCAATGTTACAATGTAGATGATGTCTGCCGGGTCCCAAACAATGTTTTCTGAAGCATGGGCAGAAGATTCACCCCTGGGCCTAGCAAAGAATCCACCCATAGTTATAGGATTAAAAGACAATTCTGGGGCAGGGGATTTAGCTCAGTGGTTTGGTCGCCTGCTATGAAAGTGCAAGAACCCAAGTTTGATCCCCAGTACCAAAAAAAAAACCCCGTCATTTCTGCCCCCATTGCTGTAAAACAATATCCAATGTCCAGGCAAGCCCAAATTGGAATTAAACCCCATATCATGATGCTGAAGGAATTTGGACTTGTAAGAGAATGTAAATTACCTTATCTTGGAACACTCCCTTGCTGCCAGTTAAGGAACCTGATGGGGACTATAAGCCAGTACAAGATCTTCAGGCTGTAAATGACAGAACCATAACATTGCATCTGGCGGTCCCTAACACGTATAGTTTGTTGAGTCTAATACCTCTGGAGGCAGCATGGTTTACTTGTTTGGATTTAAAAGATGCCTTCTTTTGCCTTTGCATAGCCCCCCACCCCCACCCCAGTCTTAGTTAACCGATATTTGCATTTGAGAGGACAGTGATGGAATAAAGACTCAATTTACATGGACCGGCCTTTATAGCCTCTATGGAATTGCAAATGCTAGAATTAGGAAAAGCATTTAATGATACACAAGGTCAGTTAAGAACAAGGGAAAACCTATCTACTATGACTCCTGCACACTTGATTAAGCCAGGTGATTTAATCTGTGCTAAAAACTGGAAAAAGACACCCCTGGAACCTATACGGGAAGGACCATATGTTACGCTTATGGTTACTTCCATGGCTGTTAAAGTCAACGAGATCCAACCGTGGATTCATGCTGAAAGCCAAGAAAGACAAAACTCCCAAAGCCCTGCTCTCACCACTTCGGAGGCTGGAGAGTCAATGCACAGCTGAAGAATGGGAGCACTGACAGAGATGATATGGATTATTGTGCTATGCCAGATCACCACTACTCCGAATTTCTTTGCTTTTGTACTGGGGATGTTTAAGCCTAGTGATGTTAAATTTGATGAACAACATGTGGCTTTTCAAACAGTAAGATGAGAGCCGGAAGGCTATCCATTTACAATGGTCTTGATACTGCCCAAAAGAACATTATGGGGGACCTGAGACAGCTTCTGACTGTGGGGGCTATTCTAATGAGAAATTATATTGCAAAGAGAAAACACAAGTTTGGATCAATGGCTCCCTTGTAGGATGAGCCACTGGCAATTGTAACAATTGTAAACAAGGTCAATGTAATCCTATATCTATGTATATGCCAGCTCCATGGGATCCTATTTGGTTACAAGGATATATATATGTGTGTGTGTGTATATATACACACACACATATATATATTTCTTTAGGAGAGGAAATTAGAAAAAAATTAGGAAATTAGAGGAAAAAATTAGAGAAAATTAGAGAAAAAAATTAGGAAATTAGAGGAAATTAGAAAAGATCTTGAGGAAAATTGAGATGCAATTTAGGCTTTAGAAATCCAACTAGATTCACTGGCTGATGTCATATTACAGAATAGGCATGCTGTTGATTTGCTAACAGCCCAGAAAGGAGGAACTTGCTTATTTCTCAGTGAAGAATGTTGTTATTATGCTAATGAGTCTGGTATAGTACAAGAATCATTAGACAAACTGAAAAATCAGATGAAAGTTCTTGATATTTGGTATAGGAGAGCCATGCTATGGAATTAATTTTACTTTGGCAGGATGGAAAACTTGGATAGGACCTCTTCTGAGTCCCTTTTTTGTTACAATATTAATATTAATATTAATGTTTGGTCCTTGTGTCATTCAATGGATTTCAAAATTTATACGGCAGTGCATTGCTGCCAGTCAGCACTACCAAATGTTAGTGCTAAGAAATGTAGATAAACTAGATAGAACACATAATAGACAGAGGAATTATCCCAAAGTAAATAGAGGGAGGAATGATAGGGAAAAGTTTTAGGGAACATAGGAAGTTAGTTAGACATTAAAGAAATTGTAAAAGCAAAATAGGTAATTTTTCCCTTTAAGACTTGCCTTTCCCCATTGCTCTTGTTGTTTAAAGTGAAGGTTATATGTCTCTTTGATCTGTAGCTCTACTATAGAGAACATCTTAACTCTCAAGAACAAAGTTGCAATGCTTGGGAAAATTTGTGATATATGTGCTTTAACTGTCATGTGTTTATGACTGTAATCAGTGACAGAAACCACCTGTGTCTAACCATTAAACAGGAACTGGAATTTTACTTACACAACAAAGACCACTAGGGATGAGATAATGACTAAAAAAGGTATACAAGGGGAAACTGGACAAAGAGCAGCATGGACACTGACTGGACCAGTTTCTGGTGGTCCTGCCTCCTTGCAAGTAAAATTTTATTATTTTACCCAAATTCTGTGTCTCCATGTATTTCTTTCCATGATTTCTGGAAGATGAGTGAGTTACTATCTGCCAGAAAGAGCCATTTAGGATGTGGGGCTGCCAGAGCCATTTCATCTAGCAGAGAACTGTATCATCAGCAGTATAATTTTTTGATATGTATTATATCCAGACATATTTGAATATCAATATCCATTGCAGCATAAACCACAAAAGCCTAGTGATAGGCCTAACATACATGTTCATGGGTGTATAAATGGATATAAAAATGTGATATTATTCAGCATTAAGAAAGAAGGAAAGCCAGTCAAATGCTGTACCATGGATGAACTTTGAGGACATTATGTTAAGTGAAATAAATCAGCTACAGAAGGACAAATACTACATGATTCCATTTATATGATACATCTAAAGTAGACAGATTCAGAAATAAAAAGTAGAATTGTGGTTTCCTGTGCATGGAAGAAGGGGGAAAAAACGGAGTTGTTCAATGAGCACAGAGTTTCTGTCATGTAAGATGACAAAGTTTTACAGTTTTATCTCTGAAGTGAACATAGTTAATGCTATCCAACTATATACTTAAAATGGTAAAAAAAATGGTAAAGATGGTAAATTTTATGTCATGTTTTTACTACAATTTTTTAATATGTAAAAGCTTTTCTTATTTCCCAAGGTATACCAAAAAAGGGTTGTAGGCTGGATTTGGCCTGAAAGCCATAGATAGTTGGCCAACTCCTGTTCTAATCTATAGTCTATATCCAATTTCAATCTTGTGTCTTAGTTATCCTTCCACCCTCATCCAACCTAATTCAGACTCATCTGGTCATGTGTGAAGCACTTTTTTTTGGTAGTGGGGATCGAACTGAGGACCTTGTGCTTATGAGGCAGGTGGAAGAACCACTGAGCTAAATCCCTGGCACAAGTCATGTCTGTTTTGTTTCCTTTGATTTAGAACCATTCCTTAGTCTTTCTTTGACCGCAAAGACTTTGACACTGGATTGTATAGCAGGTTACAAAACCAACATTAAAAAACTAATAGCTTTTCTATATACACCAGCAGTGAACTAGCTGAGAAAGAAATCAGTAAAACAATTCCATTCAAAGTCGTTTTGAAAAAATTACATGCCTGGATGGCTGGGGATTTAGCTCAGTGGTTCTGGCACCTGCCTCGCTAGTGCAAGGTCCTGAGTTCAATTCCTGGTACAAAAAAAATTACATCTCTGGAGATTAACCATGGAAATGAAAGATTTCTACAGTGAAAATTGCAGAACACTGAAGAAGGGAAATGAAGAAGACAATAGGTGATGGAAAGACCTCCAATATCCTAAAATGGTTATACTACCAAAAGCTATTGACACATCCACCAAAATTTCCTTCAAAATTCCAGTGACATTCCTCACAGAACTAAAAAAAAATCCTAAACTATATATGCAAACACAAAAGACCTAGAATAGCCAAAGTAATCCTGAGCAAATCAAGCAGGGCTGGAGGCATCACAATACCTAGTTTCAAATTATACTACAAAGCATAGTAACAAAAACAATATGGCACTTGCACAAAAACAGACATGTAGACCAATGGAATAGAAGACACAGAAATAAACTCATGTTACTGCAACCATCTATTCTTGATAAAGGAGCCAAAAACATACATTGGAGGTGAGACACTCTCTTTTACAAATGGTGCTGGAAAACTGGATATCTATATGTAGAGAACTGAAATTAGTTCCCTGCCTCTCACCCTATGTAAAAATCAATACAAAATGAATCCGAGACCTGGGTTTAAATCAGAAACATTGAAATTGCTAGAAGAAAACATAGGGTAAACACTTGTAGCCAGAGGCACAGGCAGACTTCTGGAACAGTACTTCATTAATAGTACAGGAAATAATAGAAAAAATCAAGAAAGGAGACTAATGAAATTAAAATTTCTACACAGCAAGAGGACCAGCTAACAGGAAAGACACAGCCTCCAGAATGGGAAAAAATCTTTGCCAGCTTCTCTTCCAATAGAGGATTAATATCTACAATATATAAAGAACTCAAAAAACTTAACATCAAAAACTCAAGCAGCCCAATCAACAAATGGGCAAATAAATTGAATGAACACTTCTCAAAAGAAGTACAAAATGGGCCAGGCATGGCGCACATGCCTGTATTCCCAGCACTCAGGATGCTGAAGCAGAAGGATCACCACAAGTTCGAGGCCAGCCAGGGATGCACAGTGAGTTCAGGGCCAGCCTGAACTACATAATAGTATTCTGTCTCGGAAAACAAAGTACAATTGGCCAATAAGTATATGAAAAAATGTTCCACAGTTTTAGCCATTAGGGAAATGGAAATTGAAACTACCCTGAGATTTCATCCACTCCAGTCAGAAAGGCTATCATCAAGAATACAAACATCAATAAATGCTGGCAGGATGTAGGGCAAAAGGAACTCTTCTACTCTGATGGTGGGAATGTAAATTAGTACAGCTTCTATGGAAATCAGTATGGAGGTTCCTAAAAAAATAACCCTAAAAATAGAAATGCCATATGACCCAGCTATGTCACTCTTTGGCATATATCCAAAGGAATTAGAGCTATCTGCATACCCATGTTTATTGTGCCCCAATTCACAATAGACAAGAAACTGAAACAGCCTAGGTCTCCATCAGCCAATTAATGGATAAAGAAAATGTGATACCTCTACACAATCAAGTATTATTCAATGATAAAGAAGAGTGAAATTGTATCATTTTCAGGAAAATAGATGGAACTGGAGGTCATTGTGTGAAGAGAAATAAACCAGACTCAGAAAGACAAGTGTCACATTTTCCCCTCACGTATTGAATCAAACAAAAAAAAGAGAGAAAAAAATACAAGGAAGACTATTCTGAAAGAAGAGGAAGGGAAAAGAGGGTGTAAAGGAGAGTAATGGGGAATGAATATGCTCAAAATATACCTATGTCTAAAATACCATATTGAAATCCACTATTTTGTAGAATTAATAGGTACTAACAAAATATGTTTTAAAAGATTATATAGTATAAGTTAGTTATTTTGCAGAAAGTGTCTCATTTTTAGTTTGTCTGCTATTTCCTCATGTTTCAGTACAGGCTATGCATTTCTATCAGAGTAACACAAAGTGATATGTTGCCTTTCTCAAGATATAATATCAGAAAGCTCAAGATAATATGCACGTGTCTCATTGTTAGCAATGCTGACTTCGACTTTTTGCCTGCCAATGTTTTCCCACTGTAAAGTTACATTTTCCCCTTTAATGAATAATCTGTCCAGAAATACAAGTAAATGTGTACTATGTAAATATTTTGTTACTTATTACACTTTCAACTACTTATTTCAGCTTCCATGTTTCTTTTTTTCCCATGCTTCTTACCTAAATCAATTATTGACATAATGATTGCAAAATAATGTCATTTGAATTCCATAATTTCATCTCGCTTTAGTAGTTGGCATTCTACTGAATGGAAGATCTTTTTTCTTATGTTTCCATTTATGAACTCATGGTAATTTAGTTTATATTTTAACATTAATTGTTACTGTAAATTATGTAATATGCTAATTTTACTCTTTACTTTGATATTCAAATTGCCTTAGATTTGGCCAATGGAAGGTGGCTTCTGTGTCCTTTTGACACTGATCCCATTCTATTTGGCTGCATCATGTTTTAAATATTTTATTTTGTACACTTTATTGCTTACTGACATAAAAAGGCTATGCCTCAACCCAAGCCACAGCCATCACAAGACAGACAGAAGCCCTGTGACAGAAATACAGGGGACATTAACCAAGCAAATAAGAGGCGAGAGGAGAGACTGGAGAGAAGCCAGGAAGAGAAAATGATACTCTAAGACCTTCGGTGAATTTGTATGGCAGAAATGTTACTGATGATACTTGACATCCCATAAATATCATCTTTCCTAAGTTTGTTGTCATCTATGTACAAGAATCCACCATCTGTATTGGAAGGTAGAATAGAACAAAGAAGGGAAGGCTTTGGAGCAGACTAACTAGATTTCGATGTGCTTGCTGAATTATTACATAGACTAAAAATACTAGACACTAGGGGCTACTGCAGTACAAGGCTCACAGTTGGTGCTGCACAAGCCCCATCTCACAAGTGCTGTGAGAAGAGTGAACCATTCTCTCTCCCAGATGTGGTGTGACCTTACCATCATGAGAATATTACTACAAATCAGTTTGATAAGGATTTCACAAGCATCCCACTAGACGAGTGAAATGGAAGATTTCATAGCTGAGAAAGAGAAGGACATATCTGTCTAATCCTTAAATCCACTGCCATAGAAAAACATCCAGGACGAGTTCCTGTCAAACAGATAATATAATTTGCCTTTTACACTTTATACATCTGTACCGTCTGGATTGTTTGGGGTGGCACATTCTTTAAAACTTACTTAGTAACATCATTTTGTTGTTTTAAGTGAATTATTCTTTAGGTAGTGGATTGGAGGTCACTGAAACCAAAGATCAGAAGTCTTGATTAAGAAAGATTTTTTTTCTCAGAGAAAAACCAATCTTTGACATCTTTTCTTGATCTTTGTTCCATATTCTATCTCTGTGTGCGATTATATGTCAGTCATGACTTACCCTAATCACCATGGACTTAGCAAACTGCAGTAATAATGAGTCATTATGACTGGCAGAGAAATCCTGTTTGATATGGCATAGTCAGCTCTTGTCCTGATCTTTCAATTCATATCAAATGGAACATTCTGTGTTCCTGGCACTTTAGTTCTAGCATTCTCACTTTCTTTGCAAAGACTTCCCACAGCCACAGCTTTATTGGCTCTTTCAAGAACCAAAAAGCAGAGTGTTTTTCTCATCTTTGACTTCCTGATGTACCTGAAACATGCTTTGTTAACAGCAGGAGCTCAATAAATATATTTAATGTTGAAAACAACATAAGAGAGCTAGGCATGGTGGCACATGCCTATAATACTATCAAGTGGGAGGCTGAGGCAGGAGGATTGCCACAAGTTTGAGACCAGGATGGGCTACATAATGAGTTCAAGGCCAGACTGAACTACATAGTGAGACCCTGTGTCAAAAAACAAAAAAATAGGGCCGGGGATTTAGCTCAGCAGCATAGCACCTGGCTGGCAAGCACGAGGTCCTGAGTTCAATCCCCAGTACGAAAACAAAAACCAAAACAACAAATACTCATAAGAAGATATGGAGGAGGAAGAGAGAAGGAAAACAAAGTGTTTGAGGGCCTTGCTACTTGCCCATACTATGTATGCCATGTCTCACTGATCTTCACAACAATCCTGTTTAGTAGTGTAGTGAGTTTCTGTGCATGTTTCCCTGAAATCCACTCTGCACATGCCAGATAAGATTTGGTGATTCTCACCCCCCGGGGGGGGGAATATTCCTCTCCTCACTTGGAAGAAATATGGACTTGAGAAATTATCTCCAAGGAAACACTGTGGCACAGGCTCGGCCGGTCCCCCCAGGTCATGTCTGCATTCTATACAGAAATCACACTATCCAGAAACCCAAGCCAGAGTGGCTTACAAAGCACTTTTATTTCTCTCTAGGGAACAAGGAGCCTAAAGTAAAGAAGGCCAGGGCTAGCACACCAGATGCCTCTTCTCTGCCTCCACTTTTCTAGCGAGTGGCTTTCTTCCCCATGGTCACAAGAAGTCTGTTGCACCTCTCCCCCCATGTAGCACCTCCACATTCCAGGCAGGAAGAAAAACAAAGATATATGTCTCCTGGATTTGTCCCTTTTCACTTTAATCAGGAAAACAGTAATGTTCTTAAAAGCTCTACTCTACCTACTAGATTATTATAGCTTACTGGTCAGAATGATGTCACAACTCCAGTAATAAAGAAGGCTAGACCACAAAGTTCTTTAACTGGGAACATTGTCACTCTGAACAAAAGTGAGGTGTGTATGTAGTACAGACAGAACAGATGATGGAGAATGGCTGTGCACACATGGTATACCAAGTATGAGATTGTTAAGTCCTTATAGCTGTTCTCTTCCATTAATGATATGTGCTTACTGCTTCAATAGCACTGTAGTATTTCTGTTAGAGACCAAAGGAAGCCCCAACTCTATGCACCCCAGATGGGTATGCACCTGGATGTTAGCATTTGGGCCAAATATCAGAAGAAGAGAAAGGCCTATTGTCTTCTGTCCATGGACCTGGACCATGGCAGAATCTTTCTTTTCCCTGATAAGAAGATGAGTGAGAGGTTTCGTGGATTCTTCCATGTTGCATTGATTTTCAACCTCAGAGTTGAGGAGTGAGTTCTTCACACTCATCAGTTTGTAGCACATCCCAAACTCATTCTTTTTTTTTTTTTTTTTTTGGTACTGGGGATCAAACTTGGGAACTTGCACTTGTGAGGCAGGCAGTGGAACTACTGAGCTAAATCCCCGGCCCCCAACCCCATTCTTTACCCTTCTCTTCTTCATACTACAAGCAACCAATGTCATTTGTTTCGTGTGTGTGTGTGTGTGTGTGTGTATGTGTGGTTTTTTTACATGATCTCAGAGCATGTGCTGTGTCCATATACTTTAAATTTGTAGAAATGATATTACACACTTCATTCTGTTTCTTATTTTTCTACTGCAGCACTGTATTTTTAGGATCCGAGTGGCTTTATATGTACCCAGCTTCTTCTGATTGCTGTATTATACACCAAAGTGTTCATCTAATGTGTTTTATCCATTCATTCACTTACAGGCTGAACTCTGCCACCACCAGCACCAGCACCACCACACACACACACGCACGCACACACACACACACACACACACACTTACACACACAAATCCGTATGTTACACTCCCAATCCCTGGTACCTTAGAATGTAACTACGTTTAAAGATAGGGTTTTTAGGGGCAGGGATTTCGCTCAATGGTGCCACCAGGTGTCTTGCAAGGTCATGAATAGGTGTTAATCCATGTGATTGTATTTGAAAAAGCCTTGAAAGAGGAGATTAAATTAAACTGAGGCCTTTAGGTGGGACTGTGATCCAGTATGATTGTTGTCCTCATAGGAAGATACCAGTGAAGCATGGTAGCATGGCAACCCTCTAATTACAGCTACTCGTGAGGCTGAGGCAGGAAGATGGGAAGTTTGAGAACAGCATGGCAACTCAGTGAGACCCTGCATCAAAAAAAAAAAATTTTTTTTTTAAGGAGCTGGGATTTAGCTTGGCAGATCACTTGCCTAGTATGTACAAGGCTTTGGTTTCAATTCAAGAAGAAAGAGGAAGAGGAGAAGAAGAATCCAGAGAAGGAGGAGCAAGAAGAAGAGAAGGGGCCAGGGATTCAGCTCAGTGGTTCCACTGCCTGTCTCACAAGTACAAGGGCCTGAGTTCGATCCCCAGTACCAAAAAAAACAGGAGAAGGAAGGGGTGGAAAGAAGAACAAAAGGAAGAAGGAGGATGAGGAAAGAAAAGAAAAACAAGAAGAAGATGAAGAAAATTAAAGGAGGAAGAGAAAGAAGAGGACAGGAAGAGGAGGAAAAGAAGGAAGACGCGAAGAAGGAAAAGGGGAGGTGGGGAGAAGAAAGACTCTAAGGAGAGCACTCACAGAGAAAAAGCCATGTGAGGACACAGGGAGAAGGTGGCCATCAACAAAGCGCGGAGTGAGTCCTCAGGAGAAACCAAAGCTACATATCCATCAGTGCTGGCGAACCTTGTAGAGACGAGTGCCCAAACTGCAACCCCACACCCGCTTATTATCACAAAGTGCCAACACTGCACTTAAACCTGAGTACTGAGGTTTGAGTTTAGAAGAAACAGTTCATACATTAAAATCCTTTGTCATAAAAGGAAAACAAATGACATGTGTGCTATAAGTTCCCCACCACTGATACAGATCTTCAACTTCCTGCCCCCACAACTTTGAGAAAGTGAATTTCAGTTTAAACCACTCAGCCTACAGTATTTTGTTGTAGCCCTAGCACCAAAACTAGTACATTCTCTCAGAGACACTTAGATTTCTTTCAGTTCCTTTGTTGAAAAGCTTTTGCCATTTACAAACAATTTTTGGTGGGAAACTGACAAACCTGTACAACTACCATCCAATTACTACTTCACATTGTCTCAGAAAACTGTGAAGTCTTATCTCTTGGAATTCTCAATCTTTCACTTAACACCTTGTTGACTGAAAGCCTGGCAGGGAGAAAAGAGGAATCCTACACCCAAGGATACATGATTGGTTTAGGTGACCCAGGGCAGTAATTTGCACTCATTTGAGAGAGGGTAACAAAGGGGAGTAGGGGGGAGTTTCAAAGTCCTTTAAACGTCTTTGCATTGTTTCCCTATTTACATTGCATGACTGAGGGGAGCCTGGGCTCAGGTTGGGCAGTTACACTAGAAGACAGTGTGGCTGGACAGGTTAAAAGACTTCTAGCGTGTATTGAGAATTGACCATGAGCCTGTACTGATCTAAGCACTTGATATTGAATGCTTTTAATTTAAAAATGATATTTAATCCCCATCTAGGAGCTCGAGATGAATCCAGGGCCTCCCCCAGGCCTAGGCATGTGATATTCATCTTGACTCTGGGGGTAAGCACTGGTGTTCTCTATTCTAGTAGTTGGGCTGAGACAAGAAGTTAAAGAAGCTGCACCAAACAGAGCACTCTGGGAACCAGCGACTTTCCCTTGTGCCCCACTGCAGCCTAGATCCGTATCTGGCCGCTGCCTGCTCAGGTGGTGACAAAGCACTTGATTTCGCAGGGGTGTGGTGCATGGGGCCTGCAGAAGGAAAAACCCTCGCTCATCCAGGAAAGAATCAGGAAAATATCTTTTTCGTGAGTAGATTTACAACAGGCAGACTTCTGACAGGCAGGTAGGGGGTCGCACCAGGGGATCACCCGGCTGCTTGGGCCACCTGACCATGGACTCTTTCAGCCCCCGCTTCGCAGGCACGGCTGTTCTTCCACGGGGGATCTTTCCACTGGGTTCCCAAAGAGGGCGCTGCAGCCGCAGGCCCCGAGTCACCCACGCGGGGCTCCAGAGCGGGCTTCCCTACTGCGCGCACACTCAGGAGAACACACAAACACCTACCTCAGACCTCCTTCCCTTCCAGGCTCCCCGGGAGTCTGAAGTCCAGCAGTAGCTCCGCCCTGGAAAAGCCCCACCCTCCCTCACAGCAGCCAAAAGGCCCAGCCCGCAGCGCTCCGCGGTGCAGACAAGCACAGCAGTTTCTCTGGCAAGCGGAACCTGCGGACTCCCGTAAGTCGACGCCCTACTTTTCCTTTTCTCCCGCTCCTCCTTCCCGCCTCCTGTCTTCTCCTTTGCTGCTGAGCTTCTGGATGCCGCCGCGGTGGAGGAGCGTTCGCGCCAGCGGGGCTCTCCTCGCGCTGAACAGTCTCCGAGCCTTGCGCAGCTCGAAACTTGAGATCCGGAGGTACCGGCCCTGCTGGTTGTTTGAAAGATCCGGGCCGGATTTGGAAGGGCAGGGCAGGGGAGGGCTGCTTTTCTGATGCACCCCCTTAGCTCCTTGCACCCGGGAAGGGGCTGAGCAAGGAATTTCGCGACTGCACAACTCGGGCAAGTATGCTGGAAAAGGAAGTTGGGGTGGGGATCCGGGCATGGGCGCGGTGGGCGCAGCCCCAGACCCCCTTCCTCAGGGCGGCGGGACCTCCTTGCACTGCGCAGGCCTCTGCGGAAGGCCCAGAGGGGGCGTCTGGACTTGTGGCAGGTTGAATTAAGGGCAGTTGCATTGGGAAGAGAGCGACAAGAATACTATGGAATCTTAAAAAAAAAAAAAAAAAAAAAAAAAGGACTCTGGAAGTAGAGAGTAGAATGATGGATACTTGCGGCTGGGAAGAGTTGTCCAGGGGTTGAGAATTGTTGCTCAAAGGGTCACAAAGGGAGCCTGGGATTTAGTTCAGTGGTTCGACCACCTGCCTCCCAAGCGCAAGGTCCCGAGTTCGATCCCTGGTACCACAAAACAAACAAAAAAACTTCTGTCCCGAGTAATGATGTATATTCCAAAATACTTGCAATTTCAAATGTTTCACCATAAAAGCTGATACTTAAGGACACAGGTAAGTTAATTAGCTTGATTCAGTCACTCTACATCGTGCATTATATCAAAACATCACACTGTACCCCCTGAATATACGGAACTATCAATTGGAAATACATTTTAAGACAGAAGAGGACGAGGAAGAAGGAAGTAACACTCCACGTGCAATGTGGAGGTGTTCCTTTCAGGCCAAAGTGTCCCTGCTCCCAGGTACTGGACAGAGTAAAATCTCCAGCTGTGTGGGCTCCTCTGTAGTATTCATGGTTGGAGGGCGTGGTTTCCTGCCTGGTAGTTCCATATCAAAAGTTCAGCGCCTTTTACAATTTTTAATTATCCTTACGTGGAGACAGGTTTCAACAAATCCTTGATTTTCTCCTTGGCGCTAAAACCAAAGAAAAGTCTCTGTGGAAAGTGAGGTGAAGCAGTAGCGCCACCCAGTGGCTTTCGGTCGTCCCTGAGACTGCGTTAGGAGGGATGTCTCTAAGCATAGGACAGGAGCAGGATTTCTAGGATGCTTTTTCCTGAGGACTTTTTATGAGAGATGACAAATTGGAAGCATTTTCACACCCTGTAGCTGTCAGTGCCCTAGAGAAACTGTAGTGGTGCGTGGGAAGAATTTCTGTGTCAATTTACATGGTACTTTGCCGTGGAAATTCCCTCATCTCCACTTTGGCAATGACAACAATGCCTATCTTTTAGAGAAGTTATGGGAATAAAATAGGATCATCTTCATGAAGTGCTTAGCTCAGCACCAGAATAGTCAACCCTAAATGGATGTGGTTGGTGCCAGTTAAGAGTACGAAAAGCATTATGGTCATGCTATTTGACCTCAGTGCAACCTAGTGACTTCAGGGCAGCTGGCTACATGTTTATTGTGTTCTAGGAGCCTCATGATGGTTCGTGCTAAGAGCTGGACCCTGAAGAAGCACTTTCAAGGCCATCCTACTCAGAGTGACTTTGAGTTGAAGACTGCTGAGCTCCCACCCTTAAAAAATGGAGGTAAGTTGGACTCATAAGATTGCAGAGTTGGAAAAGACTATTGGTTACCCTTTGCAGCATAACAGGCTACTCCAAAGTTCAGTGACTTCAAATAGCAATTATTTATGAGTTTATAATCCTGAGGGTTGGCATTTTGAGCTTTGGTAAGGTGAATGATTCTTCATCTGGGCCAGATAGTTATTTTAGGACAGGCCTCACTCTCGTGTCTGGTGGTTAGCAGATTTTCTGCTGCAGTACAGGCCTCAGTTCTCTCTGAGCCTTCCTGGGAGGCTGGTTTGAGCTTTGTTCTCATAATGGTCTTGTGGATCTGCAGCAACCAGAGTTGGGGACTCCAAAGTGCAAGCACTTTTCAAGTTTCTACTTGTATCATGTTTGCTAATGTTCTATTGGTGAAAACAAGTAACATTACCAAGCCCAGATTCCAGGGATGGGAAACCACATTTCCTTCTTTCATTTTGGTGAGAGGCTGGAGATTGAACCCAGTGCCTTATGCATGCTCAGCAAGTGCTGTATCATAGCACTACATTCTCAGCCCCTAGAAATAGATTTATTGATGGAAGGTGTGGCCAACAGCCAGCACACAGCTGTGGGAGGTATTTGTAGCCATTTTGTAATCTTCCGCAGAGAACTTTTCAGGGTCCTCTGCATGAAGGTTCGATGTCCTCCTAGAAGTTCCCTTTGTTTTCTTTGACAACTGAAATTCCTGCTTGGATGAATCACTCTTTAAGGCTTTGACCAGACCTGGGGAGGATGTCCCCTTTGTCCTCCTAAGCCCAATCATACTAGTGGGGTAAGCGCCACCCAGTACAGTGGGGGTAAGTGCCGCCCATGTGCAGAGCTCAGATTCTAGGAGGAATCTGTGAGGAGTCTTACAGGTAGGTAAGCTTTTGAGAGAAAGGGATGGAATCAAGTAGCACGGTAAGGTTACCAATGTCATTTAAATTGAGATGGCCACTACTCAGATGCAAAATTCCAGAAAATGTGTGCATGAAGGTTACTCCAGTAAAATGCCTATTCTTCGTACTAACTGAGGCTGGTAATGAAATCCAGTGTGAGCACTGTAACATAGGGGTTGCAGATTTGGCAGAATACTTAACCTAAGCTTAAATAAAATGGAAATACTAGTTAAGAACATCAATTTAAGTAATCCATATAAAGCATGGAATACTGAGTAAATATCATCATCATCATCATCATTATCATCATCATCATCATGATTATTAAATGGGTTGGGCCAAATGTGACAGCCCTTCTTATCTCTTCAACAGAAAGCACAGATGGTGGGCTGGGGGCATAGTTCAATTGTAGAGTACCTGCCCAGCATGCACAAGGCCCTGGGTTCAATCTCCATCATTGCAAAAATAAAATTAGCACAAACGTAGATAAGAGGTAAAGCCCAAAGTAGAAAGATATTGTGTTTGTATTTATAAGGCCAAAACAATAAAAAGCCATCAGGCTTGAGTTTTTAAATGCCTGTGGATTGCTTTCTTTTCTAGAGGTCCTGCTTGAAGCTTTGTTTCTCTCTGTGGATCCTTATATGAGGTATTATTTTTCCTCCTAAAACTTCTTACGTTATGTGTTGGATACTACAGTGAAATACCTTAGCTTGTCTTTTTTAAAGATTTTTATTTATACCAGTGTAGAATTTTATTTATTTCAGACCATCTGCAATGACCAGTGAGCATTGTAGCTCATCTTTTATGATGAGCTTCCATTTCCTCATTTTTCATGTTTTGTATCAGTGATGGGATTCACAGATGCTCAGTTTCTCCACACAAAAGTCTGAGAAGCTCAGCAGAGGATTACCCTGGTCCTTTTACTTTAGAAGAATCTCTAATCTGCTGTGCATAGTTTGCTTTTTATTGCTTACCACAGTTGCTTCCAGAAAAAAAGGAAAAGAAGAAACTAGCCCCTAACTTGTCCATTTCATTACTGGAAAATTATTTGAGCAAATTATTTGCTAGAACTAAAAACAGCTATTCTTGCCTTCCACTGACCTGTATTCTTTTAATCTAGGTAATCAGTGGTTGACTCAAACTTATATACACAGTAAACAATCCAGGGAGGGTAGGGCACAAGAAGTCTTTATAGGCTACGAATGCCTCAGTAATTTTTTGCCAAAGTAAATAATATACTTGAGGCCATCAATCTTTTAAATATTTTTTCATAGTTGACTGATAAAGATTCAAATCTTAAATGAAAAGCACAGTTTAAAAATGTTAATTAGAATCCCTTTATGTGAGGCTAGTGTTTTGTATAACAAAACCAGGTGTATATTTTTAAAGTCACTTATTGAAACTCATCTCTACTTGAACATGGTAGTAAGAATCTTAATTTTACTCATAAAAATACTACTACGGTGCATCTTTGGAGATCACAGAGCAGAAGTACTTCTAATACTGCATATGCTGCCCCTATGGGTTTTGTTTCTGCACATAGCATCCAGTGCTTTTCTGTTTCTCTAGAAATTAAAAAATGTTTTCCCCAGATACTCTTTGCACTAAGAATCAATTTTTTTCTTTTTTTCCAGACTGGCAGCCAAAAGATTGAAGGAGGGTGAAATGATGATGGGGCACCAAGTGGCCAGGTAGTTGATTCCGTGTCCCAATGCTTGGAAAATATGCCTCTTTCCTTCCTTCTGAGCTCTGTCTCTGTCCCTTGCTCCTACGATTACTTCAGCCTGCATGATTCACTCACTGTTTGATTCTGGGAGCAACTGAAGCAATCTTACTCTCTTCCTGATTAACTGGGAAGGAAGAAAGAATGTGAAATTGCCATCATGTCAGCCCCACTCTGCTTTTGGACTTTTCATCTGTTTTATTGATTTGTAAAAACTTCTTGTATGGCAATATTGCAAATACTTGAGTCTGCTTTTCTTTCTCCACTGTCCAATCAAAGTTTAAAATTTTTATGGCATAAAATTAAAAATATTGGTAATCATGGCTTTTTGGTTTGATCTCATGCCTAGAAAAACGTTCTCCCCAGGGTCGGGGACTTAGCTCAGTGGTTCTGGCGCCTGCCTCCGAAGTGCAAGGTCCCGAGTTCGATCCCCGGTACCAAAAATAAAAAAAAAGAAAGAAAAATGTTCTCCCCTAAAATATTTATTCATGTTTTATTCTCTATTTTATAGTTTAATTATTTTCATTTAAATTTTTCAATCATTTAGTTTTTGTGCTGGAATAAGGAGTGAAGTATTTATGTCTAAATGATGAGTCAGTTGTTATAATACCATTTGTTGAAATCTTTTTTGGATTTTTATTGGTATTTCAGTGATTTTTAATTTATTTTGAAGAAATTGACTTCTTTGTAATCTTTCTAAGTACAAAATATATTTCTCCATTTTTTCTACACTCTATTAACCATTTTCTTTCTATAAGGTTTTATAGATTTCTTGCTGCTAAGCAAAGACATGAGATGTGTTTGTGTTTGCTGAATTGGCAAAGATTTTTAAAAAATATAAATGCCAGTTTAGGAGATGGTGTGATGATACACTCATACTTTAAACGGTGTCCACCAAGTAGACAACTTACTATCTATCAAGAAGTTGCCACAACCTTCTAGAAAGAAGTTTGACACTATTCAGCAAGATTTCCAAATTTTTTCATACTCTTTGGTCTAGAAATTCCATTTATAAAAATGCAGTCTAAGGAAACAGTAAGTTAATATTAATAAAAATGCATTTAAATATAATTCACATTAGGGAAGATATTGGAAATAGGCTACTAATGGGGAAATAATTAAATTCATTACAGTTTTTGAAGAATTCTTAATAATGTGGGAAAAGGTTAAATTATATAGACTAGTATGATGTTGAGAGAAAAATTAGGTTACCAAACATTACTTGGATTATGTAAATACATATAATATGCATTTATAAATACATCATTAAAATTGCCATTAAAACACCAAAATATTTGCAGTTCTTTTTGTGTTGTGGGATTATAACTGATGTTTTAAAATTTGTGTTTATTTATTAAAGTGTTTTGCAGTGCAAGGATATTGAACCCAGGACCTCAAACCCAAGAGTACGCCAAGTGAAATCCTTAGCCAGCCTGATATTTTATTTTCTAAATGGTGTTTTACATTTTCTAGGGTAAATATGTATTATAATAAATTTATGATTTGTTGAGAAGATAGTAAAGACTGGTAAAGTGAGAGAAGATGAAAGAAAAAGAATCAATAAATGAGACAGAGAAGGACAGTTTAGAGAGGGAAGTAAAGAAGCCAGGAGAGATTGGTATCCTAGAAACCCATGGGGGATGCATTTTGGGTGATCCACAGCGCTGAATAGAGTACAAAGGTAAAATCTGATAATGACTAAAGAATATCCATTGGACTTTGCAATCAGGAGGTTGTTGGGATCTTAGTGCAATAGTAGGGGTGGATGGCAGGTGTGGTAATCACTTTTTTGTCACTGTAACCAAGTCCACAACTCAAAGGAGGAAAGGTTTGTTTTGCCTCACAGTTTCAGAGGTTTCAGCCTGTGGTTGGCTGGCTCCATGGCAGAAACACTATGGTGGCAGGGCATGGCAGAGAAAAGCTGCTCACCTCATGGCAGCTGGGAAGCAGAGATGGTTGGAAAGAGCCAGAAAGGAAGGGGCTAGGAAAAACATAGAACATTCAAAGCCATGCTGTCATCCAGGTAGGCCTACCTCCAATAAGTCCATTCAGCTATTAACTAATGAATAGCTTAATCCACTGATGAGATCAGCACCCTCTTGATCCAGTATTTCTCTAGGCCCCACTTCTGAGCATTGTTGCATAAGTCTTTGGGGAAAGCTTCATATTTCAGTCATAACAGCAAGTTATAAAATGAATGGGAAGTGAGGAAGTTTGGCTGTAGAAGGTAAAAAAGAGGAAAGGAGAGGTTGGGAATACCAAATGGCAGAGTTGAATGGGCTTATATTCTAAGAGAAAGGGGCATTAGAGAGGAAAATGTTAAAGATTCAAGAGAAAGGACTAAGGAATAGAGAGTGACCTCTGAAGAAGAGAGGATGGTGTCCTAGGCAACTTGAGCCATTGGGTTGAGTCTTCTGGGTTAGAAAGAAGACAAGTGGGTGAGGACCGGGACAGGTGCTAGGTCAGTAGAAAGAGTTCTCTGATGACCCCTTTCCCAATGGCTAAGAATTAAGGTGGTGAGATGTTGATAAAGCAATAATACACAATAGGGCAAGCCTTTGCCCTTGCCCCCCCACCATGTCTTTTTTTCCATAAAATGTTCTGTTCCAGAAATGTAACCATTTGTGATGCACAGTGTTCCTGCCCAATGTATCAAAATGTTCTGTCACTGTTTGAGCTGCAGATGTTCCTACCAGGCAAATGTTCTGTTAACTCTGCCCCTCTGCTTCTGTGAGCTTGCTCATCTGGTACGTGTTTCAGGAATGTTCTGTAACTCCACCTTCCCGCTTCTGTGAACATGCTCACCTAGCATGTAGGCCCACCCTCCTACCCCTTAGATCTCTATATAAGGCTCCTCCCATTTCTACTTGGTGCTCAGAATTCAGAATGGGCAAGCTCCTCTGAGTCAGCCAGTGATAAAGGTTTTTCTCTGTCTCTTCGAGCAACTTTCAGATTGTCAGGTGTACAAATTGCTATGGGTGTAGCACTTGAGCTGTCGCACTTGAACATGCCACTTGAGCTATAGAACTCGGCTATAACACTGAGCTGTTCCACTTTGCCACAACAGTGTGACAGGATATCAGCCGTGGAATGTCAACCTCAATGCCCTTGGTGAATATTAACCACACAACATCCTGACTTCCATGAAAGAGAAGATGTGTCACCTGTCTTACTGTGCTTTATCTTTCAGAGTTGTGGAAAGTAAAAACTCAACCTTACCAACAGGAGCAATTGTGGTGGCTCATTCAGGCTGGACAACACACTCCATTTCTGATGGGAAACAACTGGAAAAATTGCCTACAGAGTGGCCAGATACATTACCACTGTCTTTGGCGCTGGGGACAATTGGCTGGCCAGGGTGAGTTTCTGGGTATATTTCATTTGTTTGAGTGCCTGACACTCTGGTTTTGAAAGACAGCTTGTATAGAACTTGGTCAACAAGAAAAGACTTGGGAATTATAGCCCAGAGGCTGCTTGGAGAGCATGGTAGGACTAAGGAAAGGAACGGGAGCAACCTAAAAGTAAAAATGGATAAAGAAAATGTGACACACGCACACTCAATATTATACAACCTTTAAAAAGAAACAGATTCTGACATTTATGACAATATGGTTGAACCTGGAGGACATTTAGTGAAATAAATTAGGCACAGAAAGACAAGTGCCACGTGATGTCTCTTATATGTGGAAACTAAAAAAGTTGAACTCAGAAGCAGAGAGTAGGGCTGGGGATTTAGCTCAGTGGCACCACACCTGCCTTGCAAACACAAGGTCCAGAGTTCGATCCCCAGTACAAAAAAAAAAAGAAAAAAAAAAAAAGCAGAGAGTAAAATGATGGTTACCAGAGGTTGAGGGGCTGGGGCCTGGGACCTGAGGAAATGTTGGTCAAAAGGCACAGGGCCGGGGATTTAGCTCAGTGGTTCCAGCTGCTGCCTTGCAGGCACAAGGTCCTGAGTTCAATCCCTCGTACCAAAAAAATAAAATAAAATTTAAAAAAAGACACAAAATTTCATTGAGGCAGAAGGCATTCAAAGGAGCTATTGTACAACATGGTGACTGTAGTTAACAACATCATATTGCATTCTTTAAAAAGTGCTAAGAAGGTAGATTTGAAGTGTTCTTGCCACAAAAATGATAACTATGTGAGGTAACATGTATGTTAATTAGCTCAATTGAGCCATTTCCACTGCAACTAAATGTGTATGTTAGTTTAATTAAACCATTCCATTATAACTAAATAACTATATATTTCAAAACAAGTTGTGCACAAGAAATATTTATATATACATTTTTTATTTTTTAGTTAATAAATTCCAAGAAGAAAAGAGTAGCCTAGTGTGTTAGTTACTTTTCTCATTCCTGAAACAAAATACTCAACACCCAGAGTTAAAGTTCAGGGTTTGCAGAGGTTTCATTCCACAGTTGGCTGACTTCAAGGCAGGGTGGCATGGAAGGAGGACTTCACACAGGAGAAACAGTTTATGGCCTGGCAGGCAGAAGGCAGCAAGCAGCAGTAACAAGCCCGCCTTCCCACTTTCCCTTTATATTCCATCCAGCTGTAAGCCTATTAATTGGTGGCACCCACATCAGGACAGGGGGGCATCCATTATCCATACCCTTAATCCCAGGATCATACCCTTAATCCACATTCACACACCCTAATCCAGCCACCTTCAAAACTCCCCACTTATGACTGCATGAGGCTTTGGGGAGACATAGAGATACAAATCATAGCACCTAGAATCAGCCTTGCAGCTAAAGGAAAGGGAAGGAAGAGATCCTCAAGTCAGAGATCCTCAGATATAAAGAGAAAGCATCAGTTCAAAGTAACAAGGAGCATGATCAATACAAGCATCTGACAAAAATGTGGCATAAAGGAATCAGCTCCTCCTGTCTCTGGGGGGCTCTTGGCTTCACACATCACTCATGTCTGTCTTCACTTCACAGTTTAGAAAGAGAGTTCAGTCTACCCTGCCTTTCCTTTGTCTTTCTCTGTGTACATCTGAGCTTCCTAATGTGCAGGAGTATCTGAAGTCTGAATGATTCAGATGAGTCACAAATGTGGCTGTCCAGTCACTCAGCTTGGAACAGATTTCAAGTTCTTAAGCTTCTTATGGCTTCATCACTTAGAAAGACTCCTGCTCAGTCCATCCTGTGTCTTCTCTCCAGTTCCCAACTCACCTTTAGACCTCATTTCCTTTTATGTCTAAAGAAGCCCTTCTTCCTTCTCTTCCTCTTCCTCCACTCTTCCCCCTCCTCTTCCTCCTCATCTTCTTATATGTGTGGTAACGGGGGTTGAACCCAAGGCTTTCACACTGAGCTACATCCCCAGCCGTCTTTTATTTTGATTTGATCCAGGGTCTTGCTAAGTCTCTAAATTGCTCAGGCTGGGCAATTTGCGATTCTTCTGCCTCAGCTTCCCAGACTGCTGGAATCATAGGCTTGTGTGATCATGGCCAGCACCATTCTTTCTTTTATACCTGAAGATCATTGCTTTTGAGATTCCTAAAGCTTTCCAAGCCTGGTATTTATTTACTTCCTTTCCCTAAGTTGTGTATGTTGCACGATCATTTTCTTTTCCCCCTTTCTGCCCACTTTCTCTCTCTCTTCCCGAAGGACTTCTAAAAAATGAAATGAAATGGAAATATTTACCACCTGTGTTAATCTGCTTTCTCTTGGCTGGGACCAAATATCTAACAGCCAAACTAAAATAGTTTATTTGACTCACGGTTCAGAGGTTTCAGTCCGTGATCAGCTGACTCCAAGGCAGAAACATGGTCCAACGTTGCCAGATAACAAAACTGCACCATTCATTGGTGGCCAGGAAGCATAGTAGGGGAATAGCACCAGAGAGAAAGGGGTGAGGGACCAGGTGTGGAACTCAAGATTATGCCTCCATTACCCACTCAGACATGCCTAGAAGTATGCTTTACTAAACCCCTAGTTGGCTCCCAAGCCAATCGAGTTGACAGTTAACTGTCACACCCCCAAATTTAGCCTCTACCAAAAACAATCTCCATATACCTCAACTTCATTATTCAGTCAGAATTTCAGCTCAAAATCACCCCTGCAAGAGAACATCATTGTGAAATTAGAGGATGCTTAATGCCATTTTACTTTCAATTACTGAACACTAACCAGAATTACAGCCTTACTTCCTGGTCTTTCCTGCCTGACCTGCAACCCTTGACTGGTAAGAGCTATTTCTCCCATCTTGTCATCCTACCCATCCTCCTCTGGACCGTGACACAGGCATTGTAGGAGAGCAGATGTGAAGGTAGGTAGACATGAAGAAATTTATGAGCAAGGCCCTCATGGCTTTCTGGGTGGAAAGTAATTTATAAATTATCAGGAGAGCCTGACTGCTAAAAGAGAAGACAATTTATCTACTTGTGTGTATTTCCTAGGCATCATCCCTATCCCAAGGACTGTGCTTTTATTCCAGTCAGTCAGCTTTATACCAGTGGTTCTCAGTTTTTGACTGGGAACCAACTTATGAAGAGAAAAGATTTGTTTTGGCTCTTGATTTTAGAGGTTCTGATGCATGATAGATTGGCCCTGTTGTTTTTAGACCTATGGCCAGGCAGCACATAATGGTAGGAGCACATGGTGAAACAAAATTACTCCCCTCATGGCCAGGAACTGAAAGAGAAAAGAGGAAGAGATTGGGGTCTCACTCAAGACATAACCTTAAAAACCTAAAGACCCTCCCCCCCAAAAAACTCCACCTCCTCAAAAATCCACCACTTGGTGCTATTCTGGGTGTTAAGCCTTTAACACACTGGTCTTTGAGGGAATTTAAGGTCCAAACTACATGTTTTTCTTTCCAAGCTGTTGATTCTAAGTTCCTCTTCATCCAAAGTTCACCTTTAATTTTGCACTTGGATTTCTTGTTGACTTCTCCAACCTATCTCCATTTTATTTTTAACAAGAAGTGAGGTTTGGTAATGGTCTTGTCTATGTTAGTTTAGTATGTCTAATTAAGTTAGACTCTGATCTCTGGAAATACCAAAAAGGTATTTGGGGAAAGGAGTTGCAGGATGCTATGGGTTTAATGATAACAATCCGAAAATATATCCTCTGCTTCTCTTTTGGTGTTAGGCTAACTCACCCAGGAAACTGACATCAGTGTTCATTACACTGATGCTACACTGATGTTTACAGTTGCTAGCATTCATAAGAATTGCCTAGAGTGTTATTAAAATTCAGATTTCCATGGTTAAGTATTTCTGAATGAGTAAATCTAGGGTGAGACTTGAGAATCTAAATTGGTTTTTTTTTGGTACTGGGGATCGAACTTGGTACCTTGTGCTTGGAAGGCAAGTGGAGCTAAATCCCTGGCCTGAGAATCTAAATTTTTTTTAAGAGGCTGTCTTTTATTGGTATATTTTAGGTGTTCAGTAAAATGACATTTGTCATTAGAAATATGTACCTTTACATAGTCTCTCTTGGTTTTTATTTTTCCCCCTTCCCCTGCCCTCCTTTCAACCCCTCCATCCCTATTTACAAAGACTTTGTTTCCTTTTTTTCATTTTCTCATATTCCATTCCCTTCTTTCCTTTCACCTACCCCTCCCAATTCCCCTCCCCCCTCCCTTTTGCCCCTTTTCTTCCTATTTCACATTATCTATTATCTTTTACTCCTTATTTACACTTTCATTTTCTAACACTAAAGAAACTATTCAGTATTAATACATGTGTATCCTATTTATTTCAAGTAAGAGTATTGCCTCAATGTGCATCCATTTAGCTATAAATGTCTCTGATTTCTCATTTTGGATGGCTGAGTAGTACTCTGTTTTATTGAAAACCCCATATTTTCTTGATCCAGTCTCCAGTTGATGAGTATTTGGGCTGTTTCCAAGTTTTGGCTATTACAAATTGTGCTGCCATGAACATGGGTGCACATATATCACTGTGGTATGATTCTTTTAATTCTTTGGGGAAGATACCCAGCAGGGGAATAGCTGAGTCAAATGGGACTTCTAGTCCTAGTTCTTTGAGGTATCTCCATACTGATTTCCACAGTGGTTGCACCAGTCCACACTCCCACCAGCAGTGGAGCAGGGTTCCTCTTTCTCCACAGCCCCGCCAGCATTTATTATTGGTTGATTTCATGATAGCAGTCATTCTTTCTGTAGTGAGGTGGAATCTCAGTGTTGTTTTCATTTGCATCTCTCGAATGACCAGTGATGTTGAACATTTTTTCATATGTTTATTTGCCATGTCTACTTCTGTGTGTGAGAAATGTCTGTTCATTTCAGGTGCCCATTTTTGGATTGGGTCTTTAAATTTGGGAGGTCTGATTTTTGTAAGTTCTTTATAGATTTGAGATAGTAGACCTTTTTCTGCAGGACCGCTGGTGAAGATTTTTTCCCACATTGTGGGTTGTCTCTTCACACTGCTGGTGGTTTCTCTTGCTGTGCAGAAGCTTTTTAGTAAAAAGAGATCCCATTTGTTGATTGTCTGTGCCAGTTCACGGGCAACTGAGGTTTTTCTCATAAAGTCTTTCCCTACACCAATGTCTTCAAGAATTCTACCTCACCTCTGTTCCAGCCGGTTCAGTGTTTCTGTATTTATATTTAGGTCTTTAATCCATTTAGAGTTCAGTTTAGGGCATGGTGAGAGATATAGGTCCAGTTTTAGTCTTTGGCAAGTTGAAACCTAATTTCTCCAGCACCATTTATTAAAGAGACTATCGTTCCTCCAGTGATGGTGTTTGGCTCCTTTGTCAAAGATGAGGTGACTGAGTGTGTCTGGAGTTGTTTCTGCATGTTCTAATCTGTTCCACTGGTCTTCGGGTCTGTTTCTTTGCCAGTACCATGCTGTTTTATCACAGTAGCTCTGTGGTATAGATTCAAGTTGGGGGTTGTAATACCCCCTGCCATGTCTCTGTTACCTAGAATTGCTTTTGCTATTCTGGGTCTCTTCTTGTTCCAAATGAATTTTTGGATTGTTTTCTCAAGGTCCATGAAGTGTTCTACTGGGATATCAATTGGGATTGCATTGAATCTATGTAGCAATTTTGGAAGTATGGCCATTTTCACTATGTTGCTCCTTCCTACCCAGGAACAAGGGATGTCTTTCCATTTTCTGATATCCCCTTCCATCTGTTTTTTCAAAGTGCTATAGTTTTCAGAGAAGAGGTCTTTGATTTCTTTTGTTAGGTGGAATCCTAGATTGTTCAGTATTTTGGATACTATTTTGAAAGGAATTGTTTGCCCTATTTCTCAGTGAGTCTGTTCGTGTAGAGGAAAGTTATTGAATTCTGTGTGTTGACCTTGTATCCAGCTACTTGACTGAATTTGGTTATTAAGTCTAGCAGACTTTTGGTGGAGTTCTTGGGGTCTTCTGTGTAGAATATCATGTCATCTGCAAATAATGACAATTTGACTTCTTCATTTCCTATCTTCATTCCTTTTATTTCTTTCTCTTGTCTAATTGCTGTGGCTAATGTTTCCAAAACTATATTGAACAAGAGTGGTGATAGTGGACATCCTTGTCTTGTACCTGATTTTAGTGTAAAGGATTTCAATTTTTGACCATTTAGTATGATATTGGCTATTGGTTTTTCATAGATGGCTTTTTATCAAATTGAGGTAGAGATCATCTATTTCAAATTTTTGTAGGATTTTTATCATAAATGTGTGTTGGATTTTGTTAAATGCTTTTTCTGCATCTATTGAGGTGATCATATGGTTTTTATCCCTGGCTCTATTGAGATAGTGTATTACATTGATTGATTTCTGTATGTTGAACCATCCCTGCATCCCTGGGATGAATCCCACTTGGTCAGGGTGTATGATCTTCTTGATGATCTTCTGCATTCTGCTTGCCAGTATCTTATTAAGGATTTTTGCATCTATGTTCATTAGTGAGATTGGCCTATAGTTCACTTTTTCGATTGGGTCTTTTTCTGCTTTAGGGATCAAGGTGATGCTTGCTTCCAGGATGATTTCAGGAGTATTGCTTCCCTTTCATTTCCATTGAAGAGTTTCAACAGTAGTGGCAGTAGTTCCTCTCTAAATGTCTTGTAGAATTCAGCGGTGAAGACATCAGGACCCGGGCTTTATTTGATTGGTAAGTTTTAAATTACGTTTTCAATTTCAGTGATTGACACTGGGTTGGTTAGAATTTTTAGGTCTTCTCCATTCAACTTTGGTAATTCATATGTGTCTAGGAATCTGACTATTTCTTCTTTGTTTTCCATCTTATTGGCGTATAGGTTCTTGAAGGTAGGTATTGATGATTCTCTGGATTTCTGCTGGGTTCTCTTGTAATTTCACCCTTTTCATTCCTAATTGCATGGATTTGGGCCTTTACTTTCCTTTTTCTGATAAGGTTGGCTGAGGGTTTGTCAATTTTGTTTATTCTTTCGAAGAACCAACTTGGCTTCATTGATTTTTTTGTATTGTTTTCTTAGTCTCCATTGAATTGATTTCTGCCCTGATCTTTATAATTTCCTCCCTTGTATGAGTTTTGGGTTTGTCCTGCTCTTCTTTTTCCTAGAAGCTTGAGGTTCAGCATCAGGTTGTTTAATTGGGCATGCTCTGTTTTCCTAATGTGAGTATTCACTGTTATGAATTTCCCTCCTAAGACTGCTTTCATTTTGTCCCATAGATTCTGATATGTTGTATTGTCATTGTCATTTATTTGAAGGAACTGTCTGGTTTCTTCTTTAATTTCCTCTGTGGCCCATTGGTTATTCAGAAGTGTGTTGTTCAATTTCGATGTGTTTATGAAGTTTTTGCAGATTCTTTTGCTGTTGATCTCCAATTTCATCGCAGTATGGTCTGATAATATACAGGGGATAACTTCAATTCCTTTGCACTTACCTAAATATGTTCTATGAGCTAGTATGTGGTCTATTTTGGAGAAGGACCCATATGCAGCTGAAAAGAATGTGTATTCTGAATTTGTAGGATGAAACACTCTGTAAACATCGGTTAAGTTCATATGTTTAAGAGTTTAATTGAGTTCTAGTACTTCCTTGCTTGTTTTTTGTCTAGTTGATCTATCTATTTGTGACAATGGGGCATTGAGGTTCCCCACTACTATTGTATTAGGGCTTATATGGTTTTTCATGTCCATTAGTATTTGTTTTGTATAGTTGGGTGCACTAGTGTTTGGTGCATAGATATTTATGATTGTCATCTCTTCCTTGTGGATTGTTCCCTTTACAAGGAATATAATTATAGTGTCCTTCTTTGTCTCTCTTAATCAGTGTGGGTTTGAAATGCACTTGGTCTGCAAAGAGGATAGCTACTCCTGCTTTTATTTGGGCTCCCGTCACATGGAGTATTGTTTTCCACCCTTTAACTTGCAGTGTATGAGTTTCTTTTTGAATTAAATATGTTTCTTGTATGCAGCGTAGTGTTAGATCTTGCTTCTTGACCCATTCTGCCAGTCTATTTGTTTTGATTGATGAGTTGAGACCATTAACATTGATGGTTATAACTGATACATATTGACTTATCATTATCATGACTTTTTCTTTTTGTTTGATCCTCTCCTTTTGCTTTTAGTTTCTTGTCATGCCCGGTGCAGTCATTCTGCTGGGCTTCCTGGGGTTGTAATCCTCATTGTCTTTTCCTAGGATTGTGTCTAAAAGTTTTTGGAGTGCTGGTTTGGTATTCATGAAGTTCTTAAGGTGCTCTTCGTCATGAAAGTATCTTATTTCACCATCAATTTTGAAAGATAGTTTTGCAGGTACATCAATCTGGGTTGCAGGTTGTTTTCTTTAAGGCTTGAAACATATCACTCCCAGTTCTTCTTGCCTTGAGCTTTTGCACTGAGAAGCCTGCTGTGATTCTGATGGGCTTTCCTTTGTATGTGATTGGTTTCTTTTCTCTAACTGCTTGTAGAATTTTTCTTCTGTTGGGTTTCTGGAATCTTAACAATTATATGTCTATGTGTAGATTTTTTTTTTTAAACAAGGCTACTTGGAGTCCTATATGCCTTGCTTATCTGTATGTCAAATTCTTTTCCCCTGCTTGGGAAATTTTCTGCCATCACTTCTGTGAAGAGTTTTTTTGTGTCATCTGCACACTCTCCTGTTTCTTCATTGACTCTAACCAGTCTTATGTTATTTTTCTTTGCATCATCTAGCAGCTGCTGGATTGATTTCTCATGGTCTCTTACAATTTTAAAGAATTTTTTCTTTTCCTGGTCACTCATTGCAATCTTATCTTCTATATCTGAAATTCTGTCTTCACATTGGCTCATTCTGCTGCATAGACTTTCAATGGAGTTTTTAATGTCCTAGAAATCTGTTTGCATCTGTTTTATGGATTCAATTTGTTTCCTATGTTGGGATTCCATCATGTTCCTCAGCTCCTCTATTTTTTTATCGGTATCCTCTCTAGATATATTAATCATGTCTTGCACTGTGGACAAAATCTTTGCTGTTATGTGAGAAATTATTTCTGATTTCATTTTTTCCAGGTCCTCTTTCATTGCTAGTTCAGGGAGTCCAGGTGGTTGAGTATCAGAGTGTTCCATCTCATTTCCCTTTGGGGTTGTTGTAGGTAATCTGGAAGTCTGGTTCTGAGGCTTGTTTACCTGTCTTCTCATTTTGATGGGGGGTGGGGGGATAGGCGGGTATTCCTGATGCCCACGCAGCTCACCTCCTCTATGCTGGGAGCCACAGCATGCCTACCCAGAATCCTTTTCCTGGCTGGGAGACATGGTGCGCCAACCCAGAAGTCTCCCCTGTGCTGAGAGCCATGGCAGTTGCACCTGGAAGTGTCCTCTGGACTGGTAGCTGTGGCACACCAACCCGGAGGCCTCCTCTGGGCTGGGAGCTGTTGGCACACCAACGCGGAGGTCTCATCTGTGCTGGGAGCCACAGCAAGCCCACCCAGAAGCATCCTCTGTGCTGGGAGCCACAGCACGCCTCCTGAGAATCTAAATTTTTTACAGCTACTCTAGTTTAATTATGAGGCAGGTGGTGCTGTATCCAACTTTTAAAAGGCACTGTATTAATGGACTATTAGGTATAGTCACATATTGTTGTAGGAAATCTAGACCCAGAAAGACAAACCCATTTAAAAGACATGGAGGAAAGCCAAGACTTTATTTGACCAGCTGGCACAGTGGAGGTAGATAAAGACCTGGGCCCTGAAATGAAACATGGGGGAGTTTTATACAGTACTTTAAGTTTGGGTGGTCTTGGGAGGAGCCATAATGAAACTGTCTTGAGGTTGGGACTTTCTTTAGGAACAGGATATTCACATAGCATAACACAATAGGATACATATTGTGAACATTGAGGCTAACTAGATACATTTTTAAGGCTAACAGAGAGGACATAAAAAGATATAAATTGTGAACTTTGAGGCTAACGATATATATATATGTGTATATATATATATATATATATATATATATGTACTTTTTTTTTTCAAGGCTAACAGGGAGGACATAATAGAATACAAATAGTGAATACTAAAGCTAACAGGGTCTGGGGATTTAGCACCATAGTTCTGGTGCCTGCCTTGCAAGCACAAGGTCCTGAGTTCAATCCCCAGTACCAAAAGCAAATACTAAAGCTAACAAGATCTTTTTGATCCTGATCTGTGTTGAGCTTGTGCAGATCTCCTGCCCAAAGTGTAACTTTGCCTCTGAGTCTCCAACCTTGTCCCCTTCTTCTCTTCAGTCCACTGAGCTATGGTTCTGTCTTCACCCAGTCCCCACCAGAACTGTCTGTGCTGCATCTTTGTGGGCCCAGTAGTTCTTTTCCTGCAATCTAACTTCAGCATCCCACTTGAGGCGACAAGGACATTGCAGAAGTTCTCCCATGCTTCTAGGGAGGTGTAGAAAACTCTAGATGTTCTCTGTAACCCTCTCCTGCCTAGACATATCCCGGCATTGTATCTACTCTGTGGCCCAGACACCGTGATAACATGGAGCTCACCATCTCCTTAGGACTTATGTGGTGATGAGGCATACATTTTCCATTTTGGAATTCCCTAAAGTTTAAGGGATGAGCTGGAAAATAATTTCTAAGCAAAACGGCTTTTCCTGCGGCTAACAAATAGCCACCCCAGCTCATATCCCCTCCCACACCTAACACAAGTCCTCCCTCATTGTTCCTTGTTCTCAGGAAGTGTAAGTATCCAGTGTACTTTTCTAGCAAATCATGTATAGTAAACATAACTCCTAAACCAATGAACTGATGATAAATTCCTTGCTTCTGTATCTCCAGCCCCCTTCCCTTAACCCATATTAGCCCTGTTCACTGCCAGCTCCCGGCTGATGGCTTTGTGGAGAAATCCCCGATCAGTCTGCTGATGTAATAAGCTTGCCTCCAACCTCCAGGTGCATTCTCGATTCTTCTTGGCCTGATCTTCCTGTACCACTGAGACCTGCCACACTGTGGAGTATAAGTCTGTGGTTACAGGGGAACCTATTTTCTTTCACCTTCTGAGACTTGCCTTGGATGTGGACTGGATGTAGCTTCTCTCCAGCTAACTATTCCTTTCCTAGTACACATAATCTTTATTTCTCTCGGAGTAGAGAAGAAAGTAGACCAAGGTGTCTGGTGATACTCATTTCCTATGTTTTTAACTTTTTTAAAATTCCAGGGCTCCTGGCACTGGGCTGCTAAAAAGGCCTTCAAGGTTTATATAAAAGAGCAATAGGGGAAAGAAAGAAATCCTTTCACATACCCTTTTTTCCTTCCCTTAGCCTAACTGCTTACTTTGGCATACTGGACATCTGTGGCGTGAAGGGTGGAGAAACAGTGCTGGTTAATGCAGCAGCAGGAGCAGTGGGCTCCGTTGTGGGGCAGATAGCTAAGCTCAAGGTAAGTGTCTTTTTCCAGTAACAAATATTTATTTAGACCCGCAGTGTGCATTGGGAACACAACAGCCTTTTCTTGACCTCAAGGAACTTATGCTCTAATTAATGGACCTTAATTCGAAGTTCAAGGTTGAGAAATGAGGGGCAGCATAGCAAAGATGAGCTGAATAATGTCATTTGATAGCATTGTAGGTATCAAGTCCAAAATGGCCTCCGTCTACAGATGTGAGTTCATAAGAACCAATATTTTCATATGTTTAACTAAACAATCTCTTTCTATAGCTTAACATCTTTTCTCCATGATTGCCTATAATCAAAGAAGGACTTGAGGTCAGCCAAACTAAGAGTCATCACCCACATCGCTGCATTGCACAGGCTGTTGCACCAGAAAGAACTAACTTTTGGGAGGTACCCAGCAGACCTCTGCTCACAGTTTGAAGTTAGAGGACCTTAGGTAGCTCAGATCCAGTTTAACTTAGCCAAAGGCTAGGGTTCAGGACTCAGGACAAGGTAAATGGAAGGCTACACACAACAACCAGTGATTCAGTTTGGTCTCCTGTACTGATGGGAGTTTAGAATATAAATATGAAGCTGCCATGCAGATTGCAGAAATAGTTTATTCAAGCAAATAAGACTAGAAGTTGGATTATAGGAATGCCATTTCTTAGTTAGTGTGTAAACTTTTTTTTCCCAGCATTGGGGATTGAACCCAGAACATTTGAACCGAGCTACATTGTCCCCATCCCTTTTTTTATTTTTTATTTTGAGACAACGTCTCACTAACTGACTAAATTACCCAGATGAGGCTGGAACCTGAAATCCTGCCTCACCATCCTGTAGTGCTAGGATCACAGGCATGTATCACCATACCCAGTTTAGCATGTTCACTTTACAGTTAGTGAGTTATATTTGCTTTCCAACATGGAACCAATCTCGCATTCCTAGAATAAGTTTTATTTACATATGATATATTATAGAGTTATACCTCTGGAATTGATCTTTTGGAGTTGTGTACTGGGGACTGAATCTAGGGCCTTCAGGGTCCTAAGACATGCTGTACCACTGAGTTGCATCCCCAGCCCTCATTTAATAACATTTTAAAAGAGAATGTTTGCATCTGTGTTTCTAGGTGAGTTGAGCTTAAAAGTTTTGTTTTTGCAAACTCAGAGTGCCTAGTTAGACTTAATTTATGCTAGACTTACAAAATGAATTAGAAATAGTTCCAGTATTCTTGTTTCAAATATTTTGTCAAAAGCCAAGGGACTTTCACTGTAAAATTTGATAGGAGTTGCCCTTAAAGTTATTGTTTTATACTCAACCCTTCTGTTCATTTTATGTGTATTTTGTGTAAATAGTGGATAGCTGCATTTTATTTCTTCCCTATTTGGAACAGTGCTTTTATAGGTGAATTTAAGCCATTTTGTTTTGTTTATTGGTTATTGGTTTCTCTTCCTGTTGTAAAATTTATTTTTTTCCTAATTACTTAAAATCAATGTTTTGTTTAGATTCTGCCAGTGCTTATATTTAAAATGTCTTATTTATATTCTGCTAGTGTTTGTACACATATTTTCATACAAAAATAGGATTTATATGTATATGAACTTTCAATAGCGTATGTTTTACTCCTTTATTCTACTTCGATATCCTAGATTTTGTTTCAACAATCTAAGTTGAAAATCCCATTTAATTATTAAAAATCTGAAAATGCTCTTTCATTTTGCTGGGGTTAGATTCCCAAGGACCTAATCCCTCTGGGTCAGTGCTGTCATCCTAAGACTGCTTTTCATAATGCTCTCCAGTTCTTCCGTGATTAGGGAGTCCTGTGCTTTAGAGCATATCAGACGAAGGGTCAGTTGCCAAGGGCTGAGCCAAAGAATAGTCTAAAGAACCACCGCACCGAGAGATAGAACAGTCATCTTTGAAAGGGGAAAACAAATGCCCAAATGAAAAACCCAGGAAGTCGAATAAGTAGGTTGTTGAAGCAGCAGGTTGAAGTGAATTGCAAATCCAAAAAACATTGACAGGATCTGTTGAGGGTCAAGGCAAGCTAAGCGGGGTTGTAGGGTGGTATAGGGGCCAATGTCATGCATGAGGTTTGTCAGCCCCACATGGTATTCCTTATACATGAAGCGTGTGTCATAAAGAATTCACTGGTCAAAACTAGGCTTTTGAAAGGAAAGTTCATTCCACTTAACAGGGTCTAGCAATCGGGAAATTCGAGCAGCTAGCTGGGAAAAGCTGAGTTTATCACTTCCATGTGTGGATGACTGATACTGGGAGAGATATAGTGGGTGGTAGCTAGGTGGGAGAGACTTCATCTGTGATTGGATGGACTAACACCTGGGCAAAGAGATATTAGCAATGAACAGGGAAAGGAATCAGGCTTATATAGGTATTGAAGGGGCTAAGGAATCTGGGGTGAAATATGTATGACTTGGATGCCCAAGGACGGTCTGCTCAGGTGTGTACACAGTTGGCACCAGGGGTGTTATATACTGCATTTGGAGTCCTTCTGCCCTATTTACGGAGCAGCTGCTGTTGTTTGCTAGAAGCAGCCTGTCTGCTTTGTCCCATTTGTTTGTGAAGGACTCAGGACTGACAGTGTGTTCGTGGGGATCCCGACCATACTTGAGTAAAAGAGTGCAGTTGGTTCATGTTCCTGGTTCCTTAATAGTTGCCATTTTTCTCCCTATTTAGGGCTGCAAAGTTGTTGGAACAGCAGGGACTGATGAAAAGGTTGCATATCTTAAACAAATTGGATTTGATGTTGCCTTTAACTACAAGACAGTAGATTCTTTGGAAGAAGCTTTGAAGAAAGCCTCCCCTGATGGTTATGATCGCTATTTTGATAATGTAAGTGTGAACTGGAGTTACCTGATTAATTGATGAAGTACCATATGAAAGAATGTATCTCTAAACTTCCTCTATAAAATATAGGAAGAAAGTACATATATATGCCTCTTTTATCTTTTTTTTAATCAGTACATGTTTGTAGTACATAATGTTTACATTCCCTGTGGGGAGTTGGTACACATACATAACACATTTTAATTACTTTTTAAAAATCCCCCTTCCTTCTCCTCCTTCCCCCTTCCTCCATCTCTTCATCTTGTTCCCATTTGAGAAAGCTCTATCTCCTTACTTCCTATTATCTATCTTTTATTTTGCTCTTTATTCATATTCTGGGTTTCGCTTGTAGGAGAAACCATGAGATATTTAGGCTTGTGTGTCTGATTTGTTTCACTTAACATTATGGGCTCAAGGGGCATCCATTTTCTTACAAACAATTCAAGTTTATCCTTCTTTATGACAGAGTAGTACCTCATGTTCTCACTCCAAAAGTGATCTTTTATGACTGAGTTCTAATGCTTAGCAAAATGTTTTCAAGGGCCATCCACACTGTAGCATCTATCAATACTGCCTTCCTTTTTATGGCTAAAAAATAGTCCATTATATGGATATACCAAATTTTAATTATCTCCACATAATTGATGGGCATCTGAGTTGTTTACACTTCTTGGCCATTGCATATTATGCTGCTGTGAACATTCATATACAAGTTTTTGTACAAACACGTTTTCATTAACCTTGGGTGTCCACCTATGAGTAGAATTGCTAGGGCACACTGTAACTTCATATTTAATCATTTTGAGGAACTGCCAATCTATTATGCAAAGTGGCTGCACTATCTTATATTTCCAATCTGTGAGGGTTACCATTTTTCCGTATCCTTACCAACACTTGTAATTGTCTGTTCTCTTCTTGTAGCCATCTTAGTGGGTTTGAAGTATTTCATTGTGGTTTTGATTTGCATTTCCCTATGGCTAATGATATTTGGGATCTTTTCATGTACATTTGTATATCTCCTTTGGAGAAATATGTGTTCAAATCCTTTGCCAATTTTCCAAGTGGGTTATTTCTAGGGTTGTAAGAGTTCTTCATGTGTCTGATAGAATTGATTTTCATTATTCACAGTTAGTTACATTCTGGAAAGTCACCAGGACCCCTAAACCACTGCTTCTAGGAGAACTGCATACAGATATGTACGTTGTTTTATTATACTCTTAAATCCTATAAACAACACTTCCTAGTATTTTCCATTTTCTTTATTTTACAAAAGAGAAAATGAGGTTCAGCGATGTTCAGTAACTTGCCTCTGGGTGCCCTACGTACTCCTCCCCTCAGACCTGGTGTTCATACCCATCCAGTGGTCCCCAGAGCCCGGGCTACTGGAACTACACTGCACTGCCCGCCCCGACTCTCCATCCTTTGGTTATCTGTACATGAGAGTTGAAAAAAAAAGCAGTGGATTACCTTCCTTGCTTAGTCAGCTGGGAACAGCTGTCTCTTTTCTGCTACTTTATGCATGTCTAGAAATGCCCAGAGAAATCTCTGTGAGTTTTGATCTTGGCATTATGAATAAAATGTAGCATGTATCCCAATTTACAAATGTAGAATCCACTGTTAATGAGGTTTCCAACTATTTTCTCCTATTCCACAAGTTTTCTTCACTTTTACGATGCTATCCTTTGAAGCACAAAAGTTCTAAAGTTTGATGAAGTCTAATTTATCTAGTTTTTCTTTCCTTTGGTTGCTGTGGGTTTTTGTGTCACATCTAAGAAGGCTTTGCCTTTCTGAAGCTCACCAAAATTTACTCCTGTGTGAGTTCTAAGAGTTTTGCAGATTTTTTTTTATTATATCCATGTCTATAATGTGCGTATAGTGGAGGAAGCAGTCCGATTCGATTCGATCATAAATGTTCATTTTTTGTACTCTCAATTCAGTTCCACTGATCTGTATTTCTAGTCTCACACTGACCTGATTAGTTTAGCATTGTAGTAAGTTTTGAATTTGGAATGTGAGTCTTCCAACATTGTTCCTCATACGTCTTTTCAGTATTTTTCCATATGTTTGGATTATAGGAGAAGCAAACTATTGGACTTATCAGAGAACCAGAACATTTAGCAAATTAAAATTTGTTACTATATGTTCTTAGAGTCTAAAGGAAATGTCCATTTTTCTTTCTTTCTTTCTTTCTTTCTTTTTCTTTTTTTTTTGTACCGGGCATCAAACTCGGAACCTTGTGCTTGCGAGGCAGGCGGTGGAAGCGCTGAGCTAAATCCCTGGCCCAGGAAATGTCCATTTTCAACTTCTCTTTCTAACTGTAATTTTCTGCACAGATGTGCTCATGTAATTAACTCTTTTTGTTCTGGTTTGGTTTGGTTTTGTGTGTGTGTTCTGGGAATCGCACCCAAGGCGTGCACATACAAATCAAGCACTCTACCTCTGAGCTACATCCTTAGCCCTTTTTAAAAGTTTTATTTGGAGACAAGGTTGTGCCAAGTTACTCAGGCTGGCCTTGACCTTGCGACCCTCTTGCGTCAACCTCCCGAATAGCTGAGCTTAGTAATTGCGTGGCAGCGTGACTGGCCCAATTAATTTTCTTGCTACTAAACATTGTGACTTTATGATTCTTGTAAATTTCATGTTTACATTATGTAAAGTGTTTGCTTGTTTGTTTCCCTGTCTGTTTAGGTAGGTGGCGATTCCTCAAACACCGTTATACCCCAGATGAAGGCGTTTGGAAGAATTGCTATCTGTGGGGCCATCTCCGTGTATAACCGCACTGGCCCACTTCCCCCAGGTAACAAGTTCATGCAAATGATCACGAATGCAGACAGACCGGGTAAGGGAAGATGCACCGACATGGGATAGGCCAGTGACTGTAAACATAAGTGAAAGATTTCATCATATTCTTGATGAATAATAAAGAAATAGTATTTATGGGATTAGAAGTGTGATTTTATATATTTTATACTAAATCTGCTTAAGTTAGCTTTCAATACTGAAAGCAGGATGAACAAGTATGGAAGAAACATTTGCACTTATTAAAAGTTTTGATTACCTATTATTTTCTGTGAAGTCATATAAAGATAGCCAAGATTTGATTTAGAAAGAGAATGTCTGAGTTCTTCATATTAGTCTTACTGCTGAAGGTGCTGGATTGGGTGGAAAGTGTCTTGATGTGGGTGAAGGGAAAGGCAGTCTGCCACGTTTCCTCACAGTCTTAGACAGTGCTTCCTGGCGTGGCAAGATACCCTGGCCCGGTCAAGTTAACAGTTTCCACTAAAGAGAAAGGGGGTATGTATTTTACCTCCATCCTTGATTGTCCTTGTTTATTTGTCTGTGCCCTGCTGTGCCCTCCATATCCCACTTCTCCCCTCTCTTATACTGAAGTCATTCTTTTCTCTCCGCACTCACAGCAGTCCAAAAGCAGTGCCAACAGAGAACTGTATGCATTTCTCCCAGTCCTACGCCACATCTTGTACAGGCCTCAGTTTATGGATGGGAAGATGAACAACCTGAGACCCCTTGAATCCCATTAGCAGTAGACTCACAACAAAGACCCTTGTTCTGAATTCCTCAAATAAGGTCGTTCTCTGCCCTAATCATTTCATGCTGTTATAGAGTTACAGATTTACCTGTGGTCCCCAAAAGGGGGAAAGAAGAATAAAAAGAAATCTTTCAGACTATAATGAAGATCTAGGCAAAGATCGATCAATTGGTTACTCATTCTTGATCAGTGGGAATGATGTCTTACAGCCACACTAATTAGAAACAACCACATGGAGCTAGGTAGGGCTTAGAGTGGCATGGGCTGAGGAAAAAATAACTTGCAGATTCTCTCTTGAGTTATGAAAAAAAATCAAAGTGTGAGCTTCTCCAAGAAGGAAACTCCAGATCCATTTGGCAATTTCATCGTTAGGAGACATTTTCTCCCTACGTTTTTCTGCTTGGTGCTAAGCTAGAATCACAGCGCATCATGTGCCAATCAGTTGAGCAGAGCTCCAAGATACATTTTCTTAGCCCCAGTCTAATGAGATATAGCCAAGTATTTTGGTTACAGGAACTTGATCTAGTCTTTTCAGCAATTACTACTTGGAAGTTCAGCTACTCAGAGAGGTCATGGGGATGTCAGGTGACCTTGTCCATTCCACTTTAACCAGAGGGAGTTCTGCCTTGCTTCTGATCTCCAGAAATTCTTACATATTCCATTACTAGGACACCTAGGAATCCAGTAATTATTTCCACCAATTTTACCACTATGTTTGGTGTTTTGCTCTCAGAAAAGAATATTCCCATCAGCAATACTATTTCCCTCTCTTCCAAGTTGAGCAAATAGGGTTTCAATCCTTAACTCAAAAAGAAATACTGTTGGTGTCTTCTGAAGAAGTATTTGAATGTGTCACTCATTATGCAGCAGTTTCTATTGGCTCAGGACAATGTTCTTGCTTAATGCTTCCTTCTTCAAAGTAAAGAGTGGGGACTGTACACTTGAGTGATGCCAGGTGTCTAGGATGCTGAGGATACTTTCCACAAGTTGTCTGGGCTCTTCTGGCTCTGATACTCGCTAGGCACCTTCACCTGACTTCTTGGAACCTGAAAGACTTTATGTAGGTGTTATTTTCTCACTTTCTGGTCACTCAAGATCCTTGGGTGGGGGGGCGGGGGAGCTGGCAGCCCGTATGACCTTTTCTGTCCCACGGAGAAATAGGCCCTTTCTTACAGGGTGACAGAACCGCATGCTCATTCTAGGCGGATGGTTCTCAAGGTGTGGGCCCAGGGCCCACAGTATCCCTGTCTCCTGGGAATTTGTTATAAATATGAATTTTGGGGGCCCTCTCCAGATGCATAACCTGAAATTGTAGGACGGCCCAGCAGTCTTTCTCCATGAGCCCTCCACATGATTCTTCTACACACTAAACTGGAGATCCACTCTTCAGGCTGACTCTTGGTATTCTGCAATGGCAAGGACAGGGCAGGTGTGAGAGCTCATGGGTCTCCTGATCTATTGTCTCTCGCTAACTCTGAGGCTGGGGGTGGACACTGGTTCTTTGCATCTCCTTTAAGAACAGAACATCAAGAAATGCAAGGATGAGGTAGCACGAGGGTGCTGTGTTGTCTGCGAAGTGGCGGCCATGGGGAGCCTGCGCAGCTTTCGCCTGGTGGCAGGAAATTTTTTTAGGTTAGATGAAAACAGTGCTTCCTCATCACTAGGGTTTACCAGAAGCTCTGATTTGAAGAGACTGAATGGATTGTGCTCCAAACCACAGGAAAGTCCCAAGCTCCAACCAGCACTTTCAGCCACAAACCCGCGGTCTGGGAGAAGAAGATCCTGAGACGGTCAGGTCGCTTCAAGAGCCAGGACCAAATTCCATAGACTATCTCGTTTGAGATGCTCGATTCTGTGAAGAACAAGGTGCCGATGGAGATGAGCTGCATAATGATTGCCCTGATGGTGCTGGGATGTATCGTGATAGTTATCGAGGGCAAGGAGGCTGCCAAAAGAAATGAGTCTTTAACAACCTTGAACTTAAAAAGAAAGCTCATCTGAGAGAGGAAGCAGCTCTGAAGGCCAAAACAGAGTAGCGGAAGTCTCCATGCCGGCCGGACTGTGAACATCCAGGAGTAATGCAACAACTGCCTGTGTTGAGAAGAGTGTGGTATGACGACCCACTTCCTAAATGTATGTCTTGCACAAGCTTATACCAGTTCCTCAAAGAGGTACAAATAAATTTTCTTGAAGAAAATTAAAAAAAGAAGAAATGCAAGGAAGTCCTAGAATGCCTGGATTAAAATAGAAAGAGAAGCATGCTATGTACCAGGAATATCAGAGCAATCATTCTTCAGAAGTGCAGAAAACTATTAATACATCATCCCTGGGCCCTCTTTGTGTCCCGTAGCACTGTTTGGGAAGTTTTTGGTGGTTCTTACTTCCAGGATGTAAGAGATGAATGCTGCCTGACCCATACAAGGAATCTTAGTGTGCATTAGTTTCCTATTGCTGCTGTAACAAATTACCACAAACTTAGTGGCTACCACAACAGTCATTTATTCTCCTTCTTCGGGCAGTCAAAATTCTAAACTGGTCAGCAGGCCTGCCTGCCTTCTGGAAGCTCTAGAGGAGGATCTATTTCCTCACCTTTGGAACTTCTAGAAGCTGCCTGTATTCCTTGGCATGTAGTCCCTTTCTCCATCCTCAAAGCCAGCAGCATCCATCTTCATCCTACTTGTTATTCCTCTTGTCTACCCTTGCCAATCCCAGCTTCCATCATCGCTTATTTTTTCTTGGGTCTCTCTTGCCCTTACAAGAGTGCTTGTGATTACGTTGAGACGATCTGTCTAACCGAGAATAATCTCCCCATCTCAAAGTTCTTAATGTAATCACATTGGTAAAATCTTTTTTACAATGTAAGGTGAAATAGTCACAGATTTCCATTGTGGATGCTTTGGGGGCCATTATTCTGCTTTCCACACAGTGTTTGTTGTAAATCATGGCATGTTGACACCTCCATGGACCCTGTGAGCCAAATGTGCCCTCTGCTTTCAGGTCCAGACCCAGAAAGTATTATCTATAAGCAACTCCGCATGGAAGGGTTCCTGGTGTACAACTGGCAGGGAGAAGTCCGTGAAAAGGCTCTGAAAGATTTGAGGAAATGGGTTTTAGAGGTAAGCAGCTCCACAACTGCCCCATTCCACTGTATACTTGATCTCTTTGCTTTTGGTACTCAAAACCATTAGTCCATCCGTTCTTCCCTCTGGTATATCATCAGTTTCTCCATGCCTATTGAATCACTGCTTTTCAAATACAGACATTCTCACTTTTCTCATCTTAACATAGGAGAGGAAACAAAAAGAACCCTTTCTAAATTTCATCTCCACTGCACTTACAAGACCACTTCACTGATTTCCTCCTTTGTAGCAAAATACCTGGACATGTTATCTATACACATACATGCCGACTCTCTCCATTCTTTCTTGAACCCATGTATCAGGTTTTTGCACTGCTGCCATTGCATAAACACTGCTGTCTTCATGGTCACCAGTGTCTGTCACACAGGGAAATCCAGTAGTCTGTCTGTACTATCACTTGGTTATGGGGGAATATTTTAGAGAGTGATCGCTCTCCATTACTGTACTTTCTTCCTTTGGCTTCCTTAGCACTTGGTTTTCCTCACTAATTAATCTTCTGCTGACTTTTCTTCTGGCTTCTCTCCAAATTAATAATAGAGGACCTGAGGCATGGTCCTTGGACCTCTTTTCTTCCCTATCCACACTCTATTATCCCTTCATTAGCTCGTCCAAGCTCCTGGCTTTAAATACGAGCAGGATCCTGAGAGCCCCCCAATTTTTGTCTCCTTTGCAGTCCAGTCTGGTACCTGGATGCCTAATATACATCAAAAACTCCTTATGTTTTAATCCTTCCTGCTCAACCTGCTCTACACTCAGACTTCACTATCTCAGAGATAGCCGTTCTACTCGTCTACTGCTGAGTGCAAAACCTTTGAAGTCGTGAGGTTTGGGAGCTCTTGGGGAGCTAAGGTGGGAAGATTGTGAGTTAGACGCCACTGTGGGCTATGTGGAGAATCCAAGGCCATCTCAGACTATGTAGTGAGACCCTGTTTCAAAAGCAAAACAAAAACCTTGAATTGTCTTTGGTGTGTTTTCTCCCTCAGATCCATGTCCAACCTTTCAGTAGGTCCTGATGGCTCAATCCTCAATATATGTACAGAATCTGACCAGCTCTTGCATGTCCTCTGCTCCTACCGTGGCCCAGGCTACCACACCGCCTGTTCTGGACATGTGCAGTAACCTCTATCTTCTATGTGGTCTCCCACTTTTGCATGCCTACAGACAATTCCCATCTGGGTAGCCAGAGTGATCTTTTAACTGTCATTCTTATGTGCAAATCCCTGCAAGCCTTTCCACTTCAGTTAGCATAAATCCAAAGTGCTTTATTATAATAACCTACAAAGCTGTACACAGTCTGGCCCTTATTCCTCTTTGATTTCATTTCTTTAGTGTTCGTGCTTTTGCTTACTCTGATAGGTATCCCTCCGTGCCCCATGACTGCTTCCTTAAGTCTCTCCACGTTCTTCAAGTCCTTGCTTAAAAGCACCTGAGAATGAGGCAACTTTTAAAATTTTTTGCTGGGGATGGTGGTACACGCCTGTAATCCCAGCACTTGGGAAGCTGAGGCAGGACTGCTGCAAGTTCAAGGCCAGCCTGGGGTACAGAGTGACCTCAAGCCCAGGCTGAACTGCAGAATGACACTCTCTCAAAACACAAAGATAAACATTTTTCATTGACTTGATGCATAATATTTGTACACACTTTTGAGTTACACTATGATTTTTGATATACAATGCATAATAATGCATATACAATGCATAATAGATGTATCAGGTTAATGGAGATATCCAGCACTTCTGTTATGCTTTCTTTGGTTGGAATACTATTCAAAATCTTCTCTCCTAGCTATTTTAAAATACGTATTTCAGAGTTAGTGGGACTTTGATAGAAAACTTTATAAACTTTTTTCACTTCAGTAAAGATTTGTCTTGCATCTTGCTGTCATTAAAGGCAGTTGATCCTAAAATTTCAGTCACTTAAATGTACCCACGAAACAAAAATATATAGTCTCCATTTTTCCCGGACTTTAATTTGCTCAATTATACCTCAGTGTTGTAGCAGCATTGTGTACCTGACACAGTGCTTTGATCTTTTCAGACCCTTGGTACTGACCTGAAGGAGATCTAAGAGTCCTTTCTCCTTTTGAGTTCGAATCACAGCCTTAATGTGGTCTTTCTTGCTTTATGTGCGTTTGCCTAATGTAAACGTGTTTTAATGCTTCTTGTTTGTATTGGGTAGCATGGGGATAAGATTTTAACTGGTTATTCTTGAATTGCTTCTACAATAAACCAATTTTATAATCTTTAAATTCATCAGCTTTTTACATTTGTGTTCTTTCCATTTAAGGCTTCTTAGATCTAGTTATGATTAATGGAGCACATTGATTTGAAGTTTCAGATCTTCCAAAGCACTATTTTGTAATAATTATTTTCTAAACATACTGCCTTAAAAAAAAAAAGTAAGAAAGTGACTGTGATACAAATAATGTTCCTCTTCTAAGTATTCATATTAAATATGAAATATTAATATTAAATATGCTCTTGGAGCATAACAGACTGAAAAATAGCAGTAATTATATAAGCCAGAATTCATACCGATCAGTGTTGAAACTCAGTGCAAAAACAAAAGGCAGTATCCAGTGATTAAAAATTTCATAGGTTTTGTACATCTGAGAAATGAGTAGTCAGATGAATTTTTATCTTTGCATGTTTTTATAAGAATTGTGGATGTGCCTACCTCAACAGTCATTTCTTGTATCTGGAAAAATATTTTCCACATTTTAAATGTTTTATATTAGAGATTTCTTTAATGAACACTTGTCAAATATATATATATATATATATATATATATATATATATAGTACCAATGTTGCTATTTTTTTGTTTTAGATGTAAGAGCATGCTCATGTTAGGTACTTACATAGATTGTTACGTTATTTTTTCTTATTTACTATCTTTTTGTTTGTTTCTGTGGTTCAAATATATTCTTTCTTGAAAGTAAAAAAAAAAATACATATTTAATTGGATGTAACCATAGTATGCAGCAGAATATTAGAATGAATGGGGGAACTTTTAAAATGACCTTATTTTAAGTTCAAGTATCCCTTTATTTCTGATCTCGTCTTTTTATCCATAGCAATCCCATTTGTATGTATTGCCATCTCCCTTCCATGAGACTGTAACCTCCATGAAGACAACATTCATGCATTTTATTTTCTGATATAGCTGCAACACCCAGAATAGGGTTTGAATCAATGTAAGCACAAAGGGGCTGAGGGAGGTAGCTTAGTGATATAGTACATGCTTAGCATGCTGAGGCTGTGGGTTTAGTACGTAACACCAAAAGAAAAGGAAATATATATATATATATACTAGATAAAAGTTGTAGAAAGAATAAATAGTAGAGCAGCACATAAGTGAGCCATGGCTGTCCTAGGTCCTAGGTCACAAAAAGCTTTCTTATAGCTGTGCCTTTGGGTCCAGAAGAAGAACCTCTTTTATCATGAGCTGTGATCATTTTCCCCCATTACCATGTGGACTTTTAGTCAATAGAAATCTAAGAGCTCAAGGTGCATTATCCTAGTTTTGGAAAGGAAGTGTGATATGATACTTCCTAATTCCTGGCCCATGGTCATTTCCCAATTCCAAAAAATAGATTGCTCCTCTGGCAGCCATTGGAGCTTGGCAGTTTTCCCAGTGTAACACATGGAGTGCTGGGCTGGGCTCTCTAGAATCCTGAGAAGAGCTGAATTATTTTTAAATTCCTAGCGTGTTGCTTTTTTGTCCTCTATGACAGAATGGAATCTTGCTTTTCCATGATCACAGCTAACAACAAGAAACCCCCGTGCTGGTGAGCATGATGTCTATAATGCTTATTTCTAACAAAGTGAAGCTGATTAGCTTCTACTTTAAGTAACTAGTGAATTCTAGTCTTTTCCTTTCCCTCTCATCTTGATTTTGTAATATACATTGTATTTTAAAACAGTTTTACATACTACAGAGAGCTCCCTCTCATATTGTCTGCATTCTATACCATAAATTCCCCTATCATCAACATTTTCTATTCTATTTGTATTAATACAGTAGCTAGGGCTACTGTAACAAAGTTTAAAGCAACAGACTGGGTTGCTTAAAAGGCATTTATTTTCTGAAGGCTCTGGATGTTGGAAGTCTAACATGAAGGTGTCAACAGAATTCTTTCTTCCGAGTCCTTTCCCTGCATCTTTATTTAGTCTTCTATTATGTCTTAATCTCTTAAAAGAACACCAGTCCTATTGGCTTATGACCGACCCATGTGGCCTCACTGTATCTTTCTTTTCATTTTTTTTATTAGTACATGTTTGTAGTACATAATGATTACAGTCCTCACGGGGAGTTGGTACACGCACGTAACACATCTTCATTCTTTTTTTCATGCCCTTCTTCTACCCTCCCTGCCATGTGTCATCTCTTGGCAGCCTTCCCTTTTGAAAAAGATTTATCTCCCTACTTTCTGTTATCTATCTTTTATTTTGCTCTTTATTTTGGGTTTCTCATATAAGAGAAACTATGCAGTATTTAAACTCATGCACTTGATTCACTCAACATGACTCAAGGTGCATCGATTTTCTTATAAATGACTCAAGCTTATCCTTCTTTATGGCAGAATAGTACTCCATTGTTTATAAAGACCACATTTTCTTATCCATTCATCTGTTGATGGGCATATAGGCTGCTTCCAAGATTTAGCTGTCATGAACTATGTTGCTATAAACATGGGTATGCATGTACCACTGTAATATGATGTCTTTAACACTTTCAGGAAGATACCTAGAAATTGTTTCTTTAAAGGCCCTGTCTCCACACACAGTCACATTGTGAGGTACTGGGGTGAGGCCTTTAACATACGAATTGAGGAAGAAGGGCTTCACATTTCAGTCTACAATAGTATTCATTCTCTTTTAAACATTAAACTAGATTCTAGCTTTCCATTCTATTCAGATTCTATGCCTGTTCAAAACGTAGCAATGAGCTGAGGGTTTCAAGTCAAGGATTCAAGTCGCAGAGCTTCCCTGTTTTCTGAGTGCCTTAAAACAAATAATTTTCTTCCTAAGTTCATACCTGGTGTCAACCATCAGTAGAACACCTTGGAGAAAAAAAGCTTCCAGTTATTTCCAGTCTGTCTCAACATAGACCCCTTAGGAGAATCTGAAAATGTAAATCAGCCCCACATAGCAGACTGTATCCCTGGGGGAAGAAAAATGAAAAATCTTCCTCCCTAAAGTAAATCCTTCCCTCCCTTGCTCCTAAATAAATGCTAAGCACAAATTGAAAGAACCTTGGGCCGGGGATTTAGCTCAGTGGTTCCGTCGCTTGCCTTGCAAGCGCAAGGATGGGAGTTCGATCCCTGGTACAAAAAAAAAAAAAAAAAAACACACGCGCACAGAAAAAGAACCTTGGCCTGAGGGGGATACAAATTATTGGACTGCCATAATTATAGACACGTCCCGAAAAAGCTCTACCACTGCAGGCCCCAATGGGAGTAAAGATTCTGCATTGTGTGACTACGAGAAATGACTTTTGAAACAGACCATCTACCCAACACTCACATTTTAAAGGAGGAAAGGCATGTTTGGGTTCACAGCTTGTAGAGGTTTCAGTCCATCAGTCCAAGGCAGGGTGGCATGCCACAGGGGCATAGCAGAGGACAAACAGCACACGGCATGGCGGCAGGAAGCAGATAAAGCAAAAAGGGTAGAGGAAGAGAGAGATAGACCTAGGCCACACATCCCCCCTGTGACCCTCCTCCTCCAACCAGACTTCACCTCTCAAATCACATTTAGCTATAAATTCCTGAGTGACTAGTCCATTGGTAATTATCACACCCCTGTGTTCCAGTCACCTCAACAAAGCCCACCTATGAACATGTCAGACTTTAGCGGGGACATCCAGATATAAACCATAACATAGACAGTATCTGGCAATGATGTTCTGTTCTGTATCTACTTCCACCTTTTCGGAAATCATTGCATTAAACTTGTTATTAAACTTGTCTGGGCTGGGGACATAACTCAGTGGCACAGTGCCTGCCTGGCAAGTGAAGCATGAAGTCCTGAGCTCAATCCCTGGTACCAAAAAACCCCCAAATGATTCTATACAATTTGTTTAGCAATTTCTAAATCATAGCCTGTGACATTTCTTCTTTCATACTGTGATCTGACACCTACCTACTGTATTCTTATGTGTACTTTGTAATGTTAATACACTATGTATGGAGATCTTGCCCCTCAAATTAACTCAGTTCACAAAAAACATGCCTCCATCTTATGAACTGTTAAAAACAATAAATGATAAATTTGTGCTAGGATGAGAAGAGAAAATCATTTGGAATATGAAATCAATGTTTGTTGTTGTTTTGATTCAGGGAAAAATCCAGTATCACGAACACATTACCAAAGGATTTGAAAACATGCCAGCTGCATTTATGGGAATGCTGAAAGGTGATAATTTGGGGAAAACCATCGTGAAAGCATGAAAAAAAAGACATACGAATTATCATAGTGTGAGATTTGGATGACTACTTAATTTTTCACTATTTGGTAAAAATGTATACTGTACAAATAATCTAAGAAATAGTAACTATAATGATCTAGTGAATAAACTACATTAAAGTGGTCTGTAATCAGTGACAAGTAATACAAATTTCATAGTTAACAACAGCCAGTCACCTTTTCTATCTACTGCTTTTTCTAGTTTACAGTAGCAAATAATGACTTTGGGGTCTGTATTAGTCAGTTTTCCATTACTGTGACAAAATATTTGAGATAATCAACTTATAAGGAGGAAAGATCTATTTTGGGTGTTTTGTAGGTTTCAGTCTATGAGCTGTCAGCCCCATTGCTTTGGTCCTGAGGTGACAGGAACAACTGGTGGAGGAAGCAGCATACCTCATAGCAGTTGGAAAGCAAAGGAGACCAAAATGGTGGGGCTGGGGATTTAGCTCAGTTGTTTTGGCACCTGCCTTGCAAGCTTAAGGTCCCAAGTTTGATCCATGGTACCAAAAAAAAAGAAAGATGCTGGAGTCCCAATGTCCCCAGTAAGGGCACACCCCTAATATTCTAATGTCCTCCCACTACACCCAACCTCCTAAAGTCTCCACCACTCCTCAGCAGCACCAGAGGCCAGTGACCATATCTTTTAAAACAGAAGCGTTGGTGATGGGGCACTCATTCAAATCATAACAGAGTTTGAAAGTTTAGTATCTCTGTGACCTTCGACTTCCGATTTTTCATCTGATCCCCAGTACCAAAAAATAAATAAATAAAATAAAAATAAATATAAAGACTATTTCCTATCTGTAGGGGACAGGGGAAGGGGACGTTACCAGAACCTCTGCAGTGAGTCCTGGTCTCCTGCGAGCCATGGCAGCACATGGCGAATTACAGGAAAGGTAGAAAAATGAGACTGAGAAGAAGCTGAGCTTTGGGTCTGATCAGTGCTGCTCTGGACAGCAAAGACAAAAGCCCCCAGCTTACCACACCTTTTATTCAGTACATCGGGAGAAACAAATGTAACAAATGACTTGCAGAGAGTTCAATAGTTCACATTGGGATAAACAAGGTGTAACGGAAGGCTTGCAGAGAGTTCAGTACATCTCCGGCAAACAAGATGTTAATCAGTCCAAGAACAATGAGGAACTGAGCAGATGTTTGTTCTCCCAGGATGTTTCTTGTCCTGGAGAATCACAGCATCACCGGATCACTGAAGTCTCAGTTGCGACCGGAGGCCAAACTGGAGTTATTCTGTAGCTGGGCTGTAGGCAAGAGAACTAGGCTAACCAAATGATTTTTCCCTAGAATTATGTAGCATTGCTCCCAACACCTATCCTCCACTGCAATGAGGTTAGGGCCAATGTGATGGATTTCTGGCCTGTGGAAGAAAGAATCCTAAGGCAGGGGGCCTGAAAGTTTCTTGGTTAAAGCATCCTTAGGACTTCAATCATTTTTTCATAGTGCCTGATGCCAAAAGAAATATCTAACAGTTCTATTTGGTAGTTACTGTAGTTCCAAACATAGTAGCCATAGTTTATGCTGCATCTTTCACTGTGTTATCTTCAAAATATTCAAATGTCCTAGGGAGCCCCCATCAGTTCTCTGCACTGTCCTAGAATATTTTGGCTCCCAGTTGGGACTTCTCCAAGCTGTTTCTAGGCCAATGTTTGTGTCTGACCTAGGAGGTTACCTATTCTAAACGCCATGGCTACAAAATGTTGGAAGACTGCCTGGGAATAAAGTTTTATTGAGTTAATCAGTTGAGACCTGTTGGCTTTTCTGTGGGTAGCATTGCCTTCTCTAACTTTGTACTGTGCAATATGGCTATGAATAACTGAGAATGCAAATATGCCACATTTCAAAATTTAAAAAACTGACAGTGAAGCATTTTTTCATTAAACACTACTTTATTGTTTTAATAAAACTACAATTCACTTTAACTATTGTATTGCAGAGGACACTGTTGTACTATAACTTATATAGGAACGTGCATTATTTTTAGTGTCACATGTAAACACACTACCAATCTCTAGTCAGTTTCAAAGACTGATTCAGGTGACTTTTTATGCATGGATGAAATATCACGATAGGTCTACTTGGCTATATTATGCAAATAGCACAAGAGTATACCTAAGCAGACAGCAAAGTCACACTGTTACATAAATCATAATCATAAATTGATATCTATTGTCTTAGTTTTCTAGTTAAAATTTAAGAAAATATTAAAAATATAAACAAATGCATAATACTGAAACAGAATTCAGTGAAGACACAGAAGCTCATACTATAACCAGTCAAGAAAAAAGGGAATAGAAGAGTATAGTGGATGTTCAATGATAAATGATAATTGCAATTTACAGCAGCAAACAAAACCACTGTTTAATTCCAGTGTGAAAGACAATAATTGAGATAATATTTAAGATTTACAGAACTTTTCAACAACTTAGTCAAAAACAGAATCCACCAAATTAGTCATATGAGAATTTTAACAAAACTGTTCAAACAAATTTTAACAGGATCTGAGTTTGTAAACTTAGCCAGCTATAAAACAGCTTGGTTGTTACACATACATAAATATGTGCACACACACCCACACACACACAAATGCACACACACAACCTCAGATTGATTAAAAATAATCATGTTAGATTTCATAATTTAGAAAATTGTGAGAAAATGACATCTAAAAACTCACTGAAACAAATATTTAAATACCATTAAACAATTTTGCTCACACAATATACATGAAGAAATCATATTTTTCCTATAGGACATATATTTCTAATAATATCAAAGATCAGTTGATTCAAAATTTGAAATTTTTCAAGTATTTTCTTTAGTTTTAGGTAAATCATGTGATATAAGACACTGCCCAAGAAAAACTTTGGATATGTTCCATCTCAAAGAAAAAACAAAATGTCAACTCCCTAAACTCAAACTGGTGACAGACACTTTTTGACAATTTTCCATCTTTCAGAGAATTTCAGCTAGATATAAAGATCAATTTCTATCATGAAGATGGAATTTTACCCATGTAAGCCAAAATATCGGGCATATCAGAATTTTAAAGCAAGAGGTAACTTTTCCTTCATTGCTTTATTGAAATGTACAAGTCATGCTGAAAATATTTTAACAATAAGAGTATTATGATGTACTATAACTTGGATAATATCCTGAGTTCAATCCCTGGTACCAAGAAGAAAAAACAAGGATTGTGGTGAAGATTGTACAAACTCAGTAAACTTATTAAAACTCACTGATCTATACAGCTGAAATATTTTTATCATATAAATTTATACCTCAATAAAATTTAAGAAAAGTTTATACTCCAGACCCCCAACTGATATTGAGATAAAACATCCACTTATGAAAGTTGGGAAATCTAACCTCAGGAAACAACCTGGAACAAGTCTCTTCTGAAGAGTTTTCTTTAATTCTTTCTATAAATTGTATCTTTTCAGAAAAACCCCACTAGTTTACACTAGCATATGATTCTTATAACCCATATTCCTTTCATGGCTAGAGTGCATTTGGTAGGTCCATTCAGGAATAACTACACAGATCAATCTGTCACACAGTATTTGAACTGCAGGCTTTTGAGGTTGAGAGACACACAAAGAAAAAAACAAAAACCTTACATAGAGAGGTAGCATTTAAAACCTAAGCACCTGAAATTACAGCAAATATTCCTGAGACTCTGATCAGCATTAAGATCTCTTCACTGCCATAAGCCCAATGTACTATAGTTTAGTTCTGTATTTAAAGGAGCTGCCTCAAATTTCAACTTTATTAACTTATTTCAGTACACTGTTGAGTCAGGAGGGCTCCTGTGGAGCTCCATGACCTGAGACCCAAATCTCACTCAGGGTCTTTCATTCCTTTTTCAGTTAGAAATTATTCAGACTTCACCAAGGTAATTTTGAATATTCAATACCTGTATATTCCATACTTTGTAGAACTACTTCCACACACACACAAAAAGTAAAACTGAAAACATTTTCATCAATTCTACATTCGTTCCTTGAACTTGACTAGCTATCAAATGGGGTCTCTCTTAATTTTAGCGTATATATCCTCCAGAATGTAGAGGATTAAAATACCAAATTCCTACAACGGGAAAGTTGGGTTATATGCAGGACAAGAGCTGACAAGTAAGAAAGTAGATTTCCCATTTAAAGGAGACAGCTGCTACCCAGATCCAGCTGAGTGCTCCGTGGATACATGAGCCCAGTTAGGGCAGCCCTTAACATTTTGTTTTTATTGTTCTTTTTTTTTTTTTTTTTTTTTGGTACTGGGGATCAAACTCAGAATCTTGAGCTTGCAAGGCAGGTGCAGGCACACTGAGCTAAATCCCCAGCCCAAAATTTGGTTTTTAAGGAGAAACCTCAACATGAAATTCCCTATTTTGAAATACTGGCAACTAAACATACACACATAAATACATATATACATTTACATATAAATATCCCACCATGAAGACAACCCAAAATATGACTCGGTCTAAGAGATATGACCTCTGCAATACTGAATGCTTACACTGCAATTGCAGGAAGCTGTACTTGCTACAGGCACAAATTGTAAAACTTATAATTCTATGTTGCAAACGAAAACCTACTCGGGAAAGGTGTTTTTGGCACGTTTCTTTCCTCTACATCCAATTTATTTTTGGGGGGACTGTGATTCTTATGGCTTGAGTTAACTCAAGTTCAAGATTTTTGGATTCTTAATCCCTTTAGCCAGTAAACAAAAGTTAAAATTTGGGGTATTCTATCTTAGTAGAATTTCCCTGAAAACAAACCTCTTTGAGCTTCTCTGATTTGTTCCTATCATATTTTAGGGATTCCTGCACCAAGTGTTTAAAAAGTATTCAGCATTCTCACTAAACTAGAAGTCCAGTATACTGCAAGAGAACAGTTTTCTATCAGAGAAACAATAAAATTCCAAAAATCAAAAATGTTTAACATTTCTACAGCATCACAATTATCAGAGATAAAAATAACAAAACAAAAAACACCTTAGAAATCATTAGTCCCATCCATTCACTCTACTGGTACAGAACCTACAATACAGAAAGGTCAAATGATTTCTACCAGGTTATATAGTATAAAGCTGGCAATCTGAGATAGTAATGTGAGTCCAGTCAAGTTCTTTCCATCTTGATACACTAGAGTGGGAGAATAGCAGGAGAGAGAAATCCTCTGAAGAAAAACACTTTTCAAATTTAAGACTGGCCTTTTAGAACCGTTTCACATCTCATACTTTCTTCACTTTCCACATGGCTTTATCTACTCTATTACCATTCATCGGCAAGTGACATCCTTGAAATGAAGAGGGATGAATGAAGAATAATTTCTCTAGCTGCTAGCCCACTGAAGTTGCAGCTATTAATCAATGTTGTGGTAGTTCATATCCCAGGATTTCCAGTATTTTGAACTAAATTTCCAACCCCCTGCCCCATCTTACTTTATTTGCAGAACTACTTTTTAGTGTGTGATGCCCGATGTCTGATAAGGCTTGAAATACTTTTAAATTTTTTGTCACATTCATTGCATTCATGGTCACTTGTTCTGGTATGAATTTTTACATGTTCTACAAGGATTGTGCTCCGAGTAAAGGTTGCTCCACAAAAGTCACACTCATAGGGTTTCTCTCCAGTATGAGTTCTGTAATGTTCATTAAGAGATGAACTCTGACTAAAGGTTTTCCCACAGTCTTTACATTTGTAAGGTTTCACACCAGTATGGCTTCTCATATGACGACTAAGAAGGGAATGGGCAGAGAAAGCTTTCTCACATCGGTCACATTTGTAGGGTTTTTCTCCTCTATGAAGTCTTTGATGATAATGGAGAGTTGAAAAATGGCTAAAAGTCGCACCACAATCATTACACAAATATGGCCTTTCTCCAGTGTGAATTCTCTCATGTCGCTTAAGGCAAGAAGCTTGTCTAAAGGATTTTCCACATTCATCACATGTATATGGTTTCTCCCCCGTATGAATTCTCTGATGTTTGGACAGGGAAGAGCTATGACTGAAGGATTTCCCACAATCCTTACATTTATAAGGTTTTTCTCCAGTATGAATTCGCTGATGTTGATAAAGAGATGAACTGTCACTGAAGGGTCTCCCACAGTCTTTACACTGAAAGGGTTTTTCCCCACTATGAATTCTTTGATGTTTTGTGACATTAGCTAGGGTGATACCTTTTCCACAATCATCACATTTGTGGGGCTTTTCTACATTTTGATTTTTATAATGTGCCTTGAGCGATGAACTACCACTATGAGCTTTTCTACATTCAGGACACATAGAGGGTTTCTCTACAGTGTGAATTCTATGATATTTGCTGGGGGGGGCACTAAAGCAAAAGATTTTTCCACATTTACTACATTTATGAGTAGTTTCTCCAGTTTTAGTTCCCTCATCTTTATTTGAGGTTGCATCTTTTAATTTCTTCTGACATTTTACACAGGTAGAGTTTTTTATCTTAGAATGGGATGAAATTTGTGTAAATGCTACCCCACACTTACCGCAATTTGGGGATTTAGCCCCCAGATGAATTTTCTTACATTTCTGATGTTCAGGAAGAGATGAAGATGAATTTAGGTCCTTTCCAGCTTCACTGTGTTTCTCTGACTTTTCAGCAGTATTCTCTCTACGGTTCAGAACAAGATCTGAATGAAAACTGAAGGGTTTCTTGCATTCATTAAACTTTCTACACTTCTTCAAGTAGGCTTTCAGATGTTTAGCTTTGTCAGAAGTCCATTTGAGTTTCTGTCCATTGGGGCTCTTTTCTGGGTCTAATACTTCACCCTTATTGTCTATCCTGTGAGTTTTCTTTTGTATTACTGATCCTTTTGAATGTCCCTGTTTGTCATGATCTTCCTTGGATTTGCCATAATGTTTCCGGAATTCTGCTATCAGGCCACAACCATCATCCTTGAAGCATTCTTCTATTATTTTCTCTAAAGTTAAATCTTCCATAAAAACATTACAGTTTTGAACAGACACCTCCAATTCCCCTTTAGGCTCACACTCTAAAAAAGAAATAACACATAGAACATTTCCTGTTTGCTAAACTGATGTATTGATACTGAAACAGAAACACAGAAAGTCATGATAAGGAATATGGCTTAGTTAGTTTTCAATTAGTGCTCTATTGAACAGGGGAAAGAAGAGCAATATAGGCAAGCAAGTTAACACAAAGGTTAGGAAAAATATTGAGGAAGATGGAAAGTATATGCTTCATAATTAACAGATGCAAGTTCTTATCCTTGTGTCAGATTTCTATTTCAAACCTATTCTTCTTACATCCAAACTTTTCTCTTCCGAAACAATGCTAATATTAATATTTACTACATACTTATCAAATGCCAGGTCCACCCCAAGCACTTTGCTTGCATTATTTTGCTTCATCTTTACCACAATCCAAGTACTAGGTCCTCCTATTATCTCTGTTTTATGGATGTGACACCTGGACACCTGAGTGTAAGCAGCTTGCCTATGGTCATATGAATTACAAGTAAGCTTGATTTTTAATCTGGTCTAACACCAAAGCCCATGCTTTTGATCCCTATACCATATGTCTTCTTCTCAAAGCAGACAAAGCACTAATTTTATACAAAATGTTTATCATATTACAATTATGCAATACCATGCATGCTACACTTTCAAAGGTTATCACAACCTGGCCCATTCAACTATAAGGATCCTCTAATCTGGCATACATTTCTGGTCCTTCCTACATTGCTGCACTTTTGCTCCTATTCTTTTGGTCTTAAAACTTCATACTACCTAGTATTGAATTTTGCAGCACCTTCAGTATCACATATAAATTTGACAGGGGCTAGGCTTCATGTCCCACAGTCTCCAAGAAGCTTTCTCCAGTACTGTACTCTGATTGTGCTCTTATCAGATCTTTGAATTCATTTACTAAGCATATAATTCATCCTGATTTTTCATCACAAGGTCACATCATTTTCATAAATTGATTTTAAACATAACTATAAAATACAAACTCACTCACAATCCTATTACCCAGAAGTTATCTGAATGTTCTTTTAGAAAATGTTCAGTATACTTTTGAATAGAAAACTGTACGTGTATTCTTACTGTTTTTCTTTTATAACTATTTTCCATCTTATCCATAATTCAACATAAAAATGATTTAATCAATCATTAGATATACTTTAGTTATTCCCTTAACCAACCTTTCTAACCTACTTACTGTTCTTTATTAATTTGCATTAGCCTTTTTGTTTGGCAACAAGGTCTCTCTATGTAGTTCAGGCTGACCATGAACTCATGGTGATTTTCCAAGTGCTGGGATTACATGCATGCACCATTACACCCGGCTGATTTGCATTAGCTTTGTAAAATTCTGGCTACTGACTCAGCTTTTCAAAAATTTTTTGTGCAATCTTGTAAATGACTTTTTAAAGAACTTATACATCTACAAGCTGTTTCCTCAAAATAACCATCTTGGGCAAGGGATATATTTTATACCAATGATTTTATAGCTGAGGCAGGAGGATTGCTAAGAGCAAGAGGCCAGCTTGAACTATGTGGCAAATTCAGGGCCAGCCCAGTCTATACAGTGGGACCCAGTGTCAAAAAACCAAAAACGACTCTTCCTCACCAACATTTCTTCCTTCTCTTTCTCATTCACAAGCATCAGACCTGCATCATGTTCTTGTTTTGTTTTGGTTGTTATTTTTTTTTTTGGTACTGGGGATCAAACTCGGGTCCTTGAGTTTGCAAGGCAGGCAGCAGAACAATTTAGCTAAATCCCCGGCCCCTTACATCATGTTCTTATAGCTCTTCCAGCTTCTCCCAAGTCCCTCCCCATTTGTCCTCCTGAAATCTGCCCCAATAAATCTCCTGCACAGTTAATCATGTCTTGGCATGTACTTCTCAAAGGACCCAAAACCAAGTCTCTCCCGTTAAAAAAATATTTCAAGAGCTGGTCGGTGTAGCACATGCCTGTAATCTCAGAACCTGGGAGGCTGAGGCAGGAGGATTGCCATTGGTTTGAGGTCAGCCATGGTTATATATTGAGTTCAAAGCCAACCTCAACTACATAACAAGACCCTGTTTAAAAAAAAATCCAGTTGGTGCATTGCTGGCACATCTGTAATCCTAGCTACTCCTGAGGCTGAGGCAGGAGGATCACAAGTCTGAGGCTGGCCCAGATAATTTAGTAGACTCTCTCAAAATTAAATTGTATTCAATTTTAAAAATAAAATAAGGGCTGAGGATGTAGCTCAGTGGAAGAATACTTGGTCAGCATTCCCAAGGCCCTGAGTTCAATTTGCAGTATAAAGAAAAAAAAATCCAGAAGGCAAGTGATCTCTTCTAATCACCCTTATATTTTTGCATCAGGCCTGCCCAACATGTTAAAGGCTCTTTCCAATGTACTTGGTAAACAACTCTTTTTATTTCCTTCATCTCTCCAACTTACCTGGCCTGGAGTCTTTTGAGAGTTCTTTTTCTATTAGTCTTGATAATTCAACCCATTTTAGCTGAGAAATCAAATCTAATTTGGAAACTGGAAAGCCTGTTCATACAGAACAGAATGGAAAATGGTTATGCACCGAATAAGACATTTCAGCATGCATGTATAGCACTGGGCTGTCCAGGCAAGAAAAAAGATGCTATCAAACGCACAGAGTTCAACATTGGAATCAGATGAGGAAATGGGGGAAATGAGGCTCCACACTTCCAAATACTGAAGCAAAGACCTTTTCTTGGAGGAAACATCACAAAGAATATAGTTTTTAGAATCCACTTATAAGATCAGTCATATCAATGTGAAATATGGAGAAAAGGGGCAAAAGGGAAAGGGAAGTGGGAGAGATAGGGGATAGAAAAGAAGTGAATAGAAGTAACATGAGAAAATGAAAAAATGGAAACAAAGTCTTTATAAATGAGGAGGGATGGAGGGGTTGAAGGGAGGGCAGGGGAAGGGGGAAAAATAAGCACCAAGAGAGATTATGTAAAGATGCAAATTTCCAATATAAATTTCATTATATTGTATATCTAAAATGTACCAATAAAATAAAATTTAAAAAAAAGATCAGTCATATCAGTTCCTGGATGGCCAGGTAAAACAAAGTATGGGGGAGGGAGACAGAGAGGGAGAGTTTTCACATATCACCTATATTTCAGTAACAGAGGACAGAAAGATACCCAGCTTAGTTGCTAGACCATCAGGAAAGGATATCTTTACCCAAAAATTCTAGGTTCCTTAGGTTTTCCTGTAGCACGTCCTTATACAGCTCTTTCTGAAAAGGCTCCAGCTTCCTCCACTCTCTTCTAGAAAAGGTGATGGCCACATCTTTGAACACTATGGATTCCTAGAACATCAAACACAGTCCTTTTGCTTTATATCACTCCCAAACAGATCCAAAGGATGCAGAAAAGTGGTTAGGATATAAACTAGCAGTTTTGATAGTATTCAGGTTTTAAATCATTCTAAAGTAAGCTATGGAGTAGCTGTTATATGACTATTAGAAGTGATGCAGAATAAGGATATTGAGTAAACTCTGCCTCTCCCATTCAGTCCCTGGTGTTAAATACTGTACATGTATGCTAACCCTAACCCTGACACTAAATTTAACCCTAACACACTAATTTCTAGGATTAAAAAGAAAATCAGAAATGAAGGGTATGATGTATATCCCAAAACACCAAATTTTCAGGATTAATATAAGGTAACTATTTATATCACCAAATATCTTCCATATTTTAACTTCCAGTTTATGTACAGCAATTATCCTCTGTGTAGAGTAACATACATGTGGAGATACTCCATATTTACAAACAAGCAAACTGACTCATTCCATTTTCTATTGCATACTCTGCATGAAATTTTGACAGGCAGTATAACAGTACTATTAGCACCTATAGTGGCTTCCTATGGATGTAATATCACAAACAAATTACCATAACCTCAGGGGGTTAAAACACTAGAAATGTATTCTCTCATAGCTCTGGAGGCCAGAAAGAGGAGATCAAGGTGTTTGCAGGGTATTCCCTTCAGATTCTCTCAAGAAGTCAGTTCCTGGCCTCTTGCCGCTTCTGGTGGCTGCCAGTACTCCTTGGCTTGTAGCCCTGTCACTTCAAATTGCCTCCCTCTTCCCATCATCATCTCCAATTTGTGTATTCAAATTTTCTCTGCCTCCAATAAGGACATTTGTGAATTCCTTAACCAAAAACTCTTAATTCAATCACACCTATAAAGATCCTTCTTCCAAATAAAGTAACATTCACAAGTGCCAGGGAGTAGGATGTTCTGAAGTCATTATTGGACTAATATAGCACTATTATTCATTTATCAATAATTTTTTCCTATTTAGTAATTAATAGTATATAGAAAACACATTGATTTGTAACCAGCGACCTTTCCCAGATATTATATTAGTTTCAGTACTTGCTCAGTTGATTCTGTGAGGTTTTCCAAATGGACAATAATATTGTCTGGAGTGTAAATTTGCTTCTTTCATACTATGACATTGGCTAAAATGTTCAGAAAATATTGATTAATAGCACTATTTCCTTGTCATTTTACTGACACTGTAAAGACTGATTTTTATTTTACACTGTCTAGCTGGAGATCTTCTTTATCATAGTAACAATACTATTTGTACCTAATTTTACTAGGAGTAACTGGTGAGTTTTAGGAAACGTTCATGTTTAGTGCCAGAGTTATGAAACTGTGATCTCACATAAATAGCATGTGAAAACGCACTGTGAATTCCTCGTATTATTTTGTTTACTTATACTACTAAAAGTTTAGTTAAGTGTCCATTTAAGAATGAAAACCAGTGAAAGGAAACTTACACATGACTCAGTATTTGGAACCAGTTTATCTTCTTCTGAGTTATCCTCTTGGTAAACAGCAGAATCCTGAGCTCCTGGATCTAGGAAAGGGGGAAAAAAATCAGTCCAGCTTTCAAATCCAGTCTTCAGACTAAAAAAATTTTTTTTCAGACTAAAAAATCTTTATATACGGTACATGTTACTGAGATATATAGTGGGGGAAAAAGTTTCTCCTACTATATAATAGAACTCTGCTGTGATTCCATATGTGTATCAAGGGGTTCCCCACACCAACCATGCAATTATGCAATGCACTCTCCAGTGGATACCCACTTGGTGTCCTCCAATTTAATTCTGATGCTATCTGCAGATAACATCACATTTACAGGCTGAAGTCGGTCCCACAATACTGCGGCCCCCCTACCCCCTTTCAGCCACCAATCTTGGCCTCTGGTACCTCTGACACCCACAAATCAGAGTTCCTCCAAACTTCTCCTTGGGTTGGAAACATTCTAATGGCTCAAAGAACTCAGAAAAAAATATTTTACTGACATTTACCCATTATTACAAAACATACAGGTGAACAGCCAGATGGGATGGATGAATAGGGCAAATCACACAGGAAGAGGTCCCCAGCTTTCTGAAATTGGCTAAGGCCGAGACACACTGGGACATAAACTCTTTCCATGCCCTTTTCAGGTACACCAACCTCCATTAACTTTCATGTGTTCAGCTGTCTGGAAGTTCTCAAACCCTATCCTTTTGGAGTTTTCAGGACGTAGACATGATTGATTTCAGCCCCTCCCCACCTTCAGCAGTGGAAGGCAAGGCTTAAGAGTTCCAGCCCTCTAAGTGCAGGTTGGTTCCCTTAGCAACCAGCCCCTAAATGGTGGTTATTTAAGGGCTTTCCAAACATCAGGTGCCAGGTATGGTGGCACATGCCTGTAATCCCAGAACTCAGGAGGCTGAGAGAGGAGGATCACTGTGACGTCAAGGCCAGTGTGGACTACCTAGTGAGACCCTGTCTCGAAAAATAAAAATCAGCTCACTAATAAGCTCAGGTACATATGAAAATGGCTCAGGAGCTGTCCTGGAACAAGTTTTAGGAGCCAAGAAGAAAGGTTATTGCTCCAGTCACTTAGGAAATTACAACATTACAGGAGCTGTGAGCCAGGACCTACAGACAAAAACTAAAATATGTATTTCATAGTATCACAATGTTTCATGTTTCTCTGGAGAAAAGGTAAGAAACAAAGTTTCCACACTATTTGAAAACAGAACAGCCAGAGATGTTTCTTATAAAAACCCAGAGTTTTTTCCCCTACCACATCAAAAAGTTCTTTCAATTCCTAGGCTCACAAAAACTAATTTCCTTCATTCAATAAACCCTTGGCTTTACAATATTTAACTTGTAATTATACAAGATATACTCAGGTAGAACAGCATTTCTCTTTCACCTCCATTGTCCGTCTGAGCACAATGCCCTGCTAAGTGTCATGCGAATGTGTTTTTTGAGTAAAGGCAGGAGCTGGTTTCAAGAACCCACTCTGCATGTTGGATCACCAGCAGCGTCTTAAGCAGTTTTATTGATTAGACAACCAGTAAAAATTAAAATTGCATAATCAAAAACCAATGAAAATGAATTTAAAGAAAATGTCCTTCTTTACTAAATGCTAGCAATCAATTCTTTATTATAGGTGGCATCCACACCATCCAATTTTGGAGAAACACCACGTTGCAGTGATGGGTAGAATTTCTTTTTCCAGGAGTTGAGATACAGGGAAGTAGTGTTTACCTCTGTATATTTATTTTGTGGTCATGCAGCTAACTGGTGTGTCTAAGATGTAGGTTTCCTGACTACTGTCTGATGCCACTGCAACACGGTGCTTTTTCAAAACTCAGCCCTCTGAGGTTGATGCCCCTATGTAAAGACTTGAGCACTCTGCAAGGTGGAACAGTTTCCTTAAATTAATCCTTCATCTTTGATTACATAATTCTAATTGTTAAATTTTAGTCTTAAGACTCCTCCTTACTAGTAAATTCCTTCCTCTGAGGAGTTTATTTCACACTTTGAAGAGATTCTCCCACTTCCTCCATCTATAAATCTCACCTTCCTTTTCTTCAAGTGTTTGTGTTAAATCCTCTACCAGCATCACCACCTCCTCACTATTCTTAGGGTGTTGGGACTTTACCCAAATCCCAATCTCCCCAGGCAAAATGGTCAGGAATTGCTCGAACACTAATAGTTCTAAAATCTGTTCTTTTGTGTGAAGGTCTGGTCTCAGCCACTGAATGCAGAGCTCCCAGAGTTGATTCAGGGTTTTCCTGGGTCCAGCCTCTTGTGAGTAACAAAAACACCTGAACTTTTGTCTGAAAGACTCTGGGTCAGCAGTGTCTCCTCTTAAGATAGCTTCTTGGTTCCCAGAAGTATTCACTCCTGGGACCTTGTTTTGCTTGCTTGTGGCCAGAATTGGATAGGCTGGGGAAATGGCTGTCATCGTGTTCAGGGGCACTACAGCTTGCCCTGCTTATCACAAGCTGGAATGTGGTCCCCTGTAGATTATTTTGAGTATCAGTACACTCCACCAAAAGGCACGATACACAGGCAAATATCAAGGTTTCCAGGGATCCAGTTTACAGTCTTGAGCAACTCTGAAAAAGAAATATAAGACATAGATAAGTGAAACAAACTGTTAATCCTGAAGACATTGGTTTGGTTCACACACACTCTTAGGAGGTTTAGATCAGCCCTAGCTCAACTACTTTATTAAAGGATAATTTTCTTCATAGGTCAAAAGCCAAGAGTTATCCACAAGTAAAGATATCCTCCAGGCAGGCAGCTACTTTAGACTTACTCCTTTTCAGAAATCTTATCAGAAAAGACTCATTGTTCCCAGGGATAGTCATAAACCTACTTAATTGATAACTCCTGCCCTCTCTCAAACTGCCACACATTTCCCACCAGTTGCTCAACTCGGAAGCCCGACTTCAAATTCGACTATCACATTTCTCTTCCTCCTTACTTTTTACATAATTTTTTAGGGGGGGTACCGGGGATCAAACTCGGGACCTCTGTCGGCAATGAGCTAAATCCCTGGCCCACTTTTTACATAACTAATAACCAAGTTCTGCAACTTTATTTTCCAAGATTCTCTCCATGCTATCTACTGAAACTGCCTGAGGAAGGCTTCTTCAATCTGGTCTCACACTGCAGGCGAAGGATTTCTTCTGATGTGCAAGTTGATTCTGTCACTCCCCTGCTTACACTCCCTCACTGGCCCACAGTCTCAGCTAAATGTCAACCACAGGGTGGCATAACCACGGAGACAGGCAGGGATGACCTCACCTCGTGCTCTCTAACCTACCCTGAGGACATTAGAGACACAAAGAAATAGCTCCCCCTTCCCAGCCTCAATGCTCTCCTAACCTTAGTATCCATCGGAGTTACTCCCCCTCCTTGGAATGCTGCATTCTTCCCTTCTCCTACCAAACTTTCATTCATTCTTTAAAGCCTCTTTTCAACTGTCACCTCTTGTGTGAAGCTCTCTTTGGTTCCCCAAATGGCCCTTTGTGCACACCCTCCCCTGTGTTGCACGCTTTCATTCACTGCACAAATGACTGAGCATGGACAATGCGCCGGGAGCTGGGCACACAGCGGGCTGGGCGGTCCAGCGGAGCCTCCGTTCTCACCAAGGGCCGAGCAAATAATAAAAGCTCGGGAAGCACAAGGGAGAGGGTGTGCGCTTCCCATCGCGATTATCATACCAACAGCAACTCATCTCAGAGCACACAGTATCCAAGTGCAGCGTCCCGTTTATTCCTGTGCCGGGTGTGAGGTGCCCACCCGGTACCTAGCGCTCTTCTGAGTTCGGTGAAAAAACATACTGGGCTCCGTCTCCAGGGAGCTTACCATACAGGCTCCGTGAAAATGTGACGCACGCACAAGTGTCAGGCCGAGGAAGGGAGGAGGGGGCGGTTTTCGCTAAGGGGTTACAGTATTTGCAACGTCTGGAGGTACTTTTGCTGATCTGGACCGGCGAGAAAGATGCAGATCTAGGGATGCTGCTAAATATCGGGAAAAAGGGTCAGCCCCCCGCCCCCGCCCCCCCGTACACATACACACAAAGCAAGAAATTATCCCGCCCAACATGCCAACACTGCCCAAGTTCAGAGCGCCCAGGCACAAGCAGGGATGGAGGGAAGCCGGCTGGACCCTGCAGGAAAGCGCCCCACTCTCGAAGAAGTAGCCTCAGGGCACACCCAGATGGGTCTGCTGCTGTCCACCCGCATCTCGCCCCAGCTCTGCGCTCCAAGCCTGCGACCTGGCCACAGCTCCGAAACTAGGGTCCCAGGACAATACCTGCACCCGTCCGCAGCCAGCTCCACTGAAGTGAGCTTCCAGAAGCTCGACCCGCAACGACTGCCCGCGCAAACCCGCGGGAGCCACTGCGCCTGCGCAGAGGCTCTTACCTAGGATTCCCAAAGAGCGCTCCTCCCACTAACTCAAAGTTCTGTGCTTTCCATAGGCTTCCCCCTGTCCAGTTGCGCATGGTTAACGGAAGCGGTTGGTGGGCTCAGCTGCAGAATTATTGCTGGGCCAGAGGCCTAGAGGCCTAGAATCCTCTCAGGTTTTCAGGTCTAAGCGGTCACTACCATTTTCTGTAATCCAAAGTGGAAAAAGCCACTATAGAAGTATATTAGCAATACATTCAGTGCAAGTTGTAATTAACACTGCAACTAAACAAATGTTCATCTTCTCACACACCTGCCACCGTAATCCAAAACAAACCACTATCAAGCCTCACCTGGACTGTTGAAATAGCTTCTTGGTTTCACCTTTCTTCTCTTGTCCATTCATAGGCTAGACAGATGTTTATAACATCATACAGATTAGGTACCTCTTCTGCGTAAAAATCCTGCAAAAACTTTGCATTTCACTCAGAATAAAAATTCAGGTCTTCACAGTGGGTCTTTAGAGTGGCCTAATACAGTGAAAGTGACTCTGCCAAACATCTACGACTGGATACATTCATATAGCTAGCACCTAGATAGAGAAACAGAAGAATCACTTTACTTGTTTTCATATCCCACAATCTAGAGCCTAGTGACTAGATTCAGATGCTATGTGCTCTCTGGGTATGGCTTCTTTCATTCAACATTATGTTTATGAGATTTAACAATGTTGCTTCATGTGATTATCAATCAGTTATTGTCATCGCTAAATAATATTCCTCTTTCACCTGTCACTTAGTTTCCTGTTTTCATAACCCCTTAGCCCAGGATCTGTTGTCCTATACGGAGGTGTGGAGGAAGTATGTATTTATGTTTGTGTTTGTGTAAAGGGAAGGCTGATTTCCCTGCCTTCCTTCTGGAATCACACTACTTTAAAGAAATTGAAAAGCCAAGTTCTTACCTACTCCTCCCCACTTCATATTTTACAGAAAATAAGATCCAGCACAGGGAACAGGTTTGCCAAAGATCACTTGGTTGGTAAATTGACAGCTGACCAGCTCCAAGCCAAAGCCTTTTGGGAGGGAATACATCTCCCCCATCTCTAGAGGGAGTAGGGCAGGCTAGGAATATGACCAACAGTCCAGGGTAGATTTTTAAAAAGCTGTTGCTGTTAAATGTTGTAAAGTGTCAAGTTCTGCCTACTAGGAATATTACAGATGAAAAAGGGGCATTCCTGATTGAAGCCCTGGCTTCCCCTACTGCTGGCAGACTTTACATATCTCCTCGGGATCTTGAGGGCTCTTGTGTATCCAGTGTGGAGGCCCTGAATAATCTAAAGATCTGAGTTACTTCAAGGACAACAAATCCTCACTTCTCTGGGACTCAAGGGACTCCAGGGACTCCAGGAACCTTACAGCCAATGGGAGGCCATGATTTTCTTCCTAGGAGAACTGATCATCCCCTGGAAAAACAAAAAAACCTCTTCTTCTTGGCTATGTAGACACACAGGGAGTGGTATGTACTGGAAAGAAATAGCAAACTACCCACTAGAGAAGAAGATGAAGATATGAGCAAAGGAGCATTCAGTAGAGTCAAGACCCTGAGAGACTGAGAGGAAGCACAGGTGGAGAAATTAGCTTTAAACAATCAGAGGCAAGCCCTAGTGTTCCTTGTAATACAAGAAAAGAAGGCAAGAAATGGTATAGGTTCAGGGAGATATTTAACTTGTGCTGAGAGATCATCTACTGAGACCTCAGCAGAAATGAGGTAGCAGAATGTTGGTGAAAGTAGATTAGGTTTGAAATCGCAGCTGGGGAGAATGAGAGCTGCCCAGAAAAACACAACTATTTCCCCACAAACTTAAAGGCAATTTGAGATTAGAAGATACCAATTTATGTCATTCTCTATTTGAGCAATGAATGATTTTTCTCAAAGTAGCTCCAAAAAAGATGCAAAGAACTGGGACAGTTGGATTGATCTAACATATAAAGTTTTTTAGCATGAGTTTCACAGGAGAGCAATGAGACAAGCAGTTGAAGATGTATGAGCAAACATGTTTGAAATGATAAATGATAGAATCCAATTTGGATAAGTAAGATGAAGGTGAGAGTATGTAATATAAAAGAAGAAAGTAGCCCAGGTGCACACCTGTAATCCCAGCATGTGGGAGGCTGAGACAGGAGGATCATCATGAGTTTTGAGGCCAGTCTGGGCTATATAGTGAGTTCAAGGGCAGCCTGATATGTATAGTGAGACTCTATCTCAAAAAAGCAGAAAAGGAAAATCAAACTTTATTGATTAATGTACTTACAAAGTTAATCATATACCCACTATATGACCCAGCATCACACAGCTAGGTATTTACTCATGAAAAATGTAAACACCATATGGGGATGTTTGTGACTGTTTTATTAAAAATTGCCCCAAACTGAGACACCCACCCCACCCCCTTCACAGAGGAGGTGAGCCTCTCAGGTGCCAGCACCTCCTGACTCCCCCTTGGCTGTGGCCAGCCATTACCTGGATCTACACTGCAGAATTGCAGGGGTCATAAAGGTCATTGTTCTGAATTTGAAAAGATAGAGCAGAAGTGAACAACAGAAAGAGGGCCTCTCTGAGGACCCTTCATGAAAATTAAAGCCCACAGGAAAAGTGAAGAAAATCTCGGCAATAAAGGCACACCAGACCACCTTAGTTGGGGGAGCACAGGTGTGGACCAGAGCAGCACAGCTGCAAGCAGATTCCAGCCAGGGCTCCGCCCCTACCCCAGAGGATGGGCCACACAGGCCCAAGACAAGGGCCTGCCTGGAAAAGAGCTGCACAGGCACATAAGCAACAGCCAGAGGTTCAACCTGATACCATCAGTAAGTACAGGAGAACCTAGCCAGAAGCTTGCTCACACAACAGGAACTGGGATGCACAGCCCCCAGCCAAAGGCCCTCCCAGACAACAGCTACATGGGGGCCCTAGCCAGTGGCACACCTAGATACCATCCCAAATGTGCACAGGCCCAACCAGAAGCCCACCCTGACAACAGGTCAGCTCAAGGATCCAGAAGGCCACCTTTCTGAACCCAGGAATTAGTGTACTGGTGAGCAGCAGAGAAAAGGCAGCTCTGTGGCTTGCTGAGAAATGAAGACCACTGGGTGAGCAAAAAGTTGCCTCAACAAAGGCACAGCAGGCTGCATCTGTTGAAATGAGAAGACACATAAACAAGTCTCAAAACCAGACTTCCAGATCATTTAACACAACCCCAAAGGGAAACAAAATGGAACAATCTGATACTCAATCACCTGGACTCACCTGAACTGCCAACAAAAGAGGACCTGGAAAAAATGAAATCAAAATAATTTCTCAGATAACAGGAGAGATTGTGCCCATAGTATAAGACATGGTTAATACATCTGGAGCAGACACGGATTTTAAAAAATAGAGGTTGAATGCAGAACTAGCGATTGGCCGAGAACGGCGTGGGGCTGTGGCTCAGCAGGCTGGGCCTGGCCCGAGGCCTCGGGATTCAGCTGTGGTGCGCTGCCTGAGCGTCGGCGTGTTCCATGGGCAGCAGCCAGGGCCGTGATGACAGACTACAGCGAGGAGCAACGAAACGCATTGGAGGCTCTGGCATCTATCTACCCCAACTCCTTCACAGAAACTCTGGAGTTGCCACCAGTGCTTTTCAGTATTATCAGAAAATCCACCCAGCTTCACCATCACTGTGACATCTGAGGCTGGAGAAAATGATGAAACTGTCCAGACTACCCTCAAGTTTACATACAGTGAAAAATACCCAGATGAAGCTCTTCTTTATGAAATATTTTCCCAGGAAAACCTAGAAGATAATGATGTCATAGACATTTAAAAATTATTAGCATTACAGGCTGAGGAAAATCTTGATGTGGTCATGATCTTTAGTGACAGCAGTGCAAGAAAAATTAAATGAAATAGTAGATCAGATAAAAATGAGAAGAAAGGAAGAAAAGAAACTAAAAGAAAAAGAAGCAGAAGAAGCAGATAAGCAGTTATTCCATGGCACCCCTGTTACAACTGGGAATTTCTTATGTTGGAAAGCCAAGTTTGATGCAGAACTCTTAGAAATTAAAAATAAACAGATAAAAGTAGAAGAGCAAGCAGGAAAAAATAAATTAAGTGGTAAACAGCTGTTTGAAACTGATCATAATCTTGACTCATCTGATATCCAGTTCTTGGAGGATGCTGGAAATAATGTGGAAGTAGATGAGTCTTTGTTCCAGGAACTGGATGACTTGGAGCTGGAGGATGTTGAGGATGACCCAGACTACAACCCTGCTGGCCCAGGGAGTGACTCAGAGGACTGATGCACCATCTCTGGAGAGCTCCACAGCCACAGCATCTGTGGCTGTGCTGAGAGGCATTTAATTTTCCTTTCTTTTTTTTCTAAGAAAAAATAACTCTCAGGAGAATATTCTTCTGATAACTTTCACCATTGAACTTACACTGACCATAAAACTTCAAAAAAAAAAAAATAGAGAAGCTGGGGAACATGATAGAATCCCAATACAGGAAACAAATGGAATCTATAAAAAAGATGCAAACATTTCCAGGAGATTAAAAACTCCATTGAAAGTTTACACTTTGGCAGAATGAGCCAATGTGAGGATAGAATTTCAGATATAGAAGATAAGACTGCAATTAGTGACAGGAAAAGAAACATTTCTTTAAAATAGTAAGGAACCATGAGAAATCAATCCAGCAGCTGCTAGATGATGCAAAGAAGAATAACATAAGACTGATTGGAGTCAATGAAGAAAGAGGAGAGAGTGCAGATGACATAAAATAATTGTTCACAGAAGTAATGGCAGAAAACTTCCCAAGCAGGGGAAAAGAACTTGACATACAGATAAGTGAGGTGTATAGGATGCCAACTAATTGTGATCCAAAAAAAAATCTACACATAGGCATATAATTGTTAAGATTCCAGAAACTCAACAGAAGAACAAAATTCTACAAACAGTTAGAGAAAAGAAACAAATCACATACAAAGGAAAGCCCATCAGAATCACAGCAGACTTGTCAATGCAAACCCTCAAGGCCAGAAGAGCTTGGAGTGATGTATTTCACACCCTAAAGGAAAACAGCCTCCAACCCAGATTAATGTACCCTGCAAAACTATCTTTCAAAACTGATGGAGAAATAAGATACTTTCATGACAAAGAGCACCTCAGGAACTTCAGGAATATCAAACTAGCACTCCAAAAAATTTCAGACAATATCCTAGGAAAAGACAATGAGGATCACAACCCCAGGAAGTCCCACAGAATGAATCCATCGGACATGATAAGAAATTAAATGCAAAGGGGGAGAATCCAACAAAAAGAAAAAGTCATGACAATGATAATTCAATATGTATCAGTTATAGTCATCAATGTGAATGGTCTCAATTCACCAATCAAAAGAAATAGACTGGCAGAATGTGTCAAGAAGCAAAATCCAACAATATGCTGAATACAAGAAACACACTTAATTCAAAAAGAAGCTCTTAGGCTAAAAGTTAAAGGGTGGAAAACAATACTCTATGCAACAGGAACCCCCCAAAAAGCAGGAGTAGCTATCCTCTTTGAAGATCAAGTAGATTTCAAACCAAAATCTGAAACACTTCTGGTACCAAGAATTTCAGATAAGGGATAGTCAACCTGTATGTACAAATCTATTGTGAACATGTGTTTTCATTTCTCTTAAGTTAAAAACTTAAGAACAGAACTGTTGGTTCTTAACAGTAATACAAGAAATTTCTATATTGTTTTCCAAAATGGTTTTATCCTTTTACATTCACATTAGCAGTATTAGAAAGTTCTAACTGGTTCACACCTAAGCTGACATTTGTTCTTTTAAAACCTTTAACTTAATCTCCCTAATGAGTGTATAATACGATCTTGTTATTGTACTGATTAGTATTTTCCTGATTATAGTGTTGCACACCTTTCCTTGTGCTGTACTGGCTATTTATCATCTTCTTGTATCTACTTTTTAATTGGATTGCCTATTAAGGAGCTGTAAGAGTTCTGATATATTCTGGTTATATGTATTATAGGTTATATGTATTATAAATATATTGTTTAAGGACTACATTTCATTTTCTTAGTGATTTTTTTTTGTGTGTGTGTGTGGTACTGGGGATTGAACCCAGGTCCTTGCACTTGCGAGGCAGGTGGCAGAACCACTGAGCTAAATCCCTGACCCTTAACGATGTCTTTTAAAGTTTGAAAGGTTGATGGAATCTCATTTACCATTTTTTTTCTTTTTTACATCATGTTTGTTGTATCCTAGGAAATTCTTGCCTACCCTAAATTCATGAACATTCTCCCTTACAACTTCTTCTTAAAGGGCTGGGGATTTAGCTCAGTGGTTCTAGTGCCTGCCTCACAAGTGCAAGGTCCCAAGTTCAATCTCTGGTACCCCCCAATAATGATAGCAACTTCCTCTTAAAGTTTTATAGTTTTAGGCTTTCATATTTAGGTTCATAGACCCTTTCAAGTTATTTTTATGTATGGAAATAAAGGGTTGAGGTTAATTTTTTACATACAGCTACCAGTTGTTCTAGTACCATTTGTTCAAAACACTATCTTTTCCCCTGCCTTGAGTTCAGTTTATGTTCTATAAATGTTAATGTTAAATAATCTTTCAAAAATCAGTGGACCATATATGTGTGGTTCTATTTCTAGATAATGTTTTATTCCATTGATCTATATGTCGTTCCTTACTCCAACATTGCCTTGATTACTGTAGCTTTAGAGGAAGTCTTAAAATTAGGTACTAAATGTCTTCCAACATGGTTATTTTTTTTCTTTTTACTCTTCTAGGTCCTCTGTACTCGTACATAACTTTTAAATTTCAATATCCAAATCTTCATTTATAGCAAGTAAACATAGACCAGAATTTTTATATATACCTTAAGTTTTTTAATCCTGCTAAATTCAAATACAAGTTCTAGGGGCTCCTAGAGATTTCTTAGTATTTTCTCTGTTGATGATCATTTCATCTACATATAAAGATTTTACTTCTACCTTGCCAATCCCATTCTTTTTGTTTCTTTTTATTGCCATATTATTTTGGTTTGGGCCTTTGTTTCAAAGTTTAATGGACAGATAAAGAGTAAGCATATCTGCCCTTGTTCCCTACCTTAGGGAGAAAGCATTGTATCTTTTCTATTCATATAAGGCATTTTTTCTGGAAGTATGGAGTACATGTCTTTGATCTGTTGAGAAGGTTCTGTGCTACTTTTAGTCTCCTGATAGCTTTTACCATGAACAGCTGTAGAATTTAGTCCAATACTTTTTCTCCAACTACTATAGGATCATATGGCTTTTTCCTGTCCTCTGTTAAAATGATGACTAATGGGGGTGGATCTTCCAATGCTGAACCAACACTGCCATCCCTATAATAAAACCACTTATTACATACTGCCAGATCTGACTTCTAATAGTTTGTGTTGTTAAATAAATTTTTATCCATGTTCATACTTTTTTCTTCTATTATCTTCATCCAGTTTTAGTATTAGCACAATGTTGATTTAATAAAATGAAGGGAGAAGTGTTCCTTCCTTTTTCTGCTTTAAATGTTTGATATAATTCATCAGTTAAAATGTATATGAGCCTGTTGTTGTCACACAGGTAATTTTTCAAGCTAGAAATATACTTTCTTTAATAGGAACTATTCAAATTTTATATTTCTTCCAGAGTCAGTTTCATTAATTTGTCTTCCAAGGTACTTCATAGAAGTTGTCAAATTTATTTCAAAAAAGATTTTTGTAATATGCTTTCTACATCCTTTTAAACTATGTAAAATCTATGCCAATGTCCTCTAAATCTTGATAATGTAATTTAAAAATGTATAATTGATATTCTGTAATAGGAAGAAAAGGTCTAAAGGAGTAGGAGAAGTGGGAGGGGGAGGGGAAAGGAAAGAAGGGAAAAGAAAAAATATGAGATTAGGAAGAAAAATGGAAACAAAACATTTGAAAATAGGGAAGGGTGGCGGGGGTGAAGGGAGGGCAGGGGAAGGGGGAAAAAATAAGAACCAAGATTCATCATGTAAAGGTACAAGATCCCAATGATGAATGTAACTGTATTTTATACCTAAAATGTACCGATAAACTTAATGGAAAAAATATTGCCCCAAACTGAAAATAATTCAAATGCACTGGTGAGCAGATAAAGAAATGATTTTACACTCATATAATAAAATATTATCAGCAATAGGAAAGAAGTCAAAGTAGTGATGTATGCAAAATATGAGTAAATCTCAAAAGAAGTATGTTAGGTGAGAGAAGCCAGACACAAAATGATGTAGCCTGTATGATTCCATTTACATGCCATTCTAAAAAGACAAAGATATAGAGATGAAAATCAGACTGGTAGTCGTCAGGAACTAGGAGAGGAAAGAAGTGCTCAAGGAAACTTTGTGTGTAATGGAAATACTCTAAAGCTTGACTGTAGTGGTGGGTGGATGGTTATATTTGCCTGTAAAATTGTAAACTGCATACATCTGTCCAGTAGAATTGTATACCTTAGAAGTATGAATGGTCTTATAGGTGAATTATACTTCAATAGAAATAAAAGCATACTGTATTCCTATGGCTTAAGTGTGGTTTGTTCCCCCAAAGATTCATATGGCGGCAGCTTGGTCCTTGGGGTGATGCTGGTGTTGAGGTAGTTAAACCTTTAAGAGATAGAGCCTAGTGCAAGGTAATTTGGTCATTGTGGGCACTGCTTTCAGAAGGAATTAGTGCTGTTCTGTGGACACAAGAGAGTGGATTGTTATAAGAGTCTACCCCAGATGCTCACACCCTTCTGTAAGCATTTGGTTCTCTTTCTGATTCTCCATCATGTTGTAACACAGTTAAAAGGGTCTCTATCAGAGGCTGAACAAATGAGGTTGCCTGATCTTGGACTTCCATCCTCCAAAACTGTGAGCTAAATAAACCTCTTTTCTCTATAAACTCCCAGCTTCAGATATTTTATTAGAGTATCAGAAAACAAACTAATACATATATTTTCACATGAAGACTTGTGTATAACTGTTCACAGCAGCTTTATTTTTAATGATAAAAAAACTGGAACTGTGGTTGGGGATGTAACTCAGTGATAGAGTATTTGCTTAGCAAGGCCCAAGGTTCCGTCCCCAGTACTGGGAAAACAAACAAACCAACCACCTGGAACTATTTCTAATGTCCAGGAACCAGACAGTGGATAAACAGTAGTGGTACATCCATACAATAAAATACTATTTAGTAATGAACAGGAATGTATTATCCATATGTATCACAATATGGATGAATCTCAAAGTCAAAGAAAAAGAGCCAGGCATGGCATGCACCTATAATTTTAGGTATTGAAGAGGTTGAAGTAGGAGGACAGCTTGAGTGCAGGAGTTCAAGGACAGCCTGGGGAACATAATTAGAGCCTGTCTCAAAAAGAAACAGAAAGTTGTGGCATATGCCTGCTATACTAGTACTTGGGAGGCTGAGGCAGGAGGATCACACATGAGTTCAAGGCCAGCCTGGTACATAGTGAGACCCTGTCTCAAAAAAAACCCCAAAAGAAATGGGGAGGACAGAGGAGGGAGAGAGAGAGATAGAGCGAGAGAAAGAGAGAGAAAGAGAGAGAGAGAGGAAGAAGGAGGAGGAGATAAAGAAGAGAATATTAAATATTCCATTTATTAAAAATTTGAAGCTGGGGCTGGGGATTTAGCACAGTGGCATGGCACCTGCCTCCAAGCACAAGGTCCTGAGTTCAATCCCCAGTACCATAAAAAAAAAAAATTGAAGCTAAGCATGGTGGTGCATGTCTGAAATCCCAGCACTGGGGAGGATGAGACAGAAGGATTATGAGTTGAAGGCTGGCTTGGACTCCATAAGACCCTGCTTCTAAAAACAAAATACATTTTTTTAAAAAATGTAGGCTGGAAGTGTAGCTCAGCTCTATGGTAGAATATGTGCTTAGTGGTTAACACACATGAGGCCCTATGTTCTATCCCAGAACCAAACAAGCAAAACAAAAATATTTTTTGAGAAAATATAAATGAATCTATAGTGACAGAAAGCAAATCAGTGATTGCCCATGAGAGGAGACGGAGAAATTACACAGGGGTATGAGCAAAGTTTTAGAGAAAACAAATATATTCTTTATGTCATTGTGGTGATGGCTTCATGAGTATACACAAATGTTAGAAACTCATCAAATCGAACTCCTTAAATATGTGCAATTTATTGTTCATCAATTAAACCTAGATAGAGCTTGAAATTTTGTATCTCAATAAACCTGACTTTGGGAAAAGAATTAATGTATTGGGATAACTGAGTGAAAGTTAGAATGACAGGCTGATGGGTGGACTAAATGATGGAAAGATTTAAGTGGTAGAAGACTTGCAGGTGAGAACCAAGTCTAGGGTATGACCTTGAGAGAGAGCTGTTGTGATGCTATGAAGGTGAAGGGGAGTGGAGAAGAAATGTTCAAGGAGATGAAAGGCTGAAGTATGGGATGGCTCTAGTGATGAAGGTGAGCATCCAAGATGCTTAGGACTTAGGAAGATTTAAGCTAAATCAAACCCTGGTCTGTGGCAGTATTGTAGATAGGTAAGTTAATTAGATACCCTGGGCTGGCCCTCAAGGAGCCAACATGGGGGACAATGGAGAAGCCAACAAGGAGAATAATCAAGGAGCCAACAAGGAGGACAATCAAGACACATTCACTGAAGGCCAACACTGTAAAAGAAGAGAACCTACTATACTTGCATGCTTCCTCAAGGGATGAATAGAAGTGACTGATAATTCTAAATAAGAATCAATCACCTGTGTGGCTAACCAAGATCTTCCAGAAAAGATCCCTGATCCACCCCTTACCCAAAATCCTTGCTCATTCCGTGAGTGCTTGCTACGTGATTTGCTTCCCCATTTGATCCCCATTTAATCAATATTGCCTAAATGACTATTCTTGTTGTAATCTTATTGATCATAGTTTTGTCCCACCACATGTCCACCTGGTGATTTCTCATTGGATCAATACAACCTAAGTGAATCCACTTGAATCTTACTAGTTGACTATAGTTTTGTTCTACCTTGAACCCATCTCAGTTCCTGGCTTTGCTCCATAAAAACCTCCTGGGAAACAGGGTCCTGGGGAACCCACTTTTGGGTCTCCCTTCTGTCTCTCTTAGACAGAAGCTATGCTATCTTTCTCTCAATAAATTTTTCCTACTCTTAACCTCTGTTATTACTAGAATTCATTCTTTGATTTTAGAGAATGCAAACCTGTTTTTTTGGATATCTAGCAGGTTTGGGAGTTACATCTATTTCTCCTATATCAGTAGCACTAAGGATCAAGGATGTTCCCAGGGAATAAGGTGTATGAGATTAACAGTTTATACTGGAGAGAGCTGCCTGGGGAGAAGTGTTATCAGATTAGGCAGAAAGTGAGAGTCATTTTAAGTGAAAATATTTTGGCTAATTAAAGTTAACAGTTTATTTGAGCAAAACAAAAACAAACACAAATACAAAAAACAAAAACAGATTTGTGAATTGGGCAACCCTCAGAACCAGAAGAGGTTCAGAGAACCCCAACAGTTGGAGACACTATTTATAGGTAGAAAATAGAAGGAGATATGGAAACAGCTTGATGGGTTAAAGCTGTGTATTTGCTTGACCTGGGCATGGTATGATCAACTGTCTGATGTGATTGGCTGAGACTCAGCTATTTATCACAAAACTATACTTCCCGGGGTTTCAGTTTGTTTTATACTATTGTAGAATAGGTAAATTAATTATATATCTTATAGGCAGTTAGGTGGGCTGGCCCTCAAGAAGCCAACATGGGGGACAGTCAAGAAGGCAATATGAAAGACAATCAAGACACATCCATTGAAGGCCAACATTATAAAAGAAACTACTACACCCTCGTGCTTCTGCTGAGGATGAATAGCAGTGACTGATATTCTAAATATGTATCAATCACCTGGGTGGGGACCAAGGTTTTAACCCAGCCTTTCCAGGAAAGATCACAGACCCACCCTTACTGAAAATGCTTGTATGCTTGCTACATGACTTGCTTCCCCATTTGACCCCCATTTAATCATATTACCTGGGCAAATATACTTGTCATCTTATTGCCTGATCATAGTTTTGCACCACTTTGAACCTGCCTCACCTCATGGCTTTGCTCCATAAATATCCCCTGGGAAATAGGGTCTGGGAAACCCACCTTCTGGTCCCCCTTCTGTCTCTCTTAGATAGAAGCTTTCTTTCTGTCAATAAATTTTCCTATTCTTCACCTCCATTGTTCCTAGAATTCATTCTTTGATTTTAGAGAACACAAACTTGTATTTCAGATAGCTAGCAGGTTTAGGAGTTATATCTATTCCCCCTATATCATTTTGGAGGTCCCATTGAGATTACTGTGAGGTAAGTTTGCTTTTGTTCCATAGGTTCTAACTTTGGTATTTTTGCTTCATAGATTGTAACTTTTGATTCATAGGCTCTGGACATTTGTTTCATAGATCCTGATTTTTGTTCCATAATTTCTGGCCTTTGTTTCAAAAGTATCTTAATTTTAAGTTGTATGTTTTAAATGTTTGCAAATTTCTTGTTTCTCTTATGATGCATTGTGCTTTGAATAAAATTACATTTTATTCTTGTTTTGTACATGTTATATTTGGAGTTAGTTAATTAAAAATGTTGTAAAATGGGTCTCTTATGAAATCATCTCAGATAAAGACAGTTCAGGTTTTTATCTGTCCCTTATAGAATGCCAAACAGTGGTTACTCTACCAGCTAGTAATTACCTTTAGGGCAGCTGCCACTCTCAAAGCAGACAGATTTCTCCATTTGCTCTCTGGTGAATCCCCACTCCCATTGACACCAATGTGGGTAGAACATTGACCAGAGAGGCAATTAGGTTCCTTTTGGAGACAGATATCTGATTGCATGGACTAGTGGAAACTGAGGTGACAACTGAGGGGTCATGGCCAGGGCTACACTTTGGCAGATACCCAAAGGTCCCTCAGAAGAAACTAGCTCCCAACAGCTCATCCAGGTAATCAGCAGAAAATCTCTACATCTTGTGCCTATCTGGGCTCCTCAGTGAGGTGAAAGGGGAACTCTGTCAGTGATCATCAGGTATCTTCTATCTCAGAGTGATCTGAAGTGATGCCATCACAGCCCTTTCTTTCTTTCTTTCTTTCTTTCTTTCTTTCTTTCTTTCTTTCTTTCTTTCTTTCTTTCTTTCTTTCTTTTTGGTACTGGGGATCAAACTCTAGACCTTGAGCTTGCAAGGCAGGCACAGGAACCACTGAGCTAAATCCCTGGCCCCCATCAGAGCCCTTTCATAAGCCTCCATTAAGAGTTGAGCTACAGGTTTGAACTACTTTCTCTACTACTAGTAAGACAGGCCTCTAGACAAATGTAAAAAAAATGAATCTTTGATAAATTAAAAACTACCCAAACCCTTTCTCCCCCTAGGCATGGTCTTAATTATTTATGTGTGTAGAGAAGAAAAATGCCTTTGCCTATAGGTTATGGACTTTGGAACCTTAACTGTGGACTTATAGAATGCTGTATGATGGTTTTTGGATATTTAAATGCCTTGAACTTTAATTAGACTTTTTCTCTCTGCTAGTGAGTTAAAACTCTCCCTTAAACTTTTCTCCAACTTGTTGGGAGTTAACCTTAAAATTAACAGCCTTATGGTGAGAACTCCTCTCCTTTCGAGGGGTCAAACTGAGACAGCTTACAACAACTGTTTTGCCTTACAATAAGAAAATAGCAGTCCTGTGTACAAGAAACACACCTAACTCAAAAAGAAACTCAAAGACTGAAAGTAAAAGGATGGAAAACAATTCTCCATGACACAGGAACCCAGAAGAAAACAGGGGTAGCAATCTTATTTGCAGACAAAGTAGATTTCAAACCAAAACTAATTAAGAGAGACAAAGATGGTCACTACATCCTTGTGAAAGGAACAATCCAAGAGGAAGAGATGACAATCCTAAATATATATGCACCAAATACAAATGCCCCCAACTATAGAAAACAAATATTAATAGACATGAAAAACCAAATAAACACTAACACAATTGTAGTGGGGGACCTCAATACCCCACTATCACAAATAGACAGAACATCTAGACAAAAAGTTAACAAGGAAATTCTAGAACTGAACCAAGCTATTGAACAAATGGACTTAATAGATGTTTACAGAGTGTTCCACCCCACAAAACTGGGATACACATTCTTTTCGGCTGCACACAGGTCATTCTCCAGAATAGACCACATGCTAGCTCATAGGACATATCTAAGTAAATGCAAAAGAATTGAAGTTATCCCCTGTATATTATCAGACCATAGTGCAATAAAATTGGAGGTGAATAACATAAGAAATGGCAAAACCCCACCAAACACATGGAAACTGAATAACATCCTCTTGAACAACCAATGGGTCACAGAAGTAATTAAAGAAGAAATTAAACAGTTTCTACAAGTAAATGAAAATGCCAGTACAACATACAGGAATCTATGGGACACAATGAAAGCAGTTCTACGTGGGAAATTCATAGCAGTGAATGCCCATATTAGGAAGACAGAGAAAATTCAGATAAATAACCTAATGCAGAACCTCAAGCTCCTAGAAAAAGAGCATAATGAATCCAAAGCTCATACAAGAGAGGAAATTATAAAGATTAGGGAAGAAATCAATGCAATGGAGACTAAGAGAACAATACAAAAAAATCAATGAATCAAAGAGTTGCTTTTTTGAAAGAATAAATAAAATCGATAAACTTTTAGCCAACCTTATGAAAAAAAGGAAAGAAAAGGCACAAATACATGCAATTAAGAATGAAAAAGGTGAAGTCACAACAGATCCAACAGAAATCCAGAGGATCATCAATAATAACTTTGAGAACCTCTACTCCAAAAAAATGGAAAACATAGAAGAAATGGGCAGATTCCTAGATACATTCAAATTGCCAAAGTTAAACGAAGAAGATATAGAAATTCTAAACATCCCAATTACAATGAGTGAAACTGAAAATGTAATAAAATATTTACCAACAAAGAAAAGCCCAGGTCTGGATGGCTTCACTGCTGAAGTTTACAAGACATTTAAAGAAGAACTAATGCCATTACTCTTTAAACTCATCAAGGAAATTGAAAGGGAAGCAATACTTCCAAATTCATTCCTGGAAGCAAGTGTTACTTTGATTCCAAAACCAGGGAAAGACCCAACCCAAAAAGAGAACTACAGGCCAATCTCCCTAATGAATATAGATGCAAAAATCCTCAACAAGATATTGGCAAACAGAGTACAGAGGGTCATCAAGAACATCATACACCCTGACCAAGTCAGATTTATCCCAGGGATGCAGGGATGGTTCAACATTCGTAAATCAATAAATGTAATACACCATATTAACAGAGTCAAGGACAAAAACCATATGATCATCTCAATAGATGCAGAAAAAGCATTTGACATGGCTGGGGGGTATCACAATCCCCAACTTGAAACTATACTACAAAGCTACTGTGATAAAATCAGCATGGTACTCGCAAAGGAACAGACCTGAGGATCAGTGGAATAGATTAGAAGATGCAGAAACAACTCCAGACATGCTCAGTCACCTTATCTTTGACAAAGGAGCCAACCACCATCATTGGAGGAAAGATAACCTATTTAATAAATGGTGTTGGAAAAACTGGATTTCAACCTGCCATAGATTGAAACTAGACCCATACCTATCACCACGCACTAAACTAAGGTCAAAGTGGATTAAAGATCTAAATATTAAGACAGAAACACTAAACTTGCTGGAGGATAAGCTAGGTAGAACTCTTGAAGACATTAGCATAGGAAAAGACTTCATGAACAAAACAGCAGCATGGGAACTAGCAAAAAGAATCAATAACTGGGATCTCATCTTATTAAAAAGCTTCTTCACTGCAAAAGAAACCACCAACAGAGCTAACAGACAACTTACAATATGGGAAAAAAATTTTAGCAGCTGTACCTCAGACAAAGGACTACTATCTAGAATATATAAAGAATTGAAAAAAATCAGACCCCCCAAATTCAAAGACCCAATTCAAAAATGGGGATCTGAAATGAACTAACATTTCTCAGACAAGGAAGTAAAAGCAGCAAACAAATATATGAAAAAATGTTCAACATCACTCATCATTCGAGAGATGCAGATGAAAACAATGCTGAGATTCCACCTCACCCCAGAAAGAATAGGTGCTATGAAGAAATCAACAAATAACAAATGCTGGTGGGTTGTAGGGAGAAAGAAACCCTTCTCCATTGCTGGTGGGAGTGCAGACTGGTGCAACCACTGTGGACGTCAGTATGGAGATACCTCAAAGAACTAGGACTAGAGGTCCCATTTGACCCAGGTATTCCCCTGCTGGGTATCTTCCCCAAAGAATTAAAAGAATCATACCACTGTGATATATGTGCACCCATGTTCATAGTGGCACAGTTTGTAATAGCTAAAGCTTGGAAGCAACCCAAGTGCCCATCAACTGGAAACTGGATAAAGAAAATGTGCTTTTTTTATAAAATGGAATACTACTCAGCCATAAAGAATGAGAAACTAGAGTCATTTATAGCTAAATGGATGCATATGGAGGCCATACTCTTAAGTGAAATAAATAGGACACACATGTGTAAATACCAATAGTTTCACTAGTGTGAGAAACTGGTAGTGTAAATAAGGGTTAAAATGATTAAAATGAATAATTGATAATTTGAAATAGGAAAAAAAGTCCAAAGATGAAGGAGTGAAGGGAGGGGAGGGGGAAAGGAAAAGAGGGAAAGGAAAAACTATGAGAAAAGAAAAAAAAATGGAAATGAAATCTATGTAAATAGGGAAGGGCGGAGGGGGTGAAAGGCGCACAGGTAATGGGGGGGAAAAATAAGAACCAAGATACATCATGTACAGGTACAAACACCCAATGATAAATGTAAATGAATTGTATACCTAAAATGTACCAATAAAAGAACAACAAAAAGAAAATAGCAGTCAGCAACTTGCATTTGTGTTTGTACACCCTAACTAGAATAAAGGGTGTGGTCAGTCTTTCTCTTCATTCACGAATAGGAAGTTGATAAGGGTGCCTTTGCTAACATGTGGATCATGACTGCTAGAAAATAAACATAAGTTTAATCTGTGAGTTTTATATATTTAGTAAATTTAAAATGGACATGTAGGGGGCCACTGACATGTCAAAGCCCAGGTGTCTGAGAACACAAAGTCTGCCATTTAGTGCTGGCACTTGACAAACTTTGTTCTGATCAGACCCCGACCCCCCAACTTCAGCCCACTGGCCCCATCAGGACCTTAAAGAAATAACCTTGTCTTGTTGCTAATAAAGATTGCCTAGGTAAATGTATCAGATTACTCTGCCTGGGGCCTAGGGCAAAATCTCTGACCTTCCATCTCTAAAGGTGATCTCTTTTGCAGAAAAGTGCCCTAACTTGACTATTCATATATTTAATTCTCTTTCAAGGAACTAGAAAGCAATGCTTTAAATCTCTTGGTTTCCTAACAATACTTTCATCTCTAAACATGATTGTTAAGGCTAAAGTCAACTGTAACTTGTGCTTTGGGAGTACCGACTGGAGTAAGGTTACTGAGTTCCCTGAGGAAGATAAGATGGCAGCGATGGTAAAGAGTAGATAGTCCAGTCCGGTTTTATTTTCTGGGTCTCTCTCCAGGCAGCTACCTGCCCTGGAGTGGAATAAACCTTAGGGGATGCTCTGGGGTTGCCCTAGGGGCATAGGAATCAAGCAGAGACTTATGAGACGCCATTTTTGTTTCTCTCTTATTTCAGATGGGGACTCCATATCTGAACCTCTTACTCCTTTGGAATGTATTCTTAAACACTGGAAAATATTCGACCCTCACATACTGAAAAAGAGTGGTTTAATATTTCTCTGCACCTGTGCATGGCCTACTTATCCCCTAGAAACAATATGGAATACAGAGGGAAGTACTGATTATAATGCTATTTCACAAGTAGAATCATACTGTAAAAAAGAGGGAAAATGGTCAGAATTCCCTTACGTTCAGATTTTCTTTGCATTAAAAAATAATTCGTATCTGCAATCAAATTGTAAATGTGAGCCTCAGGAAAGCCGGGACCCTCTGGCCCCCATCACTGAGGTTTCCCGCCCTTGTCTTTTGGAACCTGAGGGCAAAATTTCCAAGGCTATTTTAGTCAAAACTCCACCTACTGCTGAGGCAAAAGCTCTTCCTACTTGTCCTTTAGAGCCTGAGGTCCCTCCTCCCTATCCTTTAGGGTTTGAGAGTGAGGTCCCTAGGCCAGCTACTATTAAACCCTCTACAGGGCTGTATCCGTCCTTAGCTAATTTTGTTCAAGCTCCTCTAGGGAAATATCCCTTACAAGAAGTAGATAATGGTCTCGGATGTGCTCGTGTCCAAGTGTCCTTTTCTCTCAGTGACCTCAATCAGACCTTAGGAAAGTTTTCAGATAACCCTGATAAGTACATTGATATCTTTAGGGGTCTTACTCAGGTCTTTGAATTAGACTGGAAGGATGTAATGTTACTTTTAAAGCAAACATTAACTTTTAATGAGGTACAAGCAGCAATACAAGTTCCCATTAGAGTTGGTGATGAATACCATCTTGTTAACTGTAGAGGGCCAGGACAAAGACAGCCAGGGGAGCCACAGATTCCTATTGGACCTCAAGTGGTCCCTACACAGGACCCCTACTGGCCTACCAATCATGTAGGAGATTGGTATGGAAGACATCTACAGTTTTGTATTCTTGAGAGCCTAACAGGGACCAAAACTAAACCCTTCAATGATCTTATCAACTATTCAACAAGAGGAGAAAGAATGCCCCTCTGCCTTCTTAGATCACTTACTCTTAAGAGGAATTAGTAAAACATACATCCCTAGCTCCTGACTTGGCAGAAGGACAGATTGTTCTTAAGGATAAGTTCATTACTCAGTCAGCCCCAGATATTAGAAAAATTTACAAAAGATGGCTTCTGACCCAGATAGCTCATTTGAGAATTTAGTGAGAATTTCCTCCTCAGTATTTTACAATAGAGAGCAGGAGGAGACCAAGGAGAGAAAACAGAAGAACCAAGAGAAGGCAACAGGCTTAGCAGCAGCTCTTAGAGAAATAGTCTCTGGGTCTGATTCTCAGGACTCCGAGAAAAGCTCAACGATCAAGCCCATCTGTTACCACTGCCAAAAGCCAGGCCACTGTAGGAAGGACTGCAACCAATGAGAAGCCCCTTAGACCATGCCATATTTGCAAAGGTGATCACTGGAGATTGCACTGTCCTCTGCAACAAAGGTCCCAGAGCTCAGACCCATCCTATCAGCTGGTCCAGCAAGACTGAAGGGGCCCGGGGCACTCTCTGTCTTCTCCCTCTGGCTGGACTGTCATCTCTATGGAGGAGTCCCAGGTAATCATGGCTATAGAGGAAAGAGAAATAAGCCTATTCCTGGACACTGGTGCATGTCTTTCAGTCCTCTTTAACCCTGGCCTTCCTTCCAGCCAACATACATCAGTGAGAGGAGTCACTGGAGAGGAGGTAACACTATTTCTCACAACCCTTAAGCTATAACTGGGATGGCTTTCTCTTCACCTATTCCTTTTTAATTATGATTGAAAGTCCAGTTGTCCTTCTTGGGAGAGATATCTTGTCCTGTTTAAATACTATACTATGTATGTACCCAGGTCAAGTGCACTGTCTTCCCCTTGTAGAAACAGAAATAAATCCTGAAGTATGGGCACCTGAAGGCAGGATAGGCAGAGCAATAAAAGGTACTCCAGTGCAAATAGACCTCAAAGATCCTATAATTTTTCTCCACCAAAGACAATATCCTCTAAGGCCTGAAGTAAAGAAAGGATTATTACCTATAATTGACAACTTAAGAACACAAGGTTTGCTTAAAGTTTGTAATAGCCCATGTAACACTCCAATGTTGGGGGTTCAAAAACCAATGGAGAATGGAGGGTGGTACAGGACCTTAGTTTAATAAATGAAGCAGTAGTGCCCATCCACTCAATGGTACCTAACCGGTACACTCACCTCTCTCAGATCCCAGAAGACGCTAGTTGGTTCTCGGTGTTGGATTTAAAAGATGCTTTCTTTTGTATTCCTTTACATACAGATTCCCAGTTTCTTTTTGCCTTAGAAGATCTTCATGATGAGGCCTCTCAGTTGACATGGACTGCTTTCTCAAGGATTCAGAGACAGTCCTCATCTCTTTGATCAAGTGCTTTCCCATGACTTGGCATATTTTGAATGTTCCCAGGTCATGGTCTTATAATACGTAGATGATATATTGTTATGTGCCCCCTCAGAACTTTCTGGCCAAGGCACCCATGCTCTGACAGGGGTTATAAGGTTTCTAGATCTAAGGCACAACTTTGCAGCCTTGAGGTAAAATATTTGGGCCTTATCGCTTCTCGGCCTTTTGGCTAAGATCAAGTGAAATATTTGGGCCTTATTATATCTAAGGGAACTCGAAGACCGAGGGAAGAAAGAATTAATCTGATTCTTTCCTTCTCACAGCCTAAGATTCTAAAAGAGCTAAGGAGATTCCTAGGAACTATAGGCTTTTGTTGCCTTTGGATAGCAGGATATGGTGAAATTCCGAGGGCCTTCTATCAGCTTATAAAGGAAGCTCAAAAGACAGATACTCATTCCCAAGCCCCATTCCAGAAGCTCAAACAAGCACTTCTAAATGCCCCAGCACTGAGCTTGCTGAATAGGACACCTGTTCAGTTTGTATGTTGATGAAAGGTGGGGCATGGTTTTGGGAGTACTTACACAGGATTGGGGACCTGCTCAATAGCCTATAGGTTACCTGAGTCATGAGTTAGACATTGTAGCCAAGGGATGGCCTACATGTCTCAGAACTGTAGCTGCAGAGCTCTCCTAGTGCCAGAGGCATCCAAGCTGACACCATATTACCTATTTCACTGTTGCCTGGAGGCCACAATCATCAGGAAAGGTAGAAAAAATGAACGAAACACTAAAGAGACATCTCCATAAAATGGTTCAGGAGACCCACCTACGGTGCCCCCACTTAGTACCTTTGGCCCTTATCAAGATAAGAAATATACCTCAAATTCTAGGCCTCAGTCCATTTGAATTTTTTTTTTTTTTGGTACTGGGGATCAAACTCGGGTCCTTGCACTTGCACAGCAGGTGGTGAGACCACTGAGCTAAATCCCTGGCTCCTCAGTCCATTTGAAATGCTTTATGGATGTCCTTTCCTCACTAATGATCTTCTCTTTGATAGAGAAACAGATGTCTTACTGGAAGATGTCACTTCACAGGCTAAAGTCCAGCAGACTCTTTAACAGCTAACAGAAGCTCAGCCTAGAGAAAGAGGAAATCCCGTATTCCAACCTGGAGATTTAGTACTAGTAAAGTCTCTTCCCTCATCAACTCCTTCCTTAGGACCAACTTGGGAGGGACCATGGGCCGTGATCCTGTCGACTCCATCAGCTATCAAGGTAGCGGGCCTGGACTCTTGGATACACCGCACCCAACTCAAGCCCTGGGAACCAGACACTGTCGCTGAGTGTGAGCAACCACCTGAATACTCCTGTAAACCCACAGAATCCATAGTTCAAAAGGAAAGCAAAGTCTTCAGATAAGTGATCTAAGATGTTACTCTCAGCCCTCTTACTAATTAATGTTATTAATCTTACCCCTTAAGGGAGAATGCAATTCCTTTCTAAGGTGGGCATAAGAATATGCAGACTCATTACAACAGACATCTTGCTGGATATGTGGCCTGCTCCCCTTGTCAAGTACATCAGGACTTCCTTGGTGGGTATCCCCATTTCAAAGAGATGATTGGAATAAGTTGCAAGATTATACTGATGAGACACAAAAGAGCTCAATAGTTCATAGGTCAGACCACCATTACAAGGTAACTGAGTGGCCTATAAGCTACACCCTTAATGACCCTGGACATAATCAAAATTTCTCTAACAATGCCACTGAAGCCTCTCTTACAGGCCCTAGTAAAATCCCTATTAAGTAGAAGTAAGGGTACAATCCTGAGAGAAAACAAGCATAGATATCAAGATGGCTATTTTCAGATATGGGATGATTATATATGGTTAACCCCCACTATAGTACACCTTAGTAGAAAGGCCTCCTTATGTTGGGAACAGAAAAATCACTCCTATTCTCATTGGCCTAACTCTACTAGATACTTGGGATGGACACACCCCCTGAAGAGTGTATACCCATAATAACTTTACTGGCCAAGGACTAGTTTTCAACAAACTGGTTTAATAGCCCTAGAATTAGATGAGAAGCCCCCAGTGGCACTCATTGGGCCTGTGGAACCAATTTGTGGCCCTGGCTACCCCCTGGATGTATAGGAAGACACACACTGGGATGTGCATGGTTACAAGGCAGGAGTGTCAAAACCCTCCACAAGCCTGCAAACTTACCCTGCCTACAACATTGATGGACTAGAAGTGTGTTTCACTAGTATGATCACTTGGCTTCTATCATTCTCCCCTCCCTAGGGTTAGAAGATGTCATGCAGCATATTGAGGCCTTAACTAATTATACTCAGCTGGTGTTAAATGATACTGCAATTAGTCCCTCTGTCTTGAATGAGGAAGTAAAATTAATGAGGCAAGCTGTCCTCCAAAATTTGATGGCATTAGACATTTTAACTACAGCACAAGGGGGTACTTGTGCAATTATTAAAGCTGACTGTTGTGTGCACATTCTTGATCCATCTGCTAATATCGCAATAGCTGTTCAAGATATTAGATGACAATTTAATGCTATGTCAGATTCTGAAGCTCCCTGGACCTTCTCCTTATCCTCTTTGTGGGAGGCTATTACTAGTTCCTCCTAGTGGAAATGATTGTTGGCTATATCCATAGCAGTCCTGCTGACCTTAGTATTTGGTCCATTTCTTTGGCTTTGTATCCTCCAGACTCAAAGCTATAAACCTACCCAAAATAACAATGCTTGGCACCTACTGAGGGCCTTTAAATAAACTATCTGTAGAGTAACTGACTGCCAATAACAACTACGACCCTCTTCAGCGGGAAGTAGCCAGAACTGTCTTTGCCCCCTTGGCCCCTCATGACAGTTAGGGGTACTTTTTCAAAGGGGGGAATATTATAGAATAGGTAAGTTAATTAGATATCTTATAACCAGTTAGACAGGACTGGCCCTCGAGAAGCCAAAATGGAGAACAATCAAGGAACCAATATGGAGAACAATCAAGACACATCCACTGAAGGTCAACATTATAAAAGAAACTACTACACCCTTGAGCTTCCCCTGAAGATGAATAACAGTGATTGATATTCTAAATAGGTATCAATCACTTGAGCAGGGGTCAAGGTCTTAACCCAGCCTTTTCAAGAAAGATCTCAGACCCACCCTTATTGAAAATTTTTGTATGCTTGCTATGTGACTTGCTTCCCCATTTGACCTCCATTTAATCAACATTACCTGGGCAAATATACTTGTTGTCATCTTATTGGCTGATCATAATTTTGTACCACTTCGAACCTGGCTCACCTCACAGATTTGCTCCATAAATATCCCCTGGGAAATAGGGTCAGGGAAACCCACTTTCTGGTCCCCCTTCTGTCTCTCTTAGATAGAAGCTTGCTTTCTGTCAATAAAATTTTCCTACTGTTAACCTTCGTTGTTCCTAGAATTCATTCTTTGATTTTAGAGAACACGAACTTGTGTTTCAGATACCTAGCAGGTTTGGGAGTTACATCTATTCCTCCTATATCAATACCAGCCTAGATTGAAGTTTCTTATGTAGGCACTCACAGCATAGGAACAGCCTTTGGGCGAATTTAGTTTAATAGGCTCCATGAAGCTGTTGAGGATGTAGCAGAGTTTGTAATTACTAAACAGGTTCCAAAGGTCTGGATTTGAGGGTTTGAGGTTGTTTCTGGGTGGTTGGTACAGGATGGGAGGAATGCCCTAGAGTATGGAGTTTATGGTATGGAACCAGAAATACTACACCTCTTTGGGGGGCTCTGGGATGTTCCTGAGGATTATAAGAGAAACAAGGAAATTGCTAGATTGGGGCAAATTCCAACTGGTTTCCAGCAGTTATTTTCTATCGGTCTGATAATATCAATAGTGCTATTGGATCTGAGGATGTAGCTCAGTGGTAGAGTGCCTGTCTAGGATGTGCAAGGGCCAGGTTTGATCTTTAGTACAACCTGCTTTTTAGATACTGGCCCCAACCAATTCCAGAGCTAATCTGGGGAGAAGGATACTGTATCTTTCTGGGTTGGTTTTAGAATTAAACAATCATCTGAGACCCCAGACTCCCCCCAAAACATGCTGGGAGCTCACGTTGTCCCTGCTTTTCTCAGGTCCCCTCAGCTGCCACATGACCAAGGAGCCAGTTTCCACTTTTGGCTTTGAATGCCAGTCCTCTCTCAAAGGCCCCATTGGCTGGACCTTGATTCACAGGGGTACAAGAGACAATGGCAGACTTCAGTGTAACCAAATGATTTTCTAAGTGTGTTGACCTTACCTAGTCACAGATTTTTTTTTTTTTTGAGACAGGGTCTCACTATGCAGTTCAGGCTGGCCTCAAACTCACTATGGAGCCCAGGCTGGCCTCGAACCCATGGCAATCCTCCTGCCTCAGTCTTCCGAGTGCTGGGATTACCGTTGTGTGCCACCATGCCCGGCCAGTCACAGATGATTCCTCTGTTGGTTTAGAAATGCTCACCTTTGCTGTGACCTCAGCTGGAAGTATTTCCGTTTGCTTTACAATTTAGCTTTTATCTTTAGTGATAATCTCTGTTCTTCTGTATCCTTCTCTTATTCTAATACACCCCCACTATAAGTGAGTGGAAGTAATGATTTTTTATAGGTCACCATATTAAAAACCCACTTATCTTTTCTCTAGCCTCCAAATCTATTTCTCTATATTGGTCAGTGGCATTATCTACCTTTTTGTTTGTTTTGTTTTTTGAGACAGGGTCTCCATATGTAGTTCAGGTTGGCCTTGAACTCACTATGTAGCAGCCCAGGCTGGCCTTGAACTCACAGAGATCTTCCTGCTTCACTCTTCCAAGTGCTAGGATTACAGGCATGTGCCACCATGGTCAGCTACTTTGTTATCTAAATTGAAAAACTTGGCAATGGTTTGCTTGTCCCTGAATCTGTATATCCTATCTGTCTTTGAGTTGTTTCTTGAATTTAAAAATCTAAGCCTCCATCTCTGTTACTGTCATCTGAAATATTTTAGTAGCTGCCTAAATAGCTGCTTTCCCTTTGTCCTTCCCTTTCATTCACATTTATGAAACATCTGGGTATACAAATGCATAGAATTTGGTATGACAGTTTAATGCAACTGGACAGACACTAACATTCAAAAAGTGAATCACAATAAATTGTTTAATCCTTATTGTCTCATCAAAGGAAGCAAAGACATTTTCCTGAGATTCACATTTTTTCTGTCACTAAATTCTAGAAAAAGCTACTCCTTGCCTAAAAGATACTGGAAAGACAGAGTGGTCAATTTCTTCAAATAAATTTTCTTTTCCAGTGATGGAGAGCAAAAGCCTTGCATATGCTGGGCAAATGGTCTCCCACTGAGCTACAACCTGTCTTTCTTCCCCGGAAATTTAAAAAATGTTCTCTGAGCCTGAGTGAAACAAAGCTCTATTTCCAGCAGCTAGTGGAGCTAGTTGAACTATAAGAAAGGAGACATCAGAATCTAGTCTGCAGTGAGTTAAATTTCCAGAACACAGTATAAGCAGAGCTGAATTTAGTGGGGTTTAGTGGCTAGTAGCCTATGTATTCTGCTAAAAAAATACATTTACAAGTCTATTTTCCAGATTTTATTTGGTTTTGAGATTCACAAATTGGGAAACAACCCGGACCAAAAATAGTTTAGAATGCCCTGGCTGACAATATAGGACAGTTATATTTATAGGAAACAGAGAACAGGAAATAACTTACAGAAAAGGAAGTGAGATACAGAGACATCTTTTTTTTTTTTTTGGTACTGGGGATCGAACTCAGGACCTTGCACTTTCAAGGCAGGTGATGGCACCACTGAGCTAAATCCCTGGCCCCAGAGACATCCTGATTGGTTACAGCTTATCTCTGTTTTCCTTGACTGTGGTGTGAAAAGTCCATGGCTTGTGATTGGCTGAGACTCAGCTACTTCTTTCAAATAGGTTATAGTTTATTTACACATCAAGTTAGGTTACAGTTTTCTATGTATGAAGAAATCTTTAGGCCAAATATAATAATTCCTTTCCACATATCTTAAATAGCAGTCATCTCAAATATGTTCTTGATGAGTGCAATCTGTTCAAAACTGAGTGCTTATATCTTAAGGAAAGATTTTGTTCTTTTGATTGTAGAAATCCATAGTATCCCCAATCTGTAGTATATGGAATGATCAAGTGGTAGTTTTTTTTCCTGTTATGAGTATTAAAATAGAACTACCTATAGCAGTGGTGGGGGGCCTGTGTCTAGATCCTCATTCCCATACCAGCCTTTTAATGTTCTAAGTTTTGTTCTTTCATATTCAAATAACACATTTTTTCCTTCTATTGTGTTTCTGTGGCTCAGAGTCTACATATTCTTATATAATCCCTTAATTACGCTAGAAAGATGTTACTGTTATCATAAGAAATGAATTGCAGCTGTGATGGCAGAGTGGTTGAGGTACTGGACTTGAAATCCCTGCACAGGTTCAAATCCTACTTACAGCGGTCACATTTTCAGTCTAGATATCCCAGGATTTGGGAGGCTGAGGCAGGAGGATCACCGTTAGTTCAAGACCAGCCTGGACTACATAGTGAGTTCAAGGCCAACCTGAACTGCATAGCAAGATCCTGTCTCAAAACAAAACAAAACAAAAAAAGAAATGAATTGATGATAAACAACCATGGAACCTATAGGATAAATAGCTGAGTATAGTATTTACTCTACATATTATATATATTAATGTATTTAATCCTCCATGTAAATCTATGCAGTAGGCGCTGTTATTCTCTCCATCTCACCAATGAAGAAACTGAGGCATAGAAAGGCTAATTATTTTACCAAAGGTCACTCAGCTAGTAAGCATTAAATAGCTAATAAAATGACAGAATTGGTATTCCAAAGCAGACAATTTTGAACCTGTATTCCATATAGTACACACCATATACTATACTTTGTTTTAAAATAAGATTTCTCTTAAATGTTTAGGATCCTTATTTCTTTCTAGTCTCTCTTCTTGCCTTTCTTAATAGTATCCTCCAGGATTCTATTCTTCAGACACTCCTTGGAATAGGTAGTAACAAGGTTCTGTGATCAAGATGAACTTTGCTCCTGAAAGTGTAGTTGAGATGTTTCCTCTTCTCAAGGAGATGATTTAGATCCTTCAGAGAAGGGCAACTATAAAACAAACTCACTTCATCTTTTCACATATGAGCTTGATTATTAATTAGCATTAATATTACTATCTATTTCCACCCAGCAAAGAAGTGGATGAAGTCAACCGAGTCAAAGGGAATGGAAACTCCCCAGGGCAGACTCCATTCTAGATGTATGCCATAGTTTCTCCACGTCAAGTTGAACTTTGTTTCTGGTTCTTACCTGACAGGGGAGCCTAGATCATTCTGTGCATATCAGAAGGCTTGGATTTTTCAGTCCTCAGAGTGGAGCATCTACAAAATAGATTTTTGTCTTTATAACTCTGATGTATTTTTATGCTACTAAAGTCTACTGCTTATCTATTAAATTGGGATAATAAGGTACACTGATGCCATATACAGTATATCTTTATAAATTTGTTTTATTGTGATTTAATTATGCCCAGAACTCTGCCTCATGGCTTATTTTCAATAATACTTATCAATTTATAGTGGTCACTTAACCACATCAATAGGAAAAGAGGAAACAAATGTAATTTAATTGTTATGGTTTGGATTTTTTGAGACCATATTTCACTATGAAGCATAGGCTAGAACAGGCTATGTATGTAGCCTAGGATGGCCTGGAACTCCTGATCCTCCAGCTTCAGCCTTCCAAATGTTACAAGTATGTGCCACCACACCCAGCTTGAATCTTTGTGTTTTGTTTGTTTGTTTTGTTTTGAAACAGGGTCTTGCTGTATAATTCAGGCTGGCCTTGATCTAACTATGTAGCCCAGGCTGGCCTCGAACTTGAGGCAATCCTCCTGCCTTAGCCTACCAAGTGCCAGGATTACAGGCATGTCCCACCATGGCCAGCTGCCAGTTTGAATCTTAAATGTCCAGCAAAAGCCATGTGTTTAGGGCTCAACTGCCAGCCTGTGGTGCTACCGGGAGATGGTGGAACTTTTAGGAAGTGGTAGAACCTTTAGGAGGTGGGACATAGAGCAAGAAAGTCACTGAAGGCCCGCCTTTGAAGGGGATATTGGGATCCCATCCCTTGTCTCTGTTTTACTTCCCAGTCGCCACTGAGGTTAAAAGCCACCTCCATTACAAAATTCCTGCCATAGCCCCTAAGTCAGCAGGGCCATGGCCCCTAGGTCAGCAGGGCCAAGTGAACATAAACTTCTCCTCTGAAACCATGAGCCAAAATAAGCCTTTCCTCCTTTAACTTGATTTTCTTAGGTATTTTATCAGTGTCACAGCTGGCTAACAGACTAGTAATCCAATTATTTTGAGATAATACCTTGGGCATGTTATCTCATAATTGCAAGTATTAGATATGGTTGTAAACATGCTTTTTATTTTTGAAATAAAATATTCATGGTTTTAAAAATTCCAATCCTACAGAAAAGTAGAAAAATAGTACAAGGAATACTCAAATACCCGTCACCTGATTTTGCAACTTGACAGCATTTTGTGACCTTTGTTTTCTCTCTCACATGCACTCACACACACATATTCTATTTTTGTTTTGGTTAGATTATTTGAAATTAAGTTGTTGACACTATTACATTTACCACCTGAACATTTCAGCTTGTACTGTCTAAGAAGCACATTCTCCTACATATAAAAAGTATCATCACATCTAAGGCTCTTAAGATGGGCATACTATTACTATCTTATAGTCTCATTCCAATTTCTTCAGTTTTTCCAAAAAGATATTTACAGATACTTCCTCATCCTCCTTTGCTGATTCAATATTTGGTCAATGATTTTGTTGGCATATCCAGCACCCACAACAGACATCCAAAAAAATCTTTCATGATACTGACTTTTTAAAGAATTCAATCTAATTGTCTTGTGGAATGTCCTATAAATTGACTCGTCTGATTGTTTCCCTGCACTTGGATTCAGGCTAAATATTTTGGCAAGACTACACCTCAGTATTGTTATATATTCCAATGGTATCACAGTTTATCCCATTATGGAAGATACTAAATTAGAGCATTTGGCTGAGGTAATGTCTTTCACCTTCATTAAAAAAAAATAATCTGGAGGTGTTGGGTGTGGTGGCACATACTTATAATGCCAGGACTTAGGAAGCTGAGGCAGGAAGATCACCATGAGTTAAGGTTAATGTGAACTACCTAGTGAGACCCTATCTCAACAAACAAGCAAACTAACAAACAAAAACAAACAATAACAACAGAAAAATCTAGAGGTGTTAGTTTGAGGCTATTTCTCAATTATTTTTCACCCAGTGGTTTTAGTGGTCATTAATATTGTTTGAACCTGTTACTTCTTTGGGGGTTACAAAACAGTAATTTTTCAATTTCTATCATTCCTTCTATATGTATTATCTGGCACCCTTATGTTCAAAAAAGAGCTATCCCTAGCTCAATCCCCCTTTTCATTTTTCATATCATTTTGAACTGAGTTCTTTTAATGAAATCCAATGTGTTATAATCCATCATCTCTGAGGGCATGGCTAACACAAGAGAATTAGAAATAACTCCTAATTAGATTATAAATCCTTTCCCCCAAATGGCAAAAATCTCTGGATATCATAGCATAGCTAAAGTCAAGAATAATACAATTTATTGGAAACAAGAGAATTGACAGCTAATGATGAGACACCTGTGCCCCCTCCCCTTCCCACCTCGCACCTCCTGACTCTTGATTTCGATGCTTATACTAATCCTTAAGCTAAAGGGAAAATTGATTGATCCAGGAAAAAAGGCCAAGTGGTACTAATATTGCATGCCTCCAGGGAAATAAATAGGAAGAGCCATCATTCTAAGAATCACTTAAAAAGCTCTGGATCCCTGTATGGAGAGACTATGATCTGTTTTCTAGTGATTCACTCTTCAATATAAATGAACAGCTGAGGATCATCCAACATTTGAGGAAAGCATCTAATACGATAATAGAGATCTAAATAAACAGAAAAGCAACAAATCTTGGACAAAATTGGAGTTTTACAGAAGGAAACTTCCAAAATTTTATTAATATTCTCAGAACAGGAAAAAAAAAAAAACTAAAATAGGACAATAATAAAAGGATTGTATCCATGAAGAAATTAGAAGCTCCCTTGGAAAAGGGAACAATCAGAGAAATTAAAATGTGATTGCAAGAATTTAAAAACATTGATAGGGTTGAAAGACAATAAAAGTTGAAAACCTTTTAGAAAGTAGACTAGAGGGGAGAGAGGGGAGGAAAAAGGGAAGTAAAAAGAATTAAGATGTGTTATGTACATGAACTAATTCCCCATGATGAATAATCATTATGTACTGCAAACATGTACTTATAAAAATAAAAAGTAGATTAGAAGACAAATATATGTGGAATTAGAGTCAAAAGATAAAAAGTTAAATGTTTAATCTAGGAGTTCTATCATCTGATTAATAGCAGTTTTTTTTTCTTAAGTTCTTTTATTGGTACATTTTAGGTATACAATTCGTTTACATTTATCATTGGGTGTTTGTACCTGTACATGATGTATCTTGGTTCTTATTTTTTCCCCATTTCCTGTGCACCCTTCACCCCCTCCACCCTTCCCTATTTACATAGACATTTCCATTTTTTTTCCTTTTCTCATAGTTTTTCCTTTCCCTCCTTTCCTTTCCCCTTCCCCTCCCTTCACCCCTTCGTCTTTGGACCTTTTTTCCTATTTCAAATTATCAATTATTCATTTTAATCATTTTAACCCTTGTTTACACTATTAGTTTCTCACACTAGAGAAACTATTCAGTATTTACACATGTGTGTCCTATTTATTTCACTTGAGTAGGGCCTCAATACGCATCCATTTAGCTATAAATGACTCATTTTCTGTAGTACTCTGAGTAGTACTCCATTTTATAAAAAAAACCCCACATCGTCTTTATCCAGTTTCCAGTTGATGGGCAATTGGGCTGCTTCCAAGTTTTAGCTATTACAAACTGTGCCACTGTGAACATAGGTGCACATATATCACTGTGGTATGATTCTTTTAATTCTTTGGGGAAGATACCCAACAGGGAATAGCTAGGTCAAATGGGACTTCCAGTCCTAGTTCTTTGAGGTATCTCCAGACTGATTTCCACAGTGGTTGTACCAGTCTACACTCCTACTGACAATGGAGAAAGGTTTCTTTCTCCCCACAACCCCGCCAACACTTGTTATTGGTTGATTTCTTGATAGCAGCCATTCTTTGTGGGGTGAGGTAGAATCTCAGTGTTGTTTTCATCTGCATCTCTCGAAGGACCAATGATGTTGAACATTTTTTCATATATTTGTTTGCTGCTTTTACTTCTTTGTCTGAGAAATGTCTGTTCATTTCAGATGCCCACTTTTGAATTGGGTTTTTGAATTTGGGAGGTCTGATATTTTTCAATTCTTTATGTATTCTAGATAGTAGTCCTTTGTCTGAGGTACAGTTGCTAAAAAATTTTTCCCACATTGTAGGTTGTCTGTTATAATAGCAGTTTCGAAAAGAGTAAAAAAGTTTTTTAAAAGATTTGAGAACAGTTGGGAATTTAGCTCAGTGGCATCGCTCCTGTCTCACAAGCACAAGGTCCTGAGTTCGATCCCTGGTACTGGAAAAAAAATTGAGAACATTTTCCAGAAATTGATGGAATCATTGAGTGTCCAGCAGTATAAATGAAGGTAAATACAATGGGGTGAGGGCATCCTAAACACTGTAAAGGGGAGGGAGAAAATGTAAAATATATTTTTAAAAACTCCATATAACAATGACAGTGGACTTGTCAATAACTGGCAGGTAGAAAAAAATTGAATAGTACCTTCAAAATTAGAGAAGGGGAAGTTATTTCCAACTAAGAATTCTTTCCCCACTCTCTTCAGCATTTTAGTGTATATTAGAGACATCTTCAGATATATTAAGTCTCCAACATTTACCTCCCAGTCTCTCTCTCTCAGGGAGCTCCTAGAACAGAGAAAACAAACTGTTGCTCTTAGTCCAAATCAAACTTGCTGTCTCAATTTAGGCATATATGTATTTACTTTTTAGTTTTTAATTGACACATAAAATTTGTATAAAGAGGACAAGCATCAGTAGAGTGACTTATGACGAGAAATGAAAATATTTGAATTAGCTATAATACCATGCCATTGACATTTACAAATTATTAAACTACCACCCTCCCAACAAAAAAGATTTGTACATATTTATGAGGTATCACATGATGTTCTGATACTTGTATATGTTATGTAAAGCATGGCAACCAGGACTCTGGAAGTAGGAGGTGAGGAGGGGACAGGGTGTGGGTGTCTCATCATTACAGGGTAAGCATAATTGTCTCCTCAAACATTTTGTCATTTCTTTGTGTGAAACGTTTAAAATCCTCTTTCTTTTCTTTTCTTTTTTGAGACAGGATCTTGCTATGTAGTTCAGGCTAGCCTTGAACTCATGATGTAGCCCAGGCAGGCATTGAACTTGTGGCAATCCTTCTGTCTCAGACTACTTTGTGCTGGGATTATAGGCATGTGTCACTGCTGAAAATCCTTCCTTCTAGCTTTATTCAAATATATATAATCATCTAACATCACCCAATGTATAATAGAACATCAGAATTCTTTTTGTAAATTAAATTTTATTGGAATACAACTTTGCTTATGAATTGTCTATGCTGTCAGGGCAGAGTTGAATAATTGTGTTAAATTGTATGGTCCCTGAAGCCTAGACTACTAACAGTTCTTTACAAACAAAGTTTACCAGGGTTGGGGGTGTAGCTCAGTGGTAGAGTGTTTTGAATGCTTGCCTAGCAGACAGTACACAAGATTTGATCCCCAGAACCAAAAAAAAAAAAAATAAAGTGTGTTGGGGAGTATAAACTAAGACAATGAGTGGCAAAACATTTACAGGGAGTTGCCACAGTGACAGTAAAGGGTCAAGGTAGAATTACATAGATTGAAGCAGGTGGAGAGACGATTCCAAGATTATCTCTGAAGGAGAAAACAAAAGAAACAAATGTGTTCGACTTTATTGAGAGTGTTTTGGAATTTTGTCACAGTTTAAGGGCAGCCATGTAGACAAAGAAACAATGAGTTAGAGAAATTAAAAAATGAAATGAGGCAGGTATAGTTGAAGAGAATGAGGGAAAGTGTTAGCTTTCCATGGCTGTGGCAAAATACCTAAGAAAATCAATTTAACGGAGGAAAGATTTGTTTTGCCTCTGCCAGGGGTGGTGGCTCACTCCTGTATCCCAGTACTTGGGATGCTGAGGCAGGATTGCCATGAGTTCAAGGCCAGGCTGAACTGCACAGTGAGACCCTGTCTCAAAAAAAAAAAAAAAAAAAAAAAGATTTATTTTGCCTCACAGTTTCAGAGGCTTCAGCAGCTTCTAGGCCTGTAGTTAAGCAATATATCACAGTGGGAGGTGGGGGTAGGGGGCGGGGATTTAGCTCAGTGGTGCTGCGCCTGCCTTGCAAGCACAAGGTCCTGAGTTCGATTCCTGGTACCAATATATATATATATATATATATATATATATATATATATATGTATATCACAGTGGGGGGCATGTGGAAGAGCAAAGCTGCTCACCTCACAGTGGCTGGAGGGGAGTGGGGAGCGGGGAGGGGTTGTGAGAACTATAGTTCCACTATCCCCTTCAAGTTTCTGCCCCCTTAGGGTCCCACCACCTCCTAATAGTGCTAAGGTGGGGCCCTAGTCTTCTTTCAAGTACTAGGTATTGAACTGAGGGTCTCACTAGTGAGAGGCAAGTGCTCTATCACTGACTTACATTCTCAGCCCTTTAACACATGGGCCCTCTGGGGGACATTCTGGATCAAATTGTAGCAGTAGTTGATAAACAGAAAAGAATCAGAGAGTAATGTAAGGAAAATCAACAGAGTAGACTCTTGATAGGGAAGACGTGGTCAATAGGGTCAATAGGAGGAAGAGTAATAGGTTGATCCTCAAGTGATTAGTTTCAGGGGAGTGTAGCAGGTTGAGGGAACCATAAAAATGTAGCTTGACTATGAAAATGGAAGCAGAAGGATCAGGTAGGTTTTTGTTTTTGTTTTTGTTTTTACAGAGAGACTGGGATGGAGTAGGATAAGAAGAGCATGCATGGAAGATGCACTGTTATGGAGCAAAGGCTGCCTGGGAGTACGGAAAGATGTCTCAGGATACATGGGCTTGGATAATATTAGGATGCTCCATCTCTAGTTTGTGTATATTCTTTCTTCAAAGTGACTTGCCTAAGATCACCTGTAAGGATAACGTGTCCAATTCACAATGACCCTTTTCTAGTTTTAAAAGCAGGTGATACTCCTAGTCATTTCCAGGGTGACTATGGTTCATTGCCTCTATAATGAAAACTCCAAGATTACCATTAAAGGTACATTTTGCTGTGTCAGTCCAGATAATGAGGAAGTGAATGACTATGACTGGGTATCTTTTTTGTGTGTATGCAGAAAAGTCCTATCCTTTTCGTTATAAGATGCTTTTTCAAAAAAAAATTTACATTTAATGACTCAAAAGTTGTAATGACTTAAAAGTATTGAAAATAATGTGTTTATCATTTTGGTAAATTGTATACTACTACTGATTATGATTACTCAAAAGAAAATAAGTTTTGAAATGGTCATAGAAAAAAATTTAAATTTATGTATACACTTGTTGAAGAAAAGGATAATAAAGTGAACTATAAAAATTTTCAAGGTTAAAACTACATTGCATTAGGGCTATGGGGTGTAGTGCAGTGACAGAGCATCTGTCTAGCATGGATGAGGCCTGGGTTTAGTCCCTAGCACAAAAAAAACATGCAGCCATGGTCCAAAAGGGCCTGGGTACTGCTCCAGCTGGCAGCAGACCATGGTGTTCCCCATGTGAATTGTTTTTGCAGGCATATGGAATGCAAGAGTTATGTGGTCATGAAGGGTTCCACTGAGATTTCAAAGGAAAGCCTGGGAGGCCAGGCAATGTGTATCAGGGTTAAGGGTTCCTGCAGGTAGCCCCTAAGAGGGCGATGTATGAGGCTGGGAGGGTAAAGCTGAAGCTGCAATGGAGATCCCAGCAAGTTAGAGATGCCAGGTACACGGAATGTCTGTTGAGAGACTCAGGCAGTGAGCAGAAACAGCCTGAAAGAAGCCATTACAGTTGTAACTGTCATGTCTACAGGGGTGGGGTTTCCCAAGCCCTTTGAGTTCACATCATGCCACCCTGGGCCCCCGATGCTGGACATGGACTTACAGAGTTTAATATTTGCCTTGATGGGTTTTTATTTTGCTTTGGCCCCAGCTCTCTTTCTTGTACCTCCACTGCTCTCTTTTAGAATGGAAATATTTACCCTGTGCCATTGTATCTTGAATATATAACTATTTTTAATTTCTAAAGTTACTCAGTAAAGTTTGCCTTGGTCTCAAAGGAGACTTTGGAGTTGAGATTGAGCAATGCTGGAACAGTGGAGACTTTGGGGACTCTCAGAGATGGACTAAATGTATTTTGCACTGTGAGAAGAGGATGTACCTTCGGAGGCCAGGAGCAGAATGTTATGGTTTGGATCTAAAATGTCCCAGAAGGCTCACTGTGCTGGGGCTCAGAACCCAATGCAGCAGTGTTCAGAGATGGAACTTTGGAGAAGCGATTGGATCATGAAGGCTCTAACTTCACAGATTAATGCACTGAAGAGTTCATAGCTCAGAGGTCTTATTAGGTGTTGGGGACTAACTGGATGAAGGTCACTGGGAGCATGGCTTTGAAGGGTGTATTTTGTTCCTGGCCCTTCTCCTCTCTCTCTGCTTCTGGGCTGCCACCAGGTGACCAGCTTTGCTCCACCATGGCTTCTTTCTGCCACGATGACCTGCCTAACTTCAGGCCCACAGTCATGGACCCAGTCTCACTTCAGGCCCACAGTAATGGACTCAGCCTCACTAATAGGCATGGTTAATTTTATATTAAACCAGATCAACTTTTGCCTTGTTTCAAATAATATTAGGGAGGAAAGAGAAAGTGGATTTGCCCAGATTGGGAATTGACTGAGAATGTCTGGAGTAGAGTAACACAAAGGAAAGAAATTGAAAATGCTCTAGAAAGAATTCATTGCCATCTCTTGGGTTTAGGCTAAGATCAGAGCACCATGAACAGTGAAATGATTTCAAGATCCATGGACTCATGGGCCAGAAAGTAGGCAAAACATTTGATGTTGTTGTGTTTTTTTTGTTGTTTTTTTTTTTGGTACCGGAGATCGAACTTGGGACCTTTTGCTTTTGAGGCAGGGGGTGGCACCACTGAGCTAAATCCCCGGGCCAGGTGAAACATTTGAGATGATGAGGGTCTTAATCTTAGAAGCTAATCTAAATTCACAAGAAGTTAGGGTGGAAGGGTTTTATGTCATAGACATTTGTATTTGTGAGTATGAGTTTTAGAAAGTGGAATGTCTTGAGCCATGACATGATTTTATGGGTAGTGAAATATATTTTTAATAAATAATGGAATAAAAAAATAGAGATGAAGAGCTTAAGTGTGAATTTTGGGGGCAAGTTGGGTTTAGTCCCTGACTTTTTCAGGAACCAAATACCATATGAGACTAATTTATATGCAATTTGGGCCAATCTGGAACTCTTTAGGATAACGAATCACTTGAGATAACTTAATTTCCTAGATAATTGAACATTAATCATTTTAGGCACCTGAAGTTGTTCATTATAATCATTAAAAAAAAAAAACACTGTTAAAATATACTTCATGATTTCTTTCTTTGTGGGGCTGGGGGTCAAACCCAGCACACTTTATTTTTAATTTGTTTATTCATTTATATTTTTGCAGTACTAAAGATTGAACCCAAGGCCTCACATATGCTAGGCAAGCATTACCACTCAGTCGCACTCCCAGCTCTATCTACTTATCCATCCATCCATGGATCTATCCAGTTTCAATGAATTGGCCAGACTGGGCTCACACTTGGAGTTCTCCTTCCTTAGCCTCCTGAGAAGCTAGGTGTGTACTACAAAAGGTGGTACCACAATAGGTGTGTACAACACCTGGGCCATACTTTATTATTATTATTATTTTTTGGTACCGGGGATCAAACTTGGGTCCTTGCGCTTGCCCAGCAAGCAGTGAAACCACTGAGCTAAATCCTCGACCCTTATTTTATTATTTTTAAGGACAAGATCTCTTAAACTGTTTATACTGGCTTCAGATTCCTGGGTTTAAGTGATCCTCCTGCCTCAGCCTCCTGAATAGCTGTGACTATAGGCATGCTCTGCTGTGTCTAGCTTACTTTGTTTTTTGATATTCATATATCAGATATTTTATTTTAATTTTTATTTTATTTTGAAACAGGCTGGACTTGAACTCATCATGCAGCCTAGGCTGGTCTTAAACTTTTGGTAATCCTCCTGCTTCCGCTTCCTGAGTGCTGAGATTATAGGCATGAGCCACCACACTCAGCTATCATTTTATTTCTTGATGTCAGATTAGCACCATGAACAGTGAAATGATTGCAAGATCCCTGGAGTGGTACATTTTATACTTTATAAATACCTTAACACAGTAATGCTTACCTTTGAGTTCTTGTGGTTTAATTTAATAATTTTTGTTTTTGTTTTTTTTCAGTGTCTAGTGGCACTTCTGTCATCCTTGGACCATTCCAGAATATTAGAGCACTTTCTAATATTCTACTTTATTTGTGAAATAAGATGGTTTCCCTTGTTAAAAGTGTGTATACATTTAATATGTATACACAAATGTGTTAAAAGCGTATATACATTGAATATGTATACAAAAATGGGAGAGGGAGCTTTCTAAGGAATAGAAGACAATTTCTTGGTTCTTGGATTTTGTGATATTTTAGTTTCTCAGTGGCCTTTTCTCTGGTCTCCCACCTCCCTTCACCCTAATTACTTATCTATGTTTTTTGCCGTATTTTTTCAGGGGTGGTGTTTGTCATTAAACCCAGGGCCTCAGGCATGCTAGGAAAGCATTTTATCATTAAGCTACACTCCTAGCCTTTGTTTATATTTTTGAAAATTGAAGTGATTCTAGATAGGAATTATATCAAGGCTGCTATTTGCAACTGAAGCACTTTATACAAATATGAAGCTATTTAGTGGACAAAAATACACAGTTTGAAGGGATAAGCAACTCTAAGAAAGGTTAGTTTTAAACAGCAGTGATCAAAAGCAGTTGTAAGTTGCTTATAAACTAGTATGTATAATAGGGATATTAAAAAAAATCTTGGCTGAAGATGTTGCTCAGTAGTATAGTGTTTGCCTAGCATGTGCAAGGCCATGTGTTTGATCCTCAGCACTGGGGAAAAAAAAATCTTTTTTTACCTTACTGTTTTGTATCTACATATACGTGATTACAAAATGATATATGTATACAAATGTTTTATAGTAGCATTGTGTGCAATAGCAAAACAGTGTAAACAACCTAAATGCTCAATAGAGGAATGGTTAGGCAGACATTTAAAAGAATGAAGTATTTCTGTACATTCTGGTCATAGTGGTTAAGAACGTAGACTTTGGGGAAGAGAGCCTGCTCAGTCGTAGAGGGTGCAGAACTTGGGTTCCATCACCAGCACACACATACCCCTACTTTCCAAGATTGCTGAAAGGATTATATGAATTCATCAAAGTAAAACATTTAGAATGGTGTTTGGGACAATTAGTATTATATTAGCTATTATTATTGTTGCTGATATGAAAAGCATCTTTTGATTTGGTGAAAAAAATGACGGTCACATAATACTGTGTAATAGGGTTCTATTTTTACCAAAACAAAAATCTGTGTACACACATACACATAATTTGCACCCATGAAAGACTGTAATTTCTACATATAAGGAACCAAGGAGTTGACTAGTCTTATCTGGAGGGTACAAATTGTCTAACTCATTGTTTTTTACTTAGTATGTGTACTTATTTGGGATGGCTCTGGAAAGCACCTTATGAAGTTATGGAATGTCAGTTTCCCTAACCAGTGTTTTGAGCAACCATTTTATATAGTCACAGAAATAGGAAAAGTTGCATGCACCAAACTGTTGACAAGGATTATTTCTGAGGAGGTGGATGAGGAAATGGTGAATATGGTGAGGAGATCTTTACACACTTTCATATTGTTTGTAAGTAGTTGATTGCACAGTTATTTTGAAAGCAACATTAAACAAAAGAGGAGGAATATCCTTTAAGAAAGTAATTGGGGCCCAGTGCTGTGGAATATGCCTGTAGTTCTAAGATACCGAGGAGGCTGAGGCAGGAGGATCACTTGGGCCCAGGAGTCCTGAAGCTACCTGGTCAACATGTGGAAAACCTGCTCAAAAATAAACAGTACATTGCATTACCAAAGAACCTGTCTCAAAATGTAACAAATAGTACATACTGCTAAGTACATTCATGTTTATGGTATGTACGATTACCAAATTAACAAAAAGGTTTAGTTTTTTGAGCATCAATTTTATTTTTTCTGGTCCTGGGGGTGGCTGTCTCACGCATGCCAGGTAAGCACTTTACTGCTTTAACACTGAGCTACATCCCTAGCGGGGAACAACAATGATAAGGGAACCCCACCCCATCAAAATTGTATGCAAGTCTGTATAGATGCGTGCAGAGAAAAGTTAAGGAGAATGCATATTCAATTCTATTTTCTGTAATTTTTTCTGCAGAGTGAGATAGTGGGGCTGTGAAGAAGGGCTTTTTGGTTTTTAATTTTATGATAATCTAAATAATTTACATTTCTTAAAAGTGTAAATTTCTGTAAACAAGACTTCACAATGTCTTTAGTGTTAAGTGTCTTGTATTTGCCTTAAGTATACTCCATTTTTAAGACACTAGGGGTTTAGAGTTTTACGTTTTTAGGAATAAATCATATTTCAATTTATTTAGGATCTTGATTTCTTTCTCGTATATAAAAAAGAAAAGCATCCTATATCTCATACCTAATTTGGGACAACAGTACCTTAAAGTACAGCAATTATGAGATCCGTCAATTTGTTTTTTTTTTTTTAGTGGTTTTTTTATTAGTACATGTTTGCAGGACATAATGATTACAGTCCTCTAGGGGAGTTGGTATATGCACATAACACATTCTTTTTCATCCCCTTCCCCTCCCCACCTTTCCCACCCTCCTCACTCTCCCCATGTCTTGTGCAATCTCCTAATTTGGATTCCATTTTGCAAGTGTACATGACCTAATGGACAAACTGAAGGCAGAAAGTTCATCGATATGGGGGGGGATTAAAATATATTCTGTACAGGTACAAATTTCCTATGATGAATGTAATTATTACGTATGTCTAAAGTATACCAATACAATTAATTTAAAAATAAATTTTAAAAAGAAAAATCACTCGGGTCACCAAGAAGAACCTATGAACAAAATCTTTACAGCGCACATATAATTTCACCGCAACTTTAAAAATCTTGGTTCACTTAACTTTCCGTGCGCTTAGCGCATTTCCCTCCCTCGGCAGCCCCGGCTCCGGTACCTTCGCGCTGGGGCGTCCGGGCGGACCGCGGCGCTGGGGCTCTCCCGGGACTGAGTCAGCGCCGGGGCCGAAAAGTTCGGCGGGAGGCGCAGGGCGGGGCTTCCTCCCGCCGACTCCGAACCCGGCTCTGGTTTTCCGAGTCCACGTCTCTTCCTTTGGACAAGCTCGTTTCCTCAGGTCGGGCCCAGCCAACTTGACAGCCTCAGCCCTTTAAAACCGGAGCACCGGCCCCGCCTCGAGGATCTCCCTGGGCCCGGATAACCCGGCTCAGCCCCTCGCGGGCCGCAGCGCGCCCTTCCTCTGGCCCGGCCCGCCCAGCGCCTCCGTCCACGGCGCCCACCTCGCGGGGCGGCGCTCCGCACCCGGGGCATGGAGACCGGCTCGGACTCAGGTCAGGAGGCCGAGCGTGCGGCCGCGGGGGCGCCGGGCTGCTCCGCGCGCTGCGAGGCGGTTAGGCCGCCGTTTGCCGGTTCCGCGCCGAGCGCTCGCCTGGGCGATCGGCGGCAGGTGGGCCGGACGAGCCGCGAGCGAGAGAGCGAGGGCGGGCGGGCGCGTGAGGGGCCGGCGGGGGGGCGGGGGCGCTGGGAGGATGGCTCAGCTCTTTCTAAATATAAAACCGGCGTGAGTCCGGCGAGCGCGGCGCGGAGCCGCAGAACTGCCGTGCGGGGAGTCGGCGCACGGGCGGCGGCTCCGCAGAGGCGCGAGGTTGAGGGAACTAGGGAGCCGCGAGCTCGCGGGGGGCGGCGAGAGCCACGCTCGCAGCGCCGAGGACGCAGGCGACGGCGGGCGGGCTTCGTGGGCGCAGCGCGGCCCGTGCGAGTGACCGACCGGAGGCGGCCCCCGGGCCCCGCCGCACCAGGCGCCGGGAGCCCCCCGCGCCGTTCGCGCGCGTCCTCGCCCTCCTGCCCCTCCCTCCTCCCTCCGGGGCGCAACATGGCTGCGGCCGCCGCCTCCGCCTCCCAGGACGAGCTGAGTAAGTGGTGCTGCCGAGCCTTCGGCGGCGAGCCCGAACGAACGCCTTGCGGGCCCTGGGGTGGCGGCCGATCCGGGCCGGAGGCCTGGGCCGCTCTCGCGTGGCGCTAGGACGCTGGGGAAGGCAGGCGGCGGAGGACTGGGGAGCTCGGGCCTGGCGGGCGGGTGGGGCGCGGGACGCCGGACGCCACCGGCGTTTGTAGGCCTCAGGTTTGCACCGTCACGTTGCGAAATTGAAACCAGAGCTCCGGGCGGAGTCATCTCTGTCCGAGACCCGCCCCAGCCCACGCTTCGGGGTGTCCGACCCTGTGCTCGCGGTACGGGGGCAGCGGGCGGGCCCGAGCCCCAGGGTGCCGGACACTGTCTGCTTGCCCGGTCTGACCCTGCCGTGCCCACCGTGCTGTTAGGCGAGTTCTGAAAATGGAGCTCTAGGGAAGGGGGAGAAAGTGCTCTTCTGTGACACCTTAGAAATCAGCCAAAAGGTCACGGCTAGGTGGTGACCCCGAGGGTGGAGAGGGAGAGTGGACCAAGAGAACCACCCTGCTGCCTGCAGGAGAAACCACGGAGTGACGTCGCTGTCAGAAAGGAGGGTTAGTACACACTGGACCAGAAGCGTTGCAGATGGGGAGAGTAGTGGTCACCCTGAATCCCAGGCCGCTCCGTCCTGGCCTCCTCCCCCACCCCTAGGTGCTTTGTGGGAAGTGTAGTCCCGGGACACCGCAGGCTCACGCTGGGGTCATAAATATTCAACTTTCATAGGACTTTATTGTTGCATTTTGGGCTAGTTTGCTCAGGCGCTGTAGATTATTTGAGCAGTCCCCCTTCCCCCATGCTGCCCTTCAGTTTACGATAGAAACAAGAAAGGTGTCATTTAGGGATGATAGGGATTTTAAATGGAAGCGTAGGTGAGGTGTTGGAAACTTATGTTTGTGAGGCTTATGTTGTTAGAGCTCCTTCTAAGGCTATATGAAAGTAATTATAATTTATGTTTCTTTGGTGGTTGACAGTTTAAAGCTACTTTTATATACATGATCTCACTTTTGCCCTCATAACCTTGTGAGGCAGGCAGGTAGGAATTACATTTGTTTTAAAGGGGAGTCTGGTTTAGAGATTAAGTTCTTCACTGCTTTGATACAGAATTGGTGGGACAAGAGTCCTGTTTGCTACTTTTGAAGCTGAAGGAACGAAGGAGAGTCTGAGGGGACAGGACTCAAGCTGTATTTAGAAGTGGGTGTGGGCTGATAGCCACGGAGTTGTTGCTGCCTGTCAGTCCCCATAGGAGCACTTCTAGGCCTTTCAATGAGACCACTTCCCTCATTTCTGTCTCTCTCTTTCTTTCCTTTCTCTCTCTTTTCTTTTCTTCTGTGGTAAATACACTGAACATAAAATTCACTTTCTTAACCATTTTTAAGTGTATACTTCAGTAGCATTAAGCTCATTCACACTGTTGTGCAGTTTTCACAACCATCCATCTGCAGAACTCTTCATCTTGCTAAACCGAAACTCTGTATTCATTCAACAACTCCCCATTCCTTCCTTCTCCGAGCCAGGCAACCACCATTCTACTCTTTGATCTTGACTACTCTAGCTACTTCCTGTAAGTGGTATCATCATACTGCATTTGTGTTTGGTCTATTTCATTTGCCATGTCTTCAGGGTTCATCCATGTTGTAGTATGTGTTAAGATCTCCTCTTGAAGGATGAATAATATTCCTTTGTGTGTATATGTGCCACATTTCCTGATCCATTCATTTCTCTGTGGACACTAGAGTTGTTTCCAAACTGTAGTTACTGTGAATAATGCTGCTGTGAATGTGAGTGTACAAATATCTTTTGGAGACCTTGCTTTTAGTTCTTTTGGGTGTACGTCCAGAAGTGCTGGATCAAATCATGCTTCTGTATTTAATTTTTGAGAAATCACTGATTTTGATTGTTTCTTTTTGTAGTGTTGGGGATTGAATCCAGGGCCTTAGGCATGCTAGGCAAGTGATCTATCCAAACTGTGCTATACTGTTTTTGACAGTCACCGTAGGACTTTACTTTCCCACTGACATTGCATAAGAGTCTTAGGTCCTCCACATCCCTGCCAAGATTTGTAACTTGCTGTATTCTCAGTGGTAACCAATCTAGTGGATGTCAGAAAAAAATTGATATACTGCAATCTGAGTTCTTGTTGTAGCACTAAACACTTTAAAATCTCTATTACCTTTAGAAATGGGGAACAAAATGAGAGGAAGAATTTGTATCATTCTAAAGTGGTTGAAGTATTTGTGTAGTATATGCAGTGTGCTCTTATAATATACTGGTACCATATATTCCTGGTTAAGGAATTTACTGGCTTTAGCAGCTAATGGAAAAGTTAGGAATAGATAATACATTTCTAGCCTTTTTACTTTTTTGTTTGGTCAAATCAGCAATCACTGGACACAAATCTGTTGACTTGGTTTCTGTATTTCTTCAAGAGAGTTTAAATACAGTATTTGACAATTGGCGTTTTAGAATAACATATGGAGAGGTTAAGAAATTTCAAATAAAATAATTTTAATTTCAGAATGACCTTAATAAAAGGGACAATGGCTGAGGAAGGTGCCTTTTTTTTTTTTTTTGGTACTGGGGATCGAAGTTGGGTCCTTGCACTTGCGCAGCAGGTGTTGAAACCACTGAGCTAAATCCCTGGCCCAGTGCTTTTTAATATTTCATTATAAAAGAGCTAGTTTTCAGAATATTTGTCTTATTAATTTATTTTTTGTAATACTAGGGATCAGAGCAAGGGATACTGAACCACTAAGCTATATCCTTAGCTCTTTTTATTTTTTGAGATAGGACCTAGCTAAATTGCCCAAGTAGCCTTGAACTTGGAATCCTCCTGCCTTAGTTCCCCAGTAGCTGGATTGCAGGTATGCGCCACCACACCCATGCTACTGTTACTAGTTTTGTAGTACTGAGGTTGAAACCCAGGGCATTTGCACTGAGCAGTATCTTCAAAACCCCTCTCCCCTTTCTTTTGGAGATGGGGGTCTTGCTATGTAGTTCATCCTGGCCTTGAACTTACTGTGTAGCCCAGGCTGGCCTTGAACTCAAGGTGATCTCTTGCCTGAGCTCCCCATGTGCTCAGATAACAGATGTGTGCTGCCATGCCAGGCTTTCCAGTCTTTTTGAAGTTTTGACTTTGAGGCAAAGTCTTGCTAACTTGCCCAGGCTGTGCTTGAACTTGAGATCTTTTCTGCCTCAGCTTCTCAGATTGCTTCTGGTTTGGGTATACACCACCACACCAGTGAGTCAGGTGATTATAACACAATAATAGTAAAACTAATGTTTATTGACGGCTTACTGTGTATTTTAATGTCTTTGCACCTATTCACTGAGTCCTTACAACTACCTGGTTAGTGTTATCTTAGTGGAGGACCTACTGTCCTTATACAAAGGTAGGGCGTCAACTCAAAGTCTCTGATTTAAAAATTTATGTTACTTCTACTCTACCACTGTATTAACCTCTGCAAGGGAGAATATACTGTTTATGATAAGATCTGGGTAATTTTTTTCTCTTTCATATCTTGCTGATATCTAGAAGGAATTTTCAGTAGTGTACAATATACAGTGTGTCAGTGTTTTGATGTTTGTTGAATAGAAATATTAGATTTTTGGATAAGATGCCAAAAAAGAGAACTATTAGTTCAGAGTATTAAAGATGGTTTTGAAATCTAGTATGTAAATTAATTAAGGTCAGAATTTGTGGTTTTCTGTATATTTAGGAGCATATATATTTGCAACAGAGATGAAATTCAGTTCAGGGCAGGTGGTAGTTTTTCTTAATATCCTCTGTCAGTTCATGGAAAAGTTGACATTGTAGTTATAGTTTAGCAGCAGACAGAGATTTCTGACAGGAGAGGAAGCATTTGAGACTTTTCACGTGGTCAGCTTCTTAGTGGTTTCTTATTCTGGGCTTTATAATTATAAGGTATCCTGAGTGTCTGATCTTTGTTGGGATAAAGACAGCTCATGAAGGAGCAACAACCTGTAATCTTAAAGTATATGCTATTCAATTGACCATTTGACATAGCCATGGGAAACTTCAGTTGTACAAGTTGGCCAGATAATCAACATGTCAGATATCTTCTGAGAAAGCCTCTCTGCCAGTGCTAAAAATCCTAGTGGCTCCTTTAGAGGATGATGGTCAGGAAGTTGTGTGTGTAGCTGCATGGTTGAACTTAATTCTGTGGGCATACTGAAATAGCCCCAGAGAGATGATCACTTTAATGAAAGGCATATGTGCTGCTGAGCTGATTTTTGTAGAAAGGGTAATTTAAGTGTGTATCATTTAAATTTTGGCTACTTAACCAAATCAGAAGGTTAAAATGGAAAATGAAGATAGTATTTCTATTTTTCTTAATCAATTTCTATTTCATTTTTTCACTTCTAGACCATTCTTTTTTGAATTATGCTTTCACAAATTGTAATATTTAATAAAGGCCAATGTCAATGAGAATAGTTGGTCCTGGGACATTGACCTTTTTCAAAGATACATGTTAATATTGTAGGCACTGCCAGTGTGCTCAGATGGTTTGATCCAGTTATTTATTTCTCTCCTTTCAGGACTGGCCAAGACTGTGTCTTGATGTTTGCCATCTTATATGGCATGTTTTACCCACACATTTTCCAATTCAATAAGCAGACTTTAAAAATTAAATGAATTTGTGGTCATGTCCTCAGAGACCTTATAATTAGAGACAGATTTATGTATTAATATAAGTAGCTAACATGAAGCATGATATTAAAATGACTAACATAAATTTTTGGAAAACTTAAAGAATAAGCATAACATTCCAGAGTAAAGGAATTATAGTTTGAGCTGACGCATGGAGGTAGAGAAATATTGTGCATTTCCGGAAGAAGCTAAATAAGTCTGTTATGAAGGAAATTGGCAGTATTATGGCTGTGTGCAGAACTAGGAAAGGGAATAAACTTTGGAGTCTGAGACTTGGCCTATGCTACCTTTATTTTGGAAGCTTGGGCAAATTACCTTCACTTACTAAGTCTTTTTTTTCTCATAAAATTGAAATAACAAACACAAGTGTTTTTAAGATTAATGTATGTGAAAATGTACAAACAATTAAATTCTCTATAAATTAATATTTTTTGGATGGAGGCGGTAACAGATGATATTAAGAAGATAGGTTGGGATTAATGTATTGTAGGAATGCCAACACAGCTAGTTTTGACTTTTTTTTTGAGAGAGTAGGGAACCATCAAAGGCTCTTAAGCAGGGCGTGACTTGAGTAGATCTGTTTTATAAGGGTAACAGGTGGCACTGGTGTATCATTGATTCTAAGTATCCAGAGACTAAGAGCAGCATGACTAATTGGGTCATCAATTAGGGAGGCCATCATAGTGGCCAAGTGAAAGAAACTTAAGGTCTGAATTAGAGGAAGTTGATTTGGTAAGGAGCCAGTATAATCTAGAATCCTTAAAATAGGCAGAAATTATTGGCCAAATAGATGAGAGTTTTGAAGAGAAGAAAGAGTTAGAGATGATTCCAGGAGTGTAATTAGAGTGTGGAATGGAGGAATAGGGGAGAGTGTAGCCTCTAAGAATATTGTATTTAGGAAATTGGAAATGGAGATAGATAACAGAGAACAGATTTGTGTTCAAATAAATTATTTTTTGAATAAATTAATGATACCCATGTTGAGTTGATTAGGGAGAATGTTTTGAGTTGTGACTAAAACCTCTGGAATAGGAGTCAGAGCTGGTTTTGAATCCTGGCTGTGGTACATTTTGGTTGATGTGTCCTTGAACACACAGTCACCTAACTTGTGGGCCTTGGTTTTCTCAACTATAAATGGGATAGAAACAAAACCAATCTAGGGGCCGGGGATTTAGCTTAGTGGTTTCGCCATCTGCTGCGCAAGCGCAAGGACCCGAATTCGATCCCCAGTAACAAAAAAAACCCAAACCAATCCTACAGGATTATTATAAGAATGGGAGGAGATAATGAAAACACATAGTAAGAACTTTATACAATGGTATAATGTTCGGCACATGGATTGCAGGTATATGGTGACCTTATTTGTGAAGCTGGAGAGAGAGAGTAGGAATGATGATGGAATCACAGAAATGGATAGATTATTCAATGACAAACTTTGGGAGTACACATAATGAGGAGTGAGAAGGAGAAAAGAGCCAAGGGAAGAGATAAGGAGTGCTGGGACAGGTCATAGGTTACTAGGGTTATATCTTAACTATTTATATTCTCAGTTGTAATGTTCTAATAACATGTAAATATGCTAATACTCTTATAAAACTATCATAATTCAGATACTTTTCTTAATTTTAATATAAAGTTTTAATACGTTTACGATTTATACATGGATACTTATATGATAAATATATTTTACTGATGTTGAAGCTTTTTAGTCTTCAAATAATTATCAGTATATTTTTGAAGTATTAGTGTATTTTTAAAACATTCTGTTTATGATATAGTCCTTATTCTTTCCCAAATTTGATAATCATTATATTTTTTCCCCTCATTCTCAATTGTAAAGCAGAGCATCAAAGATCTTAGCAAGAATGAAAAGTGCTTATTTTTTCTTAAAATGGCAGCTATGCATATATATCTTTTAATTGTATTTTTTTTGGTGTTCTAAATAATAGATTCTTTATACAATTGCATATGTACGAGTGGATGAACATACCATTGGTGATCCAGAGGATTTTTGTCAAGATTGGATAAACCATGTATCACATTGATTGTAGAGGTTAGTAGATTTAGTTCCTGAGGATGTGTGCATTTTTCTGTAGCAGCATTTAAAAATGCATGGATTATCAGGTAGCAATTTTCCCTAGATCTTTATGGGTTTTTTCCCCCCATTTCTTAGCTACCTTGCAAGAATCAGTGAGGTTCTCGTTAGTTTGTGTGTCTTAAGCTTCTATTCTCTGTAATGATAAACATAAAAAAGTTAATAGGAAAGAAGAAAAAGATAAAATTTGAAGATATTGCTTAGCAGTGTGCATGAGGGAAAGAATGGGTGATGGTTTATGGGTAACATTGTCTGCCACACACAAAAAAAGAATGTTCCATGCTCCAGAAGTCATCATGGAGTTAATAAACAGGAGGTATTGAAGGAGGCAGCATCATGGTAATTGAATATTCCTGATTCTGCTGTTTTGACATGCACTGTGATTTTTAAAAAAGCCATTTAATCTCTGCTTCATTGTGAGAAGAGTTCAAAAATGTCAGTTTCACTATTAGATGGTATCTGATGGACCTTTGATTGAAATTCCACAAATACAGTTTGCAATTATCTGATATCAGGTAATCAATAGCCACTGACTCTTGGGATTTTGTAACTTTAGTCCAAAAGTGTATTTTGTTACTATCTTCTAATTTAACTCTTACACTATTTTAACTACTCCTTCCCACTACATTCTGTTACTTCTTTGTATGCATATTAGTGATTATGGTATATGATGCTTAATTTATGTGGAATTTTGAGGGATGGAATATTGTATAAACCAGTGTTCAACTTTAGAATTAATTTTGCTTTACTTTTGCTATTTCACATACTTCGAGTGTGTAGAGAAGTAGAAAATTGGGAGGCTGGAAGAATTGTTTTAAAGAGCAATGAGGGCATTATTTATCCTTTAGCTTTTATAACTTTGGTTTTCTTTTTGGTACCAGGGATCGAACTTGGGACCTTGTGCTTGTGAAGCAGGAGGCGGAACCACTGAGCTAAATCCCCGACACTTTTATAACTCTGTACTTAGATTTTATAAACTCTTTAGAACTTTTGGGTGTATGAGAGATTAATGCCTTTATGGTATGGTATGCTGAAGACAAGTAGGTCAAACTACAAATGCTAGAACTTAAGTAGTAACTTAAATAAAAACATTCTAGAGTTTATACATCCAAATGATCATTGTTCTACTAAGTAATTGGTTTGGGTGGATCTTAGTTTGGCTTTTATGTAGTCTGAAGTCTTATATAATATATGTTATCTCCCTTAAACTGATTTTTATAAACTGAAGTAATCCTGCTCATCACCTTGCAAAAACTGATTTCTAGCAGGGTATCTGCTAGTTATTGGCTGTGGTGAAAGGGCCTCCTTGGGAGGTGGGAGTGTTCGTGGACCTCAATGTCTGCGTGTTGAGTCTGCCACTTACTCACTGCCTCTAGGGTACAGATGAGGATTGTTGCTTTATCACCTGCTCCAGTCCAGCCAAGCCACCCCTGTGATTTCCCTTCTTCCTCTGTGTGTGTGTGTGTGTGTGTGTGTGTGTGTGTGTGTGTGTATTGGGGGAGGAGCAGTAACAGGTGTGAGCAGAAATGAGTGTGGCCTTGTTATGGGCTATACGGGGTTGAGGCAGTCTGCAGATGTGTTAGGGAAAGAGAGACTCCTCTTTTGGTTTCCTTGCTTGCAGACTTGGACACTAGTGCATCTGGATGCATGGGTTTCCTCACTGGGGGATCTCCTTTTGCTGGGGAGAGGATAATAAGAGATCGGTGGACTTGTGGACAGGAAGATGCTCTGATTGCTTTATTTCTAGGGGCCAGGGATACTATCAAAGATTGCATTAGCAGACACTTTCTGCTCAGCACTTCATTGTGAAAGTTCTCATGTTGGCCCCTTGGGGTGTCTTGGCTGGAGGGAAGCAACTCCCACAGGAACCATGATTTATTGTTTCTTTTTTGGGACTAGATTTTCTCCCCACTCCCAACATATTGTGTCGTATTTGGTACTGCACTGCTTGACATTTTCATTGTAAGTACATTTTCATTTAATTGAGTTTTTTTGAAAAAAGGCTGGAGCTAGGAGCAAGCCTCTATTTAAAATCATAGGAACAGAAATTAGATTTCAGATTTCTAGCCATAGATTTCTAAAGAAGCATCCTGCTGGCCTCATTTGATTTTGTCAAGTGTTGGAATGGCATTTAGTGATTTGAAATGGTATTTAGAAATTAACAGATTTAGTGGAATTTAAGGGCTAGTACCTTGTTAGATTTATAATTCAGAATTGATCTACCAGAAAAATTTTATGAGTATTACCCATAAAATGTAGATGCTAACTAGAGCTTCCTTTTCATGGTTTTAGTCTCAAACTACTAATTGCAGGGATTGTCAAAGTTAAGAGTTGCTCATTCTTTTCCCTATCCCCAGTCTTGACTTGCAATTTTTATGTAATTTATTTACTTTTACTTTCCTTAGCTTCTGGGCTCCTATTTCTGAAAGCGCTGCTTTGTTTCCATCCTTGTCAGCTTAGACATGAAATCCATCTACTTCTCATACACAATCCCTTTTTTTTTTTTTTGGTAGCAGGGATCAAACTCGGGTCCTTGTGCTTTTGGGGCAGGTGGCGGAACCACTAAGCTAAATCCCTGGCCCCACAATCCCTTTTACCTAAGTATTACATGACTGAATTCTTGAAGATGTGTTGAGTCATAGGAAAAGCCCTTGCCTCAGGAGAATTTGGTTTGCTGTGCTTTCAGTTCCGCTCATTCATTTATTCATTCATTTTGTGAGACAGGGTCTCGCTATGTAGTTCAGCCTGGCCTTGAACTCACTATGCAGCCCAGGCTGGCCTTGAACTCATAGCAGTCCTCCTGTCTCAGCTTCCAGAATGCTGGGATTACAGGCTTGCACCACCACACCTGGCATATTTTTTTCTTTTTAAAACCTATAAGCATTTCCATAATATTAAATGCATACAGTCCCTTTTTCAGGAGATTCTAATTTATAAATTACCATCAACCCCCTCCTTTCCCTCATACAGATGTATAAATTTCTAAATAGCCTTTCTAATATATGAAGGATTAATATTTCATGATTTAACTGGTATTTGAGCAGCTGCTCTTTGCAAGGCAGTGAGTTAAGTGCTGGAATAAAACAGTTTCTTAGCATGAGCTGGGAGAAGATGGAGACAAATGAGTAGGTAGTCAGGTAATGTCAGATTCAAATCACTCCTCAAATTGCTGTGATATGATAGTCCATGCAAGGAAAGACTGCGCAGTTACATAATATGCGGCAAAAGATAACAATTACCAGGAGAGATAGAAAAAAGGTCTGTGGAAGTCTGTATGGCCAGAATGGGAGGGACATAGGTAGGTAGGGTGTGTGCGTGTGTGTGTAGCATGTGGTATTTGATCAGGACCTCCAGTGGGATGGCTTTGGATCTATGGAAATGCAGGGATGGTCTGGAGCTGATGGAACAATATTCCTTGTTGAGTGATACACTTGGTCAAAGAATTAAGCTGGGAAAACTTAAGGTACACTTAAGGTATTGGGATTTGGATGGCTTTTGGGGAGTGATAGAGGGTTTCTTGGGTCTAGATTGGCCTACTCTTAGGAAATACTCCCTTTCTGATCTGATATTCTCTGTAGACATGTGGGAGTTACTTTTTTTAATGGAATTATGGAAATATGTCATATTTTGTTGCTAAATACAGTGCCTTCTATTTATATTTGGATCCAGTTGTAAGCAGACTAAAGCAAAAATGGGCACTTGAAAGGAATCAGAAATCTTGTGGAACTGAGAATGGCCTTCAAGAGGGGTTTGGAACTAGGGGCTAGATATATTCAGATTTTCTTCTAGCTTCTCTTCTCTCTGTGCCTCCGTGCTGCTCTTTCTTCAGACTTACTTCCTCCAATTTTGTGCTCAATGGAGTAGGCTGAAGATGTCTATGTCATATCTTCTAGCTTACTTTTACAGGTTCAGTAACTCAGAGAAGGTTTGATTCTTTGATTCCAATTCCAGATGCCTGTAGAAAGGGTGAATTGTGCAAGGGATTCATACCTGCCACATTTGCTGTGGTCAGGGATACAAAGTTATGCTATATATAATTGTCTAATAAGATTTAGTATCTTTGCCACCTACTTTCTCTGCTTAAACCATGCTATAATTTAGCATACTAGAGGGAGCATTATGTTTGGAGATGGACTGCCACTTAACTTGATTTATAATTTTGGTCATTGTAATTTTTTCCGGACTCCAGTTTCCCATTTGTAAATTGGAGTTACTATTATTTACTTCAATAGGTAGTACTTGAGAGGGAGTTTATGTGTTCTGATTTGCGCTGGTGAGTTAAGATCTCTTTGGGTTCAACTTGTCTTATTATTTTGGTGCCTTTGATAAGTCAGTCAGGTTATGAGTCCCAGTTTTTCATCTGTAAATTTGGATAACTGTATTGCTCCATGTTTTTCTGAGACTCAAAATGCCACGTGACTATAATGTATTTATTAAAAAGCCACTGTGCCTGGCATAAATTTTTTTTGGTGGTGTGCTTTGCACATGGTAGGCAGGAGTTCTGCCACTAAGTTACACCCCTAACCTCTCATTTATATTTTAAAATTTATTTTTATATTCAGAAAAAATAATATTCTTTGTAGAAAACTTAAGTGAACTTAAAAAATATGAAACTTGTCACCCAGAAATAACGATTTGTTCTTCTAGTTCACACTAAGATATTTATGCTCATGAAGTTTTGATGACCCAGAATTAGACAAAAAACAGAAAAGAATCATCTGAAATTTTTCCATCACCTTGAATATTACCCTTTCTCTGTGCCTTTTGACCATTTTTGATTTTTTAGATGTTTTCCGCACAAGTAATGATGTGAGTGAAAAACCAGTGGATGTAGGTATATTGTCTTTTCTAACTCTCTGGGAAAATAGGATTTCCTCCTTAAGAAAAAGTGCAAGTTCTGTTCCTGAAGTATGAATGATTTGTATGGACAGTTATTTTTTCATGAATAGTTTAATATTTTCAGAAATACCAGTGGCAAAGATGATAACAATGAAGTGAAGTCTTCACACTTGCCTTTTCTTTTCACTGTTACTTTTGATTGTACTGGGGATTGAATCCAGGGTCTCATAAATGCTATACTGCTGAGCTATCACCAAATTCTTAAATGTTCACTGGTCATTTTTTTCCTTGGAGATAGGAGGAGGGAAAGTTCCTTCTTTGTCTTTAGAGAAACAAATACTATACTGATGAAAAATATGAATTAGAAAATTATTTAAAGGAAAATAAAAGAATATGTTTACTTTTTTGTTAGTTTTTTTTCCTTACATGGATGTAATGTTGACTTGAGCTAAACTGGAAATTGTTTTTCTTTTTGGGATTTAAGATTCTCAAGAGTTTGATGCTTTTCCTCTGAGACCAAATTTTTTTGTGCAGTATTCTTTTAAGCTTACAAGTTTTATAATTAAAATTTTTCCTTATCTGTGAAACATGAATTTTAAAAAATTTGCTCTGTATACTCTTTTCAAATAAAAAATTATTTTTATTAAATAATATTTGAAAAATACATGAAATATAGAAGGAATATCACAGATATATTTGCTATTCTTTTATATATGTTCATATTATAAATTATTATTATTATTTTATTTTGGTACTGGGAATCAAACTCAGGACCTCACACTTGCCAGGCAGGCGTGGCGTCACTGAGCTACATCCTTGGCCCTATATCATAAATTATTATGATGTATGTGTATCCTTCTTTTTTTCAGCCATAGCTAGGCAAGTGCTCTGCTGTTGAGCTTTATTCTCTACCCCTTTTTATTTTAATTTTGAGACAAGGTCTTGATAAATTGCCTACGTTGGCCTAAAACTTGTGATCAATCCTGCTGCCTTAATTCCTGAGTAGCTGAGATTATAGGCATGTGCCACTGTGCCTGTCTATGTTGCCTTTGTAAAGTAATGAAATATTCAAGTAAGAAGCATAGGAAGTAGTTTTATGAAACTTTTTTTTCTGGAGGTGCTGGTGATCAAACCCAGAGACTTGCACATTCTAACACTGAGCTACACATTCTTGTTTTTTGGTACTGGGGATCGAACTCGGGTCCTTGCGCTTGCGAAGCAGGCAGTGAAACCACTGAGCTAAATCCCCAGGCCTGAGCTACACACTCTTACGAAGACTTAAGCTTGTCTCACTCATTGTTGTCAAGTCTTTACATTGGTTCTCAGGTCTCTTCTTTTGGCAGTACCATGCTGTTTTTATCACTGTAGCTTTGTAGTATAATTTAAAGTCAGGGATTGTGATTCTTCCTGCCTTGGCTTTGTTGTCCAGAATTGCCTTTGCTATTCTAGGTCTCTTCTGGTTCCAAATGAATTTTTGGATTGTTTTTTCCAATTCTGTGAGATACGCTGTTGGAGTTTTGATTGGGTTTGCATTGAATCTGTATAACAGTTTTGAAAGTATGGCCATTTTCACTATATTGGTTCTTCCTATCCAAGAATAAAGGATATCTTTCCACTTTCTGATACCCTCTTTGATCTCCTTTTGCAGAGTGCTGTAGTTTACATTGTAGAGGTCTTTTACTTCCTTTGTTAGATTGATTCCGAGGAATTTCATTTTTTTGGATGCTATTGGGAAAGGGATTGTTTCTCTAATTTCTCTGTTATTCCTGTACAGGAAGGCTATTGAGTTTTGAGTGTTGACGTTGTATCCAGCTATGCCCCTGAATTTAGTTATCAAATCTAGAAGCCTTTTGGTGGAGTTTTTGGAGTCTTCTATGTAGAGTATCGTGTCTTCTGTAAATAATGATAATTTAACTTTTTCCTTTCTTATCCTTATACTTTTTATTTCTTTCTCTTGTCTAATTGCTCTGGCTAGTGTTTCCAGAACTATATTGAACAAGAGTGGTGGCAGTGGACATCCTTGTCTTGTTCCTGATTTTAGTGTGAAAGCTTTTGTTCATTTAGTATGATGTTGGCTATTGGTTTGTTATAGATGGCTTTTATCAGATTGAGATAAAGACCATCTTTTCCAATTTTCTGTAGGGGTTTTATCATGAATGGGTGTTGGACCTTGTCAAATACCTTTTCTGCAGCTGTTGAGAGGATCATATACTTTTTGTCTGTAGCTCTGTTAAGATAGTGTATTACATTTATTGGTTTGTGTATGTTGAACCATCCCTGCATCCCTGGGATGTATCCAAGTTGATCATGGTGTATAACCTTCTTGATGATTTGCTGTATTCTGTTTGCCAGTATCTTATTAAGAATTTTTGCATCTGTGTTCATTATGGAAATTGGCCTGTAATTCTCCTTTTTGGTTGGATCCTTCTCTGGTTTTGGAATCAGGGTAATGGTTGCTTCCAGGAATGAATTTGGGAGTATTGCTTCCCTTTCAATTTCATTAAAGAGTTTGAGAAGTAGTGTCATTAGGTCTTCTCTAAATTTCTTGTAGAATTCAGCAGTGAATCCATTAGGGCCAGGACTTTTTCTTTGTTGGTAGGGTCTTAATTACACTTTCAATTTCATTAGCTGATACTGGTTTATTTAGAATTCCTATATCTTCTTGATTCAGTTTTGGTAATTCATATGTATCTAGGAATCTGTCCATTTCTTCTGTGTTTTCCATCTTATTAGAAAACAGTTTCCCAAAGCAGGTATTGATGACCTTCTGGATTTCTGCAGGGTCTATTGTTATTTCACCCTTTTTATTCCTAATTGCATAGATTTGAGCCTTTTCTTTCCTTGTTTTTTTGATAAGGTTGGTTAACGATTTGTTAATTTTATTTAATCTTTCAAAGAACCAACTCTTTGATTCATTGATTATTTGTATTATTTTTTAGTCTCCATTGCATTAATTTCTGCTCTGATTTTTATAATTTCCTCCTTCATATGAGCTTTGGGCTTGACTTGCTCTTCTTTTTCTGGAAGCTTGAGGTTCAACATTAGGTTCTTTATTTGAGCCTGCTCTGTTTTTGTGATATTTGTATTCACTGCTATAAATTTCCCTCATAAGACTGTTTTCGTTGCATCCCCTAAGTTCTGGTATGTTGTATTGTCATTATTGTCCGATTGTAGAAACTGTCTGATTTCTTCTTCAATTTTATCTGTGACACCATTTGTTGTCCAGGAGGGTGTTTCCATGTGTTTATGAAGTTCTTGTGGTTTCTTTTGCCATTGATTTCCAGTTTCATTGCACTATGATCTGATAATATGCACAGGATAATTTCAAGTTTTTGCATTTACTTAAGCATGTTTTATGCACTAGTATGTGGTCTGTTTTTGAGAATGTCCCATGTGCAGCTGAAAAGAGTGTATATTCTGATGTTGTGGGGTAGAATACTCTATAGACATCTACTAGGTCCATTTGTTCAAAAGTTTGGTTCAGTTTTAATATTTCATTGTTGATATTTTGTCTAGTTGATGTGTCCATTTTGACAGTGGGCTGTTGAAGTCTATTACAACTGTATTAATGCTTATATGATTTTTCATGTCTGTTAATATTTGTTTTATATAGTTGGGTGCACTGCTATTTGGTGCATGTGTATTTGTGATTGTTATATCTTCCTCTTGGATTGTTCCCTTTACAAGGATGATGTAGTGACCTTCTTTGTCCCTCTCAATCAGTCTTGGCTTGAAGTCCACTTTGTCTGCAAATAGGATAGTACTCCTGCTTCTTTCTGGGTCCCAGTGATGTGGAATAGTTTTCCAGCCTTTGACTTTCAGTCTATGAATTTCCTTTTGAATTAAATGTGTTTCTTGTATGGAGCATATTGTTCAGTGTTGCTTCTTGATCCATTCTGCCAGTCTTTTTCTTTTGATTGGTGAATTGAGACCATTAACATCGATAGTTATAACAGATATGTATTGTCTTATCTCTGTCATGTTATTTTCTTGTTGTTGGCTTCCTTCTTTCCTTTTCTGTTTTAATTTTTTGCCTTGCCTGGTGGATTCATTTTGGGTTTCGTGGAGTTGTAATCCTTGTTTTCTCTTTCTAGAATGTCCTTCAGAACATTTTGGAGCGCTGGTTTGGTGATCATGCATTTCTTCAGGTGTTCTTTGTCATGGAAGTGTCTTATTTCTCCATCAATTTTGAAAGTTTAGCAGAGTACATAAATCTGGGTTGGAGGTTGTTTTCCTTTAGGGCTTGAAATACTTCACTCCAAGCTCTCCTTGACTTGAGAATTTGTATTGAGAAGTCTGCTGTGATTCTGATGGGCTTTCCTTTATCTAGAAATGAGTCAAAACACATCAAAGTCCTTTACAGAGAAAATTATAATTTGAACTATAATTCATAAAGGATCTGAACAGATGGTTTTTATTGCCATTGTAAATCACATTTGAAAAATGACATTTTTCTGATCCTTCATTCTTAAGTATCTCAGTTGATTTCTGTACTCTGGCCTTGTACGCAACACAGTAGTCTTTCTTATTCTCTATATGCTGTCATATATATTCTTTTTAAAAAGATCATATATTCTGTGAAATATTAGTAGTTCTTAATGTTTTTTGTTTTCATATTGTATTTTCTAGAACTTCTAGTTCACTTTGCTTAGAAGTGATAATAGTGCATGTTTTTGACTTTTCCAGATTTTGTGTGCAGTATGGTATTTGCTGTAGGTTTTACACAGATAGGCTTTGTCGTGATATGATTGCTTCTATCAGGGCTTTTTTATTTGCAAATCCACATTTATAAACTCTGCTCTGAGACTGGGGTTCTGCTATTCATTTTTTTCCAGATGCCTTTACCATTCACCTTCCTATATTAAGATACTAAGTTTTCCAATCTCAAGGTAATAATATTTTTCTTTTTTTAACCCTAGAAACTTTGTTTTACCTTTCACATTTAGATTGTCTGTGTGTGTGCACGCGCACACACATGCACGTACATGTTAGAGATTAAATCCAGAGCCTTCAGCATGCTAAGTACACATTCTACCATGGACCTATATATCTGCAGTCCTTCACATTTTACTTATCCATCAGGAGTTGATTTTCTTTTATGTATGATGTAGGATAAGGATTAAGTTTTATTTTCCCATACTATAACACAATTGGTCTAATACCATTTATCATAAAGACTTATCATTTGCCTTCTGCATTGTAGTGGCAACTTTGTTGTGAATCTGGTGAGTTAAGGTGTTTGACTTTTAAGGATTTTTCTGTTTTGTTCAACTAGTCTATTTATTTTTGCACGGTATTGCATTCTTGTTAAGTTTTAGTAAGCCTTCAAATGTAGTCATCTAAGCTGTTTTTCCACTTCAGGATCATCTTGGCAAATCTTGGCAAATTTTCCTATAGTCTTTTTTTGTTTTGTTTTGTTTTTTTTGAGACAGAGTCTCACTATATAGTTCAGGCTGGCCTTGAACTCAGTATGTATCCCAGGCTGGCCTCAAATTCAAGGTGATCCTCCTGCCTCAGCCTCTGAAGTGCTAGAATTACAGGTGTGTGCTACAACATCCAGCTCCTTTAGCTTTTCTTTTCCTTTTAGATCATCTTGGTAAATTTTTTTGAACTGGGATCAAACTCGGGTCCTTGGGCTTGCGCAACAGGGAGCGAAACCACTGAGCTAAATCCCTGGCCCCTATCTTGGTAAATTTTGATCCTTTGTATAAATTATAGAATTAGTTTTTTAGTATTTTTCCAAATATCTGCTAGGTTGTTACTGGACGGTATTGTCTGTAAATCAATTTGGAGAGAATTGACATCTTATCAGTACAAGTCGAATAACCCTTATTAAAAATTCTTGGGACAAAAGGTGTTTTAGATTTTGGATTCTTTTTGAGCTTGTAAAATTTACATGTGTATAATGACATGTGGGACTTGAGTCTAAAAAATTCGTTTATGTTTCATATAAAACTTTTACGTATATGGCCTGAGATAATTTTATACAATTTTTTTGAAGTACATCTGTGTTTTGACTGTGACCTATCATGTTAGGTCAGGTGTGGAATTTTGTACTTGTAGCATCATATCAATGGTCAAAAAGTTGTAGGCTGTGGAACATTTCAGATTTTGGATTTTTGAACTAGGAATCCTCTGTTTATATTTGAGTATTCTGAATATGGTATGTCCTTTAAGTTTTCCTAAATTTCTCACAGGTGTATATTTTAGTTTTCTGCGTAGAGGTCTTGTACATCTTTCTCTAGATTAAGGTATTTGATGTGTTTTGATGTCATTGGAATAGGTGTTTCCATACTTATTTTTTTGTGGTACTGAGGATTGAACCCAAGAAGTGCTGAGTTACCTCCCCAACCCTTCTTATTTTTTATTTTTATTTTTATTTTTATTTATTGGTTGATTGATTGGTGCTAGGGATTGAACTCAGGACCTTGCGCTTGGGAGGCAGGTGGCAGAACCACTGAGCTAAATCCCCAGCCCCTTAGTTTTTATTTTAGACAGAGTATCATTAGGGTGTTTGTGCTGGTTTTGAACTTGTGATCCTCCTGCCTCAGCCCCCTGAGTGCTGGGATTATAGCTGTCACCGTGCCCACATAAATTTTATTTTTTAAAATGGTTTATTGCTTGTATATAGAAAATTATTTGATTTGTATGTTTTATTGTTCTAGTGATATATCTACAGATTGTTGGGTTAGCTTTTTGTCGTATGACAAAATAGCTGAGAATAACAACTTAAAGGAGGAAAGGCTTATTGTGGCTCACAGTTTCAGAGGTTTCAGTCCATGGTTGGCGGTGTCCATTGCTGTGATCCTGAGGTGAGGTAGAAACATCTTGGTGGCAGGGTGCCAGGAAACAGAGAGAGAGAGATAGAGAGAGAGAGAGAGAGAGAGAGAGAGAGAGAGAGAGAGAGAGAGAGAGAAAAGAGAAAGAGACACAGGCAGCCAGCAAGGAAGGGGTAAGAGAGTCAGCGAGGAAGGGGTTAGGGACCAGGCGTATTCCTCAAGGTCAGACTTCCCATAACCCACTCCCCTGAACTAGGCCACACCTCATAAGTTTCCATTACCTCCTAATAATGCCATCATATTATTATCTCATTAGTGGATTAATCCACTTGATGAAAATAGAGCCTTCATGATCCAGTCATCTTCCAAAAGCTCTACCTTTGAATGCATGAAACTTTGGGGGGACATTTTAGCTCCAAACCAGAGCAGTTTTGAGTTGTCTATGTACTAACGATACCATCTGCAAATAAGGGAAATGTTATGTTTTTGAAGTCTTAATGTCTTATTTGTTTATTTGTTAAACAGTGATTTTATTGCTTGAGTACAAAGTCAAATTTATGCTACCAGGACAGAGGCTTTCGATGATTCATATTTCCAGTTGGTGGGGAGGACCATGGGTATTATAATATGCAGTCATTTGGTGACTTTGGCTGTCAGAACCATCCTTACCCTTTCTGTTAAACTCTCAAGGTGCTTTTGAATAGCAACCTCTTTCTTAATTAAGTTGTAGAGATTCTCAGGAAGATGGGAATAAGTCCTTCGGCTTAAGGATTTTCAAGATTTTATTGCCCATCACAAAAGGATTTCCCAGGATCACATCATAGTTCAAGGGAGTCAGGCCCTTCTTTTTTTTTGGTACCTGGAATCGAACTCAGGTCCTTGCACTTCCGCAGCAGGTGGTGAAACCACTGAGCTAAATCGCCCGCCCTGGCCCTTCTTGACTAGTTTGTAAATATTCTTCTTCACATCTTCATAGGTCACCTATAGCCAAGTGGGACAGGCCCTTTCCTGGAACATTCATGTGATACAGGATGGTGGCCATTTGGACGCATTTCATTTTCTTATTGCTTTGAATAAAATTTGTGGTACAAATTTGAATAGAATTGTTAATAGCAAACATCTTTGTCTTGTTGCCAAACTTAGGGGGAATGTGTTCAGTATTTAGCCATTAAGTATAATGTTTGTGGTAAATCTGTAAAGATTCTTTACAGATTAAGGATGTTCTCTTCACCTCCTAGTCTAGTCAACATGAGTAATTTATCCTCATCTGTTCAATGTGGAATACCTTTACTGAATATGTTGAAGTGATCACATGATTATCTTCATTTTGTTAATGTGGTTAATTACATTGATTTCAAATGTTAAATCAATTTTGCATTCTTGGAATTTAGTATTTGTGGTAATTTAAAGTGATTCATCTGCTTTTTAAGGTAGGATTAATAATTGCATGTCGTATCATTGTGGTATATCTCTGGAAGTAATAAATCATGTAATTATGCCTGTCTGCCAAGCTCTTGTGTCTCTGGATATTGTCACATGGATTTTAACTCTCTGACTTGGCTCAGTTTTTCCTTTGGTGGTAGTAAGTGGGGGTGTTTACGTACCCAGCGTAGGATTCCTACTATCAGTGAGATTCTACTAATAATTCATATTCTGCCCTCAGCTGATGGAATGTATGTTCTGAAATATTTGTGTTGTAGTCAGAGTTTTGCAAGGTAAATAGATTTAATACAGGACACATAATTTACAGGATTGTTATGATATTTACCCAAAAAAGTCAAATATGAAGGAGTGCAAGAGATTAGCCACACACTAGAGGCCCAAAGAATCCCGCTGAGGGCCTGGATCCCACAGCAACATCCCACACAAGTCCTGCTAAAGGTTTAGAGTCCAAGGCAATGTCCTCCACGAGTCCAGCCAGTGGCCTAGAGCCCCATGGCAGTGTCTCATGCTTGTCCGTATTGAGGATCTGCACCTGGAAGGCCCAAAGGCCAGTGGTGGAAGTCAGAAAACCTACGCTGGTGGGATGAAGGATTTGTGCCACCAGGCTGAGAGATCTACACTGGAGCCAGGAAGTGATGCTCACATTGAAGATCAAAGGAGAACAGCAGCCATTCCCAGCAACAGTGAAGCCCTGAGCTCCTCCAATGAGAAAGAACAGCCAAGTTCTCATCCGGAAAACTATGGTCGCGGCAAAGCTTCTCCTAGAAAATCAACAGCCCCCGATCTGTTCCTCCAGTTCTCTCTTTTTATGGCTATTGGCAACAAACCTCAAGTGGATCTTCCATGACCAGAGCATGCTGATTCAGTTCAGCTGGACAGTCCAAGTTGACCATTAGTTAATCCACCACAATTTGATAGATTTTTTATTTTAGTAGCATTACTTAACTTTATTTAAAAAAGAATCAATACTCAAGGAATAATATATTCCGGGAGATGATAACCACATGTATATATGCTATATAAAATACTTTATATATTATAATGTATAATTACTCAGAACTAGCCATTCCTGACAGGTTAAGGACACAGTCCACTACAAAATTGCACAATTCAAACACTTTCCACAATGTTTAGGCATTCACAGGCCACCCTCTCTTCTGACCAGCTGGCTATAAACTTGAGGGTCCCCACAGACTCCCTCAGATTTAGTAATTTGCTAGAATGACTCAATTCAATAAAGCCCTAAACCTATGATTACAGTTTTATAGCAAAAGGATGCAAGTTAGAACCAGACAAAGGGAGAGACATGTAGGGCAAGGTGTGGGAGGATTCCATCTGTGAAGCTTCTGTTCCACTCTACTATCCCAGTACATCAGTGTGTAACAATACACACACACAGTATTGCTAACCAAGGAAAGTCACTGAGCTTAGGTATTTAGTGTTTTTTATTGACCAGGCATCATTGATTGAATCATTGCTCATATGATTCAATTTCTAGCCCCTCCCTATATCACCTGACTTAAAGTTGCAGCCCTCTAATTATTCTGAATTATTTCTCAAGGCTACCTAGGATCTCCTGTCAAACTCCCATGAGTTACCTCCTTAGCATCTGCTGTCTGGTGTGGTTAGTGGGTCTCATCATTGAATAACTAAGGCACTCCAATCACTGGAGAAGTTCCAAGGATTTGGTTTAGAGTTACCTCCCAGGATCAGGAACAGAAGTCAGCCAAATTCTTCTTTATGCAATAATAAAAAATATATATGTAATATGATATATATATATATTACATAATGTTTCACATGCACATTTTATCCGCACAACCTCCATGTGAAGCAATGTTGTGTTTTTTAATAAATGAGGAAAGTAATTTTAGAAAGGTTTAATTTTTAAACTATAGTAAGTATAGGGATGATCAAAATATATACTTTCTGAAACAGTTTTGGAAGTCCTCTTTTGTGTCTTTAGGAGTTGTGATTAAAAAAATACAGTGAATGTTGCTTCTGAGTGCCATTTAATGGAAAGGCAGGCTTGTAAAAACATTACTCGGTGTTTCATGTCAAAGTGACATGAAAAGTAAACGTTTTGAATTAATTCGAGACATCAAGGTAGCCAGGAGAGCACAACAAAGACAAAATACTTACGGAGGAGTTGGGGATGTGGATCAGTGGCACCACACCTGTCTGGGAAGCACAGGGTCCTGAGTTCGATCCCCGGTACTGGGAACAAAAATTTTTTAAAGAAGGCTTCTAGAACTGCTTCATTAAGTGGCAAGTATGATGGGATAAGTGTGTTCGAAGTGAGGGGGATTAATGGTAATGTGTCTTTTACTGTAATAAATTTTAAAAACTTCTAGCATTCACCGTATTTTTCAATCACACCCTGCAAGTCTGACATGAAAATATAGGTCCATTGGCTCCATTATATCTCTTGGACCCCTCAGGAAGGCCATTAATTGGGCTTTTGCAGGTTATATTAGTAATAATTATATAGTTTATGAATAACTGTCCATGTAAAATTGCTTCCAAATAAAAGATAGATAACAGAAAGCAGGGAGATAGATCTTTTACGAAAGGGAAGGGGGGACCAAGAGATGGAAGGAGGAGGAGAGGGGGAGGGGAAAGGGGTTACAGAAAAGAATTAAGATGTGTTATGTACAAGTACCAGCTCTCTATGATGAATGTAATGATTGTGTACTGTGAGCAGGTACTAGTAAAAAAAAATTACTCCCATTATATATGCAAAGGAGACATTTTATAAATTTTTAATGTATTTTTTTTGTACTGGGGTTTGAACTCAGGACCTTGCACTTGCAAGGCAAGTAGAGTGCCACTGAGCTAAATCCCTAACCCTAATGTATTTTTTCATGTGTGTATGTATGTGCACACACTAAATCGAGTCACTTTGACAGAACTGTCTTTAATTCATTGATATGAGATAAAGGATATTTTCCTAACCAAATATTTTTAAAGGCTTTATATGTTTCAATTTTTTCAGTTATTACAGGTTTCTATAAATGCTGTGTAGGGAAGGGAAAGGAGGGATAGGAGTTTTAAAACTTGTGTTGCCTAGTGCTGCAATAAATTTATACTATATTCATTAACTTTAACTGGGTCCTTAATACTTTTCCATGTGGTTATGGTATTTTACGAGTGAGTTCTCTTCTTTACCTTCACCTTTGTAAGCCATCTCCTACTATTGCATCTCTGATTTGCCCTCTAAATTTCAACACAAGATGTTTTGTATTTACAGCAACAGAAGCCATTAGAAAAGCATTTTTCCAGGCCCTTCCGTGAAACTTATAAAATGAAGTTATTAACACCAGCTCTGTTTCCCTCCCATAATAATAGCAGAGATTGTCCTTCTATTTAAGGTAATTCCGCAAACTTTGTTCTGGATCCTGACTCTGGCCCTTTTTTTCAGGACCCCATTCTAAGGATTTTCTCTTCTCTTCAGTTTTCCTCTTTCCAATGACTTTTCTTCCCTGTTGCTATTTAAACATACTTGGATCTCTGATTGAAACAATGAAAAGTAACCATTCCTTTTATTTTTCATAACTAAAATTTTGCTAAAATTTGTATTGCCCACATCCTTTTTAGTCTTCTACACATTTCTCTACCTTGTACAGTCTGCTTTTGTCCCTGCCACTTCATGGAAACTGCTGAAGTAAAAGGTGTGAACCTCTGTTGTTAAAAGTACAGGTTCTTTTTCACTTCTTAATCTTGCATGATCTGTCTACATCATCTGAAATAGTTGACAACTGTCTCCTTGAAAATCTTTTCTTCCTTAATCTTGACCCCATACTCAGTTTTCTTATTGTTTCTGTTTGTTGCCCATCATTCTCTTTTTCAGATTTTCCTTTCTCTATTCCTTAAATACTGTTGTTCTGGAGCAGTCTATCCCAGGACTTCTGTCACTTTCTTTTTACATGCGGTTATCATGTATTCTGGCGAAGTAAATCTGGACAACATTCATGGTTCTTCCTTATCTTTATACGCACAACCACCAAACTTTGGCACATAGTAGGGTTTCAGTAAATATTTGAAGAAGTGAAAGACTGACCTAGATAGGAGAATGCCAGGCCTTGAATGAGGAGAGAATTTGAATTGGGCGGGGGGAAGAGGATTCAATTGCAGTTGTGTTTGACGTTAGTTCCTTATTCATGCTACTTAGTGAGCTTTTTCTAGTGTTGTTTTTTTTAAAATTTTCAGTATGTTCTTAGTTTTTATTTGCTGAATAATTATTTTTTAAATAGCAAAACGTTTATTGGTACATTTTAGGCATACATAATGCTAAGACTCATCATAGGGAATGTGCACCTGTATGGATTTGTGTATTTTTCTATTTTGTCATTAATATTCTTGAATGAGATATATTCTTATGGATGTTTGGACATTCTCTCCACAGAATTCCCTGTATAAGGTATAATACTTTCTTGGATTTGAGTGGTAATTAGATGAGTGTTTATAATAATTCATTAAACTGTGTACATATGATTTGAATGATTTTGTTTTTTAATTTCACAATGACAAAGATTTTAAAAACTCCACAGAAGACTGAGTTTCCTGTATCCCTCCATATAGCAAAGGAAAATTCCAGGTGGATCAAAGACTTGAATACAGAAAGCAAAATTTTAAGCATACTAGATAAAAACAGATGCATATACATGTCAGGTTCCTCCAGAATCACCCACCAGGTTCATTGATTCTCTTGGAGGACTTAGAGAACTGCACATGTTTTTATTCCTGGCTAGGATTTATCACCAAAGGAAAAAGGCATATGGAGTGAGGTCTAGAGGAAACCAGATGTAAGCTTCTGAGTCCTCCTCTGGCAGAGTCATATAGGACAGGCTTAATTCCTTTAGCAATGAGTTGTGACAACACTTGTGAAATGCTGTCTTACTACAGACACAGTGCCCAAGGTTTTAAAAATTTATTTACTTTTTGTGGTACTGGGGATTGAACTGTGGTTTTTTCATACTAAGCAAATGGTGTAGCACTGAGCTACATCCCCGGTTAATTTTTTTTGGTGACATGGTCTTGCTAAGTTGCTCAGGCTGTAGTTGAATTAGTGATCCTCTTGCCTTAGCCTCCTGAGTAGCTGGTATTGCAGGTATGTGCCACCACATCAGTATGGCCTAGTGTTTTTATTTGGAGCTAGTCATGTTGGCACCTTCTGCCTAAAACGTATCGAATTCCTCCCAGAAGAAAAGCTAATATTTAGCATAAAGCACAGTTTGCAGACTTCAGGCATGAGTCATTTTTATCAGTTCTGTGAATGGTGAAAACCCTCCAGAAATCCAAGTTTCCAGTAACCAAATGAGGGCCAACCTTAGAAGGCAGGCTTCTCTGTGGCAGCAGTTTTGTTAACTTTTCTGTACAGTGTGTGTGTGTTTTTTTTTTTTTTTTGGTACCGGGGATCAAACTCGGGTCCTTGCACTTGCGCAGCAGGCGGCGAAACCACTGAGCTAAATCCCTGGCCCCAGTGTGTGTTTTTTATAATATTGGATTGAAAAAGTATTCTAAGCATGAATAGGAATTGAGAAGCTATAAAGGGAAGGAATAGTAAATGTGACTATATATATGGAAAGGAAAAGTACTTTAGAGAGTCAGAAGGCAAACTGAGAAAATAGATTTGTAACATATGGGAGAAAAAAGGGAGTCCCCCAGTTTATAAAAGTTCTTACAAATCAGCAGCTGAAGAGCCGGGGATGTAGCTCAGTAGTAGCCCTCGAGGTCTCACATTCAGTCCCCAGTACCATAAAACAAAAACAAGAGCAAATCAGCAACTAAAAATAAGCATCAGGGGCCAGGGATTTAGCTCACTGATACTGCCACCTGCCTCAAAAGCACAAGCTCCTGAGTTCAATCCCTGGTACCAAACAAACAAACAGGAAAACAAAAAGCATCAGTAATTTGCTGAAGAAGATATTTCTCATGAGCTGTCTTTGCCTGAGTAAAAAAATAGATAAAAAGTAAAAAGAATACGATCATTTTTCATCTATCATATCCACTAAGATTGATAAATTACATTTTGTATGATTGATTACTCTGTAGGGGGGCATAGGGAAAATTGGTACTGTGTAGTGCTGAGGACATAAATTAGCACAACTCTTTTGAAGGGCATTTTCCTCAAAGCTGCTAAACTTGGTGAAACTTCTGCCTTTTTTTTTTTTTGTATTTTGGTACCAGTGATTGAACTTTGGACCTTGCACTTGCGAGGCAGTTGGAGTGCCCCTGAGCTGGATCCCCGGTCCGACACTTGTACCTTTTGACTCAACATTTATATTTCTAGTTTTAGCTTACAGAAACCTGTAAGAGAAGACAGATGCATATGGATACTTGGGTGTTCTTTTGAGTGTTGCCAGTAGTACTATAAAATTGGTGATAACACAAATAGAGGAATAATTAAATTTCTCTGCTTTTTTAGACTGAAGAGTTGTTTGAACTACATAGTATGTAAGTTTTAGATTCCCTTTGAATCTTCAGAACTTTGGGTTCCATTCCTTCTTGTTTCTGAATAGATCCTTTGGAGGTATGTTTTTGTTGCAGAATTATTGAGATTGGGTAATTTATATTGAGTTTATTTCTTACAGTTCTGAAAGCTGGGAAATCCAAGTATGAGAATCTTCCAACTAGTGAGGGCATTTATGCTGTATCATTCCATAGTAGAAAGATGAAGAGAGCACTGGAAAGCAAGAGTGCAAGAGGAGGCTGCTTTTTCATAACAAGCTCAGTGTTGCAAAACCCACATGCTTCTGTGATAACAACATTAATTTATTCTTGAAGGCAAAGCCTTCCTGACGTAACTCCTCTTGTTAGGTTCCGCCTTTAAACTCTGTTGCGTGGGGACCAGGTTTCTAGCACATGAACATGAACTTTGGGGGCATGTTCAAACCATAACAGAGGGTTAATTTGGTTTTTTCACTTTCATGAGGTTGTATTCAGGGCTGAGGGTGAAGGACAGGGTTCATCTGGCTTCTATGCCTCTAAAAACTTAAGAGTCAGGGACCATGTTAGTGTAAGCCTTTGATCTTCATTTTGCTAACCTTAATAGGTTGAAAATTTTATAGTTGGGTATATCTGCACATGTTGAAATTTCTTTCTTTCCATCAAGTTTGGACCTGATTGATTTATTTAAAGAACAGATGTGTCTCTATAGCTGACCTAACAGTGTTACATTGATCTTTCTTGTTGGATATGGAAGGTTTTTACTTCTTCCTTGGGTGTGCTCAGCCTCTTTCAGAAGGAACTCCACATGATATTTGGTGCCCTGTCTTTCCACTCCCACACCCCCTTCACAGGTAATTTTATTGCAGTTAGGGTGTTGCATTTAGCTTGTGTGTGTGTGTGTGTGTGCGTGTGTGCACGTGTGTTACAGGGCCTTTGCACTAAGCTACATCCCTAACCCTTTTTAATTTTTTAAAATTTTGAGACAGGGTCATGTTAAGTTGCTCAAGCAGGGCTTGACTTTGTGATCCTCCTGCCTCAGCCTCTAGAGTGCTGGGATGATAGATGTGTGTCACCATAAGTGGCTGTATGTAGCTTTCTTAAGTTGAATTGTAGAAAGTGTTAAGTACTACACTGGGAGTATATTGGAAGTATGCAGATGATTGTATGAAAAATTAAAGGGAGTAAAATACCTCTCTCCACCCCATTTAAACTTTGGCATAGCTTCTTTAGGACAGTTTGTTACGAAAAACTTAACTTTTTGCCTTTAACTGTCCGTAGAACTGTTCTATAATTCCTATAGCTTAAACTGGGAAATTTTCACTGCCTGAGAGCTGTAAAGTAATAAGACAAAAAGCTCCTTACATACAACTTATACACATACTGTGAGTTGAATTCACCATTCCTAAGCATTATTTTCACACAGCAATAGTCAGCATTTATCAAATTGAATCATTTGGTCTGGTAATCTCAGAGTCTCCCTACCTGCCCTTCTTCCCTTCCTTCTTTTGTTCTTTGTTTATTTTTATTTTCTGAGACAGGGTTTCTCTATGCATTTCAGGCTGACCTTGAGCTCATTATGTAGCCCAAGGTGGCCTCGTGCTCACAGTGATCCCCCTGCCTCAGCCTTCCACGAGTGCCGGGATTACAGGTGTGTGCCACCATGCCCCGCTTGTTGTTAGTTTCTTAAACCAGCCTTAACAATTTGGATTTTGCCAGTTTTCCCTTAATGTCCTGTTTTTTTTTCCAGGATCCTATTCCAGGCACCATTTAATTGTCAGGTCTCCCCAGCCTCCTCTGATCTGGGAGTTTTTTAGTCTTTTCATGTTTTTCATTATCTTGAAAGTCTTGAAGAGTCATGGCCAGCTAGCCTAAAGAATTTCTCCCAGTTTGAGTTTTTGTGTTTCACTTATGATTAGATTGTGGTTATAGATTTTTAGAACAAATACCAAAGAATTGAAATGCTTTTCTTTTTTTTTTGGTACTGGGGATCGAATTTGGGACTTTGCGCTTGTGAGGCAGGTGCGGCACCATTGAGCTAAATCCTTGGCCCTTGAAATGCTTTTCTTTTCACATCATGTTAAGTATACATGGTATCCATGAAATACCATGGTTAAAATAGTATTTTTCAGGGCTGGGGATTTAGCTCAGTGATGCCGCTGCTTTCCTCGCAAGCGCAAGGTCCCGAGTTTGATCCCCTGTACCAGAAAAAAAAAAAAAAAGTATTTTTCAGGTTTTTCCACTGTAGAGTTAACATTTTTTCCTTTATTTTTTTTGGAACTAGTCACTAAACCTGGTTTATCCTTAGTGGGGAGAAAAGGGAGAAATTAAGCTTTACCTCCTATAGGGAGAAGGATCCACATTATTTTGAATTTTTCTATAACAAAGACTTGCCTCTTTTCCTGTATTTATTTAATGATTTAATCTCTTCTGTGGGCCTGATGCTAGTCTTTGTTCTTCCAGTTGATCTAGCTTCGGCCATTAGGAGCTATTTCAGGTCATTTTCTATGTTCTCTTGACACGATCCATATTATTTCTGGCACTACAAGATGCTTCAGGCTCATTTTTTTTTTTTTTTTTTTTTTTGTATCAAGTCTTAGAACTAACCATTTTTTCCAGGGAGTGTGGTTCCTTTCACAGTAGAATGGTATTTGAAAATAGATTAATGCCCGATTCACAGGGGGTTGCTTCTTGTTACTATGTTACTATAGCGTCATTTCTTCTGGCCCTTTTAGGATTGATTAGATCTCTCTTCCTTTAGAAAACTTGAGGCAAACACAAAAGTAATTCTGTGTTATGAGGGTTGGACAGTTATCAATCAGTGGCCCATTTTGGTTTCATTTATATGAACCCTCGCCAATTTTTTGAAGTAAATCTCAGTAACTATATTCACCTTTAAATAGTTCCATCTTTATCTCTAAAAAATTAGGACTTCTTTAAATATTTTTTTCTTTTTTTGAGGGGGGCCGGTTGTGGGTTTTCCTGTATTGCCCAGGGTAGTCTTGAACTTTTGGCTCCAGTGGTCATTTCACCTTAGCCTCCCAAGTATTTGGTACTATAGGCATGTACTACCATGCCTGGCTAAATATATTAGTAAATTAAGGTATAGTAGATACAGTAGAAAGTATAAAAATGTAGAATGTGATGGATTTTTATAAATGTATATATGCATATAACCATCCTCCAGGTCAAGATGTAGAACATTTCTAATCCCCTAGAAGGTGCCCTAATTACCATTGATAACATTTATTTATTTATTTATTTTTGGTACCAGGGATCAAACTTGGGACCTTGCCCTTGCGAGGCAGGCGGCGGAACCACTGAGCTAAATCCCTGGCCCTACTATTGGTAATTTTTGTAAGAACCTTCAAGAAACAATATAGTACCATACCATTAGAACACATAATTTTTTTTTTCTTCCAGTGCTGGGGCTCAAACTGGTGCCTTGAGTATGTTAGGAAAATGTAAAAATTTAACAATAATTCCTTACAAATATCTAGTCATTTATGTAGGTTGCACTTATACTCACCTTTCTCTTTGCCCCTGCAATGCATTGGTTGAAGAAATCAGAATTGCTTGCTGTATAGTTTTATTATAGTGTGGGTTTTACTGAGTATATCCCCATGGTCTCACCTAACATGTTTCTCACAGTGGCTTTGCTGAGAGAAACTTGTTCCTCACTTTCTAGTTCAGTAACTCCACACAGCAATGGGCAGTGATTCTGTGTTTGGGGAAACTCTTGGTTTCACCAAAGATCTGCCATCCTTGAAATCTTATTAAAGGTTTTCTGCTTTGCTCTACTAGCCAGAGCAAAAGATTTTCAAAAATCTTGCATTCTTTCTAGTGTCTAAGTCCTTTAGAAAAATTAAGCAGCTTTGTATGTAGGAGAGAATTTCATTACTCTTGGAGTTGTTTTTCTCCTTCCCAGAGATTAAATGAACAGGGCAGTTGTAAGATTGCACAAGTAGTAGTATATAAGCCTTCACAGTGTTCCTTTATAGCTGTGTCAAAATCATCTGTGTAGAAGGCTAGTGGTAGTTAAAGTTCTGATTGAAGGATCTGTAGTACAGAAAAAGAGGATTAAACTATAAAAATAGTCTTGGTTGTGTTTAATTTGCCAAGTTCTCTCTTTTTTCCCCCCTTTTTATATTATAGATCAGCTTGAACGGGTCTTTTTACGACTTGGCCATGCTGAAACAGATGAACAGTTACAGAATATTATATCTAAATTCCTTCCTCCTGTTTTGCTCAAATTATCCAGCACCCAAGAAGGAGTACGGAAAAAGGTAAGCATGTTGGGACAGGTGGGGGAAATAAATGGTGAATAAATGGATATGTATTATAAAGTGAGTTTTCTGTTATCATTGTTGATGTCTCAGCTGGTGATTCTAGTTAATAGCCTTTCAGAGAGTAAGCCTACAATGAGCTTTTGCAATTTAAAAGTAGTTTGAATGAGTAGCACAGTGGTGTCTAGTACCAGCCATACATTTGGCATCAGTGGCAGATAATTTAATTGAGGTAATTATTCTGGACTCTGTAGGGGCCTGATCTAATATCCATGCCCTTAATTCTAATATGAAAGCCAGGGGTTAAAGGGGACAAAAATATTTTTAAATTATTGGCGGACAGTGACTATAACTTTAACAAAAGGTAAGCAAGAAATAATTTAAAAAGCAAAATGTTGTAGAATAGCTTCTGTTTAAGATTCTGCAAAGTGCTACTTCAAAAAGCTGGATAACTATGACATTAATATTTTTATTTTTTAAACTGTTCTACATGGAACATTTTCACCTTTGATTTATAAGATATTTCATTGCTTTTCTAGTTTATTTATGATAGACATTCTGATCTTTGAACTTTCATCAGGTTTTACCCCTTTGGGGTACCTTAATTGGTTGACAGTCTCCAGACTGGGCAATTTAGCAACTTAGGGAGACTCTGTCTTAAACCCAAAAATGAAAAAAGGACTGGTGTTCAAGTTTGAAAGGGTATATTGATGGTAGTGACACAATCATCCTGGGTGTTGGAGTAGAAGCTAAGAGTTGTGGAGTCTGTGAGTAAATTGCAAACTTTTGCAATTTCAATCTGGGGATTTTCAGTATTTTTTAATAATTTATTTTAGAGTATTTTGTTTCTTTGTATTCTGTCTTTCTTGGCTTGACCACTAAATACTTTAAAAAAAATTATACTGCTTTTTTTTTGGTGAGCTCAGAACCAACAACAACTTTTTATGAATTTCTCTTTGCTTGCTCTTTTGGTCATACCCTACATTTATATTGCTATTCAGTATTTTGTTATATTTTACTTATTAATTAGTAAAAGCATTGATTTTAGTTTTAAAATGCTTGATATAAAATTTGCCTGACTTTACTGCATTCTGGTCTGGGACCTGTTACGCAAAACTTAATGGCCTTTAAAATGTTGTATATTTAATATTTTATGGGGCTGCTGGAGAGTGAACTCAGGCCTTGTGCATACTATGCATGCCTGTACTACTGAGCTCCATCCCCACCGTTAGGCTGTATTCTAATGTTCATAAGAAACCCTTGGTTAGATAAAAAGAATATTCTTGTTTATAGGGTATGGAGCTCAGTATGTCATAAGGCCAAATTCTAGTAAAATTGTGCATTTATGTCTTGAGAACCTGTTGTTAAATTGATAGCAATGAATTACACCCTCCTGCTGCTGTTATAATTTTTCTGACTTTTCTTTTAATTCTGATAATTTTGATGATATATTTTGATGTACATATTTACTTATAACATCTTTTAGTAATTACTAGTATGTTATATGCATTTTTCTCTTGGAAGAGAGATTTACAGTTAAGTAAGTTTGAAAACTTTTGGAATAAGGGAAATGGGATATAATAGCAGAAATACTTGTTATATTTTATGCATTGTACTGTGCTCTTTCCATTTAATCTTCATAATAACCTTTGAAGTTTTGTCATTTAAATTTTACAAATGGAAAAAGTGATCCAGAAACTAGTAATAAAAGTTCAAACTCTTGAATGTGGACATTATCTCAATTTATTTTAATACCTCAGTAAGGTATAGGTGCTCTTACTATTCCCATTTTATTGAAAAAAAAACCTGAAACTGAAAAGGTAAGTAACTTTATATTACATGACTAACAATGGACTAGAAATGTGAGATCATTCCAAAATTGAGATGTTTCTGCTTTCGTGTAATGGCTGAACACGTTCATTCTTTAGCTTACACATGGAAGTAAATTGTGTACATAAAAGTTTGATTGAAAAGTAGAGGGTAAAAGAATGACTCTGATGGTAGTAACATAATTTTTCATGCATGTTATTCTGACTCCAGATAGTAGACTCTTGATGTTTGTTTCTCTTATTTATTTTCAAGTATAGCTAGATGGTCAGACTTTTGTAATTTGTGTAGTAAATTGTTAATACTAATATCTCTTGTAAATTGTAGAGCCAACATAATGGTTGGCATACTTATTGTTGTATCATTGTTAAACAAAGTATAGATACTTAGCACAAATTTAGAATGCAGTTGTTTTTCTTTTTTTAACCATGTGAAATAAGACTATCATGTGAAAAGAGTATATTTTTAATAAGAGCTCATTTATAATTAATCTAAATATGTAAATTTTTTTTATTGTTGGAGATTGAACCAAGAGCCTTGCACATGCTGCACAACCATTCTACCACTTAGTGTCACCCTACCCCGTGTAAAATTTTATAATTGATGAAACTAGAATTAATTTTACAGTATTTTATCTATTGACTTTTTACTTAGGGAATTTTTGAGTTCCGTTCTGCCAGTTTCATCCCATGTTAGACTTAAGTAGGATCGTGGGTAAGGTAGCTTGTAATTTCTGGTTAAATTGTGTGAAAGAGAAATTAAAAAGTTTTGAATTTGTACTGACATTAGTATACTGCCCTATTTTAAGGAAAATGAAGTTTATTATGTAGAATTCTACTTTATAGCTCACCTTGTATATTTAGACTCATCAGAATAGCTAAAAATTAAAGCCCTGACCTTATCCAATATTGACAGCAATATGGAATGACAGGAGCTCTCAAATTAATATAATTATTTTGGAAAGCTTTGGAAATAACTATGGAAGCTGAGCATATGCATACTGTTATAACCATACACTTCGAGTGTTAGATTATATACAGCAAAAATATGTACACATGTGCACCAAAGAACTTGTGTAAGAATGTCCAGATCAGTATTATTCATCATAGCTCCAAACTGGAATTAGTTTTTTTATTAATGGATAATTATATTTTCATTTTGGAGCAATGGAAGCGAATTACTTTTGTGAGCAACAACATAGGTAACTCATATATAATATAGAATAAAAAAACCAGGCATGAGTTCATCCTTTGTAATTCCATTTATACAAATTAAAAAATTTAGAATTCAGGACAGTGGTTACCTTTAAGGAGGAAGGGTTTTGTGACTTGGAGGAGGTGTGAAATGCAGGGCTTTTGGGGTTCTGGTGGTTCCATAGGTGTATTCATTTTGTGAAAACATTGATCAGTGTGCTCTGGATTCTGCATTTTAGTGTATGTTACATTAAAAAGTTTACATTGATAACAAAAGTTTATATTGATAAAAAAATTTACTAATAGGGAAAATATTCCCAAAGCTGACAATTCTGTAAGCTTAACGACAGAGGTTAACTATTTTCTGTTTAGTCAGGGGAAAGACTAGTTCAACTGACCTCTTGTTTTTTATTTTTTTAAGTTTATAGAAGATTCCAGACAATATGTAACCAAATTTAAGAGATTCATCAGTATTTAAGGTGATAATATTGCTAGAAGAAAAGTAGTTATTCCATTTAAAATTGAGACTATATTTCTCATAAAAAGCATGTAATTATGGACCTGATTGTTTGTCACTACCAATAATAATTTACCATAGAGTACTTCTAGGAATCTGCCCAGATTAAAATGCCTGTTTCTGCTGGGGATGTAGCTCGGTGGTGCTGTGTCTGCCTGGAAAGTGCAAGGACCTGAGTTTGATCCTCGGTACTGGAAAAAAACAAAAAAACAAGAATGCCTGTTTCTTTCTGATTTCTCTTGTCATCTAGCTGCATCAGGACTAGGTAGAATATGAATGGTAATGCAAGCTTCATGATTGCTGTAAGGGATCATGTCTTACACTGTAGCTAACTTGTGCTTACACATCAGTGTTTGAAAAGGTTAAGGAAATGGGCTGAGAGTCATATCTTGTACCTCTCGTTGGCTCAGTATCCTTGGACAAATTATTTTACTTCCCTGAAGCATCTGCTTCTTCATCTGTAAAGTGAGAATGATGACACTGGTTGTTGTGAGAATCATTAGACAAGAAATGCACACTGCTGTGCACAAGTGCAGAATGCGTAGAAAAACTACTTGATCAATATAAGCTATTTTATTTTTTAATCCTTCAGTTAACAAATGACTAGATTTTTAAATTCTGAAAGATAATCTGTTTTAGCATTGCTTTAGATTCCTTTGAACTCTTGCTGTTACTTTCAGTCATCCTTATAGATTTCATTAAGGCTTGCTTTGAGGCAAGAGCACAGATTTCACAAATGAGAGAGAACTATTCTGGACATCTGGCCCTCTAGATTAGTTATTTTAAACTCTTGAGTGCTTTCTTAGTTGGGGTTATATAAAAATCTTATTTCTCAATGCTCAGTGTCTCACTTCTCCCTTTACAGCACGTAATCTCTTTATTAGAGTAAGATTGATGCCATTTATCTTAAACCTCTGTATCTCCCTTTCTACCCACAAGAGCTATTGATGTGTCAATTCCTTTTCTGCTCTTTTTCCTACTTGAAGCAGAGGAAATTTGTTATTTCTGACTTAAATTCTTTAGTAGTATCAGATGATCTTAAGAATAAAAAAATGTTTCAGCCTTTAAATTCAGACTCTTCTGGGTTTTGGTCAAATGTGATGTGCCATGTTCTTTTTAACCCTTATACCTTCTTATAACTGATTGCTTAGAATTCTTTTCATCTTCAAGACTCAGTGTTCTTGTTGCTTCCTCCCTGAAGTGCTGCTTGATCTGGAAACCAGTAGGATCTTACATTTTTTTCTTCTTGTAAGATCTTGGCATCTTGTGAGACTGATATTGTGCACTCTCTTGGATGTCAGATTTACATCCTTTAAAAGAACAAAGTGGCTGCTGTAAACTAAAATAAATGATATCCGAGAAATGAATTTATAAAATATGATAGATAACTTCATTTTCTCTGTCTCTATTTTAGGTAATGGAACTGCTCGTCCATCTGAATAAGCGTATAAAAAGCCGTCCCAAAATACAACTCCCAGTAGAGACACTGTTGGTTCAGTACCAGGATCCTGCTGCAGTTTCCTTTGTCACAGTGAGTGTTATTTTGGAATATTTTCTGACTTACAGTAAGTTTTGTTTCATAATGTTTATCAGGTGTCATCAGGGTATTAGCAAATTTAGAATTTCACCTTAGATCACTTCTAAATGAAACATGAGATGTTTTTCTTTAGGTGACACACTGTTTTCCCTCTGAGTACTGCCAGGGGAAATACTGTAGTGCTTTGAAGGAAATGGTAGGAACAGGGTAATGAATGCTTGTTTACATTGGACAAAGGAATGTTGGTGAAAGGAGTTCTCAGGTATAATGATGTGGAAAATAATTCCCTCATATAAAATCTAAAAAGTTGATATCATAGAAGTTGAGGGTAGAATAGTGGTTAGTAGAGGAGGTTGGAGAGAGTAGGTGGGTTAGAAGGATGGGGTTCTCCATTACAGTTGGGAGGAGAAAGATATTATGGCATACTGTTGGATAGTAGGGTGACTACAGATAGTAAGGTACTATATATTTCAAAAAGGTAGAAGGATTTTGACAATTTCACCAGAAAGAAGTGGTAAATATTTGAGGAGATAGATGTGTTTAACCTGATGTAAACATTATATAATTATACATACTTTGAGATATCAGATGGTATCCTATGAACATGTACAGTTTTTATATATCCTGTTAAAAAGTAAAGCTCAATTATAAAACATGATTTGGTGCTTAGTGAGATTATATGAGATGAGTCTGAATAGAGATGAGGGGTATGTTAAAAGAGAAGGCATATGTAGCAGGCATGAACAAAGGATAATAAAGGAAAAGTAAAATGGCAAGAAGACATATGAAGGCTAGAATCAGTATTCTCTTTTTGGGGTGTGCATTCAGAAAGATATCCTTTTCAAAAGTTGTAAATCTGAGGCTGGTAAGAAATTTTCCTGTTAAATTGTTGTTTTCATGAAAGTGATATATAAATCATGCTGATACTATGCAAAGACAAGTCGTGTTCTTTTCCTTCTTCTTGTAGTTCCTAGTGCTAAGGCAGAATCTATCGAATCTTCTAACACCAAGAGTCACCAAATCTTTCGGAATCACTTAGTGGTCTAGGCATCTTGTCTTTGCTTATTCTAGAGGTTAAACTCCATTACACATGTCCTTTTCCCTAAGCAGTAGAAACACTGTGTGCCAGTAAACATGCCAAATAGAAGATATTTAAAGTAATCTTAGGAAGCCTGTTTGTTTTAGTGTAGAATTCTTTAGAAAAGCAAATCTCTTATCTTATATGTAAATCTGGATATGCATTTATGGGTTTGCTTTGTGTGTGGCTTTTGCATCGATTATAGAGATACAAACATACCCATAGCACTCAGCTTTCCCTGGCTCATGATCCATGTCTGAGTTACTGGAGTGAGGAACCAGAGTGCTACAGTGTTGTAAGGTTGCTTTAGTAATTGACCAGTTAGGCAACAGCAGCCTGGAGTTTAACACATGGTCTCTTCCTAACTTATAAAGATTAGTTGACAGATTGTGAGATGTGATGCTAATATGTAGCATGTTAGTTTAAATATGTTAAATGATTATTTTTTTTCTTTTTAGTGATAAGTGATTGACATTTAGATTAGGTTATCTTTCTCAAATAAAGCTCATCTTAAAGCAGCTTAAGTAAGTTGTACTGGACTTCTTCAGTGATAAGAATAGTTGATCAAGCTGTAACTGTAATAAATGTCTGGAGAGAGGATAATTCATGTTTGTAGTTTCTTTTAACCATTACTCTCTGTTAGCAAATGTTTTTATTGAAATCATAAAGTATTTCTTTCATACTCATTTACTTTTCTTACTGTATTAGAATTTTACTATAATTTATGTTAAAATGGGGTATCCTCGCCTACCAGTGGAAAAACAATGTGAACTGGCCCCCACGCTTCTTACTGCCATGGAAGGAAAACCTCAGCCACAGCAGGATAGGTATGATTTTCTCAATTATCTTATTTCCTGCTTGCAGGTGTCAACAGCTACCTTTCAAATGCAGGTTCACATTTGGTTTCACTTGGCAAATGAGTATACTTGAGCTCTTATAGTTGACAAGTAGTCGAATTTTCTGTGGTACCTCAAAGTTACTATTTTTTTAATATCATTACACAGTTTCTTGATGTGAACATTAAAAAATGTGCAGGACTAACAACATTTTTCTGAATCTAAGTGCATTTTTTTGTCAGTTATTTTTAAGCAGTTAATTTTACAAGATGATAAAAATCAGAATTAAAAACCAAAACATTTTAAGTTGGATATGGTGGCACACACCTGTAATCCTAGCATTTAGGAGGCTTGAGGTAGGAGGATTGCTGTGAGTTCAAGGCTAGCCCGTCTACATCAAAGTGAGTTCAAGGCCAGACCCTGTCTCCAAAAAAAAAAAAGGAATTGCTAAGCTGTTGCTTAAATTCATGCAGCGCTGCAGTGGTAACTGTAACATTGCATCCAAAGTATAAGATTTTAAAATATTTTTGATTTAATTTTATTTTACTTAATTGTGAGAGAATTTTATTTCAAGGTCATATTATAAGTTGAGATTTACCTAAGATTTAATAGAAAATCTCTTGTAGTAATTTCAGATATTAACATTAAGCATTTTTTCTGTATACTCTTTGCAGATGGTTTAATAATGAGCTACAGATTGGTTAAATGCCAGTTTTTACTCAATATATTGGGCTTTCATAGTAAGAAAGAAATAGAGGCTAGTCCTTAGATTAGAATTTTATATATTAATAGTGTTGAAAATGAATGGCTCTTGCTACAACTACTAGTTTTTGTTTTGTGATTTTTTTTTCATGTTTTATTTGCATGTACAAGAATCTTAAAGTAGTTGCAATAAATGTAATTGTTTTTTCAGCTTAATGCATCTTTTAATACCAACCCTTTTTCACATGAAATACCCTGTTGAATCATCAAAATCAGCTTCTCCATTTAATCTTGCTGAGAAACCAAAGACCGTGCAGCTGCTTTTGGACTTCATGTTAGATGTCCTTCTGATGCCTTATGGGTGAGTTAAAAGATAAAAACAAAACTGAGATAATTCATTCTTAATTGCATTTACTATTTAGAAATTTAGTGCTATTTTATATGATTGAACTCTCACTTGTAAATGCATGCATGCATCTCAGATTTTTTGCTGCAGTCTCAACATCCTCTAAACCCTAGCTCCATTACTTACTGGCCTTATAGATGCTCAGTTGCTGTTGTGATTTCAGATTCATCCCGTGAAAGCTTAAATCAGTCTTTCTTCATAAAAATAGTTCCACTCTCTAACTTACAATCAATGTGATAATGATTGTACAAGCTATTTTGGTGTACAATTATAAATTGTTTCTAGTTCTTCTCTTGCTGGTTGCTATAATATCTGTTCCATAATATCTTCTTTCTCCTTGATGTTCTAGAAACATTCCCACTGCTACCATTTAGTTCTGGCTTTTTTTAATCTTTGTCACAATTTCTTTTTTGCTAGTTACTTTTCTTCATACCCCTCTACACTGCTGTAGAGTTTACTGATTTTTAAAACATAGATCTTAATCTGGTCACTCATGCCTTAAAAGCCTTGAGTTCTCATTCTCTAGTCATTACATACACATATTCATGCTTTTCATGTACTCGTAGGTGCCCTTGTCTTTCTGTTTTCTAAGAGAATGCAGTTCTTTCTGTTGCTTCCCCATAAAACGAAGGAAAGAAATGAAGAAAGAAGAAAAACAACAAATAGCCACTTTGAAAAACATACCTTACTGGCTTAAATGTCAACTGTTTCTTTGACAAATTTCTTTTCCTAAGCAGATATAACTGTGCTATTTTCTACATCCTTATAATACTGAACATTCATATATGTGGCCACTTTGTGTTATCACACTTCCTTCTCCCCTAATAGACTGTCAGCTTGTTGTAGTCAAAATGTGCTTTATTTGGCTTTTGAACCTGGTTTGTTGCCCAGATTGTGATCTGCTGCTAGCCTGCATATCTTGTCCTGCTGCTAGAGACAGTTTTCTAAAGTGCTTCTTTCATCATGTTTCTTCCCACTCATTTATATATGTGTACATAATAAGCTAAGCATGTGGGACTGTATGTCATGTCTGTGTTCAACCCAGAGACAACAGAATTCGTCCTGATTCTTTCCCTCTAGTGTAGTTTCTTCTGCTCCTGCTCTAATTTCGTAGCTTGATTTTCCGTGCCTTTAGACACTTGGTGTGTGCTTCCATGACTGCTGTCATATAATTTATTTGCATCCGATAACATGGGAAATGCCTGCTCCATGTGTTGCGTTGTTACTGTCTTCATTTGTTCCACTTGACAGAGAATCTTACACTTCCGTCAGTCTCTGGCTTGTGCTTAGGATGATGGTTCGTTAAGTATTACATGTTCAGTACTTGATTGATTTACCCAGTTGCACTGGTCTTGCTATAACTTAAAAAGCCACTTTTTATATTTGTTAGATAAGGAGGCAGCCAGAATTGACAGGTGATGATGAAATCTAAATTATGTAGGAGTACAGTGTACCCAAGCTAGTGAGTCCTCACATTTTTTTTTTCTTTTCTTTCTTTTTGGTACGGGGACTGAACTCAGGACCTTGTGCTTCCAAGGCAGATGAGGTTCCACTGAGCTCACATTTTCCTTATCAATGAGGACTTGACTAATTTATATAAAAACATTAGTGATTCTTTAACAGATTTTTAATAAAATAGTGTGAATGTAAGAATTGAATGAATATGATATAAGTAATATGGAATGTTTTAGTATGTTACCAGGTTCTAAGTGGTTTCTTTTTGATTGTAACAGACTTTTTTGTTGTTATTGTTGTTACTGGGGATCAAACTCGGGACCTTGCACTTGTGAGGCAGGCATTGGAACCACTGAGCTAAATCCCCGGCCCTGTAACAGACTTTTTTTAGTACATGTTTGTAGTACCTAATGTTTACATTCCTTGCGGGGAGTTGGTATACATATATAATACGTCTTAATTCCTTCCTTTCATCCCCTGTCCTTCCCTTCCTTCCCTCCTCATCCATCTCTCGATCCCCATCCCTTTTTTTGTATACATTTGCAATACATAATGTTTACCTTCCTTGTGGGAGTTGGTACATGTACATAACACATTTTAATTCCCTTTTTCATCCCTTCCCTCTCCCCTACCCTTCATCTCTCTTTTTTTTTTGTACCGGGGATCGAACTCGGGTCCTTGCGCTTGCGCAGCAGGCCTCGAAACCACTGAGCTAAATCCCTAGCCCTACCTTTCATCTCTTGATCCCCTTTCTCTTTTAACAAAGATCTGTTTCCCTATGTCTTATTATCTAGCTTTTATTTTACTCTTTATTTATACGTCGGGTTTCTCACATAAGAGGAACCATGTGATATTTAAGCTTGTGTGTCTGATTTATTTCACTTAACATTATGGTCTCAAGATATATTCATTTTCCTATAAATGACTCAAGTTATCTTTATGGCAGATGGTGTCTAAATACCACATTTTATCTGTTCGTCTGTTGATGAACATATAGCCAACTTCCAAGAATTGTGCTGCTGTGAGCATGGATGTACATGTATTACTGTGATATGGTGTCTTCAGTTCTTTTGGAAAGATACCTAGAAGGAGGAATATCAAATGGAATTTCTGGTTTCAGTTTTTTTTTTTTTTTAAATCTCCATACCTATTGTAGTAGTTTACATTTTCACTTTTTATCTTAATAGCCACTATGACGTTGAAATTTATCAGCATTGAATTTTATAGTTGAAGGGACTTGAATTAATATTCATATAAAGTTTTATTTTGTAAATGAGGAATACTAGTTTACTTTTTTTGGGTTTTTTGGCTTTTTTTAGTACCAGGGATTGAATTCAGGTACTTGGGCTTGCAAGGCAGGTGCAGTGCCACTGAGCTAAATTCCCGGCACTAGTTTAATTTGATTAGAATGAATTTATTGGAGATCTTATTTCTGTACAAGCCAGGAAAGAAATAAGATGATAAATTAGTAACAAGGAGTGGGAAGGGCTTTGAACATACAAGCTAATTCTTTTATGACTTTTCCTCTTTGAGTCTTTGTGACTTTTTTCAACTTTTGGGGATATTATGTATTTATTTGGTAGGATGTTTCAGTGAGTTTTCCGATGTAGAGGTAAAAAGTGTTCACAAAATATCGAAAGTGAAGTACAACTTAGCAGAAATGAGAATAACTGTTAAAATTCTGTTTTGGATGTAGAATATACTGATCTCCTCTGCCCCTTGCCAGTTAACAAACCTGTCTTTATAGTTATCAACTAAAAACTCAAAATACAGTGAGTCCATAGTGACTCTTATAGTAATAGTTTGTAGACTGAGACTAAACAAAATATATTCATCGTTTTTTTTCCCCCCCAGTACTGGGGATCGAACTTAGAACCTTGTGCTTTCGAGGCAGGCAGCAACACTTGAGCTAAATCCCTGGCCCTTCATCATATTTTTTTTTCTTCCATTAAGTTTATTGGTATATTTTAGATATAAAATACAGTTACATTCATCGTTGGGAACTTGTACCTTTACACGACATATCTTGGTTATTTTTTTCCCCATTCCCCTGCCCTCTCTTCATCCCCTGCACCCTTCCCCATTTACAAAGACTTTGTTTCCATTTTTTTCATTTTCTTATATTTTTTTCTTTTCCCTTTTTTCCTTTCCGCTACCCCTCCTACTTCCCTTTTAGACCTTTTCTTCCTGTTACACAATATCAATTACACCTTTGTAAAAAAATTAAAATATCAAGATTTAGAGGACATTACCACAGATTTTACAGAATTTAGAAGGATGTAGAAAGTATATTACAAAAATCTTTTGAAATAAATTTGACAACTTTTGTGAAGTACCTTGGTAGACAAATTAATGAAACTGACTCTGGAAGAAATATGAAATTGGAATAGGACCTATTAAAGTATATTCCTAGCTTGAAAACTTACCTATATGACAACAAAAGGCTCATATACATTTTTTTTTTTTTTTGGTACTGAGGATCGAACTCAGGTCCTTGCGCTTGTGCAGCAGGTGGCGAAACCACTGAGCTAAATCCCCGGCCCTCATATACATTTTAACTGATAAATTATATCAAACATTTAAAGCAGAAAAAGGAACACTTCTCCCCTCATTTTAGGAAATCAACATTGTCAACAATCAACAATACTAAAACTGGATAAAGATAATAGAAAATTATGAACATAAATAAAAATTTATTTAACAAAAACTATTAGAAGTCAGATCTGGCAGTATGTAGTAAGTGGTTTTATTATAGGGATGGCAGTGTTGGTTCAGCATTGGAAGGTCCGCCCCCATAAGTCATCATTTAAACAGAGGAAAGGAAAAAGCCATATGATCCTGTCAGTAGTTTGCAGAAAAAGTATTGGACTAAATTCTACAGCTGTTCATGGTAAAAGCTATCAGGAGACTAGAAGTAGAACCTTCTCAACAGATCAAAGACATGTACTCCATACTTCCAGCAAAAACACCTTATATGAATGGAAAAGATACAGTGCTTTCTCCCTAAGGGGAACAAGGGCAGATATGCCTATTCTTCGTCTGTCCATTAAACTTTGAAACCTAGTCCCCACCAAAATAGTCTGGCAATAAAAAGAAACAAATAGCATAGGATTGGCAAGGAAGAAGGAAAATCTTTATATGTAGATGAAATGATCATCTACAGAGAAAATACTAAGAAATCTCTAGGAGCCCCTAGAACTTGTATTTGAATTGAGCAGGATTAGAAAACATAAGGTATATATAAAAATTCTGGTCTTTGTATACTTGCTATAAATGAATTGGATATTGAAATTTAAAAGTTATGCAGGAGTACAGAGGACCTGGAAAAGTAAAAAGCAAAAAAAAAATGGTGTTAGAAGACATTTATTACTTAATTTTAAGGCTTCCTCTAAAGCTACAGTAATCAAGGCAATGTTGGAGTAAGGAAAGACATATACATCAATGGAATAAAACAGAGAATTTAGAAATAGTACCACACATATATGGTCCACTGATTTTTGAAAGATTATTTAACATTAACATTTTTTAGAACATAAATTCAACACAAGAGCAGAGGAAAAGTCATCGTTAAGAAAATAAAAAGTAGTCCTTATCCAGAACATATTTATAATACTTATAAATGACCAGAATATACAAAGAACTCTTACAGCTCATTAATAGACAACCCAATTAAAAAGTAGACACAAGAAGAAGATAAATAGCCAGTACAGTACAAGGAAAGATGTGCAACATTAGAATCAGAAAAATACTAATCAGTACAGTAACAAGATCATATTATACACTCATTAGGGAGATGAAGTCAAAAGTTTTAAAAGAACAAATGTCAGCTTAGGTGTGAACCAGTTAGAACTTTCTAATACTGCTAATGTGAATGTAAAATGATAAAACCATTTTGGAAAACAACGTAAAAATTTCTTGTATTACTGTTAAGAAGCAACAGTTCTGTTCTTAAGTTTTTACTTAAGAGAAATGAAAACACATGTTCACAATAGATTTCTATCCCTTATCTGAAATTCTTGGTACCAGAAGTGTTTCAGATTTTGGTTTGAAATCCACTTGATCTGCCAAGAGGATAGCTACTCCTTTTCCTTTTTGGGTTCCTGTTGCATGGAGTATTGTTTTCCACCCTTTAACTTTCAGTCTATGAGTTTCTTTTTGAATTAAGTGTGTTTCTTGTATTCAGCATATTGTTGGATTTTGCTTCCATTCTTCCAGTCTGTTTCTTTTGATTGGTGAATTGAGACCATTAACATTGATGGTTATAACTGATATGTATTGACTTAGCATTGTCATGACTTTTTCTTTTTGTTGGATTCTCCCCCTTTGCATTTAATTTCTTGTCATGCCCGATGGATTCATTCTACTGTGCTTCCTGGGGTTGTGATCCTCGTTGTCTTTTTCTAGGATATTGTCTAAAATTTGTTGGAGTGCTGGTTTGGTATTCCTGAAGTTCCTGAGGTGCTCTGTCATGAAAGTATCTTATTTCTCCATCAGTTCTGAAAGATAGTTTTGCAGGGTAATCAACCTGGGTTGGAGGCTGTTTTCCTTTAGGGCGTGAAATACATCACTCTAAGCTCTTCTTGCCTTGATGGTTTGTGTTGAGAAGTCTGCTGTGATTCTGATGGGCTTTCCTGTGTATGTGATTTGTTTCTTTTCTCTAACTGCTTGTAGAATTTTGTTCTTCTGTTGGGTTTCTGGAATCTTAACTATTATATTCCTATGTGTAGATTTTTTTGATCAAGCCTAGTTGGAGTTCTATATGTCTCCCTTATCTGTGTGTCAGGTTCTTTTCCCCTGCTTGGGAAGTTTTCTGCCATCACTTCTGTGAACAATTATTTTATGTCGTCTACACTCTCTCCTGTTTCTTCATTGACTCCAGTCACTCTGATGTTCTTCTTTCCATCGTCTAGCAGATGCTGGATTCCTTTCACATGGTCCCTTACTATTTGAAAGAAATTTTTCTTTCCTGGTCACTAATTACAGTCTTATCCTCTGTATCTGAAATTCTGTTCTCCCATTGGCTCATTCTGCTGCCTAGACTTTCAATGGTGTTTTTAATCTCCTGGAAATCTGTTTGCATCTTTTTTATAGATTCCATTTGTTTCCTATGTTGAGATTCCATCATGTTCCTCAGCTCCTCTATTTTTTTTATCTGTGTCTGCTCTAGATTTATTAATCATGTCTTGCACTATGGGCACGATCTCTGCTGTTATCTGAGAAATTATTTCTGAATTCATTTTTTCCACATCCTCTTTTGTTGCCATTTCAGGGAGTCCAGATGGTTGAGTATCAGATTGTTCCATTTTGTTTCCCTTTGGGGTTGTGTTAAATGATCTGGAAGTCTGGTTTTGAGACTTGTTTACGTGTCTTCTCATTTCAACAGATGCAGCCTGCTGTGCCTTTGTTGAGGCAACTTTTTGCTCACCCAGTGGTCTTCATTTCTCAGCAAGCCGCAGAGCTGTCTATTCTCTGCTGCTCACGAGTACACTAATTTCTGGGTTCAGAAAGGTGGCCTTCTGGATCCTTGAGCTGACCTGTTGTCAGGGTGGGCTTCTGGCTGGGCCTGTGCACACTTGGGATGGTATCTAGGTGTGCCATTGGCTAGGGCCCCCATGTAGCTGTTGTCTGGGAAAGCCTTTGGCTGGGGGCTGTGCACCTCAGTTCCTGTTGTGTGAGCAAGCTTCTGGCTAGGTTCTCCTGTACTTACTGATGGTATCAGGTTGAACCTCTGGCTGTTGCTTATGTGCCTGTGCAGCTCTTTTCCAGGCAGGCCCTTGTCTTGGGCCAGTGTGTCCCCATCCTCTGGGGTCTAGGTGGAACCCTGGCTGGAATCTGCTTGCAGCTGTGCTGCTCTGGTCCACACCTGTGCTCCCCCAACTAAGGTGGTCTGGTGTGCCTTTATTGCCGAGATTTTCTTCACTTTTCCTGTGGGCTTTAATTTTCATGAAGGGTCCTCAGAGAGGCCCCCTTTCTGTTCTTCAGTTCTACTCTTCTCGAGCTCAGAACAATGTCCTTTATTGACCCCTGCAACTCTGCGGTGTAGATCCAGGTAATGGCTTGGCACAGCCGGGGGTGGGGGGATGTGTGTGTGCTGGCGCCCACATAGCTCACCTCCTGGGCACTCTCATCATAGTTTTTTTTGAGGCAGGGTCTTGTTTTGAAGTTCAGGCTGGCCTCCAACTCATTGCTATCCTCCTGCCTCAGCCTCCTGAGTACTGGAATTACAGGTGTGCACCACCATGCCCAGCTTATATTCATTGTTGATAACTGATTACTTTGCTGAAGTCGTGGATACCTTTTCTTAGATAGTTTTAAGATTGTATATGATAAAATTTTTATTTTGAGTGTTTATCTTTCTAGGAAAATATTGGAAGACAGTATATGATTGAATGTTTTTTATGTATGTGTGTGTAAGTACATATAAAATGTATGTTTTTATACAGGGTTAAACAGTATATGATTGAATGTATATCCAAATGCATGTGTTTTTATAAAGCGTTTTGATTTTCTTTCCAGATATGTGTTAAATGAATCCCAGAGTCGCCAAAGTTCATCTTCAGCACAGGGTTCTTCTTCAAACAGTGGGGGAAGTTCTGGAATCCCACAGCCTCCCCCAGGAATGAGCTTTTATGCAGCAAAACGAGTTATTGGTGATAACCCATGGACACCTGAACAGTTGGAACAGGTATCACACAGTGCTTGCTCATCATGGGACTTGACTGTGTACACTTAACCTTATGAAGTTCATGGGAAGCATGTGTAACGTAATTCCAGTATGTTCAGGCTCTCTAAAGAAATATATTTCAAAGGAGCAATTGATGTAGTGTGTCCTCTTCATCATGTAGTTATTTGTTAAAGCTCTAGGGAAAAGGAGGAGTGGGAAATAATCCTAAATCTTTCTGATGTTGCTCACATATTTCAAGTATTAAGTGCAATCTGTTTATAAATTGAGTACATTTAATTTCTGTCATTTTTTTTAACTTAGGTTTAACAATTATCTAGCTCCTTTGGTGCAGTTAAAGTACATTTTATCTTATACTGTTCAACTTTTTAGGGGTGTACATTTTGTGTGAGGAACCCCTGTACTTCACAGTGACAGTGTGGGGGAAAGCATGACTCCCTTTTATATTTCTTTCTGGGAATTTAAAAATTGGCATTAAGATTTTTATTCTGGATTTAAACAGCACACAGATGTTCTCTGAGCAGCTTTTAAAAATGACTGGTGCTCTGCAGAGAAGGTGCCTCACTGTGTCTGTGACATTACGCACCTCGGAAGAACAGATGAGATCAGTATGTAATTGTTTTGGAATTCAAGCACCATGGGTTAGTCTTCTAATCCTTCCTTTATTTCTCCATGATAGTCTCAGTGATTTGATCCTTTTCTTTTTGGCAATGTAAGTGATCATTGATCAAAACTGTTCCCAGAAGAGGCATAAACAGGCAAGTGGGGCATTCTTGCCACTCACACATTTATAGAATGCTTTATTCAGTAGGGGTTATAACTGCTTAGGTTTACTCCTTTATATTTTGTGTATCTTTTTTTCCCTTCCTTAAACCATGATGTAAGTAAGGTAAATAGTAACAGCTTTTACTCTTAGTGAGTGTAATTGGCTGACAAGCACTGTACTGTGTACCTTTTCTCATTTAATCCTCCCAGAGACCCAATGAGGCATAGAAATTGTTAGTTCCATTTCCAAAATGCACTAAGGTTTTGAGGTTCATCACAGTTTTCTGTTACTGGGCTTTGAACCTAAGTCTGTCTGAGGGTTAAAGCTACAAATGCTGGAGGGTAATTGTTAATGTTCACTTGTAATCTTTGGAGTTTTAGTGTGTTTGTGTGTGTGTGTGTGTGTGTGTGTGGTGCAGGGCATCAAACCCAGCTCCTTGAGCACACTAGGCAAATACTGTACCACTGAGCTACATGTCCAGCCTAGTTACAATCTTACATTGGTTATTATTTGCTGAAAGGAAAGGGCCTCTGTATGCATTTTTTTCAGTTTCATAATCTAGTACTGAAATGAACAGTTTAGTAGATAAAATCTGTTTTCTTCTAATTTTAAAATATCCTGTTTTACACTTTTTCTTCAAAATGAAACAACTTAGTTTTTTCTAATTGTTAAGTTAAAGGTTTAAATAGTTAAAAATAGTATAGGAACGGGGATGTAGCTCAGTGGTAGAGTGCTTAGCAATTGCAGGGCCTAGGGTTTATTCCCCAGCACTGGGGGGAAAAAAAAGTATAAAGAGAAGTTAAAAATTACCTGAAATCCTGACACCCTAGTTCACTATTCATCTATAGTTTGTTATGTGTGTATATATGTAAATAACAGTTTTATACAGTACACTTTTGCCTGCCATTTGTTGTTTACTTTTTTCATTTAACAGTATTTCAGGCTTGGAAAAGTCATTATTTTTAATGTTTGTATAAAATTTAATTAGATTTTTTAAACTAGTTTCCCATTAATGGAGATGTGTGTCATTTTTAGTTTTCTTTACACATATTTTTGTTTATATCTTTCTGTGCTTGACTTCCATAATTGTCCTTTTATGCTTTAAATAAATGAGTCTTTGTTATTGTAGCACTTAAAGAAGTTTTGTCAAGTCAGGAGAATGATCTGTTATACCTTTTTATTAAATTGGACTTTTTCATTTAATTATTATGAAATTTCTTAATCCATATATGTAAGAACCACTATTAATTGAGTTTTAAAACATGAAGATTAAAGTTTTACTTTTTAGATTTGTTTATCGTAGTTATTTGTAGTGAAATTCATAGCTCTTTCACATTGCATGAAGTTCTAAATGGAATCCAAGTGTTTCATTTCAGCCAGTCAATTAGATTGACTACTGTTTGATCAGAATTACACATGCTTTGAGTAAAATGTATTTGAAATCATACTCTTTGGGGTTTTTTTTGTTTTTTCTTTGATACCGGGGATCAAACTTGGGCCCTTGTGCTTGTGGGGCAGGCGGCAGAACCACTGAGCTAAATCCCTGGCCCCGTATTCTTTGTTTTTAATATCTAAGAAAATAGAGGACAAGAATTTGCATATTAACAAGAGAATGTAAGTCTATGGAAAGTAAGTTGTTTAGTTCTTTTTGAAATGTTGTACAGATTCACGGAGCGCTTTATTCTTCATGTAAAACCCTCTTACCTGGAGGGCTCAAGGTTTCATCACTCTAGGGAGGCTGTTGTAGTCTCAGTACAGGGGCTCTGTATATAATTGTTTTGGAGTCAGACAGACTTTGATTTGAATCATGCCATCATCACTTACTATGTGTCTTAATCTCTTAAACCTTGCCTCAGTTTCCACATCTCCGAAAGATGTGTAGCAATACATGCCTCATAGATTGTGAGGTTTAAATGAAAACACAGTATATATGATTTAGCACAGTCCTTGTTGTATTTTAAATCTAAGCAGGAGCTACTACTGTTGTTACTGTTAATCATTGGTTTATAATCACACTGGTACATTAATCAACACTTTTTGGGACTGTTCTGTTTCTCTGATGATTCTTTCTCCTTCCCTTCATTTATGTACAGTGTAAATTGGGCATAGTGAAATTCATAGAAGCTGAACAGGTTCCTGAACTTGAAGCTGTTCTCCACCTGGTGATAGCTTCTAGTGACACACGCCACAGTGTAGCAACAGCAGCAGACCTAGAATTGAAAAGCAAGCAAAGGTAACTACTTCTCTGTTAAACTTTTAAAAGCAAAAGGGCCACACATTCTAAATACTTTACACATATTTGTTCTTTCAGAATTTTATGAAATGAGATATTCAAATTAGCATATTATGAAATATACCCAGGTTGTATAAGTAAAGTTTACTGAAGAGCAAGCAGCTTTCTGAGTAAGAAGTTAGAAGAGCTGCTTGTAAGTGGAATTTAAAGGAGCATAAGTTAGGAATATCATCACAAGAAGTAAGACTTTTGGCTAGGTAAATAAACTTACATAATTAACGCTAAGAAAAAAATGTGAGATCCAAGAAAGTTTGTATTTTTAATTCTTTGTCTTAAACCATTTGAGATTGCCTTTGGTAAGGATATGTGTATTATGGTTAAACAGTGAAAATCAGGCTCATGAAAAGAGTTGTTGAATAGATCCCGATTCACATAGAAGGAGATGCAAATAGTAAATAAACTCGTGAAAATATTCTGTGTAAGATAAAATCAGTGAAAAATAAAACAGTTGGATACCAGTTTACCCAGCTGTAAACTTATATTGCTTTTTTCTTTGTTTTTTTTTGAGACAGGGTCCCGCTAGGCAGCTCAGGCTGTTCTTGAACTGACTATGTAGCCTAGGCTGACCTTGAACTCAGGGTGATACTCCTGCTTCAGCTTCCCAAGTGCTGGGCTTATAGGCATGTGCCCCGTCCCACCCGCACTTATATAGCTCTTGGTAAATTCATTTACATTTCTGTTGAAGCTGCTATTCCTTTTTTTTTCTTTTTTAAGATAAGGTCTTGCTGTGTAGTCCAGGCTGTCTTTGAACTTGCAGCAGCTTCTGCCTCAGCCTCCTGAATTCTGAGATTACAGGCATGTACCACCATGCCTGGCAAAAGTGCTATTCTTACACCCTGTTTATTGGCATAGTAAATTGAAATAATTTTTTTTTGGTACTGGGGATCGAACTCAGGACCTTGAGTTTGGGAGGCAGGCGGCGGAACCAGTGAGCTAAATCCGTGGCCCAATTTGAAATAATTTTTAGAAAGCAGTTTGCAATAAGTAATGAATCATAAATCAAAATCTTCTGGTAATTTATCATAAAGAAATCATTTAGAAGAAGAAAAAGAAAATGTTATAGATTTGTTTACTACATCATTTCCCGTAATTGTTAAAATGTGGAAGCAAATTTAGTTTTCCACAATGGGAATAAACAACTGTATATAACTTTATAGAATATTATACAATATTTGTATGTCTGCCAAAATAATTATAATACAGTAATATGTAAATTGCCCCCCAAATAATGGCAAGTGAATAAAGCAGAATACAAAATGGTATAATGTATTGATTGTACATTTAAAAAGTGGCATGTACAGAGACTGAAGAATATGAAAAAATGAAGCTATTTGGTTAAAAAAATCAAATTATGGATTAGATTATAAATTTTAAAATTGACATATACAAAGACTGAAGCTGTTTGGTTGAAAAAATCAAGTTATGGATTTTTAAAAAATTATTTTAATGCTTACACCTGTGTAATAACATGCAAGAGGACAGTGAAATGTGAATAAGGTCATAAGACTTTATAATGATTGCATGTATTGCAGTTTTCTCTAAGAATTCTTAGACCAACAAGTAGGTGTGATAGAGTAAGGAAGGTAACTTCATGGGGTCTTAGTTTGCTTATTGGAATATGTGGGTGGACAGTGGTGGTGCTTGGGAAGGCTTCTCCCTGGACAGCATGTAAGTTGCCATAGAAGAGGAGAGTGTTACTTATGGGCTTAATTCTGCTGATGCCCCTAGTTGTTTGTATGAAATTGGGAAGCTGGCCTAACCTTGTCAGGGTTTAGGTACTAGAATATGATTGGAATATATTGTATTTAACATTCCACCTAAGTTTAAATTCGTTGTTGCTTCTTATAACTGAATATTGCTGGTGTCTCCTCCAAGAAATTTGATTTTGAAGTATCAAAGAAATTTTCCTTTAAAACTTTATATTGTGTTTTAACTGCCCCTATTCTTTATACCATATATTGTGCCTTTGAATGTTGGAACTTAAATTTTTTTTTTTTGGTACTGGGGATTGAACTCGGGACCTTGCACCTGGTGAGGTAGGCAGCGGAACCACTGAGCTAAATCCCTGGCTCCCGGTACTTAAATATTTTAATTAGTTTTGGTTTCATCTATTTAAAGTTGTATGTATTTTTCTATAAAAACAATGTAACATTGTTAAGAGATAAAAAGTAAATGGAGAATGTTACAAAGCTACCCCATTTTGTCAAGGAAAAAGTTTCTCTTCAAATAATGTATCTGTTATTTCTTTGCTTCTCTGCCTGCTATAGCCATCCTTTTAACTCACATAGCAAAGAAATCTAGAAAAAGATAGACAAAAGTTAGTGGTTGATATATTGAAAAAGAATAGGGAAATAGTTCATGTTATAAGGAATTTTTTTTCTGTATTACTCATTTCTTAATTCACACAACAAATGTAATCAGAAAACTAAAACTAGAATGATGGGAAGATGCAGAGAAAAAAGGAAGTGAAAAATTACCCTCCTTAGTTAACCATTAACAAATCTTTATAGTTTGTTACCTAAAATCTTTCTGAGTTTGTCAAAAATCTCTAAACCTGAAGTATTGTAGAAAGGAAATAGTGGTGAAGCTTGAAAATTACCTAGTAGCAGTCAGCTGAGAAAAAACATAGGTGAATAATGCCTAAAGGAGAGTTGTAGAAATGTCTTTGAGAATAGTGTGATTGTGGATAGCCAGAGAAGAAACAATGAAAGAAGAGATGAAGCCAGGCATGGTGGCACATGCCTGTAATCCCAGCACTTAGAAGGCTGAGGCAGGAGAATTGCTGTGAGTTTGAGGCCAACCTGGGCTACAAAGTGAGTTCAAAGCCAGTCTGAACTATACAATGAGACTGTCTCAAAAGCCTCCCCGCCAAAAAAAAAAAAAACAAAACAGGGCTGAGGATTTATATCAATGACACCATGCCTGCCTTGCAAGTGCAAGGTCCTGAGTTTGATCCTTGGTACCGGAAAAAAAAAAAAAGAGATGAATCAGAAAAGCAGTTGAAACACCATGATAAATTTTATTTGCACAAGTGCAGCAATAGCTTGAAAGCAGAACCAGTGTCAAAAGGCAGAGTATAGTTTGGTAAAACCTCAGTGGTCAAGTAGAATGAAGGACTGCATTATTGCTAGGTTTATAAAATGATTGGATAAGATCTACTCTTGTGTGTGTGTGTGTGTGTGTGTGTGTGTGTGTGTGTGTTGGTAATCACCTTATATCCAGTTACTTCATATCCTAATTCACTTTTTGTTTAGCCCAGGAATCTCAGTGTCAAATGGCAACATGATTGCTCCATAGAATTAAGTGCTCAAGCTGCTAGTATGTGCTGATAGATAAGGAAGAGGGGATACTGAGAATCAAGTGACATAATATTAGATAAGTACAATGAGTTACAAGCCTTTAGGGTGTGAAGGTAAAACTTTTATTTGTCCCACTTGTCACTTTCTTTTTTTGGTACCGGGTATCAAACTTGGGACCTTGTGCTTGAGAGGTTGGCGGCGAAACCACTGAGCTAAATCCTGGGCTCCACTTGTCACTTTCTAAGTGGTTAAACAGAAAAATCACCCCCTGTTCCCAGCTTCTTAAGCATAGTATACTTCTGCTCTACTGAGTAGCTCCATGGCATTGGCCCTGGGAGCCTACATATTAGGAATACAGTCCACTTTTCTTGTTTGGTACCAAATTGGGTCATTGGATACAATAATCTGGTAAATTAAGGTGGGATAAGTGACTTGCTTTGTTTTTAAAGCTAATTTTTTTTTTTTTTGGTACCAAGGATTGAACTTGGGACCTTGCGCTTGTGAGGCAGGGGCAGAACCACTGAGCTAAATCCCCAGCCCTAATGCTAATTTTGATAGAAATTAGTTCGCTTCATTTCCTCTCTTCTCCAGTGTCAATTGCCCATTTCATTTTGTGTATTTCTAATATTTTCTTTTGGTAATAAGTATTGGGGTTATAATTTTTTGAAATAATTAAAGTGGGAGGAAAAATAATTTTAACACCTTGTACTGTAACCTTCCCTAGCTTAATTGACTGGAATAATCCTGCCATCATCAATAAGATGTACAAGGTATACCTTGGAGATATACCACTGAAGACAAAAGAGGTAGGTTGTTTTGATTTGTTTTCACATCAGGATAAAATGCATTTTGTTGATGTGATGTGTGTATATTTGTACATTTTTCCCCCAGTCGTTTTAATTTAATCTATGCTAATCTAGATTAATTAAAATCTCCCAGTAACTGTGTTTACTAGATTTGGTGTTTTCAATTCAGGCGCACAAATAATGTTGATACATTATTTAGATTAGGCATTAGCAAACTTTCTGCCAATATTTTAGGCTTTGCAGACCTGCAGCTTCTGAGACTGCAACTACTCAACTCTGTTAACAAGTAAGAAACAATATCTAATAGATAACTAAATGAGCACACTGTGTTCCAATAGAACTTTATGGATCCTGACATTAACATATTCCAATAATTTTCATGTGTTACAAAATATTGCTTCTTTTAAAAACCATTTAAAAGATATAATCGGGGTGTGGTGGAGCATGCCTATAATTTCAGCACTTGGGAGGCTGAAGCAGGAGGAGTATGAGTTTGAGGCTATCCTGAGTTGCATAGTCAGTTCAAGGCCAGCTTGAACTACATAGCAAGACCCTGTCTCAAAAAACAAAAGAACAAAACAACAAAAGAAGTAAAACTGGTTCTAATTCACAGGCCTTATCCAGACAGATTATGGGTCACCTTTGGCCTGAGGACTATAGTTTGCTGATCCCTGGTCTGGAATGTAGAAGAAAAGATGGATTCTTCTGCATCAATAAAGTAAAATCTTTATTAGTAACAAATTCTGTCCAGTCTTTGTGTTTTTTTTTGTTTTTTTGTTATTTTTGAGAATAGGTCTTGCTGTGTAGTTTAGGCTGGCCTTGGCTCACTGTGTACCCAGGCTGGCCTTGTTCTTGCAGTAATCCTCCTGCCTCAGCGTCTTGAGTGCCTGGATTACACGTGTGTGCCACCATTCCCAGCTTCTTCACTATGTTTAAAAATATTACATGTTCAGACTCAGATGTACAAGTATGATATGTTTGCTTCCTTGGTTTTCTTGCTTTTTAATCCATATTAGCTCCAAGTAGATTAAATTAAAGTGTGGTATTATAGAAAGAATAATGAATTGAGACTCCTGAATTCTAACCCTGAATGGCTGCACATGAGTGTGTTGGGTAGGAGAGGACTGATTAATCACAGACCTTCTGTGGACCTCATGTTCTTTATGTAGAAAATGAAGGAGAGTCAGAGTGTGGTCCAAGGACCTTTTTGGGATCAGGGAGCTTTTCTAGCAAAGGCAAGAGATTATTTACTTTTTAAGAAACTGCGGATATTTGTATTGATAGTACAAAAGCAGTGGTGGGTGTATATGTTCAGATCCTATCACAAATCAAAGCAAATTCATGTCACCAAACAATATGAGCAAATGTTCTGATCTCTACTGGCATACACTCATAATACGAAACAAAAACAAAGGAGAGAGAGAATAAAACTCAGCTTTAATTAATATCCTGATGAAGCTGTAGAAATTACTTTACTATGGTTATTGAGATAGGTTTTGGGCAGATATGTTCTCTAAAAAAAAAATGAAGTCAATTCAAGGAAAACATGATTTTGGGGGAATAATGAAAAATTGACTATTCAAAAAAAAATTAGGATTGTGGGAAACGAACTTATCTCAGTGATTTGACAGCTTATCAGTATGGTTTTTTCTGATACGGTATTGGTGATAATATGAACATGATTTTTTGGTTTGTGTTTGTGTGTTAGGATGAAACATTTACTTAACTCAGTGGGGCCAGTGTTTTCCAGATGACCAGTGATGTTACAGAAAGTACAAGAATAAGAGTCATTGAAAGTGTAAAATAGACTAATGTTATTTAGTAAAACAGAGCATGCAAAAACTCACTGGTTTGTTTTAAACTCTAAATTGTAGCTAACCTTTAATAAATTATTATATGTTTAGTTTTGGTGTAGTATCAAAAAAGATCCACCATCACCTGAAGAGGCTGAAATCCTCTCTACTTCTCTAACAGCATACTTGTGCAAGCTGGGTTTCATCACATACTTCCACGTAAACAATGTATCGTAGCAGGTTGAATGCAAAAGAATATGTAAGAATCCAACTGTCTTCTAGTATTATGATGGAGATTGAAGATAATTGCACAAAGTGTAAATGTAAAACTGCTACTCCCTCAGTACAGTGTTTTAGAAAATATAGCTGTTTCTCATAAAAATGTTATTTATGAAAGTATGTAATGAGTTAATATTTTTAAGTGAGTAAATAATTTTAAAATTTCTTAGTTTTAATATCTAGTATAAGAAAAAGTGATAGGTTATACTGATGCAAATGAAAGATTTGGAGTCTTTAGTAATCTTTAGGAGTAGAAGGCAATAAATAATTTTGAAATACTGAGTCATAATTAAACATATTTCCTATAGGGAGCAGTTCTGAAGCCTGAGCTAAAAAGGGATCCAGTCAGTACTAGAGTCAAGTTAAAGATTGTTCCTCATCTCCTTCGTTCTAGACAAGCTGCTGAAATGTTTCCAGCTAACATCCAGGTACTTTATTTTTTTCCAGAGAAAATTGGCTGATCTGAACTTTTATGTCTGTTTAATGAGAGCATCATTTGTGTTAAGGGATATTGAGATAGGTTGATATATTAAAAATATTAATGAGATTCTTTTTTTGGTAGAAATTAGTTTTTAAACATTTATTATAGAATATACTCTGTGTGTAGATTCCATTCACTCTAAATTTTTGGTAATATTCTCTTTTAAACTTTGTGTCAGGCCAGGGATTTAGCTCAGTGGTTCTGCCGCTTGCCTTGCAAGCTCAAGGTCCCGAGTTTGATCCCCAGTACCAAAAAAAAACCCCACAACAACAAAAAAAACACAAACAAAACTGTGTGTGTGAGTTTGTTTGTTTCAGGGGGCTTTTTTTTTCTTACAAAAATGGTACCACCAAAAACCTAGTCATTTAAATGGGGAAAAAATGAAGTCATCCTTACTCAAACTCATATTGAAGGCAGTGGCCAATTCCTCTTGATTTTTGCCTTCCTAATGTTTTCACCTTTTTGTCTTTTTTTGGCCTAATGCTGGTATTAATTAGGCTGTTACTTCTTATTTTGGTTATTACAGAAGCCTTCTACCTTGTCTCTCTGCCTCTAGTCTGAACCACATCCATTCTGTTTTCAGTATTGCCACTGGAATCATCTCTGCAACTGGAAATCCTTGTATTTTATGTTGGTGAAGGATGTAAGCTTTGCAAAAGACCATTCTTTCCACATTGAATGGTATTGACACTTACCAACATTCATTTGACTATATGAAGCCTTATTTCTAGGTTCCTTAATTTATTCCATTGACCATGTCTTATGCCACTATACCATTATTTTTAATTGAGAAATAATTGTATATTTTTATGGGGTCAACTGGGTTTTTTTTTCTACATATACATTGCAGAAAGATTCAGTCAAGCTAATTAATGTGTTCATAACCTTATATTTTTGTGGTGAGAATGTTACAAATGTATTCTTTTAGCAGTACCACTAATTTGATTGCTGTAGCTTTGTAATAAGTTTTAACATCAGGAAGTGTGAGCCCTCCAGCTTTTTTCTTCTTCAAGGTTGGTATTCAAGATCCCATGTGAATTTTATGATAGGATTTTCTATTTCTGTAAAAAACACTATTGGGATTTTGATAGGGATTACATTACATCTGGAGATGGTTTTGGGTAGTATCCATATCTTAACAATATTAAATCTTTCAGCCCATGAACATAAGATATGCTTCCATTTGTTTATGTTTTTAAAAATTTCTTTCAGCAGTGTTTCATAGCTTCTATTGTACAAGTCTTTTTTTATTTCCTTGATTAATTTCTAAGTATTTTATTCTTTTTTTTTTTTTTGGTACCGGGGATCAAACTCGGCACCTTGCACTTGTGAAGCAGGAGGTGGAACCACTGAGCTAAATCCCTGGCCCCTAAGTATTTTATTCTTTTTGATGCTGTTTTAAATGGAACTACTTTTTAAGTTTCCTTTTTAGAGTATGCGTTGTTATTGTGTAGAAATGCAACTAATTTGTGCCTGTTGACTTTGTATCTTACTACTTTGCTGAATCATTTATTAATTCTAATAGTTTTTTGTGGAATCTTTAGGTTTTTATACTTTAAGATCATGTCATCTGTGGACAGGGATAATTTTACTTTCTCTTTTCCAATTTGAATATTTCCTTTCCTTCCCTTCCCCCTCCCCCCTTGTCTAATTACTCTGCCTAGAACTTATAATACTCTTTTGGATAGAAGTAACAAAAGCAATTGTCTTTGCCTTGTACCTTATCTTGGAAGAAAGGCCTTCAGTCTTTTGTCATTGTTATTATGTTCACTATATATTTTTCATTTATGGCTTTCATTTGTTTTGGGGGTGTTGGAGATCAAACACTGAGCCTCGTGCATACAGTGCAAGTGGTTTTATCACTGAGCCACACCCCAGGTCCATGTAGCTTTAATTTTTTTAGTATTCATACCAAAGATATGAAAGGTTTATATCTCATGTTTATAGTAGGCATTCTGAATTTGCATGTATAATTACCCTTAGCAGTGAGTTTTATATAGTCCTGTGAGTTTTTTGTGTCTCTTTCAGCTTGAAGAACTCCATCTATTACTCCCCAATCCCCACATTGTCCAAGAAATCAAGCCCAAGACCTCACCTATGCTAAGCATACACTCTTCCACTGAGCTACATCTCTGGCCTAGCTTGTTTTTTTTAAAATAAAATATGTCTGGTGGAGATATATTTTTTCAACTTTTGCCTGCGGATGTCTTTATTTCTTCTTCCTTTCCAAATGATAGCTTTGCTGGATACAGTGTTCTTGGTTGGTAGTTGTTTTCTTCAGCACTGTGAAAATCTCATGCCATTCTCTTTTGGCCTGCTATGTTTCTGCTGAGAAGTCTGCTGTCAGGTGAATTGAGATACCCTTATACTTAATTTATTTTATCTTGCAGCCTTGAAAATCTTTTATTTTTAACTCCTGAGAGCTTAACTATAAGATTCCTTTGGGTAAATTTAGTTGTGTTAAGTCTGACTGGTGACTTTTGGCCTTCCTGTACCTGGATATGTGTATCCTCTAAGTTTAGAAAATTATCTGTTATTATTTCTTTGGGTAAGCTTTTTACCCCTTTGGTATTCTCAATTCTCTCTTGCTTCCAAGTTATCTGAATATTTGTTCTTTATACTGCATGAAAGTTCCCATAAACTTTCTTCATTACTCTTTATCCTTTTTTCTTCTCCGACAGTGTTTTCAAGTAGTTTGTCTTTGAGCTCACTAATTCTTCTGTGACCTGTCTTGCTGTTGATGCCTTCTGTGGCATTTAAAATTTTATAGAGTATATTTTTCAGCTAAATTTTAAAATTTAATTTAATTTTTTTTATTTTTTATTTTTAAAACTTCTTTATTTTTAAAAAATTGCTTCCATCTCTGTTGTTTCTGTTAGGATATTGAAAGATTTCTCTTTTCTTCAAGTTCACAGAGTTACCTGGAAACAGAATTTAACTTTCTTAAATTCATTGAGAAGTCTCCTGTACTGTTATGGTTTGTGTCTCCCAAAGCCTCATGCAGTCATAGATGGGGCTTTTTAGAGGTGGCTGAATCTAGAGTGTGTGAAGCTGGGATGAAGGCCATGTGATTACTAAACCTGATGGGTTTGGCACCACCCGAATCCCAGTAATCTGGATAAGATAAAAGGGGCAGAAAGATGCTGTTAAGGTTTCCTTGTTGCTTTTGCTACCATGTGGGTGCCATGTACTGTTTCTCCTCTACCATGCCCCCCTGCCATGTGCCACTGTGCTGTGGAGCCAGCTGATTATGAATTGAAACCTCTGAACTGAGAGCTAAATAAACCTTTACCTTCTTAACTTTGGTTGTCCACTGTTCTGTCTCAGCAATGAGAGAAAAGTAACTAATACACATACTGATTACTATGTGGTAAGATTTTGGTACCTTATCTTGATTGTTAGGTGACACCTGGTTTTCTGAAGGTTCTCAATGGTGTTGGTTTGTGATATTTCTGCATTAAGAGATTAGGTATTCTAGTTTTCCTAATCTGGCTTTGCTTGTACCTGTCTTTCTAGAAATTCTAAATAGCTGCTAATTTTCCCTGGACCTATAGTCACTTCCACTGTTTCAGCACAAGATGGCACCCAAGACCAAGTATACCAGAAGTCTGCTGTTGGTGTGTTGTCACTGTTTCACTACTAAAGGGTGATCCAAGCTCAGGTTTATCCCAAACATAGCATTGATGTATTTTGTTCAGAAAAAAACCAGGAAAGTAACTACAAAAAGTATCCATCCCCGCAAGCCTCTCCCAGGGCCTGGTGTAAGACCAGATGCTTTGTTTATACTCATTGGCCTATAGTCAGGTACTGTGGATGGACCACCCAGTCCTAGGCTTCTGTATCATGTCTGTGGCTATTAATGCTGCCAAACTGTGTCAGACCCCGAGCCCACAGCTTGCCAAGACTGGCATAGCATTGAGGAAGGGCCAGTGTCCGTGCTGGAGTGGGCTATTGCTGAGAGGACTCATAGTCTAAGACTGCTGCACTTAGCCATAAGTGATGCTAACTGGAATAGAAGTCCACTAGACTGGGGCTGAGTGTCTTTTCACCACCAGGGATATTGTAAAGGCTCTTTCTTTAGGCAGAGTTCCAGAGCAAAGTCCAGTGCTTACTACCACGTTCTAAACTAGCAAATGGTATCTTGCTTCATGTTATGCTGCTTGAAGTTGGGGTAGTGTAGATGAAGGCAGTCCCTTGGTCACCTAGGCTGATATTAAGCTACATTGCACCTGGTCAGAGCTTCAGGGACTTTCATCTTTGTGGAGAAGGAGTGTGTGCCTGAGGCCCACTCCAAGACTGGCAGTGATGTGGGCAAAAACTGTAATCTGCCCCAACAGTGCTGTGTCTCTACTCGATGCTGAGGCAGGTCTAGAGGCTCTGAGCTCTGGCCTGTATATGGGTCTTTTGGTTTCTGCTATTGGAGACTTAGCACTAAACTCTTAAGACAAATTTCTTATGCGAGCTTTTGTGCCCTGCTCCTTAGTGGGTAGTCTTGCTGCATGCTCCTTTGCCTGAATTTAGAAGGGTGATGGAGGCAGTGTCTTTCTGCCTGGTTAATACAGTTCTAGTGGCTCAGCCTGGAGGTATTGGTCTGATGGTAGGGATCACAGGGCTCTGCACAGCATGGGATTTCACAGTGGTGGGCCTGATGCTGGGTTTCAGGTTTAAGGCCTAGATAGAATTTCCCTGCTTTCTCCCAAGCAGGAGTCATTTCTCTACTGTGTGCTGCTTAGAGTGGGGGTAGGTTGTGACCTTGGCAGTTCCCTTCTTGGCTTCTTCAATGTGTTTTACCTTTTTGTTATATTAAAAGAAAACACTGTAATCTCTTCCTGTATTTTTTTTAGCTCTTGCAAAGGCAGTTTGGTATGTGAGTAATTGTTCAACTTGGTGTATCTGTACAGGGGAGACCACTCTGGAGGATCTTACTTAGTCGTCTTGTTCAACTCTCTCCATAGATGGCCTGTATTGTGTTGATGTAGTTTCTGATAGGTTGAATTTTTTTTTAATCATTCAATTTTGTTAGTGCTTTTTGGCATTAGTTGAGATAATTAGGTGGTTCTCCTCTCCCATTCTATTAATGTGGATTATTGTATTGATTGATTTTTATAGGTTGAATTTCCTGGCCTTCTAGGAGTAAAGCCCATTAGGTCATGCTGTATACATTTTCTAATATGGTATGAATTCAGTTATTGATGACATAGTGTTTTATTTTTTTGTAACAATGTTTATAAAGCATATTAGTCTTTAGTTTTCTTCTAATGTCAGTTTCATTTGATTTGATTTTAAACCTCAGATTCCTCTCTCCTTCCCTTTCTCCCTTCCCATTTCCCTCCTTAATTCCCTTCCCATCTCCTTTCCATCTTTCTTTTCTTATTTCCTTTCCCTTCCCATCTCCCTTCCCTTCTCATATCCCTTCCATCTCCTTTCCCTTCCCATCACCCTTCCATCCTTCTTTCCTTCCCATCTCCTTGCCATTTTTCTTCCCTTTCCATCTCCATCCCATCTCCTTTCCTTCTCCATTTCTCTTTCATCTCCCTTCCCTTTACATCTCCCTCACCTTTCCATCTTTCTTTCCTTCTCCTTTCCCTTCCCATCACCCTTCCATCTCCCTTTCCTCCCCATCTTCCTTCCCATCTGCAGTAACCCCTACTGTGTAACAATACTGTGAAAACTGAATGGCTAATGGATAGAAAGTTTAGAACACAAAGGCTGGTACTCATGCTGTTATTAAGTTCTTAGTAAATGGTGAAAGGTTGGAAGTTATTTCCCTCCCAGTCTCATCTTTCACCACCCCTTTCTCTGCACTTGTGCTCCAGTAAAACATTGTAGCTCCTTAAATAGTCTGTTTTCGTGACTGTGTTTCCACTGATGATGGATGCTTCCCTGTGCCTTTTGGCCTGGTAAACATCTACTCATGTTTCAGTATTTGCTCAAGTGTGCCATCTCCTGGCCAAAGTGTTTCCAGTTCCTGCCTCTTCTTTTACCACATTGAGCATACCATACTCTCTTTTATGTTTTCAATGCATAGTGGGCACAGACTTTTGTCCTTAGCATCTCTCGGTCTTAAGGCTTATTTATATGGCCATTTCATCCTTTCAGACAATGAAACTTCAATTTCCACTGTCTGGTGAAAATAGACACTTTAACATTTGAATAATTTCAAAATTCTCTTTATGACTCCATAAACATAAATTTTCTACAGAAAATTAGATTTCAGTTTTCAAGCACTGTTTCTCAGAAAATATCTTGATAATTTTGGCTCAGAAAATATGATTGTTACTATGTTACATGATAAGCTGCTAGAATTTTGGGGTAAACTATTCATATACTTCCACTAGATTTATACTTTATTTCTAGTTACTTACACGTTTTAAAAATGAGTCCACCTAAAATAATGCATTTTCAAAGGCAAAACTCATTACCTGTTATCTGTAAACATTCTTTTTCTTATATTTCTTTTTTTTTCTTTGTTTCTGTGTTGCTGGGGATTGAACCTAGGGTCTCTGGCATTTGTATTTCCATTTCTAATGATAATGTTACCATTCTTTTGTGTAGTTTGCTCTTCCCCTTTCTTCATCTGTTAGTCTCAGAATTGGAGGGACCATTTGAATGAGTGTTTTGCCACTCTCACCTGAAGTGGACATATAAAAGCACTCAGCACAAATCTTCACATATAATATTTCACTAAAAATTTTATTTTTGTCTCACAAATGAATTGTTCCAATTCATTTTTTACATTTATTATTACTATATTATTTGTATAATGTGACATTATCAGATTAATGATCTACCCTTAATCTTAGCCAAAAGGCCAAGAAGCAGTGAGATTAATGTTCTATACAAAGTCGGCTCCAAATAATGTAGCACTAAGTAATATTTTGTTCTGTATCTTTTTTTTTTTTAATTCTTTTATTGGTACATTGTAGGTATACAACACAATTACATTTCTCATTGGGAAGTGTACCTTTACATAATGCATCTTGGTTCTTATTTTTTCCCCATTCCTAGCCCTCCCTTCACGCCCTCCACCCTTCCCTATTTACAAAGACTTTATTTCCATTTTTTCATTTCTCATCATTTTTTCCTTTCCCTTCTTTCCTTCCCCCTGCCCCTCCCACTACCCCTACCCCTTTCAACCTTTTCTTCCTGTTTTGCGTTATCGATTATTCATTCTAATTATTGGTACATTTTAGGTATACAGTATAATGACATTCATCATTGGAAGTTTGCACCTTTACATAGTCTCTCTTGGTTCTTATTTTTCACCCTTGCCCAGCCTTCCCTTCAACCCCTCCATTCCTCCCTATTTACAAAGATTTTGTTCTTATTTTTCCATTTTCTCATATTAATTCTATTCCTTTCTATCCTTTCCCCTAGCCCTCCCATTTCCTTCCCCTTTGCCCCTTTTCTTCCTATTTCACATTGCCTGTTATACATTTAGTCCTTATTTACACTGTTTCTCACACCAGAGAAACTATTCGGTATTTATACATGTGTGTCCTATTTCTTTCACTTAAGAGTATTGCCTCAACGTGCATCCACTTAGCTATAAATGTCTCTAATTTCTCATTTTTTATGGCTGAGTAGTACTCCGTTTTATAAAAAAACCACATTTTCTTTATCCCCTCTCCAGTTGATGGGCATTTGGGCTGTTTCCAAGTTTTAGCTATTACAAACTGTGCTTCTGTGAACATGGGTGCACATATATCACTGTGGTATGATTCCTTTAATTCTTTGGGGAAGATCCCCAGCAGTGGAATAGTGGGGTCAAATGGGACTTCCAGTACTAGTTCTTTGAGGTATCTTCATACTGATTTCCACAGTGGTTGCACCAGTCTACACTCCCACCAGCAGTGGAGCAGGGTTCTTCTTTCACTACAGCCCCGCCAGCATTTGTTACTGGTTGATTTCATGATAGCAGCCATTCTTTCTAGAGTGAAGTGGAATCTCAGCGTTGTTTTCATTTGCATCTCTCGGAATGACCAGTGATGTTGAACATTTTTTCATGTATTTATGTGTTATTTCTACTTCTCTGAGAAATGTCTATTCATTTCAGATGCCCATTTTTGGATTGAGTCTTGAAATTTGGGAGATCTGATCTTTTTAAGTTCTTTATAGATTCGAGATAGTAGACCTTTGTTTGAGGAAGAGCAGGTGAAGATTTTTTCCCACATTGTGGGTTGTCTCTTCACACTGCTGGTGGTTTCTCTTGCTGTGCAGAAGCCTTTTAATAGGAAGAGATCCCATTTGTTGATTGTTTGTGCTAGTTCACAGGCATGAGGTTTTGTTCATAAAATCTTTTCCTACACCGATGTCTTCAAGGGTTCTCCCTAACCTCTGTTCCAACTGGTTCAGAGTTTCTATTGGAATATTTAGATCTTTAATCCATTTTGATTTCAGTTTAGTGCATGGTGAGAGATACAGGTCTAGTTTTAATCTTTGGCAAGTTGAAGCCCAGTTTTTCCAGCACCATTTATTAAAGAGGCTATCTTTCCTCCAGTGAGGGTGTTTGGCTCCTTTATCAAAGAAGAGATGGCTGAGTGTGTCTGGCATTGTTTCTGCATCTTCGAATCTGTTCCACTGGTCCTCAGGTCTTTTTCTTTGCCAGTACCATGCTGTTTTTATCACAGTAGCTTTGTAGTAGAGTTGAAGGTTGGGGATTGTGATACCCCTGCCACGTCTCTGCTACCTAGAATTGCTTTTGCTATTCTGGGTCTCTTCTTGTTCCAAATGAATTTTTGGATTGTTTTCTCAGGGTCCATGAAGTATGCTGCTGGGATCTCAATTAGAATTGCTTTAAATCTATGTAGCAGTTTTGGAAGTATGGCCATTTTCTCTATATTAATCCTTCCTACCCAGGAGCAGGGGATGTCTGTCCATTTTCTGATATCATCTTCAATCTCTCTTTTCAGAGTGCCATAGTTTTCAGAGAAGAGGTCTTTGATTTCTTTAGTTAGGTTGATTCCTAGGTATTTCAGTTTTTTGGATGCTATTGTGAAAGGAATTATTTGCCCAATTTCTCTCTCAGTGAGTCTGTCATTCATGTAGAGGAAAGCTATTGATTTTTGTGTGTTGACCTTGTAACCAGCTACTTGACTGAATTTGGTTATTAAGTCTAGAAGACTTTTGGTGGAGTTCTTGGGGTCTTCTATATAGAGTATCATATCATCTGCAAATAATGACAGTTTGACTTCTTTATTTCCTATCTTTATTCCTTTTATTTCTTTCTCTTGTCTAATTGCCGTGGCTAATGTTTCCAGAACTATATTGAACAAGAGTGGTGATAGTGGACATCCTTGTCTTGTTCCTGATTTTAGTGTGAAGGATTTCAGTTTTTGACCATTTAATATGATATTGGCTGTTGGTTTTTCCTAGATGGCTTCTATCAGTTAGAGGTAGAGACCATCTGTTCCAATTTTTTGTAGGATTTTTATCATAAATGCATGTTGGATTTTGTCAAATGCTTTTTCTGCATCTATGGAGGTAATCATATGGTTTTTGTCCTTGGCTCTATTGATATAGTGTATTACATTGATTGATTTGCGTATATTGAACCATCCCTGCATCCCTGGGATGAATCCCACTTGATCAGGGTGTATGATCTTCTTGATGACCTTCTGCATTCTGTTTACCATTATCTTATTAAGGATTTTTGCATCTGTGTTCATTAGTGAGATTGGCCTATAGTTCTCTTTTTCAGTTGGTTCTTTCTCTGCTTTGGGGATCAAGGTGATGCTTGCTTCCAGGAATGAATTTGGGAGTATTGCTTCCCTTTCAATTTCATTGAAGAGTTTAAACAGTAGTGGCAGCAATTCCTCCCTAAATGTCTTGTAGAATTTGGTAGTGAAGCCATCAGGGCCCAGCCTTTTCTTAGTTAAGTTTTTAATCACGTTTTCAATTTCATTGGTTGATATTGGGTTGTTCAGAATTTTTAGGTCTTCTTCGTTCAAGTTTGGTAATTCATATGTATCTAGGAATCTGTTCGTTTCTTCTGTGTTGTCCATCTTATTGGCATATAGGTTCTGGAAGTAGGTATTGATGATCCTCTGGATTTCTGCTGGGTCTGTTGTCATTTCACCCTTTTCATTCCTAATTGCATGGATTTGGGCCTTTTCTTTCCTTTTTCTGACACGGTTGGCTAAAGGTTTGTCAATTTTGTTGATTCTTTTGAAGAACCAGCTCTTGGCTTCATTGATTTTTTGTATCGTTCTCTTAGTCTCCATTGCATTGATTTCTCCTCTGATCTTTATAATTTCCTCTCTTGTATGAGCTCTGGGGTTGTCCTGCTCTTCTTTTTCTAGAAGCTTGAGGTGCAGCATCAGGTTGTTTAATTGGGCTTGTTCTGTTTTCCTAATGTGCGTATTCACTGCTATGAATTTCCCTCGTAAGACTGCTTTCATTGTGTCCCATAGATTCCAATATGTTGTATTGTCATTGTCATTTAATTGAAGGAACTGTCTGATTTCTTCTTTAATTTCCTCTGTGACCCATTGGTTATTCAGAAGTGTGTTGTTCAATTTCCGCATGTTTATGAAATTTTTTGAGTTTCTTTTGTGGTGGATCTTCAATTTCATCGCACTATGGTCTGATAATATAGAGGGGATAACTTCAATTCCTTTGCACTTACTTAAACATGTTCTGTGTGTGAGTATGTGGTCTGTTTTGGAGAATGACCCACGTGCAGCTGAGAAGAATGTGCATTCTGATTTTGTGGGGTGGAAGACTCTGTAAACATCTCTTAAGTTCATTTGTTCAGTAGTTCGATTGAGTTCTAGTATTTCATTACTTATTTTTTGTCTAGTTGATCTATCTATTTGTGACAGTGGGGTGTTGAGGTCCCCCACTACAATTGTATTAGTGCATATATGACTTTTCATGTCCATTAGTATTTGTTTTATATAGTTGGGTGCACTAGTGTTTGGTGCATAGATATTTATGATTGTCATCTCTTCCTCTTGGATTCTTCCCTTTACAAGGATGTAGTGTCCTTCTTCATCTCTCTTAATCAGTGTTGGCTTGAGATCTACTTGATCTGCCAAGAGGATAGCTACTCCTGCTTTTTTTCGGGTTCCTGTCACGTAGAGTATTGTTTTCTACCCTTTAACTTTCAGTCTATGAGTTTCCTTTTGAATGAAGTGTGTTTCTTGTATGCAGCATATTGTTGGATTTTGCTTCTTGACCCATTCTGCCAGTCTATTTCTTTTGATTGGTGAATTGAGACCATTAATGTTGATGATTATAACTGAAACGTATGGACTTGTCATTGCCATGACTCTTTCTTTTTGTTGAGTTCTCCCCCTTTACATTTAATTTCTTGTCATGCCAGATGGGTTCATTCTGGTTTGCTTCCTGGGGTTGTGATCCTTAATGTCTGTTCCTAGGCTATTGTGTAAAATTCTTTGGAGTGCTGGTTTGGTATTCACGAAGTTCCTAAGGTGCTCTTTGTCATGAAAGTATCTTATTTCTCCATCCATTTTGAAAGATAGTTTTGCAGGGTACATCAGTCTGGGTTGGAGGCTGTTTTCTTTTAGGGCTTGGAATATGTCACTCCCAGCTCTTCTTGCCTTGATGGTTTGCCTTGAGAAGTCTGCTATGATTCTGATGGACTTTCCTTTGTATGTGATTTGTTTCTTTTCTCTAACTGCTTGTAGAACTTTGTTCTTCTGTTGAGTTTCTGGAATCTTAACAATTATATGCCTATGTGTAGATTTTTTTTTGATCCAGGCTATTTGGAGTCCTATATGCCTCACTTATCTGTATGGCAAGCTCTTTTCCCCTGCTGGGGAAGTTTTATGTCATTATTTCTGTGAAGAGATTTTTTTATGTCATCTGCACTCTCTCCTGTTTCTTCATTGAGCCCAGTCAGTCTTATGTTATTCTTCTTTGCATCATCTAGCAGCTGCTGGATTGATTTCTCATGTTCCCTTATAATTTTGAAGCAATTTTTCTTTTCCTGGTCTCTAATTGCAATCTTATCTTCTATATCTGAAATTCTGTCCTCACATTGGCTCATTCTGCTGTGTAGACTTTCAATGGAGTTTTTCATGTCCTGGAAATCTATTTGCATCTGTTTTATGGATTCCATTTGTTTCTTATGTTGGGATTCCATCATGTTCCTCAGCTCCTCTCTAGATTTATTAATCATGTCTTGCACTAGGGGCACAATTTCTCCTGTTATCTGAGAAATTATTTCTGATTTCATTTTTTCCAGATCCCCTTTTGTTGCCAGTTCAGTGGGTCCAGGTGGTTGAGTATCAGAGTGTTCCATCTCATTTCCCTTTGGGGTTGCTGTAGGTGAAGTGGAAGTCTGGTTTTGAGACTTATTTACATGTTTTCTCATTTTGACTAGGGCGGGGATCTGTTAGCGCCTGCACGGATTACCTCCTCTGAGCTGGGAGAGGTGGAACAGGGGCCAGGAGCAGCGGTAGGGTTGTAGGCCCAAAAGCCCTTTCCTGTGGGCTGGGAGCAGCAGGCGGGATGGTGGCCCAGAAGCCCCTTCCTCTGGACCAGGAGCAGTGGGATGGTGGCTCAGAAGCCCCTCCCTCTGGGCCGGGAGCAATGGGAGGGATGGTGGCCCGGAGGCCCCTTCCTCTGGGCCGGGAGCAATGGGACAGAAGGTGGCCCAAAAGCCCTTTCCTCTGGGCTGGGAGCAGTGGGAGGGATGGTGACTGGGAAGCCCCTTCCTCTGGACCAGGAGCAGTGGGACAGGATGACTGCTCAGAAGCTCCTACCTCTGGGCCGGGAGCAGCGGGACTCAGTACCATGTTGTGGTGGTCTGGTGTCCTCTGCATCTTTGTAGTGTGGAACCAGGTGGCTGCCTGTCTGCAGCGGGGTGATTTGGCATCTTCCGCATGACTCGAGACCTCGGTAAGGCGTGCCCAGACCTACCTGTCTGCAGCGCGCTGATTCGGCTTGTTCCCTGTGACTCGGACCTCGTGTTCTGTATCATTTTTAATGTATATACATCTTAACTACTCAACAAGATTGAATGCTTTGGTAGCAATGCTTATTTTTTAATGTCTCATGATAACTAGCATAGTGGCAGTTATTGAGCCAGATAACTTAGTGCTAGTCTGCAGCCCACATGTTATTGTTAAGTAAGAGCAGAGTACTATTAATAGTTTTAGGAATAACGATATAACGTTTTTGTTTTGTTTTTAAGTGTAAGAGTAAATTTTCCTATAAAAGTAGGAATTTGAGGGGTTTAGGTATTCTTGGTGTTGATATTTAATATTATAACTTGCTGCATGATGCATATGACTAATCTACATGAATTTTAAAAAATTTTTACACAATACTTGGAACACCTTTACCCTGACCACACACTTGTACAATGATTCAATTTTGATCTTTATTAAGAAATCTAATTATAGCTGCAGATGATCTTGTTTCTAGTGTCCCTTGTGTGGTATGGGATAGTAGAGTAGTTGCCATTGCAATGGAAACTCTTCATTGCTTCCTCTTGGTAGAGCTACAAGGTTTGCTAACTTGTGAGATCAACCATTGTGCCGATTAGATTACACCACAGACTATTGATAGGAACTACTAACTGGTTTTTAAGTTGGTCAGCTAATAATGCTTTCTGAAAAGAACTGCATTAATTTTGAAAAACAAGATAGAGTGCAAAAGATCTATTCAATTCTGACTACTATTCAAAAACAGTAAATTGTAATTTTCATTAATGGATATCCTTGACTTTGCTCCTTTTACATAGGTTGTATATGATGGACTTTTTGGTACAAATACAAATTCAAAGCTAAGAACATTATCCCTGCAATTTGTACATCATATTTGCATAACGTAAGTTTTTTGAATGATTTTAACAAGTTTTCAACTGCTAGAATGATCAAATACTCAAGTGTATCTTTTTACCCATCTTACCTAGAAAGAATTCATGATTGTCTTATCTTAAAATTTTTCATATTTTAGATTATTTCATTTATCTTTAATCATTTGAAAATATATGTAATTCTCAACTTGCTTTGTGTATTTGTGTTTTTTTCAAAAGCTGTCCAGAAATCAAGATTAAGCCTTTAGGTCCAATGCTTTTGAATGGCCTCACTAAGCTAATTAATGAATATAAAGAAGTAAGTGACTTTTAAATTTTAACATTTTATATTTTAAAGTATTTTCTGGTCTACCTGTTGATGTAATTAGTTTGTTATTCATTATTTCTTAACACTTTCATTTGAAGTGGTGCAAATTTCAGAAATTACTACCTTTTTTTTGCTTTTTTTAAAAAGAAATAAGTATTAAAATTTATACAAGTCTTGATGGGGTCTTACCACTTGTGCATTCTGTGCTCTTTCTATGCAGTATGCAAAATAAAGTGAGATTAGTTGAAATTAATTTTACATTTACTTCCAATATGGAACTATTTGGATTTCGTTTATACTGGGAAACAGTGTTAGTCATTAGGGGATAAGAATTTGCTGATTCAAAATTTTATCAAAACATGCATTCAGTAAATTTTTGATTCCTTAAGCTAAGTGGAATGAGAGTTCTTAAATTGTAGGTTTTGGAGTCCTGTTTTTCCCTACTGTACTTCTCTTACTATCTCCAATATTTCAGGAGAATTTGCCCCCCCCACCCCAAAAAGGTAAGGTTTCTAGAACTGTAGTTGGCATTAATTTCTTAAGTCTTAGGTAAACACGAATGCATGTTTGCAATAGTATAGTGAGATTAAGACCTTGACATTTGAAGTTAGAATTGTGTTTGAATTTCTAATTTTGTTCTTTGGTTGAGTTACTTAAATTCCTTGGACCTCTTTTCCTTATCAGAAAAATTAAAATGGCACTACCTCACTGTATTATTGTGATGATTAAATGAATTAGTACACATAAATTGTTCAGCACAGTCAAGCGACATTAGCAGTTACTATTATTAGTGAAAAGCTGTTCACTTGTGTAGCATTGCTAGGCCTGGCCCTCCTACCTTTTATTTTTTTTCCCCACTGAATCATGCTTGCCTGATTTGTAAGGTTTACAGAACCTTTAACATTTTGTGACATAGATACTTTGAGTGGTTGGTAGAAATAAATATGCTTTGTGGCTTTTGCAGAGAAATTATATGCTTCAAAATAGATTAGAGATTCTATATTAACTACAGGACTCTAAATTTCCTACCTGCAGGTGACATCTGCATGCCTTCCTAACAAACAAATCCATAAGAGTTGCTGTTCAGATGTGGAAGGATGAATCCTAGGTTAAATGTATAAAATTTAACTGGTATAAGTGTGTTACTATGTTCTGAGTAATCAGTTAGACTGGTGCTTTTCATAAAACCATTAAATTTCTACCGTATCTTCAGGAGGGAACTTTACTCATCTCATCATGCTGCCTCCTTTAATTTGTTATGTTGGCAGAAATGAGAGTGAGCTTTATTATAGTGCAGAGTTTTAGAAGATCACTCTAGCTTACTGCATGCAGTTTGGTGAGAGACAGAGGCTCCTAGAATTATCTAGTAAGCTGTTTTTCTAGCGTGTTGAAGATGAATATTGGTGTTTGTAGGATATGTGGTGTTGAAAATATCCTGATCTTTGCACTAGCTAAGTGAAACCCTTCATATATGACCACTGCATTTTCCTTTTGGAATGAGTTGGGGACACAAGATTTTGTTTTGTTTTTCCTTTTAGTAGTGTGATTGATTTTGCATATGTGCTACCCAGGCGATCGCAGTGTGATTGATTCTGGGTTTGACATACTTCTTGTTCAGATGCCATTATCCTATAGATAGTGTGAGATCTAGGTTTAACAAGGAATAAAATAATGCATGTAATTGTAGCGAAAGGTTTTGCTGTTTACTGTGGTTTTTTGTTTTGTTTTGACTTTTTTTGGTTCTTTTTGTTCTTTTCTTTCCTTATTTTATTTTTTTTTTAATTTCAAGGACCCTAAACTACTGTCAATGGCATATTCAGCTGTTGGAAAACTCTCCAGGTGAGTAAACTCTTTCTTAGTGAGAGATATCCTGTTGGCAAACAGAAAAATTATATAAAATGTGATAATAGATGGAAAATAAGTTTCTTATATTTCTGAAAGGAAATGTATTTAATGGCCATATGTTTTTAAAAAAATTACTTTGTAAAAAAAAAGATGACATTTTAATTTACATTTTAAGACATATTACCACATTAAATATAATATTGAAAGACTGAGTTGAATTTCATCATAATGGGTCACAGTTTTTGTACCCTAGAGATATTTGATTGACCTGAAATTTTTTTTTTTTTTTTTTTTTTTTGGTACTGGGGATCAAACGCGGGTCCTTGTGCTTGTGCAGCAGGCAACGAAACCACTGAGCTAAATCCTCGGCCCTTGACCTTAAATTCTTATTACTACTTACTATTAAATTTTGTAATCCCAGTGTTCAAGTTTGTCTGTCTGTTTGTTTCTTTCTTTCTTTCTTTCTTTTTTGTTTGTTTTGGATAGCATTTGCATTACAATTCTGAGTGGTCCTATTGTCAGAAGATGGGTTCATTTTCTTTTGCTTATGATTTACTCATTCCAATCATCTTCCTTTACTGTGTTTCAAAGCAGAGAGATCCTCAGCGGCACCATGCGCTGCTGTGGACTCAAGCGCAGGTTTTGTATTGGTCTGTGTAGCCTAGATCCTGCTCTTCTGTGCTGTGCAAAGAATAAAGCTTTGGGGTTCAGAAGAAAGAGATCTCAGATCCACTTACACACTGCATAGTCTTAGCAAACCTTATCCCTTATCTATTGGTGTGAAGTAGAAAATCCTATTACTGTGATAGTCTTTAAATTGCATTTTTGTCTGATCTCTTTTCTTCATGCTAAAATCAGAAATATTAACTGAATGCATGGAATATTACAGAAGAAACATCTGAGGGATATACATATATCTGTAAAAAATCAAGAGTTACCTGAATTAAATACAGTATATCCCCAACTTGTGAGCGAGTTCCATTTTGGGAGAATGATCCTAAGTTGGATTTGTTTGTAATCCAACAAAGTGAGTCTTATACAGTACATTTGTGAATCTTACATATAGTATACCTGTGACAGTTCAAAATTTGAGTGTAAGTCAGGGACTTACTATAATGGAAGATTAAATATTTCTCTTTAAAAATATTGAGCTTTTGGGTGAGGTAATGTAGTGATGTTGATGTATTCAGAGGTTAAAAACATGAATTCAGGAAAATTTGTGTATAGTTTCATTTTCTCCCTTTTAATCTTCTGGAAGTTTGTGGTAGTAATTACACTCTTCTGTTCTCTTACAGTCGAATGCCCCATCTATTCACTAAGGATATAGCTCTTGTACAGCAGCTTTTTGAAGCTCTATGTAAGGTAGGGAAATAGGTGGTAAGTTTATACTTTCTGCTTCGCTGCACATCTGGAAATCAACAGGGAGGGAAACATTTTTATCATCCTTACAGGAAGAACCTGAGACTCGACTTGCTATTCAAGAAGCATTGTCTATGATGGTTGGAGCTTATAGTACTTTGGAAGGAGCACAGCGAACACTGATGGAGGCACTCGTGGCTTCATACTTAATAAAGGTAGGTCCAACTCTGTGAATGACAGTGGCAGGTGGTATGCACATTTTATGTTAAAAGTTTCAGTTGACACATAAAAACTGTATGTATTTCTAGGGAATCATGTGATGTTTTTAGTACATGTATACATTGTATGATATTCAGATCTGGTAAGCATATCTGTTTTCTCATACATTTTTGTGGTGAGAAATTAAAAATTCTAGCTATTTTGAAATATACAGTACAGTACATTATTATCTGTTGTTACCCTACTATGGAATAGAACACTAGAACTTATTTATTTCTATTTAACTGTAACGTAGTGCCTGTAGGCCAGACTTTCCCCATACTTCCCTGTCCCTTACTTTACCCATACTCTGATAGCCACTATTCAACTTCTAGGAGTTCAACTCTTTTAGATTGTACATAAGAATGAGGTCGTGTAGTACTTGTTTATCTGTGACTGTTTTCTCTTAACATAATGTCTTCTAGTTTAGTCTGTGTTGCCTCACATGACAAGATCATATTTTACTTTTTTTTTTTGCAGTTCTTGAGATCAGACCTAGAGTATACATGCTAAACAAGTACACTACCACTGAGATACCTCCTTAGCCTCATATTTTACATTTTTATGAACAAGATTGAATTACTTTTCTTCTTAACTACTTTGAAAATTAAGAGGAATACTTGCTGACATATGATCTACTTTTAATTCCTCATGTGGAAATTTGATTTTAAGGGAGAAGTGATAGTATGCACATTGGTTATGCTTACATCCTTCTGTGTGGGAAAGCTATTCTTACTGCCATGTTTCCTGAGGTGGAAGTATTTTTTCTTAATAACTGGTAATTGAGCACTACAGTTATTTGAAAAAGAATGCTATAAGAAACAGTATCAGAAAAAAGCAGAAAGAAAGACAAATTACATGTTGGGCATGGTGGCACACACTTGGGAGGCTGAGGCAGGAGGATCAGGAGGATCACAAGTTCAAGGCCAGTGTAGACAATTTAGTTAGACTTTGTCCTAAAAAGAGTGGGGAACATGAGCTATAGCTTAGTGGAAAGCCTTGGGTCCAGTCTCTAGTATCCCCCCATCTGTAAAAATGAGTGTTTAGGAAGTAAGCCAGTAACACCACACATGCTCTTTTTTTTCCTTGGTACCGGGGATTGAACTGGGATCCTTGTGCTTGTGCAGCAGGTGGTGAAACCACTGAGCTAAATCCCTGGCCCGACATGCTTTTTTTTTCTAGTCCTCTTTATTTGGCTTTTATTGAAGTTTGTAGAAGAATGTGGAATAGTGTGCGTGTGTGGTGTCTCCCTCTCTCTCTATATATATATGTACACACATATATACATGTATATACATATGTGTAATACATAATATAAAATTATATGTCACATATTTGCTTTATATATTTGCCCTTTTAGGAGTAGAAAGAGAGGAAAATTGGAAAAGGGAATGATCACAGAAAAATTTATGAGGTTAATATAAGTCGCTTCCTATGAAATTCATCTGATATGATTTAATACATTTATATTGAGGGAATTCTTAAATATTAAATAGGTATCAGGTTTCTATTGAAATATGACAGGATTAAATTGTGCCATTATGCATATTTAGAAAGCTTACTATATAGATTCCTGTTGTCAAATCTTCCTGGTGTCCAGTTTACATGGCTCTTGGTCAGATCATGGATGAAGATTTTTAAAAGTCTTATCTAGAATAGAATGCTTTTTTAAAAATTTTTTTTTCGGTATTGGGGATCAAACTGGGGACCTTGCACTTGTGCAGCAAGTGGCGAAACCACTGAGCTAAATCCCCGGCCCCTTAGACTAGAATGCTTAAAACTTTCCTTGGGTACCCTCACTAGAAGTGTGATACTTATATAATGCTTATAGATACTGGTTCTATTCATGCAGACTCATATAACAAGCCAAAGCTATTTTTTTCTTTTTATAGACTACATTTAAAAGCACTCAAACTCCAGGCTAAATCTATTTATTTGGTTGGTTGGTTGATTGGTTTTTTTGAGAGAGGATCTCACTTTGTAGTTCAGGCTGGCTTTCAACTCACTATGTATCCCAGGCTGGCCTCAAACTTGTGGTGATTCTGCCTCAGTCTTCTGAATGCTGGGATTACAGGTGTATGCCACCATGCCTGGATCTAAATCATATGATTTATAGACTAATCCTTAATATCATTGCTCTGTAATGTAGCTGAAGGAATGCTAAACAGCAAGAATATCAGAGTGAATGGGACAATCTCTGAAATAGTAGATCTCTATTTCACTTACATTTGTGGCGGGTGGAATGACCTAGAAAGAAAATAACTGACAGTAAACCTTCAGGATCAGTAAATTCTAAAACTGGTTTTCTGGTTGAACTTTATATTCATAAATTATTAATCTCAGTTAATATAATATATTTATGTAGTTGAGTCTTTTTCTGTAGTTAGTGTTAACTTTAGAGCTGGTCTGAGAATGAATTTTTAAGGACTCAAAATACAGTAATCTTTGATTCTGTCCCTCACAAAATACCTGAATTTCACTTGTATGACTGAGAGTTAGGGAGGCAGAGATAGTGGCCCAAAACTGTTGTAGTGACATGGCCCCAAGATTTGGGGTGGACATGTGTGTGTACACAGAGATCCTTTAGTTATGATCATTGTGGATATTTCCTCCATTACTTGGAAGATCCTTTTAGCTCTTTATATTTACTCTATGAAACGCTCCTGTCCCAAATACTTTAAAACAGCATAAAGATGTGAACAGGGCTAGGGGCATAACTCAGTGATAGAGCACAAACTTAGGATGTATGAGGCCCTGATTTCGATCCCTAGCACAGAAATGATCAAAAATATTGAACAAAAGATTTTGATTTAGACACATATTTATTGAAATGCTAACTTAAATTTTGATTTGTTTACCATTAAGATAAGTTATGTAGAATGAGTTTCTGATAATTAAATTTTCTTTCTTTTTTTTTTTTTGGGTGGGTGGTGGGTATCTCTGTGTTTTTATGTGTCCAATAGCCTGAAGTTCAAGTTCGACAAGTGGCTGTGAAATTTGCCAGCACCGTGTTTCCCTCTGATCACATACCTTCCAGATACTTGCTCCTACTAGCTGCAGGAGATCCGTAAGTTTCCGAAAGGTGTTAATTTGAATTCCATAATTCAATAGATTGAATTACATGTGTAGATATGTACAGTATATTTGTATACTGGTAATGTGATGGTACATATATATCTGTAGTATATGATACGTAGATAATATGTAAATATGTTTGTGAAGTGGTGAAGTAAAAAAGAATACATAATTACATATGGAGTATTCTTATAGCTCTAAAAACAGGTCTTGTAGGAGAAAAAAGTATTATTGAATGTTTGAAGAGTTTTATTTTATATCTAATATGCTAAGATTTAAAGTGGGATATGTATTGGATTTTGTATTGAATGATATTACTACATTTCTAGAGGGGATTTTTTAAATCACTTAAATTTTTCTGCAATTGGGATCTTTGTAAAGCTGTATATACATTTAATGAGGTTTATGTGTGCATGTTAAAACAACTCTTATTAAGTAAATATGATCTATATTGTAACTCTTACTAAGTCTGTGTTATATATTGTCAAGTTAGTGACATCTTAAAATCCATGAAGCAGTCTAGTATATTCCATAATATTAAGCCATTATTGTGCTTAATATTTAGAATTTTTGCATTTTTAAAATGAGATTCTTATGTTTTAAAGTCTCATTTGTGTTGATGAATGGTTTGAGTAAAATTATGTATCCTTTGATCATTTGAATAACCTTTCTGATAAACTTTTGTGGTCCATTTTTTAAAAAATGGTTAATTCCTTGATAAACGTTTCATTATTCTTATCAGCCAAACTGTGATGCCCTTGATGCCATTTCCCCTCCTGTAAATTGTATATATTTTGCTATGAATTTTTGTTCAGTATTTTAACTAAATATCATTGGTATTGCCAGGTCCTAAGTTTTGATTTTTGATCTTGGCTGCTGCTTCTTATTCATTTCCATTTATTTTGGTTTTGGATTATCAGTCTTGATCCTTGTGGCCTACTTTTCTCACTTGTCTGCCTTAGGTTTTCCAAACCCCAGGCCAGAGGGTTCCAGGGCCTGGGAGCCAAGCTAGTAGTTCTGTTAGAGCCAGGATATGACTAGAGAGGTAAGCAGAGCTGTTAACCACTCTGCCTTATCTCTGAGTGTGGAAAATTACTTTTATTTTTAGAACCAAAACCAAAGAATAACTGATTGAACAGTTTTTCTTTAGTTAAAACTTTTCTGGTTAAATGAAAATTCTCTGACAACTGGAACCTTTATTAATTCTTTTTAGCACCTTATAAGGTGTTAGGGAATTTAGAGGTAATTATGGATTTAAAAGGACTGAATAAAACTATTACTCAGGCCCTTCTCTAGGTGGCTTTAAATTGGTTGAGTTTTACATTTTTTAATATTTTGATGTCACTTATTATTAACTGCCAATTGTACAACATTGTTGCTGAATTCCATTTAGATGTCAGAGGTTTTTTTTTTTAGTACTAGGGATTGAACTCAGGACCTTGAGATTGCGAGGCAGGTGCGGTGCCACTGAGCTAAATCTTCAGCCTAGGTGTTAGAGTTTTGATGGAGTATATAAAACACTGGACAGTCACTGAATTTTAAAGTGTATTATACTTATTTATCCCCTAATAAAGGTATTATACCTCTAATAATGGTAAAGCATACACATAGTTATTTGTGTAATTAATTTCAGTATTCTTTTTTTTGGTACTGGGGATTGAACTCAGGACCTTGTGCTTACAAGGTAAGAGTGGTGCCACTGAGCTAAATCCCCGGCCCTCTGTACTGTTTTTATCTGTGAGTAAAAAACATGCAATCAGATGACTTTCTGAATATCATGAAATTTCCACAAAGAAGTACTTTCTTATATCTTATATTTTACTTATTCTTTGCTTAGTCAAGAATATATTTAAGATATTTTTTCAGAACTCTAGCTACTAAATAATATTCCAGTTTTTATTCTTCAAATGATAATTCTACAGTTGGTGAAATTCATTTTTTATTCTTATTTGTCTTCTGAAAGACGAGAAGAAGTTCATGGAGAAGCACAACGAGTGTTAAGGTGTCTTCCTGGTAAAAACAAAAATGAAGGTGCTTCTAAGCAGATGCCTTCTTTCCCAGAAATGGTATATTATATCCAAGAAAAGGTATGGCATATTTAACAGCAGCTAATTAGTTTAAAATACATAATGGATTATAAAAATAAAACTGTACATTTTAAAGCAAGAAATATAATCACTTAATTGTTGAGCAGTAGTAAAGTTTCTGGCAATGGTAATGTTTACATTAAGAGAGAGGCACAAAGTGAGGAGACAAATATAATTCTTAAATGTAGTTGGTCTGTTTCACCTAAATTTGAATGACTCAGTAATTCATTTCAGACATGTTTTGGCTATACAGTATTTAAAATTGTTTTCTCTTGGTATGGTGTGCTTAAAAATATAACTACCGGGCCGGGGATTTAGCTCAGTGGTTCCACCACCTGCCTCACAAGTGCAAGGTCCCGAGTTAGATCCCCGGTACCAAAAAAATACAACTACTTTCTGCTTTTATTTTACTTTTTATTGTTTTGCTGTGTGGGGAATTAAATCCAGGGCCTTGTACAGGTGCTGTACTGTAAACTACAGCTCCAGCCTTCCCTTTTATTTTATTTTATTTTTTTTAATTAAAAAAATTTTTTTTTTGGTACCAGGGATCGAACTCGGGTCCTTGTGCTTGCATAGCAGGCGTCGAAACCACTGAGCTAAATCTCCGGCCCATTCCCTTTTATTTTTAAGGGCATTATTTTATTTATTTATTCATTCATTCATTCATTCATTCATTTATTATTTCATGGTACTGGAACGAACACAGGGCCTTTGTGCTGAGCTACATCCACAAGGTTTTTTGTTATTATTATTTTTTTATTTTGGGACAGGATCTTGTTAAGTTACCCAGGCTGGACTTGAACTTGCCATCCTCCTGCCTAGCCTCCTAGAGTGCTGGGATTATAGGCATGTACCATCATGCCTAGCTTATTATTTTATTTTTAGGGTCACTATTGAATCATAAATTTAAGGATGCTTCAAGGAGCAGTTAAGGTTTTTCTACCATGATCATTCTATCTGCTTTTTCAGATTTCTGTCTTGCATGGTGTTTTCGGTTGGTGGATCAGAGTATAGTATTGACACTGATGATCCCCGATCCTAGCCATCCTACTTTTTATATGTGACTATTTTAATATGTTTGAGGATACCTTTACTGTCTTTTACCTCTACCGATGATTTTGTAGCTTTTTGCTAGCTAGGTACCTTAGGAGAGTTGAAAGTCAGTATATAGTAACCATGATTCTGTTTTTCATAGCACAGTCACATTTCTATTCTGAAGATGCCTTGTGCTCATGTTTTTTTGAAATCATTATTATTAACAAAAATAACTGGCAATTGGTGGCCTATCGTGGCCATATCAGTAGATGGATGTGGTAGGTTTATTACTTTTTAAATATAAGCCAGTAAAGAACGCATAGGGAAAAGCCAACATATTCTGCCATTTACAACGTGAGGGACACATACAAATCAGTAGGAAAGTGCCTGATTAGAAAAAGACAGATGTGAACCTTGGACAATAATGTAGCTAAAAATGTGGTTATTTTGAGTTGAAGAAAGACTCCATTTTTTAGTAACTATGTTATTTTGGGGTTTATTTTTTTTCTTAGGCTTCCCATCGAATGAAAACTCCAGTCAAATACATGACTGGGACCACTGTCCTTCCATTTAACCCAGCAGCATTTGGAGAGGTAGGACTTTCATATATTTATATTTGCTTTCTGTAAAAGTTCTAAAAGATAACACCCAAAAAGATGTCTGTGATCTTTTGTTTTATAGGTAAACCCATATCTCGGTGTCATTGTTCTTTACTGGGGTATTTGTTTTAAAATAGGTATTATTTTAAAATAATAAGTATTATTCTAATTAATAATAATCTGTGTCCCTCCCTCCTTCCCTCCCTCCCATCTAGGACTTGATTCGAGATAGGCAAGTGCAGTACCACTGAGCCACATCCCCAGACCTCAAAGAACCAGAGGCTCTGCATTTATTACTTGTTGTTGGGCTTTTGCAGCAAGTTAGATTTGAGTTTTAAAGCTGACCTATTGTTGAGGTCAGAGAGGATTAATTCATTATATTTATTAAGAGAAATTTTATACTGCAGATTGTTGGTTTGTACTAATTATAAGAAATAGTATTGTTTAGTGTTGAGTAAGAGTAGGGTTGGAGGGTGGTATAGCTCAGTAGGGGAGCATGTTCAAGGCCCTGGGTTTTTCCCTACCCTAAAAGTGAAAAAGTTGAGTTTGGATTCTAACTCCTTGAAATTCCATTTAAAAAACAAACACTATTTAGCTCTGCAAAAGCTCGTTATATAAATTTTGCTCCATTATGGTAACTTAGTTAACATATTGAGTCTTTTTTCCTTTTTTTTTTTTTTTGGCTTCTGTGAGGAGTGGGAAAGCTTTATGAAGCAGGATAGAGGAATTAGAACTAGAAACTGTCACTTTGAATAATAGCCTCCTTCATTGACTTTTCTGAGATGTTTATGTGGTATTCCTCGTGTTTCTGATTTTAGATAGTCCTATACTTGCGTATGTGCCTAGCTCATAGTGCGGGGGTGGTGCCCACCTCTCAGAGTTTGGCTGATATGCAAGATCATGCACCTGCCATTGGGCGCTACATACGGACTTTAATGTCAAGCAGTCAGGCGACAGCCTCATCATCTTCTAATAAGAGTGGAGAAACCAACCCTGTTCAGATTTATATCGGCCTGCTTCAGCAGCTGTTAGCAGGTGTTGGAGGTAAGAAGTTGTGTTGCTAAGGAAAAATTTTAAAGCGCATAAGCACACATTTTTTTATTAATAAATATTATTTTATTTTATCCCATTCCCTCCTCAAGCCTCTTTCTCTCCCTATGTTCAAAAGCTTTGTTTCCATTTTTTCTTTTTATTTTCACATTTTTTTGTCCCTTCCTTCTTTCTCCCTCCCTCCTCTCTTGTTTCCCTTTCCATTTGAACACTTTCTTCCCATTTCCCATCATCCATTATACATCTCAGTCCTTATTTCCACATTCAGCTTCTCACACCAGAGAAACAATTGGTATTTAAACATATGTGTCCGATTTATTTCATTTAAGAGTATGATCTCAAGGTCCATCCATTTAGCTATAAATGTCTGATGCTCATCCTTCTTTATGGCAGAGTAGTACTCCATTGTATAAAAACCCCCTGCATTTTCTTTATCCACTCATCAGTTGATGGGCAGTTGGGCTGTTTCCAAGATTTAGCTATTACAAACTGTTTCTACAAACACGGTGTGCACATATCACTGTGGTATAATGCTTTTAATTCTTTCGGGAAGATAAGAGGAATAATGGGTCAAATGGAATCTCTACTTTTAGTTTCTTGAGAAATCTCCGTACTGATTTCCACGGTGGTTGGACCAGTCTACACTCCCACCAGCAGTGGAGAAGGGTTCTCTTTTCCTCACAGCCCCACCAGCATTTGTTACTGGTTGATTTCTTGATAGCAGCCATTCTTTTTGTAGGGAGATGGAATCTCAGCATTGTTTTAGTTTGTCTCTCTTGAATGACCACTGATGTTGAAAAATTTTTCATATATTTGTCATTTCTAATTCTTTATCTGAGAAGTGTCTTTTAATTTCAGATAACCATTTTTGCATTGGGCCTTTAAATTTGGGGGGGGGGTCTGATTTTTTTGAGTTCTTAATATATTCTAGATAATACTCCTTTATCTGAATAGCTGGTAAAATTTTTTTCCTACTCTCTGATTGTCTGTTCTCTCTGTTGGTAATTTCTCTTGCTGTGCAAAAGCTTTTTAATAAGATGACATCCCAGTTGTTGATTCTTTGAAGTATTTCTTGTGCAGTCTGGGTTTTGTTCATGAAGTCTTTGCCTACTCCTATGTCCTCAAGCATTCTACCTATTCTCTCTTTCAGTAGTTTCAGTATTTCTGTTTTAATATTTAGATCTTTGATCCATTTTGATTTTAGTTTAGTGCATGGTGAAAGATACGGGTTTAGTTTCAATCTTTGGCATGTGGAAAGCCAGTTTTTCCAGCACCATTTATTAAAGAGGTTATCTTTCTTCCAGTGAAGGTGTTTGGCTCCATTGTCAAAGGTAAGGTGGTTGGGGGCTGGGGATTTAGCTCAGCGGTGTTGCCACCTGCCTCACAAGCACAAGGTCCTGAGTTTAATCCCCAGCACCCCCTGCCCCCCCAAAATAGGTAAGGTGGTTGAGTATGTCTGGAGTTGTTTCTGCATCCTCTAGTTTGTTTCATTGATACCCAGGTCTGTTCTTTTGCCAGTACCATGCTGATTTTATCATCATAGCTTTGTAGTATAATTTAAAGTCAGGGATTGTGATACCCCATGCTTTGCCTTTGTTGCCCAGAATTCCCTTTGCTATTCTAGGTCTCTTTTGGTTCCAAATGAACTTCAGGATTGTTTTTTCTAATTCTGTGAGATATGCTGTTGGGATTTTGATTGGGATTGCATTGAATCTGTATAACAATTTTGAAAGTATGGCCATTTTCACTATATTGGTTTTTCCTATCCAAGAACAAGGGCTATCTTTCCATTTTCTGATATCCACTTCAATCTCCTTTTTCAGAGTACTGTAGTTTTTAATGTAGAGGTCTTTTACTTTTGTTAGATTGATTCCTAGGTATTTAATTTTTTTGGATGCTATTGTGAAAGGGATTGTTTCTCTAATTTCTCTCTCTGTGAGTCTGTTATTTGTGTATAGGAAGGCTGTTGACCCTTTAGTGGTGACTTCGTATTCAGCTATGCCACTGAATTTGGTTATCAAATCTAGAAGTCTTTTGGTGGAGTTTTTGGGGTCTTCTATGTAGAATACATGTCATCCACAAATAATGATAATTTAACTTCTTTCTTTCCTATCCTTATTTGTTTTATTTCTTTCTCTTGTCTAATTGCTCTGGCTAATGTTTCCAGAACTGTATTGAACAAGAGTGGTGACTGTGGACGTCCTTGTTCCTGATTTTAGAGTGAAAGCTTTGTTTTTGTCAATTTAGTATGATGTTGGCTGTTGGTTTGTCATAGATGGCTTTTATTAGATTGAGATAAAGACCATCTATTCCAATTTTCTGTAGGGTTTTTTCATGAATGGGTGTTGGACTTTGTCAAACATTAAGCACAGATTTAATTTTAAAATCATAAAAATTTATAGCAAAATTTTTTGTAGATGATCTTTTCACTTCTGTTACTGATCATTAGTCCTTGTTTTCTAATCTTATTTGATTTATTCGTGATACAGTATTTCTCTTTTCAGAAAGGAATGCTGATAGTAGGTACACATTTTTTACTTTGGAAGCAGATGTGAAGAATAGGATATCCCTTTTGATAATTAATTTGTAAACTTGCTGTATTGAAACTCATACTTTATGTTGTGTATTTTTTTTTTAAGAATTGAGGTAGTTTGTGCTTAAGAAGTAGTCTTACACTTTAATGGAATTTGGTGGTCTTCATATATTCAATTCATTCCTTTTCTTTAAAATGGTTCTGAATTCTTATTTAGGCTTGCCTGTCATGTACTGCCTATTGGAAGCTGTGTCAGTATATCCAGAAAAATTGGCTACCAAGTTTGTAGATAAAACAGAATGGATAAAGGTATGTCTTATGCATATGTATTTCTCTTTGAATTTAGGTATTTCAAACTTTAACCTCATGATTTTTTCTTCTACTGGTGTTACTGTAACCTTTTCTGCGGTTAGGTCAGTTTGAAAATTTCCATCAAACACTAAAAACCATTTAGGTCACAATATCTCATTTCCCCATGTGGTTGAGAGTGTGAATTTTTCTGTTTAAAAAACTTTTAAAAAAATCAGGTTTGTATAGTTTAAATAAAGAACATTTAAAATCTTTTACAACTGTCTCCCACCTACCCAAATATCTACAACTTCCTAAATTTTCCTCTTTTTCTTCTACCATATGTACATAGAACATCAGTGACATTTATGTAGCTTACTTTTTAGAATTTACTTATGTATATGTACATGAAATCATTTTTAATTTTTCTCCCTTCTTTTACATAAATGGAAGCATATTTTCACCTCACACTAAAACTTTGAGCTACTCCTCTATAACTATGGAGAGAGCTCCTCTTTAATGGCTTCAGTGTTTTCCATTGTATGATTTATTCTACTTTCTTATTGATGATTATTTGGGTACTTCCAGTCTACTGCAATGAATAATACCATTGTGTACATGAGGAAATACATTTTTTAGATGGATTCCCCAGAGGTAGTATTATTGAGTCAGAGGACAAGTACTTTTGTACTTTTGATAGATAATGTCAAGCCCTCCATGTGAGTGATACTGATGTTTGTAGCATCCATAAGAGTGTTCCTTGTCACTTGATTACACCAAAAAGTTATCAAGTTTAGCAAATAAAAATGTAAGATGCTCACTTAAATTTAAACTTCAGGCAAAATGGCTTACAGAGTTTCATATACCTCTTGTAATAGTACACAGTGCAGTTATTTTTGGAAAATGTAGCATGAGTTATGGTAAAATCTATAGTTCAAGAGTATAAAAATATGAATGTAATTGACAAAGACATGTAGACTTTGTACTTTTCTGGAAAATTTGATCCATGATATTGCTTCTAGTTTAAAAAATTTTTTTTTCTTTATGGTTATTTCTTTTTTTAAAAAATTTTATTTTATTGGTACATTTTAGGTAAACAATATAATGACAGTCATCAATGGAAATTTGCACTTTTACATAATCTCTCTTGGTTCTTACATTTCCCCCTTCCCCTGCCCTCCCTTCAACCCCTCCATCCCTCCCTATTTACGAAGACTTTGTTTCCATTTTTTCATTTTCTCATATTAATTCCATTCCCTTCTTTCCTTTCCCCTACTCCTCCCACTTCCCCTTCCCCTCTGCCCTTTTTCTTCCTATTTCACATTATCTGTTATACCTTTTAGTCCTTATTTACACTTTCAGTTTCTCACACTACAGAAACTATTTGGTATTTACATGTGTGTCCTATTTATTTCAGTTAAGAGTATCGCCTCAATGTGCATCCATTTAACAATAAATGTCTATAATTTCTCATTTTTTATGGCTGAGTAGTACTCCATTTTATAAAAAACCCTCACATTTTCTTGATCCAGTCTCCAGTTGATGGGCAATTGGGCTGCTTCCAAGTTTTAGCTATTATAAATTGTGCTGCTATAAACATGGGTGCACATATATCACTGTGGTATGATTCTTTTAATTCTTTGGGGAAGATCCCCAGCAGTGGAATAGCGGGGTCAAATGGGACTTCCAGTCCTAGTTCTTTGAGGTATCTCCATACTGATTTCCACAGTGGTTGCACCAGTCTATACTGCCACCAGCAGTGGAGCAGGGTTCCTCTTTCCTCACAGCCCCTCCAGCATTTGTTATTGGTTGATTTCTTGATAGCAGCCATTCTTTTCTGGGATGAGACAGAATCTCAGTGTTGTTTTCATTTGCATCTCTCGGAATGACCAGTGCTGTTGAACATTTTTTCATGTATTTATTTGCTCTTTCTGCTTCTTTGTCTGAGAAGTGTCTGTTCATTTCAGATGCCCATTTTTGGATTAAGTCTTTAAATTTGGGAGGTCTGATATTTTTTAAGTTCTTTATAGATTCGGGATAGTAGACCTTTGTCTGAGGAAGAGCAGGTGAAAATTTTTTCCCACATTGTGGGTTGTCTCTTCACACTGCTGGTGGTTTCTCTTGCTGTGCAGAAGCTTTTTAATAAGAAGAGATCCTGCCGGAGATTTAGCTCAGTGGTTCCGCTGCGTGCCTCGCATGCACAAGGTCTCGAGTTTGATCCCCGGTACCAAAAAAAGAAAAGAAATACAGATGGTTAATAAATATATAGGGCCCGTGATTTAGCTCAGTGGTTCCGCCGCCTGCCTTGCAAGCACAAGGATCCCAGTTCAATCCCTGGTACCAAAAAAAACAAAATAAGAGATCCCACTTGTTGATTGATTGTGCTAGTTCACGGGCAACTGAGGTTTTGTTCATAAAATCTTTTCCTACACTGATGTCACGGTAGCATCCAAAAAACTGACATACCTAGTAATCAACCTAACAAAAGAAATCAAAGACTTCTCTGAAAACTATAGCACCCTGAAAAGAGAGATTGAAGATGATATCAGAAAATGGAACAACATCCCCTGCTCCAGGGTAGGAAGGATCAACGTAGTGAAAATGGCCATACTTCCAAAACTGCTGTAAAGATTCAGTGCAATGCCAATTGAAATCCTAGCAGCGTACTTCCCTGACCTTGAGAAAACAATCCAAAAATTCATTTGGAACAAGAAGAGACCCAGAATATTAAAAGCAATTCCAGGCAACAGAGACATGGCAAGAGGGTATCACAACCCCCAAGTTGAAACTATAGTACAAAGGTACTGTGATAAAAACAGCATGGTACTGGCAAAGAAACAGACCTGAGGACAAGTGGAACAGATTAGAAGGTGCAGAAACAGCTCCAGACACACTCAGCCACCTCATCTTCGACAAAGGAGCCAAACACCCTCACTGGAGGAAAGACAGCCTCTTTAATAAATGGTGATGGAAAAATTAGGTTTCAACTTGCCAAAGACTAAAACTAGACCTATATCTTTCCCCATGCACTAAACTAAAATCTAAATGGATTAAAGATTTAAATATTAAAATAGAAACTAAACCGGCTGAAAGAGAGGTTTGATAGAACTCTTAAAGACATTGGTGTAGGAAAGACTTTTTCTTGATTTTAAAAGGATCCTGTAATTTTTGAGTTTTGCTTTTTGGGTTTTCCTAATATGGTCCATGGGCTAAATATGGTCAGATGTCTTTTTTTTTTTTTTTTTAAATGATCTGCAAGCTAAGAATGGTTAGCAATGGTTGAGTCAAGTCAAAAGAAGTAATGTTTCATGACATGTATAAACTGTGGTGTCTATAATGTTTTATTGGAACTCAGCTATACCTATTTGTTTATATGTGGTTCTGTGGCTGCTTTTGCACCACAGTGGCAGAATGGAGTAGCTGCAACAGTGTCCATATGACCCACAAATAATAATATCTATAGTTTATTGTGTTCTTTTCTCATGGATATCGATAGTTTGAACATTAAAATGCATCATTTTAATTTTAGTTGTTAGCAGGAGGATAATTATGTATATGCTCCTTTTTTTTCTGCTCAGAGTCTAATGAATAGCAGTAAAGAAGAAATGCGTGAATTGGCAGCATTGTTTTATTCTGTGGTGGTTTCAACAGTTTCGGGAAATGAGTTGAAGTCAATGATTGAACAGCTTATAAAGACTACAAAAGACAATCATGTATGTTGCCAGTTTTGTCATTGTACTTTTTTTAATGGAAGATAAGGTTTTATAAAAGCTATTTTTAGTTCCCATCTGTAAAATGAACCGAGAAATTGTTTGCTTTTGTGATTGTAAAGATGAAGTGAGATAGATTTCAGTCAGTACATTTCACAGATTTGAGAGCTGTGTCTGAAAAGCACTGTTTTAGGTGCTGTGAATACAGTGGTGGGAAAATTCAGGTGAATCCCCTGTGCTACCTGATGCTTGGAATTGTTAGCTCCTTTTTTCTTCCACATCTACTTCTGCCTTTCATTCTGCTATCGAAAAACAAATTGTGCTGGCTTCCTTGTGTTTGGAGGTTTTACCAGTTAGATATCACATTGTATTTTGCTGGCAATAGGGAGAAATTACAGTAATACTTCAGTTCAGTAATGCTTCTGTTTGCAAACAATCTGGTTTACAAACAAAAGCATTTGGCAAAAGTTTGCTCCTGTTTGCCAGTTCTGCATTGGGTGACAAATGCGAACCATGGCGATCTTCCCCACACATCTATTTTCCCCCAAATCCTAAAACAAATTAAATGTATTAAATTGAGCTACCACTGTGTGTTTTGAATATTATGATATTGTAGTACCACAAATGGTATAACGTAGAAGAAAGCATGAGTACTATAGGAGCATGTGAGTAAGATTAGGGTGTCCAAATTTTGGAGTGATTAAGACAGCCTAACTTCTCAGCATTCTTTGATTTAGAACTCGTTTTCTTTTGTTCGTTAAGTCTCATTGATACCAGTGAAAACTGGAGTGATCATTTTATTTTTTTGCCTTATGTTTTATCAGTTATGATTCTAAAAACATAGTTACTTCAATCAATATGTTCCTTTGTGTGTGAGAAAGAAACATGTTTGCTATTGTGTTGTTAAATTCAGAGCCCTGAGATACAGCATGGATCCTTACTTGCATTGGGATTCACGATTGGAAGATACTTGGCTAAAAAGAAAATGAGAATGGCAGAGCAGCAGGATCTGGAGACAAATTCTGATTTCCTGCCTGAGCAAGAGGAACTTATTCAGAGTGCCACAGAAACAATAGGTCATTAATGTCTATGCTGACTTGGCTGACTTTATTATGTTAAATTTTGATATATTGTTATAGTGCTAAGCTTTAAAGACACAAACTTTTCCCCCCAAATTTATTTAATATTAAGTAAATTCTATGTTTTTAGTAACAATGAAAGTTTTTTTTTGTACTTTTCTTCTGTGTGTTTCTGTATGACGGGTGATTTTGTTATGGAAAAAAATTTAAACATTCAAAAAAGAACACTATAGCCAGGCGTGCTGGTGCATGCCTGTAATTTCAGCACTTGGGAGGCTGAGGCAGGAGGATTTCTGTGAGTTTAAGGCCAGTGTAGGTTACATAGTGAGTTTAAGGCCAGCCTGAACAACATAATGAGACCCTGTCTCAAAAAACCAAAAACCCACTATGCTCTGTTGACAATGCTATCTTACTACTTGAATAAATGTTAACAAATAGTCAACCAGAAAATATTACAGACTTTGATTTTATTTTGTTGTCTTTAAAAAGTCTTTACTGCATTGTTGATTGCTTTGGATCACAAAGATAAATGCTGTATTATTCTCTGTTTCGTCTAAATGTGCTTACAGGGTCGTTTTTGGACAGTACATCACCCCTCTTGGCAATTGCTGCCTGTACGGCCTTGGGTGAAATTGGCAGAAATGGTCCACTGCCAATTCCTAGAGAGGGACCTGGTTTTACCAAATTGCATCTGGTAGAGAGCTTACTAAACAGAATTCCTTCTGGTAAAGAAACAAATAAGGCAAGTTTTGTTTCTTTCCTTCCCTTCAGAATTCTGCCTTTTGTGAATGTACAAACCAGATTGTAGTGAGATAGGTGACACTGTTTTGGAGGATTTGCTAATACAAAACAGAACAATAGAAACATCGGCATGTTTTCTTTTCAGTGAGGAATAATTTGTATACAACTTTAGTATGTGCATCTTTTAACCCAGTTACTCAAATTAGGTCCTTAACTGTTAAAATTTAAATAAATTCATCAGGAAATCTTTTGTAATGCAAAAGGTAGATAATAAAATGCTTAGTAGTTTTGTGAATTTTAGAGCAAATATAAATACTAACTTCTTGTAGTCAGTTTGATTTTAAGAGGTTGGCATTAGTAAGTGGTACAAATAATCTGAGGAAAAGGACATTGATCAATTTTTCAGTTTAGAGTAATAATTTCATAACTTTAAAGCATTTTTTTGTGATCGAAACTTCAGTATTGAACAATAGATGATTTAATGAGCAGAAAAATCAGTTTACTGCAAGCAGAATAAACATGCTAATCTTTGGTCTAGCTGCTGTTGAAAACTCAGACTATCACACAGTGTAGTTTTTATTAGCTATTATTAACTAGTTATTACCAACTATTACCAACCATTATTGAGCTCTATAATGTGCTAGGGACTATCCTAAGTGTTTTCTGTGCATTGAAATAGAATCCCTCAAAAAGTCTGCCATGTGTGGTAGTGCAGTTGGGAGGCTGAGGCAGGAGGATTGCTGTGAGTTCAAGGCCAGCCTGGGCTACAATAGTGAGTTCGAGTCCAGCCTGAACAATAGCAAGACCCTGTCTCAAAAAAAAAAAAAGTTTAGTGAAGTATGCTGAGGAAGAGCCACAGAGAGCTGAAGTAACTTACCTAGAGTCATGTACCTGTAAATGCTGCTAAAACGGTGAGGAGGTGATTTGGTCCTAGGTCTTCTGGGCCTAGAACCCACATTTGTCATGTGGGTTTAAAGGATAATAAGCTTAAAAACTGTCTTCTTTCTTTGGTTGCAGCTATGAATCCTTAGTGGACTCTACTTATGTCTTTCAATGTCTTATAGATATAGTACTATAAAACTGGGTGCTTTGTAAAGATTTAGGCATTAGTGTACAAATACCCTGCCTGTCATTTCATCTTGGAATGCTATTCTGGGATAAAGCTGTTATGAACTTTATTTAAAAGAAAACATTATGTTCTTACAGATGAAAGAGCGAGCCATCCAAACGCTGGGCTACTTTCCAGTTGGGGATGGGGACTTTCCTCAGCAGAAACTCCTCTTGCAAGGTCTGATGGATTCTGTGGAGGTATTTATACTGCAATCTGATTGTTAGTTGTTCATTCAAAAGGCATTTTTACATGCAGTGAGATTTTAAATTAGACCTTTATTCACTTATTTACCACATACTTAGTTTCGACTGCTAGCTCTACACTTTTCATGGTGCCAGGTACTGCTCTAAATCACTGATTATGAGACACCTTTCCTCATAATTTTGAGTGCAGAGAAAAGAAGAAATCTACTCAGCCAGCCAGCAGTGAGGAATGTACCTATATCAGATTCTCTCCAGATGTCAGTGACGTTGTAACCACTTGGAGAGACACTTATGATGTCTGCTTTTTCGTATTTTCCTTTGTAAAATCCATTCTAGATTTGCTTAAATAAATGAAAGCCTATATGGACTCTTAACTTGCTTCTGATACTTTGAGTTTAGAAATACAGAAATACATGAAAAGCTAGACTATGGAAATAATGTGGAGAATAAAGGATAAGAATGAATGTAAAATAAAAAACAAAAAAAGAATGACTGTAAAAGCATGAATCAGAGAAGCAGAGTATCTTTACAGTCAACCAGAAGAAAGTTTTAAAGTTTTTTTTATTTTTAGCTTTTATTAATCAAACATAAAAATAGAATAAGAATATTTATTTCTGGAATATTTAAAGTAAACCTAGTATATCATATCATCATACATAAGGGCAATAGGGGTTTAATTTTTTTTTTTCTGGTACCAGGGGTCGAACTCTGGACCTTGCACTTGAGAGGCAAGTGTGGTGCCACTGAGCTAAATCCCTGGCCCTTAATTTTGTTTTTAATACCAGTTATATTATTCACAATAGGAACAGACTTAGAAAGTGGATCACTGATGAAGATCCTCTGCATTGAAATACCTTTACTCAGGTTGAAAGTGCTAATAGAAGCTTTTGGCCCAGGATCCTGTAGGGCTAAAGCTCTTTAAGTCGTTTTTTTCACACTAGGAAACATATGGTGTTCATTTGATACTTTGTCAAGACTAGAGCATTTAGTTGATTGAGCGTGGGAATGGTTAACATAGAAACGGTATCTGTGTGCCTTGTGGAGTCACTGTGCTCATGTCCCTCATAGTCATATGCTGTCTGTTTTTATTCTCTTCTCCTATTCTTACATTTCTTCCAATTCACAGTAAACAGACAAGTATCAGAGGGAATTAAGGCAGGTCCAATTCCAGGTTGGGTCAGTGATTCATACTGGTGAAGCATATTAGAATTTCTAAGTCAGATTTTAAACATTTGACTTTGTACTGCATAGAATTTTTAATGTCTGGTGTTTAAAACAGTTTCAAACATATGAAGTAATGAGTAGTGTGAAGAATCTTTATCCAGATTTGCCAAGTTTTAACATTTTATATTTGCTGTATCATTCTCTATTTTTTTCTGAACTATTTGAGAGTAGTTTGCATATGCTGTGTAGTTTGAGTGTGAAGAGCTAATAAAACAAGTTTAAATAAATATTAGTAAATTATAATGGTTACTATTTATTATGTGGTTGCTGTAGTCAGACATACTCTATAGTAGAAGCTTTATGTGCATTAACTTCATTTTATGAAGTTAGTAATCTATGGCCAGATGAAGTGAGTGTTGCTGTTTTGTTGAGGCCTAGAGAAGCTTCCTTGAGCATATGTTGCTAGTGAGGGACAGAGCAAGAGTTTGCACTGAGATCTTTATGGCTTCAAAGTCAGTGGATGCCCTGTCCTCCTAGGAGGACCATAGCATGCTTCCAAAGAGTAAGTCACTACTTCTTAGTTCTCTCCTGAAGGTGAGGAGTGTAGCGTGGACCTGGACAAAGATCTTCAAATCACACTGACCTTCTCAATCTCCTCACTCTCTCATGCTTTTCAACCACTGAGTTAAGCCAAGCAGAAGAATAAAACCAAAGCATGCTGAGAAATGAGAGATTGAGATGCTTTTCTATAGACATGAATGTCTTGGGAAAATGTCCTTTTCTGTTCATGGTTCTTGCTTCCTTCTTTGCAGGCCAAGCAGGTAGAACTTCAGTTCACTATTGGTGAAGCCATCACTAGTGCTGCTATAGGAACTAGCTCTGTGGCTGCCCGAGATGCCTGGCTAGTGACCGAAGAAGAATATACTCCTCCTGCTGGTACCAAATACTCAGCTAATTGACTTGTAGTCATCAAGTAACCTTTCTCTGTTTTCTTGATCACATTTGAGGGAAAATATAACTCTTTTAAAACATTTTACTGCATATGGTTTAGTAATTAGGTTCAGCTAAGGAAGACACTTGATTAAATTAAGCATGAAATTAATTAGAACTTTGGTTTTCAGTCGTTTGGCAAGCAAGCCAGAGAGTTAACAGATTTCCTTCAAACTTAGGCTCTTTTCATGAGGATTAGAATGTTTAACTAGTTTTCAGAATTGGAAACATAGTAGTTTCCAAATTATGTCTTCTAATCATTTATTACATAATGAACTTCAGTGTTTTTGCCAGCCCTGAATGTGCACTGGCTTTTAATGATGATATAGTTGAAGGACCATGTGGTTCCTGATTCTGTGTTAAAGATATTGGTATGTTGTGGTTTGATTTGAATTTTGAATTGAAAATGTATTTCAGTATCTGAGCCAGAGATTTTCTTTTAGTTCTTAAAACAAATGGAAAAGTCACTGTTTTTATATTTTGTTTCCTCAGTTGTGGAAATGAAAATGTAGTGTTCTCATTGTAACAATTTCATTGTGAATTGTTTTCCAGCATGAATAAATTAACTTAGTTATTTCACTTAGGGTTACAGTTAACATTTAGTAGTGCAGTGCTGTGTTCACCTATTACTTCATTAGCCACCATAAAGAGCTTCTTTTGAAATAGAAAAACAACATACTTTTGCTTATACTGTAATTAGGACTGTGTATTGATGGAAGCTGAATTAGTCACTTCTCTTTGAATGCACATGAGGTAAAGCAAGGAGAAATTTGTATAGAAGGAAGAAAATACTCAAGGGAAATGACCATTGTTACTGAATGAAGTCTGAAGTGGAAATTTCCCCAGTTGCATTTGAGAAGTGATATCAGAGGACTGACAAAAAGTGAGGGCTCACACAGAGTAGAAGATTTGCTATGAAGCATGTTTTTGATTTCATAGGTGTTTACGTAACAATTTAAATAAAGGGTAGTAGAGATGTATCATACCAATCTTCATATTTCCGAACTTCCTTGGTTATCTTAGACTGTTTTTTAAAGATTGGATCTGGCTTGGCTTTTTACTCATACAGTAGAATCAGGTTGTCCATTAAATGTTGAGGTAACTGAGCATTGTGGTACATGCTTATAATCCCAGCACTTGGGAGGCTGAGGCAAGAGGTTCTCTATGGGCTTGAGGCCAGCCTGGGCTACATAGTGAGTTCAAAGCCAACCTGGACTACTTAGCCAGACTGTGTCCCAAGAAACAAAAACAAACAAAAAGTTGAGGTTCTCTTGTCTTTGTGTGGTTAGAGAAATGGAAACATAAAACACTGTGGAGAAGTGGGTGCTGATGAATCTTTGACCTGAATTTTGATTATTGCATGTATGTTCTGTATGTCATTCTTAGCTGAGTGCTACTCAACCTTTTACGTGTTGTTTTTTAGGCAGTTAGGGTCAAGGTTTTGGCAATCCCAGTATCTATAGCATGTAATACCTGGTACATTGTGGGACTCTAGTATGAGTTTGTCCCCTTAGTAATTATAGTTGTCCAGACAGCAGAATAGTAGCTGGCTAGAGTTGTGGTTGTGGAAAAGGGAATGGAAGGATTCCATCTGAGCCTGAAAGCTAGGTTAATATGTCCTCACCGTCACTGGATGAGGAGTTAAGGGTGTATCATATACTGCTAGTGGATTAAGATGAGGTGATCATTGGACTTAGCAGCAGGAAAGTAATTGAAAAATTTCTGTGGAAAAGAAAAGGGGTAAAAGGCAGATTTGGAGTAAGTTCAACTATAAGAGGAAGGAAAAGTTTAACCATGAGTATAGACAGCTATTTTGAAGGATTTAATGTAAAGCAGTGGTTCCTGACTGGAGGGGTAAGACATTTGCTAATATCTGGACCCTGGAGAGCATGAATGCTACTGGTCTCCAGTGGGTATAGGCAGAAGGCAGTGTACAGGACAGCTCTCTGCAGCAAAGAATTATCTAGCCAAAAATGTTAATATCTTTGAGGTTCACAAACCCTGCGGTAATGAAGGAAAAATGCGTGGAAGCTGGAGGAACAAAGTTAAGCAAGATAGGATGGTGAGTTGGTTTGTTTTTAGGTGGAAGATAAAGACCTAGTAAAGAAAGAGAAATTTCTGAGAGTGGGATAACTTTTCATTCTATGGAACTAAAGTTACGTGAGTACCTTTGAAAGGTTGTTTAGTTTATGCTAGGTTCTGAAGTGAGTAATTATTGATTCCTTCAGCAACTACCTTTTTTTGTGCACTGATGGGGCATTGAACCTTTATGTTGAACTTTTATGAGGCCTTTATGCTGAGCAAATACATCCCCAGCCCTTTTAAAATTTATTATTTGGAGTCTGGGCTACATTCCCCAGGCTGGGCTTGACTGCCTCATCCTTCCAGAGTGCTAGGATTACAGTTGTGTGTTACCACTTTGGGCTAGTAACTATACTTCAGTTACTTGGATTTTAATATGCTATAGAATTGTTTTATTGAGTAATCGATTTAAATTTAGTTTTTCAGGAAACTATATTTAGTTCAATTACTATTTTTGTTTGCTTTTCTTCAGGAGCTAAAGTGAATGATGTGGTCCCGTGGGTGTTGGATGTGATTTTAAATAAACATATCATCAGCCCCAACCCACATGTGAGGCAAGCAGCTTGCATCTGGCTCCTTTCGCTTGTAAGGAAGCTAAGTACCCATAAAGAAGTGAAGGTAAGCCATGTTGTATACGTGATCAGGTTTCTTGGGAACCACAGTATTTTTATTTATTTTTTTGCTTAAATTCTTTTATTGGTACATTTTAGGTATACAGTATGTTTACATTTATCATTGGGTGCTTGTACCTGTGCATGATGCATCTTGGTTCTTATTTTTTCCCCATTACCTGTGAGCCCTTCCCTATTTACATACTTCGTTTCCATTTTCTTTTCTTTTCTCTTAATTTTTCCTTTCCATTCTTTCGTTTCCCCATCTCCTCCCACCACCCGTACCCCTTTGGACCTTTTCCTATTTCAAAGTATCAGTTATTAATCCTTTTAATCTTTATTTACACTCTCAGTTTCTCACACTAGAGAAACTATTCAGTATTTACACATGTGTGTCTTATTTATTTCACTTAAGAGTATGGCCTCAATATGCATTCATTTAGCTATAAATGACTCTAGTTTCTCGTTCTTTATGGCTGAGTAGTACTCCATTTTGTAAAAAACCACATCTTCTTTATCCAGTTTCCAGTTGATGGGCACTTGGGCTGTCTCCAAGCTTTAGCTATTACAAACTGTGCCGCAATAAGCATGGGTACACATATATCTCTGTGGTATGATTCTTTTAATTCTTTGGGGAAGATACCCAGCAGGGGAATAGCTGGGTCAAATGGGACCTCCAGCCCTAGTTCTTTGAGGTATCTCCACACTGATTTCCATAGTGGGAACCACAGTATTTTAAATTGAAAGGTGGAAAGGAAAGTCTATGAAGGTGAGGCCTTTAACCAGAAATAGAAATTTTGAAATAAGCTGTATATGAAGGAGTGAAGGATGGTAGCCAGTAAATGTTGGCTGGAAGGTAATCTAAACTTGAATGCATAAAGTCAGAAGTGCTGAGGAAGGGGAGGCACAGGCATTTGTAAAGAGGAGGGGACAATATGGTGGTTTGTGACTGCCTTGATTGTAAGACAGGTGTTGTGTGTTCTAAGAGTAAGAGTCTTGCTTTTCTAAAGTGGTAAGGTTTTGTGTCCTAATGCCTTTTTCTTCTTTCAGTCTCATCTTAAAGAAATTCAGAGTGCATTTGTTTCGGTTTTGTCAGAAAGTGATGGTAGGTTTTTGGTAAATATTTTATTTATTTTTCGAGATGTGGTCTTGTTATCTTGCTGTGTTGCTCAGGCTGATCTTGAACTCTTGAGCTCATGTGATCCTCCTGCCTCAGCCTTCTGAGTGTTGGATTATAGACATGCATTACCATGCCTAGTAATTAAATATTTTATTTCTAAAATTCATTAAACTTAAAATTATAATTTTGAAATATCTCAATTAATGAACATAAAAGAAAACCTTCTGAGCTATGTGATTAAAGCAAACTAAACTTTATTAGTATTAATGTAGTCAGACTAGTGACAAAAAACTATACAAAATTTCTGATTAGTATACAGGAAATTAGATTTCTTTGATAGTATTAGAATATGTTCTCCGGCTTTGCATTTAAAACTGGAGCTGTGGCCACCTTTAGCATTAGTACTTCTATTAAGCATTAACTTATTTTCATTTCTTGATTACCTTTCCCTTCTAATTGAAGCTAGGAGAAAGTTAATGTGTTAGACATATAAGTAGTAGCTTTGTTTTATAACTTGGCTTCAACAATTTATAAAGTCAATATAATCTTGTATTGACTTCAGTCTTTTTTTTTTTTTTTTTTTTTGGTATCTGGGATCGAACTCGGGTCCTTGCACTTGGGGGCCAGGTGGCGGAACCACTGAGCTAAATCCCCGGCCCTGACTTCAATTTTAAAAAATTGAATATGGGTATATTGAAATTCTGTGAGGCTGTTTTATCTCTGATACGTACTACTTACATTCTGTCATTGTGTACTGTAGAGTGACACTGTATAAGTCTATTGCGATTGTCTTGGTTTGTGATTTTTTTGTGAATGTATTTCTCATTACAGCAACTCATGGTGCCATGTCCACTGAGATGATCTAGTGTGTTTCTAGCAAAATTGGCAGATTGATTCTGTTTTCTGCTTTCATATTTTTATCTTGATATCACTTTAAATTAAAGTTAATACAACTTTTTTTTTGGTACTGGGGATCGAACTCAGGACCTTGCGCTTGTGAGGCAGTTGCTGGAATCACTGAGCTAAATCCCTGGCCCAACACAACTTTTAAGAAATCTTGACTTGATGGTGGTAGTTACATTTTTAGAAAATAATATAATTATGTCTGAATTTTTTTTTTAGAACTTGGCCAAGATGTTGCCTCAAAAGGCCTTGGATTGGTTTATGAACTAGGCAATGAACAAGATCAGCAGGAGTTAGTGTCTACACTTGTAGAAACACTCATGACTGGCAAAAGGTATGGTGAATTTGAGAATTTTAGATTTGAACATATAGGGCAAGTGTATGTACATATAGAGGATGTGCTAGGAAAGAAGATTTAGGAAGATACATCCTAGTGTATATATTTACTTCAGAAACATGCCAGTAGGTCCAGCTTTGAAAGTTGAAAGGTCCCAGGATAATTAAAGCATTGGTTTACAAAAATACCCTAATTATGGATGGCTTATCTGTGATTAGTGAAGACTATGTGGGGGGAATTAGTCTTGGAATTGGTTGCTGCTTTGTGTAGCCTTCCTGTTGGGAAGAAGCATTTTTTATTGTGTGACCACATTTAATTCATTGTGTCTTTGTGTAGGATATCTTTTACATCTATTAATTTGTTCAGTCTAGATTTGATTTTATAAAATCCCCAGCCTAATGGAAAGAATAGTTGACGTCTGTTATCTTGTATACAGTAAACCCTTGATAAGGAGTTTAATTTTTATTAGTTTACAAATGAAATGCATCTGTTAGTTGAATGCTGCCATGGGAAGTTTGAAACTAATTTAAATTCCTATTATTTTGGTATAGAGCTAAACATGAAGTTTCTGGAGACACAGTGGTATTTCAAGGGGGATCCCTTGGCAAAACACCGGATGGGTAAGTGCCAAATTAGTGTAGATGTCTTTAATTTTTTTTTTAGTCTGGTAAATAGAGCCATTGTGAAGTTGATTTTTACCCTCTTAGGAAATGTTTGTTGGTGGAAAAATAAAATTTATATGAAAAAAATTCTATCTCAGTTTGGGTTTCTTAGTTTCTTAGATGGAGATTTACATTCTGAAAGTTCATTGGGGAATTTTGAGGATTGTCTTCGGGGCAGCAATCAAGAAAGACAGGACTATTGACAGAGGGAGTGACTGCAACTACTGCTATTACTTCAGCAGTTACCGAACTCTCAAGGAGCTCTGAGCTCTGAGGGGACGGCTGTTAGTTGCCAGGCTCTGAGACAGATTCCAGGCCTTTTTGTTACCTCATTAGGCCTTGAACCTGCTAAATGAAAAGCCATTGGTTGTGGGTTGTCCTGTGGACAGCCATGATCTTGGGCTCTGAGGGAAGTTCTGGAAAATTAAGCTAAGAGTTTTTAGCTCCCAAGCAGCTTGACATCCAGTGCACCTAGGTTTTGGTGGGGGCAACTCAGTATTTTAGAATTGACCAGTTTACCATTAAATTTAATTCATTGAATTTTATCTCTTTTATCATTATTTTTTGTGGTTGTATTGTTACTTTTACTCTAGGAATTGTCAGGTAAATCTGTGCAACTTGCTCTGTCTTGCTGTGCTATGGACCTTGCAACAGGAGAAAGCTGCATGTTATTCATTTGGTCCTTACATTCTTCTCTATAGCTCAGGTTTTGGTTTTTTTGGGGGGGGGGGCGGTTACCAGGGATCAAACTCGGGTCCTTGCACTTGCAAGGCAGGCAGTGGAACCACTGAGTTAAATCCCTGGCCCAGTAGCTCAGTTTTTGTATCAAAAGTGGTTTATTTTCCCCTATGTTGCTGGGAATTGAATATGGGACCTTGCACATACTAAGCAAGCACGTTACCATTGAGCTATATCTCCAGCCCCAAAAGTTTTTATTTTACTGTCTTTGTAAACTGAGTTAAAAAAAAATCCTTATTTTTTCATGAGATAAAACAAAGGGTCAGATATTTGAGAAAATATTACTTGTTCAGTGGAAAGTTAACAATATTCAAAGAAGTTATTGTCAAGATTAGGATGGCCTAACTTAGAAAAGCCTTGGGGAAGACAAGTGACTGTCTTAGGATTATGAGAGAGATTTGTGTACAATATAATGAGGAGTAACTGAGTTGCCTCCCGTTTGAGGGTTTCACCTTCATGTGTGATGCAGGTGCTTTTCAGTTACTTACCAGCAGCAGTGTACAGGGGCTTAAGATTGTTGGTAATTGAACTAGGGAGCTTTTTGTGTTCTTCTCAACCTGATTTTCTATCTCCATGGTGATGAGATAATTCAGTATTAGAAATTGACTGAAAATGTAATTTTAAAATGGCCCAGTAATACTGATGATGTAATAATATGTACTAGGCTGGAGATAGAGAAATATGTTATTGCATACTTCTTTTTCTCTGTTTCTAAGCCAGGGCCTTTCTACTTATAAGGAGCTTTGTTCTCTGGCAAGTGATCTTAGTCAGCCAGATCTGGTATATAAATTTATGAATTTGGCCAACCATCATGCAATGTGGAACTCAAGGAAGGTAAGTTGTTATCACTGGGCAGGTTTTCTTCTTTTCTCCCCTCCGAACCCAAGCAAGCTGTATTGACACACAGTACCAGTTGATACACAGTGGATTTTGTGAGCTTCTGTGACTGAGAGCCATACCACCACATGCTTACTGTTATTGATTGGTAAAGCTGCAACACCCAATAAATGAGACTCTATTTAGGAACAAGATTGGGAGGGAGAATGTTTTTATTCTCATAGATTCAATGTTAATATTTTACTATTGCAGATGGGTCTGAACAACTCATTTTACTATCATCATTTTTAGGGTGCTGCTTTTGGTTTTAATGTAATTGCTACAAGAGCTGGAGAACAACTGGCTCCTTTTCTGCCTCAGCTGGTTCCTCGTCTCTATCGTTATCAGTTTGATCCCAACCTTGGCATTCGACAGGCCATGACAAGTATTTGGAATGCATTGGTTACTGACAAATCAACGGCAAGTATCTGCACTCCATTGTGTCTGCAAAATGCTGTAGCTTGTCTAAACTTAAACATAAAATTTAAGCCAAATGTTCATCCTCCTACTTTGTATACTTACTTTTTTAAAAAAGCTTTCTTTCATTACTTGCTTTCTTCCTTCTCTTAAAATATCAGAAATGCTCGTGACAGTATTGAGATTTCAAAAGTTTATTGAAGCTATCAAAATGTCCACTGGATGAGTGGTTAATTCAATAAATGGAATGCTATATGTTGATAAGTAATATTAATGCCTTGGAGAATGAGTCATAGTTCTACTTTTTTTGATTGATTGATTGATTGATTGATTGATTTAGTGGTCCTGGCAGTTGAACTCTGGTTTTCACGCTTGCTGCTAGGCAAGCAGCTCTAACACTAAACTACATCACAGGCTTAAAATAAAAAAAAATTTCTTTTTGAGGCAGCATGCTACTAAATTGTGTAGGCTGCTCTTGAACTTGGAATCTTCCTGCCTCAGACTCCCAAGTAGCTGAAATTACAGGCATGGTACAAAATGCCTGGTAAAGTTCTATTTTTAAGTAGTTTCTTTAGTTAGGGAGACACCATATATTTTCTTTGTTGATTTTCTGTCATCTGGCTGTTTATCTTATTCTGTATTACTTTCACATCTTAAGATTTCTTAGGGCTTGCCTCTGAATACCTGTTGCTGTTGCAGCCTTCTCTGTATCAGTTCCAGGGAATATAAAGATAATGGTTAGTATGATGGTTCCCAGTCCTCTGCTTCTGCCCCAGCCATGACAGCTACTCCAGACTTTTATCTGTCTGCTCCGCATATTCTCTTAGCTGTTGTTTCAAGATACCATGAAGTTAATGTCCAGAGCAGGACTTTAACAAAGCTTTGCTTGAATCCACTCTCCTCTTTCCCAGATTCTTTCCTGGTTAACAGATTATTACCTTCTCTTCTCTTTGCCTTCTGTTATCTAATTATCTGAATATTTAGATGAGGAAGAGTGATTTTTAAAAAATGCAAATTGGATTGTGTCACTTGGGGTTAAAATCCTTTTTTTGGCTTTACAGTTCATTTTAAATAAATTCCATGATCCTTTTTATATATTAAAAGTCCTTACATATAATGTGACCCCTTTTTTCTTTCTTCTCTCTGATAGTAGATTGAATGTGCTCCTATTCATGGAATAGCTACTCGAAGGTTGAGTTTTGAAGGCTCAATGAGTTCTGTTTGTGGTAGGAGTGTATGTGGTACGTCTGGGTCAGCCAAGATGTAATAGGCCAATGAGTCTCAGAGATTTGAGTTTAGGCCACAGGCCTGTGCTCATAAGATGTGAATTTACTACCTCTGTATTAATGAAGGGTGAGGCCATGATTGTGATGAGATCACCTACAGAGAGTAGAAGAAGGGCATAGGAAGGTACCAGTTTGTTCAGTGTTCCGTGTTATTTATCTTTATGTCTTGGTTTTCTTACCTGTAAGTGAACATAACAAAACCTTTTCTACCTGTAAGAGTAAAAATGAAAAGGCCACAAGTTCTGAGAGTCTTTGGATCTATTGATGTGAAAACTGAGGCTACCATCAATTTGTTGTTATTACCAAGTAAATAATATATCAGAACAGTGGCTTATAATATTAAACTCACCTTTCATTCTGAACAGTCATACTTCCTTATGAACGAGACACGTGCAAGGTACTGAGGATACAAAGATAAAACACTGTCCTTGCCCTTGAGGTTTCCACTATAGTGAAGCAGGAGTGTTACCGTACAGTCTGACATGATGAACCTTATGAAGGTACTATGGGAACACAAGGAGAGTCCCTAGGCCAGTGTTCTCTGGATAGTAGCTAATTAAAATCTTGAGGGGTAATTTTAAGTTAGCCAACTAAGTAGGACATGGAAGAGTATTATAGGTAGAGGTAGTATGTACGTGTCAAGGAATGGAGGTGAGACAGGACAAGATACCTTTGGAACTGAATGAGTCATAGTGGGCTTTGTGTGTGTGTCTTAATCTCTTGCACTGAGGAAAATAAGAGTATTGAGGGTTTGCATTTGAAAGTGATTACTCTGAAGTGATTAAAGTGGGGAGATATTTATAGACTGAGAGGCCTAGAGAGATACTTAGATTGTTTAGTATAGAAATAGGATCAGTATACCTGAAAGATGAATAATTTGATTGTTGGATTTTATTTTTTTTTATTTTCTATTTTTTTGCGGTACCAGGGATCAAACTCATGACCTTGTGCTTGCAAGGCAAGTGTGGCACCACTGAGCTAAATCTCTGGCCTGATATATTTTTAAATTTATCCTCTTGCTTTTATTAGGTGGATAAATATTTGAAGGAAATTCTTCAAGATTTGATTAAGAACCTTACCAGTAGTATGTGGCGAGTTCGAGAGTCCAGGTACTACTTTGCAAATATAAGACTAGTCAAATATAATGGAAATGTGTTTTTCCTTCAAATGTCAAAGTTTTCTAATTTGTGTAAAAAGAATAAATTACTAAAAAGATTGTCTCTGGTTTGATTAGACAGTTATTTTTTGTTGTGTTAAATCTCTGATCAGTGACTTTCCTCAGTTAGTTTATTTAAGTATGAAATTAAGCCAGTTCTGGTGTTGCGCGTCTATAATCCCAGTCTCTGTAATGCTGAGGCAGAAGAATTGCAGTTTGGACACCAGCCTGGGCAATTTTCTGAGAATTAAAAAATAAAGATCTGGGTGTACACCTCAGTACAAGGCCCTGGGCTTCAATCTTTAGTACTGCAAAAAAAAAATATGAAATCAGTCTTGAGGATCATTTGTTAAATTGAAAGACATCAAGATATATTTATAAATTAAGTGTGCTGTGCCACCTGTAATCTCAGTACTCTGGAAGAACGTCCCAGGAAGATCAATAGCCTGGCCCAGCCTGGGCAACTTGATGACTTAGTGAGATCTTATCTCAACATAAAAAAACATAAAGGACTAGGAATGTAGTTCATTTTGAAGTTCCTAAGTCATAAACCCCAGGATTACCAAAAAAGAAAATAAAATATCTTTCTTCACTCATGATTTTGGAGAGTAGCATTTATTTCTATATATAGTTTATATAAAATGATGTACTTTATATTCATTTATCCCCTGCTATATACTTGGCAGCCTGCTAGGCCCTAAGGGCATACTGATGAGTAAGAAATGGTCTGTCATAGTGGTGGGAAACAAACATTTGATGATTGGAAATGCCATATATATATAATATATTTGACGTACTAAGAAAATAGTCATGACTATCTTGGGGAGAGGGAATTAGGATTATAAGTGTAGACAGAATCTATATCATTGTTTTATATAAATGTTTCATAGTAGAATATTGATCTTTATTTATTGTATATTTGAAATCAAATTTTTTATTTTCAGCTGTTTAGCTTTGAATGATTTACTGAGAGGAAGACCCTTAGATGACATCATCGATAAACTTCCAGAAATTTGGGAAACACTTTTTAGAGTGCAAGATGATATCAAGGTATTATAGAAATAAATCTGCAGTTGTTTATAGAATAGCTTAAACAGGAACTGTTAAGACATGTTAAATATTTCAAAATTCCCTACCTGCAGTTTTGAGAAATCATAGTTTCTTCTCAGAATTTTCACTTGAATGTGTCTGAGAAGTTTCAGGGTTGGATATCTTTAGATCTAAATTGAATCGACTTAAAAAAAAAAATAAGATGGCTATAGCCTGACTTTCTTTCTGTAGAGATCCCATGATACCATTGGATTAAGGACAGATAATTATTTTGAAATGATTAATAACAAATTACTTTGATCAGGTTCATAAAGATGGGGCATTTATTCCCAAATAATGTAATTAATGAACAATTTCTCTGAATTTTTTTCAGGAGTATTAGCGTCACATCACTATAATAAAATACCTGAGATTATTAAGTTATAAACAGAAAAGATTTATTTTTGTTCACAGTTTTGGAAGTTCCATTATTTTGGGCCTCAAGCAAGGTGGCACATCATGGCAGGAGCATGTGGTAGAGTAAAACTGTTCACCTCGTGGCTAGGAAGGAAAGAGAAGGAGGAAGAGGCCGAGATTCCTACAATACCCTTCAAGGACACATTATCATTGACACCTAATGACCTCCTGCTGTACTCTACTTCTCAAAGTTTCCTCCATCTCCCAAGAGTGCCCCTATACAGGCCAGACCTTTAGCACATGAGCCTTTGTGGGACAGTGAAGATCTAAACTGTATCACTGGGCAATTTAAATTTTAGGTATTTTAATTTTTTATACTTATAATTAGCCATCAGGCTTGCCTTTCTTTTTGCCTTATTCATTAGAAATTTTACATGTTTCAAAATCCTCAAATCTTTATATATTTAGTTTCTGAATTATTGTACTCAAGAGCAAAATTTTCATAAGGTCAAAATAAGTCATACTAAATTTTTAAAAATAATATGGCATATGCAATACTATGTTCTTGATTGAAAGAGTTTTTCACTAATCTGTGTAGTCTGAGGTACTGTAATTAATTGCACATCATAAGGTAGATAAGAATCAACTCTTTCACTTGTTTGATGCCAAACTTTTCTCACTTTAAGGAGTCTGTGCGAAAAGCAGCAGAACTAGCTCTGAAAACTCTGAGCAAGGTAAGAACCGTTGTTTCATAAAAGGGATGGAGTGAAACAAGGTTCTTTGTGACCTTGACAATGCTTTCTTTTTTGTCATTTAAGATAACATTTAGTTGCTGTGTCATTGACTTCATGTTATAGTTCACTGCTCTTAAAATGAACTAGAAAGTAGGTATTGTTGCATCACAATACTAGGATCTTGAACACAGTACAGTATACTTCTAGTCTCTTTAAGTGGAGAGCTTCTGCATGCCTTTACATAAGGTATAACTTTCACATGGTGATGAAGAAAACGTTACTCACTCAGATCAAGCAACATCTACTTTTCCTCATACCATCTTTCATATTTATGAGGTTGGCAAGCTTTCTGAAACTAAATAGTTTGCCACTTTAACTTGTGTTTTATCCAGGATTTTAACATTCTAATTAGATATACAGTACCTTGTCATAGGTCATATCTGTAATAAGTAATAAAACTAAGTTTTAAATCAAGGTGTTTCTCATTCCAGATTTGTGTTCTGTACTAATCTATTGCTCTGCCACCTAAAACTGTTGATGATGATGATACTGTAAGCATTCTTCAAAGTGCTTGCTTATATATTTCCTCATTTTATCGTCACTCTTTTTTTTTTTTGGTACCGGGCGCTTGCGAGATTGGCACCAGAACCACTGAGCTAAATCCCCAGCCCTCTTCAACTCTTGTTTCCCATTTCACAAATTAGAAAATCAAAATTTAGAGAGTAAGGGCCGGGGATTTAGCTCAGTGGCACAGCGCCTGACTGGTAAGCACAATGTCCTGAGTTCAATCCTCGGTACCAAAAAAAAAATTTACAGAATAAAATGGATTACAAACTTTTGTTTAGTTATTGGTAGACCTTGGACTCAATACCAGAACTCATTTCTCTGTTTTCCCCAATAATGTCATAAAGAGTAGACTGACTGTTTTCTACTGATAGTGAAATAAAAAGCATTTTCTCAGATGAATGCTTCATTGGTTGAGAGGTCACTGTCACTAGTTCAGTGTTCTTTGTATGTGAGGTTTGCGTGAAAATGTGTGACCCTACGAAAGGTGCAGCTGGCCAGAGAACCATTGCTGTCCTCCTCCCTTGTCTTCTGGACAAAGGAATGATGAGTCCTGTAACAGAAGTTCGAGCCCTCAGGTATGCATTAGTTGATAAAGAGAATGTGTTGAATTCCTTAGTTCTTAGCCATTTAGTAGAGGTTGTTTCTTCAAGTCCTAGATTCTTGAAATTATGAAGAGATAGGTTGAGGAGAATCCATTGAGGTGACTCAAACATTGGTGAAAAATATTGAGCAGAATATTTTCAAAGTAGCATTCTCAGGAGAGCTTGTTTTTGACTAGTGTACTAAGTTGCATGTTATTCTGTTGTCATTGCACCATTTATACCATAGTTCCTCATGGTTTGCTTGTGTTCTAACACTTAGTAATACCACTGTTTTGCTGTCCTTGGTAAAATATTCTTTGTAGTCATTGCTAGTGGCTTTCATATCCACTGAAGTGAAAGGCTGATGAGCAGCCGTATGATGATTCAGGCCAACCAAACTTAACCTCAGTGATCAGTCTTCACTCAGATAAATGCATCCTGATGTGATTCAGTAGAACACATACAGCATTCCCTATAAAAGATTCTTCTTCTTTTTTAAAAATATTTGAATCTGAACTTGATTTAGCCTGCAGATCTGCATAGGGGACAGAAGAACATGTTAAATGACACAACTGAAATACAATAAATAAAAATATAAATAAAACAGGAGGGGAGGATCTATGAAAAAAAAAGATTTAAGGAATGGAGTAATTTGGAATGGATGAATCTGGATCTTGATTCCAACAAAACAGCATTTAAAGAAATCTATGAAACAAGGAAAATTTGAATGTTAGATGAAAAGAAAAAGTTATTAGTATTTTTAAAGTGTGAAAATGGTGCAGTGATCATGGTGGAAAAAAAAAAATCTTTGTCTCTTAAGAGTTGCCTACTGAAGTTAAGTTGTAGGATGTGCTTTCAAATAATACAATGGCAATGGGAAAATTGTGCCTGAATGTATTGACAGAAGTATAAATAAAACAAAATTGGCTAAATGTTGCTAATTTTTGAACGAGGTGGAGAATACATGGAATTTCATTTATGATCCTCTCTGCTTTGATATGTACTTGAAAATTTCTTTAATAAAAAAGTTTTTTAAAAAGCCAAGGGAATGGAGGCCCTGAGATTGAGTCCTCTTCCCCTCTTCGCCCCTAGTTGCCTAGACCAGGCTCTGTATCCATGTGACTATGTGTATATGTATGTGCCTGGATCCAGTAAACTGCAGAACATCTTCAGGATTAGATTGGTAAGATCTCTTAGTTTTGGTGAAAGGACTCAGGAGTTGTATTCTGTGTGTCTATAGCATTAACACCCTTGTGAAGATCAGCAAAAGTGCAGGAGCCATGTTAAAACCACATGCACCAAAACTCATCCCGGCTCTGCTGGAGTCTTTAAGTGTGTTGGAGCCCCAGGTTCTCAATTATTTGAGCCTCCGGGCTACAGACCAAGAAAAGGTGAGTTGACAGCAGAATTATATTCTGATAATTTGTGTGATATTCTCACTCATGTAACATTCTCACCACTCTTAACAGCAAAACAGCTTCACTCCTGTGAATACATGTAGTGTTTTACTAACTTTTTAGAGAGGACCAGGAGTCTGGCTCATACTCTTGTGTGAATCAGATGAAAATTGACAGCATCTTAAAAATGAATGAATTTAAATTTAACACAGTTTTTATACACTTTTTTTTTTTAGGGTTTGGGTGTATACTTTTAGAGTCGCAGAACCACTCATTGCCCTAAAGTAAAGAGGATTTTACTAAGTGCCTAGACTTTGGTGTTTCTCAAAATATCTCTGCTTTTCAAATATACTGTGGTTGCCTTGTCTTTGATCAGAATCACTTTTTAAAAATTACAGATGAAACATTTTAAGCAAAATTAAAACGGCACAGAAAGGGTAGAATGTAATCCCTTAGGGCTCTCCACTTTCCTGTGCCTTTTAAAAATTCTTTTATAGTCATAGGCTACAAAACCAAACATACTAATTTTACAATAGACTGTGACTGTTGTTCTGCAATTCAGTCTTTTTAAGATTTAAAAATATGTCTATATATAGATTCATTTTACTCTTTAATGGATGCCTAGTATCTTGAGTGAGGTCATTTTGAATTTTTATAAGAAAGATTTTGCAGCATCAAAGGTTATTAATTTTTTTTTCTCCACACTTTTGCCAACCTTGAATAATGACGATCTGACAAATAAGATTTCATTGTTCTGTTTTGCATTTTCCTTTTATGGCATTGTCCATTGTCTTTTCATATTGTATTAGCCATTTATACAGTATTTCTTCTGTGAATTGTATTTCTCTTTCATACCTATTTTTCTCCGTGGCTTTTTAAAAACCATTCATCTTTGTTTATTAGAACTTTTAAGCTCCTGTCATATGTAGCATGTCTTGTCTTGGTTATCATTTGATTTTTAACTTGTCTAAAGTATTCTAATAACTACTGTTCTTATTTACTGTTAATACTGCTGTTTCTTCTCCATTCTTCATTCTTTCCTCTTCCAGCAGTAGACTTACCTTCCTAGGTTTGCAAGGAATGCTTATTACATATTGAGAATTAGGAGATACATATTTCTAGTTCTGACTTTGCAGCCCTAGGGAAATTACTTCTGTATTCCTTTTCTCATTTGTTTTGCCTGGAAAACCTGTCTGCCAGCAGAGTTTTGACTAATTTACCATTGTAAATATGAAGCTTCACTAAATGTATACAATTTTTTATTTTGTAAAAAATTCTCAAACACTTTAGACAGAAATTTAGTCTACGCCTTTATTGGTTAGAGCATCAAGAAAGCTGGATGACTTGCTCAGAGCCATACTGTGTTAATTTCAAACTACTTAATTTCTCACAGTTGTCTGAATTTCTCACTGTGAGATGCTACCTTTCCAGGTGAATTGTTGAGTAAGGATCAAGAGAAAAATAGAGGTAGACATATCTTTGATTTTATTACAGATTATCTTTTTAAAAGTTTTGTTTGGAAGTAAAATCCTCTTCTTGGAGTCTGTGTAGCTTATTCCTAATTAGCTGAATGAAGTGAGTGATTGAATTTGTGTTCTTCAGGCTGCAATGGACAGTGCCCGACTCAGTGCTGCCAAATCCTCTCCCATGATGGAAACAATTAATATGGTAAGTGTCTAAGTATCCTGAGAAAGTTTGTTTGCTTTCTTTCATGTGTAATCCGCTTCAGTATCTTGCTACATTAAATGAAACAGATTGAGGGGATGTATCAAGTAGCTATTGTGACTCTAGGTTTTTTTCTTTTTAAAATATTTTATATTTAAAAATTTTTAACTGATGATACCTAAAATTTGTACGGATTTATGAGTTTTTTCTTAATTCTTTATATTTTTGTCACAGGATAATAACATTAAGCATTTCCTCTATAAATCTATTCCTGTATATCTTTTGTTCTGCTTATTTAGAAAGGTTTAGAAATTTTTTTTTTTTTTTTGCTTCTTCCTAGTCTTTTTAGGAAGGACGAAGAAAGTGTAAGTTAGAGATATTTAATAAAGTAGGTGGCATAGAAGGCTTGTGAAGGGAACTAAGCAGTGGTGTATGTTGTTTCAGCCATAGAAAGGAATTGGAATGAAGAGTTTGCTGGCACTTTGAATTGTAAAGTTCTTGGGGTCTTGGCAGGGTGAACTCTGCTAGGTATTTCCTACAGTGGTTAACTAAGAGCTTGTGACCCATTGGAAATTGCTTTGCTAAGCAAATCACAATGCTGGCCAAGAATAGATATTTTTTAATGCCTACTAAGGAACTGTTACCAAAATTTGGTCTAAAGGTATTAGATCCTAGTTGAATTATTGAGGCAAAGTAAAGTTTAAAAAAGTAGGAATAATTAGCAAACACTATACGAGTATGTTCATAATAATAGAATATGTGATTACATTTTCAAAAATATAGTGAGATATGAAGGAATTCATCTAATAAATTGACTTATTATGAGTGGTAGGATAGGGTAAGACCAGTGAAGAAGGTCAATTTTAACCTAAGCCTTTTATATTAAACATGGATTGATAAAGAGGAAACAAGTCTGGAAAGGTCCTTTATCCTTAGGTAATTATTATTTTCTTTTTTAATACATTGATTTTAAAAATTATTTTTGGTTTGTCCTGTTTTTAACATTGAATCACTGATGAATGATTTTTCTTATCTGTTTGTAGTATGATGGTTTAAATACTGAAATCAGAGCAAAATCATACCAGTGGTTTTTCAGCTTTATGTCAAATTCATATATTTGACATGGCCAGTTTTTAATTGAAGATGTGGTACTGACTTATTTATTTGCTAAGGTTTGCCTATATATTTATTCTTTTCCAAAAGTGCCTGCAATATCTTGATGTGTCGGTGCTGGGTGAGCTAGTTCCTAGATTATGTGAACTGATCAGAAGTGGTGTAGGCCTTGGAACTAAGGTAAGCAAGTATGTTTTTCTTTTCTTTTTTTTTTTTTTTTTTTGATACTGGGGATCGAACTCGGGAGCTTGTGCTTGCAAGGCAGGCACCGGAACAACTGAGCTAAATCCTCGGCCCTAGCAAGTATGTTTTTCATAGAGGAGGTACACATCTTCATTAGTTTTAGACATAAAAATATAATCATCATGTTTGAAATTCATATATTCATAAAACCTAATGTTAGTATACATTGAACATTTTGTATCTGTGATTACAAAACCACTAATAACTTTGTTTTTTATGGTGGTACTGGGGATTGAACCCAGGGCCTTTGTATTGAGCTATATCTTCAGCCATTTATTTATTTATTTAAATTTAATTTTTTTTTTGTACCGTTAATCGAACTCAGGACCTTGCACTTGCAAGGCAGGCAGCAGCACCACTGAGCTAAATCTCCAGCCCTCCTTATTTATTTTTTCATAGAGGATTTTGCTATGTTGCTAAGTTTCCCAGGTTGGGCTCAAACTTGTGATCCTCCTGCCCGAGCCTTGCAGAGTGCTGGGATTACAGGCATGGCACCACTATGGTTGGCACCTCTAAGAATTTAAAACATATAATTGATTTGGAAATAAAACATGACACTAATTCGGGAAATATTGTCTTACTTTCTGCATGGAATTATTTCTGTTCCCTGGTCACCATCATGTCCTTTAATTCTCCATTATTATGTGTCAGTGGAGATGCTCATCTAATTGTCAGGGACTGGCTATTTTAGGCCATGATTAGAATTTTTCATACAGGGGTCAACAGGATAGAAAAAAATGTTTTCCTGTTTTGAGATCTTACAAGGATCAGATCCTCCCACCCCCTTTTAAAAACAAGACACATTTTTTTTCTCATGACAAAAAAAAATCAATATTTGTATTTTTAAATTTATTTATTGTTATTTTTTAAGGGTAGCACAGTTTTATTAAAGATAGGAAAAAAACCGGACTCTGCAGAGTAAGTTTGGGCCAAGTAAAGTAGGAAAAAAAGTACATCCTACAGCATGAGGGTGGGCCATCATGCAAGAGCAAGACACAGTTGCCAAAATTTTAACATTTATATGTCAGGAGAAAGTTAAAAGTGTTTATAACTTTACCATGAAGAAAAAACTGCTATTTATACGTGGGAGTGTTTTGTCTCAGTATATTTTCTGTGTATGTATCTTCTGCTCTGTTTTCTGTAATGGCCATTGTATTGATACACACCATTTATTTCAATCCATTAAGGAACATCTGATTATTTTCAGTTTTTTTAAAAAATATTAAACAGGCTGGGTATGGTGGTGCATTCCTATAATCCCAGCACTTGGGAAGCTGAGGCAGGGAGGATTGATGTTAGTTCAAGGCCAGCCTGGACTACGTAGTGAGACTCTGTCTCAAAACAAACACACAAAAATTAAAACCCAGCTGTGTTGAACATTTTTTTATATGTTTATTTGCTATTTCTACTTCTTTGAGAAATGTCTCTTCATTTTAGATGCCCATTTTTGGATTGGGTCTTTAAATTTGAGAGGTCTGATTTTTTTTTTAAGTTCTTTATAGATTCTAGATAGTAGACCTTTCAGGAACAGCAGGTGAAAATTTTTCCCACATTGTGGATTGTCTCTTCAACATACGAAAAAATGTTCAGCATCATTGGTCATTCAAGAGATGCAAATGAAAACAATGCTGAGATTCTACCTCAACCAAGAAAGAATGGCTGCTATCATGAAATCAACCAATAACAAATGCTGGCAGGGCTGTGGGGAAAGAGGAACCCTGCTCCACTGCTGGTGGGAGTGCAGACTGGTGCAGCCACTGTGGAAATCAGTATGGAGATACCTCAAAGAACTAGGACTAGAAGTCCCATTTGACCCAGCTATTCCCCTGCTGGGTATCTTCCCAAAAGAATTAAAAGAATCATACCACAGCGATATATGTGCACCCGTGTTCATAGCAGCACAGTTTGTAATAGCTAAAACTTGGAAATAGTCCAGATGCTCATCAACTGGAGACTGGATAAAGAAAATTTGTTTTTTTAATAAAATGGAGTACTAAGTCATAAAAAATAAGAAATTAGAGACATATATAGCTAAATGAATGCACATTGAAGCGATCCTCTTAAGTGAAATAAATAGGACACACGTGTATATACCAAATAGTTTCTCTAGTGTGAGAAACTGAAAGTATAAATAAGGACTAAATGTATAATAGGTAATGTGAAATAGGAAGAAAAGGGGCAAAGGGGAAGGGGAAGTGGAAGGGGTAGGGGAAAGGAAAGAAGGGAATGGAATTAATATGAGAAAGTGAAAAAATGGAAACAAAGTCTTGATAAATAGGGATGGAAGGGTGAAAGGAGGGCAGGGGAATGGGGAAAAAATAAGAACTAAGAGAGATTATGTAAAGACGCAAATTTCCAATGATGAATGTCATTATATTGTATACCTAAAATGTACCAATAAAATAAAATTTAAAAAAACAGTAAAACCCTCTTGTGAATGTGTTTGGCTCCATTGAAAGCTATTTCTTTTAGCTAAACATCTAGAAGTAGAAATGGTAGCTAGCACAAGGATGGATGTTGCCTTCCCATCAGGTTGTGCCAGCTTTCTTTCTTGCTCAGTGTCTGAGATCACTTATTGTCCTGCTGGTGGTCTTAAAAAAATCTGTTATTACTAGTATGAAATACATTTTCCCTTCTCTTGACTGATTGCAGGAGGGGCTATTAGGCTTCATGTGTTTCCTATAAATTGTTGGTACTTGAAACATATTGATAATAGACAAAATATTGTGGTCATCAAATTTAAGCCTGTGCTTTTGTAATCCTAAAGGGAGGCTGTGCCAGTGTCATTGTGTCTTTAACTACTCAATGTCCCCAGGACCTAACACCTTACTCAGGTGAGTTTGTCATATGATGTGGGGGGGATATTGCATACATATCTTGTGTGATAAAGTTTTAAAAGGAAAAATATTTAGACATGTTTGTGATGCTTTGTGCTTTTGTTCCTGTCATAACCCCGGCCTAATCTGTTTCTCTGCAGGAGGTACAGGGTTTTTAGCTTGTTTTCAGTGTTTATTGTTTCTTTGTAGCATAAGGAGGTATCTGTCATTCTGTGGGAGTTGTTCATCATTTGTAGCTAATTTTACATTAGCATTTTTTTCTTGTTAGATTGGCTCCTAGATTGGGCTAATGAACTTTATATATCTAGCTCTCATTATTGCAACTTTCTTCCTGATATTCTAGACCTAGGTTGACTTTTAATTTTATAGTTAGTGAAGGAAGTTAAATAATACAAATACAAATCCAAGGGATCTATACTGCTGGAGTAATTAGACATTTATAGGATTATAGTCTTTGGGGGTCCTGGGAAAAGAGCAGAACAATAAGTATCAGATTTTTTTCCTTTATTTCTGATAGGTAAACTTATGAGTGCTTTGCTTAGTGGCCTGACAGATCGAAACAGCGTGATTCAGAAATCCTGTGCATTTGCCATGGGCCATTTAGTTCGAGTAAGTTGAGCTTCTTATTTAAATAAAACTCTTTGATAGTTATAAAGAAATGACTAGAATTGTTTCTTTTTCAGACCTCACGGGATAGTAGCATTGAAAAACTGGTGCAGAAGCTCAATGGCTGGTATATGGAGAAAGAAGGTATCTCTCTTCTCTTCTGTGATTTTGTGTGCTTTGCTACAAACGTTTGTAATTGATTTTATCTATTTGTATTGCTATAGCACACATTGTGTACTAGTCTTTCAATAACTGCCTTAAGAAACAGTAAATGCATAAAAATTTTGATTTCTTCTCTTCAGAACCCATCTATAAGACATCTTGTGCTTTGACTGTTCATGCAATTGGGCGATACAGCCCTGAGGTATTGAAGAACCATGCCAAAGAAGTTCTGCCATTAGCATTTTTAGGCATGCACGAAATTGCTGATGAAGAGAAATCTGAAAAAGAAGAATGTAACTTATGGACTGAAGTGTGGCAGGAAAATGTACCTGGTTAGTAAACAGTGCCTACGAATTAAACCTGCTTCTTTGGTACCACAGCTGGAATGTCTTACCTCGTTTATGCATAAATTCCTTTATAGTTATGTTCTCAGGACTTTAACAGCACATCCAATTGATTTTAAACCAAACCAGATTTCTCAGTTTGCAAGGTTGGGACTTCGAATTCTTGTCTTTGACTCACTGCTGCCCATGTGAGAGAAGATAAACTGTGTTTATGCAAAGTAGAGCTTTATTGTAGTTGATAGTGGGAACATGATTTAGTGTTGCTTAGAATATTATTTTAGAGTAGTATTTCTCAGAGTACTTTTTATCTTGACACACATTTATGGATGATGATAATGTGTATGACACCTACCTGGGAGTATACCCAAGATCATAAAGTCCTACTTTTTAAAAGAAGTCATATCACCCACTCACACACTGTCTCTCCCTTTGAGAGTGATGTATCAACAGTCACTGACTTAGACTGCTTTTTTTTTCAGATTTCAAAAACTCAGCTTCTCCTGCTCTTTAGTGCTGGGAATTGAACTCAGGCCCTTCACACTGAGCTACATACCCAGGTCCCCCCTCACCCCTTTTAAATTTTCAGACTGAGTCTTGCTGAGTTGCCCAGGCAAAGCTTGAATTTGTGATCTTCCTACCTCAGCATCCAACAGTGCTGCTGTTAGAGGTGTGCACAACCATGCCCAGATAATTTTTCTTATTACTTAAGAAATGTTTTAACTTTTCTTTATTTTGACATAGGATCTTTTGGAGGCATTCGATTATACCTGCCAGAGTTGATTACCATCATGCAGAAGGCTTTACAATCGCAGTCCTGGAAGATGAAAGCCCAGGGTGCAATTGCCATGGCATCAGTTGCAAAGCAAACAAGCTCTTTAGTGCCTCCATATCTGGGAATGATACTGAATGCTTTGCTGCAGGGCCTGGCTGGAAGAACGTGGGCAGGAAAGGTAAAGAAAACATTAATGCCCAGTTAAATTAAGGTATCTTTAAAAGTAGTATGAATTCATCTTTCATTTCTGTAAAAATAATGAATCTGGTTTGGTGTAGATAGATTATTTTTGTGAGCTATGTTTCCAAGCCAGTGGGAGGCTTTCTGTAAACTTTGTGTGATTAACTATGATATCTCATCTCAAAGTATAGCATCATGTGTTTGAATAATGTACAATAATGGCAGAAGATTGATATTTTTATCATATTCAGCCTTTGAATTTAGCTCTTAAACCAACTTGTCACTGTTTTGCATGGAGAGGTCAGGGTTTGGCATATGCAAAATTGAGTAGAAAGGTGAACTGCTTCTAATTGTAGATCTGAAGTTGCCCATCTTAGAGGCTTGTGAATTAAAAACAGTTGTTTTTACACAAGGACTGTAGTAAAATAATGTTTAGAGGGCACTCAGTGGGGAACATGAGATTCTGGCAACATGCATTGGTTTTGTTTATTTTGTAAAGGTCACTAGTGGCCAGTGCAATATTGTAGAAATAGTACTGGACTGGAAATAAATCATAATCTTAATTCTGCTGATATTTTTTGATATTTCTGCTATATGATGTTGGTCAAATTAGTTCTCAGGCATTTATGAAATGGAGATGAAGATAATTATCCTGCATTCACAATTTGGGTTAAAAATTGATGTGTCAGTAAAGTATATTAAAGATAGATGAATTTTGTTAATTTTTATTGCCACAGTATGGAGAATGTGGCATGTTTAGGCTTCATGCTGTTCCTTTTTTCAACCCCTTAGGAAGAACTATTGAAAGCTATTGCCTGTGTGGTGACAGCTTGCAGGTAAGTAGTCTTTTAATGAAGATGCTACTTCCTAAACCAAACCCGGAAATTGCAGCCATTATTAACCATTTTGATGGTTTTCTGTGAATCCTATAGTGCAGAGCTGGAAAAGTCTGTGCCCAATCAACCCAGCACAAATGAAATTCTTCAAGCTGTTCTGAAGGAGTGTTGCCGGGAGAACCTCAAATACAAGATTGTAGCAATCAGCTGTGCAGCTGATGTTTTGAAGGCCACCAAAGAAGACAGATTCCAGGAGTTTTCTAACATTGTCATACCTCTTATCAAAAAGGTAATGTTTACCTATAAGGTCTGGTTTACACTTAAAAAAAGTTAAAAAGATTTTTATGTCCTGATTGCATGTTTTATTAGGATTAGTTTAGCTGTAAGTAGCAGAAAATCCCAAAATATTATAGCCTCAAACAAAATAGAAGTTTGTCTCTCACCTAATAGGTGGGAGTCTCACAAGGTCTTCAGGAATTCTGGTTCTTTTTTTTTTTTTTTTCTGAGATGAGGTCTCATGATGTAGCTCAGATTGTCCTTGAACTCATTTTGTAGCCCAGACTGGCCTTCAACTTGAGGCAACCCTCCTGCCTCAGCCTCCTGAATGCTGGGATTACAGGTTGCACCATCATGCCTGGCTAGGGTTTCTGGTTGTTATAAGCCTCTGTCTCTGCCATCGCAAGAGTATGACCATCATCTTCATGGTCCATGAGGTGTCTGTTCAGGCAGATGGCGGAGAAGATGAAGTAAGGAAGAGAAATCATAGTGGACAAGTCATTTCTCTTCTAAGAAGTTTTGGAAACTGCCACATGGCACTTTTACTTATGTCCTATTGGCCAGTACTTAGCCACATTCACATACCTGGCAGCAGATAAAGCTAGGAAAGATAGCTTTCATTCTGGATGTCTGTTTTCCCTCCATAGGAAAGTAGATTTGTGGTGAATCAACAGTTTTTGTCAAAATGGGCTGTCTCGCAAGCATGTGCAGTCCTCTCTCCTTGGTCATCCTAGAGCGAAGACAAGGAGCCTCACATGTCATGTGGATTGCCTCTGCATTATACTAAGACTAGTTTTAATGGGAAAATGAAGTACATTTTTAAAAGTTGGGTACTAAAGAGATTTTTGTTTACCTGTTTATTTGTGAGATCTGAATATTTTGAATAGCATATCTTTTTATATCTTGTGCTGCTGCTAATTGGCAATTGTTTTCTTTCAGTAATAACAGTGTAATTTCTGTTACATAATGATAGCAACAGATTTGGGATACTTGTGTTTTAAATTGACTGTATCACCAGATAGCTGGATGAGTTACTTTTGGACTTTTTCCTGGTTTATCAAGAAAGTTTTGGTTTACATCAGTACCAAATTCTTTCCATCTTTAATTCTGTGATTCTGATGTAGGTCTTTTTAGGTTGTACTCAAGACACTACATATACAGTATTTTTCTGCTTTTATTTACAGTTTCTTTTAAAATATTCTCCAGATTATTAGAGATGTAGTATTTCTATTAAAGTTCTTGTTAGAAATAGAAAAACTTATGTAAGGAATTTATTATTTAGTTCTAAGCCAATATCTCCTTTGTTACCCTGGTTGCTTTAATATTGTAACTTGGAATCCCAATATTTTAAATTTTGTTTTCCTGTTGTTTGAAATGTCTTAGAACTCGCTTGAAAGCATGGGGGTCCGGTCACCTAAAACTGAAGATGAGAATGAGAAGGAACAGGAGCTGCAGCTGGAGTCTCTGCTGGGTGCCTTTGAAAGTCTGGGCAAAGCCTGGCCTCGGAGTGAGGAGACCCAACGTAAGTACCAGAACCTGCATTTGGAGAAATGCTGTAACCAGGGATTACTTAATAAGAGCATAGATTTTCTGTATGGCAGATTGTTGTTTCTTGGAGAGCCTGATTGATTAATAGTAAGAATTATTCAATATAAATTTTACTCCTGCATCAGCAAATAATCTCACCAATCATTATATTACTTTATTAGGGTTACTGAAAGACAGTATCACAGAATGGGTGGCTTAAACAACAAAAACTTGTTTTCTCACAATTCTGGAGAAGTCTGAGATCAAGATGTTGACAAAGTTGATTTCTTCTAAGGCTTTTCTCCTTGGCTTATGAATGGCTTTTCAGAGGGCTTCTCTCTGAGTCTCTTTCCTGTTTTCTTCCTGTGAGGAAATCAGTCATATTGGGCTAGGACCCACTTATACAACCTTCTTAAAGAGTGTATCTTTTAATACAGTCACATTCTTAGGTGTGAGGGTTTAGGACTTCCAACATGAGAATTTGGGGTGACATAGTTTAGTCTGTAATAATCATGAGACATTTTATACAGATAGTTTGACTATAAAATTTTTCTGTTAGTCTTTATGATCATAGCCCCACTCTGAAGAATTCATAGCATTAATTAGTGGAATCTCTTCAATTTAAAAATGAATGGGCTTGCTGCCAGGTCTTCAGTAATCAAATCAAGTCTGTTTCATTTAGAAACTAATGGCTGAGAGATTTTTGGAATTGAGCATGTATTTCCAAAAGATTAGATAACAGTAAACCTTGATCATTGGACCAGGTTGCAGTTAGTGTGGAGTCTTTTAATAGGGCCTTAAACTTGGGCTGATGCTACTCTTTTTTTTTTTGCCTTGTTCTAGGTCTATACTGTGTGTTACTGAACATTTCATTATTCTCAAACATTGTAAAAATCATTGTTGATTATTCATCATTTATGTATCTAAACCCATACAGGGCTTTCTTTGAGCCCATGGTTCTTTGGGTGAAATTATGTTTTCCTGTGTATAAAGTATACTATGTATAGGAAGGAATTCTTCAGAAGATAGTGTATAAACTTGTAGTGGTGTTATTATTTTTTCTTTCTTTCTTTTTAAAATTTTTTCTGATATTTTTATTCTCTTTTTGGTATATGACCCTATGAATAGGCAGAAACAATAACACAGTGGTTCAGATATAATTATTTAATAATTACACATATACAGGTATTAGTGGATTATGTTCACATGTTGTTTTCCTTGTACTGAATTGTAAACCTTGAAATTTGAATACCTTTGTGCCTAAATCAATATTGTCCTGCTTTCTTCTCTTGAGATCATTATGGCAATAGATTCTAATTTAGCTGAAGGTGCAGAAATATTTTACTAGATTAGCAATTTTGGGAAAAGCAAAAATAGATGTTTCAATTAACTCCGAAATTTTTCCTTTCTAAATGTACACATATTAGATGGTTTTAGAGCAGTGGTTTGCTCAACCATGATTTTCCTGAGGATGAGCCAAAAACATTTTTGTATTATTTACATTGCCTCCTGTATTTATACATCTGGGCCAGTTTAAAATAACCTTGGAAACAATTGAACTGCTGTTTTTTTTGTATTATGTTTTATAGACTGTAGTGGAAGTCTGCTTATTTAATACCATTAGGACTGTATTGCTAATAGCTAAGGAAAGTTAAAATAGGAAATTAAGGAAGCTGTAACACAAAGTGAGTGTTTTTACTAGAAGACACAGATATGTACATTTGTTTGCCAGCTATTGAGCAGAACCCAAGGCCTTCCTTTTAGAATTTTAACTGTTGCACACTGGCTTTTCACATATATCTTACTCATAATGCATCATCTTCAATTTCTGATTTTTGCTGCTTTAAAATAGAGAAATTACAAACTTTTATGAAGCAATTCCAGTGCAGAATTCTAGATTTCTACTTCTTCCCCTCATATTTACATTGAGTTCTGCTAAATTTTATAGCATTTGAAAAATAACTCCTTTGTTGTATTTAATATTTCTGATTCATCAGTTGGCATAATATTAATTATGTAATTATAATAGCTGTTCCATCTGTCTTAACAGATTTGTATTAAAGGACTGTTGACTCTTGATAAACTTAGTTTGCAGAAGCTTGTCAATGTCTAGAGGGCGCTCCACAGTCCTGTTTTCTTTGTTGTCATTCAGCAAGTTTTAAAGGGAAAGGGGAGGGGGTTAAGTTTCTGTGTTGGTTCAGTGGAGGATGATAGTAATTTGAAAGCAAAAATTTATGAGCAGTTAAATTTTGTGTTGAAGAGGGTTCTGATCAAGGAAATTTGTTTGGAAATTGGACACAAACCATGCTGAAGTTGATTTTGTAAATTTCATGGCTTTAATTAAAGGCTTTATTGTTCTCCCACCCCCATATACTGTTTTCTGTTTTCTTCTCCTGGTCTTCTCTTTCTTCATCCCTCTGTCTCTTATACTGCCTGTCCTTCTGTCCCTTATTTGTTCTTCCTTGCTTTTTCATATACTTTCTTCTACTTTGTCTTTTCCCAGGCTGTTATCGTCAGGAATTGTGCAAACTGATGTGTGAACGGCTAAAACTCAGCACGTGGAAAGTGCAGCTAGGCGTCCTCCAGTCAATGAATGCCTTTTTTCAGGGGTAATTTGCTTCATGGTTTAGATTTCTCCCTTCCCCTACTAGTGTTCTATATATAATGGAATTCTTATAAATTTCTAAGCTAGTTGCTTAAGTGGCATGGTAAAATGATGCATACATATAGAAATTGTTTTATCTTGCTTTTTGATTTGTACAGGTTAATGCTTCTGGAAGAAGAACATGCAGATCCTGAGGCTTTGGCTGAAATTCTCCTTGAAACTTGTAAATCAATCACATATTCTTTAGGTGAGTATAGTAAAGTGAAATTGACAAGGAGTCCAAATTTTAACTAACCTGAGTTTCAGATATTCCCTGTCTAGTCCTAGGAGCTAAATTTCTAGAATAATTACTGAATTATCCTACTTAGTATATTCCATATGCTTTCTTAAACTGGAATATTTTAATTTGAAATTATAATAGGATTTTAGCACTTAGGTTAAATCTTTGTGGCAGGCATTTAAAACATTTTTTTAAAAATTTGGAAATGATTTCAAAGTTACAGAACAGTTGCAATAATAGTTCACGTAATATCTGTATACACTTTACCTAGAGTTAAATATTAACATTTTTTCCCATTTGTTTTATCCTGTGGATTTCTAGATACATGTTTTTTCCCTGTACCATTTGAAAGTATATTACTTACATCATGCCCCTTTATTCCTAAATTCTTCAGTGTGCATTCTTTTATATAACCATTGTACAGTTGTAGAATATAGATGATATAGATGCAATATTTCCTTTTTTTGTTTTTGTTTGTTTGTTTGTTTTTTGAGACAGGGTCTCACTATGTAGTCTAGAGTGGCTTTGAATTCTCTGTGTAGCCCAGTTTGGGCTTGAAATCACTGTGATTGTCCTACCTCAGCCTCCTGAGTCCTGGGATTGCAGCAATATTTTCTTACCAAATTTTTACCACTGATACTCATTTTTTTTTCCCTAGTTAAATCAGTAATGTTTTTTATAAGCTTTTCCCCCTCTCCTCCCTTCCATTAAGAAAGCCAGCCCAAGATCATTTATTGCATTTAGTTGTCATTTTTTTAATTCTTCTTTAACCTGGACACCTCAGCATTTCTTTCTCTCCTATGACATTGAAGATTTTGAAGAATAAAGTCTCCCTGACTCCTTTTTTTTTGAAAAACAATACTCCTCATTCCTTGTCTGTCTCACATTTCCTCATAATTAGATTTAGTTTATGCATTCATAGTTGGGATTTTACATAACGTATTGTTTTTCCTCACATCAATAGCTACAATGTCCATTTATCTTGATTTGTGACATTAATTTTGATTACCTGGCCAAGGTGCTGTCATTCTCTGCTGCAGTTTCTATTTTTCTCCTTGTGTTTAATAAGCAGCCTGTGAGAACATACTTTAAAACCAAATAGTGTCCTCTTCAAAACTGCAAAACTGTAAAACTGTGGCTAGTAAGCAGTTTGTGAGAAGACTTTCTAAGACTATATAAATACTTCTCATTTTCAGTATTTCTTCTCTAGATTTAGCATTAACATTCATAATTCTTCTCTGAACCATTTTTTTCTAAGATGATTTTTCACCTGTAGTACTTTCTCCACATTTACCATTTGGGAGTTGATATTGTATTGCATGCAAGATTCTTTTTTCTCCCTATATGGCATTCTTTCCATTTCCCCCAACTCCCAGTGATTTATAATTTTTTGTTTTTATTACTTAAATTGCCCCAGATTTAGCTAGTGGAAGCCCCTTTGGGGTGACTCCTCTGTTTATTGGGCAGATCGTGTTATTCCTTATAACACTTTTTCACTATTCTGTTTGGTTGTTAACTATTTTGGTAGACAGTTTCCCTGTGCACCAGGTGTAGTGTCAGAGAGTGGATACAAGGGAAGCATGTTACAGTTGCAATTCTTGGAGGTAGCATGCTTTTATGGGAAAGCTGGCAGCTAACAAACTTGTCTTCAGGGTTCCAGATATCCTTGAGTTGGCTTAAACACTGGGTTGTACAATGTTTTTTGGTAAAATTAGAATCATCGTGCAAATTTAAAGATCTTTCTTAGGTTTGATGTGATGAGGACCATGTTTGATGATGACATATTTGAGATAGTGCCTTTTGATCTCCAAAACAAGTCTTTTAAATACTGCCATTTGTTTGGTGATTGGTATATTTGGCACAAGCCTTCTGAAGCAAGGAATGTGGATACATAGCACATTTTAAGTATTTGACAATAATTAGTAGAGGGCAGTTTACTTAAAACAAAAACTAGATATATCTTTCCATGGAGGTATAACTTTGAACATCTTTCTTGCAGTACTATTAATTTAATCTTAGAAGTTCTGTCTTTAAAGCACACATATGAACTGTCTGATTTTCTTCTTAGAAAATAAGACCTACTCATCTGTGAGAACAGAAGCTTTATCTGTGATAGAATTACTACTTAAAAGACTTGAAGGTGAGTTTTTGATAGTTCTGATCAGGGGACCAGCAAACTGGGGTACTTTATGGGATACATTTTATTTTATTTTTTATTTTTTTGGTACTGGGGATACCTTGCACTTGCAAGCCAGGCACCAGAACCACTGAGCTAAATCCCCGGCCCTGGCATACATTTTAGAAATGTTTTGTTTTCTGTTTTTTTGCTTATTCTCTAAATTACAAATTAATATATGTGCACATGAAAGTAGAAATGCAAAGCTAGGCTGGACATAGTGGCACATACCTGTGATCCTAGCACTTGGGAAGCTGAGACAGGAGGATCGCTGCAAGTTCAAGGCCAGCCTGGACTACATAGTGAGACCCTGTCTCAAAAAAAAAAAAATGCAAAGCTAAAACTATTAAATTTTAAGTACTTAAATTTGGTACTTTTAATTTATGTACTTCTAATATACTATAAAGCTATAGTTATCTCAGAATTTAAAATAAAATTTTTGTTTTTGTGATGAATTCTGACTCAGTTTTGCTTAATTAAAAGAAATGATTAACAGTACCATAGTAGAGGTTATTGTATACATGTAAATAAACAGAATAATACACTGGAAAGAGAATTGAGAACTATTTTAACAGTGACCTACTTGAATCATCAGATTTGATAGTAGGGTTTTAATTTTAGTCCTGCCTCCCCTCATCTTTCTTTTTTTAAAAAAGCTTCATCAAGAAGCAGATTTCTTTTAATGATCTTGTGTAACATTGGTAAATGAAAACTACTAGAGCCTTCTTCAGTGGTTGTATCTGTCATTAATTTTAGGAAGTATGTTTTCTTTTTTCCTCTTTTTGAAAAAATTGTATTAACCTCATGAGTTAAGATACAAAAGATAAAGAGTTTTCTCCACAATGTTTTATATTTTCTATTTTCACTACCCTCTCATTTAATTGTTTTTGTTTTGTTGTTTTTTGAGACAGGGTTTCCTATGTAGTTCAGGCTGGCCTTGAACTCTCGGGAGTCCTTCAGCCTTCCAAGTGCTGGGATTACAGGTGTGCACCACACACCTGGCACCTCTTTCAACAATTGAAATACCTCTCCTAGGTTTCCATAAACACATATTACCTTTTTTTTCTTATTAAAGTAAAAGAGCTAGGCACTGAATTCTCAGTTTGCCAGATGCATCCAGTACTAATATAATGTAGATTATATTCTATGAGCATACGTGATAATGTATTCTAAGTGCAGGTAAAAGGTTAAATAACTTGCTTGAAGCCATATCACTGAAAAGTGGCAGAGCCTCATAAACAAGATGTAGGTTTTGATACATTTTCTTATTTTCTAAAATTTTCAGTACATATGTAATTCTTTAATGGTTACCTTAAAGTAGAGAATGATAAAATGTTTACTTAAACTGATCTTACAATTACAAAATTACATGTTGCAAGACTTTTTTTTTTTACTGCATCTTTGTTGTAACTGAAATAACATTTTTTTTTGCTACTGTGTGCCCTGCTTTGATATTTCCTTCTTCCCACTTTGCTGCAGTGTTCATTTCTCTCCATCCCCCTTACACTAGGGGAAGAGGATGGAACTTCCTGATATGCTTCAGGCTATTGTCAATAATTAGGTTTTGAGAGACCTTAGTGAACCTGTAATTATTATGCACTGATTTGTTTTAAAAGATTTGCTTTATGGTTATTTGGGGGACAGTATATATGGAGGGAAAGTAGGTGTTTTTTTTTTCCTTGCTTGTTCTATAAGGATTCTTTGGCTTTTTTTTTTCTTTTCCCATTTAGAATCTAAACAGTGGGAGAGTTTGACGTCTGAATGCAGAGTACTCCTGATTGAGTCTTTAGCCACTATGGAAACAGACAGCAGACCCGAGCTGCAGGAGAAAGCATCATTACTGAAGAAAACACTTGAAAATCTGTAATAAATTAGAAGGGGATGAAACAAACAAGTACCGTGTTCACTGGGGGTTGAAATGATGTTATTCTTTAAAAAACCAAGTGGGGAAAAGTAAAGATTAATCTGTAGCATGCATCATTCCTTGGCTGAAATAAAAAAAAAAGCCTTAAATTTTGTTCCTTATTAGCTTTATTTTACTTGATGTTTTTAAAGTTTTAAAGCGTGTGGCCTAAGTGGATGGAACCTTTGGTGGTTGAGAGGTGGTTGTAAATGAGACTGGCAGAAACAGTTGCTAAAAAAATTAAAGCTGTTATTAAAGAAATTAATAGATAAATTTGCAGAGCAAGCTGGATAAACATCTTAGAACTGCATCCAAGATAAAGTTACTTCAAGAAGGGACCCTATAAATCACTTACTTTAACTTCCTCTGACACCTGAAGAAATGGGGTTGTTGATGACATCACTTCCTTTCTGAAGCTTGTGCCAAGGTCAGACCCACGGGTTTAATGTTCTGCCCAGTACACTTTGTTTTATAACATATGCCAGATCAGTGCTGGTATCAGCCTGTACCAGAAACTCCCAAGATGAGGCACATTTAGTGCAGTGGTGGCAAACCTATGGCACATGTGTTACTGTGTTTTTCTTTTCTTTTTTTTTCCAGTACCAGGGATCGAACTCAGGAATTTGTGCTTGCAAGGCAGGTGCGGTGCCACTGAGCTAAATCCCTGGCCCCTTATGTTTTTCTTTTAAGACAAAGGATGTTAATGTATGAGTTTTCTCTAAACTAAGACCTTATTATTTAGGTTTATTGCAGAGTTGGTACTTTGCGATAAATACATGGGTTTTAATTTGGGCCCTTGGTCTCTAAAAGGTTCACCATCACTGATTTAGGGTGATATACAGTAGTCCTTATATCAGAACTAAACTGACTTTTATTGAATTCTTAAAAGTAAAACTGAACATTGTTTAATCTGATTTGTCCGTCCCACAGCCACTGGATTGCATATGACCCTGGACAGCAAGTAATGGAGCCCCACTAGATCATGATACAAAGTTACAGTGTTATTCTGTGATTTTTTTTCATGACCTCATTGCATGGTGCTCGGGTGCATACTGCATGAGTGATAAAGGAATGAATGTTATGTATGGAGTGTGCAGTGCAGTGCTAACTCTGCCTCCTGCACCTGCCACACTTGGTCCGATGAAAAGAAACCTACATGCATCAGATGTTAAAACTTAGCAAGTAAAACACAGTGATGGCCAATAATAATATTTCAACCTACCTACACGTGTATGTACCTATGAAATCAGACATTTATTGTTATTAAGCAGATATGTAAGTTTTCTTATTTAATAAACTTGGGCTTCTTTTATTTCATAAAATAGTTAAATAAATTTAACATTTTGTTACATATATGTCAGCCATATCATATTATATGTGGTCCATGACAATTCTTTACTCAGTAGGAGTCCAGGTAAGCCAAAAAGTTGTACACCAGTGATTTAGATGGTTAACTTTTAGAAAGTGATTGTTCAGCTCTTTACAAGTTGAGAGGACAGATTTGGTCTCCATATAATACTGATTGAAGTCCTTTTACAGGCAGATGAAAGTTGATTAGGACAAGATTGCTCTGTTTGTATCTGTAGTTACATATTTTGCAAAACCCAAACCAACAAAAATGAAGTTGCAGACTACGACCGTTTATAACTGCAAAACTGTAACAACACTTAAAATTTTCTACTCATTTTTGTGCTAATAGTATGACTGTGAAGTAAGAGGAAAACCTTTTAATTAGCCATCTGGGAATTAGTTCTTTTAAAATGCCTTTTCTCAAAATAGCATGATACCACTCCAAGTAAATAGTTACAGCCAGGGCTTCTTTCCTTTCTTCTGCTATTCATTCCCCTGCCAAAGGGCGTACGTAAGTTTAACCTAAGTGTTTAGGGTGAGCGGAGAGCACTTTAGCTTGTCTTAGATTCCAGAGCACAAGATTGATTTACATTCAATACTGTCCTTTTATTGTCATTAGCATCAAGTCTCCATTGATCAAACTATTTCAGAAATTTTAGAATGTAATTCGTAATAAAAATAACCTTTTATATCATGACCTGAATAATTTGTGTGCATGAATGTATGTATGTCTGAATATAAAGTATTTAAAATAAATGTTTCGTGAAATAACACATAGTTACTATGTGTGATAGCCTTTGAGGTGTTGGGTTATTTATTTTTTATTTTTTTTGGTTTTTTGAGACAAGGTCTCACTTTGGTTTTTTGAGACAAGGTTTTTTGAGACAAGGTCTCAGCAGTTCAGGCTGGCCTTGAACTCATTATATATCCAAGGCTGGCCTCAAACTCACAGTGATCCTCCTGTCTCAGCCTCCCAAGTCCTGGGATTACAGGCATGTGCCACTGTGCCTGGCTATGTGTGATACACTGATCTCCATCTCTCTCTTTCCATGGTAAGTGTTCTTCAGACCTACTAATAAGTTCAGTTCCTGACCACAAGTGTGTTGCTACTAAGTTTGGAAAACACTGCCATAGGTGATTCCTAAACTTGCCAGTGTATGCTGTTTGGAATTGTTTCTGACCAGAAAGTTTACAAATAAAAATTTTAGTGTTTATTACCAAAATCCTTTTTGCTGATATCTATCTATGGTTGTGAGTTTTTGTACCATTGTGAATTTTAAGGAAACTATCACAGACTTCCATTTGAAAATGGCTTAATATCTTTAGATGTTCTTCAGAAAGCTACGGCCTTGGGCCTGGGATTTAGCTCAGTGGTTCTGCCACCTGCCTTACAAGTGCAAGGTCCCAAGTTTGATCCCTGGTACCAAAAAAAAAAAAACCTCGGAAAATTTAAAAAAATAAGAACCAAAATACTCATGTAAAGGTACAAGATCCCAATGATGAATGTAACTGTATTTTATACCTAAAATGTACCAATAAACAATGGAAAAAAATTTAAAAAAAGAAAGCTATGGCCTTTCAGGACTTGATGTTTTCCAGATAATTATTTTCCTTCTAAGTGTCTTCCTTTCATTTACGGTAACCAGGATACTCGTGATTGCCAGGAATGCAGTGTATGTTCAGAGTATAAGGGCCAGATTTGTGTGCTTTATCTATAGCGAGTGTTAAAACCTCATCAAATTGTGCTTTTAAATTAAAAGGATCATTTATTTTCTGTGTTTGACACTAATGGGAAAAAATTTTACAATTTGAAATACTATTAAAATGGAAAAATGAATTTTATATATACACACACAGAGGTTATATATTAAACATCTCATGAAAATGAGCTGTTAACCCTTGAAGAAATGCCATGGGGCATAAATTACTCTAAAGAACATTCACTTTATAGATGCTTATGTTAGATCAACAAGAAACAAGCAATACAGAGAATGTGACCAAAAATAATCTGAAAAAATGGGTGCCACCGTGGCTACAAAAAAGCCAAATGTGTTATAACATTTTGTGCACTTTGCACAAATCAGCTGCCTTCATGTATTAAATGTCTTAAAGATTCATAAGTTCCTTTTTTTTTTTTTTTTTTTTTGGACTGGGGATTGAACTCCGGACCTTGCACTTGGAAGGCAGGCGGTGGAACCACTGAGCTAAATCCCTAGCCTCTTAAATTTCTTTAATGAAATAAGTTGGTTGATTATTGTGCTAATTTTTTAGTTGGTATGACTAGTATTAATACTTATATTTGGGCAGTAAATCAGTTCAAGCAATTAAATAGATTTGGTACACTTACAGACTTTTTATTTTATTAGTGAAATGGATAAAAGTGACTAGGTCTGTTTGTACCACCGGTGGTACATACCACCTGATAGGATAGTCATGCATGTGCCACCAGTGGTTCAAGCTGGTGGGAACGTGTTAGGGATTTTATTATTTAATACTGGAAATTTCTCTTGGTGCTGAGAGTGGTGCTAAGATTTTGGACCCTTAGTGCTGTTGAATTATATTTCTTTTAACTTTCTAAGTACATTTCTATTTACATAATTAATACTTTCATCTTGACCAACGAAATGATTTGCACAACTTAGTACTGCTAAGTTGTTTTACAGTGCAGCTTATGTTTGATATGTATGCATTTGTTTAAAAGGATTAATAATTTGTACAGTGTCGGTGGTGAACATTTGTAAAAGTACCCATGCATGTATCATGAATTATCATTCTCCAAAGCTTCCTGGAACAGATTTTAATTATATCCTCCCTATAAATTGTGCTGTTTGTCTTACAAATAACTTATTTGTAGGGTCTATTGCTGAATTCCATAATTCTGGCTTTAGTGTACTAGCTATGTCTTAAAATTTTTATTGATATGTGGAAAAGGAAATACCTAAATGTGGCAATTGGAAATAACCATAAAAGTTGTATAAAATTATAGTTTTGGTGATAAGTTGCAATGAATGTTTGTGTCTATTGTAGCTCTCAGAGTGTCTGCCTATAACACAGACTCCTTGCACAAGACTACCACCAAATCCTTATTTCTTTGCTTTTCTATCTTTTACATGTATTTCCTAATAAGAAAAAAGGAATAAAGATAGGACTTACTGGTCTTCTAGTAGTAGTACATTATGTGAACAGTCTGTGTTTTGTGAGACATTTCTACCTGTTGCTGCCAAAATACATTCATGCTGCTTAAGTCCAGGGAGTTGTTAACACTCACTGTAATGTACAAACTGTTGTTGAATGTATGAATATATAAAATATTTTTGTATTTTCTATGTGATATCTTTACAGAATCTGTAGTGTATACTCAGCTGGCTAAGCATGTAGTAGACTTCCTTGAAAATCAGGAAAAAATACCCAAGAAGATTTTAAATGGTAAATAAAATTTGTGTTCTTTTGAAGTAATGCATTAATTTTTACCAGTTACCTAGGAAAAATTTCAGTGACGAAGGCATGAAGTAGTTATACTTGAATAAAAGGCCTTGCTGCCTGCCATACTCTGAGATAACTCTGGTTATTTAGTAAGTAGAAATTGCTGGTTTAGGCATCAAGAGTTCCAAGGCAAACCAGAAACAACTAACATCAATCAACTGCTCTCAGATATTTGGAGGAACATTGTCACTGAAGAATTTGATTTTCCAATAAAAGTAATTTCATATGACCAAGTAAAAACAATAAGCAGTTCTCCTTTTGACCAAGATTAATATACATGGCTATGGACATAAAATGTCAAAGGTCTAGGCACATCCTGTACTGTAAATTATTAAGCAAATTTAAGGTGTGGAAGATACATTTGGAAGTAACGATTATTCCCTGGTAGCAGCCAGCAGATCTAAGATAGTCCCTCCTAAAATACCTTTCTTATGGCTTTCAAGCAGATTTCAAGTAGATTGTTTGGAATAACAGTTTTTTAAAGTGGTAAAATCATAATGTTACAAAAATTTAAATAACCATCCTTTCAAACAGTGTTTATAGAAACTTAATTCACCTTTGAAAATTATTTTTCTTTTATGTTTAGGTAGCATTGATAATGCCTTCATTAAAAAGTACAAAGTCCAGTGAGAAAACACTTACTGGGAATATTGTTTTTAATTAGTCATGAAAAGAGTAATTTAAAATCAGTGTTGGGTATTAGTGGTTAGAAATATAATTCTTAAGCTCTTGATTCCAGACGAATCTTCAAATACAAACTCTTATAACAATTGAAGCATTTTTCATTAACTTTTATTTTAGCATTGTGAAGATGTCACACTGTTTCTAGCCTCCAGGATTTCTAATATGCTATCTGTAAACATTCATATTGTTTCCTTGGATGTGATGTGTAACTTTCCTTTTTTTGCCTTCATGATTTACTTTAGTTTTCAATTTCAGCACTTTAATATACCTAGGTATAGTTTTCTTTGTATCCATCCTGTTTAGGTTTTGCTTAGTTTTTAAATTTTTGAAATATATGCATTTACCATATTAGGAATTTTATTATTTTTGCTTTTTAAAAAAACTTAAATATATTCTGTGCCATTTCCTTCCTTTCCTCTGGAACTCCAATTAAAACTGTTAGATAATTTTTTTTTCTACAGGTATCAGCTATTTAATAAAAATCTGTCCTTAAGTTCACTGTCTGTACCATATCCTTTCTGATACTAAGGCCCATCCTGTGAACATTCTTTTAGGTAGTTGAGTTTTTCAGTTCTGGAAGTTCCATTTAATTCTTTTTAAAAATATTTTTAAATTTTTCTGATATTCTAATCTTTTCATTTACAATTTTTTTAAAAAGTTTGCAGCATGACTATAGTAACTGCATTTAAGTTCATGTCTGATATTTATATATCTGGATCATTTTAGATTTGATCTTTGTTGCTTGCCATCCTCACAATCCCATTGTTTCTTTAGGATATCCAGTGTTTGGGGATTGTATCCAGGACATTGAAAATGTTATATTGTGGAGACTATTACTCCAAAGAGTTCCTTTTCTTTTAACAGACAACATGGTTAGATTTAGAATACAAACTGTCACAGCTGAGCTGTTTATCATGGACATTAGATATTCAGAGGGATATTCAGAGGTCAGTCAGACTTGCACAGTTTGCACATAGAAACTCAGGTTCCTCTTCTCTGCCTCTTTTCTTTCCAGAATTCTCCCCTTTTTGTCACTGGCTCTGCCTCCCTATGGTCAGAAAGATGGTGATTCTCAGGAGAGTTTTGGGTGGTGTGTGCTGCATACACTTTGTGATGCCTTTCATCCTTAGTACAAAGCCCCCAGACCAGGAAACATCCTGTGTTGGCCCCATCCATATTTTGGCTCTCCAAAATCTGCCTGGCTTTGTGGCCTCCCAGGACCCTTAAGAGAGTTGTTTTGTTTTGTTTTGGTATTTTGTCCAGTGCTTATAGTTGTTATACATAGATCAGTGTCTTGGGAAGTTACCCCACCATATTGGAAGTAGAATTTGAGAATATTTATTTTTTTAAAATTACACAAAACATTTTTACCCATATGGTTGTGCTTACAGGTATTTACCCAAGTGAACTGAAAATGTCCACGCCAAATCTACACACAGGTGTTTATGGCAACTTTATTCATAATTGCCCAAATTTAGACACAACCAAGGTGTCTTTCAGTACATGAATGATACATAAACTGGTACATCCAGACATAGAACATTATTCAGTGCTGAAAAGAAATGTGATACCAAGCCACAAAAAAAAAGATGGAAGAAAATTAAATGCATATTACTCAGTGAAAGAAGCTAATCTGAAAGGGATACATAATGACTCTTAACTATATGACATTTTGGAAAAGGCTAAACTTTGATAAAAGTAAAAAGATCAGTGTGTTGCTAAAGGTTAGGGTGGAGGGAAGAATAGGCAAAGTACAGAGGATTTCTAGGGCAGTGAAAATACTATGTGATACTTTAGTTATAAATGTCATACATTTGTTCAGGCCGATACGATGTAACCCAAGAGTGAAACTGTGGATTATGGATGTACATTAGTAAATTCAGTTGTAACAAAATACAAGATGTTGATGGAAAGATTGTGCATATGTGGGGCTGAGTGACTATACTCATACTTTAAACATTGCTATGAACCTAAAATTCCTCTAAAAATAATGCTTATTGAAAAATGTAAGATTTTATAGATTTATTTTAGATTGCAAAGGTCATAAGTACTTTTTGCACAAAGAACATTCTAGAGAAGAACGTGAAGATCACCTGTCTGCAACCATCCAATTATCTTAATATTTTGAGAGCTACCATTCCAGGAAAAATAACTATGAATGACAATAATGTAACAATAATGTAATGAAGGTGAGCCAGTCCCAGCAACTGGAAGGAACCTCCCACGCTCCTAGGGCAGAGAAGGTGAGCCGCGTGGGTGCCAGAAGCACTCCCCCCCCCCCCGTGGAAATGAGAAGGCACGTAAACAAGCCTCAAAAACAGACTTCTGGATCACCTACAGCAACCTCAAAAGGAAACGAGATGGAAAAATCTGATACTCAACCACCTGGACTCTGAACTGGCAACAAAAGAGGATCTGGGAAAAATGAAATCAGAAATAATTACTCAGATAACAGCAAAGATTTTGCTCATGGTGGAAGACATGATTAATAAATCTATAGAGGACACAGATAAAAAAATAGAGGATCTGAGGAACATGATGGAATCCCAACATAGGAAACAAATGGAATCCGTAAAACAGATGCAAACAGATTTGCAGGAGATTAAAAACTCCATCGAAAGTCTGCTCAGCAGAATGAACCAATGTGAGGATAGAATTTCAGATATAGAAGATAAGATTGCAAATAGTGACCAGGAAAAGAAAAATTGCTTTAAAATTGTAAAGGAACACGAGAAATCAATCCAGCAGCTGCTAGACGATGCAAAGAACAATAACATAAGACTGATTGGAGTCAGTGAAGAAACAGGAGAGAGTGCAGATGACATAAAAAAACTGTTCACAGAAGTGATGGCAGAAAACTTTCCAAAGAGGGGAAAAGAACTTGACATACAGATAAGTGAGGCATATAGGACTCCAGCTAGCCTTGATCAAAAAAAATCTACACACAGGCATATAATAGGATTCCAGAAATCCAACAGAAGAACAAAATTCTACAAGCAGTGAGAGAAAAGAAACAAATCACATACAAAGGAAAGCCCATCAGAATCACAGCAGACTTCTCAATGCAAACCCTCAAGGCAAGAGGAGCTTGGAGTGATGTATTTCAAGCCCTAAAGGAAAACAGTCTCCAACCCAGATTGATGTACCTTGCAAAACTATCTTTCAAAATTGATGGAGAAATAAGATACTTTCATGGTAAAGAGCACCTTAGGAACTTCATGAATACCAAACCGGCACTCCAAAAAATTTTGGACAATACCCTAGGAAAAGACAATGAGGATCACAACCCCAGGAAACCCAGCAGAATGAGTCCATTGGGTGTGACAAACGCAAAGGGGGAGAATCCAACAAAAAGAAAAAGTCATGACAAGGCTTTTAAAACTTTCTTCATCTCCCTATTGAGTGTATAATTCAATCTTGTTATTGTACTGATGAGTATTTTTCTGATTCTAGAGTTGCACACCTTTCCTTGTGCTATACTGTCTATTTATCATCTTATGTCTACTTTTTAATTGGGTTGTCTATTAATGAGCTGTAAGAGTTCTGTATATATTCTGGTCATAGGTTATATGCATTGTAAATATGGTCTGTTGAAGGACTACTTTTCATTGTAATGATGTCATTTAAAGTTCTAACTTTTGATGGAATCTCATTTATCAATTTTTTCTTTTATACATCATGTCTTTTGTATCCTAGGTAGTTCTTGCCTACCCTGAATTCATAAATATTTTCCCTTATAATTTCTTCTTAAAGTTTTATACTTTTAGGCTTTCATATTTAGGTTCATAGATCCCTTCAAGTTATTTTCATGTATGGAAATAAAGGGTTGAGGTTAATTTTTTATATACGGATACCAGGTGTTCTACTGCCATTTGCTGAAAACACTATCTCTTCCTTGGCTCTTGAATTGAGTTTATATTCTGTAAAATGCTAACGTTAAATAATCTTTCAAAACTCAGTGGACCATCTATGTGTGGTTCTATTTCTAGATTCTTTGTTTTATTCCAATGATCTATATGTTTTTCCTTACACCAACACTGCCTTGATTACTGTAGCTTTAGAAGAAGTCTTAAAATTAGGTACTAAATGTCTTCCAACACTGTTTTTGTCTTTTTTTTTTTAACTTTTCTAGGTCCTTTGTACTCCTACATAACTTTTAAATTTCAATATCCAATTCTTCATTTGTAGCATGTATTCACATACCTGAATTTTTATATATACCTTGTGTTTTCTAATCCTGCTAAATTCAAATACAAGTTCTCGGGGCTCCTAGAGATTTCTTAGTATTTATAAAGATTTTACTTCTACCTTGCCAATCCTATCCTAATTGTGTCATTTTATTGCCAGACTATTTTGGTTGGGCCTAGGTTTCAAAGTTCAATGGACAGATAAAGAGTAAGCATATCTGCCCTTGTTCCCCACCTTAGGGAGAAAGCATTGTATCTTCTCCATTTGTATAAGGTGTTTTTCCTGGAAGTAAGTATGAAGTACATGCCTTTGATCTGTTGAGAAGGTTCTGTTGTACTTCTAGTCTCCTGATAGCTTTTATCATGAACAGCTATAGAATTTAGTCCAATATTTTTTCTCCAACTAGTGACAGGATCATATGGCTTTTTCCTTTCCTCTGTTTAAATGATGACTTTTGGGGGTGGATCTTCCAATGCTGAACCAACACTGCCATCCCTATAACAAAACCACTTTCTACATCCTGCCAGATCTGACTTCTAATACTTTGTTTTGCTAAACAAATTTCTATCTATGTTCATACTTTTTTCTTCTATTATCTTTATCCAGTTTTAGGATTAGCACAATGTTGAGCTCCTAAAATGAGGGGAGAAGTGTTCCTTTTTTCTGCTTTAATTGTTTGATATAATTTATCAGTTAAAATGTCTGTGAGCCTGCTGTTGTCATATAGGTAAGTTTTCAAGCTAGGAATATACTTTCTTTAATAGGTGCTATTCAAATTTTATATTTCCTCCAGAGTTAGTTTCATTAATTTGTCTTCCAAGGTACTTCTTAGAAGTTGTCAAATTTATTTCAAAACAGATTTTTGTAATATGCTTTCTATATCCTTTTAAATTCTGTAAAATCTGTGGTAATGTCTCCTAGATCTTGATATTGTAATTTAAAGAATGTATAATTGATATTGTGTAATAGGAAGAAAAGGTCTAAAGGAGCAGGGGAAGTGGGAGGGGTTGGGGAAAGGAAAAAAGGGAAAAAATATGAGAAAAGAAAAAAAATGTAAACAAAGTCTTTGCAAATAGGGAAGGGTGGAGGGGGTGAAGGGAGGGCAGGGGAATGGGGAAAAACATAAGAACCAAGATACTAATGTAATGGTACAAGATCCCAATGATGAATGTAACTGTATTCTATACCTAAAATGTACCAATAAACTTAATGGGAAAAAAATAATGTAATAAATGGAATGCTGTTGTAATGTGAAAGTGATAAACATGGTTTTGTGACTTGTGTACTTACTATGAAATAGTTGTGTTAAACATTGAACCTGGTTGTTTTATGATTTCAAAATCCACTTAGGTCTGTGCCAGGGCTATGCATTATTTAAGTGCATAGCTTTTTTTTCCTTTCCTAATAAGGCTGTAATACACATCGTTGAATATTGAACTTTGAATATTTGTTCAGTTATTTCACTTGAATAATTGTTAGAAATGGAATTATCAAATGGGAAGTGAAAAGTCAAATGTTATTAAAGTGGATTGTGGCAGAAAGGGAAAAGGAATTAGTTTCTTAATTAACATTTTATTCTCTTTTTTTTGGTACTGGGGATCAATCTCAGGACCTTGCACTTGTGAGGCAGGCACAGGGCCACTGAGCTAAATCCTTGGACTGATGTTTGTTTTTTATGTAATTAAAATGATAATTGTGAAACTAAAAATCAAATGGTAGAACCCCTGCGTTGTATATACAGATATATAATATTTTTTAAAATGTAAAATGGGATATTAGACATGTTTTCTCATATCACCTCAATAGTTTTAGAAATAAAGGAGGTAAAATGTCAAATTGAATCCTATTGACTTAGATAATAAGCCTTATGAAAGTGTTTGAATTCCCAAGAATCATGTTCTCATGTCGCGGTCCGGCCGCAACCTGTCGAACAAGACCTGAGTGGGGACGTGAGGATTGAAAAAGAAGAAACAGAGAGACGGGAGGGCTCACAAAGACCGAGCGAGCAACTTTATTTTCACCTCTCTTTTATACATTCAGTGAGTAAGGTCATTAACCATGACCTTTATCCAAAAAGACCTGCTTCCTTGTTTGCTAGTTTTCTAGACACTCCTTGCCCTCAGGGGCTACTTTGTTTCATGGGGTTACAGAAGGTTCATCTTGTTCCCAGGGCAATCTCTAAAGGTAAACATCGGAATTAGCGAAGACATGGTTCCCCATAACAAAGTCTCCTGGATATTTATAACAGAGGGTAAAATTAAAATAAAGCTTTTTGGCTGACACCGCTCCTCACATTCTCATTTCTGAATTATTTTATAAGTAAAATTTAAATGTTTTTTCTATTTGGATCTTAGTTGAATTATATGTACAGGTAGGAATTCCATCTCTTTTTTTTCTAGTTATATCAGTGGTCTGCAAACTATGTCCCACATGTGAAACCCAACACGATGCTTACTTTTGTCAATATTAAGTACTATTGGAACATACAGCTTGATCTGTTTATTTCTGCTTAGTTTCTGGTTGCTTTCATGCAGAAGTGAGTAATTGTGATAGAGACCACAAGGTCCCCAAAGCCTAAAATATTTAATCAGCCCTTTTAAGAAAAAGTTTGACTCCTGTCAGAATATTCATAGAACAAAGTGGTGAGACCATACAAATGCATCAATTCTATTACTATTTCCTTTAAAATACTTTAAAAATAGATTTAATTTTCTTGTGAACCATTGTGGGTTGAAAAATTGAAAGTAAAGAGAGTTCTCATATACTTTCTTAATTTAGGATTCATGAACCATGTACTTTATGTAAAATGGTTATTTGAAGAAAAGTTTAATGATTTATGCTTTATCACAACAACAGTAGCTGGTCTATAGATGTTTTATATAGAGAGAATGTGGGTAATGTGGCCTCTGGTCAAGAAATGAGAGTTCAGGGTTTTAAAATTTAATTTAAAAATTAATAATTTAATTATTTGCAGTTAAAACTTACACCTGTGATTTAGAGTCCTAGGTTTTGGATTTTGGCTTATTTTTCCTATGCTAAGGTACTCTTTATACTTTAATACTGAATTATTCTAGCCATGTCAGTGATTTTAGAAATGCATATTTGAAATGTATTTACATTGTTTAGAACTATTCTCCAGAAATCAAATATATGAGGGAAGAAAAAATGGTAAGAATGATTCTTTCAAAGGAGTTTATTTCCAGTTTCTGTCTTGGTGCAGAGATTAACTGCCCATCACATAAACACAAACATCAGTTTTATTTCTGTATAGTGTCAATCGATAATCTATCAATGAAATTAAAATGGTTTCATTTGCAATAGAAAATTATTTATTCAACAAGAAGGAAAAATTGGGAGTGAATTTAAGGAAACAAGTGGAAAAATTGTTCCCTGAAGTTTTCAAAACATTATCGGAAGAAATTAAGGAAGCACTAACTGGAAAACATCCCTTGTTTCTGATCAGAACACTTAATATTGTTAAGATGGCTGTATTTACCAAATTCATCTAAAAGATTTAGTGTAATCTTTATCAAAATCTCAACTGAATTCTTGGCAGAAATAGACTAATCCGGGCTCAGTGGTTTCTCCGCCTCCTGTGCAAGCGCAAGGACCTGAGTTGGATCCCTGGTACCAAAAAAAAAAAAAAAGAATAATCCTAAAATTCATATGGAAAGCAAAGGACCAGAATAACCAAACTATTTTGAGGGAACAAAGTTGACTCCTACTCCTGATTTCAAAACTTAGGACAGAACTATAGTTGTCAAGTCTATTTGACACTGGAATAAAGACATATGGTGAGTTTAAAAAGCGAATGTTTTAAAAACAAAAAAAAATCTTGAGGTTCCATCATAGTCAGGTAGGTGGCAGCAGTGAGAGTGAGGCTCTGAAATGTGCACTGGAAATCTCAGGTACAGAGCATGCCTGGCAGCAGGAAGGAAGATCAGAAGATCATTTATTTTAATAAGGCAGTTGGCAGGTCCTGGATGAGGAACAGTTCAGAGACCTGCAGTAACACACTGCACTGTGGATTGGGAAGGGTGAGAAGATGATGTATTGTGGTCAAAGCAATGCTCTGATGAGGAAGGGGGAGTGGGAGAGAGCCAGGCCTGGGGGTCTACCCAAGTCCTGCTACAAAGCTTTTCCACATGTGAACATGGAAGAGCTCATTAATTGAATTCAGACTGCAATATAAATAGAGCCATGGGGACCCTTTAATACTGTGTTTTTCAAGTGTGGGGCATATTTTTTGGCAGTTTCTCTTTATTTTTTTTCTGTTTTTCCTCTCTTTTTTGGGGTCTCTCTCATCTATTTTCTCTCATATATAAATGAGAGAGAGACTATGCAAAGGAGAATAACAATACTTAAAATAGTACTTTTCATGGGCAAATAAGGGCAACCCTCACCAAAATTGTATATAGAGGATTTAAACATAACTCAACATATTAACTGGTTTCAGCATTCTTACAGCTTTCCTTCTCATGCTCCCACAAATATTTTCTCAAACTCCCTCAACAGTAGCCTTTTACTGTAACTATAAAAATGATTCCAAGAGTCCGATCTTCTGTTTTTCATCTATTGACACTGCTCTCTTCTTCTGATTTATTCCCTTTGTCTCTTCCTTTCTCCTTCTCCCTCCCATCACTTCCCAGTTCATCTGTTGGTAGCGTAGTACAGTCTGTATGGAGCATTGATAAAAGGCTGAACAATGTAAATGACTGATGTATCCGTAAATGATTGTTGGATCCTTTAAGGTTAATACAACTGATAGGAATTTTCTCCTTGCAGCACAGTGACTGGGTCCAATCTTGTTTTAATAAGTGAGTGGTTCAATCAGGTTGATAAATACCAAAAATGCAATCAAAGCCAAGATCATCTCTTGGGAAACAGACACTAAAGAGATCTACATACTAGAAACAGAGTCTTTCCACTCTGAGTCTCAGTTCTCAGAACACACACACACTCCAATAGAAAAACAAGAAAACAAGGCAACAAAATGCTTCCAAAAACTCCTAATTACCCCCAAAGTTACCCAGTGGGCATCTATAGGGTGGAAATAAAAAGCCAAATAGTTGAATTATATGAAGTGAGAAAAGAAACAACAAAAACCCAGATTCTTAAGGTGTGCAGGAGCTCAAAGATAATACAACTGCACAGATAATGGACTTGATAAAATGATCCATGAAGTTAAAGATACAAAATTCTAGATGAGCTAACTAAAATACAGAAGATATGAATGACCACTTTAGCAAAGAATTAGTCTATGAAAAGGTATCAAGCAGAAATCCAAGAGATAAAAACTATTGAAAGTATGGGTAGCAGAAATTACCAATGTGAGAAGAGAGTATCAGAACTAGAATATAGAGCTGATGCAGGTGAATATATACTCAGATATCTTAAGTATAACAAGAATTCATGGGAAATTGATTCAACAGCTGCTAGATGATGCAAAGAATAGCCTCAGATTAATTGGAATTAGAAATTAGAAGAGAATATGAGTAGCATAATAAATCTGTTTACAGAAATCATAGTAGAAAACACTCCAAGTATGAGGAAAGAATTCAACAAGGGATATACAACCCCAAATAGCCATGATCAGAAAATAACTTCCACAAGACACATCACAGTTAAAATCCCAGAAGTCCAACACAAGGACAATTTAAAAACATGTCAGAGAAAATAACAAATCACAAAGGTAAATGCATTAGAACTACTGAAGATTTCTCAACACAAAACACAAAAAAAGGTCAAGGGAGCATGGTTGGAAGTTCTTCAAACCTTAAAATAACTTTCAACCCACATGAATGTATCCTGCAAAACTATCTTTCAAAATTGTGGGAAAAATTAGACTCCTTCATGCCAAAAAATATTTTTAAAAATATCATGACTGGTTCCACCGCTCCCAGCCCAGAGGAAGGGGCTTCTGGGCCACTGTTCCACTGCTCCAGGTGCAGAGGAGGTGAGCCCTGTGGGTGCCAACACCACCCCCACCCCTATCAAAATGAGAAGACACATAAGTCTCAAAACCAGACTTCCAGATCACCTACAGCAACCCCAAAGGGAAAGGAGATGGAACAATCTGATACTCAACCACCTGGACTCCCTGAACTGGCAACAAAAGAGGATCTGGAAAAACTAAAATCAGAAATAATTTCTCAGATAACAGCAGAGATTTTCCCATAGTGCAAAACATGATTAATAAATCTAGAGAGGACACAGATAAAAAAAATAGAGAAGCTGAGGAACATGATGGAATCCTAACATAGGAAACAAATGGAATCCATAAAACAGATACAAACAGATTTCCAGGAGATTAAAAACTCCGCTGAAATTCTACACAGAAGAATGAGCCAATGTGAGGATAGAATTTCAGATACAGAATATAAAATTGCAGTTAGTGACCAGGAAAAAGAAACATGGCTTCAAAATTGTAAGGGACCATGATAAATCAATCCAGCAGCTGCTAGATGATGCAAAGAAGAATAATATAAGACTGATTGGAGTCAACGACAAAACAGGAGAGAGTGCAGATGACATAAAAAAACTGTTCACAGAAGTGATGACAGAAAACTTCCCCAGCAGGACAAAAGGACTTGACATACAGATAAGTGAGGCATATAGGACTCCAACTAGCCTTTATTAAAAAAAATCAACACATAGGCATATAATTGTTAAGATTCCAGAAACTCAACAGAAGAACAAAGTTCTATAAGCAGAGAAAAGAAACAAATCACATACAAAGGAAAGCCCCTCAGAATCACAGCAGACTTCTCAACACAAACCCTCAAGGCAAGAAGAGGTTGGAGTGACATATTCGAAGCCCTAAAGGAAAACAGCCTCCAACCCAGATTGATGTACCCTGCAAAACTATCCTTCAAAATGGATGGAGAAATAAGATACTTTCATGACAAAGAGCACCTTAGGAACTTCATGAACACCAAACCAGCACTCCAAAAAATTTTAGGCAATATCCTAGGAACAGACAACATGGATCACAACCCCAGGAAGCACAGCAGAATGAATCCATCAGGTGAGAAAAGAAATTAAATGTAAAGCAGGAGAATGCAACAAAAAGAAAAAATCACGACAATGATAAGTCAATATGTATCAGTTATAACCATCAATGTTAATGGACTTAATTCACCAATCAAAAGAAATAGAATGGCAGAATGGGTGAAGAAGCAAGATCCAACAATATGCTGCATACAAGAAACACATTTAATTCAAAAAGAAACTCATAGATTGGAAGTTAAAGGGTGGAAAATAATACTCCATGCAACAGGAACCTGAATAAAAGCAGGAGTAGCTATCTTCTTTGCAGATCAAGTGGATTTCAAAGCAACACTGATTAAGAGAGATGAAGAAGGACACTACATCCTTGTAAAGGGAACAATCCAAGAGGAAAAGATGACAATAATAAATATCAATGCACCAAACACGAGTGCACCCAACTATATGAAACAAATATTAACAGACATAAAAAGTCTTATGTGCACTAATACAATAGTAGTGGGGGACCTCAATACCCCACTGTCACAGATAGATCAACTAGGAAAAAAAATAAGTAATGAAGTACTAGAACTCAATCAAACTCTTGAACAAATGAAATTAACAGATGTTTACAGAGTGTTCCACTCCACAAAATCCAAATACACATTCTTTTCAGTTGCACATGGGTCGTTCTCCAAAATAGACCACATATTTACTCATGGAATGTGTTTAAGTAAGTGCAAAGGAATTGAAGTTATCCCCTGTATATTATTAGACCATAGTGCGATGAAATTGGAGATCAATAGTAAAAGAAACTGCAAAAATTACATAAACACACGGAAATTAAGCAACGCACTTCTGAATAACCAGTGAGTCACAGGAAATTAAAGAAGAAATCAGACAGTTCCTACAATTAAATGACATTGAAAATACAACATATTGGAGTCTACAGGACACAAAGCAGTATTAGGAGGGAAATTCATACCAGTGAATACACATATTAGGAAAGCAGAGCAAGCCCAATTAAACAACCTGATGCTGAACCTCAAGCTTCTAGAAAAAGAAGAGCAGGGCCAGGGATTTAGCTCAGTGGGTTTGCTGTCTGCTGCACAAGTGCAAGGACCAGAGTTCAATCCTCAGTACAAAGAAAAAAGAAAACGAGTAGCAGGACAAACTCAAAGCTCATACAAGGGAGGAAATTAGAAAGATCAGAGCAGAAATCAATTCAATGGAGACTAAGAGAACAATACAAAAAAAATCAATGAAGCCAAGAGTTGGTTCTTCGAAAGAATAAACAAAATTGACAAACCCTTAGTCAACCTTGTCAGAAAAAGGAAAGAAAAGGCCCAAATCCATGCAATTAGGAATGAAAAGGGTGAAATTATAATGGACTCAGCAGAAATCCAGAGGCTCATCAATACCTACTTTGAGAACCTATACGTCAATAAGATGGAAAATACAGAAGAAATGGGCAGATTCCTAGATATGTATGAATTACCAAAGTTGAACGAAAAAGACCTAAAAATTCTAAATGATCCAATATCAATCAATGAAATTGAAAACATAATTAAAAACTTATCAACTAAGAAAAGCTCAGGTCCTGATGGCTTCACTGCTGAATTCTATAAGACATTTAGAGAGGAACTACTGCCTCTACTGTTTAAACTCTTCAATGAAATTGAAAGGGAAGCAATACTCCCAAATTCATTCCTGGAAGCAAGCATCACCTTGATCCCCAAAGCACAAAAAGACCCAACCAAAAAAGAGAACTATAGGCCAATCTCACAAATGAACATAGATGCAAAAATCCTTAATAAGATACTGGCAAACAATGCAGAAGATCATCAAGAAGGTCATACACACTGACCAAGTGGTATTCATCTCAGGGATGCAGGGATGGATCAACATATGCAAATCAATCAATGTAATACACTATATCAATAGAGCCAAGGATAAAACCCATATGATTATCTCCATAGATGCAGAAAAAAGATCTGACACAATCCAACATGCATTTATGATAACCCTACAAAAAATTGGAATAGATGGTCTCTACCTCAATCTGATAAAAGCCATCTATGAAAAACCAACAGCCAATATCATCCTAAATGGTCAAAAACTGAAATCCTACACACTAAAATCAGGAACAAGACAAGGATGTCCACTATCACCACTCCTGTGCAATATAGTTTTGGAAACATTAGCTACAGCAATTAGACAGAGAAAGAAATAAAAGGAATAAAGATAGGAAATAAGTCAAATTGTCATTATTTGTAGATGACATGATACTCTATATAGAAGACCCCAAGAACTCCACCAAAAGTCTTCTAGACTTAACCAAATTCAGTAAAGTAGCTGGATACAAGGTCAACACACAAAAATCAATAGCTTTCCTCTACATGAACAATAGGCTCACTGAGAGAGAAATAGGGCAAACAATTCCTTTCACAATAGCATCCAAAAAGCTGAAATACCTAGGAATCAACCTAACAAAAGAATTCAAAGACCTCGTTTCTGAAAACTATAGCACTGTGAAAAGAGAGATTGAAGATGATATCAAAAAATGGAAAGACATCCCCTGGTCCTGGGCAGGAAGGATCAATATAGTGAAAATGGCCATATTCCAAAACTGCTATATAGATTCAATGCAATCCCAATTGAAATCTCAGCAGCATACTACATGGACCTTGAGAAAACAATCCAAAAATTCATTTGGAACAAGAAGAGACCCAGAATAGCAAAAGCAATTCTAAGTAACAGAGACATGGTAGGGTGTATCACAGTCCGCAACCTGAAACTGTACTACAAAGCTACTGTGATAAAAACAGCATGGTACCGGCAAAGAAACAGACCTGAGGACAAGTGGAATAGATTAGAAGATGCAGAAAGAACTCCAGACACAGTCAGTCATCTCATCTTCGACAAAGGAGCCAAACACCCTCACTGGAGGAAAAATAGCCTCTTTAATAAGTGGTGCTGGAAAAATTGAGTTTCATCTTGCCAAAGATTAAAATTAGACCTGTATCTCTCACCATGCACTAGACTAAAATCAAAATGGATTAAGGATCTTAATATTAAAATAAAAATGCTGACTCACCTGGAACAGAGGTTAGGTAGAACTCTTGAAGACATTGGTGTAAGAAAAGATTTTATGAACAAAACCTCATGCCTGTGAACTAGCACAAACAATCAACAAGTGGGATCTCTTCTTATTAAAAAGTTTCTGCACAGCAAGAGAAACCACCAACAGTGTGAAGAGACAACCCACAATGTGGGAAAAAATCTTCACCTGCTCTTCTTCAGACAGAGGTCTACTATCTTGAATCTATAAAGAACTTAAAAAAATCAGACCTCCAAAATTTAAAGACATAATCCAAAAATGGGCATTTGAAATGAACAGATGTTTCTCAGACAAAGAAGTAGAAATAGCAAATAAACATATGAAAAAGTGTTCAACATCACTGGTCATTCAAGAGATGCAAATGAAAGCAATGCTGAGATTCCACCTCACTCCAGAAAGAATGGCTGCTATCATGAAATCAACCAATAACCAATGCTGACAGGGCTGTGGGGAAAGAGGAACCCTGATCCACTGCTGGTGGGCGTGTTGACTGGTGCAAGCACTGTGGAAATCAGTATGGAGATACCTCAAAGAACTAGGACTAGAAGTCCCATTTGACCCAGCTATTTCCCTTCTTGGTGTCTTCCCCAAAGAATTAAAAGAATCATACCACAGTGATATATCTGCACCCATGTTCATAGCAGTACAATTTGTAATAGCTAAAACTTGGAAGCAGCCCAAATGCCCATCAACTGGAGACTGGATAAAGAAAATGTGGGGTTTTTTTTATAAAGTGGAGTACTATTCAACCATAAAGAATGAGAAATTAGAGACATTTATAGCTAAATGGATGCACATTGAGCCTATACTCTTAAGTGAAATAAACAGAACACACGTGTAAATACTGAATAGTTTCTCTAGTGTGAGAAACTGAATGTGTAAATAAGGACCAAATGGTATAATAGATAACGTGAAATAGGAAAAAGGGCAAAGGGGAAGGGGAAGTGGGAGGGGTAGGGGAAATGGAATGGAATTAATATGAGGAAATGAAAAAATGGAAGCAAAGTCTTTGTAAATAGGGAGGGATGGAGGGTTCAAGGGAGGGAAGGGGAAGGGGGAAAAATAAGAACAAAGAGATTATGTAAAGGTGCAAATTTCCAATGATGAATGTCATATTGTATACCTAAATTGTACCAATAAAAATAAAAAAATTTATGACTACTAAGCCCTTACAACAAAAATTACTCAAGGATATCCTAGACAAGCCAATGATGACATACATCAACACAAAAGAACCTACTGGAATGAATACAGCAAGCAGTGAGGGGAGTTAAGCAAAAGGAAAAAATAAAGGAATTAGCAGAAGAAGAACAATGTAATGACAATAATAAATCAATACCTTTCAGTAATAACTCTGTGTAAATGGTTTCCACTCTCCAGTCAACAGACACAGATTAGTAGAATAGGTCAAAATCCAAAACCAAATAGTATAGTATATACAAGAAACTCTTCGTATTTAAAGAAGCCCATGGAAAATAATTTTTTATGCAAAAGAGCCTGAAAATAATCTGAAGTAGCCACCATTCCATTTTCTGATGGAATAGACCTTAAGTCAAAACTGATTAGATGAGGCAAAGATCACTACATACTGGTAAAGGAAACAATTCAACAGGAAGAGATAACAATTTTATATGTACATCTACCACATACCAGGACCCTAGGAAAAGAACAATTCAAACGTAAAACTAGTACAAGGATGGAATTATAGAAATAAGAGCAGAAATTAATGAAATTGAGGCTAAAAATTTCAAAGAATTAATAAGCACGTGGTTCTTTGAAAGGATAAAATAGACAAACCTTTAGCAAACTTTAACAAAAGGAGGAGCGGAAAAGCCTCAAATCAATACTTTTAGAAACAAAAAAAAGGTGAAAGCACAATGGACTCTCATGAAAGCCGGAGGATTTTAAGCAACTACTTTGCTACTACTACTTTTTTTTTGGTATTGGGGATCAAACTCGGGTCCTTGCGCTTGCACAGCAGGCACCGGAACCACTGAGCTAAATCCCTGGCCCAAAAATGAAATACTTATGCATTGCTGGTAGGAATATAAAATGGTGCAGTTGCTTTGGATAACAATTGGCCAATTCTTCATATAGAGTTAACATGTAATGCATAAACTTTATTTCTAAGTATCCAAGAGAAATGAAAACATATGTCCACCCAAAAACTTACACTTGAATATTCATAGAACATTATTTATTATAGCCAAAATGTGGAAATAACTCAAATGCCCATCAATTGATAAATGGATAACAATTATATGTGGTTTATCCACATAATAGAATATTATTTGGCTATAAAAATAAATGAAACGATAGATTTTGCAACATGAATGAGCCTCAAAAATATGTTAAGTGAAAGAATTTAAAAGTCTACATATTGTGTGATTCCATTTATGTGAAATATCCAGAACAAGGAAATCTATACAAATAGAAGATCAGTGATTTCCTGGGGTTAGAGGTTAGGGGAAAATTGAGAATGATTTATAAAGAGTGTAGGGATTTTTTATAGGTAATGATGAAAAATTGTGTGCTAATAGTTACACAACTGTTTAAATACACTTAAAATTATTGAGTTGTATACCTTAAATGATTGTATGGTATGTGAGTTATATCTCCATAAAGCTGTTCTTTTAAATGTTATCCATTTGGAATAGGGTGGGGCATTTAAAAAAATAGTGTATATCAGTAATACTGAATAACGAGATTTATTTTGGTATATTGGTACATGCGTATAACATTTGATTATTTTCATCAGCTTTACTACCTCCTCCCTTTACTTACTCTTCCTCCTTATGCGCATCTTTAAAAGTCTACCTTCTTGGTTCCTGTCTGTCTGGCTTGCTTACCTGCTTGCTTGCTGTTGATTGCTCATATAAGAGAAAACGTGATATTTAACTTTCGAAGACTGGGTTGATTCACTTAACATGATGGTCTCTAGTTCTATTCGTTTTCTTGCCACTGACATGATTTCATTCTTCTTTATAGCTGAGTAATATTCAATCATTATATTCAATCAATCTATCATCTATCTATCTACCTAACTACCTACCTACCTACCTATTTTTTTATCCATTCATCTGTTGATGGACACCGAGGCTATTTCTACAACTTAGAAATGTGTAAATTGAACTGTGATAAACATGGATACGCATTGTCACTATAGTATTCTGGTTTTTATTCTTTGAGGAATATATCAAGGCATATTATAGCTGAATAAAATGGTATTTCTATGCCTTAGTCACTTTTCTCATCACTGGGACATAGTACCTCACACTTGCAGTTTAAAGGAGAAAAGGCTTATTTTGGCTCACAGTTTGTAGAGGTTTAAATCCATAGTTAGCTGGCTCCAAGGCAGGTTGGCATGGCAGAGGGGCATTGCAGATGGAAAGCTGCTCATGACATGACTGCTAGGAAGCAGAGGGGGAAGGGAGGAACTGGGGAGGGAGGTAAGCCTTTCCAGATCATATACCCAGTGACCCAACTCTTCCAGCCAGATCACTCCCTCCTAACAGCAAGTCAGCTATAAGTCCCTAGAAAAGCCTCACCTATGAGCACACAAAGCTCTTGGGGGTCATATAGATATAAACCATAACATCTTATTTTTAGTTTTGGAGGAATTACAATACTTATTTCCTTAGTGGTTGTAGTAATTTACATTCTCACTAACAATGTAGGAGGGATCATGTTCCGTCCCATCCTTAACAGCATTCACTGTTTTTCTTATTCTTTTTTAAAAAATTAATTTTATTAGTATATTTTTAGGTATACAATATAATGGCATTCATCATTGAAGATTTTTACCTTTACATAATATATCTTGATTCTTATTTTTTCCCCATTCCCCTGCCCTCCCTTAAACTCCTCCACCCCTCCCTATTGACAAAGGCTTTGTTTCCATTTTTCCATTTTCTCATATTAACTCCATTCCCTTCTTTCCTTTTCCATACCCCTTCCTCTTCCCCTTCCCCTTTGCTCTTTTTCTTCCTATTTTGGATTGTCTATTATACATTTGATTCTTTATTTACACGTTCAGTTTCTCACACTGGAGAAACTATTTGATATTTATGCATGTGTGTCCTATTTATTTCACTTAAGAGTATCGCCTCAATGTGCATCCATTTAGCTATAAATGTCTCTAGTTTCTCATTCTTCATGGCTGAGTAGTACTCCATTTTATAAAAAATACACATTTTCTTGATCCAGTCTCAAGTTGATGGGCAATTGGGCTGTTTCCAAATTTTAGCTATTACAAACTGTGCCGGTATGAACTTGAGTGCACATATATCATTGTGGTATGATTCTTTTAATTCTTTTGGGAAGATCCTCAGCAGAGGAATAGCTGGATCAAAAGAGACCTCTACTCCTAGTTCTTTGAGATATCTCCATAGTGATTTCCACAGTGGTTGCAGCAGCCTACACTCCCACCAACAGTGGAGAAGGGTTCCTTTTTCCCCACAGCCCCTCCAGCATTGGTTATTGGTTGATTTCATGATAGCAGCCATTCTTTCTGGGGTGAAATGGAATCTCAGTGTTGTTTTCATTTGCATCTCTTGAATGACCAGTGATGTTGAACATTTTTTTCTATGTTTATTTGCTATTTCTACTCCTTTGTTTGAGAAATGTCTGTTTATTTCAGATGTCCATTTTTGGATTGGATCTTTAAATTTTGGAGGTCTGATTTTATTAAGTTATTTATATACTCTAGATAGTAGATGTTTGTCTGAGGAACAGCTGGTAAAAATTTTTTCCCACATTGTGGGTTGTCTCTTCATGCTGTTGGTGGTTTCTCTTGCTGTGCAGAAGCTTTTTAATAAGAAGAGATCCCACTTGTTGATTCTTTGTGCTAGTTCCCATCCAACTGAGGTTTTGTTCATGAAATCTTTCCCTATGCCAGTGTCTTCAAGAGTTCTATCTACCCTCTCTTCCAGCCAGTTTAGGGTTTCTGTTTTAATATTTACATCTTTAATCCATTTTGATTTTAGTTTAGGGCATGGTGAGAGATATAGGTCTTTGGCAAGTTGAAACTCAATTTTTCCAGCACCGTTTATTAAAGAGGCTATCTTTCCTCCAGTGAAGGTGTTTAGCTCCTTTGTCAAAGATGAGGTGGCTGAGTGTGTCTGGAGTTGTTTCTGCATCTTCTAATCTGTTCCACTGGTCCTCAAGACTGTTTCTTTGCCAGTACCATGCTGGTTTTTCACACTAGCTTTGTAGTATAATTTTAAATTGGGGGTTGTGATACCCCCTCCCTTGTCTTTGTTGCCTAGAATTGCTTTTGCTATTCTGGGTCTCTTCTTGTTCCAAATGAATTTTTGGATTGTTTTCTCCAGGTCTGTGAAGTATATTGCTGCGATTTTAATAGGGCTTGCATTGAATCTATGTAACAGTTGTGGAAGTATGGCTGTTTTTACTACATTGATTCTTCCTACCCAGGAGCAGGTGATGTCTTTCCATTTTCTGATATCCTCTTTGATCTCTTTTTTCACAGTGCTATAGTTTTCAGAGTAGAGGTCTTTGATTCCTTTTGTTAGCTTGATTCCTAGGTATTTTAATTTTTTGGATGCTATTGTGAAATGAATTTATTGCCCCATTTCTCTCTCAGTGAGTCTGTTTTTCATTTACAGAAAAGCTATTGATTTTTGTGTGTTGAACTTTTATCCAGCTACCTTACTGAATTTGGTTTTTAAGACTAGAAGACTTTTGGTGGAGTTCTTAGAGTCTTCTGTATAGAGTATCATGTCATCTGCAAATAAGGACAATTTGATGTCTTCATTTCCTATCTTTATTAGTTTTATTTCTTTCTCTTGTCTAATTGCTGTGGCTAATGTTTTCAAAACTATATTGAACAGGAGTGGTGATAGTATACATCCTTGTCTTGTTCCTGATTTTAGTGTGAAGGATTTCAATTTTTGACCATTTAGTATGATATTGGCTGTTGGTTTTTCATAGATGGCTTTTATCAGATTGAGTTAGAGACTGTCTATTCCAATTTTTGGGAGAGTTTTTATCATAAATGCATGTTGGATTTTTTCAAATGCTTTTTCTGCATCTATTGAGATGATCATATGGTTTTTGTCATTGACTCTATTAATATAGTGTATTACATTTATTGATTTACATACATTGAACCATCTCTGCATCCCTGGAATGAATCCCACTTGGTTAGGGTGTATGATGTTCTTGATGATCTTCTGCATTCTATTTGCCAGCATCTTATTAAGGATTTTTGCACCAATGTTCATTAGTGAGATTGGCCTATAGTTCTCTTTTGGTTGGGTCTTTTTCTGCTTTGGGGATGAAGGTGATGCTTGCTTCCAGGAATAAATTTGAGAGAATTGCTTCCCTTTCAATTTCATTGAAGAGTTTAAACAGCAGTGGCAGTAGTTTCTCTCTGCAAGTCTTATAGAATTCATCAGTGAAGACATCAGGGCCCAGGCTTTTCTTAGTTGGTAAGTTTTTAATTATGTTTTCAATTTCATTGATTGATATTGGATCATTTAGAATTTTTAGGTCATCTTTGTTCAACTTTGGTAATTCACACATATCTAGGAATCTGTGCATGTCCTCTGTATTTTCCATCTTACTGGCATATAAGTTCTCAAAGTAGGTATTGATGAGCCTCTGGATTTCTGCTAGGTCTGTAATTTCACCCTTTTCATTCCTAATTTCACGGATTTGGGCCTTTTCTTTCCTTTTTTTGATGAGGTTGGCTAAGGGTTTGTCAACTTTGTTTATTCTTTCGAGAACCAACTCTTGGCTTCATTTATTTTTTGTATTGTTCTCTTAGTCTCCATTGCATTGATTTCTCCTCTGATCTTTATAATTTCCTCCCTTGTATGAGCTCTGGGGTTGTCCTGTTCCTCTTTTTCTAGAAGATTGAGGTTCAGCATCAGGTTGTATAATTGAGCTTGCTCTGTTTTCCTAATGTGAGTATTCACTGCTATGAATTTCCCTTGTAATACTGCTTTCATTGTGTCCCATAAGTTCTGATATGATGTATTGGCATTGCCATTTAATTGTAAGAACTGTCTGATTTCTTCTTTAATTTCCTCTGTGACCCATTGGTTATTCAGAAGTGTGTTGTTCACTTTCCATGTGTTTATGAAGTTCTTGTGGTTTCTTTTGCTATCAATCTCCAATTTCATCACACTATGGTCTGATAATATACAGGGGACAACTTCAATTCCTTCGCACGTACTTTATGAGCGAGTATTTGGTCTATTTTAGAGAACAACCCATGTGCAGCTGAAAAGAATGCATATTCTGATTTTGTGGGGTGAAATACTCTGTAAACATCTGTTATATTCATTTGTTCAAGAGTTTGATTGAATTCTAGTATTTCATTGTTTATTTTTTTTCTATTTGATCTATTTGTGACAGTGGGATATTGAGGCCCCCCATTAATATTGTATTAGTGCTTATATGATTTTTCATGTCTGTTAGTAATTGTTTTATATAGTTGGGTGCACTCATGTTTGGTGCATATATGTTAATGATTGTCATCTCTTCCTCTTGGATTGTTCCCTTTACAAGGATGTAGTGGCCACCTTTTGTCTCTCTTAATCAGTGTTGGTTTGAAATCCATTTGATCTGCAAAGAGGATAGATACTCCTGCTTCTTCGGGGGATTCCTGTTGCATGGAGCATTGTTTTCCATCCTTTAACTTTTAGTCTATGTGTTTCTTTTTGAATTGTGTTTCTTGTATGCAGCATATTGTTGGATCTTGCTTCTTCACCCATTCTGCCAGTCTATTTCTTTTAATTGGTGAATTGAGACCATTAATTGATGGTTATAACTGATAAGTATTGACTTATCCTTGTCATGACATTTTCTTTTTGTTGAGTTCTCCCTCTTTGCATTTAATGTCTTGTTGTTGCTGATGGATTCATTCTTCTGTGCTTCCTGGGGTTGTGATACTTGTCTTTTCCTAGGGTATTGTTTAAAATTTTTTGTAGTGCTGGTTTGGTATTCATGAAGTTCCTGAGGTGCTCTTTGTCATGAAAGTATCTTATTTCTCCATCAATTTTGAAAGATAGTTCTGCAGGGTGCATTAATCTGGGTTGGAAGTTGTTTTCCTGTGTGGCTTGAAATATGTCACTCCATGCTCTTCTTGCCTTGTGGGTTTGTGTTGAGAAGTCTGCTGTGATTCTGATATGCTTTTCTTTGTATGTGATTTGTTTCTTTTCTCTAACTTCTTGTAGAATTTTGTTCTCTTGGGTTTCTGGAATCTTAACTGTTACATGCCTATTTGTATATATTTTTAACTGTATATTCTTTTATTAGTACATTTTAGGTATACAATATAATGACATTCATCATTGGAAATTTGCACCTTTACATACTCTCTTGGTTCTTATTTTTTTCCCCTTCCCCTACCCTCCCTTCAACCCCTAGATCCCTCCCTATTTACAAAGACTTTGTTTCCTTTTTTTCATTTTCTCATATTAATTCCATTCCCTTCTTTCCGTCCCCTTCCCCCTCCCACTTCCCCTTTGCCCCTTTTCTTCCTATTTCACATTATCTATTATATCTTTTAGCCCTTATTTACACTTTCAGTTTCTCATACTAGAAAAACGACTTGGTATTTACACGTGTGTCCTATTTATTTCACTTAAGAGTATCACCTCAATGTGCATCCATTTAGCAATAAATGTCTCTAATTTCTCATTTTTATTGCTGAGTAGTACTCCTTTGTATAAAAAACCATATTTTCTTGATCTAGTCTCCAGTTGATGGGCATTTGGGCTGTTTCCAGTTTTAGCTATTACAAACTGTGCTGCTATGAACATGGGTGCAAATATATCACTGTTGCATGATTCTTTTAATTCTTTGGGGAAGATACCCAGCAGGGGAATAGCTGGGTCAAATGGGACTTCTAGTCCTAGTTCTTTGAGGTATCTCCATACTGATTTCCACAGTGGTTGCACCAGTTCTAGATTTTTTTTTTTGATTACGGCTATTTGGAATCCTATATGCCTCACTTGTCTCTGTGTCAAGATCTTTTCTCCTATTTGGGAAGTTTTCTGCCATTACTTCTCTGAATACATTTTTTATGTCATCTGTACTCTCTCCCGTTTCTTCATTGACCCTGATCAGTCTGATATTATTCTTCTTGGCATCTTCTAGCAGCTGCTGGATTGATTTCTCATGATCCCTTACTATTTTTAAAGAATTTTTTCTTTTCCTGGTCATTAATTGCAATCTTATCATCTATATCTGAAATTCTATCACATTGGCTCATTCTGCTCTATAAACTTTCAATGGAGTTTTTAATCTCCTGGTAACCTGTTTGCACCTGTTTTATGGATTCCATTTGTTTCCTATGTTGTGATTCCATTATGTTCCTTAGCTCTTCTATTTTTTTTCTTTTTTATCTATATCTGCTCTAGATCTATTAATCCTGTCCTGTATTATGGGCACAATTTCTGCTGTTGTCTGAAAAATTATTTCTGGTTTCATTTTTTCCAGGTCCTCTTTTGTTTTCAGTTCAGGGAGTCCAGGTGGTTGAGAATTAGATTGTTCCATCTCGTTGCCCTTCGGGGTTGCCTTACGTGATCTGGAAGTAGGGTTTTGAGACTTACTTATGTGTCTTCTCATTTCAACAGATGCAGCCTGCTGTGCCTTTGTTGAGATGACTTTTTGCTCACTCAGTGGTCTTCAATTCTCAGCAAGCCACCGAGCAGCCTTTACTCTGCTGCTCACCCGTACACCAATTCCTGGGTTCAGAATGGTGGCCTTCTAGATCCCTGAGCTGACCTATTGTCTGGGTGGGCTTCTGGCTGGGGCCTGTGCACACTTGGGATGGTATCTAAGTGTGCCTCTTGCTGTGGCCCCGATGTAGCTGTTGTCTGGGAGGGCCTTTGGCTGGAGGCTGTGCACCCCAGTTCCTGTTGTCTGCACAGGCTTTGGCTAGGGTCTCCAAGCACTTATCAGTGTTATTGAGGTGAACCTCTGGGTATTGCTTGTGTGCCTGTGTAGCTCTTTTCTAGGCAGGTCCTTGGCTGTGGCCGATGGAATGGCGGGTCTCTAGCTGAAGCTTGCGTGCCTGTGCAACTCTTTTCTGGGTGTGCCTTTGGCTTGGGTGGGTGTGCAGAAGCCTCTGGGGTTGGGGTGGATCCCTGGCTGGGATCTGCCTGCAGCTGTGCTTGTCTGGGCCATATAGCTGCTCCCCGGGGTCTGTGCGCACTTACTCTGGCTTGTTTCTTTTGAGCATTGAATAATATTCTATTACTAAATATTCCACAGCTTATGTACCATTCACCTACTAAAGAACATTTTGAGTTGTTTCTAAGTTTTGGAAAGTATAAGTAAAGCTGCTATAAACATACATGTCCAGACTTCTTCATGTGCCTAAATTCTCAACTCCTTTGCACAAATTCCAATAAGCATGATTACTAGATTGTATGGTAAGCTTATATTTTGTTTTGTAAGAAACACTGAACTGTCTTCAAAAGTACTTGTACTATTTTGCCTTTGAACTTTAAAATTGATTTGTTGAAGTGCACAAAATAATTTCCTGGGATTTTTATTGAAATTGCATCAAATCTATTGTTTGGGTTGAGAAGGACTGACATTTTGGCGGTGTATCTTCCTAACATTGAAGAACATGGAATAGCTCTCATTTATTCAGTTCTTTGATTTCTCCCATCAGATTTTATAGTTTCCCTCATATTGACCTTACACATATCTTGTTAGATTTATGCCTAAGTATTTCACTTTTTGAATGCTGATATACATGGTATTGTGTTTTAAATTTTAAATTCCATTTTAATTGCTGGGATGCAGGACAGCAATTGACTTTGACTATTAGTCTTGTATCCTAAAGTTTTACTGTAATTACTTATTAGTTCGAGGAGGGTTTTGTTGATTCTTTCAGATTTTCTGCATAGACAGCCACCTTATTGTTGATTGTCTTGTAAAATTCTTATCGCCTTGTTTCCTGGTGATGGGAAAGACATGACCACTGACCTTTAGAAAAAAGTTTCATGATTAATATTAAAACATGAAGTACTTAACTTTATGAGGCTTCTTGTGTTTTACAATCAAATAATCCCATTGTCAGGTTTAACTATTTCAAGTTCCTCTGATGTGGGGCACTCTAACCCTTTATCCTCAAAATTTCATTCTATTACTTAATTAGCTCTGTTTAATTCTTATATCACCCCATTTAGTTGATATGACTTCTATTTTATTTCTAAGAAGGAAAAAAATTACCTATTTGTGTTATGACAAAATTTTTCTGATTGTCCTCTTACGTATAGCATCCATTTACCCTCAGTGATCCAGAGCAAATTAAATGACATAAAGACAGAAAATATGGGAACTGCATGCTTCGCAAAACAAATGTGGCAACAAGTGTACCTTCTCTCCACACATATCTGGAGTGAGCTTTTTTTTTTATTGGTACCAGGGATTGAACTTGGAACCTTGCACTTGCGAGGCAGGCTGTGGAACCACTGAGCTAAATCCCCAGCCCCAGAGTGAGCTTTTAAAAGACTTTTTTTTTCAATGAACTGGGGGTAAGTTGGAGATATTTTGTCCTTTTAACACCAAGTACTGTATATTTTCTAAGAGCAAGGACATTCCTTTACATAACCAGTTATCAAGATCAGGAAATTTAACACTGATATAATACTAATATATAACCCTCAGACCATACTCAAATTTTACCTATCATTCTAATAATAACTAATTATTATTGTTCAAAGTTCATTTTATCTAGTCTAAATTTCAGTGGCAGGTTATGGTTGTATTTAGTTGTTGTGTCTATTTAATCGCCTTTGGAATATTTCCTGAGTTTTTTATTTGTTTGTTTCTTAATCTTAATATTTTTGAAAAGTAGAGGCTGATTATCTTACACAATATCCCTAAATTTGGTTTGTCTGGTTTTCCTTCATAATTAGATTTGTATGACTTATTTTTGTTAAGAATACTACAGAGATGACATTGTAACCTCAGTGCATCATATCAGAAGGCACAAGGATTCAGTTTGTCCCAATATTGGTGATGTTAATGTGGTTATCTTCTAGGCCTTCCCACTGTAAAGTTATTTTGTCTTTAAAGTTATTAAGTAATTTGTGGTGAGGTGACGGAACCAGCCGTCGCTAGTTGAACAGAACCTGAGCAGAGGGGTGAGGATTAAGAAAAACAACACAAACTCGGGAGAAAAGAAAAGGAGAGGAGAGGGAGAGCCTTCTTCTTCCCACTTTATTGAGCCTCTTATATATCCTCCTTCATTACCCACAGCCTCCCTCCCTTCCTCCCCTCATGATCTCGTGACTAATTATTTTTCCAGCGAAAAGGTCAAATATATCTTTACAATTCCGGGAATGTTACTTTCTTGTCCAGCAAACATTCAAATCCTCTCTACATTCCTTGTTTTCTTTACAAGTCAACATCCTTGTTTTTGTACCAGTTTCATATCCTGGCTCATTATGTTCTTATCTGGCTCAAGAATCTCAAAAAGCTCAGGGTTGTATCAACCCTTCGCTCTCCACAGTGAGGTATTTTGACACCATGTAAATAACTCATCCAAATTTACCTATAACAACTAAAATACCCACTACAACTTTTTACCTATGATAACCTACTGCCTACAATAAGCTGTTACTGTGACTATTTTCTAGTTAACACCATAATTCTAGATTCATTTTTTGGCATCCTACTGTGGAAAAGAGCTTTCCATTCTTATTTATATCATAATGGATGCAGACATTTTAATTTTATTCTGTGAAATATAATCTGTTATCATTTTTAATTTTGATATTCAAAACAACTTTTTCATGTTTGATGATGGAAAATTCATCAAGGGTGTGATGTTTTGATATATTCCTATCATTTTTTGCATACTTCCTACATTTTAGTATGACAAGGTACTTTAAGTTAATCTTGCCTTTTCCCTGTCCCAGTTCTGTTATCAGTCACTTTTCCAAAGAGTTGTAATTTCTTCTGGTTGAGAATGTTGTTTAGAAGCCAAGACCTGGGGTTTAGTTGTGTTCATTGCTACTGAGGTTTCATAGCTTTTCGGTCCTCTAAATATGTGCACATGGAATAAAATTTCTGCTCACTTGTTGGAACATTCAGTGATTTATTTGTGGCATAAAAGAAAAAATATTCTTCCTTTAATTTGTGAAAACTGGGAAGGACTTTCACAATTTAAAAAATCATGTATTTTAGAATTTTAGGGATATCTTTTCTCTGTAGTGTGTTAAGTATTCCTTTTCTTGTTTTGAAACAGGGTTTTGCTATGTAGTTCAGGCTGGTCTTGAACTCCCTATGTAGCCCAAGCTGGCCTTGGATTCATGGTGATCCTCTTGCCCAAGCCTCCTGAGTACTGGTATTACAGACCTGCACCACCATGCCCTGCTAGTCTATTAAGCATTCTATACTATAATTATTTACAAAAAAAACTTGACATAGTTAAGAATTGCTGGAAGAGGAGGAATAGAAAAGTTTGCTTTTATGAGTTCCTTGCAAGTATTGTAGAGGAAATGTGCTTCACTTTCTGTTGACTGTTTGAAAGTTTGGTATAATTGGATCTTTGGGACATTATCCCTGAAGGATCTGAAGTTTTAAACCTCTGTATATTATAGCTGCTGAACTTTAAATTGTTCAGGGACAACAGGTATTCCCCCAATACAACAAATGGCTTAAATTTACATAGCATTTCAGTTGCTATCCTTTGATATTTTTAGTTATGGTGGCATCAGTTGATAATTTTGAAAGAAATGAATTTTGAAGGAAATGAATTGTTCTATTGATTTTTACATAATAGCATTTTACTTTTTAGAAACATGGGTGCATTCATTCTTGCATACAGCCAACTTTATAAAGTATGTTGTAAAATAATTTTTATTTGGTGGTGACAGGGAAATTAGAATTCAGGCAGGATTAATTTTTCTTGGCTACTATTTTTAAACAATAGAAAATATCAATTCCTAGACAACTGGCCTGATTTTTTTTTTTTCAGTACCAGGGATTGAACTCGGGTCCCTGCGCTTGCAAGGCAGGCAGCAGAACCATTGGGCTAAATCTCTGGTCCCTGATTTTTTATTCTAAAAATAGCATTTGCTAGTCTTAATAGTAGCACAAAAATTAACTTTCTTTAAAGTAATCTTTTATAATAATTTATCATTATTTTGGTATGGAATCTATTAAATATAAAATCTTGTAGATAAGTCTATAAGAAATAATCTGATAATTAGTAAGTGTAGAAGAATCAATTATTGTGGTGGGAGAAAAATGGAACTCTTAAGAAGAAAAGCAAAAGCTCTGTATGTTCTATTACCACAGAGGGAAATAATACCGACAAAAAATCTCTAGACTACTTAAAGGACATTCAGTATCACTGACAATGTTTGGACCTGCAATGTAAGTTGCATTGGGATTAATGACTGAAACAGAAAAAAAAATAAACAAAAAGTGAAAGTCCTTATTAGCAGACTGGAAATGAGATACAGTGGAGGGAGAAGCAAAGATAATTATGTAACATAATAGAAACAATTTGAAAAACATTTTTGTTTCGGTGTTGGTAATTGAACTCAGGGCCTCACACATACTAGGCAAGCACTCTACCACTGAACAACATTGCTAGCCTAAGTTTGAACATATTTATGCTCTTATATAAATAAAATAAGATATTGTCACAACATTACTGTCTTCACCATCACAATTTATGCCAGCTTTTTAAATATGTAGAACTGGGAGAATGAGTACATTGACTGAAGTTGAAATGTAATGAAAAAAATGCCAGTGATGAGAAAGTGAAGACTGAAATATTATAACATTAACTGTATGATTGGATTCATCTATAAAAGAAAAAGCAGGAAAAGGATGGTAGTACACATGGATAGAGTGAAAATGTAGAGAATTTCTAAGAATGTGTATTTGATAATAGGATGGAAAGAATTAGCAGAGAAAGAAAATGTGTGAAAGTGATAAAGAGTAATGTAAGTGCAGAAGTAAGGTAAGTTTTCTCATTTTTTGTTAATGTTGTGATATGTGAAAAATACCTTGTGACATTTATAATCTTCAATTCTATTTTCAAAGAGATGTACTGTTATTTTCTAAAGGAGTTTAATTTCTATATTTTATAGATGTTCATCAATTTTATAATAAGTGTATTAACTGTGTGTAATTTTTGTTTTTTTCTTTTCTTTTTTTTGGTACCGGGGATCAAACTCAGGACCTTGCGCTTGTGAGGCAGGTATGGTGCCACTGAGCTAAATCCCCAGCCTATCTGTTTGTAATTTTTAGAATCAAAGGGTTTGGGGTTCAATAATGAGTTAAACTGTATAATGGATGTATCAGTGTTTAAATAAAGTGGGTTACTTTGTGTGACTTAAAAATTGAATAATACATATAATCACAATGCTTTAAGCAATATTATCCTTTTTGCAAAACGTATGTAAACTCCCAAGTAGTTAGCTAGAAAGGACAGCTCATTTAGACCCAGAACTTCACAGGTATTGGCTTAAAATTTATTTATGTGTTGCTTTCATCATTCCTCTTTCAGTGAAGATTATTGATAGTTTTTATTATATATTATGAGCTTTCTTTCCCTCACTTATCTGTGCTTAATAATTTATTTAATATAAAGTTATATTTTTCCTCATTCAGTCACTTTTAAATCTTTATTGAAAAATCTACTGTGCCAAAGGTAGGTTTATTAGGTGAGATTAAAATAGTAAATAGGTTTATTCTTATTTTCAGATTCACTGTTTTCTAAATTTTGTTGTGGAAGAATAAACTTTTATGTAGTTTAAATCTGCTTTTCCCTCTTAGATCAATATGTACATATCCTGTATTTTCTTGCAGTAAAATTGGCTTCATATTAAAAGAATAAGTTTCTAAGTGCTTTCTTAAGTAAATATTACACTTGGTCCATTTCTTTATGTCCTTAGATGAAATGAAGAGAATAATAGCAAATAAGTACAGGTGAAAGAAAGAAAATGCAAGAAGAGAATTTCACCATCTGGAGTTTTTTTTTCCTGGAGGGATTTTCTCGATATCCAAGGTTAGAGATTGTTCTCTTCATCTTCAGCCTTATAATGTATCTGATTACCCTCTTGGGAAACAGCACTCTTATTTTAATCATTATCCTAGATTCACACCTTCAAATGCCCATGTACTTCTTCCTTGGAAACCTCTCTTACATGGATATGTTACACATCTGCTTCTATTCCTACTTTGTTGGTGAACTTGCTGTCATCCCAGAAAACCATTTTCTTTCCTGGGTGCACTACACAGATGTATCTTTCTCTCACTATGGGCTCCACAGAGTGTGTGCTCCTGGCTGTGATAGCATATGACCATTATGTGGCCATCTGCAACCCACTGAGATATCCCACCATCATGAACAGGCAGGTCTGTGCACAGATGGCTGCTGTTTCCTGGATGACTGGCTGTCTGACTGCCCTGCTGGAAAGCAGTTTTGCCCTGACGATACCCCTCTGTGGGAATCTCATTAATCATTTCACGTGTGAAATTCTTGCAGTGCTAAAGTTAGCTTGCACAAGTTCACTGTCCATGGAAATGATCATGCTGGTGGTTAGTATTCTCCTCCTGCCCATTCCAATGCTCTAAATTTGCATCTCTTATGTTTTCATCCTTTCTACTATTCTGAGAATCAGCTCATCAGAGGGAAGAAACAAGGCCTTTTCCACTTGTGGTGCACACTTGACTGTGGTGATTTTATATTATGGGGCTGCCCTCTCCATGTACCTGAAGCCTTCTTCATCAGGCTCACAAGAAATAGACAAAATCATTTCATTGCTTTATGGAGTGCTTACTCCTATGTTGAACCCCATAATTTACAGTTTAAGAAACAAAGAAGTCAAAGATGCCATGAAAAAACTGCTGGGAAAAATACAATTGTATCAAACACATGAACATCCCTGACTGGAATCCTACAATTTTACCAAGTATGTACCTCTGGTAGGACTTACTAGAGAAATTCCAAACACTATACAACCCCTTAGAGCTCCGGCTTGAACCTTAGCTCTATCATCTTACAATTGTTAGGTACAAAGAAATTGCCCATGAACAATAGCAGGTTCCAATATGTATTTATCAGTATTTGATGTTACATGTGAGAAGTTTTGAGCTATTGAATCATCAAATGTTTGCACCAGGAGGACATTTTGATAAAATTAGAGTCAGTAAATGTTAGCGACAAAAGAAACTTGTATATTCTCTTTGCTTAAATCCTTTTTAGAACGAGGTGGGAACATAAATAGACAAACAAACAAAATGAATAATAAAGATTGGCCTTGATTACGGAAATGAGAAAACAAAAGCAAAGAAAAATTAAAAGATTTGCTCAACATCACACAGCTGCAGAACTGGGATGACACAGTCTTCTGACTTGGCCAGAGTGTATTCTATTACATGGTGGTAACTTCTTAACTACTCTTGTTATTCAGAACTGCTGATTATAACTCATTTTCCCAAGAAGTGCATCCAGTGATACTAGATGTAGTGAAACAAATACTAGATCTGTTTGCCTGCCATTCATGTTTTTCTAAACACTTAGATACGTGTGCAAATGGTATCTGCATCCATGTCACTATACTTCCCATATGCTAAGTGTTTTTCATGCATGTTTGTATATTTTTCTTTTTTGGATGATTGAATTCACAAGGCCTTTTATGTACTTTTTATGTTTATAGCAGTCCTTCAGCAAATAGCTTTACCAGCTTAATTAATAAAACATTTACTTCATTTAATAAACAAGTACCATTGTGCAAATTATGAAGAAGAAACAAAGGTGATAAATATATTGAAAATTAAGATGAACCTAGAGGAATGGTAATAATATTTAAAGCCTAGTAAGTAGGGAACAAGCAAGCACTAAAGAAGAGCAACCCTTGCAGTAGGGAGAGGATAGAAACATGGAGGCAGCTTCCAGCATTGGTCAAGATGAACTAAGAATATTCTACTCGGTCTCTCCCACTAACAGGAATTGAAAACCCTAGGCAGAATGCATGGAGCAGTTGAAGACTCTGAAAAAGAAATGGTAGCAAGCAGACTGAGGAAGGAAAATGGAATTCAAAGTATTACCAAACTGGTGGTGAATTTTCTCTCCACTCTTCCTTCAATATATCTTTACCAGGGGACTCCAGAGTAACAGAAAATGCAAACCTATTAACTGGGTACAATCAGAGGATTTCAAGAGGTTTTTTTTTTTTTGACTTTCAGGAAAGAATATATTTGACCACAAAAAGATATTACATAAGAATAAATAATGTAACAATTTATGTAAGTACCTAACATGAGCATGCTGTTACATCTAAAACAAAAAAAAGTAACATTGGTACCATATATATATATATATATATGTATGTATATATATATATACATACATATATATATATTTGACAAGTGTGCATTAAAGAAATCTCTAATATAAAACATTTAAAATGTGGGAATACTTTTTCAAGATATAGGAAATAACTGTTAAGATAGGCACACCCACAAATCTTATAAAAACATGCTTGCAAAGATAAAATTCATCTGACTACTCATTTCTCAGATGTACAAAAGCTATGAAATTATCAATCACTGGACACTGCCTTTTGTTTTTGCACTGTTTTGAGTTTCAACACTGATTGGTATGAATTCTGGCTTATATAATTCCTGCTTTTTTCAGTCTGTTATGCTCCAAGAGAATGCATCTATTTAATATGAATACTTAGAACAGCAACACTATTTGTATCAGAGTCACTTTCTTACTGTTTTTTTTAAAGGCAGTATGTTTAGAAAGTAGTTATTAAAAAATAGTGCTTTGGAAGATCTGAAACTTAAAATCAATATGCTCCATTTATCATAACTAGATCTAAGAACCCTTAACTGGAAAGAACACAAATGTAAAAAGATGATGAATTTAAAGATTACCCAATTGGTTTATTGTAAAATCAATTCAAGAATAACCAGTTAAAATCTTATCCCCATGCTACCCAATACAAACAAGAAGCATTAAAACACGTTTACATTAGGAAAAAGGGCATAAAGCAAGAAAGACCACATTAAGGCTGTGATTCAAACTCAAAAGAAGAAAGGCCTTCAGGTCAGTACAAAGGGTACAAGATCAAAGCACTGTGTCAGGTATACAGTGCTGCTACAACGCTGAGGTATAATTGAGCAAGTTAAAGTGCAGGGGAAATGGAGACTATATATTTTTGTTTTATGGGTGTATTCAAGGGATTGAAATTTTAGGAACAACTGCCTTTAATGACAGCAAGATGCAAGACAAATCTTTACTGAAGAGAAAACAGTTTATAAAGTTTTCTATCAAAGTCCCACTAACTCTGCACAACTCACATCCACCTTCTCACCCTCCTGCTAAGCTAAAGCTACTCTGCTATTTATATACTTATATCTATATTTATATCTAGATATCTAGACATATATATATGATGTGATCTTCATTTGTATCTATCTTACTGGCAAACTGTAGGCACTCCTTCTAAGTAGCTTTTATCTTCTGCACATTAACAACCATCACAACATTCTGCATCATCCATATGCTCCAAGTTGCATTCTAGGTAGAATTTCATTATTGTTCTAAAACTCAATGCACCTACACAGGGGCCAAATCCCCCCAGACTTAATTCAAGATTGAATCTTTTTACTTTTTTTAATATAAATTCTATAGTCAATTATGATGAATGACCAACCTATGAATCATTATATACAATACAATGATTGCATTGTTTTTTAGCACTGAAAGTATTTAAAATTAAGACTTTTTACTTCCACTTTTGCACTCCTCCAAATTGAAGGGTCAAAATACTTAAAGATTTTGTAACTGGGAAAAAAACCCCCCTATCTTCCCAAGCTGAGGCTTTTCATAGAAGCTTTAGCCAGGAAAGAGAATTTGTCTGTTATAAACCCTTGAAAATAAGGGCTTATTTTAGAATGACTGAAAGACCCTTAAATCATAGAGGGGCTAGCTGGTGCCACTAGAATTCACAACCAACCACTACTTCATAGCTTATATTGAAGAGTTAATTCATACTCATTTTGTTCCTTTTAAAAAATATTCTTTGGAAGCCATTATTTCTTCTGTAGACACATACTCTAGTTACATCTCTTCCTGTAAAAATAAAGGTATAATCATGATTATCTCTATATCTTTGCTAAATTCAGCTATCAATATACATTTATTAATCTGATCAGTTTACCTGCTAACTCATGACCTTACAGTATTCTACATACTACCCAGGTCAATTTTCAGCATACTAAAGTAGGAGCAAGTCTTATAAAATCTTATTTCAACCTAGTAGTATTTATTGTGTTCATTATAAATGAGACCTAAGGTACTAGAATTTACTTCCAAAACTGCAGTGAGGATAAACTTCCAAAGTTAATGGAAGGTAAACCACTAAGCTTACTTCTGCCATGTACATTACAAACCTACTCAATAATTTCCCATCAAGACTCAAATTAGTCCGAGGGGGAGATTAAGCCATTTCTTGTTTGCCCCTTTTCAATTCATCAGATAATATTTACCATGTTTCCAGAGGCCACAGAGTACTCCTCTAGGGACTATCCATAGTAATACTCTTTCTAGAATACTAAACTACCTCAAATATCTGTAGATTTCCCCAACAGAATTAAACTATTTGTGAAATATAAACTATTAGCCGTGTATTCTAAATGCATACATTGAAAACTACCATTTAAAAAATAAACTGGAAAATAGGGAAGCCTAAAAAAAGATACATTCTGCCATCACACTATTATAAACACTGTGTGTGTGAATATATAGAAAAAGCAAATAATCAAGATTTAAATAAGTTGGCAAAACCCAGGAAATACAGATTTTACCAAAGAACTACAATAACCTTCCCAAGCTACAATTATAAACAGATTCACTAATATAGTAATTTGCCTAGGTTCTTGGAAAAAAACCCAAAAACCACCACCAACAAAAAACCCAAACAAAAAATAAAACACACACCCACAAAAATAATCCCCCAAATCTAGAGTATGTGGCAATAGTTAATGTATTTCTATCGAAATTGACTCATGCCTTATAAGCTCCTAAAGTAAAATCAAGGTCACTGTGTGACTAATGATAGCACTAGGGTGAAAAACGCTGAAAGTAAAACAGTCTTCAGCCTTGGTTTCAGCTATCTCTTCAAATCAGCTTTAAGTACTTAATATCAGGTACATCATTTTTGGCTTGTCAGACCAGTAAGACATGTTATGCCACTGGCCAAAGGCAGCTGAAGAAACAACTACTTGAACAAACTAAATGCTGTAACATGAAGCATTTGACTTCCAAGTCTAAATAGTTAAAATGATCAGTGAACATCTAACTGGGCAAAAGGAATGACATCCATCATCCAAACAGGCTCATTTCCCCAGCCCCCACAATGAACAGTAGTTATAGTAGCAAAAGAAACAAAAAAACCTTTTTGTGATTCTTTAGGGCCAACTGTGAAAGAGGGCAGCAATATATTAACAGCAGCAATATATTAACAGCATCAATGAACAAGGAAGAGGAAAATAATGGATGAAAGAATCTTGCTGGACGTTTATCTTTTTTCTAGTATTAGCCAGAAAAATTTAATGGGCTTATTTGGAAATTTCAGGTATACACATCTCATCTCCTTAGATCCTTCACAGATTTAGAATTCAGTCTACCTGAGGGCTCTATAACCACATAAGAAAGCTTTCTTTATCTAGCTTGGTGGCAGCTAAAACAGACTCCATGTCATTAAGGATGCCAGAACTCAAAGCTTCCTGCCGACTGGGCATTAGCTCCTCTCCTTCTATGTTCATTCCATCTCCTTCCAGTGTTCCAAGGTCCACATTTGTCCCAGGAATGGCTTCAAGGTAGTCTGGGAAACGGTTCTGCTCTGAGGGCAGGGTGCTTTGGTTGATGGTATCACCTGTATCCATTTCATCAACGCTGTTTAGGAAGTCATCCGGAATCTGAGGGACAGTGTAGCTGCTCATGCTTAGCCCACTGTCTATTCTCATCTTGAGAGTGATAGGTGCCACTGTTAAGAAAGGGATCTGAGCTATTGGTCGTCATTGTTCTTAATTCCTGAGTCATGCCAGAAGACACTGCATTTTGAGTTCCACCATCCTGCTCCAGTGTTGGCCACTGGCTACGAAGAGGGAATTCCTGACATTTTGGAGATTTTGCTGTGCTGGGATTGATATTCCACATTGCCTGGCGAAGCAGCTCTTTCTGGTTCAACCGAAGTCTGCTGCTGTTGGTTGGAGGTGCTACCACCCATAATACCTCCCTGTGGGCTCTGAGAAGCCAAGGGCGATGGCTGTTTTACTGGAGCACTTTGACCGATTCTCTGGCTCATGGCTTTACCAAAATGAGGGTCAAGCCTTGGGTCTAGCCAAGAGGTGGTCTTGTTCTTATGGTTTATATAGTAAATTTCTCCATCCTGAGTTATGGCTTGTTCCCATCCATCAGGAAGAGGACCTGAGGCCGAGTTCATCGAATTTTGCTGCACTGGAGGACTGGTGGGGGCTGTAACATTCATCTGAGAAAGCATGGTCTTCCTGGGGTCCTGCCATGTTGTTGTCTGATCGAGGTGATTTAAGAAGTATCTCTGACCAGAAGATGTCTTGGCCACCTCCCAGCCTGCTGGCAGAGGTACGTCATCAGGTAGCTCAAAAGAAGACTGGCAACGGTGTTGGGCAGCGGGCGTAGCTTTTGGGCCAGAGACCACTACAGTGGGGGTCAACGTCCCAGGAGAAATGGCTCCCAGGCAAGGACGCTGGAGGAATGAGCTCGAACATGTTGTGGAGTCAGGGCTCCTGCAGTACCTGCATAGGTACTGGCCTGTTGGGAGTGGGATTTGGGCTCCGACGGCTTCAAGAAAGAGTTGGGCGGCTTCAAGAAAGAGTCGGGCATCTTCCGGAGCCTCATGGGCACGGTCTGGGGCAGGCTGGCCGGCTTGGGGTTCACGACAGAGTTGAAGAGCGCCTCCAGGTCGGTCTCTGAGTCCCCCCGGACGTGCACGCTCTGGTGGCCGGCCGGGGGCCTGCGGCGCCGCCTGGGACGCCGGGGGAGCCGGCTGCCCTGGCGCGGACGGCTGACCCTGGCCCTGAGGCCTCGGCTGAGGCGGCGGCTGCTGCCCGGGATCCATGGCGCGAGCCTCCCCGCCGCGCGCCCCTGGCCAGGCTGGCGAGGGCTCCGCCCGGACGCCGTTCTCGACGGGCGAGACCAGGAGCGGACGCGGCGCTGTGCCCGCGCCCGCGCCCGCGCCCGCGCCCCGGCTCCACTCCCCTGGCGGAGAGGCTCCGACCGCGGCGCCTCAGAACTTTGACCGCGGCGCCTCAGAACTTTTTCCTCAGCTCTCCGGACTGAGGCCTGACGACTCCCCGCTGCCTGTCCCCTCCCCCTTTCTCTTTTATTTCCTTTTCTCGTTCTTTCCTTCCTCCCTTTCTTTTCCCCTGCGGCGGCTGCGTCCGACTGATTCAAGAGAAGTTTTTTTTTTCTGTTTTCCCCATTAACTTTATTGGTACATTTTAGTATACGATACAGTTACATTCATCATTGGGATCTTGTACCATTACATGAGTCTCTTGGTTTTTATTTTTTTTCCCCTTCCCCTGCCCTCCCTTCACCCCCTCCACTCTTCCCTGTTTGCAAAGACCTTGTTTCCATTTTTTTCCTCTTCTCATATTTTTTCCTTTCCCTTTTTTTCCTTCCCCTCCCAATTCCCCTGCTCTTTTAGACCTTTTCTTCCTGTTACACAATATCAGTTATATATTTTTAAAATTACAATATTAAGATCTAGGAGACATTACCACAGATTTTACAGAATTTAAAAGGATATAGAAAGCATATTACAAAAATCTTTTTTGAAATAAATTTGACAACTTCTAAGAAGTAACTTGGAAGACAAATTAATGACACTAACTCTGGAGGAAATATAAAATTTGAATAGCACCTATTAAAGTATATTCCTAGCTTGGAAACCTACCTATATGACAACAGCAGGCTCATAAACATTTTAACTGATAAATTATATCAAACATTTAAAGCAGAAAAAAGAAGGAACACTTCTCCTCCCCTCATTTTAGGAAATCAACATTATGCTAATCCTAAAACTGGATAAAGATAATAGACGAAAAAAGTATGAACATAGAAATTTGTTTAACAAAACAAACTATTAGAAATCAGATCTGGCAGTATGTAGAAAGTGGTTTTATTATAGGGATGGCAGTGTTGGTTCAGCATTGGAAGATCGACCCCTCAAAAGTAATCATTTTAACAGAGGAAAGGAGAAAGCCATATGATCCTGTCACTAGTTGGAGAAAGAGTATTGGACTAAATTCTACAGCTGTTCATGGTGAAAGCTATCAGGAGACTAGAAGTAGAACAGAATCTTCTCAACAGATCAAAGACATGTACTCCATACTTCCAACAAAAACTCCTACGAATGGAGATGATACAATGCTTTCTCCCTAAAGTGGGGAACAAGGGCATATATGCCTACTCTTCATCTGTCCATTAGACTTTGAAATATAGGTCTAAACCAACATAGTCTGGCAATAAAATGATACAACTAGGATAGGATTGGCATGGCAGAAGCAAAATCTTTATATGTAGATGAAATGATCATCTACAGAGAAAATACTAAGAAATCTCTAGGAGCCCCTAGAACTTGTACTTGAATTTAGCAGGATTACAAAACACAAGGTATATATAAAAATTCAGGTCTATGTATACTTGCTATAAATGAAGAACTGGATATTGAAATTTAAAAGTTATGTAGGAGTACAAAGGACCCAGAAAAGCCAAAAACAAAAACAAAAACAGTTTTGGAAGACGTTTAGCACCCAATTTTAAGACTTCTTCTAAAGCTACAGTGTTGGGAGCAATGCTACATAATTCTAGGGAAAAATCATTTGGTTAGCCTTGTTCTCTTGCCTACAGCCCAGCTACAGAATAACTCCAGTTTGGCCTCTGGTCACAACTGAGACTTCAGTGATCCAGTGATGCTGTGATTCTCCAGGACAAGAAACATCCTGGGAGAACAAACATCTGCTCAGTTCCTCATTGTTCTTGGACTGATTAACATCTTGTTTGCCGGAGATGTACTGAACTCTCTGCAAGCCTTCCGTTACACCTTGTTTATCCCAATGTGAACTATTGAACTCTCTGCAAGTCATTTGTTACATTTGTTTCTCCGGATGTACTGAATTCTCTGCAAGTCATTTGTTATGAGGTACTGAATAAAAGGTGTGGTAAGCTGGGGGCTTTTGTCTTTGCCCCCCCGAGCAGCACTGATCAGACCCAAAGCTCAGCTTCTTCTCAGTCTCATTTTTCTACCTTTCCTGTAATTCTCCATGTGCTGCCGTGGCTCGCAGGAGACCAGGACTCACTGCAGAGGTTCTGGTAACGTCCCCTTCCCCTGTCCCCTACACTACAGTAATCAAGGCAGTGTTGGTGTAAGGAAAGACATATAGATCATTTGAATAGAACAGAGAATCTAGAAATAGAACCACACACATATATGGTCCACTGAGTTTTGAAAGATTATTTAATATTAGCATTTTATAGAATATAAACTCTATTGAAGAGCCGAGGAAGAGATAGTGTTTTCAGCAAATGGCACTAGAACACCTGGTATCCGTATATAAAAAATTAATCTCAACCCTTTTTTGCCATACATGAAAATAACTTGAAGGGATCTATGAACTTAAATGAGGAAGCCTAAAAGTATAAAACTTTAAGAAGAAATTATAAGGGAAAATATTTATAAATTCAAGGTAGGCAAGAACTACCTAGGATACAAAAGACATGATGTATAAAAGAAAAAAATTGATAAATGAGATTCCATCAAAAGTTAGAACTTTAAATGACATCATTACAATGAAAAGTAGTCCTTAAACAGACCATATTTACAATGCATATAACCTATGACCAGAATATATAAAGAACTCTTACAGCTCATTAATAGACAACCTAATTAAAATGTAGACATAGAATGATAAATAGCCAGTATAGCACAAGGAATGGTGTGCAACTCTAGAATCAGAAAAATACTAATTAGTACAAGAATAAGATTGAATTATACACTCATTAGGAAGATGAAGTCAAAAGTTTTAAAAGCCTTGTCATGAGTTTTTTTGTTGGATTCTCCCCCTTTGCGTTTAATTTGTCACGCCCAATGGATTCATTCTGCTGGGTTTCCTGGGGTTGTGATCCTCATTGTCTTTTCCTAGGGTATTGTCTAAAATTTTTTGGAGTGCCGGTTTGGTATTCATGAAGTTCCTAAGGTGCTCTTTACCATGAAAGTATCTTATTTCTCCATCAATTTTGAAAGATAGTTTTGCAGGGTTCATCAATCTGGGTTGGAGACTGTTTTCCTTTAGGGCTTGAAATACATCACTCCAAGCTCTTCTTGCCTTGAGGATTTGCATTGAGAAATCCGCTGTGATTCTGATGGGCTTTCCTTTGTATGTGATTTGTTTCTTTTCTCTCACTGCTTGTAGAATTTTATTCTTCTGTTGGATTTCTGGAATCCTAACTATTAGATGCCTATGTGTAGATTTTTTTGATTGAGCCTAGCTGGAGTCCTATATGCCTCACTTATCTGTATGTCAAGTTCTTTTCCCCTACTTGGAAAGATTTCTGCCATCACCTCTGTGAAGAATTTTTTTTTATGTTATCTGCACTCCTCTTTCCTCACTGACTCCAATCAGTCTTATGTTATTCTTCTTTGAATTGTATAGCAGCCGCTGGATTGATTTCTCATGTTCCCTCACAATTTTAAAGCAATTTTTCTTTTCCTCCTCACTAATTGCAATCTTATCTTCTATATGTGAAATTCTATCCTCACATTGGTTCATTCTGCTGTGCAGACTTTCAATGGAGTTTTTAATCTCTTGGAAATCTGTTTGTATCTATTTTATGGATTCCATTTGTTTCCTATGTTGGGATTCCATCATGTTCCTCAGATCCTCTATTTTTTTATCTGTGCCCTCTCTAGATTTATTAATCATGTCTTGCACCATGATCACAATCTTTGCTGTTATCTGAGTGATTATTTCTGATTTCATTTTTCCCAGATCCTCTTTTGTTGCCAGTTCAGAGAGTCCAGGTGGTTGAGTAGCAGAGTGTTCCATCTCGTTTCCCTTTGGGGTTGCTGATGGCAGCGGGGGAGCTTCCTTCCGGGTGCTGGGACCGGCTGAGCTTCACTGCCCTAGGAGCCTGGGATGGAGGCAGGAAGCTCCAAGAGAAGTTTTAAAAGAAGCTCTGTAGATCCACATAAACTCCCTAAAAAGAGGAAATGAGCCCCTATGTATCAAAAACAGTGAGCTATTTCATTTTTTTCTAGTATGCTTAACCTCCTAGGAAATGCTGTGGTGGCAGTAGCAACATCAACAGTTGAGGCAAGGGAGGCACCTAAAATTCACAGGAAGAAGGACCCTTTTCCTGGACCAGAGAACCAATGATTCTAAGAGAATAGGGAAGTCCTTGTTGCTTTCTTCCCCTCTCCAGCCTCTCAGCAATTGGTCTCTGGGCAGATGCAGTTGTGACGTGCACTACAGAGCAGGGAATCAGAAGCACTGGCTTTTTAGCTAGGGAACCAAGCATGGGGACTTTCAGGAGGTAGAAAATGAAAGAGATCATAGAGAGGTGGGAGCTCATTCAAAAAATCCTGCAGAGTTATATATGAGCATCTAGGCAATCATCGAGGTTGTACACGCATGGATCTGACATGAACTTGGTACCAAACTTCCAAATACTAAATATGTCATGTATACAGGGCAGGGCAGATCTGAATAATTATTTAAAGTCTTTGAAAACTTAGGTGACACAAGATGGATAGAAACTTGAATTCTGAGCTTAACCCTGTGAATTGATTTACACACACACACACACCCCCCCACACACACCCCATAATTTTCCTGGATTTTAATAAGTCGAAGAATCAATATATTCAAGAAGTCTAAGATACAATCTAAAAATCACTCAACATACGAAGAATTATGAAAATCTCAACATTTTGCAAAGGAAAAGACAACCCATACCAACTGCAACATGACAAGGATATTGGGATAATTTAAAAAAGCTTTGCAGCAGAAATTATAATCATTCTCTATGTGGTACAAGCACTCTTAAAATAAATAGAAAGAGTGTCTCAGTAAAAATATAGATGATAGAGAAAGAAACAAATTGGAATTTTATTTTATTTGTTTTTTGAGACAAGGTTTCACTATGTAGCTCAGGCTGGGCTTAAACTCACTATGTAGCCCAAGCTGGCCTCTGACTCTGGCCTCCTGCCTCAGATTCCCAAGTGTTGGGATACAGGTATCCCACCATGCCTGGCCCTATAGATAGGAATTTTAGAATTAAAAAAAAATTCAACTGAAATAAAAGTATACTTGATAGGCCCAGTAACAGAATGTAGACTGCAGAAGAAAAAAAGCTGAATTTGAAGATAGAACAACAGAAAGTATCCAATTTAGACAACAGAAACAAAGAGCTGGGACCTCATTTAAGGACTTAGGAAGTGTTCTCTCCCTTCCATTTTTGGGAAGGTTGGGGTTTTGGGAGGTTTGGTATTAATTTTAAAAAATGTTTAGTATCATTTACTGGGAAGCCAGTTGGCCTTGGGATTTACCTTTTGATGTCTCATTCAGTATCTTTAGTAGTTATAGGTCAGTACAAATTTTCTATTTTTTCTTGAGTCAGATCTGATAATCTGTGTGTTTTCAGATTGAAAATGAAGAAGTAAAATTATCTCTTGGTAGATGACATAATGTTAGTCATAGAAAATTCTAAACAATTGAAAAGTGAAGTAAAAACAAGCTATTAGGATTAATAAATGAATTTAGCAAAGCTACAGGATACAAGAGCACAAAAACTAGTGATATTTCTATACACCAGTAGTGGACAATCTGAATAGGAAATTAAGAAAACAGTTCCATTTAAGATAGCATAAAAAAAGAATAAAACACTTAGGAAAATTAGTCCCAAGAGTTCAAAGATGCAAGATTTGTACACTAAAAGATATGAAACTGGGGCCAGGGATTTAGCTCAGTGGTTTCGCCAACTGCTATGCAAGTGCAAGAACCCGAGTATGATCTCTGGTACCGGAAAAAAAAACCAAAACAAAACTATTGAAATTAAAAACTTTGCTAATTGGACCGATACTCTGTACTCATATTGGAATATACAATAGTGTTAATATACTTAATAATATACTTGTGAAAGATTAAAAAATTTTAATTTAGCAATATTTCTCAAAGTGATCAGTGGAATTTTTGTCAAAATCTCTTTGCTTTCAAAGCAAATTGTAAGGAATCCCAAGTAAGGTGGTGGAATCAGACTTTCTGATTTCAGTACTTACTACAGAGTTGCAGAAATTAAAACATTGTGGTACTGTCATAAGCACAGTCATGGAGAAGAATGGGATAGAATTAAAAGTCCAGAAAGAAATCCATACACTTACTGTTAATTTTGAAAAGAGCACCAAGAGTATTCAGTCAGAGGAAGAATATTATCTATGAAGGACCCTAGTTAGCAAGACAGACTCCATATTGCTGCTGAACGACCCACCTGCCTGCCCTTTAGATGAACTCAAAAGGAGGAAGCTTAGAAACCTCCTCCCCTTAGAGTCTCTTTAGAAACAACTATTAATCAACTATTGTTTTACAAATGTTCTAACAGCAGGACATTCCCCTTCTCTACCTTTTGCTTGCTTTACTAGTTCTACCCCAAAGGGGGGCCTAGAAACTGCTGGCCTCAAAGGTGTATAAAATATGTTAATCTCCCCCCAGTTGATGCTAGGCTCGGGTCCCTGCCGGTAATAAACTCCTGTGTGGATTTAATATCAGTCTCTGGTTGGTTCTTTCTCGCTGGGTGCAACAATCTTCAACAAATAATGCTGGGACCTCAGAATATTCAAATGCAAAAGAATGGAGTTGTTCTCTTACTTCATATCACATATAAAATTTAACTCAAACTATACCAAAGACTCAAATATCAGAGCTAAATCTATAAAACTTAGAAGAAACAGATAAATATTTATGAACTTGGATGTGACAATGGTTTTTCAGATATAACACCAAAAAACTCAAGTGAAAATAGAGAAAAATAGCAGATGCATTGGACTTAATTAAAATTTTAAAAATTTGAGCATGGGCCAGGGATTTAGCTCAGTGGTTCCGAAGCATGCCTTGCAACCACAAGGTCCCAAGTTCGATCCTCGGTACCAAAAAAAAAAAAAAAAAAAAAAAAAAAATTTGAGCATCAAAGGATACTGTCAAGAAAGTTAAAAGACAGTTCCCAGAATGGAAGAAAATATTTAGTAATCATGAATCTAAGTAAGGCTAATATGCTGAAAATATAGTATTCTATAGCAAAAGATAAACCAATTAACAAGCAAGTAAAAGACGTGAATAGATATTTTCAAAGGACATATACACATGTGGCCAATGAGCATATGGAAAGATACCCACATTATTAGTCAGAGAAATACAACTCAAAACATAAATGTTTAAATACAACTCATAATAAGATATCATTTCATACCTGCTGGGATGGCCATAGTTAATAGAGAATAACAAATGTTGGTAAAGATGAGGAGAAATTAGAACTCATATCTTATTAATGTCACATGTTGCACACTGTTTTTTTTTTGGGGGTTTTTTTTGTATTAAATTCTTTTATTGGTGCATTGTAGGTATACAACAAAATTACATTTCTCATTGGGAATTGTACCTTTATATAATGCATCTTGGTTCTTATTTTTTCCCCATTCATAGCCCTCCCTTCACGCCCTCCACCCTTCCCTATTTACAAAGACTTTATTTCCATTTTTTCCATTTCTCATCATGTTTTCTTTTCCCTTCTTTCCTTTCCCCTGTGCCTCCCACTACGCCTACCCCTTTGGAACTTTTCTTCCTATTTTACATTATCGATTATTCATTCTAATAATTGGTACATTTTAGGTATACAATATAATGACATTCATCATTGGAAATTTGCACCTTTACATAGTCTCTCTTGGTTCTTGTTTTTCACCTTTGCCCAGCCCTCCCTTCAACCCCTCCAGTCCTCCCTATTTACAAAGATTTTGATCCTATTTTTCCATTTTCTCATATTAATCCCATTCCCTTCTATCCTTTCCCTTAGCCCTCCCACTTCCTTCCCCTTTGCCCCTTTTCTTCCTATTTCACATGACCTATTATACATTTAGTCCTTATTTACACTTTCAGTTTCTCACACCAGAGAAACTATTCGGTATTTACACATGAGTGTCCTATTTATTTCACTTAAGAGTATTGCCTCAATGTGCATCCACTTAGCTATAAATGTCTCTAATTTCTCATTTGTTATGGTTGAGTAGTACTCCATTTTATAAAAAAACCCACATTTTCTTTCTCCAGTCTCCAGTTGATGGGCATTTGGGCTGTTTCCAAGTATTAGCTATTACGAACTGCACTGCTATGAACATGGGTGCACATATATCACTGTGGTATGATTCTTGTAATTCTTTGGGGAAGATCCCCAGCAGAGGAATAGCGGGGTCAAATGGGATTTCCAGTCCTAGTTCTTTCTCCATACTGATTTCCACAGTGCTTGCACCAGTCTACACTCCCACCAGCAGTGGAGCAGGGTTCCTCTTTCCCCACAGCCCTGCCAGCATTTGTTACTGGTTGATTTCATGATAGCAGCCATTCTTTCTGGAGTGAGGTGGAATCTCAGCATTGCTTTCATTTGCATCTCTCGAATGACCAGTGATGTTGAACACTTTTTCATATGTTTATTTGCTATTTCTACTTCTTTGTCTGAGAAACATCTGTTCATTTCAAATGCCCATTTTTGGATTATGTCTTTAAATTTTGGAGGTCTGATTTTTTTAAGTTCTTTATAGATTCAAGATAGTAGACCTCTGTCTGAGGAAGAGCAGGTGAAGATTTTTTCCCACATTGTGGTTGTCTCTTCACACTGTTCGTGGTTTCTCTTGCTGTGCAGAAACTTTTTAATAAGAAGAGATCCCACTTGTTGATTGTTTGTGCTAGTTCACAGGCATGAGGTTTTGTTCATAAAATCTTTTCCTACACCGATGTCTTCAAGGGTTCTACCCAACCTCTGTTCCAACTGGTTCAGAGTTTCTATTTTAATATTTAGATCTTTAATCCATTTTGATTTCAGTTTAGTGCATGGTGAGAGATACAGGTCTAGTTTTAATCTTTGGCAAGTTGAAGCCCAATTTTTCCAGCACCATTTATTAAAGAGGCTATCTTTCCTCCAGTGAGGGTGTTTGGCTCCTTTGTTGAAGATGAGATGGCTGAGTGTGTCTGGCATTGTTTCTGCATCTTTGAATCTATTCCACTGGTCCTCAAGTCTGTTTCTTTGCCAGTACCATGCTGTTTTTATCACAGTAGCTTTGGAGTAGAGTTGCAGGTTGGGGATTGTGATATCCCCTGCCATGTCTCTGTTACCTAGAATTGCTTTTGCTATTCTGGGTCTCTTCTTGTTCCAAATGAATTTTTGGATTGTTTTCTCAAGGTCTATGAAGTATGCTGCTGGGATCTCAATTGGAATTGCATTAAATCTATATAGCAGTTTTGGAAGTATGGCCATTTTTCACTATGTTGATCCTTCCTACCCAGGAGCAGGGGATGTCTGTCCATTTTCTGATATCATCTTCAATCTCTCTTTTCAGAGTGCCATAGTTTTCAGAGAAGAGGTCTTTGATTTCTTTTGTTAGGTTGATTCCTAGGTATTTCAGTTTTTTGCATGCTATTGTGAAAGGCATTATTTGCCCTATTTCTCTCTCAGTGAGTCTGTCATTCGTGTAGAGGAAAGCTATTGATTTTTGTGTGTTGACCTTGTAAGCAGCTACTTGACTGAATTTGGTTATTAAGTCTAGAAGACTTTTGGTGGAGTTCTTGGGGTCTTCTATATAGGGTATCATGTCATCTGCAAATAATGACAATTTGACTTCTTCATTTCTTATCTTTATTCCCTTTATTTCTTTCTCTTGTCTAATTACCGTGGCTAATGTTTCCAGAACTATGTTGAACAGGAGTGGTGATAGTGGACATCCTTGTCTTGTTCCTGATTTTAGTGTGAAGGATTTCAGTTTTTGACCATTTAGTATGATATTGGCTGTTGGTTTTTCATAGATGGCTTCTATCAGTTTGAGGTAGAGACCATCTATTCCAATTTCTTGTAGGGTTTTTATCATAAATGCATGTCGGATTTTGTCAAATGCTTTTTCTGCATCTATGGAGATAATCATATGGTTTTTGTCCTTGGCTCTATTGATATAGTGTATTACATTGATTGATTTGCGTATATTGAACCATCCCTGCATCCCTGGGATGAATCCCACTTGATCAGGGTGTATGATCTTCTTGATGATCTTCTGCATTCTGTTTGCCATTATCTTATTAAGGATTTTTGCATCTATGTTCATTAGTGAGATTGGCCTATAGTTCTCCTTTTCAGTTGGTTCTTTCTCTGCTTTGGGGATCAAGGTGATGCTTGCTTCCAGGAATGAATTTGGGAGTATTGCTTCCCTTTCAATTTGATTGAAGAGTTGAAACAGTAGTGGCAGTAGTTCCTCTCTAAGTGTCTTGTAGAATTCAGCAGTGAAGCCATCAGGGCCCGGGCTTTTCTTAGTTGATAAGTTTTTAATTACATTTTCAATTTCATTGGTTGATATTGGGTTGTTCAGAATTTTTAGGTCTTCTTTGTTCAACTTTGGTAATTCATATGTATCTAGAAATCTGTCCATTTCTCTGTGTTGTCCATCTTATTGGCGTATACATTCTGGAAGTAGGTATTGATGATCCTCTGGATTTCTGCTGGGTCTGTTGTCATTTCACCCTTTTCATTCCTAATTGCATGGATTTGGGCCTTTTATTTCCTTTTTCTGACAAGGTTGGCTAAGGGTTTATCAATTTTATTGATTCTTTCAAAGAACCAACTCTTGGCTTCATTGATTTTTTTGTACCGTTCTCTTAGTCTCCATTGCATTGATTTCTCCTCTGATCTTTATAATTTCCTCCCTTGTATGAGCTCTGGGGTTGTCCTGTTCCTCTTTTTCTAGAAGCTTGAGGTTCAGCATCAGGTTGTTTAATTGGGCTCGTTCTGTTTTCCTAATATGTGTATTCACTGCTATGAATTTCCCTTGTAAGACTGCTTTCATTGTGTCCCATAGATTCCGATATGTTGTATTGTCATTGTCATTTAATTGAAGGAACTGTTTGATTTCTTCTTTAATTTCCTCTGTGGCCCATTGGTTATTCAGAAGCATGTTGTTCAATTTCCATGTGTTTATGCAATTTTTTGAGTTTCTTTTGTGGTGGATCACCAATTTCATCACACTATGGTCTGATAATATAGAGGGGATAACTTCAATTCCTTTGCACTTACTTAAACATGTTCTATGTGTGAGTATGTGGTCTATTTTGGAGAATGACCCATGTGCAGCTGAGAAGAATGTGTATTCTGATTTTGTGGGGTGGAAGACTCTGTAAACATCTCTTAAATTCATTTGTTCAAGAGTTCAATTGAGTTCTAGTATTTCATTACTTATTTTTAGTCTAGTTGATCTATCTATTTGTGACAGTGGGGTGTTGAGGTCCCCCACTACAATTGTATTAGTGCATATGTGACTTTTCATGTCCGTTAATGTTTGTTTTATATAGTTGGGTGCACTAGTGTTTGGTGCATAGATATTTATGATTGTCATCTCTTCCTCTTGGATTCTTCCCTTTACAAGGATGTATTGTCCTTCTTCATCTGTTTTAATTAGTGTTGGTTTGAAATCTACTTGATCTGCCAAGAGGATAGCTACTCCTGTTTTTTTTCAGGTTCCTGTTGCATGGAATATTGTTTTCCACCCTTTAACTTTCAGTCTATGAGTTTCCTTTTGAGTGAAGTGTGTTTCTTGTATGCAGCATATTGTTGGATTTTGCTTCTTGACCCATTCTGCCAGTCTGTTTCTTTTGATTGGTGAATTGAGACCATTAATGTTGATGGTTATAACTGAAACGCATTGACTTGTCATTCCCATGAGTTTTTCTTTTTGTTGGGTTCTCCCCCCTTTCCCTTTAATTTCTTGCCATGCCAGATGGGTTCATTCTGTTTTGCTTCCTGGGGTTGTGATCCTCAATATCTGTTCCTAGGCTATTGTGTAAAATTCTTTGGAGTGATGGTTTGGTATTCACGAAGTTCCTAAGGTGCTCTTTGTCATGAAAGTATCTTATTTCTCTATCCATTTTGAAAGATAGTTTTGCAAGGCACATCAATCTGGGTTGGAGGCTGTTTTCTTTTAGGGCTTGGAATATGTCACTCCAAGCTCTTCTTGCTTTGATGGTTTGTGTTGAGAAGTCTGCTATGATTCTGATGGACTTTCCTTTGTATGTGATTTGTTTCTTTTCTCTGACTGCTTGTAGAAGTTTGTTCCTCTGTTGTGTTTCTGGAATCTTAACAATTATATGCCTATGTGTAGATTTTTTTTTGATCAAGGCTATTTGGAGTCCTATATGCCTCACTTATCTGTATGTCAAGCTCTTTTCCCCTGCTTGGGAAGTTTTCTGCCATTATTTCTGTGAAGAGATATTTTATGTCAAAAACCACATTTTCTTAATCCAGTCTCCAGTTGTTGGGCAATTGGGCTGTTTCCAAGCTTTAGCTATTACAAACTGTGCCGCTATGAACATGGGTGCACATATATCACTGTGGTATGATTCTTTTAATTATTTTGGCAAGATACCCAGTAGGGGAATAGCTGAGTCAAATGGGACCTCTTATCTTAGTTCTTTGAGGTATCGCCATACTAATTTCCACAGTGGTTGCACAAGTCTACACTCCCACCAATAGTGGAGAAGGGTTCTTTTTTCCCTACAGCTGCACCAGCATTTGTTATTGGTTGATTTCTTCATAGCAGCCATTCTTTCTGGGGTGAGGTGGAATCTCAGGGTTGTTTTATTTTGCATCTCTTGAATGACCAGTGATGTTGAAAATTTTTTCATATGTTTATTTGCTATTTCTACTTCTTTGTCTGAGAAATGTTTGTTCATTTCAGATGTCCATTTTTGGATTGGGTCTTTAAATGTGGGAAGTCTGATTGTATTATGTTATTTATATATTCTAGGTAGTAGATGTTTGTCTGAGGAACAGCTGGTAAAATATTTTTCCCATATTGCGGGTTGTCTCTTCACACTGGTGGTGGTTTCTCTTGCCATGAAGAAGCTTTTTAGTAAGAAGAGATCCTACTTGTTGATTCTTTGTGTTTTTTCCCATGCAACTGAGGTTTTGTTCATGAAATCTCTTCCTATGCCAGTGTCTTCAAGAGTTCTACCCACCCTCTCTTCCAGCCAATTTAGTGTTTCTGTTTTAATATTTAGATTTTTAATCCATTTTGATTTTAGTTTAGTGCATGGTGAGAGATATAGGTCTAGTTTTAATCTTTGCCAAGCTGAAACTCAATTTTTCCAGCACCATTTATTAAAGAGGCTATATTTCCTCCAGTGAGAGTGTTTGGCTCCTTTGTCAAAGATGAGGTGGCTGAGTGCATCTTCTAATCTGTTCCCCTGATCTTCAGGTCCATTTCTTTGCCAGTACCATGCTGTTTTTTTCATAGCAGCTTGTTAGTATAGTTTCAAGTTGGGGATTTTGATATCCCCTTCCTTGTCTTTGTTGCCTAGAATTGCTTTTGCTCTTCTGGGTCTCTTCTTGTTCCAAATGAATTTTTGGATTGTTTTCTCAAAGTCCATGAAGTATGCTATTGGAATTTCAGTTGGAATTGCATTGAATTTATATAGCAGTTTTGGAAGTATGGCCATTTTTACTATATTGGTTCTTCATACCCAGGAGCAAGGGATGCCTTTCCATTTTCTGATATCCACTTGGATCTCTTTTTTCAGAGTGCTGTAGTTTTTAGAGTAGAGGTCTTTGATTTCTTCTGTTAGGTGGATTCCTAGGTATTTTAATTTTTTGGATGCTATTGTGAAGGGAATTGTTTCTCCAGTTCCTCTTTCAGTGAGTCTGTTGTTCATGTACGGGAAAGCTATAGATTTTTGTGTGTTGAGCTTTTATCCAGCTATTCTACTGAATTTGGTTATTAAGTCTAGAAGACTTTTGGTGGAGTGCTTGGGGTCTTCTATATAGAGTATCATGTCATCTGCAAATAATGACAATTTAACTTCTTTATTTCCTATCTTTATTGCTTTTATTTATTTCTCTATCTAATTGCCATGGCTAATGTTTCCAAAACTATATTGAACAGGAGTGGTGATAGTGGACATCCTTGTCTTGTTCCTGATTTTAGTGTGAAGGATTTCAGTTTTTGACCATTTAACATGATATTGGCTGTTGGTTTTTCACAGATGGCTTTTATAAAGTTAGGTAGAGACCCATATATTCCAATTTTCTGTAGGGTTTTTATCATAAATGTGTGTTGAGTTTTGTCAAATGCTTTTTCTGCATCTATTGAGATGATCATATGGTTTTTTTCCTTGGCTCTATTAATATAATGTATTACCTTGATTAATTTGCATATGTTAAACCATCCCTGCATCCCTGGAATGAATCCCACTTGGTTAGGGTTTATGATGTTCTTGATGATCTTCTGCATTCTATTTGCCAGTATCTTATTAAGGATTTTTGCATCTATGTTCATTAGTGAGATTGGTCTCTAGTTCTCTTTTTTGGTTGGGTCTTTTCTGCTTTGGGGATGAAGGTGATGCTTGCTTCCAGGAATGAATTTGGGAATATTCCCTTTCAATTTCATTGAAGAATTTAAACAGTAGCAATCCCCCCAAAGACTCATGGGGTCATACTTGGCTGAGTTTACAGTATGTGATGCTGGAATGAAGTGTGATGCTGGGGTCAAAGATGTGTGATTACTAAATCAGTCCACTGGTTCATTTGGCATAGTTTTTGGTGTGAATATTGGGATGGTCCTTCTTGGGTGTGAGTTCTAGCCACCCTAAGGGCATGTAATCTTGATAGGTTATAAAGGACAGAAAGAGGGCTGCTGTCATCTCTTGCTGCTTCACTTGCTGCTTTTGTTGCCTTCTCCCTGCCATGAATTGTTTCCTCTTCTGCAATGCTCCCCCTCCCCTGACATGCATCCTGCCTTAGAGCCACCCAATTATGAACTGAAACTTCTACAAACTGTGAACCAAATAAACCTTTTCTCCTTTAACTTTGGGTATTGGATATTTTGTCTTAGAAACAAGAAAAGTAATTAAGACATGGACCTTATGCCTCTTAAGAGAATGAAATGGTCATTTCCCCTATAGAGAGATGGACAGCCAGAGCTTCCCTGAAGGAGAAACCCATAACAGTTTGAGTTACATTACCTCATTCTAATTGCTTCTGCCCTAGAAGAGGTGTGGAGCCTACAGAGCAGAGGATAGTGAACTGATTTAGGGATTGGGGCAGTAATGGAGGAAATAAACAGAGCTCTGCTTATGTTTATTTCAAACACACAAGGGTTCTGTCCTGAGATGATTAGAAATAATCACTAAATAAAAGAATGCATAATCTACATTATTTTTTTGTGGACTGTGGGACCTCAGAATTTTTTTGTCTTTTTTAACTTTAAAGTGGGTAACAGGGCCAGGGATTTAGCTCAGTGATTCCAGCACCTGCCTCACAAGCACAAGGTCCTGAGTTTGATCCCCGGTACCAAAAATAAAAATAAAAATAAAATAAAGTGGGTAACAATGACTTATGGCACTTGCTAGAAATGAAGTCTCCTGAGCCACACTCTTGGTAATTCTGTTTCAGTAGATCTGGAGTGGGATCTTAAAACTACTATACACTTTTACAAGCTCTCTGGGTGATTCATGCAGGAAGTTCAAAGGCCAAATTCAGAGGAACACAATTCTAGAGCAAATTCCACCGTTTCCAGCAGAAATATTATTTTTAATTACTCTTATCTGCTTATGAGGCTCCATTGTACTTGCAATATTAAAAGTACAGAATGTTTCTTAAACTCATGTTACTATCCCTAGGACCCTTATTATGAGTCCTTTGAACCATGCTCATCTCTCAGTATTTCACTGTTACTTGAAAGGAGAAAATAATTTCACTCCCACTTCAAATTCTCCCTAGGAAACTTTCTAAGAAGAAAAGTTCTCTGACAAATTATTCTCAATTATATTTTCATAAGCTGGCTCCTAATCTAGCCTACCTGTGGAGCTCAGTCCCAGGGTGTCTTATTTTACCTGTGTGTTTCCAGGGTAACAGCATCTCTCAGTTTCCAAATGTAATAAAGTCCCCTGAAACCCCGCTCCCTTCAGATCAGTGAGGATTAGTCTGTGACTTATACTTGACAAAGTGGGAATAGTGTCATGATGAAGAACTGAGGTGCTTCCAGAAAAAAGAGTCTTAATGACAGTCTTGGTTTGGTGTATTTTGTTAACAAAGACATGCCTTGTGCTATTTGGAGAGCTAAGCCAAGTGGTTGCTTCTTCTAGATGGCCCTGGGAAAATCTTCCCAGAGTGTTCTGGGGCATCTAGAAAGAGAGATGATGGGCTAGGTGTGGGTGGTATGCAGTTTAGTGCTCTGTAAGCAAAAAGCCATTTTCAATGTGACTCTAGCTTTTTTTCTCACCTTCCATGGACATGTGGATTAGCCAGGACAGTATTTGCCTGTATCTTTATCCTTTGTTTCTTTCCTAATTGTGAGGGAAGAAGGGTTTGTCATTATTGTATTAATAGTAGCACAGTGCCCAGAACAAGTCAATGGGAGTACCATGCAACTCTGCATGAGTCAGAAGTATGTCCACAGTATCTACTAATTTTTGATGATAATGTACTACCTAGGTAGTAATTATTATTTGCAGTCCTGGTCCACAATAGGCTACTTTCAGTATCATACTGCTGCCAACTATGCTCCCAGAAGAATTAAGTATTTCATCAAAATCATTTTTCATTTTCCTTCTAGTATTTGCTGTCTTTTAGGCAAAAGTTATCACAATATGTGTTATGGTTTAGATGCCCCTCAAAGGTCACATTTGGAGGTGGGGTCTAGTTGGGAGGGTTAGGTCATAGGGGGCACAACTTGGAAGCTGTATTATGTCCCCTTGCTCCTTACTTTTCTTTCTGCTTCCTGGTCACCATGTGGCAAATAGCTTTCCTCCATGATGTTGTCTGCACTACTGTTTCTGCCTTGACATCAGTTGACCATGAACTGACTCCACTGAAACTGTGAGCCAAAATAAAATTCTTCTAACTTAAATTGTGGGTGTCAGGTATTTTGTCTCAGTGATGAGAAGGTGAATAATACAGGCTGGAATTTACACGTGGAGAACAGCATTCTAATACAAGAGAGACACTGATAAATAGGGGCTATAACATTTTTTATACAAATATTTCACAGGTACATTATTTATTTATTTTTGGTACTGGGGATCAAACTCAGAACCTTGTGCTTGCAGGCGTGGTGCCACTGAGCTAAATCCCCTGCCCCAGGTATATTATTTTTGAAGAAATAATTTCACATTTTAGTTCTTTTGAACTGGACAATCAACTAATATGCTGTGGTATATTCTCTTTGACCACCTTCTTACCCCACCTAGCCTAATCTTCAGGATTAATGAAAACATTAAAACATTTGCATAAAGCCAAATATTGCCAAGTAATATTAAATCTAGCCCTTTTTTTTTTTAACAATATACCAATAGCAGTGCTATTCAAATATGGTTTGTGGACTAGCAGCACCAACAACATTGGAACTTTGTTAATAGTAAATAATCACTTTGATGTATATCTCTCTAGACTTTTCATGTGCCATACTATTCTAGTTCTCAAATTTTACTGTGTCTGAGAATCACTTGGTACTGCAGCCTACATTTTGTTCCTCCCAGATTTATGCTGACCCCTCAACTCCTACTACTTCAGAATGTGACTGTAATTGAATATAGGATCTTTAAAGAGGTTATTCAGTTAAATTCTATTAAATCAATCCCAAATTTTGGATTGATTGTAATCTGCTCTGACTAGTGTCCATTAAGAAAGAGTAATTAAGAGTTACAAACACAAGGTGAAAACCAGATGATCTGCTTGGTATCTTATAGTGACTCGAGTTAAATTATAAGAGTAGCTGATTTACACCATGGCAGGTGTGTAATGGGACCTTCACACCTGGGATGGGGACACTGATATTGATGCTTCCTGAAAGTCTTGAATCTCTAGACTTCCCTGGGGCCTTTGAACTTAGAGAAATAGCCCCCTCTACCTAATAAGGGCTACTGTCCCTTGCTTAAAGATGCTGCAAGGGTCTCTCTCCCTTAAGGCAACTATTGTCTCCATCAATATCTGGGGACACAAGAGCCAATGACTAGGGTTAAGTCACAATATTGCCCAGCTGAAGATGTTCTGCACCTGAAAGGCAGGGAGAGGACATGACCTCAAAAGTTCTGCAGGATCTACCTGGCATGTTCTAGTAGAAGCTGGGAGAAAACATGAGGTTGGATTCTGCAGGTACCTTAACAAAAGGGGATTTGCAGAATTCAAAGCTGAGAAAGGAAGAGTTTATCAATTTGAAAACAGTCTTTCAGAAATAGGATAAATAGAAATAATGTAAAATTACTACATACACAAATATTTTTGCCTTTTCACATAATATAACTTCCCCCAGCTGAATAAATATAGACTAGCATCATTTTAATTGCTGCATGGTATTCTATTATGAGAATATGCCATAATTTTAATATCGCATTGGATATCTCTGATTGCACAGCGTGTCCTGTTTTGACTGATTTCACTTTGCTCAACAGTCAAGGAACAAATTTTGTCTAACTGTTCTCTTACTCTCTTTCCATGTTTGGATAAAGTTTGGATGAAGTTTGCTACTTTTTACCAGCTTCGTTCTTTCTGTTTAGAATTGCAACACATTCATTTACTTTAGTGGAGCAAAAACACTGTTAATTTTCAGTGTTGTTGCTTTTACTAAAGACAGTCCTGAAAACACAGCAGCTTTAGTAAGACTTATTTACTTAAAACATAAGACCTTTCTGTTGGTTTGAAGAAGGCTGAAATTCTTCAGCAGTATGCTTTGTGATAGAGAGCATATGCAGTCTACACAAAAGTAAGAATTAGTTCTAGTAAGATGGAATGGTTCTGCTTACCATCCCCCTTTGGAAAATGGAATATTGAATAACAAGTGTGGTTTGCTTCATTTAAATATATTTCCAAAGTAGTTCACGGAGGGAGTCTTTTAACTTTTTGAAGATACCAAAATAGGAAGAGAAGCATATGTAAGTTATTAAATAGTGAGCATAAACAGAATTATATACAATGGACTATGAATCAGATCCAGTGGGATTCTGACGTTAACTTATAACTAGTATGTAATTATGAGTGTTTCCCTTATTCTATCAGGCCTAGCTTTCTCTTCTTGCATAATTTATGTTATATAAAATATTTTCTTTTATCTAGAAGTCAGGATAAAACTTAATAAGATAGAGGACCAGCCTAAGAATTCCTCTTCAAAATAGTGAAGTGAATGTTGATAAACAACAGGATTCAAGCAAAGAGGAGATAAGAAGTCCACATAAACTCTCAGCAAAGCAAGAAGAGAATGAGGATATTAGAACAGAAATGCATAATGGATGCTCCACCTTGGGTCCAGCAAAGGGAATTATACTAAGCACAACTTACTCTAGAGTTGTTAGGCAATTGATTTGGCTTGTCTGTGAACCTTCACTTCTGGAGCTATACCATTACTTCTTATGATCCCCCAATACCATGAATTCTCAGAGATAAAAAACTTCTGGAAAGAGTTATGATCGTCTAAATGAAGAGGGCTAATTTTCAACTCCAAGGGCACTAGAGGGACAAGAGCACCATTTGTTGTATAGATAACTGAAGAGCATGGGTGGCCAGAGGTCATCAATACTAGCAGGTTGTTGAAAAGAATTTTGGCAATAGGAGATCCCTTATGAGAAATCTAACAGAACTGGGGGTTGGCTCAGATAAAACTGCCTATTATTATTACCCAGGTTCTTGATATTTTTGTGGCTGTTATATTCTGGAAGCAATGAGTCTGTTTCCCTCTTCTTCTTTTCTCTCCTCTTTCCTTCAAAACCCATATTTGTACCTTGAATTATCCTTTTCCACACATTTTGATATCCTCTCCCCGCCTCTAAACTGATCTTTCAAAATGCCGTATTATTAGTGTAAAATAATACAAATATATTGCTAAAGTAAATGTGCTAATCCCAAAAGATAAAAATATTTGAGAGCTTAAAAGGATAAATGCATTGTCTTCTCAATTACGTTTCTCCAGCCTGATTTTCTCTCAGGCTCATGGTAATTTTTATAGTCCTCTAGGGGGCACTGTTGAGTCAAGAATACCCTCAACAGTGCTTGCCTGTTTTATATTAATACTGAATTTGCAACTACTTTCCTTTATGTCAGTACTGTATTTCACCTTCTGTGCTAACAGTAGGCTATGAAAAGGATGTGTGGATTTGCTTCCACTGCAAAAATAAAATGATGACTTAAAGCAGTGCTTGCTGAAAGTTGGGGAAAGAAAAATGCATATTTGTGAAGTAGTACTGTTTTTTTCTTTTGGCATTTTTGGGTTATAAATTCACATTAGTGATACAGCCAATATAGAAACCACAGTTGTAGCAACCAGAGAAAGAAACAGGATATGACCCCTTTTGTAAGATGCTCATAATATTCCCAAAGAGGCAAAGGAAAACTCCCATTCATCTGCAGTTTATTCAGAACGTTCTTTTCTGTTGCTTGTCATTTTGGAATGGATTTAACTGCTGCTAAAAAAGTTACAGGAACAACAGCTTCATAGCTAAAAATCATCTGTTTCTTCACAAAACAAGGTCGCCCCAGATCAGCCATGTGACCTGGCCCAGCAGTGCCCAGCCCTCTGACCCGAGTTCTGCTGGACAGCATCTCTTTGGGACTGAAAAATAATTCATGTTCCAAGTCATTCCTGCTATTTCTCTTAAGTTTGGTGCCTGCTGTGATGGAGAGTCATTTTTCCTTTTAAAATCAGATACTAAAAAGTAGACATAAAAACTCAAATCCATTCAACAGATAATTCAACACATAGGTTTGGCATAAAAGAAGCCACAAATATTTGACCAGTATCATGATATGCCATTGCAAAGTATAGAAAACAATTAGGATGATTTATGTTTTCTCTCTGGTAAGGCTAATGTAGCATTAAAATGGCTTTCAATTTTATTTAAGCTGAGCCTCAAAAGGTTCTTGCATTTTTTTTTTTTTTGGTACTAGGAATCAAACTCTGGATCTTGCACTTGTGAGGTAGGTCGCAGAACCACTGAGCTAAATCCCTAGCCCTCTTGCATTTATTTTTGTTTTTTTGTGTTACTAGAATCAACTCTAAGCCTGTTTTTCCCCCATCTACACTTAATACAATTATATCATTTTACAAATACTTTTGGAATGCTGTGCCTTCATTGATTCTCAATGTATTGATTAAAAACACACATTGTTTATGTAATTGTTGTGCGTAACTATTTATTTGTAATTCTTGTGTTGACTGGACATTCACGCTTCACTAAAAGTTAGATATGCCAGGGTTTACATGCCACCCCTGTGTGTTGCTAGCACTGGGTCTGTCTTGAGCAATGCACTCTATTCCCTCACTCTCAGATTGATGAAGATAATGTAATACTTTTACCATAGTGGTATTCTGCACATTAATGGCACCACATTAGTGGCACTAAAGTAAAATGGTAGAGTTGGCAAAGTATTTAGTGGAATTTAGTATGCTTTTTCTTGTGTCTAACTTAAGACTGGCAGTGATATAATAGAAATTGATGCATTGCTCTGTGTTCCCACATCAACCTTAAAAAGTATTACACAAATACTAAAAAGAGGGAAGCATATTTTTGGCATTATGGTGTTAAAGAGAAGGCACATCTACTGTCCATAACCTACAATAAATCTGAGTTATTTATAAATATGCTTCAGGCCAGAGTAGTTCTTAAAACTTTTTGGGGGGGGCGGGTGCTGGGGATTGAATGCAGAGCCTAGCATGGGCTAAGCACGTGCTTTACACTGAGCTAGACTCCAGTTCCTGCCAAAGTAGTTTTGTGAATGATTTTGAATCAAAGAGATGAACCAAATAACAGAAGTACACCCTACGTTTTCTTCATACTTCAAATTCATTCTTAGAAAAAGGTGCTTTAATGAAATTGGTAGGGGAACAATACGCTCAAGGTCATTTCTTGGAAGCAAGCATTACCTTGATTCCAAAACTGGAAAAGGACCTAATCGAAAAAGAGAAGTACAGGCCAATCTCTTTAATGAACACCAATGCAAAAATCCTCAATATGATACTGGCAAACAGATTTTTAGCAAATCATCAAAAAGATTATACATTATGATTAAGTATGATTAATTGCAGGGATGGTTTAATATATATAAATCAATAAATGTGATATATTACATAAATAGAAACAAGGACAAAAAACATATGAGCAGCTCAATCAATGCAGAAAAAAGCATTTGACAAAACCCAACATCCATTCAAGATAAAAACCCTGAAGAAAATAGGAATAGAAGGCCTTTGTCTCAATCTGATAAATGCCATTTATGACAAACCAACAGCCAACATCTTACTAAGTGGAGGGAAGCTGGAAGCTTTTCCTTTAAAAATCAAGAGTAAAACAAGGATGCCCACTATCACCACTCCTGTTCAATATATAGTTAACAATAATGTATTGTTTATTTTGAAACAATGAAAAAAGGGACTTTAAATGTCCTTATCAGAAAGTAATGATAAATATTTGTTTGTTTGTTTGGTAACAGGGATGGAACTCAGGTCCTTGTGCTTTCAGGGGCAGGCAGAATGATAAATATTTGAAGTGATAAATATGTTGATGAGCTTAACTTGATTATTCTACAATGTATCGACATACTGAAACATCATAGTTTATTCAACAAGTATATACAATAAAAAATAAAAAATTTAAATTTCTATTTTCATTCATTACCATGAATGAAAATTTTAAAAAGGAAATTGTACTGCATGAGGTTTATCTTAAAAAATTTATATAGAGTCAAGGTCCAAGAAACACAAATGACTATAAATGGAGGAAATAATCTCCTTTTCTTCCTACTATCCCACTATCCATTGCCCTTCCTGGAGGCAACTTCTGCTGCATTTTTATTTATCTCTGTTGAGAATTGATAAACAACATACTGATGGATATAGATATGAATATAGATATAGTTGTGTTAGCTTCTAGTTACTACAACAAAACACTTGAGAGATAGCCTACTTAGCAAAAAAAAGGTTATTTTGGTTCACAGTTCTCGAAGTTCCCATCCAAGATTGGGCAGCCTCAGTAGTTTGAGCCTCTTGTGAGGGCGGCGAGTGACAATGGCAGGAGTACATGTCAAAGTGGAACAAGTGGTCAGGTAATGAGCCAGAAAGCAGTGAGAGAGGACAAAACTGAGGTCCCGCAATGGCCTTCAAGGACACACTCCCAGTGACCCAGGACTGCCCACAGGCCTCACCTCTTAAAGGTCCACAGCACCTCCGAATGCTGCCACTTTGGTGACCAAGTGCTTATGTATGAACCTTCAGAGGGCACTCAGCGTCCAAACTATTAACTTTTCCCACAGGTAGGCTATATCTTTAGGATAAATTACTAGGAGGAATTGCTTATCAAAAGCTTGTGCATTGCTACTAGTTAAATGGCCAATTTGCAGAGAATGCACACACATCCTCATATTTGGAGACAGAGGATGTATAGCCCCCCATGCATATTGTCTCTCTCTTTTTATGCATACATATATTCTGCCTATATTCTTCAGCAGCATTATTTTTTACTTTGATCCTTTGTATTTTGATCATTGTAAAAATGGAATTTCAGTGTAGTTTCAATAAATACTTCTATTATGAGCAATTATCTTTTGATTGAAATAGCTCTTGCATTTTCATTATTTGTGAACAGTTTTTCATATCTTTTCACTTTTAGTTGGACTCAGTCTTTTTCTTACTGCAATCTTTTTCTGACTTATTTAAAGTATATTAGGGAAATAAGACCTTTGGGTATAATGTTGATTGTGAAAATTTCCTACCATATATTGAGTTTCTGTGTGTTTTCACGTATTTAGAATTTAGAATATAGCATTTAAAAGGCATTTTTACTCTGAATTTAGATTTTTTACTTTAAAGAAATGTAATAAAAGTATTTTCAAAAGAGATAAGTATGGATTTATAAAAGGATTGTATTAAAGAATCCATCTAGCTAATTTATTCTCCTAGAGCCCTTGCTTTGTGAACAACTTTAATTAGAACATTAATTGTATGTCTATACATGGATGCATCCAAAACAACTATTCCTTCTCTCAATTTTTTTAAAAGACTACTTTAGTTTAGGAACCTCTGTGAGATACTATGGTTCTGGTTATGGGACTATCCCATGTGTATGTTCAATTTCTTTTTAGCATTCCTGGGCATGTGGATCTATCCTTGCCTTACAGCACAATGTTATACTGTTAATATAAGGATAGAGAAATGTTTTATTAATAGCCTTGTTTCTATCTATCTATCAATCATCTATCTATCTATCTATCTATCTATCTATCTATCTATCTATCTACCTATCTATCTATCATCTATCTATCTCCTTTAAAGGACAATGATCAAATACAGCAAAATAATTTTCAAAATATTTCTTAAACAGTAGAGTGCATTCTGCTGGTTTCTGTGTACTACTTGCAGAGCTTCAAATTATCAAGTATTACATTTATAAGCAGTGTCACTGGAGAAACTTTGCTTTATAAAAAGTTATTGTAGAAACATGCTTGAAAAGTGCTTATATAATCATAAAGTGATTTTTCCATTCATTAAAAATGATCAAAAAAGGGTGAGAGTGGGTTCTATTTGCTGTTTTCTCTTCAGCCTCTTTCAGAAGTCTCTGGCTTGCATTACTAAATGGCTACCTATAGCTTGATTTAACAGTTGTAACTTAAGACTGTCAAGGCTGATTTCTTTGAGTGAAGGCTGCTGGACTGCTCTTTTTCCAACAAATATAGAGTCTTATTATTTTTGTGTGAAGCAGACAAAGATTCCTTTTGAAACATGTAGTCTGAGCACCAAACACTGGGCCCATTGTCTCTGAAACAATAAGTGCCACATTCAGTCTTTAGAAATGGTGACTGATTTGCTTGTATTCGAGAACCATATAAATTTTACACATCTAGAAAAGTGATGCACAGCTGAGTTTTCAGTAGTGCTGCCTGTATGAGTGTGGCTTAATACTGGGACATGCATAGCATGCTACCCCCGAATGGCATATTCCACTCATAGATCTGCTTTGCATTGTTCAACATGAATTATTTATCATTTATATCTAATAAAACTCCCTAACTTCATATGAAAATAGAAAAGATTCTAGTACATATTTAGTTTTGCATATGAGTATATAAAATTCTATGTGTCTGTCATACACATTCTGGATGTTATATAATATTCAACATTAGGCATTCTCTTATATTAGTTTCCCCAGAAGCAGACATTGAATTGAGGATTTATATACAAATGATATTAGGAAATGCTCCCATGAGAGACAGGTAAGGAGTAAGAGATGCAGATCGGTGCAAGAAAAAAATCCAAACAAGGGTACAATTTCAGGCACATTTTAAGCCTCAGCTATATCATGCAGAATTGTGGAAATTAAGTCATAGCTGGAAATTTGTTCCAACTTGAGGCAAAGGATCTGAGCTTTTACAAACCAGCCCTTGGCTGAGCTTCCCGGGGGTTTCAAATTCTTAGATCCTTGCAACTCACTACACAGTGGGCAGAGTGGCCTCTGTGGTTGAGAGTAGTCTTCTGAAGGTTGTCAGAGATATGGGTCTGTGGATGCCCAAGTACAGAAAAGATCGGGGTGTGGTGAGTTAGATGCAAAGAAATGACAGGAGGGCTTCAAGGGGATCCGGCCGAGTACCAAAAGTTGTTTGCTACAGGAATTATTGATTAACTCTACCTAAATTATACTCACTAATTAAAACTTTCATTTAATGATTTGCATACATTTTCTTTCCTTTTCTCTTTTCACCCAGGCTGGCCTCAACTTCTTGGGCTCAAGTTATCCTCGTGCCTCAGCTTCTTGCAGGTGTGAACCTGGCAACATTTTCTTTTGAAAAGAAATGTTAATAGGCAAATGATTCTGCTCAGATATTCATTTAGTCCAGGCCTGCAATACAGCAAATCTTACTTCTGTCTCAGAGACTGCTTGTTTGTTCTTCTGCCAAGGTCTCTGTTCACAGATCGATGTCTGGTAAGCAGCAGGAAAAACATAACATTGTGATTGAGCTATTTGACTGCTTCACCCTGGTCCAGTCTTACTATCATTGACCTGATGTTGTGTGCTTCTTAATGTGAGGCCGTATCGAGTACACAGCATCTTCAAGAAATATTCTTGTCTCAACTTATTTAAACAGAATTTGATCAAAATTTCCCATAACTTTCAATATCTAGCAAAAACATTATTGTTTTATACAGTCAGTGTTTCTATGGAACCTTAGCTTTGGCCATGATTTTACTGCTTCTTTGGCTCACCATTCCTCCCTGCATCTCAACTCCTCCACTTGGAACCATTTTCCTAATATCCCTTACCACAGTGCTGACCATGGTCACCAATAGTCATGTGGTATTGTGTGCTCAAAAGATAGTAGTCTGGATTGAGGTCTGCTGTAAGTCTATACTGCATTTCAAAGACAGTACCAAAAATAGGAAATATCTCATTAATGATTTTTATATTGATTTTATGTTGAAATGACCATATTTTGGATATACTGTATTGTGTTAGAATATTATTGAAATTAATTTTGTCTAGGTGGCGATTTTTGCTTTTAAAAATGTGACCACTAGAATATTTACATTTATATTTTATTGTTCATATTAAATTCCTATTGGACAGCTCTGTGGAATTTTCTTTACTGAGATAATAGTGGCAAATTATCAATTTTCATTTTATCTAACAGCATCTTTATTTTTTATTTATTTATTTTTCTCCTTAAATTCTTTTATTGGTACATTTTAGGTATACAATTTTATTGGTACATGTATACATACATGTATACAATACATTTATCATTGGGTGCTTGTACCTGTACATGATGTATCTTGGTTTTTATTTTTTTTCCCCATTACCTGTGCACCCTTCACCCCCTCCATCCTTCCCTATTTACATAGATAGACTTCATTTCCATTTTTTTCTTTTCTCATAATTTTTCCTTTCCCCTTCCCCTCTCACCACCCTTACCCCTTTGAAACTTTTCCTATTTCAAAGTAATAATTATTTTTTATTAATCCTTATTTAGACTTTCAGATTCTCACACTAGAGAAACTATTTGGTATTTACACATGTGTGTCCTATTTATTTCACTTAAGAGTATGGCCTTGATATGCATCCATTTAGCTATAAATGACTCTAGTTTCTCATTCTTTATGGCTGAGTAATACTCCATTTTATTAAAAAAACACATTTTCTTTATCCAGTTTCCATTTGATAGGCACTAGGGCTGTTTCCAAGCTTTAGCTGTTACAAACTGTGCCACTATAAACATGGGTGCAAATATATCGCTGTGGTATGATTCTTTTAATTCTTTTGAGAAGATACCCAGTAGGGGAATAGCTAGGTCAAATGGGACCGCCAGCCCTAGTTCTTTGAGGTATCTCCATACTGATTTCCATAGTGGTTGCACCAGTCTACATGCCCACCAACAATGTAGAAGGGTTCCTTTCTCCCCACACCTCTGGCAGCATTTGTTATTGGTTGATTTCTTGATAGCAGCCATTCTTTCTGGGGTGAGGTGGAATCTCAGTGTTGTTTTCATCTGCATCTCTTGAATGACCAGTGATGTTGAACATTTTTTCATGTTTATTTCCTGAATTTACTTCTTTGTCAGAGAAGTGTCTGTTCATTTCAGATGCCCATTTTGGAATTGGGTCTTTGAATTTGGGGGGTCTGATTTTTTTTTATTTATTTATATATTCTAGATAGTAGATGTTTGTCTGAGGAACAGCTGGTAAAAATTTTTCTCACATTGTAGGTTGTCTCTTCATGCTGTTGGCAGTTTCTCTTGCAGTGCAGAAACTTTTTAATAAGATGAAATCCCAGTTGTTGATTCTTTCTGCTAGTTCCTGTGCTACTGAGGATTTGTTCATAAAGTCTTTTCCTATGCCAATGTCTTCAAGAGTTATACCTAAGTTATCTTCCAGCAACTTTAGGGTTTCTGTCTTGATATTTAGATCTTTAATCCACTTAGTGCATGTTGAGAGGGATGGGTCTAGTTTTAATCTTTGGCAGGTTGAAATCCAGTTTTTCCAATACCATTTATTAAATAGGCTATCTTTCCTCCAATGAGGGTGCTTGGTTCCTTTGTTAAAGATGAGGTGGCTGAGTATGTCTGATGTTGTTACTGCATCTTCTAATCTATTGCATTGATCCTCGGGTCTGTTTCTTTGCCAGTATCATGCTGTTTTTATCACAGTAGCTTTGTAGTATAGCTTCAAGTTGGGGATTGTGATATCCCCTGCCATGTCTCTGTTACCTAGAATTGCTTTTGCTATTCTAGGTCTCTTCTGGTTCCAAATGAATTTTTGGATTGTTTTCTCTAGTTCTATGAAATATACTGTTGGAATTTCAATTGGCACTGCATTGAATATATAGTAGTTTTGGAAGTATGGCCATTTTCACTATATTGGGTCTTCCTACTAAGGAACAGGGGATGTTGTTCCATTTTCTTATATCCTCCTCCATCTCCTTTTTCAGAGTGCTATAGTTTTCAGTGTAGAGGTCTTTTGCTTCCTTTGTTAGATTGATTCCTATATATTTCATTTTTTGGATGCTATTATAAAAGGAATTGTTCCCTTAATTTCTCTCTCAGTAAGTCTGTTATTTGTGTATAAGAAGGCTATTGTTTTTTGAGTGTTGACCTTATATCTAGCTACTCTACTGAATCTGTCAATTATGTCTAGAAATCTTTTGGCTGAGATTTTTGGGTCTTCCATGTAAAGTATCATATCATCAGCAAATAATGACAGTTTAACTTCTTCCTTTCCTATCTTTATTCCTTTTACTTTTTTCTCTTTTCTAATTGCTGTGGCTAATGTTTCCAGAACTATATTGAAGAGGAGTGGTGATAGTGGGCATCCTTGTCTTGTTCCTGATTTTAGCGTGAAAGTTCTGTTTGTGACCATTTAGTATGATGTTGACTGTAGGTTTTTCATAGATAGCCTTAATCAGGTTGAGATAAAGACCTTTGATGCCAATTTTCTGTAGGGTTTTTATCATGAATGGGTGTTGGATTGTGTTGAATGCCATTTCTGCATCTATTGAGATGATCATATGGTTTTTGTCCTTGAGTCTGTATTACATTTATTGATTTATGAATGTTGAACGATCCTTGCATACCTGGAATAAATTTGACTTGGTCAGGGTGTATGATCTTCTCGATGACCCTCTGTATTCTGTTTGCCAACACGTTGTTGAGGATTTTTGCATCTATGTTCATTAGGGAGATTGGCCTATAGTTCTCTTTTTGGGTTGGGTTTTCCCTGATGTTGGAATCAAAGTAACACTTGCTTCCAGGAATGAATTTGGAAGGCTTGCTTCCCTTTCAATTTCCTTGATGAGTTTAAAGAGTAATGGCAGTAGTTCTTCTTTAAATGTCTTGTAGAATTCAGCAGTGAAGCCATCAGGACTGGGCTTTTCTTTGTTGCTAAATTTTTTATTACATTTTCAATTTCACTTGTTATAATTGTAGTGTTTAGAATTTCTATATCTTCTTCATTTAACTTTGGCAATTTGTATGTATCTAGGAATCTGTCTATTCCCTTTGTGTTTTCCATTCTATTAGAGTACAGGTTCTCAAAGTAGGTATTGATTATCCTCTGGATTTCTGCTGGGTCTCTTGTGACTTCCCCTTTTTTGATCTTAATTGCGTGGATTTGAGCCTTTTCTTTCCTTTTTTTTAAAAGTTGGCTAAAGGTTTATCTATTTTACTTATTCTTTTGAAAAACCAATTCTTTGATTCACTGATTTTTTGTATTGTTCCCTTAGTTTCCATTGCATTGATTTCTGCTCTGATCTTTATAATTTCCTTTCTTGTGCGAGCTTTGGGTTTGCTATGTTCTTTTTCTAGCAGCTTGAGGTTCTGCATTAGGTTATTTATTTGAGTTCTTTCTGTTTTCCTAATATGGGCATTGACTGCTATGAATTTCCCACTTAGAACTGCTTTCATTTTGTCCCATAGATTCCTATATTTTGTACTAGCATTATTATTTACTTGTAAAAACTGTCTAATTTCCTCTTTAATTTCTTCTGTGACCCAATGGTTTTTCAGGGGGGTGTTATTCAATTTGCATGTGTTTGTGAAAATTTTGTGGTTTCTTATGTTATTGATCTCCCATTTTATTGCACTGTGGTCTGGTAATATACAGGGGGTAACTTCAATTTTTTTACATTTACTTAGACATGTCCTATGAGCTAGCATGTTGTCTATTTTGGGGGATGACCCATATACAGCCAAAAAGAATATGTATTCTGATATTGTGAGGTGGAACACTCTGTAAGCATCTATTAAGTCCATTTCTTCAATTGGTTGATTTAGTTCTAGAATTTCATTATTAATTTTTTGTCTAGGTGATCTATTTGTGATAGTAGGGTATTGATGTTCCTCACTACAATAGTATTAGTGCTTATTTGGTTTTTCATGTCCATTAATATTTGTTTTGTATAGTTGGGGGCATTCGTATTTGGTGCATATATATTTATGATTGTCATCTCTTCCACTTGGACTGTTCCCTTCACAAAGATGTAGTGAACATCTTTGTCTCTATTAATTAGTTTTCATTTGAAATCTACTTTGTCTTCAAATATGATTGCTACCCCTGCTTTTTTCTGGGTTCCTGTGGCATGGAGAACTGTTTTCCATCCTTTGACTTTCAGTCTATGAATTTCTTTCTGAGTTAGGTGTGTTTTTTGTATAGAGTATATTGCTGGATTTTGCTTCTTAATCCATTCTGTCAGTCTATTTCTTTTTATTTGTGAATTGAGGCCATTAACATTGATAGTTATAATTGATAGATATTGACTCATCCTTGTCATGATGTTTTACTGTTGTTGGCTCTTTTATTTCTTATTTCCCCCCCCTCTCCTTTTAGTTTCTTACCTTGCCTGGTGGCTTCCCTCTGTTGGGCCTCATAGAGTTGTGACCTTCATTGTCTTTTTCTAGGATATTGCTTAGAATTGTTTGGAGTGCTGGTTTGGTGTTTATGAAATTTCTCAGGTGTTCTTTGTTGTGGAAATATCTAATTTCCCCATTGATTTTGAAAGATAATTTTGCAGGATAGAACAGTCTAGGTTGGAAGTTATTTTCTTTTAGGGCTTGAAATACTTCACTCCAGTCTCTCCTTGATTTGAGGGTTTGTATTGAGAAGTCTGCCATGATTCTGATGGGTTTTCCTTTGTAGGTGATTTGTTTCTTTTCTCTAACTGCCTGTAGGATTTTGTTCTTCTGTTGGGTTTCTGGAATCTTGACTATTATATGTCTAGGTGTAGATTTTTTTTTTTGATCATGGCTAGTTGGAGTTCTATATGCATCACTTATCTGTATGTCCAATTTTCCTCCTCTGTCTGGGAAGTTTTCTACTATTACTCCTGTGAACAATTTTTTTTATGTCAATTGTACTTTCTCCTGTTTTTTCAAGGGCTCCTATTAGTCTTATGTTATTCTTCTTTGTATCATCTAATAGCTGCTGGATTGATTTCTCATGGTCCCTTACTATTTTTAAGAAATCTCTGTTTTCATAGTCCTTCACCACAATCCTGTCTTCTATATCTGATACTGTATCTTCAGATTCTCTTAATCTTCTGTGCATGCTTTCAATGGAGTTTTTGATCTCCTGAATATCTGTTTGAATCTGTTTCATGGATTCCATTTCTTTCTTATGTTTGGTGATCATGGTTTCCATTTCTTTGTTATGGTGGGCACTGATGGCTTCCAGCATGTTTCTGATCTCCTCTATTTTTTTTCTCTGTTTCTGTTCTAGAGTCTCTAATCATGTCTTTCACTCTGCTCACCATCTCTGTAGTTATCTGGGAGATTATTTCTGCTTTGAATTTTTCTAGAGCCTCATTCACCTCTTTTGTTACTTCCTGTGTTATCAGTTCAGGGTGTCCAGGTGGTTGATTATCAGACTTTTCCACCTTGTTTCCCCCAGAATTTGCCTTTTGTTGGGTGGAAGCCTGAGTTTCTGACTTGCTTAAATGTCTTCTCATTTCGGTTTTTGGTACTGTACTTGGTTTAGTTCCTGGGTTGATACTTGAAGTAGCTTATTGTAAGTATCTTTGTTGATGTATTTAGAACCCTTATGGAATGATTGTCTTTCAGAGATTGCCTCTCAATTGTCTCCCAGATGCAGCTGGTCTTTAGGTTTTGAGTCTCTAATGGCTTTGATGCTATCTCATTTTCATTATACCAGGAAGGAGAACTGATTAGATCAATCACAACCCCTTAGCCCATGTAATACAATCAGCAACACAATAGCATCAAGTACCTCTTAGAAAATGACAATTTGTGGTAGTTATTAATCTATCACCTTTAACTGTGTGAATTAAATAAAAATTGAGGCCCAACCCAACATATGTTTATAGTGAATAAATTCTTCAATATAGCAACTTTGCCCTTCAGGATGGGAAGTTAGAAGGAGTTGGGGAAGGAGGGATAGGTAGGTAGGTGGGTAGGGGAAGGTTAGCCGTGAGACCAGAGGACATAGGTGAGAGAAATAAAGAGAAGAAAAGAAAAATATAGAAGTACAAATTAGGGCCAGAAGAGGAACACAAAGGGAGATGAAGGACAATGTGGGACATCAAGGGAGTGAGGGAGAGATAGAGAGAAAGATCAGAGAAAAGAAAGAAAAAAGAAAAATAAAAATTGTAAGAGAGTGGAAAAAGAAGAAAAAAATAAAAATAAGTGCAAAAAGTAGTGGTAATTTTGAAAATAACAAATAAAAGATAAAAATGAAAGGCCTCCTTCAGGATATGTCCCTGCTGTCACAATAGACAATGTGGGCAGTGGTGGGCAGTTATAAGTCAATGAGTCTCAGTAAGCCAGTTACAGACCTGTGAGATTCAGGCAGATTTCTGGATGCAAATTCCAAGTTGAGCTCCCTGTTCTCCTGCAAGGTTGAACTGTGCAAGTTTCTATTGCAGGTTCCAGCTGCCTTTCTCCTGAAGAAAGTCCAGGTTCCAATGGGAGGTGATGATCCGTCTAATTTACCAAGTATGGTGGTCTGGTGTGCCTTTATTGCAGAGATTCTCTTCACTTTTCCAGTGGGCTTCAGTTTTCATCAGGGAGCCTGAGAGAGGCCCTCTCTGTGTTGGTCACTTATGCAGCTTAGGACAATGGCCTTTATGTCCCCCTGTGCCTCTGTAGTGTGGAGCCAGGTAGCTGCACAGCCAAGAGGCCAGAGGCAGGGGGGAGGTGCGGGGGGGGGATCAGGGCCTGTTGTTGCAGGCACCTAGTGGCTGATGGGCAAGCCTGGGGCTGGGGGAGGTCCTCACTGTTTCCTGGTCTCAAGTGGGCATGGTGAGCTGGAGGGAGCAGGGCTCCAGTCAGCCCAGGACCGCTCTACCCACGCTGGTATGCTGGTGGCTAGTGGGTGTCGGGGTATTGAATTTTATCAATTAGAATTAATATGATCATATTGTTTTTATATATCATTCATTCTGCTGATGTGATGTGCTACACTTCTGGATTTACATATGTTGAAACATTCTTGTATCCCTGGTGATAAAACCCACTTGAGCATAGTAGGCTGTAAAGAGTTAACCCCACAAGTGTGACTGTTAAGCTTGATTGTGTCAACTTGATTGGCTTGGTAGGTACCAGAGGAATTGGTAGAGCACACTTGTGGGTCTGTCTGAGTGGGTCAGGGCGGTATAACCTTGAGTACTATATATATGGTCCCCGGCCCCGCTTTCTCTGGTACTGGTCTGTTTCCTAGCTGCCGTGAATTAAGCCTTTTTCCATCACCACACCATTTCACCATGATGTTTCTGCCTTGGAGTCAGCCAACCATGGCCTGAATTCCCTGAAACCATGAGTTAAATGAAAACTACTTTAAGTTGTGGGTGTTAGGTATTGTACTCGGTGATGGGAAAGCTGACTAATATGCATAATATATAATCTTTTTTATGTGCTATTGAATTTGAGCTGCTACTGTTTTATCAAGAATTTTTGCATCAGGGATATTGAGCTGTAGTTTTCTTTTTGTTGTGTTCGTGTATGGCTTTGGTATCAAGGTGATGCTGGCCTCATGGAATTCATTTATAATGTTTCTTTCCCTTTCAATACTCTGGATTTGTTTGAGAAACATTGGTATTAATTCATTTTTTCAGTTTTAATTAGTACATATTTGCAGGACATAATGTTTATGTTCCTCATGGGGAGTTGGCACATGTATATAACACATCTTAATCCTTTTTTAATCCCCTTTCCTACCTCTCCTCCCTACTTCCTCCATCTCCTATTACCTTTCCCTTCTGAAAAAGATCTATCTTCCTGTTTCCTATTGTTTATCTTTTATTTTGCTGGTTCTTTATATTTCGAGTTTCTTGTATAAGAGAGACCATATAATATTTAAATGTGTGTTTCTGATTTATTTCATTTAATATACTGTTTTAAGGTGCATCCATTTTCCTTCAAATGACTCCTTTATCCTTCTTTATGGCAAGGTAGTACCCTGTTGTGTATAAATACCATGTTTGCTTTATCCATTCATTGGTTGATGGACATATAGGCTGCTTCCATGATTTAGCTATTATGAGTTGTGTTTCTATAAATATGAAAGTGCATGCCTGACTATAATATGATTTCTTTCACTCTTTCAGGAAGATACTTAGAAGAGGAATAGCCAGGAGGAATACAATTTCTAGTTTTATTTTTTTGAGAAATCTCCATACAGATTTCCACAATGGTTGTATTAGTTTACATTCTCACCAATAAGGTAGAAGAGTTCTTTCATTTCACACAGCCTTGATACTATTCTCTATTATTTGATTTCTTGATGATAGCCATTCTTCTGGAGTAAGATGGAATCTCAGTGTTGTTTTAATTTGCATTTCTCTAATGGCCAGAGATGTTGAACACTTTTTCATGTACTTATTGGCCATTTGCACTTCTTCTGAGAAGTGTTGATTCATTTCAGTTGCTTATTTTTGAATTGTCTTTTATTTTGGGAGGTCTAAATTCTTTTGAGTTCTTTATACAGTATATGCTAGATATTAATCTTCTGTGAGAGGAATATCTGGCAAAATTTTTCCCCATCCTATAGGATGTCCCTTTCATCTGTTGGTTGTTTCTTTGTTGTGTAGAAGCTTTTTCACTTGATATGATCTCATTTGTTGATTCTAAATGTTATTTCTTGTGCACTTGGGGTTCTGTTCAGAAAGTCCTTGCTTATGCCTATATGTTCAAGAGTTTTGCCTATTTTATCTTCTAGTAGATTGTTTCTGTTTTAATATTTATACCTTTCATCCATTTTGGTTTAGTACATGGTGAGAGATACAGGTCTAGATTCAATCTTTTGCATGTGGGTAGCCAGTTTTCCCAGCACCATTTATTAAAGAGGCTATCTTTTCTTCAGTGTGTGTTTTTGACCCCCTTGTCAAAGATCAGATATCTGAAAGTGCCTAGGGTTGTTTCTTCATCTCTTCTATTCCACTGATTCACACATCTGCTTTGTGCCAGTACCATGTGGTTTTTATCACTGTAGCTTTGTAATATAACTTCAAATTTGGTATTGTGATACCTCCTGCTTTCCTCTTGTTGCCCAGAGTTGTTTTTGCTATTCTGGGTCTCTTCTGATTTCATATGAATTTTAAGATTGTTTTCTTTAGACCTGTGCAGAATTCTATTGGTATTTTGATTGGTATTGCATTAAATCTGTATATCAGTTTTGGAAGTATGGCCATTTTGACCATACTGGGCCTGGCTATCCAGGAACAGTGTGTTTCTTTCCATTTTCTAATGTCCTCTTAATCTCCTTTTCACAGTACTGTAGTTTTAATTATAGAGGCCTTTCACTTACTTGTTTATGTTTGTTCCTAGGTATTTAACTTTTCTTGATGATATTGTGAATGGTATTTTTTCCCTAATTTCTTTCTCTGTGAATTCATTATTGATGTACAGGAACACTGGTAATTTTTGTTTGTTTTAAAGGTTTGGTAATATTAGATGTGAAGCTATCTCATCCTTGTTGGTTGTTATTGGTCTGTTCAGATTTTCTGCATTCTCATGCAAAGTTACGTATGTCCAGAAATGTATTCATTTCATTTAGGCTTTCCAATTTGTTGGCATATAGTTCATCATAATAGTTCCTAGTTGGTGATCCTTTGTGTTTCTGTGGTATCAGTTATTATGTCTCCCTTTTCATCTTTGATTTTATCTGTGCCTTCTTTTTTTCATTAGACTAGCTAAAAAACTAAATCTTTGTGTCATAAATCTTTTGCATTTTGTCACTTTTATTTTTGTTCTGAGTTTTGTTATTTGTTTCCTTCTATCAATTTTGGGTTTGGTTTATTCTTACTTTTGTAGTTTCTTGCCTTACATCATTAGGTTGTTTATTTGAAGTCTTTGTATTTTATTTTATGTCAGCATTTATTGATATAACATTTTCTTTCAGTACGGCTTTCTCTGTATACCATAGATTTCAGCATGTTCTTCATTTTCATTTGTTTCAAGAAATTTTTAAATTTCTGTTTTAATTTCCTCATTGACCTATAAGTCAGTCAAAAGAATGTTGTTTAATTTTTATGTATTTGAACAGTTTCTAAAGCGCTTCTTGTTTTTTATTTCTCCTTTTATTCAGTTGTGATCTAAGAAGATGCATGCTATTATTTCAGTTTTTTTGTGGCCTAACATATGGTCTGTCCTGGAGAATGTTCCATGTGCTGATGAGAAGAATGTGTATTCTGCAGCTGTTGGATAAAATGCTCAATGTCTGTTAGATCCATTTGGTCTGCAGTATTGTTTAACTCTGATGTTTGCTTGATGACTCTTTGGATGGTCTGTCCATTGACAAAAGTGCAATGTTGAAGTCTCCAACTATTATTATATTCGATCCTATCTCACCTCTTAGTCTAATGCTTGCTTTCTATAATTGGATACTGCAGGGTTGGATGTATATGTTTTTAAAATTGTTATTGCCTTTTGTCAAACTGATCCTTTTATTATTATACAGTGACTATTATCTCTCATGGGTAAAAGATATTTATCTGCTAAACAAATTATTTGAATGCTATTATTGTTCTTTATGCATGGCAAATTCTATGAGTGGATTTGGAAAATAGATTAACTATGAAATTAAAAAGTCCTTTAAAACTGAACTGATCTGTATTTCTTCTTATACCAGTAGTTCACACAGTTTTCAAGTTTGTAATGTCATCTTTTCCCTTCTCAGTATGAAAGGAAAAAATGCATGTGCTGTATTCACTTGCAGATCTCTTACATATAAATTTGCAAGCTTCCACAGTTTCAGTTCCTTCACAATGGGAAAAGTTATCTTTTGGGAAACATTATGGGATTGAAAAAGCCTTATTCAGGTCAGAAAATTCAAATCCTTCCCTTGGTTTTATGCTGATTTATTTTTCAGGACATTAGAGTTTCCTTAGCTCCAGAAGAATCTTGGGTAACTGGAATACCCATGTTGGGCACCAGTGTCAGTGCCCTGCAGGCTCAGCATTTAGTCAGGGGTCAAGGGAAAGGGCATTTTCACATCCTCCTTTTTTATTTGTTACCCTGTATAGCAACTTCTCCCAGGTGTTTTGGTCAGCCAAATGGCTTACAATTTCCTTGAGTGCAAAGTAAGTACAGCATTATATAGTTCAGGTCAAAATAGTAACTTACAATACTTGAGGGAGAGAGAGAGGGAAGGGGAGAGAGAGAGAGAGAGAGAGAGAGTCTGATTTTGTATTTGAATTTGAATTGTGAGGCCATACTTGCTTTGTCTAATTTGGCTTTCATGGTAATGGTGACAATGTATAAACATTTTTCTTTTTATTGTAACCCAAATGTTGGAATGCATCTGAAAATGTATGGATATCTAAAGAATCAAAGCAAAATGCAAGTCTACCTAAAAACAAAACAACAGCATGGGTTTTTACTATTTGTTTTTCCTTGTGGAGACGAGGAAAGGAGTTTGAACGCATGATTTAGAATAAAATTAATAAAATTTCCTAAAAGTCCTCTTTAGGTATCTTTCTTCCCTAAAGTTTCACCCCATGTTGCAGCTGCTACTTCCTTCCCTTTTCTTGCTCTTTCCCAACCTTTGCCTGAAGTTCTTCATCTTCTTCCTGGGCCTTCTCAGAATTCTACCAGGATGTCTCATTCAGACAATCATCAAACAAACAAACAAACAAAAAAACCACAGCGGGTCGTCAGCTAAAGAGAGTTAGACAAATGAAAATCTAGTCTTCATCCACAGCCCTGAGTATTCTTATTCCTCAAGTATGCACATTGGAGCCTCCATTCATCTTACCAGTGTATTATGAACAGCACAGTAGAAAGGAAACGACGCTGAATAAAGACTTTCAGAAATTTTCTGCTACCAACAGGTGGTGCAGCTTCAATAAAATTATTTACTGTTGTGCTCATCTTCCTTGTTCCAAAACGGGGCTAGTATTATTTATCTTACCTACCTAGTAAGCTATATGAAGGCCAAATTCATTGATGCATGTAGTGAAAGAAATTTGAGATCTGGAAACCACTTTGATTCTGCTATGAGTTTTAGAATATGATAGCTTGAAAGGGTATTAGAGTTATGTAGTCTTTCCTGTCATTTTAATAACAGAGAAATTAAAACATGGAAAGTGCTGTAACTCAGTCATGACCAAGTAGATAGGTTGAAGCAAAATCAGATTCCCAAAAATACAGCCTAGAGTTAAAATGAGTTTTCAACCGTTGAATAGGAACTGAACACAAATTGATCATATGCTTTTCTGCATTGGAAGTAATGCTAACAGATCAAGGATGAGATTGAGGAACAGAATCAGAGATATTACTGATAGTACAAAATAAGGAAAAACAATTTGAAACAGGGTGTTCATGAGGGAAAGAGTGATAAGATGTTGGTAAAAGGCTATTGAGAATCCGCAGATTTGCTACCCTGCCTGTCCTGAAATGCTACACAAATATGTGTTTTGCTTAGAGTATTTCTTTATTTTGAATGATTAATGCTAAGTTATCCACTCAAAGTGAACTGCCTAATTTCCAGCCTTAATTAAAGCTGCAAAACAGCTGTGGATATTTGTTAGGAATTCATTTACTGGAATGAGAGAAAATTTCCCTTACCCATGAGTCATGAGAATATTGTCACTGAAATTTTATGTTAATGAAACCAGTGATTATGCAATTGGCAAGTTACTTGGTTCATGGTGTTCAGATTCTCACAATCTGCCTACATATATTGCTCATCTTTTAACCTTGAGTTCTGGGTGATTAAACCTCCAATAAGGCATATGGCCAGAACATTATCTCTTTACAGACCCTATGAGCTGATAGATGGTAGCAAGGTGAGGAGCTGGCACTCTCCAGCTATCAGATTGATATGCAGGAGGAATGAAGTTAGCTGTTTATTCTGTCTTTGCTTTTGTGTTTTCCCATTTAAGTGTCGCATGATGTGTGCTCTGAAAGCTCACTCTGTTATCCAGTGTTACCATTTATCTTAACCAATTTCTTCAAGGGAAGTTTTATTACCTCTTTCTTTGAAATGATACTCTCCATCTGCTTTTGTTGGCCACACAAGGAAAAATTTCCAGTACTCAAATAAAGTTATGCAGGCTGACTTTCACAGGTATTTCATCACATTTCTAGCTATTGTGCATTATTTATTCAGGAAATGAAAAAAAAATCAAGGTCCATTGATAGTCACTTTTCTAGAGTTTACATATATTCTAAGCCACTGCTTTGGAGGTACTAACATTTTTTTGGTTAGGGAGACAGCAGTTTTTAATGTGAGGAGCAGTTCATTGAAGAGTTTTGCTTGACAGGTGAGAGTAATAAGCTCACTCAGGTTCTTACTATGTGGAGTGGGCCAGAGAATATATACACTGCTGTGGTTAAAGTGTGTAAGTTTAATATACACTCACAATTTAAATTATATTCTTGTATAATTTTGAAATTCTTATGTCTCAAAGTAATGTCTTGTCTCATCACATCCTAAACTCTTAAACCTGTTTTAAGGATGGACTTAAGTAAAATATGAATTGATTTGTTCATTGCTAGATTCACAATTCACCAAATTAATTTCATTTGAAGAAAACAGATTCTGAAAGAAAAGAGATTCATTTGAAAGAAAACAGATTCTTTTCAATTATAACATGGTTGGATGTTTCATTAAAAAAAATCCACTTATACAAAAGAGAGAAAGAATGAACAGATGTTGAGAATGCAAAAAAATTATATATTCTGTTCACAGGCTATGAAGAAGGGAGGAGGGAAGAAAGAGTATAAATCTTGCATTAATTTCTTGCATTAATTTCTTGCATTAATTTCTAAGTGTATCATGGAGAAAAATGAGTGCTTGTGGGTGTGCCGAACCCAAATAACTAAAAAGCAGAGTTGTGTATGGGCTATTGGTTGAGGGGTCCAGGAGCCTACGAGCCCAAGTAATATAGACAAAGACAGTACAGCATGTGGCTGTATTTCCTTTTTCATCTTTTTTCCTCTGCCATTTTATTTAAATGGAATCAGTGGTTGAGCCAATGATACATTGTTTGGTTCATGATGTCCAGCTGCTGCTGATCTGTCTACACGTGTTGCTTGACTTTTAGTTTTGGGCTCTTTACTAACTGAGTTAATGAACTTTGGATCAGATCTAATCCCCTTGATAGAGGGATATCTGCCTGGCCATGGTAAATTATCACAAATCCAACAGATTGGCAAGTTTCACAGAGGTGTCAGCTCATTTTGCCACAATCTGGCAGGAAACCAGCTGGATCATACCTAAGTGTCTGATATATTTGAACTTCAACAGTGACTCCATGTGGCAGTGTCAGCCCCAATGGCAACAGAGAATGGAGACATCTGGGAAACAGTATTTCTCTTTAAATGGCACTTGTAACCTAAATGAAGTCTTCCAAAGAACAGACAACTCTTGGCATTGGTGGACTATTTTGGATGTGGTGGAGGTGTGTTGAGGAAGAAAGAGTAAAAGACATGCTTTATAGACAGGTGAATGATTAAAAATACAACTTTGTTTTATGTCACGAAATAACTAATGCAAGAGGAAATATGAGTTTGTGATCTTTTAACTCTTTCATATGACTTACCCTACAACTCTGTGGTGAAGAAGAACATTATGGAAGCACCATGACTTTGAAATCATAACAGCCAGGGTTTGAATTGTTGTTCTAGAGTTTACTAAGAGTGTGACCTTCAGACTTAATTTTCTTATATATAAAATTGATTTTGTTATAAGAACTCTATTAAATAAAGTTCCTGGTACTTCTTAGTTGTTCATTTAATCATTATTAAATAATTATTATTACTATGCATATTTTAAATTCATGCATTGTACTTCTACATGCATATTCAGCTTCTTACATAATTTTAAGTTATTACATATTTTGTCATCTTGTTTAGAAATAGCATGTATTTATAGTAGTGTTGGTAACTGCTTTTATTGGTAATATAATATAATCACCCATATCCGATGAAATATATATAATATATAATCCTCCATATCCAATGAAATAGTTTAAAAATTATAAAAACTGTAACTGATTGTATGCATTGTTTATAAAGATATCATTTTATATTAATTTATGACCTGCATCTACAATTCCTTTTCTACTTGCACATAAACTCTAAAATTATATTCAGTTGTCAAATATTTTTGGCAAGTTATTAGAGGAGATATGGTTAAAGAGAATCTTTTTTTTTTTGGTGCCAAGGATCAAACTCAGGGCCTTGTGCTTGCGAGACAGGCGGTAGAACCGCTGAGCTAAATCCCTGGTCTGGTTAAAGAGAATCTTAACAAGCAAAAGAAATGAAAAGATAATTTAGAAAGTTAGTAAAGTTAATTAAATGTGGAAAAAACTCCATTAGAAATTAAGAAAAAAGGAAACAAGAAACCACTCTGCACTTAAGGAAATAACAAAGAAAAGAAGAAAAATAGTAAACTGGAACTTGAAATTCTTAAGATGACAATATCTCAATTTGAAGAGGAAGAATAAAAGTAATAATATTTTGGTGAATGTACATTTTGGTGGAAAAAGTCAAATTGATAAAACTAGTTTGATTATATGTATAATGATGGAGAATCATAATTGCCTTTTCACTTTGATTCCATATTGACCCCCTTCTGGCAATTTAGAATGCTTGAGTCAGGAGAAGGCTACTTCTTACAATATTCAAAGCAGCTTAAGTGTTTAGTTTTGGGATATTCATTTCGTGGAATATTCTGAAGCCAGTGAAAGATCATGAACACTATAAAGCATATGAAAATTAAAGCCAGAGGAAAACCACAAATTTAGGCACATGTGTTTAAACATAGAATTACAACACATTCAAACATCTTCATTGGCTTTTATTTGTGATTCGATCATTGAGTCCTCTGAAACAGAACTCCAGGTTCAAAGAGCTCCAGGGCTGCCACAAGGTTGGACAACATCTATGGTCAGAAAAAGAGGTAACATACAGAAAACAGAAGTGAGAAACAGAGACCACTGGATGGGTTCCAGTGCAGCATTTGTCTTATTTGAACATAGTTTGAACAGTTGGTAGCCTATGAATGACTAATCCTTGGCGACTATGATTGGCTGAGACTCAGCTGTTTGTTACAAAAGCAAATTCCCAGTTTGGGTTTACAGTTTGTTTACATACTAAGTTGGGTTGCTATTTGTTATACAGTGGACCCTTGACTAATGAACTCAATTTGCTCTCGAGGGCTGGTTGTAACTCAAGTTGGTCGACTGAAGGCTCAGGCTCCTCTACACAGCCTTCAAAGTCTCTCTCCTGTATACAGGCAGACCTCAGTGTCTTTAGAGAGACACTGGGCCAGGGTTTCTCAAATAACCCCATACAGGAAATGATGTGGTAATGTTCCTTCCAGAACTCTGTAAGGGTTAAATCTGTATCTGAGACCATCTGGAAGCACAAGTGGCTGGCATTTGGGTCGTAACTTGAGACTTCATTAGTAAGTTAAAACTAAAATGGCAGTCCTAACCCAAGTTGCTCGTATGTCAGACTGGTCGTAACTCAAGGGTCCACTGTATAAGGGTTCATGTATGGAAGCTCCCTTAGCCCAAGTTTAATTTGATTTGACACATGTTATGATCACATCTACTAGATTTTTAAATGGGCCTTCTCCAGGAAGGAGGCTACTCTGGTTTAATTCTTAAATTATTGACATATCCAGATACAGTAAGTGATGTCTCTCCTACGGTCCCCATTCCTCATTGACTTCTAAAACTAGCTTTTTGCTTACAGAAAATACCTCTTGCCCTCTTGCTCATCCATTTGGACCACACTTTATCACACAGACTAAATTTTTCAGAGACCAACTCTGCTTTGTGTTTCAGTGTTCTCAGAGATTTTTAGACTCAGCCTTTTATATTTACCATTTATTGTCCATGGGGGCCAGAAAAAAAAAGAGTCTTTTTGGAGAAAAATCTGAGTGGCATAAACCATGACTATACTGAAAGTGACATTTTCCTGTTAGCTTTTACCCAGAGTGGTTGGCCTAGGCACCAATGTCACATATTCCCCTTTTTCTTTTGTTTGGATTTTAACAAAGAAAAGCCTCACTTTTTGAGTAAGTAGCCCTGGAGGAGCCACTCCACCAAACACACAGTCATGCCCAAACTCACTTGATTTTAGAATGAGCAAATTTTAAATACTATTGCACTGATACCTTCAGCCCTCCCCAGCCCCTCACACAAACTTTTGGGAGGAATCTGTATTGCATATTGGAAGTTTTGAGCAGACTATATTATTATATGAAATTCTTATACTTTTTCACCCTAAACTACATTGGTTGTTTTCAGAATGGTTTTCACTGGGTACATTTTTTTGTGCAATGTTGTCCTGCTTCTGCTACTGAATAGCTGCATGGACTTGGGTCGTTCTTTGACTTTTTTTTTGCTTAAATTTTTTTATTGGTACATTTTAGGTATACAATACATTTACATTTATCCTTGGATGCTTGTACATGTACATGATGTATCTTGGTTCATATTTTTTTCCCTATTACCTGTGTGCCCTTCACCCCCTCCACCCTTCTCTATTTACATAGAAAAGGAAAGAAGGGAAAGGAAAAATTATGAGAAAAGTTCTTTGACTTTGAATTCTGTAGCCTACCAATCAGGAGAGAGTTCTGAAAAAAAGGAATTTGTACTCAGGGCACTAACTTCCTTCATGGTGGAGACCAATAATTCTCTCCAAATATCCATGTTCTCCCTCTCCATATTGGCACTAGAACTTGGAGAAGAGCAGGTGATGACTGCTTACCTGCCTGCTTTAGAGCTAGATGTTGCCATGTGATGAAGGAATGGACTTTTTGATGAGAATAATTGGAAAATTTTCTTGAGATTCTAAGTGGAAAAGAAAGAGAGAACCTGAGTCACTATACTGGAGCAGTAGGAAAGGAGAGAATGTTGGCAACTAAAAGTCTTGCCCAATTTGGTGTTATGCTTCTAACTTTCACATTCAAATTATTTTTCTTTAACTTTCTTTGTTCTTTTTCAGCTACCAAACTGAGAAGGTCTTAGAGACACAGCATTACATAATTTCCATTTAATTAAGAGCATTGTGATTTTATATGAAGACAATTCTTTTATGTAACTGTCACTTATAAAACACACTAGAGAAATAATGCTAGCCTTCCCTTTTATCTGTTTTGTTTTGTAGTTTTGTTTATTGTAATTTCCACCACAAAATAGCAAGTCCTTAGATTCACATCTTATTTATTCATCTTTGTACCTTTATGACTATTGTAGGATATAAATAAATGTAACTTGAAATGAACAATACCAATGTGACTCCTGGCAGATCAAATCCGCTGATGAGAACCATAGCTCTCTTATCTCTTCCCCCACCCCTTTCTACTTCCGTTATGATCAGAAGATCATTAGTGGAAAGAAGGCAAAATGGAGATATTTAAATGACCAAGAGAGAGCAGAAAACTGCTTAAGAAATTGCTGTGAGCAAAAGAAGAGGAGAGATAATGGATTTATATAAGGCATGATGGGTGTAATAAACTCCGAGCTGGAAGGACAACTAAAGGCATTCTGTGTAGGTTAATTGGTGCTCTGCCCACACTCAAGACAGAATACATTTTCAGCCACATCAAAATCTTCTCCAGGAAAAAAAGACTCATTAAAATACTATTTCCATGAACCCTGGCAACCAGACAAAAAGAAGGCTAAAAATAATCACCTTAATTTGGTCTGGTACTTTCTCAAACATTAAATTATTTGCCTTGAGAAGAACAAAGAATATATGTAATATATTTAAATTCAACTTCTTCAAAAGTAAAATGATTTAGTTGGAGTTGGTTTCAATCAATTGGAGACCTCCCAAAGCCTCAAAATTTACTAAGAATATGTAAAAATCCACCATTGAGTAGCCTTCCGTCCTGCTTGCAGGCAATGCATATAGAATAGTACTTAGGCTTATCTAAAATTGTATCTAAAATTATATTTTCTGCAGAAGCAGAAAGGAACAGTAGTTGGTGGAAAATAAAGGTCATGCAAATAGTTTTAGGATAAAGAATGAGGAACTGGTTTGTAGTCTGAAAAGGGAAGAGTTGAAAAGTTGGAGGTGCATTGGGGAATGAAGAGATGACTACTGAAGCAATGTCTAAGATAGTGCCTGGGAAATCTGATATGAGGCCTAGGTGAAAAAGCCGGCCTTTGACAGAGCAAAACTTTCTTTACAAAATAAGTAAATAAAAATGAAGAAGGGTGGATATCATTCATCTGTTTGCTTATTTCCATCTCTACTTCATCTAGGTTTGACAGCTTATAGTTTTTAAAGAGAAACAAAAAGATCATCTCTTGTGAGTGAGAGAAACCAGGTTAGATTGTAATAGGGGCTTTCAGGGACTGATAAAGATTATTGAGATGTCACCTATGGGGTAAGGACGATGAAATCAACTGAGACTGAGAGAAAAGAATGGCAGAGCATTATCGAGGGCTTGAAGAAAATCAGCTTATTAGATTTTGGGTCTGGAGCAAATGACACATTGGTGCCATTTTCAGGCTGCCAGACACCCTGAGGACAGGCTAGGATTTTAAAATTAACTTTTCCATTTCTGTTTCATAGTACTACATCATTGCTGAAATCTTTCACTTTGTCTCAGAATTCAGTAACAGGCTTCACTGAAATCATAATAATTTTTGTGTTGGGAATTCATGGAGTAATCTAGATATAAGAATGGAAATTTTCTACTTTGCATTAAATGATTCTAGCAATTCTTATTCTAATAAAAAATAATAACTACAACCAGAAATTTTTGAGCATCTATTGTTATAGAATTATACCAGGTATTTTACATATGTCTACCAGGTATCTCAGTTTAAATGCGGGAACTGAGTCTTAGATTTATTCTTTCAATATATATTTATGAAGCATTCTCCATGTGTCAGTTTTCATTTGAGGGAAGTGGGATACATTAGTAAGTAAACAAGACAAAGACCCTTGGTCTGTGAAATCACAATTTAGCAGAAACTCCAAGTGCATAAATGATTTGCTAATTGCACACATATAATAAGTTGTTGCAGTGATTTCTACTAATTTTTGGCTGCCTTGTATCTATTCCACTTTCTTATGGTGCCTATTTGGGGGGAATGTGCCACTTTCTCTATTTAACACAGTTTTGTAGGACTGTTTATCACAGTACCCTGTTTTCCCTAGGCCAGACTATACAGATGACTAGTTTTGATGAGGCTAATTGGATGCTTCTCTGAAATCTGAAACTTGTACATAGAGGGAAAGAAAGTACTGAAAATCACTGTAAGTCACTCATCATTCATCATTCTGGCTTCCTGAAGATGTTTTTGAAATGAGATCCTCTAGTGTGCTTGTGGTTTTTATCTTTTCTGAATCTTATTGCCTGGCCTTCCCTTTAATTCCGAGAATACCCTCATAATATTCTTTCATCATCAGCAGCAGCAGCAGTGTAGTTTTTGCTTACCTTAGTTTTAGTCTAGGTTGATACCATCCAGGAACCTATATTTGTCTGATTCAGGAATCAATCCCTGCATTACACTAACCTTCACTAACATACATTCCACAATACATGGGAGCACCTGAGAGATTATTCCAAGAATTTTCTGGTTACTATATACATTTTGATTTGAAAGTTTCTTGTATGCAAACAGAGCTATGTTCTGACTTACCTGTATTGATTTTGAGCATGATCGAGAAAAGATAAATACTGTTTCATATCTCTTGGGAAATAGAACAGGTTAGAATACCAAATTAATTTTTACCCAGTTTGCCCTTCTGTGAAGGACTTTGAGAATGTGGCAATGGTCTCATGACAATTACATGTAGTTTGTGTGACATTATTCCAGCCTCATGAGCCCAATTGACAACTCTGACTACCTCAGGAGACTGCTACAGCCTCACACTGCTGGCCCTGTCAGTGTCAGCAAACATGAGCACAGGAGGAAAAGCTCACCTTTCACTCACCTGCAGTGCCATCTGTATTTGTGGCAATATGGAAATGTTTTCCCTAATGTCTCTGCAGGGCTGGAGCCTTGTATGTGCACTAGAGTACCATTCCTCTCGTACATATCGTGAATGGCACTGCTAGAGTCAGAAAATGAAGTGTCCCTGACTCATTAGGAATTGGCTTCTTGCCTATTTCTTCCTGCTGGCCTCGACTCCTTCTTAGAATTTCTTCATGGCTGTTTTCTCATGCATTTTCTTAGAGTTTCAGATTTGGGTCTTAGCTTTAGATTTCTTTTTCTCATCTGTATGCTAAGAGCTAACTCGTGGATGTGCCCATTGTGAGCACAGACTCATGACTTTTCAGATCTTGCCTGACTGACTAATCTAGGACTCTGCCTCTCCTAGTTTTCTTTGTTGGGTGCTATCAAAGATCTGCTCTGTCACTTAGCAGCTCTCTATAAATGTGAGGTCAAGCCCACTCCTAAAGCTGGTGGAGCCTTGTGCAAGGATACAAATGAGTGCCAATATAATATAAAAATTTACAATTTCAAACTAACACTATTAAATGAAATAGGTTCAGTCTACATACTTTGATTAATATAGCTTCATAATGACTTGGAAGGTCAGGTTTCTTGGATTTTTAACAATTCCACTCCTGAACATGGCCAATGGGGAACTTGTTTCTAAGTCCGTATTCTAGCTCCCCTTTCTGTTCTCACTGAGCTGTATCCTGTAAAATAAAGGAACTAGTTTGTGTCTTTGGATATCCTAGCCCATATGTACAATCTCCTTCTGTGTCATGCAAACAGCCTTCTCTTAACTGTTTTTTTTTTGTGTGTTAAGGATGCTCTCTCAATTGGTGTCATCTGCCCTGAGGAGGAAGGGCCCAGAGAAGAGGTCTTTTGTGGATCTGGAAGTAGGCTCAGGGCTATTTTTGCAGGGAATTCTGGAGTCCGGGTATAAGAATAATGGTCTGGAGGGAGAGATGTAGGATGAGATGAACATGTACTCTTGGCTCCAGGAAGGCTTTGCTCCATGAGAAGGGACATGGTTGGAGAAGGCCAGGGATCCTCTTCACCCAAGTTTAAGGGTATAATGTCCTTATTGTCCTGCAATGCTGGAAGCATATGCCAGTTCAGACATGCTTTTCATTTTCCTTGGGAGCATTTAGAGTAATGGGGAGGAGTTTGTGCCCTGAGTCTATCTTTATACTCAAGGAAAAAGTGTAAAATATATTTCTGAGCTACTTCTGAGAAAGTGATGGACACGAAGGTATCCAATTATCTCTGGTTCTTGAGGTTGTTATATAAGTGATACAACTAGCTATATTAGAGAATACTATAAATTAAACTGATAAATTCAAATGTGAAAAAGTTCAAAACTCATGTCCATGGGTAAAAGCTCCATATAGTCTAAAACATCAGTGGATATTTCACTCTTAGTTTCATTCAAGAACTAAGGCAACTTGCCTGATAGCTACTTTGTCTTTATTTAATTCAATAAATGTTCATTGAACATCTGTTATGATTAGAATTCTGACCAGAACTGCACCTTGAGAGATAAGAAGTGCATTGCTGGGTGAGCAACTGAGAGAATGTCTTTGAGAGTCAAGTTTTCTCCTTTGTAAAATGGAGAAAACGATGATAGTGCTTGTCTTATAGGACTTCTGTGAAGATTAAGAGTACCAAATGCCAGACATACAGCTGTATTCAATAAATGTCAACTATTCCTATTATGTTTGGGGGATAGCAAGACAAAGGTAATTGAATGAGAACATGGTGACTTGTTTGAGGAACTGGAGGTGGGTTGTGTTTCTAGAATACAGTTTGCATAAGGGGAATGATAGATTATCAAGGGTTAACAGAAATTGGATTGCATTTTCTGCAGAAGAGTTCACATATATCCCATATGATAGGGGACTTACTGAGTGTTCTGAGGAAAGAGCTAATTGGAAGACAATTACCACTTAAGAAAATTCATTCTCATAGTGTCAGAGAGGGTGAGAATGAAGACAAGGATGCTGTGAGGATACCAGGAAGACAGAGATGCCAGGAAAGCCACAGGCAGTGAGTGGACCAGCCCAAGAGAAAGGCCTTATGGGAAATAACTGGCAAGGCCATAGGGATGGGGTTGCCCAAGTCTTCTGGAACTCATATCTTACCACCATTTGCCCTGGATGCCAGACATGCTCCCTTGGGTTTCAGTCCTGCTTCTGTCCTATTCTTTTCTATCTCCCAATTCCTCCCTTTTGGAATGGAAATGTTTACCATCTACCATTGTACATTGGAATTATGTAGCTTCCTTTTTTGAATTTTGCAGAGGTTCACAGCTAAGATTTTTCCCTGAGTCAGTGCTGGAGCTGTTGAAACTGAGGAAGAGGTTGGTATAGTTTTAGTTTTACACAGGATAGTTAGTTATATCATGTTAGGTAAAATTATGAACTTGTTATGTGTTTGTTTGGAGATTAAGTATGGTTTAAGGAGATGTAAATAGAAATTAAGTTGACAAGGGGTGGACTTATGCAGGGTAATCTTAATTATCAACTTGATTAGATTAAAAGACTCCTGTAGGGGTGATAGAATTGTGAGGGTGGTTTACTCATCAGCAGATAATCCACCAATATTGATAGCTGAATGTGCTGTAAAGAGGTGGTGCCCAATTAGAGGAGGTGATTCACTGGACACCTGCCTTTGGAGGGTTTAATTCTTGTTTGTGCTGTTCCTTTGTGTTCTGCTTCTTGGTCACCAGGAAATGCATAGCTTTGTTATACACATCCTTCCACCACAATGTTCTTGCCTTGAAGCCATCTAACCATGGACTGAACCCTCAGAAATTGTGAGCCAAAATAAACCTCTCCCCCTTTAAGTTGAGGGTATTGGGTATTTTGTCCCAGCAGTGGGAAAGCTGACCAATATACTCTCTCTTATTTGAAAGTAGATGGGGGCAGGACAGTCTTAGAAGTGACCCTGGGGGTTACTTCCTATGTGGCAGGTTTTAGTACAAGGAAACCATTATCTTTTCTTACTGAACTTTTCTTCCTTCAGAACCAAAATATTGTTTTGCCTTGCAGAGTGCCAGGTTGATCTTGCTTTCTTTCTGAACCTCAAAGGATTTAAGAATAAAATGATTGCACTCAGAGTCTTTTCAACTTTCCAACCCCCCTGCACTAGAACACATTAAAACAAGGAGATTGTTTCACTGAGCAACCTCAAGACAGCTTTTAGGGGTTATTGACAAAAACATTGTGCTGTGTCTTGGCTTAGGATGAGCTTTTCCAGCCATTATAGATAAAGCTAGTACTTTACTCTGGTCACTGAAGTCATGCTAAAGAAGAACTTCAAAAATATTTTTAAAAGAAGAGAAACCAAGGACATGAATTCAAATTTCAAAATCTAACACTTTCACGGCCAACACAAGACTCAGAAGACCGGACAAGATGCATTCCTGAAGGTAATTTAACAGAGTGGCAGAGACAGAATAAAATTCCGTTAAAATAGTGTTCTTATTTGTTTTGTCCATGTGAACATCTGAGCATTCTTGTTCAGCAGAGTCCAAGTACTTATGTAATAATTTTTATGGGACTTCTGAGGATAATGAGGATTTCTGAGAACACATACAGAAATAAGAACTAATGCTCTAAATCAGGTGCATCCACACATAACTAGATGTGAAACATTAAGTAGGATTCTGGTATCAGTTCAAGGTCTTGCTCAATATGTGGTGATAATTCTTAAAAGTCAAATAGTTTTGGTTCTTATCCAGCCTGATATCACTTTCCTTGTTTTGCTTCATGTTTGCATTAAAGTGTCTTTTGCTTGTTTCACATATCTTATCAGGATTTTCATGCAGTCTCTGCACCTACAAATCCTCAAAGTTAACTTTCCATACATGTTTTTAATTCTCTACAATTTGTCTAGTAAAATGATCAACACACTTGATGTTAACTTTGGGTAGGCATTAGTCCATTTGCTGGGTCTAAAGTTCTGTTACCTGATTGTTTCTGCCCTGTTCTAAATTCTCTTTGCTGGCTCTTTTTTTTCCAGTCCTCTACAGCAATGTTTCTAAACCCTGGATGGCCCTGAGAATCACTTGGGGAAGCTATTAAAACATAAAGATGCCCAGTTCCCCCCACAAACTAATCAGGATCTCTTAAGAGTGAGACTTGAACAGCAATAATTTTTTAAAGTTCTTTAAGTGATTCTAATGGTTTGAGAAACATTAGGGTTGAAATGGGGAGATTTTAATGGTGTTTCTTTTGGTAGGAATTTACTTCCTTGTTGGATGCCCAAAGTAAATTATATGAATCCATAGTGCAGTGATACTTCTTATATAGCTGCTAAGCATCTCCCTAGCAACAGCAGCAACAGCGGCAGTGGCAGCAGCAGCAGCTCATGAAAGCATTTTATCTAGCATTATTAGTGGAGGAGAGTTTGCTTCAAGAATTTGGCTTTTGACCCTAGTTACTTGAAAGTTTTGTTTATGGCATGGGTGGGTGGTCAGCAGTGTTGAGTTATGACAGTCAGCAGGGTTAAGTTGGAGAAGAACTGACAGGCTTTTATTTTTATTCTAAAGCTGGGATTCTATGATGAGTTTAGATTTACAGTTTCTGAGATATGGCAGTTTCTGTTTCCTAATAGGGGGCAGGATTTCAAGGTACCACATCACCTACTATCAGCAGGAGGCTGAAGCCTGGAGAGTGAGTTGCTTTCTGGAATAATGCTTGATTCACACTGCCCTGAAAGGGAGGCTACTTTGGGCAGCAGTATCTCTTTTGCATGGCTGTTATGTATGAGATAGAGGCTGAATTCTGAAAAACAGTGCCTTATTTGAGAGACTAAGATGCATGCTCAACATTACCATAAAGTGAGAAGGGGACATAAGCCTAAATTTAGAGGCCTAAAGCTGAACTTTGAGCTCAACTTTGGGCAATGAATAATGAAAAATGAGAGGTGCATAGATCTGAATGAGTGAATGTAAACTGATTTTTGAAGAATTCTGAAGATAGAAGTTAATGGTTCTAATTTTTCACATTATCAGGCAAGGTATCTATATGGGGATATTATTTACTAGTGGAAGAGATGGATGGCCACTAAAATAAATATTCTCACAGTTGTTTTGTTTGAATGGTTGGTATACTGCATAAGTATTAATACTGCTTATATGAACATCAATTTTGTTTCTGTCTCAGCTATAACTGATTTCAAATTAATAGTGGAAATGATGTTTTACTGTAGGTTATTAAGGCATAATTTGTAACTTGTCAACTTAAGTCCATTGTTTCTTTACCCAGCATTTGTTGGTTGCTTAACACATGTAGACCTATGATATAAAATTTATGAAATTCATTTTTGATCCTTTTAAAACATCTTTTTGAGCTATTAATTAAAGTATCATAACATTCACCCATGTAAAGTGTACAGTATATATGCTTTGCCCCTTCTGAAAATTTTTTATAGATTTCCCTAGTCTAGACATTTGATATAAAAGGAATCACCCAACAAGATGTCTTTGATGTCTCATCACTTTTACTTAACATTTTCAAGGTTTATGCATGTTGTAGCAGGTATCAATACTTCATTACTTTTTATTGACAAATATTCCATTATCCATTATATGGACCTATCCTGTTTTATTTTTCTAATTATCAGTTGGTGAACATTTGGTTTGTTTCTTTTGCCAACTATTTATTATTAGTAATGCTGCTGTGAATATTCACATACAAGTTTCTCTGGAGTATATAAATGGAATTGCTATGATAACCTTTGATTTAAGTCTGTGTTGAGAACTATCAAATTGTCTTCTAAAGTGGCTATACCACATTGCATTTACAGCCATGTAGAAGGGCTCTAATTTCTCCACATCCTTGCCAACACTTGAGAGTTGTGCCCAATACTGTTTTTTTTAAATGATAGACATTCTTGACTTTTCTACTTTTAATGATAAGTGTATGGTGGATTTTCAAAGGGCTGAATATAACACTACAGAACATTGTCTACTTTGTGTTGTTTCCACAGAATGTTTTATTTTCTAAAGTCTTAATCTTTATAAAATAAAGTGCACTGTGTGAATTCTTGCAACAAAGCAAGGTAGACTGTGTGAGATATCTCAACTCTGAATGAACTCTATGAATAAAAATTAATTTGTACATGAATGAGAAATCTCTGGCACAGCACACTCGCAGCATTGTGAGAACCAGGGCTGTTTGGTGATGTTTGGGCCAGATCCTGGCGGTTGTTTGCCTTATCACCATGGGAAAAAGAATGGATCAACACAGCCTCTCAAAAGGCTTGCTTTTGAGAGATGAAAAACATGATCAGCAGAGTGAGAAGGAATGCCAACAATGAAAGCAGGACTGGCTCCCCCTTCTAAGACTGAATGATGGTCTTGGGATCAGGGAACGAACATGAGAACTCTGTAATATCCCTGTTGGTGCTAACCGGCAGTATCTGACCTATGCTAATCATCTTTTACTGCAGGGAACATCTGGCGGAAAGAACAGGAGACAAATCTGTTGACCTCAGCAAGCTATTTATTGTCAGCCTGCCTAGAAACACTCTGATAGCAGAGTTCTAATCTTACCTGGCTTTTCATTCTTTTCAATTCTGGGTACCCTTTAAAATGTGAGTCCTGCTAGGCATGGTGATGCATGCCTATAATCTCAGCCCTCAGGAGGCTGAGGCAGGAGGATTGCTGTGAGCTTGAGGCCAGCCTGGGCTGCATAGTGAGTTCAAGGTCAGGCTGAACTACATATTGAAACCTGTCTCACAAAAATTAAAAAAAAAAAGTGAGTCCTTCTTGCCATATAACCATTCTCATACTCACTTGCATTCTATATTGCTGTATAGTCCTCTTTCTTGACCATAGTACACACTACTTTCCCATTCCAAAGCCTTTCCTGTGTGCCCTTTGGGATATTTATACCACACTCTACAAACTTGGTTATTTTTGCTCTCTCTTCTGAATGATTTTTCCACCTCCTGCCTTAATTAAATTGGTTCCCTTGAGAACTCACCTTTTCCCCTAGCCTTCTCAAGTGGAGGCTGCTCATTCACCTGCATTTCAAGTACTATACAGATCAACTTCCTCCTAGATCCCATTGGATTTACAGCCCATTCCTTCTCCAGTTTCATAGAGGAACTTCATCTTTTCCAGCTAAACCAGGAATACATCTGGCCCTAGTAAGTTAGTAATATGGGCCCACAAAATCATAAACTTTCAGTGATTTTTTTCATGACTCCATTGTGCAGTGCTTGAACACAGACTGCTAAGTCTACAGTGGAATGCTGTGTAGGGGAGGTCACAGTGAAGTAATATGCTGCCTCTTGTGACCACCTCACAGTGCAAGTCAAACTAACACCTGTGTGTATCAGATGTTATGTGTACTTGTGTGACCTGGTGATTGAAACACAGCAATTACTGATAATATTATTTCAACCTACCTACATCTACTACACATGTGTGCCTGTGAAGGTAGCCATTTATTGCTATTAAGCAGTTACATAAGTTTTCTTATTTAATTATTACATGTGGGCAAGTAGCATTATTTTATAAAATAATTTAATAAGTTCAAATATAAAAAAGAAAGTTTTATTACCTATATACATTAACCATAGTATATGTGGCTCAAGATAATTACTCTTCAATCCATGTGGCCCAGGCAGTCCAAAAGGTTGATGTATTGATTAGGGTTTTCTAGAGGAAAAGAATAAAAAGAATATATATATATATATATATATATATATATGATTATAAAAGGGTATTTACTAGATAGACTTATAGTATCAAGGTGGGATAGTCAGAATGACTGCACACAGGAGAGCCCGAGGATCCAATAGGTGCTCAGTCCAAGAAGCTGGACGCCTCAGAACATGAAGGACTAAGGATGCAGTGCCAGTCTGAGCCTGAAGGCCTGGAAGATCCTTGGAAGTTTGCTAGTGTGAGGCCACCTGAAGGGCTGAAGAAGCTGCACTCTGACACTCAGGGCAATGACAGCAGCAAAAGGCACCCACTCAGGTAGAATCGAGCCTTTCAATGTAGGCCAACTTCCTCACTCCTCCCTTTTTTGTTCCCTCTGGGCTACAAGCCTAGTGGGTGGTACCACTCATAAATCCCCCCCCCCATTTCTGACCTGCATCCCAATCATCTCTGTAGACATACACACCCTCATAGACATACCCAGAAGTGTGCTTCACTAATCTACTAGGTGTTTCTTAATCCAGTCCAGTTGACAATCAAGATTAATGGTCACAGTTGGACATCTGTGAGATAAACCATTCCCCTAGTCCAAATCCCTGAGGCTTTTCATGATTGCTGGTTCTATCATCATATTATGGACTACTTTGGTACTTGGCTCAGTTATCTCTTTACCCAGACTCTTTGTGTTGTCTGTGTAAATACTATGCCCAAGTGACAGTATGCCAAGACTCTATCCTCATAGTTCTTTGATATTTTAATCTTCAGTGATTCTGATCCACCTACTCATCATCACACCAAATGTACCTACCTCTTAAGTCCTAATTCTAAGAACCTATATGCATGCCATAATCTCTCTCTCTCTCTCTCTCCCCTCTCTCCTCATGTCTCTCTGCTTTGGCCTCGTTCTGGATCCACCATACAGCTAAAAATGTATATAGTCAGAAAAATTGAGGTTCAGGTTATATTTTGGTAGATTTAAACCCATGTTTATTGTTCATTAGCTGTATTTATTTACATGATCTCTTAGTTGTTTAAAGTTCTTTGAGTAATTTTGTTTTTTTCAAGAAAGATCAGATTAGGGCCTTTGCCTACCCAAGAATGCTTTTCTGTCACTTTCACTTGTCATATTACCTATGTGCCAATTTCTTTTTATTGACTGCTCCCCAATTCAGAAAAACACTGCTGCGTGGTACTTATTATTATGGAGGAATATCTGGAAATAGTCTGAGCTTTTTTCTTTATTTTCTAGTGTACTATGGTATTTCCTTCCCCCACTCTATTCAGTTCTTCCAGTTCCTTTGGGAAAATCTACATGGTTTTGGTGAACCTGTCATTAGTGATACCATGCAGGTGCCTCTCCACTCCCACAAGGGACAGCACATAACACAGGCTCATCAGTCAGAGTGCCACATCCTGGAGAGAGTGATTTCTTCCTGGTTAGGAACCCAACTCAGCCAAGGCCAATTAGAATCTCTTCTGGGGCTCATACAAGGAGTTGGGAGAAACAGTTCCTATTAGGTTTGGTAAATGAGGGAATGTGATTCTCTAAATCTGGGGATATTGGGGGAGAGAGAGAGAGAGGAGGAGAAATACATTTTCTGTGGAACAAAATTCAGGATTTCCAAGATATAATATATCAGTTGCAAGTACCAAAACATTTCTTTTTGGTTTAGGTTAATTTGAGTTAAGTTCACATGCAGCTGAGGTTCTTTGGCCAGTAGTATCTTTGTGCTGTTATAACAAATATCAAAAATTCCATAGCTTGTCACCAAGAGAAATTTATTTCTAGCAGTTCTGGAGACTGGGTGTCCAAGATTAAGGAACAAGCAGATTCCATATCCGGTGAGGACCCATTTCCTGGTCATAGACGTCACACTTCCACACAGAGGAAGGGATGCATTAGCTCTCTGGTATCTCTTGTAAAGGCACTAACCCCATTCTACCCTGAGGAATAAATAACTTTTCAAAGACTTCACTACTATTATATTGGAATTAGGCTTTAAAATATGTATGTGGGGGACACAAATATTCAGTTTATAGTACTACACACAGCCACAAATACAATTCTAAGGAGTCCTTCCATTTCACTCATGCTACTTCATCCCAGCCTTTGCTCCTCAACATTTGTGCATATTAGCAGGGTTCTGCTAGGGTGTTGTATACTTACTTTTTCATATTACAGGCTCATAAAATGTTGTCTTGGGATGTTATCCTTCCAACTAGTTTTGTTAGAATTATTCAGAGCCTGTTCAAAAGAATACTTTCTTAATTTTAATCATGGAGGCTGGTCCCCCCCCCCCGCCCCATTTTTATGTTACTTTTCCCATTTCAATGGGGCTGGGAGAATGAAAATTCAGAAAAATTAGACTCAGTATTCCTAAGCATCCCTTTCATTCTATCGCTGCTTATCTCATATCTAACCCCTTATTGTAAGAGTCCTCTCCCGGGTCTTTTTTGGAGATTGCTCTCCTAGTGCTGGCATTTATTAATTAGGAGCTTGACTCCTAGGAGATATAGTATTGTATTAGAATTGTGTTAAACTTGTATTCATCTTAAGTGCCTCTACTTTACCTTAAGCAGGTAACAAGTAGTTCAGAGGTTGTCGATATAGGACTGGGATGGTGATCAATGATGCCACCAAGTCCAGGTTCCTTCATGCCTTCCTACCATGTTAGTGGTGGCTTTTGCACCTCCTGGTTGTGTACATATTACAGGTGGGATGAAAGGAATGAAAAGAGATAGCACCAAGAGATTTTTGCTTGTATTTCTGTGGCTAAGAATGTGTGTCTGGGCAACTCCTACCTGATGGAAGGCAGGGTGATTATTCTTGGTGCACACATTCAATTTCCTTTCTTCTAGCTTTAAAAAATCCAACGTACACTACACTGTTGTTATCTATGTTTACCTTATTCTACAAAAGAATACCAGAACTTTTTTCTCCTCATTATAGCTTTGTACCAGTTAATCAACATTTCCCCATCCCTTCTTATCTCTACTTAGTCTCTGATAACCACCATTCTAACATCAATTTCTGTGAGAACAACTTTTTTAGATTTCACAAAGGAATACTTGTCTTTCTGTGCCTGGCTTATTTCCCTTAATATAATGTCTTCCAGTTCTATCCATGTTGCTGAAAATAATAAAATCTCATTCTTATTAATCATTGAATAATTTTCCACTATGAATATATGCCAGCTTTTCTTTCTCCATTCATCAGTTGATAGCCACACAGATTTCCATTTTTTGTCTACTGTGAATATGCTATAGTAAACGTAATTATACAAATATCTCTTTGACATATGATTTTAATTCTTTTGGATGTAAACCCAGTAGTGAAATTGGTGAATCATATGTTCTAATTTTAATTTTTTTACTTATAATTTTTTGAGTTATGGCTATCCTGTTTGCAACAATGGCTGTATTAAATTTACATTCCCATCAACAGTTTACAAGGGTTCCCTTCTTTCTATATCCTTGCCAGCACTTACTGCCTTTTGTGTTTTTGATAATAGCCATTTGAACTGAAGTAAGGTGATATCTCATTGTGGTTTTGAGTTGCATTTCCTCAATGATTAATGATGCTGAACATTTTTTGTATACTGGTTGGCCATTTGTATATCTTCCTTTGAGAAGCATTTGTTACTCATTTTTAAATCAGACTTTTTCTTTGCTATTGAATTTTGGAGTTTTTTAAATATATTCTAGATGAAAAAATATTTTTAAATGAACAGTAAGATGGGGCAAAAGACCATGGCTCCAAGTGGATGTTTCTCAGTTGTTTTCTTATCTTCTCACCTTCAGATCTCTGTCTCTCCTAAGGGATATAATGTTTCTCTTCACATTTCTTCCACTTTATCTCACCATATTACACAATTATTTCAAGAAGAAAAGTAATACGTAGATGCAATAGTTATTGAGGTACAAACTTTTCCTTGGATTTTACACGGATTGTTTTTGTTCAGTAACTGTGCTTTCCTCTTCTATTATATTCTGATTTATGGAGGGGAGATTTGTAAATATATAATTATATCACTAGATTTCCCAGAGTGTCCCTGTATTTTAGATGAAGATGGTTTTGTGGCCTCCAGATGGTGAGGGTTTTGCTTTTCTGATTTCTAATAGCACAGCAGAGCTCTCTTATTTTTTTTTCCTGTCCTTTTTCGTTGTGTGCTCTGACTGCTCCTTGGCATTTTTGGCCACTTCAGAACATTAGGTGGCTTTTTCCATTTCTTTTGTCTCAATGATCACAGCAGGTTCACAGTTGAAGCACAAACTGTGGAGAAGGTCAGAGAATGCTAATGGGATATTTAGCAGCAAGTGTTCCTGCTTGAATTTTATTGAAAATAAAATTAAATTGACAAGGAAAAATGCAATTATAACTTAATGTAGACTTAGTCTCAAGTTAGGGTTTTTATGTTAGTCATTGGGAGATGTAATTGACAGATACAGTCACCCTCATCCTCACTAAACATTGCCTTATGAGTGAGTGGTGGATCATTGTGATGTGAGTCATCAGACATATTTCTTGTTAACTACTTCTTTAGTGATATATAAGATGGGTTTTGAGTGTGCCTAGTAAATAAGTAGTTAAAGGAGTACATTAGAGTTATGTTGAAATTTAAACTTGAGAATCAATGGATAATTTGGGTTATATGTCACTCCAGTTATAATCCAAAGAACTGTTCATTTACTTCCCTATGAAAATATCACCTCTTGTAAGCAAAGAATTATATATTCTTTCTTTCCCCCTTTAAGCATTATGATAAAGTGGAATAGGTTTTTAAGCTCTAAGTACAAGTCCTGGATCACATCTCTTAGCTATGTAAATTCAGATAAATCACCAGGCTCCTGATTCTCAATTTTGCCATCGACAGAAGGGTGATGGGAGCATACTTCACAGAGTTATTAGAAGTATCACATGGCAGAATGTAGTTTGCATATGCAAAGCATTATATATATGTAAGTATGGACTTTTTTCTAAACTGCTTTTTCATGTAACAAAGCAACTTTTGAAGTAGATGCATGATATTCCATTATATGGATAATCAAACATTTGTATTGTTTCAGACACATCTTATTATAAATACTGCCACAAGGAACAGCCTTGTAGATAATACTTCACTCATATACATCATTATTTTTTTGATAAAAATATTATTTTACTCCAAGTATTCTTGTGGTTCAGTAGTATGTAGAATTTAAGTGAGCCTTTATCTGACTCTTAAATATTCATAAACTAATGCTAACACTGCCTTCTATTTTCTGATTGGTGACATTACAATCTTTTTTTCATTCAGAAAAATATCTTATTCACCATTTCATCTTCAGCATATAGGCTATTGAGAAAATGATTTGCATTAATTGTTAATATCAAGTTTACATTTTTTCATGATTTTCTCATTAAAAATTCTTGTGCTGAATGTCCTTTTCATTTAAAACATTTGTTTCACCCAAATGTGATGTAAGGTTATATTGGTAGCTAAGTTAGAAACAATCAGGGCAAAGGTCCTATATGATTTGTCCCTCAAGTAAAGTTTTCTGTAAGCATCCATAGCATAGAACTCAAGTAAAAGTTTAATTCTCTCATAATTATTTAGAAAATTTTAACACAAGTTCTAAAATTCTACCGTAAAATTCTGGTGAAAGTATATGTTGAGAAAGGAAACATGTTTTCATTTATAATTTTAAATTTTTGATAAAAGTATTTTTGGAGGGTGTCTTTTTTGATTTCTTTATATATTGTAGATATTAGTCCTCAGTCCAAGGTGTAGGTAGCAAATTTTTTCCCCACATTGTATATTGTTTCTTCACTGTGTTGCTTGTTTCCTTTGCTGTGCAGAAGCTTTTAAATTTGCAGTGATCCCATTTGCTGATAATATTATTTCTGTGCAATTAGATTTCTCTTCAACAATTCCTTGCCTATGATTATGACTTTAAGAGTTTTACCTATTTTATCTTCCAGCACGTTAAATGTTTCTGTTTTAATATTTAGATCTTTGATCCATTTTGATTTAATTTAGTACATGGTGAGATATATGGGTCTAGATTCAGTCATTTCAACGTGGATAGCCAGTATTTCCACTTGCTATAGAAGCTATCTTTCCTCTAGCATGTGTTTTGGCCCCCTTGTCAAAGATCTGGCGGTTGAATGTGTCTGGTGTTCATCTGTTCTGTTCCATTGATCCACATGTCTATTTTCATGCCAGTACCATGCTGTTTTTTTTTTTTTAAATCACTGTAATATAAGTTGCATTCTGGAATTGTGACGCTTCCTGCTGTGCTCTTGTAACCAGGGTTGTTTTTGCTATTCTGGGTCTCTTCTGGTTCCACATGAATTTTAAGATTGATTTCTCTAGATCGGTGAGGAATTCTGTTGGTATTTTGATTGGAATTGCATTAAATCTGTATATCAGTTTTGGAAGTATGGCTATTTTAAATATATTGGGCCTGCCTATCAAGGCAGTGTATATGTTTCTATTTTCTAATGTCCCCTTCAATCTCCTTTTCACAGTACTGTGGTTTTAATTGTAGAAGTCTTTCACTTTCTTTGTTAGGTTAATTCCTAAGTATTTATTTATTTATTTAAAATTAATTTTATTGATACATTTTATTGGTATACTTTAGGTATACAATTCATTTACATTTATCATAGGGTGTTTGCACCTGTACATGATACATCTTGGTTCTTATTTTTTTCCCTATTACCTATGCGCCCTTCACCCCCTCCACCCTTCCATATTTACATAGATTTCATTTCCATTTTTTTTCCTTTCTCATAGTTTTTCCTTTCCCTCTTTTCCTTTCCCCTTCCCCTCCCTTCACTCCTTCGTCTTTGGACCTTTTTTCCTATTTCAAATTATCAGTTCCTAAGTATTTAACTTGTCGATGCTATTGAGAATGGTATTGCTGTCCTAATTTCTTCCTCAGTGGGTTCATTATTGGTATAAAAGAAAGCTGTTGTTGTTTGTGTGTTGATTTTGTATCCTGCTACATTGCTGAATTTAGTTATTAATTCTAGGAGTCTTTTGGTGGAATTTTTTGTATCTTCTTTTAAAGGATCATATTAACTGCAAGTAGTGATAATTTGACTTCTTCCTTTCCTATACATATTCCTTTTATTTTCTTCACTTGCCTGATTGCTCTGGCTAATGTTTTAAGTCCTGTATTGAACAGGAGTGATGCTAGTGGATATCCTTCTCTTGTTTCTAATTTTAGCTTAGTTTTTCCCCATTTAATATGATGTTGGAAGTAGGTTTGTTGTAAATGTTTTTTATCAGATCAAGATAAAGTCCTTTTATGTTTATTTTTCTCAGAGTTTTTATCATGAATGAATGTTGGATTTTGTCAAAAGATTTTTCTGCATCTATTGATATGATCATGTGATTTATGTCCTTGTTTCCATGATGTATTACATTTATTGATTTGCATAAGTTCAATTAATCCTTGCTTACCTGGGAAGAAACCTACTTTGCCATGAAACATAATCTTTTTGGTGATGTACTACATTCTTGTTGACAATTCTTTTTTTTGTTTTGTTTTTAAAAGAGTTTATTTGTTACAAAATGTTAAATACTTAAGCTAAAAACATATAAATTCAGGTTAGGCTCTATTGAAATTGCACACATGCCTTTCTTTACAAAATCATTAAAGACTAAATTAAATAGATGCTTTAAATGAAATAAAGTACTCTTTGAGGACATTTGTGTCCAGTTAGCTATAGCAGTGTAGTGTTGTTTGTAAAATTATAGTTGGAAAGTTTAGGTACTGTGGAAATAAAATCTATCCAATTCTTCTATCTTACTACCCAGTGTGAAGCCACCTCACTGGTGTGGACTGGGTGAACTTCAGTTACAACATAAGTTCTCTATTACAAATCTATGCTCCTGTAATAGGAACACAAAGTAGCCAGAAGTATACAGCATGAAAACCTGGTGTAGTTTTCATTTTGGGTTAGGTCCTTTCTGGTTTTGGAATCAGAATAATCCTAGTTTCCAAGATTGAGTTTGGCAGTATATCTTCCCTTTCAATTTCATTAAAGATTTTGAGTGGTTTGTTTTTATATTATCTCTGAAGTTGCTGGAGAATCTAGCAGATATTCTGGTCTTTTCTTTGTTGTTAGATTTTTATTAGTGTCCCAATTTTGTTGCCTGTTATTGGATTTTTCAGAGTTTTGATGTCTTCTTGTTTTAGTTTTGCTAAGTCATATGTACTTAGGAATCTTTTCATTTCTTCACAATTCTTCAGTTTGTTGAAGTATGATCTTTCATTGTAGTTACTAATGATTATCTGGATTTTGGTGATGTCTATTGTGATTTCACCTTTTTCATTTTTTTATACATTTATTTATGATCTTTATTGGTTAAACAGTATCAAACAAATCCAGAACAGGTTTTCACATTTTGAGCCTTTAGTACAGAGACTACGTCATGCGGGAAATAAAATACCTATCCAGTGAAGTTCTCCCCTGATGTGTTTAAATATTAGGATGATCAGGCAGAAGATGACTTAAGTGACAGATATCTGCTCATAAATCTGCTTGAAGAAGAACATGAATTTACAACTCATATAAAGGTTTTTCACAACATAAATGCACTTAAACAACTTATAGTTTCAACACAAAACACCCTAAGAACCATGTATCTCTTTAAATAAAAAAAAAATTTACTCTTTTTAAAAGAATTCCAACAATTTAAAATAAGTTCCAATCCCATATGTGTGTGTGTGTGTGTGTTTGTATGTACATTTATAATTTAGGTGCTCTTTTGCACTATATGATTTTATTCAGGCAACAGTGGAGACACTGGGCTTGAGGCTCTACAGAGGCCTTTCTGAGAAAGCAGTGTAGCTCCTCACTCTGGCGAAGAACAAGGGGGTATACATCTTCTCAATCTCAAAAGCACCGACTGCTGTCTCACCAGTTGATTTGTAAGAAATATGACAAGAATGATGGATCCAAATAAGTTTGTTGAATCTCTGCTTGCCACTGGAACACAGCTGTAGTCCCACATGAAAACTATGCTCTGCTGCTTGTACAGGTACACAATGAAAATATCTGTATTTGTAATCAAGTGGTTTTTCTTCTTTCTTCTTAGTTATTACAGCAGATACTTTGGTCTGATTGTCTGTATCTTGTGACAAGCGATAATGACCCAGTAGAATTGCATCAGTTCTGGTATTCTTAGCTCTTAAATGCGGAACAATGGACTGAGGCTCCTCAGGGGTTGTCATCATCATCACATAGCCATCAGGAAAGAACCTTATGTACCTGTAATATTCTACTTGGTGCCAGGCTCTGTAGAAACCATCAAGAGACTGTTCCCCTTGATGAATATATGTGGTTTTACTGATATACACTCCATCAAACCGAACATGAGGCCATTGTAAAAACATCTCTCTCCAGGGTGAGTATGGAACAAGTTTAACACAGCTTCTACCCCACATTTTCAAGCAGGCCAGATGCCATATTTCAGGGTCTCTGGGACAGATATAGAGTCCTCTGCACACGAGTGACAATTGTTCCAATGATCTGAGGTCCAAGTCATTAGACGCCACCCATTGGAAGATGTACATCAGGACCTCCATGGGCAGTGCTGATATGTGAGTCTGACTGTTCTCAAGCTCAGGCTGACACAGTTTGAGCACAGACTCCTGAAAGGTGAGCTGCTGCTGGAAGTAGGATAAGAGATCTGCCATCTTGCTATCATCATCCTCATCTTCAATGTAGCTGTTTCCAATGCCATCACCTTCTGGAGCCCGGGTGTAAGTGATCTTGAACTCTATATCAGGTACAAGTTGCATAGCCCTACGATAAAACTTGATGGCTTCATAAAGAGCTCCATTCTGCTCTTCTTCTACTGCTTTTAGGAAGAATTCTCGAGCCTTTTCTTCTTTTGCCAGTTCTTGTTTTCCTTTGGCATCTGCTGCTGCTTTCAGTAGAGAGCCTCTTGCTGCTCTGCAAGATAGAGTTTCTACAGTGCTAGTGCCTACAACCTGGGGCAAGTTCAAACATCCACTGAGCTCGGAACATCTGGAGTTGTGCCTGCAGGTCTGTTTCAGCAGGGCTTTCATTCTCATCGTCATCTCCTGCTCTGGCAGTATCAGAATGACAATCTTCCTCAGCTTCTGCCATGCTGGCGGGCCGGCCTGCCGGGTGGCGGGCTCTCTGCGCCTTCGGCACCGCTCCCCAGGGAAGTTGCGGTGTCCGGTGTCTACTCCTGCCAGTCTCCCACAGCGGGGCTTAGCAGAGTTCTCGGTCAGAGAAGCGCACCAAGTAGCAGCAGTAACTGCGGACCCGGAAGACAGCAGCCATCTTCGCGGGGCAGGGAGCCGACGCAGGCGGCGGCCTGGGCCTGGAGCTGCAGAAGGGTGCCAGGTGCGCGAAGGCCCAGCAGCGGCAGCTGAAGCGCGGCCCTGCAGGAGACCGGACTCTGCGGCGGAGCTGCGCGCTGTGGCTGAGCTGAGCGCTGTGGGACTACCTTTTTCATTTTGAATTGCATAGATGTGACTCTTCATTTTCTTTCTTTTGGTAAAGTTGGCAATGTTTTGTCTATTTAGTTTATTCTTTTAAAGAATCAGCTCTCCCATTCAATGATTCTTTGTGTTGTTTATTTTAGTCTCAATTTTGTTAATTTCCACTCTAATCTTTATACTTTCCCTCCCTTTACTAGGTTTGGGTTTACATTTTTTTTTTGTTTGTTTTTTTAGTATCTTGAGTTGCATCTTAGGTTATTTATTTGTGCTCTGTTTTTCTAATTTGAGCATTCACAGCAATAAACTTTACTCTTAGGATTGCTTTCATTGTGTCCAGAAATTTTTATGATATACTGGGATTCTCTTTTGATTCTAGGAAATGTTTAATTTATTCCTTGATTTCTTCTGTGACCCATTAAGTGTTCAGGAAAGTGTTATTTAATGTCCAGGTGTTTGTAAAATTTCTATGGTTTCTTTGCAATTGATTTCTAGTTTCAGTGTGCTATGATCTGATAGTATAGCTGGAATGATTTTGATTCTTTTGTTTTTATTAAAGCAAGCTTTATGGACTAATATGTGATCTACTTTAGAGAATGTTCCATGTGCTGATGAGAAGAATGTGTATTCTGTTGTAGAGTAATTACAGATGTCTACACTATTGTAGATAGTTATTAAGTCCATTTGTTTGAAAGTGTAGTTCAGCTCTGCTATTTCTTTGTTCTTTTGTTAGTTGATCTATTTGTGAATGTGAAGTATTGAAGTCACCCAGTATGATTGTGTGTTTATTTGTTCTTTTATATCTGACTGTGTTTATTTTATGAAATTAGGTGCACCAATATTTAGAGCATATATATTTACAATTCTTATTTCTTCCTGTTGAGTTTTTCCCTTAACTAATATGTAATGACTTTCTTTGCCTCTTCTGATGAGTTTCAGTTTGAAATTTACTTTGTTTGAGAATATAATTGTTACCTTTTCTTGCTTTCTGGGTCCTAGTACATAGAACATTATTTTTCTTACTTTATTTTTAGCCTATAAATTTCTTCTTAGATTAGATAAGTCTCTTCAATGCAATAGACTGTTTTGTTTTTTTGATCCAGTCAGACAATCTGTGTATTTTCCTGGGGAGTTGAGGCCATTTAAGTTGAAAGTAATTACTGAAATATATTGATTTATTCTTGATATGGAGTTCTTTTTCTATTGTTAACTCCTTTATTTTTTTCCTTTTTGTTAACTCACCTTGCTTGACACATTCATTCCATCTCACATTTTAGCTTTGTTGGCTTTACTGTGTTGAAGATATTCTTGAATATGTTTTGGATTACTGGGTTTGGTATTCATGAATTTCTTAAGGCATTCTTTGTCATGGCATGTCCTTGTTTCTCTATCAATTTTGAATGATAGTTTTTCAGGATATATTAATCTGGGTTGGAAGGCTCTCCTGGCTTTTAAAGTTTGTATTAAAAAGTCTGTTGTAATGGGTTTAGCTTTATGAGTGATGCTTTGCTTTTCTCTGACAGCTTTCAAGATTCTTTGTATTGGACTTCTGAGATTTAACCATTGATGTGTCTTGGGAAGACTCTTTTTTCATCATATTTTTTGGTGTTCTGTTAGTCTCAACTACCTACATATTCCCTATAATTGGAAGGTTTTCAGCTATACTTTCTGTAATAGATTTTTTTATTCCATATGTGTTGTCCCATAATTTCTCTGTAACTCCAATTAGCTTTTGGTTAGTCTTCTTAGTGTTACCTAGTAGTTGTTTGATGAAGTTTTCTTACTCAACATTTTTAAGGTTTCACTGAGTATGTCATGATGGGATTATATTTTGTCTATAATTTCTGATATCATATCTTTACATTGATCATTTGTTTTATTTATTTATTTTTTGAGATAAGGTCTAGCTGTGTAGTTCAAGCTGGCCTTGAATTCACTATATAGCCTAGGCTGGCCTTGCATTCATGGAGATCCTCCTTTCTCTGCCTCTCCAGTGCTGGGATTATAGGCACAAATCACCATATCTGTTTACATTGGTTTCTGCTGTTTATGAATCCAATAGAATTCTTTTATCTCTGTAATTTCTATTTTATACCTTTTAATGAAGTCTATTTCTTTTGTAAATTTGTCATTCTGTTTTGAGCTGTTTTAGTCAGCTCTTCAAATTTTTTCTTTTCTTCTCCCATAAGCACATTGGGCAGTTTGTTTGATAGTCCCACTGTCTTTTGGGTCATGTCATTGTTGAGCTTTCTGTGTTTCTTCACCTCCTCTTAAATCATTTTATACAACTCAGCTCTTTGGCATTTGATTTCTTCTCCATTGGTGTCACTTGGATCTGCTTTGGGAGAGTTGGGAGTATTTGAGGCATTTTGTTGCCTTAATTTGTCTTTTTTGTGCTGAGGGTTGAGTCAAATAGAGTGAAGAGCATTTGCTGTTGTTATTAAGATTTCTTGATTTAAGTTCTATTTTCCAGTGAAGTGTTTTAGGCCTCATTTGTCAAAAGATATTATTTATCTTTTCAACTGTCACTGTGTTGTAAGGAGAGAATTTTTACTTAGTATAATAGGATCAACAGAGCCAATCATAAATCAATCACAAACTTTAACCCTTGTTTCTATAATTTCACTTTTTTTTTTGTATATCCTTTTATTGGTACATTTTAGGTGTACAACATAATGACATTCATCATTGGAGATATGCACCTTTACTTACTCTCTTGGTTCTTATTTTATTCATTTTTATTATAATTTCACTTCTTATCAATACCCCTTGTAGACTCTATTACTGTATATTACTACTTGTGGTTTGTTTTTGCTGGTTCCCCTTACACAGCCACTTCCCTCTTATTTATCTTTTTCTAAAAAGGAAAAACATGCAAGGAAATTAGTTTCCTTCAGAGCACAGCTTTTGCTTTTTTTCTTTGATTATTTTCCAAATAATCAATAATTGGTATTTTGATTTTCGTCTGGAGCTTTTTTAAAATTATGAAAACTGTTAAGTCATACTGAAAATTTGAAAGAGTAACAGATTATAAGATGCTTTCTACCTGGATTCTATAATTGTTAATATTTTGCCATTTCCTCTCTATATATTTATATCTATCTATCTTGCTCAAGTATTTGAACATAGTTTCTAGACAACATGACATTTCATCCTCAAATGCTTCAGCATCTCCTAAGAATTCTTCTATGTTACCATGGTAATACTATCATGAATAGGAAAATTCATAGTAATTTCCATAATATTCTCTAATATACAGCTTTTAATCAGTTTTATCAAATTGTCTCCTCAACATATTTTTGCATTAGGATCTAAGCAGGATTGAACATTACATTTGATTATTAGTTCTCTTTAATTTTTTATTAATCTAAAATTTGTTTCCCCAGGACACTGACTTTTCAGTTGAAAGTAGTTATAGAATGGTATATATCGTAAACTGTTTTTGGCAGGAATATTTTTGGCAGGAATAAATACTACTTCATATTTTTTTTGGTGGGGGGGACTGGGGATCGAACTTGGGTCCTTGAGCTTGCACAACAGGTGGCAAAACCACTGAGGTAAATCTCCAGTCCACTACTTCATATTTATATCTTATCAGAGAGCATAAAAATCATATGTTCCAACACTAATTATATCAACTTTGGTTTTGTTACTAGGGTAAGGTGCCTAATGCTGGATACCTCCATTATAAAGGTACACATTTCCTATTGCAATTAATAAGCAATTTGTGGGATTATAATTGGTGTTACAGCAGTATCTTGTATCCCAATAATTTTTTGTCTAGTGGTTTTAGCATCCATTGAATAAATTGTTATATTGAGAGTTTGAAAAGGTGATTTTACAATTCTATCATTCCTTTTTACATTTATTACCTGGGATTTTTCTCTAAAAAGTCTCTCTTATTGTCTCCTCCCAACATCATTATATAAATATGGATTTTTATTCTTTCTATTACATTTAGTTGCAGACCTATGTACTTTGATGCTCATGCTGTTCCCAAGTGGCCAGTATGGAGTGCCTTTGAAGTAGCTCTGTATACCACTGACATGACCCCCATGGGCCTTTGAAAACTTCCTTGCTTTTATCTCCTGCGTGTCCCTTATTCCAGATCTGGAACTAGCCATTCATTCAAGGCTAATTAGTATTGAATGATATTTTAGTATTGAATGATATTTTAGTATTGAATTATATTTAGAAACCAGAATTTGGGCAAGTGTACTTTTTCATGTTGGGAATTCTTATTCTGGTAAAAAAAATTGTCATTCAGATTCAATATTCATTGTTATTACTAGTTTTTGTCTTTTTCTAGATGTTTTGATGGAAATTGGGAGAGTCTAGGTGAAACTTCTGGTCAAAAACTATATTAATTGTGATTTTATCTATGATAAATTATTCTGTATTAATTGTAATAGAAACCCAAATGACCAAACTTGGCACAGTCTGCACTTGCCAAGATTGGGAGGACATTCCAGAAGGACCCAGATGCACAGGATACTAGGTCTCAAACATTTCAGGGTAAAGGGAGAAAAAGCTCATTGCCTGTGTTTGCCTCTAAAATTCAATATTCAGTATCTCTATCAATTGAGGAGAATGATGTTAATGAAACTGAAACTAAACACTTTAGAAAGTGTGAGTCAATCCTAAAGCTAGAAAACCTTGAAGTGTTTATCAATGGGCAAACAAGATGCAGATGAGAATATAACTACAAAACATTGTAAAATTTGTAAAACAATCAATAACAAAAACCCCAACTGTGTGTTGTAGAGGTATGTTTGGTTTTGGATATTATTTTATGGCCATTTAATTTTTGTGTCAGTAAAACAAAACAAAAGCTATCGGAGGATCTAGGAAGAAACACAACATACTGTATTAGAATGATTATGTCTGATATTTAGGAATTTACTTACGTAAATAAACATATGCACTTATGGATAAAGTGGTGCAAGAAAGAATGGTTATCAAAATATTAACAATTATTATCAGCAATTTTATGTATTGTTTCAATCCGTTATAACTATGGGGCCAGGGATTTAGCTCAGTGTTTCCGGCACCTGCCTCACAAGTACAAGGATCCGAGTTTGATCCCTGGTACCAAAAAAAAAAAAAAAGAAGAAAAAGAAAAATGGCAGAATTCATTATAATTACTATTTTTATAATCATGAAAAATTTTCTATTTTAAAACTTCACTTCTAATCCTGCAATGTGAAAAGTGATACAAATAAAATGAAAAGGCAAATAACTAATTGGTAATATTTGTAATATCTTTTTACAGCATTCAAATCCTTTAATAACACAAACAGCTTTTAAATAAGTCAACAAGAAAAAAATTGAAAACTTCAATATAATTTAGGGAAAGAGCATGAATAAGTGGTTTAGGGAAAAATGCAAATAGAAAATATATGAAAAGATGCTTATCTTTTATTAAATAAAATTTAAATTAGATTTTTTTCACTCATTATATTATATAAAAGTTTGAAAATATTGAGCATATTTGAGGATGTAGGAATATATTCTGTAGAAATATAAAATTGATGTGACTTTTTAGGAGTTACAATATCTTGAAACATTTGAATGCAAATTTGACCCAGCATTTATACGTCTAGAATTTTATCCTACAGAAATACTTGAATAAATTAAAAAGATAGCAGTATAATGATGTTTATTGTAACTTTTTGCATATATATATCCTTAAAATAATCAAAGTAGAGATAACCTATGCAGCCCATACATCTCTCAGCATGGCACTGACTAAACTATGTCTATTCATAAAACTGAATTTTATATAGTAAATTAAAAATGAGACTGATTTCTGCAGATTTATTTGGCATGATTTTCCTGATGTATTATTAACTGAAAAAGTAAGTTTCAGGCTTGCTTTTATGCACATAACATCATATGATGCATGCTACGAGGTGGAAAAAAAATATATTTGTATCTGCACTGTCAACTTCTGGAATACAGAAAGTTTAAAAACTAGACAGTGAACACCAGTAAACTTACCACCTGGATGCTACAATTAAGGTTTTGCTATAATTACTTTATCACTTTATTCTAAAAAAGCAAAGATGAGGAATCCTTTTTACAGTATACTTAATAAGAAATTAAAGAATAAAAGAAATACTTTAAAACATCATGTTGCATACAATAAATGCATACAATTTTATCTGTCAACCAAACAAATTTAAAAAAAATTTGCCAAGGTAGAACATATTAGAATAATGAAATGGTAAAAACAACAAACAAACCACAAGGATCTACAGAAAGAGAAAAGTAAATAGGATAATGTGCTAAATGTCAGCAGCTGTCAGGAGGACAAAGCTCAATGTGACAAATCTATCCAAGAGCAAAGGAGGCCTTGAGCCACAGGAGGGGCTTCCTGGCTGCCCCTGGTCAGGCCTGCAGTCCAGGGAGAATGTTTCCAGGGGAGGGAAATCTCAGGACAGGTAGTGTTTTGGTTCACATAAAAATCTGTACTTGCTATGCACACCCTGCTCCCCCGATGCCTAGGCCTCTGCTCAGAGTGCTTTACTGTGTATTATTCACTAGAGAAATATGTTGAAACACATTTGACCCTCGTTAGCTGTGTGGATAGATGGAAAATATCTCACTAAAGTATTGCCAAGCAGTTTAGATTTGCATGAGGACTAGAGAGGCATTTTTAAAAAATTAAACTTCTTGGTTATTTAACACTGAGCCTTCCCTGTTCCTAAAGCTTGATTCATTAGAGAGGGGCTGGAGTCCAAATGTCTGATTTTTAAATTCTGAAATCTGAATTTTTAGCAAGCACCCCAAGTAGTTTCATTGCATGTTGGTGTTGCAAAATATTGTCCTTTTCTAACGATATGATCATTTAGCTTCCATGAAGATAAATCTAATCTGTGTCTGCAGCATTGCTTTACTAGGAATGCTTTTCTCTGTCAGCTTGCATGATCTTCTGAATGAGCTTAATGACTAAACTCCGGAGGAAGTAGGCCATAAAGGGTTCCACTGTTTGTTATAGGTAAATTACCTCTCACTCCAGGGCTGTAAACCAGTTTGGATCTGGGTGGAGCCTAGAGAGGAGATGATTATTCTTTTTAACCTTCTCATGATTTTGACACCAGTGCTCTGGCACTCTGTATATCTTTGTATGGACATCCGATGCTATCTTCTTTACCTTCTGACCCACGAAGGTCTTACAGATATATGTAGCTGAATTCTTACTTTTCTAAGGGAGAAAAGTCTTTAAATCACCTTCGCTGATGTTTTTCTTTGGCGGTATCTCCCTAGTGTTATCACAGAGTGTTTAAATTCTCATCAGTTACTGGTGGTTTTTATGGAATGTGATGGTGGGACTGCAGCTGTTACTTTTTCCACTTAGAACAGGTTTTCCTCCCCTGAAGGATTAACAGCGAGGCAAATTATTTGCAGTTGCTTCTACCCCACCTCTGACAGTTCTTTAACCTCCTGAGAACACACAACTCCAGAGCTTTTCATTCCTTCTGAGTGACTATTGTGAGTTCTTCCTTATCAATTCTTCTTTCCTTCTCCTTTTCCATCTCAGACTTTCAGTGTGAGTTGAGGAATTTGCTTCTATAGTGGCCCATTAGCTAACAGGAAACATGCCGCATCATGTAATGAGTAACAAATTGTCTTGCATTTTTAATAGTGCATATTAATACAGAATATTGAGATATTCTGATAGGTTGGTACATGTATATAACATTTTGATTATTTTCATCTCCATTATCCCTCTTCCTTCCCCTTCTCTTATTTATTGTTTTTTTTAATATGATAAACATTTCTTGAGTTGTTTCTATGTACTAGGTATTGTGGTAAATATAGGAGATACAGGTAGAAAAGTCACAGCTAAGTCTCCAAAGATCTTCATCAAGTCCAGGCAGAGAACACCCCATTTGATAAAATAGCATCAACTAAGGCTGGGAAGTAAATTTGTGGAGTGGAGACTATTCACACTTGGTGAGAAATAAAAGGTGCTACTGTTAGAAATCTGAAAATCATTCAATGGGAAATTATTTTTAAATCAATTTTGAAAACTGATGGCTGGAAAACACATTGTTCTAGTGTAAAAACACAAAATATAAAATGTTTCCATACTATTTTATTGTCAGTTAGGTCAAGGAAGTGTGGGAAGAGGTGATAAAGATGAAGATAATAAAAGGAAAAGGGCAAAAAACTGGGTATCTAGATGGTCAGCAAACAAAAAGTATCAGCAAAGAGAAAGACACAGAAAAAAGATTGACAGATACATATTTGAAGGGTCCAGAACAGTACCTGGCATGTAGTAGGCACTTGTGAAATCATTAGAAAGAGAAAAGTAAGTAGAAGAATGCATATGCACAGATGTATAAAGCAATAAAAGTATTGAGTCAACTAATGCCTGTAGAAATATACGTACAGAAAAGAAGCATGTTGAAAAGAACAGAGGAAGAAGGAATTGGAAGCCAGGAAGGCTCATAAATTTGTGCTAAGTTCTTTGAGCAAACGATTCTTTGCACTATGTCTTAGATACAGGCTGGATATGTGAGACTGGGTCACTCAGCCTTTTAATGGATAATCTGGGTTTTTTGTGTGTGTATGGCACTAGGATTGAACTCAGGATTTCCACATATTAGACAAATACTCTGCCACTTAGCTATATCCTCATTCCTGTTTAATGTTTTAGCTCCTGCGCACAAAAGATTTTCCTGCCTCAGTCTCCTGAGTGGCTAGGACTATAGGCATATACCACCATTCCTGGATAAAAATATAGGTTTTGAAAGGAGTTGGAATTTAATACAATGTGGTAAAATTTTAAAGCTGATGAAGTTATGTAGTGAGTACGTGAAATTTTTGCTGTACTAGTTTCCGCCTTTAAGTATATGTTTTAAATTTTACATAACAAAAATTTAAATATTGGAATGGTTAATAACCAAGCATGGGCCCATCTAGGTCCCCCGCACACCACCAAGACACTAGAATTAGAAATTCAAGACATGAAAACAAACTGGACTCAGGAGGCCAGTGAGAAGTTGTGTTCACTCCTAGTGTTGTTACTCTATTGATTAAGAGGATGCTTGCACTTGGAGGAATTACCAGTCTGGAAAGGAAGCAAATAAGTTTGTTTTTTATTAATGTTGGGAGAATGCTCAAGGAAATACTTATCGATGAAAGGAAGATTGTTCCTATTTGGGTTTCACAGGGTGCAACAGAGGGGCTTTATGAGAGGGAGATGCAGAGATGGGAACAAGAGGGGCCCTGGCAGGGGAGGGCTGAAAAGAGCAGAAAGGGAGGCAGGAGACAGAGCTGGGGGTGTCAGCTTCTCATTTTCAATGGTGAACCCAGGAAGAGGTTTGGATGGAAGCCCAGATTGAGGGTGTGGCAAGGATAACAGCTGAACTGGTTGAATAATCCAGCCACAGCAGTCCTGGTGGAATGTTGACTTGTTGACCTCGGTGGGGTGCTTTTGCCTCCCAGGTGCTGAGCACAGTCGCTCAAAGCAGCTCCTGCAGGGCAAGTCAAAGGGTCAGGAGGAAGGAGGTCAGAGGAGAGAGCTGGAGATACCAGTCTCTGCAAAATACACTGATTTTCCTTGGCACTTGACAGGTGCACTAGATGAAACCTAGCTGATGACCAAGGCAGTCAACGGTCTTCTACTGTTCTTACTGTCCCCATAATCCCCTCCCTTGTTTAACTCCCCCTCTGGTGGACTTTTTATTTTGGTGTTGATTTGCTAAGTGACAAGGAATAAGCACAATAACTCATTCAACTAAAGGATTTTTGAAAATTAAAATGAATTTACTTAAATTGTATGTTGTTAAGATTTCCGGATATTTAGTCCTATTTTTGAGGGTCTTGGAGGTGCCTAACTCATTAACTGAGTTAAAGAAATCTTTTGATTTTGAGATTAAGAAGCAAAATTAATTTTGTGTGTGAAAGAATAATCCTAATGTAGCGATTACTGATAGGTTCAGAAAATCATAAATCCACTGTATAACATGCATAGGACAATAAATATATCAACATGACATCTGAACAAAAATAATATCATGTCCTAAATAAACACCACTGCTCAGAACATCAGAGAGGGGGATGGGAGAATTCAAGCTTAATTATTTTTTTTTTTAGTGAGAAAACAAAAAGAACATTGTATCTATAATGCACTAGCATTTCTAAGATTCCACTCAACAGTACGGGCAGCAGACATAGAACCAAGCCTTTCACTGACTTTTGAATCTCTCACATGAACTTGGAAAATTATAACAGAGAGTAAGTGGGAGTTTGTATCTAGATAGCTAAAGCCAAAGATTGATCTACTTCTTTTCCTTTTTTCTCTCTCTTCTGAGCATTCAAAAGTTCTTCGCATCCAGGTTGATATCAAGTTTGATGTCTTAAAAATGCCATCCATTTAGACCCGGGATGCAGCTCAGTGGAGCCAGCACCTGCCTGGCAAAAATATCATCCATTTGTTACAATTCAGTATCATTTGCCTTACAACTTCAAAACTTGTTGGTAAGTAATAGGGAGGGCAGTTTAATAGTAAGAGTAATTATTTTTGAATACCAGGCACTCTCCTAATCATTGTGCACTCTATAGTTTCTTCCTCCTTCTAACAACACTGCGATAAGGTGCTCTTACCATTGTCACTGCAGTTTTGCAGATGAGGAAAGAGGGCTTAGAGCAGTGGTTCTCAGCTGTGGCTACTCATTAGAGTCATCAGGGGGAACTTTAAAAACTATTAATGCTCAAGTCATCATATATTTAGATCAATTAAATCAGGGCCCTGGAGCTGGCACCTGGGCTTCAGTATGTTTTAAAGCTCCCTAGGTTATTACAAACAAAGTGTAGTAAAGGCTTTAGAGCAATTAATTAACCAGCCCAAGGTTACAAAGTTGATTGAGGGAGTCAGGACTGGAATCCAGGTAAGTTAGAAGATTTCAGAGTCTCATTTTGACCTCTCCTGTACACTGCTTCTTAAAGTATTTAAGATTTGGTTTAAAACAAAAACAAAAATATAGTGACTAGATTTGTATTTTTTTTGCTTAAATTCTTTTATTGATACATTTTAGGTATATAATACATTTACATTTATCATTGGGTATTTGTACCTGTCTGTACGTGATGTATCTTGGTTCTTATTTTTTCCCCATTCCCGCATATTTTATCTAACTTTAGAGAAGTACATAAATGTGTGTAGAGCTAATGAATGATTATAAAGTGTACAGCAGTATGAGAACCACACAAATTTCAAAATAGGACATTGCCTTATGGATTCCTCCCTGACCATAATCTTCTCCATTTACAAATTTTATATTCTGACTTTTGTGGTAATCATTGCTTGCTTTTATTGTGCTTTACCACTTAAGTATTTTTTCTTAACAATGTTAACATTGCCTCATTTTTGAACTTTATATGGAAGGGTCCATACCATATTATTATCTGGTGTCTGGCTTTATTCACTTGATGCTATGCTGATGGGATTCAGCTATGATGGTATGGCTATTTTTTGTTGCTTTCTGTTCATTGTGATACATTATTCCATTGTGTGTATACTACAATTTATGTGTCCACATTAAAGATGACAAATATTTGAATTGATTCCAATTTGGGGCAATTAGTAGCATATTTCCAGTTGTATGTATACATGAGACTCTAGAAGCCGACTTGTCACAGAGTATACCTATTTACTTATTTATTAAAATTAACAAGCAAAAATTGTATTTACAATGGTGTACATAATTATGTTTTGATATATATACAATACAGCTCTATATATTGTTATATGTGCACATATATACATACATGATATATACATACATTCATTATGAAATGGTTGTCAAAGTATTTAATGTGCATTATTTCACATATTTTTTGTGTGATGAGAATCTATTCTTTTAGTAATTTTCAAATATAAAATACATAATTATTAACTGTAGTTGTCATAATGTACAATAAATCTTTTGAACATTTTCCTCCTGCCTAACTGAAATTTTGTGTCCTTAGACCAACAGTTTTTCAATCCTTCTGCCTACCATATGCCTATTTTTATTATTTTTTGAGGTAGCTGGGAATTATACTCAGGGCCTCACGAATGCTAGGTAAGGGCTCTACCACTGAGCTATATTTCCAGCCCTGTCTATTTTTAAATCAATAGACAACACTAATCGAGTTTACAAAGTGGTTTGTGGTACTTATCTGCTAGGAGCAGTGCATGAGATTTCCTTGTGCTGTTTTATACCCAAAATACGGTAGTATCAGATTTTAATGCCTGCCAGTGAAGTGGTTCTGAAATTATAAGTTAAACCTCTCCTACTTTAAGTTGTATGTGTTTGATATTGTGTCCTAATGACAGGAAAGCTGACCAATACAAGGAGTACATGTAACAAATATTTACAAAATGTTAAGTGATAAAATTAGAATATTTTATTATAATAACACTAAAGTCCATAGCATATCCATGGATTGGAAGTCTCAAACTATAAAAATTGCAGTGTTCTATTAATCTATAAATTTAATATAACTTAAGTCAAAATACTGACTTGTTTATTTGGACCTAAAATTTACGTGGAAAAACAAAAATCAAATCACTAACTCACTCATTCCTAAAGAATAAGGTAAGTAGATTTGCTACAGAATTATTATAATGCGATAGTATCATAGTATGACATCTGTAAAGGCACAGACACACAAATGAAACAAAACAGAAAACTCAAAAGCAGAGCCATCTCTCTCTCTCTCTATCTCTCTCTATACCTATATCTATGTATCTATCTGTGGGAGACCAGATGGGAAGAATGAGGCCTAATTGGCCTCCTTGCTGAGCACTGAGAAGAAAAAAGGGCATGTAAGCATGCTAACACACTTCAGGGGAAAGTGAAAAGACCTGAGGTGAAGTAATTTACCTGGAGAAGTACAGTAGAGAGTGAGAGACAGATGACTCCTGTGGAACTCTAATTGCTTGTGCCAGTGTTTGAGTGAATAAAGCCAAGGTGTGCCAATCATTTGGCACTTTGTGTAGAAGGGAGACATGAACCCCCTGGCCCTCCAGATTTTAACCTGTGTCTTTATTTTTCATCCTCATCACTCCTTGGTCAGGTTCGAGCTCATAGGTTGATTCCTACTGGTAGTGCCCAAACAGGGACCTGGTCAAGGAAGTCCACCTGGGGTGAAAAGTCTAGTGACTCAGTGATGGGGACTGCTGCAGTGGAGAGGTGATGGCCGACAAAAAAGAGAGCGACAAAAGGAAAAGTAAATGAAAGAAAAGGAATGTGAGTGTGCATGGTAGAGTCAGCCAGAGTAATGGGGCAGAATTCATCTGCTGAAGTACAGTGTTATATCCCTTTGTTGGAAATTCTGTTGCACCAGTCTGGCACTCAAAAATTAAATGAGCTTTGGTATCACATAGATTATGTATAGCCTCAGAGAAAATTCAAACTATCTTTCCCTACAGTTACTTGGGAACTCTGATAATGGAAAGAGCAGTTCAAGTTCAGAAATTAACATTAAGAAGAGACTCGTTATGAACACTGAACGATTTTCAAAGATTATTGGGGGACATTAACTGGGTTTGCCCAAAGTTAGGAATACCTACACACCAGTTAAACAATCTATATAAAACATTACAGGGAGATTCAAATTTGAATTCGCCGCATGCCCTCACACCTGAAGCCCATAAAGAGCACCCGGTACTAGAGGCTGCTTTGGCAAATAGACAGGTGTTTCAAAATAGTCAGATGGTCCCTTTTATGCTGATTATATTGCCAACTCCTCACTTTTCTACTGGACTCTTTTGTCAAATAGTGACTAATAAACGTCAATCCATTGAATAGCTTTATCTTCCTAACCAGCTCACAAAAAGTCTTCAGACATATATAGATCAAATGGCTAGGCTAATTCAGTAGGGTTGCCACCACCACGTACAGCTTTTGGGATTTGATCCTGACCATATTGCGCATCTTGTTAATCTCACACATCATACTCACTTACTACAAACTTCCCCAGTTTGGCAGATAGCCTTTTTAGATTATATAGGATTAGCTGATAATCATTATCCTTCAGACAAGTTTGTGCAGCTGTATTATCATAATTCATTTATTTTACCTAGAAATACTCAGACAACTCCTCTTATGAATGTTTTTACATATTTTACAGATGGGTCCTCTTGATCTTTTGCTGGTTACTGAACATGCAAAATCACCAGAAAATTGCTAACCTTGGACTTTTGGCTGATAGAGCTGGTAGCTGTGATTACTGTATTAGAATGTACTTTGGCAGAATCTGTTAGCATTTTATGTGATTCCGCCTATGTAGTTAATATAACTAATTGTTTAGAAATAGCCACTTTTTTACAGTAGATCCTCTGTTTAATCTGTTTCTACAATTGCAGGCAGCCATTCAGAATAGGACTGCCTCCTTTTTAAATATTCATTAAGCTTATTTGTACAATTTAGGTATACAGTATGATGACATTCATCATTGGGAATTTGTACCTTTATATGTTATATCTTGGTTTTTATTTTTCTCCTGTTCCCCTGCCCTCCTTTCTACCCCTCCACCCCTCATTATTTAGAGAGACTTTGTTTCATTTTTTTTTCTTTTCTCATATTTATTCCTTTCTCTACCCCTACCCCTCCCACTTCCCTTACCCTTTTGGGCCTATCTTCCTATTTCATATTATCTATCATACATTTTGATCCTTATTTACACTTTCAGTTTCATACACCAGAGAAACCATTCAGTATTTACACATATGTGTCCTATTTATTTCACTTAAGTGTATGGCCTCAAGGTGCATCCATTTAGCTATAAATGTCTCTAGTTTATCATTCTTTATGGCTGAGTAGTACTCCATTTTGTAAAAAAAACCCCACATTTTCTTTATCCAGCCACTAGTTGATGGGCAATTGTGCAGTTTCCAAGTTTTGGCTATTACAAACTGTGCTTCTATAAACATGGGTGCACGTATATTGTTGTGATATGATTCTTCTAACTCTTTTGGAAAGATACCCAGCAGGGAAATAGCTGGGTCAAATGGAACTGCTAATCCTATTTTTTTAGGTATCTCCATACTATTTTCCACAGTGGTTCCACCAGTCTACACTCCCACCAGCAGTGGAGCAGCGTTCCTCTTTCCCCACAGCCCCGCCAGCATTTGTTATTGGTTGATTTCTTGATAGTAGCCATTCTTTCTGGAGTGAAGTGGAATCTCCACATTGTTTTCATTTGTGTCTCTCTAATGGCCAGTGATGTTGAATATTTTTTTCATCTGGTTATTTGCTATTTCTACTTCTTTGTCTGAGAAATGACTGTTCATTTCAGATGCCCATTTTTGTATTGGAAGGTTTGATTTTTTTAAAGTTCTTTATATATTCTAGATAGTAGACGTTTGTCTGAAGAACAGCTGGTAAATTTTGTTTCCCCACATTATGGATTGTCTCTTCGCTCTTTTGGTGGTTTCTTTTGCTATGCAGAAACTTTTTAATAAGATAAGATCCCAGTTGTTGATTCTTTGTGCTAGTTCATATGTGACTGAGGTTTTTTCATAAAGTCTTTTCCTATGCCAATGTCTTCAAGAGTTCTACCCAACCTCTCTTTCAGCAAGTTTAGTGTTTCTGCTTTAATATTCAGATCTTTGATCCGTCTTAACTTTAGTTTACTGCTTGGTGAAAGATCTGGGTCTAGTTTTAATCTCTGCAATTTGAAGCCCAGTTTTTCTAGCACTATTTATTAAAGAGGCTCTCTTTCCTCCAGTGAGGGTGTTTGGATGGAGTCTCTGCATCTTTTAATCTATTTCACTAATCCTTGGATTTATTTTGCCAGTACCATGCTGTTTTATTTTTCACAGTACCTTTGTAGTATAGTTTCAAGTTGGGGATTGTGATACTTCCTACCTTGTCTTTGTTGCCTAAAATTGCTTTTGGTATTCTAGGTCTCTTCTTGTTCCAAATCAATTGTTGGATTGTTTTCTAAAGGTGTGTGAAGTATGCTGTTGGAATTTCAATTGCGATTTCATTAACTCTATATAGAAGTTTTGGAAGTATGGCCATTTTCACTACATTGGTTATTTCTACCCAGGAGCGAGGGATATCTTTCTATTTTCTGATATCTTTGATCTCTTTTTTCAGTGTTCTATAGTTCTCAGAGAAAAGGTCTTTGATTTCTTCTGTTAGGGTGATTCCTGGGTATTTAATTTTTTTGGATGCTATTGTGAAAGGAGTTGTTTCTCTAGTTCCTCTCTCAGTGAGTCTGTTGTTTGTGTACAGGAAAGCTATTGATTTTTTGTGTTGACCTCGTATCCAGCTACACTACTGAATTTGGTTATGTCTAGAAGACTTCAGTGGAGTTCTTGGGATCTTCTATATAGAGTATCATGTCATCTGCAAATAATGACAATTTAACTTCTTTGTTTCCTGTCTTTATTCCTTTTATTTCTTTCTCTTGTCTAATTGCTAAGGCTAATGTTTCCAGAACTACATTGAACAGGAGTGGTGATAGTGGACATCCTTGTCTTGTTCCTGATTTTAGTGTGAAGGATTTCAGTTTTGACCATTTAGTATGATATTGGATGTTGTTTTTTCATACATGGCTTTTATCAGGTTAAGATAGAGACCATCTATGCCAATTTTTTGTGGGGTTTTTATCATGAATGTGTTGAATGATTTTTGTGCATTGGTTGAGATGATCATATGTTTTTTTTCCTTGGCTCTATTAATATAGTGTATTATATTTATTGATTTGCATATGTTGAAGCATCCTTGCATCCCTGGGATGAATTCCACTTGGTCAGGGTGTATGATCTTCAGATAATCTTCTGCATTCTGTTTGCCAGTATCTTATTCAGGAGTTTTGCATCTATGTTCATAGTGAGATTGGCCTATGGTTCTTTTTTACAGTTGAATCTTTCTCTGCTTTTGGGATCAAGATGATGCTTGCTTCTAGGAATGAATTTGGGAGTATTGTTTCCCTTTAAATTTCACTGAAGAATTTAAACAGTAGTGGCAATAGTTCTTCTCTAAATGTCTTGTAGAACTCAGCATCGAAGCCATCAGTACCTGGGATTTTCTTTATTGGTAAGTTTTTAGTTACATTTTCAATTTCATGTATTGATATTGCGTTGTTTAGGATTTTTAGGTCTTCTTCGTTCAACTTTGGTAATTCATATGTATCTAGAAATTTGTCCATTTCTTCTGTGTTTTCTATCTTACTGGTATGAACGTTCTCAAAGTAGGTACTGATGATCCTCTGGATTTCTGCTGGGTGCATTGTAATTTCACCCTTTTCATTCCTAATTGCATGGATTTTGGCCTTTTTTTGATAAGGTTGGCTAAGGGTCTGTCAATTTTGTTTATTCATTCAAAGAACCAACTCTTTGCTTCATTGATTCTTTTGTATCATTCTCTTAGTCTCCATTGCATTGCTTTCTGCTCTGATCTTTATAATTTTTATAATGAGCTTTGGGTTTGTCTTGCTCTCCTTTTTCTAGAAGTTTGAGGTTCAGCATCATGTTGTTTATTTGAGCTCGCTCTGTTTTCCTAATATGAGTATTCACTGATATGAATATCCCTCGTAAGACTGCTTTCATTTTGTCCCATAAATTCTGATATGTTGTATTGTCATTGTAATTTAATTCTAGAAACTGTCTGATTTCTTCTTCTATATCCTTTGTGAACAATTGGTTGTTCAGGAGTGTGTTGTTCAATTTCCATGTGTTTTTAAAGTTGTTGTGGTTTCTTTTGCTATGGATCTCCAATTTCATTGAACTATGATCTGATAATATACAGGGGATAACTTCAATTCCTTTGCATTTGCTTAAACACAATCTGTGAGCAAGTATGTGGTCTATTTTGGAGAATGACCTGTGTGTGCATCTTTATAGAATGTGTATTCTGATTTTGTGGGGTGGAACACTCTGTAGTCATCTGTTAAGTCTATTTGTTCAAGAGTGTGATTGAGTTCTAGTATTTCATTGTTCATCTTTTGTCTAGTTGATCAGTCTATTTGTGACAGTGAGGTATTGAGTTCCCCCACTACTATTGTATTAGTGCTTATTTGAGTTTTCATGTCCATTAATATTTGTTTATATAGTTGGGTGCACTAGTATTTGGTACATATATATTTGTGATTATCATCTCTCCTTTTTGGATTGTTGCCTTTATGAAGATGTAGTGGCCTTCTTTGTCTCTTTTAATCTGTGTTGGTTTGAAATCCATTTTGTCTGCAGAGAGAATAGCTACTCCTGGTTTTTTGGGGTTCCTGTCATATGGAGTATTATTTTCCACCCTTTAACTTTCAGTTCTATGAGTTTCTTTTTGAATTAATTGTGTTTCTTATATGCAGCTTATTGTTGAATCTTGCTTCTTGACCCATTCTTCCAGTCTATTTCTTTTGACTGGTGAATTGCAACCATTAACATTGATGGTTATGACTGATATGTATTGATTTATCCTTGTCATGACCTTTTCCTGTTGTTAAATTCTCCCCCTTTGTATGTAATTTCTTATTGTGCCTGATGAATTCATTCTGTTGGGCTTCAATAAGTTGTCATCCTCATTGTCTTTTTCTAGGATATTGTTTAAAATTTTAAAGTGATGGTTTGGTATTCATGAAGTTCCTAAGGTGCTCTTTGACATGATTCTCCATCAATTTTGAAAGATAGTTTTGCAGGTTACAGCAATCCAAGTTTGAGGTTGTTTGCTTTTAGGGCTTGAAATACTTACTCCAGGCTCTTCTTGACTTGAGTGTGATGAGAAGTCTGCTGTCGTTGTTATGGGCTTTCCTTTGTATGTGATTTTTTTCTTTTCTCTGCTTGTAGTATTTTGTTTTTCTGCTGGGATTCTGGATTGCCTATTATATACCTTTGTGTAGATTTCTTTTGATCATGGCTAGTTGGAGTTCCACATGCCTCTCTTATTTGTATGTCAAATTATTTTCCCCTTGCTTGGGAAGTTTTCTGCCATTTCTTCTGTGAAAATTTTTTTTATGTTGTTTGCACTATCTCTTCTTTCTTCATTGACTCTGATCTGTCTTATAGTATTCTTCTTTGGATCATGTAGCAGCTGGTGGATTGATTTCTTCTGGTCCCTTGCTATTTTAAAGAAATCTTTCTTTTCCTGGTTCCTTCACATTGGCTCATTCTGCTGCATAAACTTTCAGTGGAGTTTTTAATCTCTTGGATATCTGTTTGAATTTGTTTTATGGATTCCATTTGTTTCCTATGCTGCAATTTCATTATGTTCCTCAGCTCCTCTATTTTTTATTTTTGTCTGCTCTAGAATTATTAATCATGTCTTTCACTATGAACACCATCTCTGTTGTTATCTGAGAAATTATTTCTGATTTTACTTTTTCCAGATCCTTTTTTGTTGCCAGTTCAGGGAGTGCAGGTGGTTGAGTTTCACATGGTTCCATCTCATTGCCCCTTGGGGTTGCCTTTGGTGATCTGGAATACTGGTTTTGAGACTTGTTTAGCTGTCTTCTCTTTTCAACTGCTGTAATCTGCTGCACCTTTATTGAGGTGACTCTTTGCTCTCCCAGTGGGCTTCAATTCTCTACAAGTCTTGGAGAGGCCTTCTCTCTACTGCTCATCACTGTGCCAATCCCTGGGCTCAGAATGCTGGCCTTCTGGATCCTTGCACTGTGTTGTTGTCTGAGCAGGCTTCTGGCTGGAGCCTGTGTGCTCTTTCACATGGTATCTGGCCTGGGTGCACTTACTGATGGTATCTGGGTGGGCCTGTGGCTGGGGGCCTGCATGCCTGTGCAGCTGTTTTCTGGGCAGGCTTCTGACTGGGGCCTGTGTGCACTTATGGTTGGTATCTGGGGAGGCCTCCGCTGCCTCCTTTTATATAGGTTATATGTGCTCATACTGTAGTCTTCATGGTCCAGTCGCAGAAGCAAAGTTTTATGCTGATAGATTCATTGCTTCGATTTTTCAACAGGCAAGTCTTTCTCACTTGTTTCCATGAAAGTACTTGAGCCCTTACCTCTAGCTTTAAACTTTCCATATCACAAGCATGGCACATTGTATAATCTTGTCTGACTTGCCAAAGTTTACCTACATCAATTCCATCAGAAGGCTGTTATCACTGAGGCCTCAGGCAAGTGGGCTATGGCAAATGGACATAACACATATATCCCAATTTTTCAGACTTCAGTATGTGCATGATAGTATTGATATTTGTTCTCATTTTATGCATGCTACTTGCCATGCAGGCAAGACTGCAGGACATATATAGCAACATTGTATCTCAGTGTTTGCAAGGATGGGAGTTCCTAAGAAAATAAAAACAGATATTGGCCCTGCCTATACAAGCAGGAGCTTTCAAAGATTTTTTTCAGCAATGTAATATTAGTCATGCCACTGGAATTCCTTATAATCCACAAAGAGAAGGTACAGTTGAGAGTGCACATTTAGCATTGAAACAACAATTTGAAAATACAAAAAGACAGAATAATGGGTCACAATAAGCCACAAGCTCACCTTGATTTTCTAACATATACACTTAATTTTTAGAATCCAGTTGGAAATATAGATAGCACCCCAGCAGAATTACACTGGTCAAGATCATGAGAAAAGGGAGAATGTGCAAGTGTTGTGGCAACCCCAGAAGCAGGAAAACAGGAAGGACTTGTTACTCTGCTGGCATAGGGCAGGGATTTGTTCGTGTCATTGCAGGAAATGGAGAGACAGTGTGGGTGCCCTCTAGGAGCATATGACCATGGAGAAGTCCTCCCCATGATACATCTGTGGCAGAACTCAATTCTGTGCTTAACAGTGAAAGCCTTCCCTCAGACAACTGAAGAAAACTATTCAGGAGGCAGAAAGACTTGTTCATGTCAGTGCCTACCTGAGAACATCTATTGAGGGTCCTTTGAATAGACCTTCTTGACTACCAATCACAACTATGTCCCTCTTTAGCAGGAAGTAGAGTAGTCTGCACCCATTAGCCGCTCTCAGCAGTTAAGGGGTACCTCTCCAGTTGTTAAGTTAGTCATAGTATAAGTAGTCAGATAGGCCTAGGTCCTTGAAAAGAGCCCGTACAGATACATTACAACTGTGGGTGGAGGTATAGTCATTATTGTTGCTTATATACTTACTTCACCTAGGGATAAACAGCAGTGATTATCAAACAGTAATGACTATCAAACAGCAGTGATAGTCAAACTGCTATTATTACAAAACAAATAGGGGGAAATGTGGAAGACCAGATGGGAAGAATGAGGCCTAATTGGCCTCCTTGCTGAGCACTGAAAAGAAAGAGGGCATGCGAGCATGTTAACACAGTATAGGGAAAAGTAAAAAGATCGGAGGTGAAGTAGTTTACCTGGAGAAGTACAGTGGAGGGTGGAAGACAGGTGAATCCTGTGGAACTCTAATTGCTTGTGCCCATGTTTGAGTGAATAAAGCCAAGGTGTGCCAGTCATTTGGGGTTTTGTGTCAAAGGGAGACATGAGCCCCCTGGCCCTCCAGATTTTAACCTGTTTCTATTTTTCATCCTCATCACCCCTTGGTCAGATTTAAACTCATCATAGGCTGGTTTGTCCACATATCTATATACACATTTAACTATATTTGAGTATATAATCATATTGAGGAAAGAAAAGCAAGAAAAGGATAAAGTGGACATTTATGGAAGATGTAGGGTTATGGGAGGCAAAACAGAAAATTTCAAGTATAATGCAGTATTATATTTTTTATATTAAGTAGTGGATATACAGGTTTTTGAAAACTTCATTATTATAGGTATTTGTATTGTTATTCTTCATACTCCATACATATTTTGTAAACATTCTTTTTATATCTACAAAACATTAAATAGATTACAAAAAAGGAGCAATGCAAAGTAATTTTTAAACAAAAAGCTAAAATAAAAATCCAAAAAACTTCATGAAATATTTACCACCCAGAAATACACATTGTGATTATCAATCCCCATATTCATTATGCATACTTGAAGAAAGATTAGATAGATAGAAAAAAAAACTATTAGGATCGTTTCAGTTATCTATAGTAGCATGCATAACAAACTACCCCCAAATGCAATGGCATAACAATAAAACTAGTCATTTATCAATTCTACTGTAATTGAGCAGAGAGCTCCATTGAATGGCTATCTCTACCTCCTGGGTTGGTTGTATTACTCACATATACTTGCATTTAGCTGGAAAATCAGCTGAAGTTGGAACATCTCAAACAGCTTTATTTGGATGTTTGCAACCTGTGCAAACTCTCACATATACTTGCATTTAGCTGGAAAATCAGCTGAAGTTGGAACATCTCAAACAGCTTTATTTGGATGTTTGCAACCTGTGCTGTGGTGCTGGGATAGCTCAGGACCTACTGGTAGGGCTTCTGCTTTTCATGGTTTTGTATCATTCAGTGGATCTCAAGAAGAAAGCAGAAGTTACAAGTCTTTTAAGATCTAGGTGCAGAAATCCTAAAACATCACTTCCATGTATTCTATTGGTCATAGCAAGTCACAAGACCAGTTTAGACTCATGGTGAAAGGAAACAGACTCTACCTTTTGAGGTACAAAGATATAGGCCTACAGTGGGAGGAATTATTAAACATGAGGTCATCTTAGAAAATATTCTCATTATACTCATGTGGCCTCCATAGTCCGTTGATAGAAAGCTGGTTTTTCCTGGCACTTTGAACAACATCATCCAACAATTATTATCAAATATCTACTGTACGCTAGGAACAGGTTTAGCCATGATAAAAAACAATGCATCAAGTACAAAAACTGCTCTTCTCATGGCCCCTACATTTGAATAATTCAGGCAGTCTTTTAGGTTATATGCCTTTTTATACCAGAAATCAATAAAATTTGGTAAAGGACAGAGTGGCTTTGCACTGTTACCATCAGCTCAGATGGTAGGTGCATATTTCCCTCTTGTTTCTGGCAGAAACAATCTGGTGTGGGCATTAATAGTACTTCAATGATTCCCATTTTCTGCTTGAATTCCTTGTTTAAATGACATATTTACATTGCCAGTCTGGGTGACACCTATGCCTAGAGATGTCTGCTAGCTGAAAATGAACAAACAGCAGCCAAGTATTCCTTATCTCTAATGGATGTTCTGCAAATCCCTTAGCTTTAGCATTTTGTGTGCAATGAATTTTTCAAAAGTGAGTAAAAGGAATAGAAAATAATGTACACTCAGAATCAGGTGCTTTGTGCAAACATCATTCTAGTCTTCTGATGAGGTGATTCTAAACAGAGGATGTGCAGTTGGAATGTGGCTGACACAGAACTGTGTGTCTTTCTCCTAAATAGTCTACCCTTGGTAAAAAAAAAAAAACAGACTCGTGCTTCAGGCATAGAAACTTTTGGCATTTCCTATTTCTCAACTTGTTAATATCTGCTATATTGGTAATCTTAAAGTGCTAATTTCACCAGGATATTCCTATATACAAAGGAGAAAATGAGTCTGCATGCTTACTGCAACCATGTATACTTCTCTTTTGGTGCTTGAGTTCTCAGTACTATTGTTACTGAATCACAAACATCTTTCTCTTCTTTCCAACACGTATTTATCCATTTAATTAACAAATAAATTACCTGCTATGTACCAACCACTATTCTATGGACTTGGGAGACTTTAAGGATACAAATAAAATTAATCCTCTATTAGGAACTATATTCAAATAATTGACTCAATAAATAAGGAACTTATATGGTGTGTTAAAAGGTGATAAGTGCGGGCCGGGGATTTAGCTCAATGGTTTTGGTGCCTGCTGCGCAAGCGCAAGGACCTGAGTTTGATCCCCAATACCAAAAAAAAAAAAAAAGGTGATGAGTGCTATGAAAAAACAGAGTAGGTGGCTGGGGATGCAGCTCAGTGAGAGAGTGTATGCCTAGTATGTGTGAGGCCCTGGGTTCAATCCCCAGCACTGTAAAAACAAACAAAAATGTAGGAAAATGGAATAGTGTGTGAATTACAACTACAAAGGGATTTCTTCATTGTTAGCTTTCTGTTAATGTAACAAAATACCAATATAATAAACCTAAAAATGTTTATTTTGGCTCATGGTTTCAGTCTATGTTTGCTTGGCCTTTGCTGCATTTGGGCCTATGGCAAGGCAGCATTTCATGGTGGGGAGTGTGTGATAGAGGAAAATTGCTCACCTGATGTGGGAAGGGAAAGACAGAAAATAGAAAAGACTAAGGTCTCACAGTTCACTTCAGGGGCACTCCCCCAGTAACCCAAGATCTCCCATTAAGCCCCACCTTTAAAAAGTTCTACCACCTCCCAGCAATGCCAAAGGGTGTGGAACAAATCTAATGCATAGGCATTTGGAGAACACTGCAGATCCAAACTACAGCAATAAGAAGTGAGTTGGCCTGTGGTTCTCTGGCAGTGGGAGGCACAAGTGTTCAGACCCCAAAGGGGAAGCTTGTTCAGTATGTTCTAGGAACAGCCTATTAGGTTAATTGTAATTGGAACAAGTAGGCAAAGGGGAGAATAATAGCAGAGAAGGTAAAGAGCTGATAGGGATGGATCACATGGAGACCTTAGAACTTTGTGAGGACTATGGCTTTTCTGCTCAGTGAAATGGGGATCTGTGAAGGCTCTTCAGTGGAGAAGTGAGCTTCTCTCTTCCTTTGGGCTATTACTGTCATTAATTTTACCTCTAAGTATAGTCAACTTTACATTATTTTTATTTTGACTTTAAACATAGATCAAATTTTTGAAGGGGTGATTTTTGGATTAGTATTTGTATGGTGTATCTTTTTTCTCACATTCTTATGGGGTTATATTTGGATTTGGAGTGAGTTTCTTGCAGACAGTATGTTAATGGATCATGTTTCTTTTATGCACTTGCCAATATTTGAATTGGTATATTTATTTACATTTAAGGTAATTATTGATATGTTAGGAATTAAGCCTACATTTTTATTCTTTAGGTTTTGTTTGGTTCTTCTGGTTTTCATTGCTCTATTTCTCTCTCATTTAACTTTTTAAAATTTTATCTTGATTTATTTGTGTTGTATTTCTATTATTTTGTATAGCTTTTCTTAGTGGTTACTTAGGGGTAATATAGATGTAAAAATAGATGCAAGAGTGAAAAAATAGATGCAAGAGTAAAAATAGATGCAAGAGTAGTACACCAGTAGGTTACATTTTGTCCCATTTTCTTTAACACTCTGTGATTCTCTCTGTCGTTTGTGTGCATATGTGTTTGCACATTTTTTGAACTACAAGATAAGAGGGAGATATTGTGACCCTTAGTCTTTAAGTACTTTAGTATATATTTTCCAAGGGTAAAGATATTCTATTATAGGATAATTATGAAAATCAAGAAACATCACATTGATGCAATACTATTATCTACTCTACAGTCCATGTTCACATTTTGTCAAATACTCCAATATATCTGAAGCCAATTTCTACTTAAGTATTAGTCTTTTAAAATCTGGAGCAAGTTTTCATTTGTCCTTATGTTTCTTGACTTTGTCTCTTTGAAGAGTAAAAGTAGTTATTTTCTAGAATGTTCTTGTCTTTGTCAATTTCCTTGTCACTGGGACAAAATGCCTGACACACTCAATTTCATGGAAGAGAGGTTTATTTTGGCTGGTAGTCAAGAAGTTGTAGTCCATGTTCAGCAGGCTTAAACATAGAAACAGTGTAGATGAAGGGCCTGGGCAGAGGAAATTTGCTCAAGTCACAGTGACCAGGAAGCAGAGAGAGAGGAGGGAAATGTATCCTTCCAGGTCACAACCTCAGTGATCTGCCTCTAACCATGCCCCACCTCCCAAGAGCAAGCCAGCTTTAGCCCCTATAATTCAATCAACTTTCAAAAGCCCATCTTTGTGCACACCAGGCTCTTGGGGAACATCTAGATATAAACCAGAACAGTAAATTTAATTTGGAATTATTTGCTGTTTCTTAAGAAAATATTTACCTTTTTTGTAATAGACGAAACTTGAAAGCAGTCTAAATTTGACATTTTAGGGGTTCAGTTATCAGATATATCTATACTATATGATATTATGCAGTCATATAAATGGTGGTATAGATATTTAAATATTAATTTTAAAAGTTATTGTCAATACATTAAGAGTGAAAGGCAGTTACAAATCAGTCTATGTAAATGATCCAATTTTTGTAAATGGTTATTTACTCATGGAAATTTGCATAGAAAATAACCTGGAAAGAAATATATTGTTATTAATAGTGATGATCTCTGAATGTCATTCCTATCTCTGGTTACTAGCTTGGAGAGCCCACTTCCCCATTTTTCCTGTTCAAGTTAATTGTATCTGTTGTTTTCTACAGTGAAGAGTATCGATGACATTTTACAAGGAAGAAAATTCTTTCCTAAGACCTTATTATTTGTTGTAGGGATGTTGTGCATATTGCTATTGCCTCAGTATATTCTTAATAAAAAGAAACATTTCTCAGGTTCTGTTGCCAGAAATAGTTGAGTGATCTGTTGAGCAACTGATTTATTTTGTAGGCAGTTAGGGTTATATCATTGTATTTGCTTTAGCTGAAAATATATTAGCGCCCAAGCTAGGGCCTATTACTATCATTAATTGCATGTTATAGCTTACATTTTGTGTAGTTAACTTTTCTTATTTAATCTTATTTTTTCAAACCTACTTTCTCTTTTTTCACCTCGGTTTCTCATGTAAGCCCACATTAATTTCCCAACTTATTAAAAGAAGGTACCCCTACTCTATATTCATTCACTTTAAAATATTGTTATAAATAAAATATAATATAAAAATAGAATAACTTCTTAAGTGAAAAATCAGAATAAAATTAAATATATAGTAAAATAATAGCTAACATTTTGGAGTGGTTACCCTATGCCAGATCCAAGATTATCAGTGTGTAGACATTTTCTCATGAATCATCACAGCTATCTACATAGTTCTATCTAAAGAGGACAACTATGGTTGGCCCTATTATATCTTGTAGCTTTTAGATAAAGAAATCAACACTTTATTTTTCCATTTTGACTTCAAATTTTTTCTTTATTATGTGATCAGTTCTTTTTTTAACTTTGAAAGTATGTGGGCTTTGCTCCTTTATGCTTAGAAATTTCTGATTTGCTGTATGGTAGGAATAGAAATAAGGAAAAACTCCTATCGACTGTGGAGTGACACCCAGATGCTTCTGGGTCTTGTCATTTCTAAGAGGAAATAGTGCAGCTCATTTCTGGGATAGAAATTCTTTGCTGCCTTTTGTTCCTACTGGTGCCCGGGATTATAGTGGTTTACAGCAGAGGGTGGGCAAGTGGGGTGTTTAACAGGGGTTAGTGGTAGTAGTAGCTGCAATGGATGTGGGTACCTGTATGGAGGGCCTTGTCTACAGCAGAGGACATTCTGGAGCTCTCCTGGAACTTTTCTGGGAGCCAAAATATCTGAGAGAAGAGGAGGTGGAAAGAAGTAGCAAAGGCTCTAGCAACTAATCTTGTAATCACAGATCTTGGTTTTGTTTGTGTTTATTTATCTAGATCTGGTGGATTATTCTATCTTAGATTGGCTCATGCCACATAGTCACGCATGCTTTTATTGTGAATGTTAAATAAATACCTAAGAAATAATGGTGGTTCATGCCACACAGTGACTCATGCTTTTACTGTGAATGTTAAATACTTAAGAAATAATTGCTATTCATATAATGGTATTTGGACCAATTTGACCTTTTAATATGTAAATGGATATTCATCATATTGTGCAAAGTTCATTGGAAAAAAATTCATGATGGCAATGCAAAAGAAATCATTGTAATCCCATAATGCACAGAATCAGGGGTCATTGAGTTACTGTAATACACGGAAATGTTGAGCTAACCATTTCTTTATAAATAACATCTTAAAATGTGCTCCATAAACAGTCTAACCAGCTTAGGCATCATTGTAAATCACCTTGTGAAACAATATTTTATAAAACCAATTTTTCCCCCTTGAATACAAAAACTGCTAGAAAATAAAATCGTCAGGACTTCTCTCAATCTTAATTTTCTTTCTTACAAATTTAATACCACAGAAGGAAATACCTGGTACCTCAAAACAATTCAGTCTATTTACTAAAAGCATGGCAGACTTACTTTTATGATAGTCCAAGAGACTTCTTATGCCGATTGCCTTTTAATTCCTTAAACTCTTGGTGTTCCTCCTAATCCTAGAATGTTCTAATAATTTTGATGATTTCAGTGGTGTGTAGAGAGCCCATATTCAGCATACAAATTTGGGAAATGTGTCCACATTGGTTCAAATACATATTTAGGTTTTTCTCCTGGTATTTTCTTTTGGTGAGTAATCTTTCATATCAAGTCAATACCATGAGATAATTTTAATGGAATAAAATGAAAACAGCTCAAATTAATACAATCTATTACACCCTACCTTGAATTAAGTATGTATAATTAAATGGCAATATAAGTAGCATACTTCAGGAAAATATTGAATGGGGTTACAAAAGAAACATCGTTTTATCTTAGAGGTACATAGAGGAACCCAAAGCAGCATCTTTATTTTTTCCATGACTACTAAAGATGCTCATTGGGTTGGAAAGAACAGATTTGCTTAAAAAAAAAGCAGTCAGTGCAGAATAGTGACACAGGGAGCCACAGCACACACAGCTCACACTATGTTGTATGGTGAATTCTGAAGGGAAGCACAGTCTTCCATAAACATCAAGTAAAATTCCAGAAATAATCACTAAGAATTAACAATATGTTCCATGAAGTGAGAAGTAAATATTCAAGCATAGAACAAGTAAAATAAAGTCCAGAGCGGGGCATAACAAGGAAGTTGGTCAAACAGATTAATGATTATTTAAAGGAATTGTTGCTTGATATAACAAGGAAGCAAGGAAGAGATGATTAAGTATTTAAAGATTATTGGGGCCGGGGATTTAGCTCAGTGGTTCCTCCACCTGGCTCGAAAGTGGAAGGACCCGAGTTCGTTCCCCGGTACTAAAAAAAAAAAAAGATTATCATCAATTTATTACTGAAGAAATTATAAAAGTAGAATCAGAACATCCTAAGAATACTGGATTGGAGTAAGCAACCAAAGAGAGGATGGATTAAAAATGAATAGATCCTGGGCTGGATATTTAGCTCAGTGGCACCGCACTTGCCGTGCAAGAGCAAGGTCCTGAGTTCAATTCTTAGTAACAACAACAACAAAAAAAACCAAAGAAAGAAAGAAAGAAAAAGAAATCCTATGATCCAGCAAGTCCATGTCTAGGTATTTATCCAAGAGAAATGAAAAGACAGGTCCACAAAATCTTTAACATGAATATTCACATTATTTGCAATACACCCAATTTGAGTTGGAAAGAGCACGGGAGAACTTTGTGGAATCATGGAAAATTTCTGTATCTTAATCAGGGTAGAGATAACACAGTTGTATACATTTGTCAAAACTCATAGAACTTTACACTTGTAGACATTACCTTATAAGGAAAAAAAGGTCTCTGTATAAGTGATTATGGATTTTTGAGATGGAGAGATTATACAGGTGAGTTCAAATGCCTTAAAAAATGTTATCTTAAGAGAGAGGCAAGAAAAAAAAAGAGAGAGGCAAGATTCAGTGCATATATAGGCAGAAGAGGAGGCAATAATGTAATATGGATGCAGAAATCATACTGATGGAAAGGAAGCAGAAGAGAAGACTATAAATTTGAGGTGCTCCTTGCTTTTCTTCCTTGTCTTCCACATTCTTCTTTTTCTGGGTATAGCTCTCCAATCTTTTCATTGACTCATGAAGGCATCCAACTACCTAGTTAGGACAAAAATTTTGCAAAAGAAGTAACTGAATTTTCAGGGAAATAGTTAATAAATCTTTAATTTTCATCTTAGGTTAGTCTCTATTGTATCCAATATGCATTTACTGAACATGTATTACTTGCTGGGCATTGTGTTAAGTAATTAGACTTACTGATTATTGTAGTAGGAAAAGGAAGAAGGAAAGAATTTATTGAGTTTATCACATTTCAAATTCAGCATATTGTTCTTTTTGGCATACAGACTTTTAAAATTTCAAGATGTATATAACCATACCATTCCAATATCTAGAATAATTATTTTTCTAATGCATTGCCATCTTTTTACTTTGTCTCTATGGCATACTTTTCACAATGGAAAATTAGTATAGAATAGTTTAACAGCTTCTTAGTGGAAAATTTGCTTTATTTACATTTTCAGTATAGGTTCATATTTACCATAATTGAACTCGTTAAAATAAGATTTTGAATAATTATTTAAAAATCAATTTTAGCTAAAAACATTGTTAACCTGTGTGTTGGTTCATCTCCCAGTTGTTTGATTGTACTATCTTGGGGTCTAGCCAGATAAATCTTTAGAAGGCTGCAGCCTCAGCAGACATCTGAATGTAACGGCATGAAACCCAACTTGAGAGGTACTGAGCAGAGCCTCCCCCAAATTCCTCACCCCCAGAATTGTGAATAACATGATCATAGTTCATACCATTAAATTGTGGGGTAATTTGTATACAGCACAAGTAAGTGGAACAATTGTTGGCCTCAAACATTTTAAGGAAAAAGTAAAAGCAAAAGATTCCTGTGTCATTATTCTGCTATGAGAGTCCCAGAGCAGACACTGCCCAAGCCAGAATCCAGTCTTCCATCCCACACACCACTCCTCTTCCCACCCTTTCCACTGATCATGTCCCACAGTCCTGTACTAAGCCCAAGTCTTAGCAAGTCAGCATGGTGCTTACTAATTTTACTCATTATTCCAGTAATCTCTAGCTCTATAAAATGGATGTGAGGAATTGTTGTCCAAAACTATGCAGTAGTGGAAAAGAATCTGTGTTTCACTCAAAGCCACTGATTGGGGTTTGAATTATTTTGCTTTTCCTTGACATTCCAAGAACAAGATGCTTGTTTTTCCAAGATTCTTTCCTGCTGATGAACAGACAACAAATCATATTAGAGGCGACATTTGTGTGATTGGCCACATGAGTTCAAAGTTCCTTTTGCCTTCTCCCTTTTTGATTTTGCCTAGACTTAGCTTGCTTTACACAGAAACAAGAAGAGCAGGTATAGAATAAGAGTTTCTGTGACAAGTGTGTAGCTCTGCTTCCATTATAGTGACTTATGGTGTTCTGCTCCCAAATTTAAAGCAAATATCATGCAAGATATAGGGAATTTTTTTTGACCAATATGGAGAAGTTTAACAATTCAATGGCTGTTGCAGAGAAACTCTTCCTTTTTCTCTCCTTTCTTACTCCATTCCTCTTCCTTCCTTTCTATTTCTAACTTGATGCAAGAGAGAATTTATAATCTCTGATACTGCTCCAAAAGAAAAAAGTCACTTTTAGCTCACTCAAAAAACATGTATTGAGCAACTGCTATGTGCTTTCCACCATTCTAGCAATGGAAATTTATGAGTAAACAACACAGTCCTGAGCCTAATGGAGTTTGCATGAATGAATTGGTGTGAAGTGTTACAGAGAAGAATAAAGCACAGTGATAGGGACGGGGTAGAGACAGGGCAGAAGTTATTCCTAAGTTTATTTAGGTCTGTCATAGTTTTTGATGAAGTAATGTTTGAATGAAGATCTGAAGGAACTTGTAATAAACAAAATAATGACTCCTTCCAAAGATTTGGGTATCCTAATCCCTGAAACCTGTGCATATACTGTATCACCTTGCATGCAAAAGAGATTAAGATAATTATCTTAAAATGGAAAGATTTTTCTGGATTACTCAGAGAAGCACGATATAACCACAAGAGTTCTTATAAAAGGGAAGCACAAGGAGAATCAGAGGAGGGGCTGCCATAGCACTGCTCCCAGTGCAGAGGAGACTTCTGGGCTGCAATACCACTACTCTCAGTACAGAAGAGGTGAGCCACGTGGGTGCTAGCAGCATACATACACCCCACGGCTACCCCCCTTCAAAATGAGAAGACACATAAACCAGTCTCAAAACCAGACTTCCAGATCACCTGAAGCAACCACAAAGGGAAACCAGATGGAACACTCCAATACTCAACCACCTGGACTCCCTGAATTGGCAACAAAAGAAGATCTGGAAAAAATGAAATCAGAAATATTTTCTCATTCTCAGATAACAGCAGAGATTGTGCTCATAGTGCAAGACATGATTAATAACTCTAGAGAGGAGCTGAGGAACATAATGGAATGCAAACATAGGAAACAAATGAAATCCATAAAAGAGACACGAACAGATTTCCAGGAGATTAAAAACTCCATTGAAAGTCTACACACCAGAATGAGCCAATGTGAGGACAGAATGTCAGATATAGAAGATAAGATTGCAATTAGTGACCAGGAAAAGAAAAATTGCTTCAAAATTGTAAGGGACCATGAGAAAGCAATCCAGCAGCTGCTAGATAATGGAAAGAAGAATAACATAAGACTGATTGGAGTCAATGAAGAAACAGGAGAGAGTCCAGACAACATAAAAATACTGTTCACAGAAGTGATGGAAGAAAACCTGCCAAGCAGGGGAAAAGAACTTGACATACAGATAAGTGAGGCATATAGGACTCCAAATAGTCTTGATCAAAAAAAATCTGCACATAAGCATATAACTGTTAAGATTCCAGAAACCCAACAGAAGAACAAAGTTCTACAAGCAGTTAGAGAAAAGAAACAAATCATAGGAAAGCCCATCAGAATCACAGCAGACTTCTTAACACAAACCTTCAAGGCAAGAAGAGCTTGGAGTGATGTATTCCAAGCCCTAAAGGAAAACAGTCTCCAACCCAGATTGATGCACCCTGCAAAACTGTCTGTCCAAAATGATGGAGAAATAAGATACTTTCATGACAAAGAGCACCTTAGGAAATTCATGAATACCAAACTAGCACTCCAAAAAATTTTAAACAATATCCTAGAAAAAGACAATGAGGATCACAACCCCAGGAAGCCCAGCAGAATGCATCTGTCAGGCATGACAAGAAATTAAATGCAAAGAGGGAGAATCCAACAAAAAGAAAAAGTCATGACAATGATAAGCCAATACTTATCAATTATAACAATCAATGTTAATGGTCTCAATTCACCAATAAAAAGAAACAGACTGGCAGAATGGGTCAAGAAGCAAGATCCAACAATATGCTGCATAAAAGAAACACAATTCATAAAGAAACACATAGACTAAAAGTTAAAGGGTGGAAAACAATACTCCATGTGACAGGAATCCCCCCAAAAGCAGGAGTAGCTATCCTCTTGGCAGATCAAGTAGATTTCAAACCAACACTGATTAAGAGAGACAAAGAAGGACACTACATCCTTGTAAAGGAAACAATCCAAGAGGAAGACATGACAATCATAAATATATACACACCAAACACTAGTGCACCCAACTATATAAAACAAACACTAATAGACATGAAAAGTCATATATGCACTAATACAATAATAGGGGGACCTCAATACCCCACTGTCGCAAATAGATAGATCAACTAGACAAAAAATAAGTAATTAAATGCTAGAACTCAATCAAACTCTTGAACAAATGAACTTAACAGATGTATACAAAGTGTTCCAGCTCACCAAAACAGAATACACATTCTTTTCACCTGCACGTGGGTCATTCTCCAAAATAGACCACATACTCGCTCATAGAACATGTTTAAGTAAGTACAAAGCAATTGACATTATCCCCTGTATATTATCAGACCATAGTGCAATGAAATTGGAGGTCAGTAGCAAAAGTAACCACAAAAATTTCATTAACACATGGAAATTTAACAACACACTTCTGAATAATCAATGGGTCACAGAGGAAATTAAAGGAGAAATCAGACAGTTCCTTCAATTAAATGACAATAACAATACAACATATCAGAATCTATGGGACACAATGAAAGTAGTCTTATGAGGGATATTCACAGCACTGAATACTCAGTGGAAAACAGAGTGAGCCCAATTAAACAACCTAGTGTTGAACCTCAATCTTCTAGAAAAAGAAGAGCAGGACAAACCCAAAGCCCATAGAAAGGAAGAAATTATAAAAATCAGGGTAGAAATCACTGCAATGGAGACTAAAAGCATGATACAAAAAAATCAATGAAGCCAAGAGTTGGTTCTTCAAAAGAATCAACAAAATTGACAAACCCTTAGCCAACTTTATCAGAAAAAGGAAAGAAAAGGCCCAAATCCATGCAATTAGGAATGAAAAGGTGAAATTACAATGGACCCAGCAGAAATCCAGAGGATCATCAATATCCCTACTTCAAGAACCTATATGCCAATAAGATGGAAAACACAGAAGAAATGGACAGATTCCTAGATATGTAAGAGTTACCAAAGTTGAACGAAGAAGACCTAAAAATTCTAAACAACCCAATATCAATCAAGGAAATTGAAAACATAATTAAAAACTTACCAACGAAGAAAAGCCAGGGTCCTGATGGCTTCACTGCTGAATTCTACAAGACATTTAGAGAGGAACTACTGTTACTACTATTTAAACACTTCAGTGAAATTGAGAGGGAAGCAATACTCTGAATTCATTCCTGGAAGCAAGCATCACCTTAATCCCCAAAGCAGAGAAAGACCCAACCGAAAAAGAGAACTATGGGCCAATCTCACTAATGAACATAGATGCAAAAATCCTTAATAAGATACTGGCAAATAGAATGCAGAAGATCTTCAATAAGATCATACACCCTGACCAAATTGGATTAATCCCAGGGATGCAGGGATGGTTCAACATATGCATATCAATAAATGTAATACACTATATCAATAGAGCCAAGGATAAAAACCATATGATCATCTCAATAGATGCAGAAAAAGCATTTGACAAAATCCAACATGCATTTATGATAATAACCCTAAAAAAATTGGAATAGATGGTCTTTACCTCAATCTGATAAAAGCCATCTATGAAAAACCAACAGCCAATATTTTACTAAATGGTCAAAAACTGAAATCCTTCACACTAAAATCAGGAACAAGACAAGGATGTCCACTATCACCACTCCTGTTCAATATAGTCTTGGAAGCATTAGCCACAGCAATGAGACAAGAGAAAGAAAAGGAATAAAGATAGGAATTGAAGAAGTCAAATTGTCATTATTTGCAGATGACATGATACTCTATATGGAAAACCCCAAGATTGCTATGAAAAGTCTTCTAGACTTAATAACCAAATTCAGTACAGTAGCTGGATTCAAGGTCAATACACAAAAATCAATAGCTTTCATCTACGCAAACAATAGACTCACTGAGAGAGAAATAGGGCAAACAATTCCTTTCACAGTAGCATCCAAAAAACTGAAATCAACTAGGAATCTAGGAATCAACCTAACAAAAGAAATCAAAGACCTCTTTTCTGAAAAGTATAGCACTCTGGAAAGAGAGATTGAAGATGATATCAGAAAATGGAAAGACATCTCCTGCTCTTGGGTAGGAAGGATCAACATAGTGAAAATGGGCATACTTCCAAAACTGCTATATAGATTCAGTGCAATTCCAATTGAGATCCCAGCAGCATACTTCATGGACCTTGAGAAAACAATCCAAAAATTCATTTGGAGCAAGAAGAGACCCAGAATAGCAAAAGCAATTCTAGGCAACAGAGACATGGCAGGGGCTATCACAGTCCCCAACCTGCAACTCTACTACAAAGCTACTGTGATAAAAACAGCATGGTACTGGCAAAGAAACAGACCTGCAGACCAGTGGAACAGATTAGAAGATGCAGAAACAACTCCAGACACACTCAGCCAACTCATCTTTGACAAAGGAGCCAAATACCTTCACTGGAGGAAAGATAACCTTTCTTTAATAAATGGTGCTGGAAAAATTGGGTTTCAAGTTGCCAAAGATTAAAACTAGACCTGTATCTCTCAGAATGCACTAAACTAAAATTGAAATGGATCAAAGATAAATATTAAAATAGAAATGCTGGATTGCCTGGAACAGAGGTTAGGTAGAACTCTTGAAGACTTTGGTGTAGGAAAAGATTTTATGAATTAAACCTCAGTTGCATGGGAACTAGCACAAAGAATCAACTAGTGGGATCTCTTCTTATTACAAAGCTTCTGCACAGCAAGAGAAACCACCAGCAATGTGAAGAGAAAACCCACAATGTGGGAAAAAAATTTCACCTGCTGTTCTTCAGACAAAGGTCTACTATCTAGAATCTATAAAGAACTTAAAAATGAAACAGACCTCCCAAGTTTAAATGCCCAATCAAAAAATGGGCATCTGAAATGCACAGACATTTCTCAGACAAAGAAGTAGAAACAGCAAAGAAATATGTGAAAAAATGTCCAACATCACTGGTCTTTCAAGAGATGCAAATGAAAAGAACACTGAGATTCCACCTCATTGCAGAAAGAATGGCTGCTATCATGAAATCAATGAATAACAAATGCTAGATAGAGACTAGGCTGGAACTCATCAGTGGGTTTGGAAGGAAGTCACTCAGATCAAAGGAGAATGGTATGTTTCCAGAAGAAGCACATACAACTATGTACAGTACACAGTACTTGATAGTGTGATAAATGACTGTTACTGTTCTAGGTACTTATCATAACACACTGTGCTTTTCATCCTTTAGAGCGTAATCCTACTTATATAAAGAGTTTACTGTAAAACAGTGTGCTGGTATGCCAGTGGTAGCCTCATGTATCTCATGTTTAACTGCATATTTGGATAATATCAAGGGACCATCACAGACGATTGACATATACCTTTTCAGTTTGCACTTAGAAGTTGGCACTCTGTGTGGTACTTTGTGATACACATGGATGAAATTGCCTAATAACATATTTCTCAGATTATATTTCATTCACGTGTCACATGACTGTATTGAAATTTAAATAAAAAAAAATTTGGCCCATGCGGAATATACTAGTCAATTAGAATTTTTTCTCCAGACCACTATTTGTTCAATATTAATTTTGAAAATCTTTCTAAAACAAATCACATCTTCTGATGTCTTGTTAATGCTTGAGATTTTTTTTTTAAAGTACATAGAAAAATGTTTAACTACTTTTTGGTTTTACTTCGGTTGAGTTCTATTATATTTGAATATTATTATGTTGTTTTTCCCCTTGCATTGTTTTTCTTTGAATAATTTTAATTTTTATATATGTGTGTGTTTGGTGAATGATAATAAAGTTATACATTAATAAAAAAAATGCTGGCAGGGGTGTGGGGAAAGAGGAATCCTGCTTCACTGCCAGTAGGCATGTAGACTGGTGCAACCACTGTGGAAATTAGTATGGAGATACCTCAAAGAACTAGGACTGGAAGTCCCATTTGACCCAGCTATTCCCCTGCTGGGTATCTTCCCCAAAGAATTAAAAGAATCATACCACAGTGATATATGTGCACCCACGTGCATAGCAGCACAATTTTTAATAGCTAAAACTTACAAGCAGCCCAATTGCCCATCAACTGGAGACTGGATAAAGAAAATGTGTTTTTTAAAAATAAAGTGGAGTACTACTCAGCCATAAAAAATGAGAAATTAGAGACATTTATAGCTAAATGGATGCACATTGAAGCAATAGTCTTAAGTGAAATAAATAGGACACATATGTGTAAATACTGAATAGTTTCTCTAGTGTGAGAAACTGAAAATGAAAATAAGGACTAAAAGGTATAATAGATAATGTGAAATAGGAAGAAAAGGGGCAAAGGGGAAGGGGAAGTAAGAGGGGTAGGGGCAAGGAAAGAAGGGAATGGAATTAATATGAGAAAATGAAAAAATGGAGACAAAGTCTTTGTAAATAGGGCGGGATGGAGGGGATGAAAGGAGGGCAGGGGAAGGGGGAAAATAAGAACCAAGAGAGATTATGTAAAGATACAAATTTCCAATGATGAATGTCATTATATTGTACATCTAAAATGTACCAATAAAATAAAATTAAAAAAAAGAGGAACTGGCTGCAGTTTCTGACAGTCTTAATGGATGTCCTTTATAAAAAAAAATAATAAAAGGAGAGTCAGAGGAGGAAATGCAACTTGGAAGCAGAGTCAGAGAGATTTGAAGATGACATAATACTGGCTTGAAAATGGAGGATGGGGCTATGAATGGAAGAATGCACTGGTTCTGTTTCTCTGAAGAACCTTAATATAATATGCAATGTCTCCCTATCCCCCAAATTTTATAGAATATTTTTTTACCCTTATAATTCAGAAATTTTGGATGACTATCTTTTTGGTAATTTTGCTTCAAACATGTTAATCACTTTTGATATGTTTTATGTTTATAAGCTCAGAAAAGTTCTGACTTCTGAATGTTCTGACATTGGCATTACCATTACTAATTCTTGATCACATTTTTATTTAATTTGTGTATATGTTTAATCTCATGCATAATTTTCAGGTCCTTGTCTTTTAGGTACATTTTAGGAAAGATTTTCAAGCTATTTTCCATATTTACTTTCTTTGCCATTTCATTTCTTGTCTTTATTGCCTCCATTATGGATTTTAATTCTGTTGTTTCAATGCCAGTAGTTTTAAATATTCCCTTATTTCATCCAGCTGCCCTGGCATCTATATTGCTTTTACCTCTAATTTTGTTTCAATATCTTATATTTTCTTGTTCTCTCTCTTTTATATTTGCTATAGCCTCTTTTACCCTCTTAAGGAGGTCAAATATTCTAAAGATTTTCTTTGCTTCTCACCAAATAGTTTCAAGGGTAAGTAAGTCTCATTCATCAAGGATGATATTATCTTTTCCTTGGAATACCTTATGTTTTTCCACAGGACACTTAAAAATCAGTTTTCTTCTGTTTTTAAAAAATGTTTAATTGAAAAAAGCGAAACAATTTCTTTTTTTTTTTTTGCAGTACCAGGGATCAAACTCATGACCTTGCACTTTCAAGGTGCCACTGAGCTAAATCCCTGGCCCTAAACAATTTCTTTTTAAATTAAAAAAATTGAAAATTTTTTTTTTTGTTTTCAAGAACAAAAAACCTAGTTACACAGGGGAGGTTATGCTTATAATCCCAGCACTCTGAGGCAGGAGGATTATGAGTTCAAGTCCAGCCTGGGTAACCTAACAACTGAGATTCTGTCTCAAAAAAAATAGTGGAGAGTCTGGGGATGTGGCTCCATGCACAGGCCCTGGGTTCAATTTCCAATAAAATCAAAAAAAAAAAAAAAAAAGAAAACATCCAGTCAGACTTGGTGTTTATTATCAGTCAAAGTGAGTAGATTACTCTTGAGTCTTTACTCTATCTCATTGGGTGCCACTTAGCCAAAATTTCACTGTACTCCATATATTTATTGAGCACATTGTGCTGAAATGAGGCATGCTCTTAGTTCTGCTCTTTGGACTGAAGAGCACATGAAATATCACACCCTATATTATACATTCCTATCAAGGGTCTTCCTGTCTCTCTTTTGCTATAGATCTCTCCACGTGTGGAGCCAGAGAGAATGGAGGAAGAATGAAGTCCATCTACTCTTGTGTTTCAACTCAGTATTACAGCTTGTATCTGGATGTTCCCCCAAAGCCTTATGCACTCATAGGTGGGGCTTTTAGGAGCTGGGTGGATCATGGGTATGTGATACTGGATTAGGGCGTGTGATAACTAAATTAGTTTAGCATAGTTCTGAGTATGGATAATGGAAGCCCCATCCTGGGTGTCAGTGGCACCAATCAATAAGCTTCTAGCCTGGATGAAATATAAAGGGACGGAAAGAAGGTAGACTCACTGCTGGCTGCTGGCTGCTTGTTACCTACCCTACCATGTACTGTTTCTTCTCTGCTGTGCTCTTCTGCCATGCCACCCTGTGCTGGAGGCAGCCAACTGTGGAGTGAAACCTCTACAAACTGTGAGCCAAAGCGAACCCTTCCTCTTATAACATGTGGGGGTTGGGCATTTTGTCCCAGCAATGAAAAAAGTAACTAAGACAGTCAGCATTTGCTCTTTTTTCATATCATGAAGCTTGAGAATGCTTCAATTGTTTTTTTTAGTCCAGCTCCATGGGCATTTTAGTCTGTGGAAATTCCTGTCCTGCCATATATTTACATTATACTACCTATTAATATTATTGCTGGCTTCATAGTTTTCTCAATCTTCATAAGTATTTTATATTTTTCAGTACAGGCTGATGTACATTGGCTAAACAGATACCATTTTATACCAAAATCTGTATATTTTCCTCTCAATGATGGAAATATCTAAGTCTGTGTTTAATTGAAGTATTTTTTTCCAATGTAGTTTTCTTACATAATTACAGTACTTATTCTATCACATCCTCACAATGGCTTAATATTTCCTTTCATTTCATTTTAAGCCTCCTAAAACCTTTTGGAATTTGGAGGACATAAGTAGTAAATGAACACATGAAAAGAAATTTTCTTCCAACAAAAGTAATTCAATTGCTAAGATTATAAAACTTCAAAAGCTAATAATACTCAGAATTTTCAAGCTAGGTTTCTAACACCAAATGATTCATGTGTATTACTAAGCTAATTATTTCTTCAGCATTTTAGATAAACAGTATCGTATTTATTTCTAGACCAAGAATAAATGGACTGTGACCCATAGAAGAATTAGTAATTTGATATTTATACTGTACTCTTGTTTTGAAGCAGCTCATGGCCATTTCTAGACTTTTCATTCATTTTGAGATAGCATCCCTAAGGAAGGAAGGAAGGAAATGTTTCTATCTTTGTAGACAATGGATTGTCAGGAGATTACCAGACAGACACATGGGCATTCTTCCTCATATCTTTTCCAGCCCACATCTGCCTATCTGCAAATTTTTGTTCCTTTTCTGTGTTGTGTTGCTTCAGTGTGGGCCAAACAGTCCTGTCCTAATAATAAGGTTGATATCCCTCCCTCAATTTGCAGACCCAGTGTAGTATGATAGTTATACTTAATTGCAAATGTTTTGGGTAATGTCATAGCTTCTGTTAAACAATTTTCTGTCCAATTTATCAAATATATTTAAATTTGTTTGGAAGATTGTAAGACTTAGGGAAATTTCCAGACATTTCTATAACTGTGTAGAACAATCTCCTTTTCCCAGAATCAGTCAAGGACGTGAAAGGTGTGGATTAGTTCTGTACTTCACATACTATCAGGCACTCTATTTTTGTGCATAAAAATAAACAAGGGGAGTGAATAATTTCTTCTATTTTAAAAAATATTTAATCTGGTGTACCTTAACAACAGATTAGGCCAGTGAAATTTGATATAACTGTTACAAATGTCAGTGATAATTGTTCAAGAAGTTGATATATTAGGCTCATATATTTCTAGAGTGTATGTAACTAATGGGGTTAATTTTGTCATCAAATATATTTTGAGTCCTATCATGCTTAATAAATAGCGTGCACACTATTTTGTTTGTGTCCTCTTCATGTTACTGCTCTGTGTCTTTTAAAAAGAAGCTTTATTTGCTCATTTGTCAGAGAAAAGAGTGGTGGACCACTGGAAATTCACTTTAACAAGAGTAAATAAATTTTTTACTATGATGCAGCGCCCTCCAAAGATCTGAGTTTTTCTAAGAGAAAGCCCCTCACAGACCTTATCTTTTACTTTGAAATAATGCTATTAAGGAGAGAGAGAGAAAGAGAGAGAGAGAGAGAGAAAGAGATATTTAAAGGGAGCAGGAGAGGAGATGGAGGGGGTTATGATTGGCACAAAATTATCTCTCTTACTACTTAGAAGGAATAATTGTAGCATGTGATTATATAAAATAGTAATGTACCTAAGTCCTTTAATTTTTGTTATAGACAAACCCATATTGCCATCTTGTGCCCTAGATTTCTCACCAATTTTTACTGCTGATGCATGTTACACATATGTGCAATTTCCCTTCTAGTAGTGTCTTATATATATTATACAAGGTGTAGTGGACAATATTTCCTGGTCCACGTCCTCATGATGCATTATGATAATAAGAGATGTAGGAAAACAGATTTGAAAGAGAGTATTCAGATGAAACAAAAGGGGTCATAAAAACCAACAGGAGAGTTTGAAATAGTCATATATACAAATAAAAACAATCTTTACATACCTCTCTATATAAGAGTTTATAAATTTCACAGATCTTAATTGGGTAGTCTATATTAGTGATCACGTGCCTGAAATCAGATCACAAAGTTTAAATTTCAACTCTACCACATCCTAACTATGATCTTGGACTACTTCTAAATGGCTTTATCTTTTAGAAGGATTAGTTGTATGCAATAGAAATTGATTCTGGATGGTTGAAGCAGAAAAATACTTTACTAAGATTTCTCAGAATGTTGAAGTAATAGGAGGTTCTTCTAGACCCTCCAAGGACTGTAAGGAAATGTACTTTAACCTGTGTAGGTCTTAAGAAGTCCATGTACATCAGGAGTTTGTCTCCCGTCCTCAGACACATTACCTGCTCATGGTGCCCTATGGAATTATGCTACTTGCCTTTGGTCTCCCGGTGCCTTTCTCCATATAAATTTACCCCAGTTTTTACTCTTCTTCATTCATCAAAATCTAACTCTCAATTCAGCATTCTTGCACCAGGGAAGGGAGAAAGATGTTAAGGGAAATCTTGGAATCTTGATGATGCACTGAAATAAATGCAGGGAGTGAAGAAACAGTTCTGGGACCTTAGAAATACTGTATAATCAATGCAGTATTTCTTATTTAATGTACAATCTTCACCGAATGCATTAAGTAATGAGTAGACACTGTGTACCATCATCCTGGGCACTTTCTAATGCTTCTTTTTTTTAAATTAAATTCTTTTATTGGTACATTGTAGGTATACAACACAATTACATTTCTCACTGGGAATTGTACCTTTACATAATGCATCTTGGTTCTTATTTTTTCCCCATTCCTAGCCCTCCCTTCACGCCCTCCACCCTTCCCTATTTACAAAGACTTTATTTCCATTTTTTCATTTCTCATCATTTTTTCCTTTCCCTTCTTTCCTTCCCCCTGCCCCTCCCACTACCCCTACCACTTGATCAGGGTGTATGATCTTCTTGATGATCTTCTGCATTCTGTTTGCCAGTATCTTATTAAGGATTTCTGCATCTGTGTTCATTAGTGAGATTGGCCTATAGTTCTCTTTTTCAGTTGGGTCTTTCTCTGCTTTGGGGATGAAGGTGATGCTTGCTTCCAGGAATGAATTTGGGAGTATTGCTTCCCTTTCAATTTCATTGAAGAGTTTAAAAAGTAGTGGCAGCAATTCCTCCCTAAATATCTTGTAGAATTCGGTAGTGAAGCCATCAGGGCCCGGCCTTTTCTTAGTTAAGTTTTTAATCACGTTTTCAATTTCATTGGTTGATATTGGGTTGGTCAGAATTTTTAGGTCTTCTTCGTTCAACTTTGGTAATTCATATGTATCTAGGAATCTGTCCATTTCTTCTGTGATGTCCATCTTATTGGCATATAGGTTCTGGAAGTAGGTATTGATGATCCTCTGGATTTCTGCTGGGTCTGTTGTCATTTCACCCTTTTCATTCCTAATTGCATGGATTTGGGCCTTTTCTTTCCTTTTTCTGACACGGTTGGCTAAAGGTTTGTCCATTTTGTTGATTCTTTTGAAGAACCAACTCATGGCTTCATTGATTTTTTGTATTGTTGTCTTAGTCTCCATTGCATTGATTTCTCCTCTGATCTTTATAATTTCCTCCCTTGAATGAGCTTTGGGGTTGTCCTGCTCTTCTTTTTCTAGAAGCTTGAGGTTCAGCATCAGGTTGTTTAATTGGGCTCGTTCTGTTTTCCTAATATGAGCATTCATTGCTATGAATTTCCCTCATAAGACTGCTTTCATTGTGTCTCATAGATTCCGATATGTTGTACTGTTGTTGTCATTTAATTGAAGGAACTGTCTGATTTCTTCTTTAATTTCCTCTGTGACCCATTGGTTATTCAGACACGTGTTGTTCAATTTCCACGTGCTTATGAAATTTTTTGAGTTTCTTTTGCTATGGACCTCCAATTTCATCGCACTATGGTCTGATAATATAGAGGGGATAACTTCAATTCCTTTGCACTTACTTAAACATGTTCTATGTGTGAGTATGTGGTCTATTTTGGAGAATGACCCATGTGCAGCTGAGAAGAATGTGTATTCTGATTTTGTGGGGTGGAAGACTCTGTAAACATCTATTAAGTTCATTTGTTCAAGAGTTCGATTGAGTTCTAGTATTTCATTACTTATTTTTAGTCTAGTTGATCTATCTATTTGTGACAGTGGGGTGTTGAGGTCCCCCACTACAATTGTATTAGTGCATATATGACTTTTCATGTCCGTTAGCATTTGTTTTATATAGTTCGGTGCACTAAGTGTTTGGTGCATAGTTATTTGTGATTGTCATCTCTTCCTCTTGTATTCTTCCCTTTACAAGGATGTAGTGTTCTTCTTCATCTCTCTTAATCAGTGTTGGTTTGAAATCTACTTGATCTGCAAAGAGGATAGCTACTCCTGCTTTTTTTTGGGTTCCTGTTGCATGCAGTATTGTTTTCCACCCTTTAACTTTCAGTCTATGAGTTTCCTTTTGAATGAAGTGTGTTTCTTGTATGCAGCATATTGTTGCATTTTGCTTCTTGACCCATTCTGCCAGTCTATTTCTTTTGATTGGTGAATTGAGACCATTAACGTTGATGGTTATAACTGAAATGTATTGACTTGTCTTTGCTATGACTTTTTCTTTTTGTTGGGTTCTCCCCCTTTACATTTAATTTCTTGCCATGCCAGATAGGTTCATTCTGGTTTGCTTCCTGGGGTTGTGATCCTCAATGTCTGTTCCTAGGATATTGTGTAAAATTCTTTGGAGTGCTGGTTTGGTATTCACGAAGTTCCTAAGGTGCTCTTTGTCATGAAAGTATCTTATTTCTCCATCCATTTTGAAAGATAGTTTTGCAGGGTACATCAAACTGGGTTGGAGGCTGTTTTCTTTTAGGGCTTGGAATATGTCACTCCAAGCTCTTCTTGCCTTGATGGTTTGTGTTGAGAAGTCTGCTGTGATTGTGATGGGCTTTCCTTTGTATGTGATTTGTTTCTTTTCTCTGACTGCTTGGAGAACTTTGTTCTTCTGTTGAGTTTCTGGAATCTTAACAATTATATGCCTATGTGTAGATTTTTTTTTTGATCAAGGCTATTTGGAGTCCTATATGCCTTACTTATCTGTATGGCAAGCTCTTTTCCCCTGCTCGGGAAGTTTTCTGCCATTATTTTTGTGAAGAGATTTTTTATGTCATCTACATTCTCTCTTGTTTCTTCATTGAGCCCAGTCAGTCTTATGTTATTCTTCTTTGCATCATTTAGCAACTGCTGGGTTGATTTCTCTTGTTCCCTTATAATTTTGAAGCAATTTTTCTTTTCCTGGTCACTAATTGCAATCTTATCTTCAATATCTGAAATTCTGTCCTCACATTGCCTCGTTCTGCTGTGCAGACTTTCAGTGGAGTTTTTCATGTCCTGGAAATCTATTTGCTTTTGTTTTATGGATTCCATTTGCTTCTTATTTTGGGATTCCATCATGTTCCTCAGCTCCTCTCTAGATTTATTAATCAAGTCTTGCACTAGGGGCACAATTTCTCCTGTTATCTGAGAAATTATTTCTGATTTCATTTTTCCCAGATCCCCTTTTGTTGCCAGTTCAGTGGGTCCAGGTGGTTGAGTATCAGAGGGTTCCATCTCATTTCCCTTTGGGGTTGCTGTGGGTGATCTGGAAGTCTGGTTTTGAGACTTATTTACGTGTTTTCTCATTTCAACTGGGGCAGGGGGCTGTTATTGCCTGCCTGGATTACCTCCTCTGAGCTGGGAGAGGTGGGACAGGGGCTGGGAGCAGTGGTAGGGATGGTGACCCAAAAGCCCTTTCCTGTGGGCTGGGAACAGTGGGAGGGATGGTGGCCGGGAAGCCCCTTCCTCTGGACCAGGAGCAGTGGGATGGTGGCTCAGAAGCCCCTACCTCTGGGCTGGGAGTGGTGGAAGGGATGGTGGCCTAGAAGCCCCTTCCTCTGGGCCAGAAGCAGCAGGACAGAAGGTGGCCCAAAAGTCTTTTCCTCTGGGCTGGGAGCAGCGGGAGGGATGGTGACTGGGAAGCCCCTTCCTCTGGACCAGGAGCAGTGGGACGGCGGCTCAGAAGTCCCTACCTCTGGGCTGGGAGCGGCGGGACTCAGTACCTTGGTCTTTTGGTCTGGTGTCCTCTGCGTCTTTGTAGTGTGGAACCAGTTGGCTGTCTGTCTGCAGAAGGGTGATTTGGTGTCTTCCTTGCAACTGGGGACCTTGGTCGTGTGTGCGCAGACCTGCCTGTGTGCAGCAGGCTGATTTGGCATGTTCTGTGTGACTCAGGACCTCGGTAGGGTGTGCACAGACCTTCCTGTCTGCAGTGGGCTGATTCGGCTTGTTCTGTGCAACTCAGGACCTTGGTAGGGCGTGCACAGACCTGCCTGTCTGTAGCGGGCTGATTAGGCATGTTCTGTGCAACTCAGGACCTTGGTAGGGCGTGCACAGCTCTAATGCTTCTTGAGCCCCATTCGACCATTCTTATTTTGTTCTTAATGATGTAAAAATATTTCTTTCAACCTTGAGCAGCATAATATTTAACAATGAGAAAGGATAAGTACAAAGATTCTTGATACCATCTTTAATATACAATATTGTACAAAATTTATTGCCAGTACAATAATGTCTGAACTGTCTGGGAACCCTTGGGAGTTACTGTTCTTCACATCTTGTTGAATGCTTTTAAAATATAAATAAGACAATTATTTGTCTCAGTTTCCCTGCTAATTTCTTAGTTTATAATTGTGATCCCAGTGCAATTATAAATAGTATCCAGTCTGAATGATGTTATATAATTATCCTGTTTATAAAAGCCTGCCTCCCTCTGTATATTATCTCTGTAAATCTCTAAAGATTTTTTAAATACCTAATTAGTTTAACCCATACCCTATATTTGGAGCAGATTAGTTTTTTCTATTCATGTATTTTGATATAATACTTTGGGTTTGCCATTGTCTCTCAAATGTCCTCTCATTTAGGTTGATGACATTGGTTACCTTTTTTCCTGTGAACATTCTGGCAGGCATGCCTTATACTCTTTGCTTTCTTCTGTTCCATGATTAGAATTCCCAATGGCTCATACCCAAAATGAAAACCTTGGCACATCATGGAAATTTATAATGGTTAGGGGGAAGCTTATGATGTAATGTTAAGTAAGAAAAAGGATGATATAAAACTATTTCCATGTGTGGTACTAATTATGATTTTTAAAAAACAGTTATGACTGGGAACATAGTAATTTAGATTGATAACTGCTCTTGTCACTTCATGAGGAGATGAAACAATATTTTGTCTTATTCATGTACATTTGTTTTTACTCCACAATTCATACAAAATTATATAACATTTTATAATAAAAGCATTATAAAAAGAATGAAATGGTGTTGATTATACCTTTCCCTTAAGTAGTACAGTGTCCAGAAAGTTCTAGAAGGGCTCTAGCAATCCTTTAGTAGATGGGCTTTAGGTCAGTGACAAACCCCTTCACCTTTCTGGACTTATATATAGATGAAGAGTTTGAAGGATAGGTTTCCAGGGTTTTTCTACAGTGGAATTGAAGTCCAGGTCTCCTTTATTATTCAGAAAAGCCCTCCTTAGGGGTTTCAGAATCTCTTAAATTGTCAAGTTTTGCATTAATCAGTTCACAGTGAACTCAAGAAAATTTGGGGGCTTGTGCATAATGGAATCAAAGGCTGGTTCTAGGCCCATCTGATATTTCCTCTTCATCTTATACACATGTGTTATATTATCTTTTCCAGACATATAACAATCCTTGTGGATGATAAACACTGCGGATGATCTTTGAGTAACTGGACCTGCCAACTCATCCCCGTGAGATTTATTGTCTTCTGTGGAGAGCAGGATGATTTGAAAAGAACATGACTTTTTAAGTCAAGTTGACCTGGGTTTAATCTTTAGTCCACTACTTAATTAGCTTTATGTCTTTGGATAACTTCTCATTGATAATTCGGAACTTTTCTAAAGTATCTTCTGTGGTGCTTGATTTATAACAGATATTTAGTAATTGTTAGGCTAATGGTCTGCTTTAGCAGCTGGGAAGATAAAGATTGGTAACTGTCTTAATTTTCACTGTATGCAGGAGCATGCTTAGTCCAGGAAATATCAGTAGTACTTACAGATGCCAGGTCGGGAATGGGGGGGGGGACTGGCAAATTAGCAATCCATTGGTGCTGTTGCTTTGGCTTCTGCCACACATTGCTATCACAACACTCGTCCTGTTCCAGTGAGGATGCCTGTCTGCTGTTGAGGAAATGCTCTTGATGGTTTGGGTTCCTGTCAGCACTGTAGAAATTCCTGGCTGGACTTTCATATTCTGTGCCTGGTCACTGTTCTTCAAAAAGCTCAATATTCCCTGAGAGTGGCTAAGTTTGCAGGGCTGCCATCTTAGCTTTTCCCCCTAAAACCTGAGGCTTACAGGTTAACCTGAGGCTCTTGAGGTTGCAGCACCTATTCAGGAAAAATAAACCTGTTTTTCTGGATTTTTCCTTTTTTGTGCTTGTTATCATTTGCTTTCACCATTTCTTGCTCAGTGGCATTCTGGTTTATCTCACATCTCCCCACCTTTAGATTTTCAGGGAAGAGGGGTTGTGTATTCCATCCTTTCCTGTTTAAAGATTCTGGGCTTCTTGTTCAGGTTGATACTTGCTGACCTTGAGCCTTCAGGGAGGAAGGGCAACCAACCTTTCTCCCTGGTGAAAAGTGACACCTGTGACGGCTTTATATTTGCATAATGAAGAGAAGCCACACAAATGGACTGTTACAGAACACAGCTCAGCTTGTGGTGGGCTTTCTGTCTAGGTCTCTTCCTAAACTGGAAGTCATTCCAGAATAAAAACCAAATAAAGTAAAATCAAGCAATAAAACCCCTCTACCTTATTAGTCTCTACCATTAGAGTTGCTATATTTTAAAAATTCTAAGCCAAAAATGGCAGTGAATACATTATTTCATGTTCCACTAAGGAAAGTACTTACAAAAGCAAGCAGCCAAGCAAATACAAACAACAAAAATAAAAAAAACCTCTGCCAATTAAAGTACAAAGCATCATTGATTAGAATCCAAGAAGTTAAAATATGAAAATAATACAAAACAAAACCAGAAAACCAAACCTGAGTTTTGGAGTTGGTGAGAAATGATAGATGACTTCTTCATTAGTAGGAATTAAAGAAACTTCCCTACAGTCTGTGGGCAGGACACTGACCAGTCCAGATTGCATCCTGCAGATTCAAAGGGAGGTTAAAAGGTTTGGGGTGAGGAGGCCAGGAGGAGCGAATAATGAGGTGGCTTTACTTGGTCTGTGTTAAATACAAGCATGTTAAATCCATGAGCAAAAAACCACTCTGCTTTAAGTATTTGCTTCAGGCTTAGAAAAAAAAATATATATATATATATTTCTCCTTTCTTTCCATCTGTACTTTGTTGAAAATTTCAGGTCAAGCCAGCCTGAAAAAAAAATACAGCGGAGTTACCTTCTCCAGATGACATCATGTCTCCTCTGTTTCTCATTATAAAGTTGAGCTTCAGATGTTAAAACCATATCCTCCTAGTCCTCTGCTTTCTTCTTTGCCTCCTCTCACACAATCCCAGGCCAATTGCATTCCATTGTTTTTACAGTGGAATTGCAGTGCCAGACACACGAACTTATTAACCTGGGAAAACACTCTTATGAGTAAGAATTCAGCTTTTATAACTTTTAACTCTGCAGAGCTTTTAGAATCTTTCTTCACCAGCTGCAAGTCTACAACTTATTTGTAACTTTCCAGTTTTACCCTACATATAAGAGGTTATATAAAAACCTTTGCATTTGTTAAAAGAATCACATAATTTTAGGCAAGTATATGAAATTATGACTTCAGTTATGAAATACTTTGTGTAATTTTATTTAAAAAATTTATAAAGTAATGAAATAATTTAAAAACATTTAAAAATAGAAGAAACATGCCGCAATAATGGAATGATGCTTGTTCTTTCCAGTGGCAATTACAGGAAGGCTCATAACTATTTTGGCTACAAGTTGAGAAATTTCTAAAATCTTAGTCTAAAATCAATCAAATTATGTTTTTAAAATTTAGTTAAATATTTAAAAGAATCACTTATAGTGAAACTACAAATTAAAATATAGTGTTAATATTAATATCATTTAATTATAGTTCCTAATGTTTTATTGAGGCACATTTGTTCAGGCTGCTTATCAGTGAAAAACAGCACTAGCCATTTTAAAATGTTACTTTTCTATAAAATTATGACAGTACAGTTTGTGAAGCTGTCATCTACACCCCTCTGCCAACTCCAAACATTATTCAGAGATAAATTGTACAAAACTGAAAAATTAAAGAGGAAACTGGCAGAATTGTTGATCTGCCTAGTGCAACTCACAAATGGAAACCAGATGGGAAATACATAAACCTTTTTCTCTGTAAAGTAAGCATATTCTTTTTCAATATCTAAGAATATTTAAAATACATCAACATGTATTAAATTTAAAAAATTATCAATAATTTAAATATCATGGGTCCACTAAAAATATTAGAAATTAAAAATAAAAATTTATACTAAACAGATCAGCTAATTGGAAATATGTTTAAATTTCTCCTTGGCAGATACTGATACTTTTTCTGGTTATTTGTTGTCCTCTTTTACATAGTAATGGAAATTTTAATTGGGTACCTGTTCAACCCGTGAAAGATTGCCAAGATTCCTTGATTCTATATGTGGCCAATGTGACTAAATTCTAGTCAACAAATGTGGGTGCCAGTAATATTTGCAACATACATACTAAAAATGTGACACCCCTGTGACCACCAAATGTGCAATAGAATATTTCCATATTCCTAGGAAGTTCTCCCATGTTCCCTCCTAGTCCACAATCACAGCCCCGAGATAATCACATTATGATTTCTATTATTATAGATTAATTTTGCCTGGTATTGAATTGAATAAAATTTTTTGTGTCTCTTTTTGACAATCAATATATAGTTGAATATATTAGTCATCTATTCTTTTTATTGCTGTATAGCAGTTTATTATATGATTATAACATCTTGTTGATCCATTCTCCTCTTGATGGACATTTTGAGTTATTTCCAGCTTTGGGGTGTTAGGATTAAAGCTGCTATGAGCATAGCAAAACTTTTTTGCCTGTATGCTTTTATTTCTCTTAGGTATAAAACTTCTTGGCCGTAGGTTAGATGCATGTTTAACTTGATTGGAAACTGGCAAATATCTTTCCAATGTGACTTTACTGTCACTCACTCCCACCAACATGGTACATGAAATTCAGTTGCTGCACATTCTTACCAGCACTTCAGGTTGTTAGCCTTTTAATTTTAGCCATTCTACTGGTGTGAAACAGTATCTCAAAGTTGTTTAGTTTTCATTCTTCCTGATAAATAGTGATTCTGAGGATATTTTTGCTTACTTTCTATCCAAACATTTTGTCTTTGTGATGTGACTGATCAAGTCTTTTGCCTTTTTAAATTGGACTATCTTTTTTATTGATTTCTAGGAGTTTAAAAAATATATATATATATATACATTGGGCATAACTTTTGTTAAGTATAAATATTATAAATATTTTACCCTAGCTGTGACTTGCTATATGCTTCATTAATGGTGGCTTTTCAATGGGAAGTATTTTGATTGTTTACTATATTGGGGTTTTATTATTTGATACTCAGTTATTCTTGTGTGTTGCCCAAATAATTCATTGCCTATCCCAAGGTCACAAAGATATTCTCTTTTCTTATAGAATCTTTAAAAGTTTAGTCTTAACTTTTAAGTCTTTTGATACTTTGAGTTAATTTTTGCCTATAGTTTGAGGAATGGATAAAGATTAAATTTGAGGTGATATATATAGTTGTTCAACATCATTTATTAAAATTTGAATTCAACTGATGCCTTTGTCAAAACTCAATATATGTGTAGCGGTTTACTTCTATACTTTATTCTATTCTATCCCATTGGGGTATTTTTCTAGTCTTGTAACAGACCACATAGCCTGTTTACTGCAAATTTGTAGTCTGGTATTGTAAATCTTCCAGAATTATGGTTCTTCAAGTTATTCTCAGTTATCTTACATCATTTGTATCTCCATACAAACTTTGTACTGAACTTCTCCATTTGTCTTTATATTCTGCTGAGATTCTAGCTGGGATTATGTTGAATCTACAGAATGATATGAGAATGGACAAATTAACAGTACTGAGTCTTCCAACTTTTTTGGTTTGTTTTTTATCTTTTTGTTTTTTGAAACAGGGTCTCGCTATGTAGTTCAGGCCGGCCTTGAACTTGTCATGATCCAACCACCTCAGTCTCCTGAGTGCTGGGATTACAGGCATGTGCCACTACACCCAGCAAATATTCATATTGGTAAACATAATGATGTCTCCATTTATCTAGTTTCTTCAATTTAATTTAGTAATGTTTTGCAATTTGCAGTTAAAAGATCCTGCATAATTTTTATTACATTTTCCCTATAGTTTTTTGGATGCTCTTGTAAATATTTTTTTTGTAAGTATTTTCCAGTTGTTCTGCAGGTTCCCAGGAATACTCTTGATTTTTGTCTGTTGACTTTTAAAAAAATTAGCATAGCATTTCTTGTTATTTGTTTGGAATTCTTTGGAATTATGCATGTAACTGTCAGGTTAAAAAGCCGAAAACGAAGACCAGACCAGGCCACAACAAGTCTTTATTGTAGGGACTATCTGGCGAGCTGTCTCTGAACAAAGGAGAGACAAAAGCAATATGGCTGGGGAAGGGAGCGCTTTTTATAGGAGCTAGGGTGGGGTTGAGTGAGGTAGTTGCTAGGGACTGGAGGAGCCTGTGAAGTCACTAGCTGTTAGGAGGAGAGCAAGTATTAGGTTACTCTTTTGGTTGGAGGAGGGCCATGTTGGGAAGAAGGCAGTTATTGTATATAGCAGCCACCCTAAATCGGAAGGAAATCTATCAGTAACCATGTCTAAATGGAGCATTACTTCTTACTTTCCCATGTTTAGAACATTTTTCTTCTTACCTTATTTCACTAGCTAGGACCACCCATCCAATAGTCAGTAGAAAAAAGGAAAGTGGATATTTATGTCAAATTTGCTATTAAATATAGCACAGTTGTAGAAGATATCTTTGTCAGGCTGAGGAAATTCCTTCCTGTACCTAACATGTTGAGAGTATTTCTTTAAAGTAAAAAGTGTTGAATTTCATGAAATCATTTTTATGTATCTAAAGATTTAATGATTTATTTTTCTGTCCTTTAAATATGGTGAATTAAGTTGACTTTTAAATGTTAGTCAACTTTGCATTCTTTGGATAATTGAACTTAGTTATGACATATTGTTATATAAATGTAGTGGTGTTTTCAATTTATTTCTGTGCAGATTACTTATCAATGAAAAACAGCACTAGCCATTCTAAAATAAGTTACTTTTCTATAAAATTATGACAGTATAGTTTGTGGAACTGTCATGTACAACCACTCTTCCAACTCCAAACATCTATTCAGAGATTTTTAAATCTATGTTAATGAGGAATATTGGTCTATAATTTTTCTTTCTTGTAATGACCTTGTCATACTTTGCTATTAGGGTGATGTGAGGCAAAGAGAGTGAGCAGGTATATATTCCTCTGTCCTCTATTTTCTGAAATAATTTGTGCAGAATTGGTATTGTTTCTTGCTTAAATGTTTGATAGAATTTTTTTAATGCCTTTGTTTTGTTTTGGCTTGTGTTTCTTTGAAAATTGTTAATGATAGATATTATCTCATCTTTCTCTCTGGTTTTTTAAAGTTTTCTTTTCTTTCTGTTTTATTTTTTTCTATTGATCTCTCTGAGTTTTCTGATTCTCTTTTGCTATCTTTCTAGTCAACTATTAAACCATCCACTGAATGTCTAATTATAAATATTTTATTATTTGTTTATTTTTAATTGACAAAAAATATATATAGTTATAGTATACAACATGATATTTTGAAATATGTATGTACTGTGAAATGGGTAAATCAAGCTAATTAACATATACATTAGCTTACAATATTTTAGAATGATTATTTTATTGTTATTAGTACTTCCACTCCACTATTGAAATTTCCATCTTTTCATTCACTAGGTCTATCATTTGCTCAGACATTTTAAATATTTCTACTAGCAATTTTATAGTAATCTTGGACCATCTGTAGTTTTCCTTCTAGTTACTGTTTTTCCTTTGAATAAAATCTTATTTTCCCTCCTCTCCTCATGAATTGTAACTTTTTTTTTTTAGTACCGGGGACCGAACTCAGGACCTTGCGCTTGCCAGGCAGGCGGCGGAACCACTGAGCTAAATCCCCGGCTAAACGTTTCTTACACATACGAGTGCTTTTGCTTTTTTTTTTTTTTGGTACCGGGGATCGAACTTGGGTCTTTGCGCTTGTGAGGCAGGCAGCAGAACCACTGAGCTAAATCCCTGGCAGAAATCTGAGATCTAAGGCTGAGGTAGCCATTGCCCTTTTGTTTTTGGTACTGGGGATCGAACTCGGGTCCTTGAGCTTGCGAGGCAGGAGGCCGAACCACTGAGCTAAATCCCTGGCCGTTTTTATTGTGTTTATATAGTAGTACTTTTTTTCCAGAAGGAACACATGCTTTCTTCTTACCTGGCAGCCAGTAGGGGTAGGGAGGCTTTTTCTTTGATCCAGTGAAGAATTTAACAGGATTGGGGCTGATTTGCAGCTTTAGTCTTAGTTTGTATTTGTTTTCAAATTTCTTAAGAGTGAAACGTTATCTAAGTATGTAACAGATCCTGTCTTCTAGTGGACTTTGGGATCTTTATTTGCTTTCTAGTCTTGCCTCAAGCTTTCCAGATACTGCTGCCAAACACTGAGCAAAACTCCAACTGGGAAATTTTTTTAAAAAAAAATTTTATTAGTGCATATCTGTAGTACATAATGATCACATTCCTCGTGGGGAGTTGGTACATATACATAACACATCTTAATTCTTTTTTTTAAAAATCCCTTTTCATTCCCCTTCATCTGTCCACTCCATCTCTTGGTCCTCTTCCCAACTGGGAAGTTGTTAACTGCACTATTGCTACATATGGGGTTCTTAAGATACTATTCCATTATACCAGCTCACATGGCTGCTAAATGTTTAACTGATTTCTTCTTACTCCAGCAGATTCTTTCTGCCTAATTTTAGCAAGTGTTCCCAGGAGGAAAGCAGTCCCTGGCCTCTGCTCACGTAGAAGGGGCTTGCCCATCCCTGGAAATCTTTAGATTTTTTTGCATTTACAGCTCTCTGATATGTTAAAATGTATGAATTTTCAAATTATCCATTCTTATTATTCTGATCACACTATTGGTTTGTCTCAAACTTCTACATCTGAACCTGAAATAAAACTGTAATAAAACAGTAAAAAATAAGAATCCTAAGGTATCATTTATACCATAGAATTTTAGGACATATAATCACATACTGTGGTATTCATATAAAAGTAGATCAATGTAGTTTAGTAAAACAGATCAAAGAGTCAAGAAACAGACAAAGTTTTACTTTATGATAAGGACAGTTTCTCTAAAATTTTGTAGAGTACCGTGTTATTTAATCTAAGGATAGTAATAAATTAAGTTAGGGAATATCTTATCCAATATTCCAAAAAGAGATTGAAAGGCAACATGAAAAATGAAACTACAAGAAAATTTTTTTGTAAAATAGAAATAGATTCTCCTTACAGCATTAATAAAGTATTTCTAAGCATAATATTTAAAACAAACTTCAAAAAAAACTAATAAAAGAAAATAAAAATGATTTTTTCTACCTCCAAAATTATTATAAACACATTTTAAAATTTAACTCCCAAATAGGTAAAATGTGTTTGCACAGTAAATGATAGTCAAATATGATAACTTTTAGTATACAAAGATCTCTTAGGAATCAAAAATGAAAATGCCTTAATTAGTAATTCACAAAGACATACAAATGGCTTAAAAATACAAAAATATTTACATCATCAGCAATCCAAGATCCCTCTTACATTATTTTTTTCTTTGTCTCCTGTGTTGGAGGAGGAATCCCTTAATATTCTAATAGAATCTTTAAAAATATTGTATAAATGTAGGATAACACTATATAATATTTTTATATGCATTGTGAAATGGTTACTATAGTCAAACCAATAATGTATCTATTATCTCACATAATTACATTTTTATTTGTGTATATGGTAAGAACACCTAAAATCTACTCTTTTAACAAATTTCCCATACACATACAATATTATTAACTGTGATTGTCATTATCTCAATTAGTTCTCTCAATTTATTAATCTTAAATAGCTGTATCTCTGTACCCTTTCACATCCATATAACAAGTACATTTTAATTGCACACAAAAACTACATTTTTGCCTCTTATAGTCAATGTTTTGAGGTCACAATTTATACCTTTTTCTATTGTTTATCTATTAAGGAATCTATTAATCTATTAATATCTAATAATAGATATTAATAATATCTATTAATATTCTATTATTATTTTAATACTTTTGTCTTTCAACCTGTATACTAGAATTATAAGTGATTTATGAGCATTGTACACATCACCATTATAGTTTTCTGACTTTAACTATGTATTTACCTTTGCCAGTGAATTTTCTAGCTTTATGTTTTCATGTTACTAACTAGTGTCCTTTTGTTTCTGCATGAATAACTCCCTTTGATATGTCTTATAAGGCAAGTCTATGGTGATGAAATCCCTCAGCTTTCGGTTGTCTGAGAAAGTCTTTATTTCTCCTTTATTTCTGAAGGCTAGTTTTGCCAGATATAGTATTCTTTATAGATTTTTTTTTCTTTTCACTTTCAACATTTGTGTGTGTGTGTGTGTGTATGTGTGTGTGTGTGTGTGTGTGTGTGTGTGTGTGTGTGATGCTGGGGACTGAACACAGAGGGGTCCATATAATTAAGCAAATTCTCTACTGCTGAGCTATATCCCCAGCCCAGCATTTTAAATGTATAATCCCATTCTCTCCAGCTTGCAAGTTTTTTGCTGAGAAATTCACTGATACTATAATGCAGATCCTTTTGTATGTAACATGTTGCTTTTTCTTGCTTTCAAAATTTTCTTTTTGACTTTGATTTTTGGTTGTAAATTTATAATATATCCCTCCACAAGGTTCTTTGAATATGTTTAGAGACTTTTGAATGTCCTTATCTTCCTCAAGATTTAGAAAGATTTTACCTATTATTTCTTATTTGTTTTTATATTTTTGTGTTTTTGAGACAGGGTCTCCCTATGTAGTTCAGGCTGGCCTTGAACTCACTATGTAGCTCAGGCTGGCCTCGAATTTGCAGCGATCCTCCTGCCTTACACTCCTGAGTGATTACCTATTATTTCTTTTATTTATTTTTAAAATTTATCATTATTTTAATTAAATAATTAAATAAATTATTATTTTAATTAAATAATTAAATTAATTATTATTTTAATTAATTATTTATTTTAATATTATTTGTTTTAATAAGCATCCATGCTCTTCTTTTTAGAATTCTATAATGAATGTATTGGTTAGTTTTATGATACCCTATAAGCCCTGTAGGCTTTCTTCACTCTTTTACATTCTTTTTCTTCTGACTGGATGATCTCAAAAGATCTGTCTTCAAATTCATAGTTTATTTTTTTCTGTTTGGTTGTTTCTACTGTTGAAGCTTTTTATTATATTCTACATTCAATGTATTATTCAGTTTCAGGATTTGTTTGGTTACTTTTTAAATGACTTATCTGTTTTGTGATTTTTTAAAAAATTAACTTTATTGGCATACTTTAGCTATACCTTATGATCACATTCATCATTAGGAATTTGTACTGTACATGATGTACCTTAGTTCTTGTATAAAAATCCAGATTTTCTTTACTTTATTTAATTTTTTCAGTATCAGGGATTGAACTCAAAACCTTGTGTTTGCCAGGCAGGCAAAACACCACTGAGCTACATCCACAGCTCCGGTTTTTTTTCTTTTAAATTAATTTCATTGGTACATTTTAGGAATACAATATAATGACATTCATCATTGGAGATTTGTATCTTTACATAATCTGTCTTTTTTTCCATTCCCTTCCATTCTCCTCCTTCCATCTCTCAGTCCCCTTCCATTTTGGAAAAAAATCTATCTCCCTATTTCCTGTTATCTATTTTTAAATTAATTTTATTGGTACATTTTAGGTATACAATATGACATTCAACATTGGAAATTTCTACCTTTAGGTAATCTATCTTGGTTCTTATTTTTTCCCCTTCCTCTGCTCTCCCTTCAACCCCTCCATCCCAACCTATCTTTAAAGACTTTGTTTCCATTTTTGCATTTTCTCATATTAATTCCATTCCCTTCTTTCCTTTCTGCTACCTCTCCCACTTCTGCTTCCCCTTTGCCCCCTTTCTTCCTATTTCACATTATCTATTATACTTTTTGATCCTTATTTACACTTTCAGTTTCTTTTTTTTGTGTTGTTTCATGCTAGCAAGTTTATTTACACAGGAAGAACATTACAGGTATCCATTATAAGTATGTCCAAGATTGTCTCCACATTTCAGAACATCACTCAGTTTAGAGCTGACAAAGTAGGCTCTTTCCTTAAGTTTCTTGCCTGTTTTCCTTTGTACAAAGTGTGTAGTACTAGCAAGTGCATTGCCATAGTATGTTTTTAAAGCCAGCACTCAATTTGAAATCTGTTTGATGTACTGGGGAAAAGCACATTGTAAATTTTTTTGCCTTACAAATTCAAAAGGCTACAGTGGCAGTCATCTGATCGGTCTGAAGAAAAAAGTAAATCGTGGATGGTTATAATTTCAAAACATGTTTAATAATAGCAAAGGGATTTTCAGTTGTGCTAAGATTCTGGTAGCCTGCATTAACTGTCAAGGTGGTACTATTAATGAATTCAAGCAGTACTCTATCATGTCAGGCTGATTTTGTTCTTTGTGTTTGAGATGAGTTGCAACCTGTTGTTTCTTAGTAAATGAGTAACATAAGCTAACATTAACATAATCATATTTGTCCCTGCCAATAACCCTTAACAAATACCTGGTCATAACCTGAAAAAAATTTAATATTTATAATACTTATTTACTTAATGTGTTATCTGTTAAGAGATGGGGGTCTTAAGGATTTCTATTCAAGTCTTTAATGTACTTTTTACCAAGAATCAACTGGGCAGTTCACATACAAAAAGTATTAGTGGTAAACATAACTCCCAACCCCTCTATGCAGTTTAATGGTCACATTTTCAGGCTGTGTGAATGTCCTAATTCTTTCCTTTAACTAATACAAAATGGTATTTTCATTCCACTGTTCTAATACAGTCTGCTGGTATGGAGAAAAAGTTAGAACCACTACATTTAAGTTCTCCTTCAAACTGAATCTTGGAGCCTAGTATCTTAGTGCCCCATTTTAGAGATGTATTTAATTTAGGTCATCAGTGGATGTTCTAAAACTAAAAGGAACTGGCCATTATTACCAAATCTTACTAAGATAATCAAGCCCAGATGATTGTTTTTAATGCAGTAAATCATGACTTGTGCTTTTAGGTTTAAGTTACAATCAAATTGTGTTTTAATTTTTAACACACTAGTGCAACGGGGACTCCAGAATGACAGAAGGGCTATTTAACTACACGGTATGTACCCAACACTCTGTCAGTGTTCCAGATCCTCTTTAACTCAGCTTTCCTACCATTGCAGCAAAGACGCAGAGATTTTAAAAGCTGAAAACCGAAGGGCAAGTGGAATCCAGTGATTGTGTGTGTGTAAGGAACTTGCCGACCACGTCTTGCACAGCTGGGTGACTTGAAATGCATCAGAGTTACACGAAATGTCTTGGTGCTTTCCTCAAGGACTATGGCAGCAGCTTTAAAACTACTAACAAAAATTACACAGGTCATCTTATCCACAGGCAAGTGGCTTTGTACAACTAGAACATCAACAGTTCTTAAGTTCAAATGAAACTGTCACAAGATAGACATGTATATGTATAGGAAAACTTTAGAAACAGCCATTTATTATTTGGATTAAATGTGTGATTTTTTCTGCATTGCAGAATACACTTCAGTTTACAGCCAGTCTTCACATGAGGAGATTTGCATCACTGCAGTACCCAGTAGTTCATAAATAAAATTCTACTCAATAGGCAGTAACTAGCAGGTTTCATGTCAACAGTCGGTGTTATATAGTTCTCTTCACCAAAGATGAGTCTCTCGGATTTCAGCAATAATTTGACTGGCTCCTTGTAATGCCTTCAGCATGTCAGCTGCTTCTTTCCTATGCTGGGCCATGTCCTCAGATTCGGTCAGGAGATCATCCAATAAGGACGATTTATAAAGTTGTCCTACTAGCTCACTCTGAAGAGTATCTTTCACATGATTAACCAAAAAATGCATTACTGCCTTTGGCACGCTGTCTCGAATATTCTTTCTGACTTGATGAGTTGTTCAATAACCTCACAATCTCTCTGTTCATGGGCAGATAGTTTTCTTGCAACAGGAACTGGCACATCCAGCAGATTGACAGCATGGCCCTTCTGTGGACTTGCTGGCATAAGTGGAATTGGTTTTGATTTTTCTTCAGCTAGTACCTCTTCAGCTTTTGAGGTTTTCAGCATTCCTCACCAGTTGCCAGTTGTTGGTTCTTGACCACTATCTCCAACCCCACCACTTCCAGATGCAACATTTTTAGTTTCTCTTCTGCTGTCCTGAATTAGCTTGCCGTCAGCCTCCGCAGAAGCAGCAGGGGAGGGCTCCTGGGAGGCAGGCACCAAAGCACTTGGAACTTTAGAGGACTTGTCTCGTGATACAGCTGAAGGTAATTCTCTTGCTAGCCTGTTTTTCCTTCATTCCTTTATATTATTGTTCATTAGCCCACAAGCATCAGCGAAGTCAGGATGTTTTGTGTTGATATAAGCCAATTCAATGGCCACCAAGTTATGTACCATTTCATTTGTTACAGGCAGCCTTTTATGGAGAAGACAAGTCACTACTTCACCTATGGCATCATGAAGCTTAGGAAACTGTAATAATTCCTGTGTACTGTAATTGCTACAGTGCTGGATGATCCTTTGCATTTCCTCATGAACCAGTTCTACATAGCGGAGGGTGGGCTCTTCTAGACGTTTGATTTGCTGTTTGACCAATAGCTCAAATGAAACCTCAGGCACAAACAAAGCAGGACGAGGACCAGTAGCATTCCTAATGGCAGTCAAAATATCAATAGTGTTAAGGCCACCTAATGGGTCAACAGATTCTAAGGTTCAGCCAAAAGTCTCATGGAAAATATAACAAATTCTAGCACCACCACATAGCTCTGAAATTTCAATATATTTTGCAGTTCCTTCAATAGTGTTACAATATTCTGTGGCAAATTTGGTAATAAGCTGAAGTAAAGTAGCACTTTTATCATCCACGAGTTCACCGTAGCTGTTCAGAAGAGACTGATACTGAGCAGCTAGAACATTGATTCTGGTCTTCAGCTCTGGTAAGCGGTCTCTGATGTGATGCATCAGTAACCTGTTTAGAGTCCTAGAGAGGTACTTTGTTCTATTTCTATTGGCAAGAGATGGGTATTTCTTTTGAAGAAAAGCATATTCATCACGGATTGAATCAGTTACACTCTTCTTATTGTTAATATCTAGCTGGCTCCTGTTAACCACTCCGATTATTCCAAGTTTGACTGGAATAACCCTTCCCATCAACACATCCATGGCATCAGTACCCGCATCCATGAGATCAAGTTTAGTGATCACAGCGAGGGTTCTTCAGCCATCCGGATCTACCTCTCTTGAAATTTTAAGTGCCTCTGATGTTGCCATATCTGTATTAGCAGCAGTGACAGCGAGGATAATGGAATTGGGATTACTGATGAACCGAAGAATGAGCTCTCTGATTTGAAGCTCAATATCCTTAGGTTGGTCACCTACAGGCACCTTGGTCATTCCTGGCAAATCCACAATTGTCAAATTCACAACGTTGGGAGAAAAAATCTTAAGATAAATTGGTTCAGGACTTACTGCCTTATTATTCCCTGAAATTCTTTCTGTTTCATTTTCAATTTCTTGTCGAATTTCATCAAAATCTGTGTAGAGCTTATTTTTGGTGTGAAGAAATTTACCCCATTCTTCTGCTTCTACCCCGTTTTCTTCTCCTGTTGTTTTGCGTTTGTCTTCTGGTGAGAGATGGACCAGCTGCAGAATCAGAGGTCTCCGAGTGATGATACCAGTACCTCTGGGAAGCAGGTCCCTCCCCACCAGGCTTTCTAGCACTGAGCTCTTCCCACTGCTCTTGGATCACAGGAGACAGGTCCAGTTCCCTGAGAGACAGGGTTCCTATCCCAACTGCTTTGTTCTTTTTTCTGTGTTGTACTACCACTTCTCCAACTTCTCTGTGGTTTCCATTTTTCCCATTAGTGCTCTCCAGTTTCTTGGAGATATACTTCTTTTTTCTCTTCACCAAGTTGTTTTCCAGGTGTCGTCATTCCAGGCCTCATAGAGCGTATATTTTGCTGCTGGTCTCTACTCGATCATTTTCTTTCCTCCCTTCTTATTTTTTTGTTTTTAATGTCTTTCTACTTTTAAAGTTCTTTCCTTCTTACAGTATTTATTGCCTGTTATGGTTGTTTGCTCTTGTATTTCTTCACATTTGCATTCATTTCTAAAATAAATTTTATTTTTAACACTACTGAGTTCTACGTAATTTTGAAATTTTTCTTATGCAAATTAGTTTCTTGAAATACCTTGTCATTATAATATCTTTGTCTTAGTATTTCATGGTTCTCATCTGTTTTGTGGGCATGTCTTTCTGGAGTGCTTTCATAATCTACAGGAAGTCTTGTTTTTCTTTAAAAATTTTTGTCTGAAATTTGAAGATACTCATTTTATATTGCTGATTTTTGAAGGAGGTGGTGGATCTGAATAAATTCTCTAACTTCACACTGTAATACTCCCTCTCAGGGATGGGGTCGTAGCTCAGTGTTAGGGTGTTTGCCTAATGAGTAGGAGGCCCCAGGTTTGATCCTCAGTCCTGCGACCCCACCACGACGATCTGAGGCAGCTGGATGATGTTGGCGCCCACCGTGTTGAAAACGTCCTGGAGCTTGTTGATGACAGGAATCAGCGCCTCCATTACTCCCAAAACACGGAACCCCCGCCCAGCCAGCAGCGGCAATGAATCCACTTTCAGTTTCTCATGCCACAGAAACTACTCGGAATTTACATGTGTGTCCTATTTATTTCACTTAAGAGTATTGCTTCAATGTGCATCCATTTAGAAATAAATGTCTCTAATTTCTCATTCTTCATGGCTGAGTAGTACACCATTTTATAAAAAAAAACACATTTTCTTTATCCGGTCTCCAGTTCATGGGCATTTGGGCTGTTTCCAAGTTTTAGCTATTACAAACTGTGCCACTGTGAACATGGCTGCACATATATCACTGTGGTATGATTCTTTTAATTCTTTTGGGAAGATACTCAGCAGGGAAATAGCTGGGTCAAGTGGGACTTCTAATTCTACTTCTTTGAGATATCTCCATACTGATTTCCATAGTGATTGCATCAGTTTACACTTCCACCTGCAGTAGAGCAGGGTTCCTCATTCCCTACAGTCCCGCCAGCATTTGTTATTAGTTGATTTCATGATAGCAGCCATTCTTTCTGGGGAGAGGTAGATTCTCAGCATTGTTTGCTTTTGCGACTCTCAAATGACCAATGAAATTGAGCATTTTTTCCTATGTTTATTTGCTATTTCTACTTCTTTGAGAAATGACCATTGATTTCAGATGCTCATTTTTTGGATTGGGTTTTTTAATTTGGGAGGTTTGATTTTTTAAAGTTTTTCATATATTTTGGATAGTACACCCTTGTCTAAGGAACAGCTGGTAAAAATATTTTCCAACATTGTGGATTTTCTCTTCACACTGTTGGTGGTTTCTCTTGCTGTGCAGAAGCTTTTTAACAAGAAGAGATCCCACTTTTTAATTCTTTGTGCTAGTTCACGTGCAACTGAGGTTTTGTTCATGAAATCTTTTTTTTTTCCATTAAGTTTATTGGTACATTTTAGGTATAAAATACAGTTACATTTATCATTGGGATCTTGTACCATTACATGAGTATCTTGGTTCTTCCCCCCCCCTTCCCTTGCCCTCCCTTCACCTGCTCCACCCTTCCCTATTTGCAAAGATTTTGTTTCCATTTTTTTCCTTTTCTCATATTTTTTCTTTTCCCTTTTTTCCTTTCCCCTACCCCTCCCACTTCCCCTGCACTTTTAGACCTTTTCTTCCTGTTACACAATATCAATTATACATTTTTAAAATTACAATATCAAGATCTAGGGGACATTAACACAGATTTTACAGAATTTAAAAGGATATAGAAAGCATATTTCAAAAATCTGTTTTGAAATAAATTTGACAACTTCTAAGAAGTACCTTGGAAGAAAAATTAATGAAGCTAACTCTGGAGGCAATATAAAATTTGAATAGCACCTATTAAAGAACGTATATTCTTAGCTTGAAAACCTACCTATATGAAAACAGCAGGCTCATATACATTTTAACTGATAAATTATATCAAACAATAAAAGCAGAAAAAAGAAGGAACACTTCTGCCCTCATTTTAGGAAAACAATATTGTGCTAATCCTAAAATTGGATAAAGATAATAGAAGAAAAAAGTATGAATATAGATAAAAATTTGTTTTTTTTAAAAAAATGTATTAAATTCTTTTATTGGTACATTGTAGGTATACAACACAATTACATTTCTCATTGGGAATTGTACCTTTATATAATGCATCTTGGTTCTTATTTTTTCCCCATTCATAGCCCTCCCTTCACGCCCTCCACCCTTCCCTATTTACAAAGACTTTATTTCCATTTTTTCATTTCTCATCATTTTTTCCTTTCCCTTCTTTCCTTCCCCCTGCCCCTCCCACTACCCCTACCCCTTTGGACCTTTTCTTCCTATTTTACATTATCGATTATTCATTCTAAACATTGGTACATTTTAGGTATACAATATAATGACATTCATCATTGGAAATTTGCACCTTTACATAGTCTCTCTTGGTTCTTATTTTTCACCCTTGCCCAGCCCTCCCTTCAACCCCTCCAGTCCTCCCTATTCACAAAGATTTTGTTCCTATTTTTCCATTTTCTCATATTAATCTCATTCCCTTCTATCCTTTCCCCTAGCCCTCCCACTTCCTTCCCCTTTGCCCCTTTTCTTCCTATTTCACATTACCTATTATACATTTAGTCCTTATTTACACTTTCAGTTTCTCACACCAGAGAAACTATTCGGTATTTACATATCTGTGTCCTATTTATTTCACTTAAGAGTATTGCCTCAATGTGCATCCACTTAGCTATAAATGTCTCTAATTTCTCATTTTTTATGGCTGAGTAGTACTCCATTTTATAAAAAACCCATGTTTTCTTTATCCAGTCTCCAGTTGATGGGCATTTGGGCTGTTTCCAAGTTTTAGCTATTACAAACTGTGATGCTATGAACATGGGTGCACATATATCACTGTGGCATGATTCTTTTAATTCTTTGGGGAAGATCCCCAGCAGTGGAATAGTGGGGTCAAATGGGACTTCCAGTCCTAGTTCTTTGAGGTATCTCCATACTGATTTCCACAGTGCTTGCACCAGTCTCCACTCCCACCAGCAGTGGAGCAGGGTTCCTCTTTCCCCACAGTCCCGCCAGCATTTGTTATTGGTGGATTTCATGATAGCAGCCATTTTTTCTGGAGTGAAGTGGAATCTCAGCATTGTTTTCATTTGCATCTCTCGGAATGACCAGTGATGTTGAACATTTTTTCATGTATTTATTTGCTATTTCTACTTCTTTGTCTGAGAAATGTCTATTCATTTCAGATGCCCATTTTCGGATTGGGTCTTGAAATTTGGGAGATCTGATCTTTTTAAGTTCTTTATAGATTTGAGATAGTAGACCTTTGTCTAAGGAAGAGCAGGTGAAGATTTGTTCCCACATTGTGGGTTGTCTCTTCACACGGCTGGTGGTTTCTCTTGCTGTGCAGAAGCCTTTTAATAAGAAGAGATCCCATTTGTTGATTGTTTATGCTAGTTCACAGGCAACTGAGGTTTTGTTCATAAAATCTTTTCCCACACCAATGTCTTCAAGGGTTCTACCTAACCTCTGTTCCAACTGGTTCAGAGTTTCTATTTTAATATTTAGATCTTTAATCCATTTCAATTTTAGTTGAGTGTATGGTGAGAGATATAGGTCTAGTTTTAATCTTTGGCAAGTTGAAGCCCAGTTTTTCCAGCACCATTTATTAAAGAGGCTATCTTTCCTCCAGTGAGGGTGTTTGGCTCCTTTGTCAAACATGAGATGGCTGAGTGTGTCTGACGTTGTTTCTGCATCTTCTAATCTGTTCCACTGGTCCTCAAGTCTGTTTCTTTGCCAGTACCATGCTGTTTTTATCACAGTAGCTTTGTAGTAGAGTTGCAGGTTGGGGATTGTGATAGCCCCTGCCATGTTTCTGTTACCTAGAATTGCTTTTGCTATTCTGGGTCTGTTCTTGCTCCAAATGAATTTTTGGATTGTTTTCTCGAGGTCTATGAAGCATGCTGCTGGGATCTCAATTGGAATTGCATTAAATCTATATAGCAGTTTTGGAAGTATGGCCATTTTCACTATATTAATCCTTCCTACCCAGGAGCAGGGGATGTCTGTCCATTTTCTGAAATCATCTTCAATCTCTCTTTTCAGAGTGCCATAGTTTTCAGAGAAGAGGTCTTTGATTTCTTTCATTAGGATGATTCCTAGGTATTTCAGTTTTTTGGATGCTATTGTGAAAGGAATTATTTGCCCTATTTCTCTCTCAGTGAGTCTGTCATTGGTGTAGAGGAAAGCTATTGATTTTTGTGTGTTGATGTTGTAACCAGCTACTTGACTGAATTTGGTTATTAAGTCTAGAAGACTTCGGTGTAGTTCTTGGGGTCTTCTATATAGAGTATCATGTCATCTGCAAATAATGACAATTTGACTTCTTCATTACCTATTATTTCTTTCTCTTGTCTAATTGCCGTGGCTAATGTTTCCAGAACTATATTGAACAAGAGTGGTGATAGCGGACATCCTTGTCTTGTTCCTGATTTTAGTGTGAAGGATTTCAGGTTTTGACCATTTAGTATGACATTGGCTGTTGGTTTTTCATAGATGGCTTCTATCAGTTTGAGGTAGAGACCATCTATTCCAATTTTTTATAGGGTTTTTATCATAAATGCATGTTGGATTTTTTCAAATGCTTTTTCTGTGTCTATGGAGATAATCATATGGTTTTTGTCCTTGGCTCTATTGATATAGTGTATTAAATTGATTGATTTTCGTATATTGAACCATCCCTGAATCCCTGGGATGAATCCCACTTGATCAGGGTCTATGATCTTCTTGATGATCTTCTGCATTCTATTTGCCAGTATCTTATTAAGGATTTTTGCATCTATGTTCATTAGTGAGATTGGCCTATAGTTCTCTTTTTTAGTTGGGTCTTTCTCTGCTTTGGGGATGAAGGTGATGCTTGCTTCCAGGAATGAATTTGGGAGTATTGCTTCCCTTTCAATTTCATTGAAGAGTTTAAACAGTAGTGACAATAGTTCCTCTCTAAATGTCTTGTAGAATTCAGCAGTGAACCCATCAGGGCCCAGGCTTTTCTTAGTTGATAAGTTTTTAATTACATTTTCAATTTCATTGGTTGATATTGTGTTGTTCAGAATTTTTAGGTCTTCTTCATTCAACTTTGGTAATTCATATGTATCTAGGAATTTGTCCATTTCTTCTGTGTTGTCCATCTTATTGGTGTGTAGGTTCTGGAAGTAGGTATTGATGATCCTCTGGATTTCTGCTGGGTCTGTTGTCATTTCACCCTTTTCATTTCTAATTGCATGGATTTGGACCTTTTCTTTCCTTTTTCTGACACGGTTGGCTAAAGGTTTGTCAATTTTGTTGATTCTTTTGAAGAACCAACTCTTGGCTTCATTGATTTTTTGTATCGTTCTCTTAGCCTCCATTGCATTGATTTCTCCTCTGATCTTTATAATTTCCTCCCTTCTATGAGCTTTGGGGTTGTCCTGCTCTTCTTTTTCTAGAAGCTTGAGGTGCAGCATCAGGTTGTTTAATTGGGCTCGTTCTGTTTTCCTAATATGCGTATTCACTGCTATGAATTTCCCTGATAAGACTGCTTTCATTGTGTCTCATAGATTCTGATATGTTGTATTGTCATTGTCATTTAATTGAAGGAACTGTCTGATTTCTTCTTTAATTTCCTCTGTGACCCATTGGTTATTCAGAAGTGTGTTGTTCAATTTCCACGTGTTTATAAAATTTTTTTGGTTTGTTTTGCTATGGATCTCCAATTTCACCGCACTATGGTCTGATAATATAGAGGGGATAACTTCAATTCCTTTGCACTTACTTAAACATGTTCTATGTGTGAGTATGTGGTCTATTTTGGAGAATGACCCATGTGCAGCTGAGAAGAATGTGTATTCTGATTTTGTGGGGTGGAAGACTCTGTAAACATCTGTTAAGTTCATTTGTTCAAGAGTTCGATTGAGTTCTAGTGTTTCAGTTCTTATATTTAGTCTAGTTGATCTATCTATTTGTGACAGTGGGGTGTTGAGGTCCCCCATTACAATAGTATTAGTGCATATATGACTTTTCATATCCATTAGTATTTGTTTTATATAGTTGGGTGCACTAGTGTTTGGTGCATAGTTATTTGTGATTGTCATCTCTTCCTCTTGTATTCTTCCCTTTACAAGGATGTAGTGTTCTTCTTCATCTCTCTTAATCAGTGTTGGTTTGAAATCTACTTGATCTGCCAAGAGCATAGCTACTTCTGTTTTTTTTGGGGTTCCTGTTTCATGGAGTATTGCTTTCCACCCTTTAACTTTCAGTCTATGAGTTTCCTTTTGAATGAAGTGTGTTTCTTGTATGCAGCATATTGTTGGATTTTGCTTCTTGACCCATTCTGCCAGTCTATTTCTTTTGATTGGTGAATTGAGACCATTAACGTTGATGGTTATAACTGAAACGTATTGACTTGTCATTGCCATGACTTTTTTTTTTTGTTGGGTTCTCCCCCTTTACATTTAATTTCTTGTCATGCCAGATAGGTTCATTCTGGTTTGCTTCCTGGGGTTGTGATCCTCAATGTCTGTTCCTAGGATATTGTGTAAAATTCTTTGGAGTGCTGGTTTAGTATTCACGAATTTCCTAAGGTGCTCTTTGTCACGAAAGTATCTTATTTCTCTATCCATTTTGAAAGATAGTTTTGCAGGGTACATCAATCTGGGTTGGAGGCTGTTTTCTTTTAGGGCTTGGAATATGTCCTCCAAGCTCTTCTTGCCTTGATGGTTTGTGTTGAGAAGTCTGCTGTGATTGTGATGGGCTTTCCTTTGTATGTGATTTGTTTCTTTTCTCTGACTGCTTGGAGAACTTTGTTCTTCTGTTGAGTTTCTGGAATCTTAACAATTATATGCCTATGTGTAGATTTTTTTTGATCCAGGCTATTTGGAGTCCTATATGCCTCACTTATCTGTATGGCAAGCTCTTTTCCCCTGCTTGGGAAGTTTTCTGCCATTATTTCTGTGAAGAGATTTTTTTATGTCATCTGCACTCTCTCCTGTTTCTTCATTGAGCCCAATCAGTCTTATGTTATTCTTCTTTGCATCATCTAGCAGCTCCTGGATTGATTTCTCTTGTTCCCTTATAATTTTGAAGCAATTTTTCTTTTCCTGGTCACTAATTGCAATCTTATCTTCTATATCTGAAATTCTGTCCTCACATTGGCTCATTCTGCTGTGTAGACTTTCAATGGAGTTTTTCATGTCCTGGAAATCTATTTGCATCTGTTTTATGGATTCCATTTGTTTCTTATTTTGGGATTCCATCATGTTCCTCAGCTCCTCTCTGGATTTATTAATCAAGTCTTGCACTAGGGGCACAATTTCTCCTGTTATCTGAGAAATTATTTCTGATTTCATTTTTCCCAGATCCCCTTTTTGCCAATTCAGTGGGTCTAGGTGGTTGAGTATCAGAGGGTTCCATCTCATTTCCCTTTGGGCTTGCTGTAGGTGATCTGGAAGTCTGTTTTGGGGACTTATTTACCTGTTTTCTCATTTTTACTGGGGTGGGGGGCTCTTAGTGCCTGGACGGATTACCTCCTCTGAGCTGGGTGATGTGGGACAGGGACCGGGAGCAGCGGTATGGATGGTGACCCAAAAGCCCTTTCCTGTGGGCTGGGAACAGCAGGAGGGATGGTGGCCAAGAAGCCCCTTCCTCTCTACCAGGAGCTGTGGGATGTTGGCTCAGAAGCCCCTCCCTCTGGGCCAGGAGTGGTGGGAGGGATGGTGGTCTGGAAACCCCTTCCTCTGGGCCAGGAGCAGTGGGACAGAAGGTGGCCCAAAAGCCCTTTCCTCTGGGCTGGGAGCAGCAGGAGGGATGGTGACCGGGCAGTCCCTTCCTCTGGACCAGGAGCAGTGGGTCAATGGCTCAGAAGCCCCTACCTCTAGGCCGGGAACAGCGGGCCTTGGTAGTACCTTGGTCTGGTCAGTACCTTGGCCTGGTGGTCTGGTGTCCTTTGCGTCTTTGTAGTGTGGAACTAAGTGGCTGCCTGTCTGCAGCGGGGTGATTCAGTGTCTTCCGCGTGACTCAGGACCTCAGTAGAGCATGGGCAGACCTGCCTGTCTGCAGTGGGCTGATTCAACGTGTTCTGTGTGACTCAGGACCTTGAGATAGAAATTTGTTTAACAAAACAAACTCTTAGAAGTCAGATCTGGCAGGATGTAGAAAGTGGTTTTGTTATAGGGATGGCAGTGTTGGTTCAGCATTGGAAGATCCACCCTCAAAAGTCATCATTTTAACAGATGAAAGGAAAAAGCCATATGATCCTTTCAGTAGTTGGAGAGAAAGTATTGGACTAAATTCTACAGCTGTTCATGGTAAAAGCTATCAGGAGACTAGAAGTAGAACAGAACCTTCTCAACAGATTAAAGATATGCACTCCATACTTCCAGCGAGAACCCCTTATATGAATGGAGAAGATACAATGCTTTCTCCTTAAGGTGGGGAACAAGGGCAGATATGCTTACTCTTTATCTGTCCATTAAACTTTGAAACCCAGTCCCCACCAAAATAGTCTGACAATAAAATGATACAATTAGGATAGGATTGGCAAGGTAGAAGCAAAATCTTTATATGTAGATGAAATGATCATCTACAGAGAAAATACTAAGAAATCTCTAGGAACCCCTAGAACTTGTATTTGAAATTAGCAAGATTAGAAAACACAAGGTATGTATAAAAATTCAGGTCTGTGTATACTTGCTATAAATGAATTGGATAGTGAAATTTAGAAGTTATGTAGGAGTACAAAGGACCTAGAAAAGTTAAAAAAAAACAGTGTTGGAAGATGTTTAGTACCTAATTTTAAGACTTCTTCTAAAGCTACAGTAATCAAGGCAGTGTTGGTGTAAGGAAAGACATATAGATCCCTGAAATAAAACAGAGAATCTAGAAATAGAACCACACATATATGGTCTGCTGAGTTTTGAAAGAGTATTTAACATTAGCATTTTATAGAATATAAACTCAATTCAAGAGCCGAGGAAGAGATAATGTTTTCAGCAAATGGCACGAGAACACCTGGTATCCGTATATAAAGAATTAACCTCAACCCTTTATTTTCATACGTGAAAATAACGTGAAGGGATCTATGAACCTAAATATGAAAACCTAAAAGTATAAAACTTTAAGAGGAAATTAAAAGGGAAAATGTTTATGAATTCTGAGTAGGCAAGAACTACCTAGGATGCAAAAGACATGATGTATAAAAGAAAAAAATTGATAAATGAGATTCCATCAAAAGTTAGAACTTTAAATGACATCATTAAAATGAAAAGTAGTCCTTCAACAGACCATATTTATAATGTATATAACCTATGACCAGAATATATAAAGAATTCTTAGAACTTATTAATAGACAACCCAATTAAAAAGTGGACATAAGAAGATGATAAATAGCCAGTATAGCACAAGGAAAGGTGTGCAACTCTAGAATCAGAAAAATACTAATCAGTACAATAACAAGATTAAATTATACACTCATTAGGGAGATGAAGTTAAAAGTTTCAAAAGCCTTGTCATGACTTCTTTTTGTTGGATTCTCCCCCTTTGCATTTAATTTGTCACGCCCAATGGATTCATTTTGCTGGGTTTCCTGGGGTTGTGATCCTCAGTGTCTTTTCCTGGGGTATTGTCTAAAAGTTTTTGGAGTGCTGGTTTGATATTCATGAAGTTCCTGAGGTGGTCTTTATCATCAAAGTATCTTATTTCTCCATCCATTTTGAAAGATAGTTTTGCAGGGTACATCAATCTGGGTTGGAGTCTGTTTTCCTTTAGGCCTTGAAATACATCACTCCAAGCTCTTCTTGCCTTGAGGGTTTGCATTGACAAGTCTGCTGTGATTCTGATGGGCTTTCCTTTGTATGTGATTTGTTTCTTTTCTCTCACTGCTTGTAGCATTTTGTTCTTCTGTTGTATTTCTGGAATACTAACTATTATATGTCTATGTGTAGATTTTTTTTTGATCAAGGCTAGCTGGAGTCCTATATGCCTCACTTATCTGTATGTCAAGTTCTTTTCCCCTCCTTGGGAAGCTTTCTGCCATCACTTCTGTGAACAGTTTTTTTATGTCATCTGCACTCTCTCCTGTTTCTTCATTGACTCCAATCAGTCTTATGTTATTCTTCTTTGAATCATCTAGCAGCTGCTGGATTGATTTCTCATGTTCCTTGACAATTTTATAGCAATTTTTCTTTTCCTGGTCACTATTTGCCATCTTTTCTTCTATATCTGAAATTCTATCCTCACATTGGTTCATTGGTTCATTCTGCTGCACAGACTTTCAATAGAGTTTTTAATCTCTTGGAAATCTGTTCACATCTGTTTTATGAATTCCATTTGTTTCCTATATTGGGATTCCATCATGTTTCTCAGACTCTCTATTTTTTTAATCTGTGTCCTCTCTAGATTTATTAATCATATCTTGCACCTTGAGCAAAATCTTTGCTGTTATCTGAGTAATTATTTCTGATTTCATTTTTCCCAGATCCTCTTTTGTTGCCAGTTCAGAGAGTCCATGTGGTGGAGTATCAGATTGTTCCATCTCATTTCCCTTTGGGGTTGCTGTAGGTGATCTGGAAGTCTGTTTTTGAGGGTTGTTTACGTTTTTTCTCATTTCCACGGTGGGAGGGGGTGCTTCTGGTGCCCACGCAGCTCAGCTTCTCTGCCCTAGGAGCGTGGGATGGTGGCAGGGGAGCTTCCTTCTGGGTGCTGGGACCAGCTTACCTTCTCTGCCCTAGGAGCTTGGGATGGTGGTGGGGGACCTTCCTTCTGGGTGCTGGGATCAGCTGACCTTCTCTGCCCTACAAACTGGGGATGGCAGCAGGGGAGCTTCCTTCTGGGTGCTGGGACCAGCTCAGCTTCTCTCTTGTTCATGAAATCTTTTCTTATGCCAATGTCTTCAAGAGTTCTACCCAACCTCTCTTCCAGCCGGTTTAGTGTTTCTGTTTTGTGTGTGTGTGTTTCTGTTTTAATATTTAGCTCTTTAATCCATTTCAATTTTATTTTAGTGCCTGGTGAGAGATATAGGTCTAGTTTAAATCTTTCGCAACTTGAAACCCAATTTTTCAGCACCATTTATTAAAGAGGCTATCTTTCCTCCAGTGCAGGTGTTTGGCTCCTTTGTCAAAGATGAGGTGGGTGAGTGTGTCTGGAGTTGTTCCTGCATCTTCCAATATGTTCCACTGGTCCACAGGCCTGTTTCTTTGCTACAACCATGCTGTTTTTATCACTGTAGCTTTGTAGTGTAGTTTCAAGTTGGGGATTGTTATACACCCCACCTTGTCTTTGTTGCCTTATATTGCTTTTGCTATTCTAAGTCTCTTCTTGTTCCAAATTAATTTTTGGATTGTTTTCTCAAGGTCTTTGAAGTATGCTGCTGGGATCTCAATTAGAATTGCATTAAATCTATATAGCAGTTTTGGAAGTATGGCATTTTCACTATATTAATCCTTCCTACCCAGGAGCAGGGGATGTCTGTCCATTTTCTGAAATCATTTTCAATCTCTCTTTTCAGAGTGCCATAGTTTTCAGAGAAGAGGTCTTTGATTTCTTTCATTAGGATGATTCCTAGGTATTTCAGTTTTTTGGATGCTATTGTGAAAGGAATTATTTGCCCTATTTCTCTCTCAGTGAGTCTGTCATTGGTGTAGAGGAAAGCTATAGATTTTTGTGTGTTGACCTTGTAACCAGCTACTTGACTGAATTTGGTTATTAAGTCTAGAAGACTTTTGGTGGAGTTCTTGGGGTCTTCTATATAGAGTATCATGTCATCTGCAAATGACACCAATTTGACTTCTTCATTACCTATCTTTATTCCTTTTATTTCTTTCTCTTGTCTAATTGCTATGGGTAATGTTTCCAAAACTATTTTGAACAGGAGTGATGATAGTGGACATCCTTGTCTTGTTCCTGATTTTAGTGTGAAGGATTTCATTTTCTGACCATTTCATATGATATTGGCTGTTGGTTTTTCATAGATGCCTTTTATCAGGTTGAGATAAAGACCATCTATTCCAATTTTCTCTAGGAGTTTTATATGAATGTGTGTGGGATTTTGCCAAATGCCTTTTCTGCATCCACTGAGATGATCATATGGTTTTTGTGCTTGGCTCTATTAATATAGTATATTACACATATTGATTTGCATATGTTGAACCATCCCTGGATCCCTGGAATGAATCCCACTTGGTCAGGGTATATGATCCTCTTGACGATCTTCTGCATTCTATTTGCCAGTATCTTATTAAGGATTTTTGCATCTATGTTCATTAGTGAGGTTGGCCTATAGTTCTCTTTTGGTTGGGTCTTTCTCTGCTTTGGGAATCAAGGTGATGCTTGCTTCCAGGAATCAATTTGGGAGTTTTGCTTCCCTTTCAATTTCTTTGAAGAGTTTAAACAGCGCTGGCAATAGTTCCTCTCTAAATGTCTTGTAGAATTCAGCAGTGAAGCCATCAGGACTAAAGCTTTTCTTAGTTGGTAAGTTTTTAATTATGTTTTCAATTTTGTTGATTAATGTTGGGTTGTTCAGAATTTTTAGGTCTTCTTTGTTCAACTTTGATAATTCAAATGTATCTAGGAATCTGTCCATTTCTTCTGTATTTTCCATCTTATTGCCGAATAGGTTCTGGAAGCAGGTATTGATAATCCTCTGGATTTCTTCTGAGTCCATTGTAATTTCACCCTTTTCCCTCCTATTTGCATGGATTTGGGTCCCTTTTTTTGATAAGGTTGGCTAAGTGTTTGTCAATTTTGTTTATTCATTCGAAGAATCAACTCTTTGCTTCATTGATTTTTTGTATCATTCCCTTAGTCTACATTGCATTGCTTTCTGCTCTAATTTTTATAATTTTCTCCCCTGTATGAGCTTTGAGTTTGTCCTGCTGTTCTTTTTCTAGAAGCTTGAGGTTCAGCATCAGGTTCCTTGTTTGAGTTTGTTCTGTTTTCCTATTATGAGTATTCACTGATATGAATTTCCCTTGTAAGACTGCTTTCATTGTGACCCATAGATTTCAATAGGTTGTATTGACATTGTCATCTAATTGTAGACCTTTCTGATTTCTTCTTTAATTTCCTGTGTGACCCATTGGTTATTCAGAAGTGTGTTCTTCATTTTCCATGTTTATAAAATTCTTGTGGTTTCTTTCACTATTGATCTCCAATTTCATCACACTATGGTCTGATGATATACAGTGGATAACTTCACTTACTTAAATATGTTCTATTAGCAAGTTTGTGGTCTATTTTGGAGGACGATCCATGTGCAGCTGAAAAGAATGTATATTCTGATTTTTGTGGGGTGGAACACTTTGTAAACATCTCTTAACTTCATTTGTTCAAGAGTTTGATTGAGTTCTAGTATTTTATTTTTTATTTTTTGTCTGGTTGATCTATCTATTTGTGATAGGGGGGTATTGAGGTCCCCCACTGCTATTGTACTAATGCTTATTTGATTTTTCATGTCTGTTATTATTTGTTTTATATAGTTGGCCACACTAGTGTTTGGTGCATATATATTTATGATTGTCATCGCTTCATGTTGGATTGTTCTCTTTACAAGGATGTAGTGTCCTTCTTTGTCCCTCTTAATCAGTGTTGATTTGAAATCCATTTGATCTGAAAAGAGGATAGCTACTCCTGCTTGTTTTCAGGTTCCTGTCTCTTGGAATATTGTTTTTCATCCTTTAATTTTCAGTCTGTGAGCTTCTTTTTGAATTAAGTGTGTTTCTTGTATGCAGCTTATTGTTTGATCTTGCTTCTTGACCCATTCTGGCAGTCTGCTTCTTTTGATTGGTGAATTGAGACCATGAACATTGATGGTTATAACTGATAAGTATTGACTTATCCTTGTCATGACTTTTTCTTTTTGTTGGATTTTCCCCATTTGCATTTAATTTCCTGACATGCCTGATGGATTCATTCTACTGGGGTTCCTGGGATTGCGACCCTCATTTTCTTTTCCTAGGATAGTGTTTAAAATATTTTGGAGTGGTGGTTTGGTATTAATGAAGTTCCTCAGGTGCTGTTTCTCAGGAAAGTATCTTATTTCTTCATCAATTTTGAAAGATAATTTTGCAGCGTACATCAATGTGGGTTGGAGGTTGTTTTCTCTAAGGCTTGACATACTGCACTCCAGACTCTTCTTGCCTTGAGGGTTTATGTTGAGAAGTCTGCTGTGATTCTGATGGGTTTTCCTTTGTATTTGATTTGTTTCTTTTCTCTAATTGCTTGTAGAATTTTGTTCTTCTGTTGGAGCTCTGAAATCTTAACCCTGATATGCTACATGTAGATTTTTTTGATCACGGCTAGTTGAAGTCCTATATACTTCCGTCATTTGTATGTCAAGTTTTTTTCCACTAATTGGGAAGTTTTCTGCCATTACTTCTGTGAACCATTTTTTTTTAATGTGGTCTGTACTCTCTTGTATTGTCATTGACTCTGATCAGTCTTATGTTATTCTCCTTGCATCATCTAGCAGCTGCTGGATTAATTTCTCATAGTGCCTTGCTATTTTTAAGAAATCATTCTTTTCCTGGTCACTAATTGCAATCCTGTCTTCTATATCAGAAATTCTGTCCTCACATTTGCTCATTTTGTTGTGTAAATTATCAATGGAGTTTTTAATCTCCTGGAAATCTGTTTGCATCTCTTTTATAGATTTCATTTGTTTCCTATGTTGGGATTCCATCATGTTCCTCAGCTCTTCTATTTTTTTTTGTTATCTGTGTCTGCTCTAGATTTATTAATCATTTCTTGCACTGTGGGCACAATCTTTATTGTTGTCTGTGAAATTATTTCTAATTTCATTTTTTCCAGATCCTCTTTCCTTGCCAGTTCAGGGATCCCAGGAGTTTGATTATCAGACTGTACCATCTAGTTGCCCTTCAAGGTTGCCTTAGGTGAACTGGAAACCTGGTTTTGAGACTCATTTACATGTCTTCTCATTTCAACAGATGCAGCCTGCTGTGCCTTTTTTGAGGCAACTTTTTGGTCACCCAGTGGTCTTTAATTCTCAGCAAGCCACAGTGTGGTCTTTTCTGTGCTGCTCACCATTGCACCGATTTTTGGGTTCAGAGTGGTGGCCTTTTGGATTCCTCTGCTGTCCTGTTGTGTGGACAGGGTTCTGGCTGGGGCCTATGCACACTTGATTGTATCTGTGCATGCCCCTTGCTAGGGCCTGTCCTCCTACACAGCTGTTGTCTAGGAGGGTCTTTAGCTTGGGGCTATGCACCCCAGTCACTGGGCACAGGAACCTAGACCTTTTGGCTAAGGTCTTCATGCACTTACTACTGGTATCAGGGTGGGCCTCTTGCTGTTGCTTGTGCTCCTGTGCAGCTCTTTTCCAGGTGGACCTTTGGGTCCTGTGGGCCCAAGTGGCTGGGCTGGGTTAGAGCACTGGCTGCACCTGCCTGTAGCTAGGCTTCTCTGGTTCACACCACCTTCTCCTGTTTTGCTTTTGAGGCAGGATCTTTCTTTGTAGTTTATGCTGGCCCTGAACTCACTGTGTAAGCAGGCTGGCCTCAAACTCATGGTAATCTTTTTGCCTCAACCTCCTGAGTACTGATTTCTTTTTTGTTGAATTTCTAGTTTTGTTCATGTATTGTTTTCCCAATTTCATTGAGTTGTTTTTTGTTTTCTTGGACCTTACTGAGCTTCCATAAAGTGATTATTTTGAATTCTTTTTTTCTGGCAATTCATTGATCCTTTTTTCTGTGGAGTCAGTTACTAAAGAATTATTGTGTGATGTTTGCAAAAGCAGGCTAGAAGAAGCACAGAACACAGTAAGCAGAGTTTAATCAGTGATTCTGATGTGAGCTCAGAAGAGCAGAATTTTGGAAGAAATACAGACAGTAAAGGCTTAGCTCATGAGGTGTCAGAGGGGAACAAGGATCCTGTTGGGAATTGGACTAGAGGGCATTCCTGTTACATTCTGGCAAAGAATTTAGCTGCATTTTTTTCTATGCCCTGAAACTGCATGAGGCTGAATTCAAAGGTGACAGGCTTATTTATCTGGTGCAGGAAATTTCAAGTCAGTACAACATTCATGCTATACCATGGATATTGCAGGTTCCTTTTAGTTACATTTATAGTGAGGCTCAGTAGCAAAAAGCAGAATGGAAAAACTTGAAAAACTTGCAGTTTGGCCAGAAAAGATGCACATGTAACATTGGAGCCAAGGAAAGTGTTGTTGTTGAAGAGACCAACACAATTAAAAAGAAAACAAGAACTTTGTACTGAGATAACCAGAAATATATCTTGGGGACTTCTCAGGAATTGGCTGCACCCCAACTATTATAGGCTCAAGTGTGTAAAATTATAATTTTGTTTTAAAGATTTTGCTTTGAGAAAACTGTGCCAGGGAACCCTGTCTGTACAGGGCCATCCTGGAAGTTATTTCCCTAGATCTTGTTTCACCCACCATACTCTAGGCATTCAGGAAGCATCTGCAGCATGATCCAAGTGGTCCTAGCTACTGTTTCCACTAGCAGCCGACCTAGGTGTCATCCATGAAGTATTGGTTTTGCAAGCATACAGAATATAAGAATTATGAGATCATGGTGGCTTCCCCTGAGATTTCAAAGGAAGGTCTGGGAAGCAGGCAATGTGTAGTAGGGTCAGAATCCCTGAATCACTGTGGCAGCTCCTGAACTTCAATACATGAAGGGTGGAAGTGAAGATGAACCTGCAGTAGAGACTCCAGGAAGTTAGAGATGCCAGGAATGTGAAATGTCTGCTGAGAAAAGCTACAGGGAGCAAGTACAGCCAGCACAAGAAAGTAGACATGTGGACCTCTCTACTAAAATGGTCATAAGGGGTGGGGCTGCCCAAGCCCTTTGGAGCCTACCCTACATTCTCCAGATGCAGGACATGGACCTACTGGATTTAATGTTCACCTTGCTGTATTTCGTTCTTGCTTTGTTCTCATCCCTCCTTTGTAAGCCCCTAGTCATCCTTTTTGGAATGGAAATATTATCCTGTACCTGTCTCATGGCATGTTGGAAGTACGTAACTTTGGTTTTCATTTTTACAGCTAAAAGTTGCCTTGAGTCTCAGAGAAGACTTAGGACATGGACTTTTGAGCAATGCTGAAACTGTTAAGACCATGAGGTCTTTTGGAAGTGTACTGAATATATTTTGGATGGTGAGATGGACATCCTTTAGGGTTGGGTTGGGATGTTATGATTTGGATCTAAACTCTTCCCCAAAGGCCTTGTGTTACAGGTATGGCTTCTAACTGCTTGGATTTTGGGAAGTGATTGGATCACAAAGGCTCTAACCTTATCAATATATTAATCAATTGATGTGCCCATAGATCAATGGGCTTATTACGAGTTGGGGTCTAACTACATGTGGCAAGTAACTGCGGTAATGGCTTTGAAGGATATATTTTAATCCCTGGCCCTTTTTTCTTTGTTTCTCTTTGCTTTCTTGCTGCTGTGAGGTAAAAAGTCTCCTCTGTCATATACTCTTCCCGCCATGATATTCTGTCTCACCTCAGGCCTAAAGCAATAGAACCAATTGATCATAGACTAAAACCTCTGAAACTATGAACCAAAATAAACCTTTCTTTTTTAATTTTATTTTTTGGGTTATTTTGTCACAGTAATACAAAACTGACTGAGGTACAGCAGGAATTTTCACCTCAGGTGTGTGCAAGGACACAGGTTGTGTAAGGGCATGGAGCTCTAGTTTTAGAAGGGATGCAGTTTCATAATCTCCATGCAACTCAACTGGCTGAGGTCAGCATTAGTGAAGGCATTGGTGGAGACCCGAATGACTAAGGCTACATTGTGGTGGCAGTGAAAGTGTGGACTGAGGATGTCCACAATGTTAAAGGCTGCTGTGATCCTCCTGTTTCCTATTCTCTGCAGGGGAGATCCCTCCCTTGATTCTAGGTCTGGTGTGGCCCACAGGCAACTGTAGAATACTGAGCCATGGCGCAGGTGCTCAGAAGGGCTGGGAACCTAGACCCAGGGGCTCATAGAACCAACACCAGGGCCTTGGGGGCACAGGTGCACTTGCAGATGCATGCTTTTATGCAGATTACCTACAGAGGTGGGCCGTGGGACTCTGGGTTTAGCAACTGAAGCCCAGGGAGATAGGACACAGCAGTATCTCACAGCCAAGGAACAGGGTGCAGCAGCAGCAATGCCCTTGGGATAAAGAGACCCTTAGTGGCTCAGGTGCTGGCAGGTGGGGCAGTGCAGCAAGGGCTCCAATTTCTGGGAAAGTATGGGTGCTTCAGTAGCACAGGTGCTGCCATGGAACACCATGGCAGTGAGATTCTCAGGACTGGTGGAGGACAGCAGTGACACACATGCTTGTGGAGACTGTAGCATGACTTGTGTCCAGGGAGACGATGTGGCTCAGTGGCAGCTTGCAGAAACTGAGACCCAAGGATGATGGATGCTTGTGGCCCAGACTTCAGATGGTAGACAGCAACAGTGCCAAGGCCCCAGTGATGGAAGGGTGCTTTGGCTCCTCAGGCAACCAGGAGCAGGGTGCAACATTGGTTCTTTCTTTGGGAGGGAGAGTGATGTGGACTCTAGGCGGCTCCCTCAGTTGGGCTCAGCACCAGTGCAAACTGCAGGGGTCTAGTGTTGAAGCTTGCAGGTGACCCCAGTGATGATGAAGGCTGAGGGGATATTCTTGTTCACCTTTTCCTCTCAGGGAAAAAATGTTTGTGTTTATGAGTTGACCCCAAGTGAAAGATGCATGGTGCAGGCAAGGTGTTTCCTACATTCAGCCCCAAATTTTGTGTTCCACTGGATTTTCACTTCTCCTTTGCTATACTCGAAAGCTCTCCCTCAGCTATTTATTGACATATAGTTACTTTTTTTGTGAGGGAGATGAGCATCAGCATCTTCTAGTTTACCATCTGGATAATGCCATTCTCTAATAGGCTTTTAAATGACAGTTTAATGATGAATTAAAAATTATTCAACGAGTCCATTATCTAAAGCATACTTAACATGAATTATTTCAGAAATCTGCTTTAGCATCTGTTCGGTCTACATCAGTAGCTCTTTTTTCTGTGCTCATTTTATGGTTCTAATTTTAATATGGTTCCTTTTGTGAGTTGAAATTTTTGAGACTCAGAAGACCACTGGTCTGGGTAGGGTCACTACAGTAATAAATTCCATTGAACTTGCCAGAGGCTGATAGAGGACATCCAGCCCTTTCAAGTTTTACTAGGTTACTTCTCCAGTGTCTCACTTTACTTCATGCTCTCTCATTTATGAAAGTCTGATATCCATAAAGCCTTGTGAACATCACTGTTGCTAATGTCTTCCATAATAACACTGGTGACACCACCGAAAGATGATCTTCCAAATTCTCAAGCCCTGGAGTGCCTGAGTGACACTGCATTCCTTTAGTCCTCACTAAACCAAAGTGTGCCATGTTATGAGCAGAAAAGGGGTCCCTGCACCCTCCCTTCTCCATATCATACTTTATCACTTGGGTAGTACTGTGTTCCTATATCCCTCAGGGAAATAGCTCCTTATGTCTTTCTTTATCAAGGTGCCAGGCCAGAACCAAGATCACATTATACCCTTTTATTCTAACTATACCCAATTACAGTTATACTCAACTATCCCAGTTAGGGAGCAGTCTGCCAGCAAAATTCATCTGAACTATTGTTTTTCTCCAACCACAATGAATGTAGATAAGTGGACACCTAAGCTACTTGGTCCCAACCTTGCCTCTCATGTCCAAGGATGAATGAATCTCCTTGAGGGTCATCTGTGACATCTAACAACACACTCATAGGGACAGGCTGAGTCAGGAATAAAGGAAGCTTTATTCCTTTATCTCTTTCTAAGCTTTTCTTCACAGATGGTGGGACTCTCTGCTTCCCCGGGACTGCGCTGCTACTACTTGTTTGACCTCCATGTAGTAAATACTTCGTGCGAGGGCCTAACTTTCTTTTTCCATATATAAAAATATTTTTATCTATATTCTAGGGATGTGGTGACCCACAACTGATTGAAGTGAAACAAGAAGCAGGGAAGCCCCAAACAGGCATAATGAAATCCTAAGACTAAACCAATGAATCAACTAAAGAGGTAAAAACCTCTGTAAGAAAAAGAACTGACCTTTTGAGCTTTTGTCCCTCAGGGAATATTCGTTTTACCTTTTCTGCTAAAATGATGGCAACCAGGCTGGGAACTCTGGCTAGATTATTTATTCAATGTGACAGCCCCTCCTCCCCTTTCTTTCCAACCCTTTACTCATGACCTTTCCAGACTCTTCCAGTTTTTTTTTTTTTAAACAAATCTCATCAAAGACTCAAAACTAGGTGAATAGGCATTGAAAACCCAAGTTACATTTGTTTCCCTTTGTCTCAAAAAAAAGATTTTGCAGATGATCTTTACCTATGGAAATTAAAGGCAGCAATTGTAACTTTTAAAAAATGCTAAATTAATGATGCTCAGAAAAACAAAGTTTAGTTGTTCCAATTGCTTGTGCGGTAGAAGGAAGAATGAATTTTTGAAAAAATCCTGTTGATTACAACTCTCTCGTTAGAAGATAGATTGCTCAATGGGAAATGGAAGATCACAAATCTTCCACTTTTGGAACTAAATATAATATAGTTTTAATATCCTGAGAAAAATAAAACCTCCTCCTTCAGTGAACTGTTCAAATACTGCATTGCTTGAATAATGTGCTGAGTTAAGTAGGGAGGCCTGCAGTGTGTAATTACTCCAAGGAGGCTGGAGGGAAAGGAAAGTACATTCCAGACACCTAATCATTTACAATTGAGTTTAATGAGGTAGTAATTTACAGCTTTGGGGGTGGAAGTATGGAAAGGTCCCTGCCAGGAGCTGGGCAGACTCTTTTAAAATCTTGGCATTTAATGAAGGCATTGGAGGGTGGATTCATACAGCTGAACTTGTGTAATTCTATCTGCTCAGTGCTTGGACAAGGAGTAAATGACAAGGCACTTGGGACCTACATCTGGAAACAACATGTTTCAAAGGATTATATAAATCCTGTGGTAAAAGTAGAAAAAGAAGAGGAAGGGGGAAAAAATAGGTAGAAAAGCACAACTATGGGGGATGGGAAAGCACCACGGAGGGGCATTGCAGGTTCTCTTTAGCTCGAAGGAAGACATTTTCTAATGTCAAGATCAGTCATTGATTATAATTGCCAAAACATGCTTGTTAAGCTGATAGGAAAACAGAAAGTACTGGTCAGGATTCTGGACAGGATTTGGGTGAAGACTGTGGAGAAGCTCAATTGTGAGTCAACTCCATGACTGTCTCTTTTAGTTTTTCAGTAATGTTGCTATTACTTCCCTCATTGTTGTCGTTTTTTGATTTGTAATATACTGAGTTAATTTTACTTTCTTTTTATTATTTCTTTTAAAATACAACTAGCACATAAAGAAAATGTGTATTATGGGCAAACAGTAGCTACTGGACAAGCCCTTCATTATGTTATGCCATATATATGGCATATATGCGGCATATATGCATATGTGTGTATATATATATATACACACACACACACACACACACACACACAGGATCTTTTTCTTCTAATTTAGCAGGAATGTACTTCCTATTTCATTTTGTACTACTTTTATTTAATCTCTCTCAGACATGCTTCCCAATTTCCAAAATTTTCTTCTGTTTCTAATCCTCATGGTTTCCTTCTCCAGTTGTTTCTGAAAATTGGTAAGAAATGAGGTTAGGTCAAACAGAATACAGAAAAGCACATTTGTTGTTTTTGAAGAGCATAAGTCCAGGTTAAAACTCAATCCTTCATCAGGCAATTATAAAGTATTTCAGAAGGAAATATTATGCAATTATGTGCTTGGTAGCCAAGTAATGTTAGCAAGAGAAATGAGATTCATTCAAAGCAGGTTATGTTACTTATTGTGATCACAGTCACATTCACAATCATTATCATTGATAACAGTGTTGAAACATTTACTCTGTGCTACATGGTTTACATGCATTATCTCATTTAATTCTAGCAAAATCTAATGAAACAAGTTATACTTCTATCTCATTTTTTTCTGATGAGAACAAATGAAACCCATAGAAGTTAATAACTCAAGGGCACTGAGATAGTGGTTAGAATAAAGAATTCAAACACAAGTCTGTTTGATTCTAGAACCTATAGTTTTAAGTTCTATGATGTATTGCTTTGAATTTCATGTTTGGATGTTATATTATAGAGACTTCAAAGGTATTTGATCAGGAGGTAGAGTAATAATCCTAATGGTATCTTGGAAATACTTTTGTTGCTCCCAAAGCAAAAAAGTCTGTCTTTAGAGTATTTCATATGGTATTTGAACTACTGAGTACAAAAAAAATGGATTTCCTCCATTGTGTAATACTTTAAAAAAATCATAAACCTTAGAATTTGGCTTAAAGTAAAAGGTAATTGGCTTTTAAATGTTTTCCTATTTTCCAGAGAAAGAGCTGTTTTCCAGGTCTTAACTTTGAACATATTCTTTTGCTGATTGGAAATAATAAACAAGTTTTTTGATCGTTTCTCAAGATCTACAGTGTATTTTTTGAAAGTTTGGGCAAAATTTCTAAACTGGAATAATAATTATTCTTTGGAAGGCTTTGTATTCCTATCTACAATAAGAAACATGTGACAAGGTATTTAGTTATGATTTCAATTCACATGAACTGGGAAGGACTTTCAAGTTAAATAAATCTTCACATGTGTGACAAAAACAAGCTCCATTATATCGTTGTTATGTCAGTAATGAAACCTGAGACCAAGGGTGCTAATGGGGGTGGAAAAAATTAGAAAATTCGAATATTAAGTCTTATTTGTCTCTCTAGTCTGTGGAAAGCTTGATTATTGGCATTTTCTTTGGTACTGTTAGTTTATTTCCAGTTTTGAGAAAGTTATACTGTTCAATCTTAGGAAAATCACTCTTTTATTTGAAAGAAGTATAATTACTCAAAAATCTGTTTAAAAGATCATGAAACTAATAAAATAAGCACTCTTCCATTCCCTGGATTAGGGAATACCAATTTATGTTGGATTGTTGACATTAGATGTTGCTTCCATGAGGCCAGAGCTGTGATATATATTACCTTTCAAATGCCTTTGTTTGGCATGAATCAAATTTATAAAAATTAAGTCTGGTTAGTAATTGTCTTTATATCCTTTGGAGAAGTATATGAGTTTATCATTTATCCAGCGTGAATGGAGATTGAACCTTCCCATTAAATAGATTTTTTTCAGATATTTTATCTCTTCAAAGGCCAGTTTTTAAAAACTTGTAATCAGATTCTATGGATATCTCTCCAAGTTATATTAGTTGTGTCTCTGCCTTCTTAAAAAGGTGCTGAATAAAAGGTAGACTTATCTTTATGACTGTTCTAAATAATTGTCTGTGTTACCCGTGTATTCTGCTGTATGTAGGAGAATTACTGCTGAAATTTGAAAAGATACTGAGGTGTGAAAAGTTGTGTTAAGGCTGAATGAAACTACAACAGGCCATTTGAGTTATTGGAAAAGCTTCTGGAAATTGCATATGTGTGCATGTGTGTGCGTGTGTGTGTGTGTGTGTTGGCATGTGAGTGTGGCATGTTTCCTCCAGTCTCACAGTGGTTGCTTTTAAGTTTCTGTGGCTGGAATACCCAACCCTAAGCCTATAGTTCTGAGAAAACCCTCTCAGCTCCTTCTATGTAAGTTCTGGCTCTGTAACATATGCTTAGGTCATGCAGAGGCTGTGGTTGTTCCATTTCTCATTCTGGATTGTGTAGTAGATATTTGAGACTGCCAGATTACTCACCTCTGAGTAAGCAAGCAATTTCTCTAAAGTAATGTTTAATTTTGCAAAATATTAAATGATTTCACAACTCTTCACCTCAAATCCTTCTTCTGTTGTATACCCTACTTTGCTAATGATACTGTCATCTAGTCCAGAGATCTGGTTGTAGCATGGAGCTTTAGGGCATGTGATTTTAAAGTCAGGTATATCTGGGTTTAAGATTGCTTAATTCTATGTGTGTTAACTTATTTCTCTCACCCATCCATTTAATGGATACTTATTGAGTACCTGCTATGTACCAGGCAATGTTTTAGGCCCTTGGAGTGCTTGGAGTGTACAGTCCAGTTAGGATACACAGACAGTAAATGAGTAAATGTGTGGTGTGTTAAGTGGTGGTAGTGCAAGGGGTGTGTGGGATGATAGATTGTGAGTAGTACAGAGAGGTTGGAGGTGTTATGAAAGCTGTTCTAGTGGAGTGTTTGAGAGAAAATTCTGATCAGAATGGATGTAAGGCAGTATGGGATGAATAGAATCGGAAAAACCATGGGTAGGCAAACTTTTATAGAAGTTTTATGGTAAAGTAAGGCAAAGATGAGTTATGGTAGCTGACAATGAGTAGGGGATCAAGTGAGGATTTTGTTTTAAGATGTTTTAGCATTTTTGTATGCTTATATGAACGAGTTGGTAGAAGGCAAATCTGAAGATATAAGGGACAGGAGGAATAATTACTGAAGCAATGTTGTTCTTGAGTTGCCAAGACAAATGAGAACTACTGCATAATTGAAGGAGATGGCCTTAACTTGGAGTCTGGCAGTCTAGCAAAAGAAGGCTAGCAGAGATACCAATATGTCAGCAGATACAGTCGTTGGGGTGCATGCCAACGCCTTTTTTGATTGCTTCTGTTTTCTCAGTGAAAAGGGAAGCAGGGTCATCACCTGAGACAGAAGATAGGAAGGATACAGGGGATGTTTGAAGAAAGAACAAAAGGTACAGAGTGATTATCTTGGAGAGTAGGCAAGTGAAGGAGCAAGAGAAATATAGTTGAATTTCTGGGTGGCTCAAGAGATTAGGAATGATCAATGTAAAGCCAGATCAGTAAGTTTCTTTATTTTTATTTTTATTTATTTTTATTTTTTTGCTTAAATTCTTTTATTGGTACATTTTAGGTATACAATACGTTTACATTTATCATTGGGTGCTTTTGCCTGTACATAATGTATCTTGGTTCTTATTTTTTCCCCATTACCTGTGTGCCCTTCACCCCTCCACCCTTCCCTATTTACATACTTCGTTTCCATTTTTTTTTCCTCATAATTTTTCCTTTCCACTCAGTTAGTTTCTTTTTATGGAACACATTTCCCCTACTTTTTCTCTCCTTTTTTATTTTTATTTTTTTTAAAAATTGCAATTCTGTCATTGTCTCAGGAAAGCACTGGGGATTTCTGCTCCTGTCTCTCCTTTACAAATTCTTTCCCTGTTCTTATGCTCTTAGGAAAGAAGTTAGTGGGTTTCCCTTTTGAATTTCCAGAACATCTTACACACACACACACACACACACACACACACACACACACACACACACACACTCGTCCCTTTGTTATATTAATCTTAAACTGCAATTATTTACATTTTGCCCCCAGTCTTATCCTTATGTGAATGAATTTCTACTCCTGGCCCCTAGTGCAATGACCTTATAGGATAGATTTTTATTGTTTATGTAATTTATTGTCTACTGTATGGAAGACAAAAGGAAAAAGAAAGTTTCACCTTATTTCCACATAGTTGGTCCTTATAGATGGCTTAATTCCTGATATTCAAATATTAAACATCAAATCAACCTTCACTTTGTATTTCTAGAGCTTATCAGTGATTCTTTTCCTTTGGATTCATTTTGAAAATTACACTTATTTACTGAATATTTTTCTTCTGGTATGTCTAAATAATGAAGAATATTTCTTGGCACCACTTTAACAAGACAAAATAGAGGAAGATTTATTTTCTAACAACTGTTTCCCTTCCAGGTAATGGAAAATTACACAAAACATTTCTAGGTCAAATAAGGCAACTGAGAAATTTTGATTTTGACCACAGCTGAGGCAATTTGCTGTGGAGATGGCTGGAGGCACGGAGGTTCCCAAAGCTAGCTGGGGGGCTGTAATTGATTGCAGATGTTTTCTGAGTAATGCTGAAGATAAATGTCCCAGAAGTAGATGATTGGAGAGCTGTTTAGCTGTTTCTAATAAAATTTTCTTTGTAATTCCAAGATACTTTTTCTTAGATGTGTATAATTATACTAACATGAAGTAATAGGTCTGAATGAAAACTGTGCATGATTGTTAATGATTTTCTGATTCCCCCTAATTATGAAAGGAATGCATAGCCACAGTAGAAAAAATGGAAAAATATAGGTATCTGTAAAGAGCAAAACAAAAATAATCTGGATATTTAATATGCATAACTATCTAATTGGGATCATTCACAATGTAGTTTCTGTGTTAATTTTTATGTGGTATCCTGAGCTTCATCCCTCATGATACCAAATTTCTCAAAGTATGAATTCAATACTCTTGGGGTATTATAATGCAATTTTTTTCTATAGTTTTTTCTATGTTGTCTCAGAAATTCAAAGGAACAAGTGTCCTGGTGCCAAGCCCGGGGCTGGGGAAAGCAGGAATTGGTGGAAAGCCATTGACTGATTGGTTTTATGCTCTCCTTGGGTTTTTAAAACAACTCTACATTTACCTAATTTTTATGTTGGATGCCATAAAATTTTAAAAGAATATAGAATTACCTATCTAAATTTAAGTAATGTCATAGACAACTTGGGTATGGTCTCTGACTTAACAGTGGCTCAACTTATGATTTTTCAACTCACAGATGATATGAAAGCAGATGAATTGGGTGGAAACTAGATTTTGAATTTCGATTTTGATCCTTTCTCACGCTAGCAGTATATGACATAATACTCTCAGTGCTGGACAGTGGCAGTGAGCAGCAGCTCTCCATCAGCTCTGTGATCAGAAGGATAAACAACCAATACCGTGTTGCCAACTTCTTCTTAATTCTCTGTTTTGTGTTTTTGTATTCCATCATATCTACAAAATGCCCATTTGCGGTTTCTGATTCTGGTGTGTTAAATGAAATTTTTGCTTTCAATATTTTGACTTACAGTGAATTTATTGGGACATAACTACATTATAAATTGAGGATCATCTGTATGTGTGTGTGTATATATAACTTTTTCTGGAGTATATAAATAGACATAGAATTAATGGGCGAAGCAATAGATACTGTTAAATTGTGCTAGATTAAATAATATCTTGAGAAAGGTTGTGCAACTCTAACTTATAATAGCAGTGTAGAAAAGGACCTGCCTCAAAATTACATTTTCTTGCTTGTTATTTTCTATTTGCTGGTGGAAAAGCAATACCTCACTGCTATTTTAATAAGTGATTATTTTATGGTGAGGCTAATCTTTTATTCACATGTTTCTTAGTGAAATGTTCTTCATTAATTTTTAAAAAATTGGCTCATATTTCTTTGCTAATATTTCTATTGGAGCATTAGTATTTTTCCAGTGGACTGTAATATTTATAAGTATCCTTTGTATATTAAAGGCATAACCTTTTATCTTATTTGTGGTTATTTTTCTAGCTTGTCACTTAAGAGTTACAATATTTTTATAAGATGTAACATATTTCATGGAGTCTAATTTATCAGTAGTTTGCTTAATGACTCTTCCATGGCTTTTACACTTGGAAAAATCTAGTTCCCAAAATATTGCCTCTAATTCTGACAGTCTTATAGTTTCATTGAAAAAGCATTAACATTAATTCACAGGAATTTCTTTGGGATTAAGATGTCTTATTTTAAAATTTTAATAGCAAGTTTTTATGTTGTCATATTCTGAATCATCAATACCAACTCTATTGGATTATTAATATATGGGAAAGCAATTGATTCTATATTGTTGTCATTTATTTAGCAACCTTTCTAAAGTGTGTTGTTTGCTCTTGTAGTTTATTTTTGAGTTTCTAAATGAAAGAAAATATTATTAGGAAATAATTATTGTTTTGTTTCTTCCTGTCCATCTTGTGTGCCACTTATCTTTTCTTCTTTCCTTATTTCTGTAGCTAAGACTTCTGGTACAATGTTGAATAGAAGTATTGACTGTGGATAGTCTAGTAATGTTCCTGTCTTTAAAGAAAATATTGCAACTTCCTGCCATTCAGGTAATTGTTGTAAGCATTCAGTAGATTCTATTGATCAAATAAGGAAATCACTTTTTTTTTTTTTAGGAAATCACTTTTATTTTTATTTGCTGAGTTCTTTGAAATTATGAATTGTTTTTAATAATAAAAAAATCCACTTTCTCCATCCCATTGAAATTTAATTTATTTCATTTTTTATTTTGTTAAAGTGGTTTACTTACATTAATTAGATTCTGATGTGAACTCATCTGAAATTGGATTCCTTTTATACATTGCTGGGTTAAATATCATAATATTTTATTTAGGTATTTTAATTTATATTTTAAAATAAGGCTACTTTATTCTTGTAGTAGTTTAATGTTTTTGGAGTCAAGGTTATAAATTATCATAATATGAGTGGGGGAGCATTCTTTATTTTCCTATTCTTGGAGGGATAGTATTTTATGTGATTGGTCTGCAAAACCACCTGGGGCTGAGAGTGACTGTGTGTGTGTGTGTCTGTGTGTGTGTGTGCGTGTGTATGTGTGTGTGTATGTGTGTATCATAATGATGACAAACCTTTCTGGTATGTTGTCAGCAGAGGTAGACATAGCAATTCCTCCCATTACTGTATGCCTATGACACTCCTCCAATTATAACTTAGGTTCTAATGGCCTTTCCTTGAATCTGGTGTTGTGTAAGTTGCTTTTGCCAATAGAATGCAGCTGTAATTGTGCTATGCTGGTTGTAGTTCTTAAAAGGCTGGAGATCTTCTGTTTTGATTCTCTTTGGATCTGTATTGTGAAAAGAAACTCACAATTGATTGCCATAAATCCATGGGTATGGGGTGGGGGTGGGAACAGAGAGGTAGAGAGGAGAGGGAGAGAGACACAGAGAGAAGTCCAGCCAGTCTCCATACAATCCAGCCACCTCAGCTGAGGCATGGGACGTGTGATCAAAGCCATATGGAACCTCCACTGTCAGCTGAGCTGCTTTGTCAGTCAAGCTCTATCAAAATTTCCAGAATCATGAGAAGCACTAAATGCTTTTTAAGTAAAATCTTATATATACTTGGGTCTGTTTCATCCTCTTGTGCTTTAGTGAAATTGTATCATCTTTCTTTTCTGGCTATATTTCACATTGTTCTTAATATTATTTCATTCCATTTAAAAATCTGATAATGCAGATTTTTTTTTCTTTTTCATCTATTTGTCTTTATATATTTAAATTTGGTTTAATGCAAGCAACATTTAACTAAATCATTTTAATCCAAGCTTACATTTTCTTTCTTTGTTTCATTAAGTTTATTGGTACATTTTAGGTATAAAATACAGTTACGTTCATCATTGGGACCTTGTACCTTTACATGACGTATCTTGGTTCTTATTTTTCCCCGCTTCCCTGCCCTCCTTTCACCCCCTCCACCCTTCCCTATTGCAAAGAATTTGTATCCATTTTTTTCATTTTCTCATAGAGTTTCTTTTCCCTTCTTTCCTTTCCCCTACCCCTCCCACTTCCCCTACTCCTTCACACCTTTTCTTCCTATGACACAATATCAATTATACATTTTTAAAATTATAATATCAGAACTTAGAGAACATTACCACAGATTTTACAGAATTTAAAAGGATATAGAAAACATATTACAAAAATCTTTTTTGAAATAAATTTAACAACTTCTAAGAAATGCCTTAGAAGACAAATTAATGAAACTAACTCTGGAGCAAATATAAAAATTGAATAGCACCTATTCCTGGCTTGAAAACCTACCTATATGACAACAGCAGGCTCATATACATTTTAACTGATAAATTATATCAAACATTTAAAACAGAAAAAAGGAGGAACACTTCTCCCCTCATTTTAGGAAATCAGCATTGTGCTAATACTAAAACTGGATAAAGATAATAGAAGAAAATAATATGAATATAGATAAAAGTTTGTTTAACAAAACTATTAGAAGTAAGATCTGGCAGTATGTAGAAAGTGGTTTTATTATAGGGATGGTTCAGCATTGGAAGATTCACCCCCATAAATCATCATTTTAACAGAGGAAAGGAAAAAGCCATATGATCTTGTCAGTAGTTGCAGAAAAAGTATTGGACTAAATTCTACAGCTGTTCATGGTAAAAGCTATCAGGAGACTAGAAGTAGAACAGAACCTTCTCAACAGATTAAAGACATGTACTCCATACTTGCAGCAAAAGCACCTTATATGAATGGAGAAGATACAATGCTTTCTCCCTAAGGTGGGGGAACAAAGGTAGATATGTCTACTCTTCATCTGTCCATTAAACTTTGAAACATAAGCCCAAACCAAAATAGCTTGGGAATAAAAAGAAACAATTAGCATAGGATTGGCAAGGTAGAAGTAAAATCTTTATGTGTAGATGAAATGATCATCTACAGAGAAAATACTAAGAAATCTCTAGGAACCCCTAGAACTTGTATTTGAATTTAGCAGGATTAGAAAACACAAGGTATATATAAAATTTCAGGTCTGTGTATACTTGCTATAAATGAAGAATTGGATATTGAAATTTAAAAGTTATGTAGGAGTACAAAGGACCTAGAAAAGTAAAAAGAAAAAAAAACAAAACAGTGTTGGAAGACATTTATTACCTAGTTTGAAGACTTCCTCTAAAGCTACAGTAATCAAGGCAGTGTTGGCATAAGGGAAGACATATAGATCATTTGAATAAAACAGAGAATCTAGAAATAGAGCCACACATATATGGTCCACTGAGTTTTGAAAGATTATTTAACATTAACATTTTATAGCACATAAGCTCAAGAGCAGAGGAAAAGATAGTGTTTTCAGCAAATGGTACTAGAATGCCTGTTATCTGTAGGTAAAAAATTAACCTCAACCCTTTATTTCTGTACATAAAAGCAACTTGAAAGGATCTATGAACCTAAATGTGAAAGGCTAAAACTATAAAACTTCAAGAAAAATTATAAGGGGCAATGTTCCTGAATTTAGGGTAGGCAAGAATTTCCTAGTATACACAAAACATGATGTATAAAAGAAAAAAATTGATAAATGAGATTCCATCAAAATTTAGAACTTTAAATGACATCGTTAAGAAAATGAAAAGTAGTCCTTAAACAGACCATATTTATAATGGATGTAACCTATGGCCAGAATATATAAAGAACTCTTACAGCTCATTAATAGACAACCCAATTAAAAAGTAGACATAAGAAGATGATAAATAGCCAGTGCAGCACAAGGAAAGGTGTGCAACACTAGAATCAGAAAAATACTAATGAGTACAATACCAAGATCGTATTATACTCTCATCAAGGAGATGAAGTTAAAAGTTTTAAAAGAACAGATGTGAGCTTAGGTGTGAACCAGTTAGAACTTTCTAATACTGCTAATGTGAATGTAAAATGATAAAACCATTTTGGAAAACAATACAGAAATTTCTTGTATTACTGTTAAGAACTAACAGTTTTGTTCTTAAGTTTTTAGTTAAGAGGAATGAAAACACATGTTCACAATAGATTTGTACATACAAGTTGACTATCCCTTATCTGAAATTCTTGGGACCAGAAGTGTTTCAGATTTTGGTTTGAAATCTGCTTGATCTGCAAAGAGGATAGCTACTCCTGCTCTTTTTTTTTGGTTCCTGTCACATGCAGTATTGTTTTCCACCCTTTAACTTTCAGACTATGAGTTTCTTTTTGAGTTAAGTGTGTTTCTTGTATGCAGCATATTGTTGGATTTTGTTTCTTGACCCATTCTGCCAGCCTATTTCTTTTGATTGGTGAATTGAGATCATGAACATTGATGGTTATAACTGATAAGTATTGACTTATCCTTGTCATGACTTTTTCTTTTTGTTGGATTCTTCCCCTTTGCATTTAATTTACTGTCATGCCTGATGGATTCATTCTACTGGGGTTCCTGGGATTTGCAACCCTCATTTGCTTTTCCTAGGATATTGTTTAAAACATTTTGGAGTGGTGGTTTGGTATTCATGAAGTTCCTAAGGTGCTCTTTGTCATGAAAGTATCTTATTTCTCCATCAATTTTGAGAGATAGTTTTGCAGGGTACATCAATCTGGGTTGGAGGCTGTTTTATTTTAGGGCTTGAAATGTTACTCCAAGTTCTTCTTGCCTTGAGGTTTTGTGTTGAGAAGTCTGCTGTGATTCTGATGGGCTTTCATTTGTATGTGATTTGTTTCTTTTCTCTAACTGCTTGTAGAATTTTGTTCTTCTGTTGGATTTCTGGAATCCTAACTATTATATGTCTATGTGTAGATTTTTTTTGATCAAGGCTATTTGGAGTCCTACATGCCTCACTTATCTGTATGTCAAACTCTTTTCCCCTGCTTGGGAAATTTTCTGCCATCACTTCTGTGAACAGTATTTTTATGTCATCTGTACTCTCTCCTGTTTCTTCATTGACTCTGATCAGTTGTATGTTATTCTTCTTTGCATTGTCTAGCAGCTGCTGGATTGATTTCTTGTGGTCCCATACAATATTGAAGCAATTTTTCTTTTCCTGGTCACTAATTGCAATCTCATCTTCTATATCTGAAATTCTGTCCTCACATTGGCTCATTCTGCTGCTTAAGCTTTCAATGGAGTTTTTAATCTCCTGGAAATCTGTTTGTATCTGTTTTATGGATTTCATTTGTTTCCTATGTTTAGATTCCGTAATGTTCCTCAGCTCCTCTTTTTTTTTTTAATCTGTGTCCTATCTAGATTTTTTAATCATGTCTTGCACAATGGTTCCAATCTCTGCTGTTATCTGAGAAATTATTTCTGATTTCATTTTTTCCAGATCCTCTTTTGTTGCCAGTTCAGGGAGTCCAGGTGGTTGAGCATCAGAGTGTTCCATCTAGTTTCCCTTTGGGGTTGCCTTGGGTGATTTGGAAGTATGGTTTTGAGGCATGTTTATGTGTCTTCTCATTTTGATGGGGGGTGGTGGTGCTGCTGGCACCTGCACGGGGCTCACCTCCTGTGCATTGCAGGTGTTGCTATGGTGGCCCGGAAGCCTCCTCTTGGGCGCTGGGAGCGGCTCACCTCCTCTGTGCTGGGAGTGGTCTATAGTGGCCCAGAAGGCTCCCAGAAGGGGTTTATTAGTCCATCTCCAGCTGATCCGGTAGCTCCACATCACCAACACTCAGCACGGTTCTCTACCTTTCTCATGCAGATTATTATTGTTCAAAATATTGTAGCCACTCTTGTTTTTTTTTTTTCTCCCTGATATACCTCAGAATGTTTTTTCCAATTTCTTAAGACCTTTGGAATTTTTATTAGAATTGCAATAATTTGTGAATTATCTTGGGAAGAATATTTGCAAGATTATCTTTACAACCTGAATCACAAGTGGTCTTTTTATATCTTCCAATATTATTGCATTTTTTACTAATTTTGTAGCCTTTACATATTTTATTCAGTTATTCATTTAACCATTAAATCTTTATTAATTTAGAGGGGACTGTCTTTATTTTTCTTTCTTAAATTCTTTTATTGGTACATTTTAGGTTTACAATACATTTACATTTATCATTGGGTACTTGTACCTTTACATGATGCATCTTTGTTCTTATTTTTTCCCCATTCCCTGTCCTCCCTTCACCTCCAACACTCTTCCCTATTTACAAAGACTTTGTTTCCATTTTTTTCCTTGTCTCATAACTTTGCCTTTCCCCTTCTCCTCCCACTTCTCTTACCCCTTTGGACCTTTTCTTACTATTTCAAATTATCAATTATTCATTTTAATGATTTTAATCCTTATTTACACTTTCAGTTTCTCACACCAGAGAAACTATTCAGTATTTACACGTGTGTCCTATTTATTTCACTTAAGAGTATGTTCTCAATATACATACGTTTAGCTATAAATGTCTCTAGTTTGTCATTCTTTATGGCTGAGTAGTACTCCATTTTATAAAATAAACCCCACATCTTCTTTATCCAGTCTCCAGTTGATGGGCATGTGGGCTGTTTCCAAGTTTTAGCTACTACAAACTGGGCTGCTATAAACATGGGTGCACTTATATCACTGTGGTATGATTCTTTTAATTCTTTGGGGAAGATACCCAGCAGGGGACTAGCTGGGTCAAATGGGACTTCCAGTCCTAGTTCTTTGAGGTATCTCCGTACTGATTTCCACAGTGGTTGCACCAATCTGTACTCCCACCAACAATGGAGAAGACTTTCTTTCTCCCCACACCCCCACCAGCATTTGTTATTTGTTGATTTCTTGATAGCAGCTGTTCTTTGTGAGGTAAGGTGGAATCTCAGTGTTGTTTTCATCTGCATCTCTCGAATGACCAGTGATGTTGATCATTATTTGCTGCTTTTATTTCTTTGTTTGAGAAATGTCTGTTCATTTCAGATGCCCATTTTTGAATTGGGTCTTTAAATTTGGGGGTCTGATATTTTTCATTTCTTTATATATTCTAGATAGTAGTCCTTTGTCCGAGGTACAGCTGCTAAAATTTTTCTCCCACATTGTAGGTTGTCTTTTAGCTCTGTTGGTGGTTTCTCTTGCAGTGCAGAAACTTTTTAATAAGATGAGATCCCAGTTGTTGATTCTTTGTGCTTAGTTCCAGAGGGCACTGTCTTTAAAGCCCAAATTTGTAGCCCACTGCTATCAAGTGTATGTGCTTTGTATATTAATCCTATAATCTGCAATTATTTGATTCTCTACCTTTATTTCTCTGTTTCATACTTTTAAATTTACTTTTATTTTATTGTGGTACTTGGACTCATATAAATTAATGGCAGAGCCCTTATGCCTGCATCTTGCTTGGTCATTGCATGACCATGTCTCAGGCTGCCTGTGAAGGCTAAGACTTTGAGCCAAGCTGTTCTACATTGCTGAGGCAGGTCATGAAGGAGATATCAATTAGAGGCTCACTGATGCCACATTTATCTTTCTTGGGCAGCACACTTTTTCTTGCAAGGGGACTTAGTCTTATGTATTGCTGTGTTTTATCAGAGCTCAGAAACATGGAAGTCATGGCCCTGGTTGTACTCTATGGGGAGAGAAGGTTTGTTGCCAGTAATATCTGCTGCTTCTCCAAGTGCTTGTTCCAAGCCCTCTCTATTTTTCTCAATCACAGGTTTTTCTTTTTTTCCCCTAGTGGGTGTTTATTTGGCTTGTTTTAAAGTTATTGGAGTAGCTTGACTTATAGCTTTGATGGAAAGAATGTCTGCAAGACCCCCAGCATGTAGCTGTTCACACATAAGCCCCAGCAAGGCTCAGCCCTGACAGAAAAGAGTGCTCACTGTGGCCTCAGAAGGAGAGTCTAATTAAGTTGCACTCATGGCTTTATATTTAATTGAAACCTCTTGATATGCCACTGTTACTGTTTCATCTTCCTGCAATGCTTTGTGGTTTGCAGATTGTGTACACTTTCTTTCTTTTTTTCTTTTTTTTGTATTAAATTATTTTATTGGTACATTGTAGGTATACAACACAATTATATTTCTCATTGGGAATTGTACCTTTATATAATGCTTCTTGGTTCTTATTTTTTCCCCATTCATAGCCCTCCCTTCACGCCCTCCACCCTTCCCTATTTACAAAGACTTTATTTCCATTTTTTCCATTTCTCATCATTTATTCCTTTCCCTTCTTTCCTTTCCCCTGTGCCTCCCACTATCCCTACCCCTTTGGACCTTTTCTTCCTATTTTACATTATCGATTATTCATTCTAATCATTGGTACATTTTAGGGATACAATATAATGACATTCATCATTGGAAATTTGCACCTTTACATAGTCTCTCTTGGTTCTTATTTTTCACCCTTGCCCAGCCCTCCCTTCAACCCCTCCAGCCCTCCCTATTGACAAAGATTTTGTTCCTATTTTTCCACTTTCTCATATTAATCCCATTCCCTTCTATCCTTTCCCTTAGCCCTCCCACTTCCTTCCCCTTTGCCCCTTTTCTTCCTATTTCACATGACCTGTTATACATTTAGTCCTTATTTACACTTTCAGTTTCTCACACCAGAGAAACTATTTGGTATTTACACATGCGTGTCCTATTTATTTCACTTAAGAGTATTGCCTCAATGTGCATCCACTTAGCTATAAATGTCTGTAATTTCTCATGTTTTATGGCTGAGTAGTACTCCATTTTATAAAAAAACACATTTTCTTTATCCCGTCTCCAGTTGATGGGCATTTGGGCTGTTTCCAAGTTTTAGCTATTACGAACTGCACTGCTATGAACATGGGTGCACATATATCACTATGGTATGATTCTTTTAATTCTTTGGGGAAGATCCCCAGCAGTGGAATAGTGGGGTCAAATGGGATTTCCAGTCCTAGTTCTTTGAGGTATCTCCATACTGATTTCCACAGTGCTTGCACCAGTCTACACTCCCACCAGCAGTGGAGCAGGGTTCCTCTTTCCCCACAGCCCTGCCAGCATTTGTTATTGGTGGATTTCATGATAGCAGCCATTCTTTCTGGAGTGAAGTGGAATCTCAGTGTTGTTTTCATTTGCTTCTCTCGAATGACCAGTGACATTGAGCATTTTTTCATGTATTTATTTGCTATTTCTACTTCTTTGTGTGAGAAATATCTGTTCATTTCAGATGCCCATTTTTGGATTGGGTCTTTCAATTTGGGAAATCTGATCTTTTTAAGTTCTTTATAGATTTGAGATAGTAGACCTTTGTCTGAGGAAGAGCAGGTGAAGATTTGTTCCCACATTGTGGGTTGTCTCTTCACACTGCTGGTGGTGTCTCTTGCTGTGCAGAAGCTTTTTAATAAGAAGAGATCCCATTTGTTGATTGTTTGTGCTAGTTCACAGGCAACTGAGGTTTTGTTCATAAAATCTTTTCCCACACCAATGTCTTCAAGGGTTCTACCTAACCTCTGTTCCAACTGGTTCAGAGTTTCTATTTTAATATTTAGATCTTTAATCCATTTTTATTTTAGTTGAGTGCATGGTGAGAGATATAGGTCTAGTTTTAATCTTTGGCAAGTGGAAGCCCAGTTTTTCCAGCACCATTTATTAAAGAGGCTATCTTTCCTCCTGTGAGGGTGTTTGGCTCCTTTATTGAAGATGAGATGGCTGAGTGTGTCTGGCATTGTTTCTGCATCTTCTAATCTGTTCCACTGGTCCTCAAGTCTGTTTCTTTGCCAGTACCATGCTGTTTTTTATCACAGTAGCTTTGTAGTAGAGTTGCAGGTTGGGGACTGTGATAGCCCCTGCCATGTCTCTGTTACCTAGAATTGCTTTTGCTATTCTGGGTCTCTTCTTATTCCAAATCAATTTTTGGATTGTTTTCTCAAGGTCTATGAAGTATGCTGCTGGGATCTCAATTGGAATTGCATTAAATCTATATAGCAGTTTTGGAAGTATGGCCATTTTCACTCTATTAATCCTTCCTACCCAGGAGCAGGGGATGTCTTTCCATTTTCTGAAATCATCTTCAATCTCTCTTTTCAGAGTGCCATAGTTTTCAGAGAAGAGGTCTTTGATTTCTTTCATTAGGATGATTCCTAGGTATTTCAGTTTTTTGGATGCCATTGTGAAAGGAATTATTTGCCCTATTTCTCTCTCAGTGAGTCTGTCATTGGTGTAGAGGAAAGCTATTGATTTTTGTGTGTTGACCTTCTAACCAGCTACTTGACTGAATTTGGTTATTAAGTCTAGAAGACTTTTGGTGGAGTTCTTGGGGTCTTCTATATAGAGTATCATGTCATCTGCAAATAATGACAATTTGACTTCTTCATTACCTATTATTTCTTTCTCTTGTCTAATTGCCGTGGCTAATGTTTCCAGAACTATATTGAACAAGAGTGGTGATAGTGGACATCCTTGTCTTGTTCCTGATTTTAGTGTGAAGGATTTCAGGTTTTGACCATTTAGTATGATATTGGCTGTTGGTTTTTCATAGATGGCTTCTATCAGTTTGAGGTAGAGACCATCTATTCCAATTTTTTATAGGGTTTTTATCATAAATGCATGTTGGATTTTTTCAAATGCTTTTTCTGTGTCTATGGAGATAATCATATGGTTTTTGTCCTTGGCTCTATTGATATAGTGTATTAAATTGATTGATTTTCATATATTGAACCATCCCTGAATCCCTGGGATGAATCCCACTTGATCAGGGTGTATGATGTTCTTGATGATCTTCTGCATTCTGTTTGCCAGTATCTTATTAAGGATTTTTGCATCTATGTTCATTAGTGAGATTGGCCTATAGTTCTCTTTTTCAGTTGGGTCTTTCTCTGTTTTGGGTATCAAGGTGATGCTTGCTTCCAGGAATGAATTTGGGAGTATTGCTTCCCTTTCAATTTCATTGAAGAGTTTGAACTTTAGTGGCAATAGTTCCTCTCTAAATGTCTTGTAGAATTCAGCAGTGAAGCCATCAGGGCCCGGGCTTTTGTTAGTTGATAAGGTTTTAATTACATTTTCAATTTCATTGGTTGATATTGGGTTGTTCAGAATTTTTAGGTCTTCTTCATTCAACTTTGGTAATTCATATGTATCTAGGAATCTGTCCATTTCTTCTGTGTTCTCCATCTTATTGGCGTATAGGTTCTGGAAGTAGGTATTGATGATCCTCTGTATTTCTGCTGGGTCTCTTGTCATTTCACCCTTTTCATTCCTAATTGCATGGATTTGGGCCTTTTCTTTTCTTTTTCTGACAAGGTTGGCTAAAGGTTTGTCAATTTTGTTGATTCTTTCAAAGAACCAACTCTTGGCTTCATTGATTTTTTGTATCGTTCTCTTAGCCTCCATTGCATTGATTTCTCCTCTGATCTTTATAATTTCCTCCCTTGTATGAGCTCTGGGGTTGTCCTGGTCTTCCTTTTCTAGAAGCTTGAGGTTCAGCATCAGGTTGTGTAATTGGGCTCATTCTGTTTTCCTAATATGCGTATTCACTGCTATGAATTTCCCTCATAAGACTGCTTTCATTGTGTCCCATAGATTCCGATATGTTGTATTGTCATTGTCACTTAATTGAAGGAACTGTCTGATTTCTTCTTTAATTTCCTCTGTGACCCATTGGTTATTCAGAAGTGTGTTGTTCAATTTCCACGTGCTTATGAAATTTTTTGAGTTTCTTTTGCTATGGACCTCCAATTTCATCGCACTATGGTCTGATAATATGGAAGGGATAACTTCAATTCCTTTGCACTTACTTAAACATGTTCTATGTGTGAGTATGTGGTCTATTTTGGAGAATGACCCATGTGCAGCTGAGAAGAATGTGTATTCTGATTTTGTGGGGTGGAAGACTCTGTAAACATCTGTTAAGTTCATTTGTTCAAGAGTTCGATGGAGTTCTAGTATTTCATTACTTATATTTAGTCTAGTTGATCTATCTATTTGTGACAGTGGGGTGTTGAGGTCCCCCACTACAATTGCATTAGGGCATATATGGCTTTTCATGTCTGTTAGTATTTGTTTTATATAGTTGGGTGCACTAGTGTTTGGTGCATAGATATTTATGATTGTCATCTCTTCCTCTTGGATTCTTCCCTTTACAAGGATGTAGTGTCCTTCTTCATCTCTCTTAATCAGTGTTGGTTTGAAATCTACTTGATCTGCCAAGAGGATAGCTACTCCTGCTTTTTTTCGGGTTCCTGTTGCATGCAGTATTGTTTTCTACCCTTTAACTTTCAGTCTATGAGTTTCCTTTTGAATGAAGTGTGTTTCTTGTATGCAACATATTGTTGGATTTTGCTTCTTGACCCATTCTGCCAGTCTATTTCTTTTGATTGGTGAATTGAGACCATTAATGTTGATGGTTATAACTGAAACATATTGACTTGTCATTGCCATGACTTTTTCTTTTTGTTGGGTTCTCCCCCTTTACATTTAATTTCTTGTCATGCCAGATGGGTTCATTCTGGTTTGCTTCCTGGGGTTGTGATCCTCAACGTCTGTTCCTAGGATATTGTGTAAAATTCTTTGGAGTGCTGGTTTAGTATTCACGAAGTTCCTAAGGTGCTCTTTGTCATGAAAGTATCTTATTTCTCTATCCATTTTGAAAGATAGTTTTGCAGGGTACATCAATCTGGGTTGGAGGCTGTTTTCTTTTAGGGCTTGGAATATGTCCTCCAAGCTCTTCTTGCCTTGATGGTTTGTGTTGAGAAGTCTGCTGTGATTGTGATGGGCTTTCCTTTGTATGTGATTTGTTTCTTTTCTCTGACTGCTTTGAGAACTTTGTTCTTCTGTTGTGTTTCTGGAATCTTAACAATTATATGCCTATGTGTAGATTTTTTTTGATCCAGGCTATTTGGAGTCCTATATGCCTCACTTATCTGTATGTCAAGCTCTTTTCCCCTGCTTGGGAAGTTTTCTGCCATTATTTCTGTGAAGAGATTTTTTATGTCATCTGCACTCTCTCCTGTTTCTTCATTGAGCCCAGTCAGTCTTATGTTATTCTTTTTTGCATCATCTAGCAGCTGCTGGATTGATTTCTCATGTTCCCTTATAATTTTGAAGCAGTTTTTCTTTTCCTGGTCACTAATTGCAATCTTATCTTCTATATCTGAAATTCTGTCCTCACATTGGCTCATTCTGCTGTGTAGACTTTCAATGGAGTTTTTCATGTCCTGGAAATCTATTTGCATCTGTTTTATGGATTCCATTTGTTTCTTATGTTGGGATTCCATCTTGTTCCTCAGCTCCTCTCTAGATTTATTAATCATGTCTTGCACTAGGGGCACAATTTCTCCTGTTATCTGAGAAAGTAGTTCTGATTTCATTTTTTCCCGATCCCCCTTTGTTGCCAGTTCAGTGGGTCTAGGTGGTTGAGTATCAGAGGGTTCCATCTCATTTCCCTTTGGGGTTGCTGTGGGTGATCTGGAAGTCTGGTTTTGAGACTTATTTATGTGTTTTCTCATTTCGACTGGGGCGAGGAGCTGTTAGTGCCTGGACGGATTACCTCCTCTGAGCTGGGAGAGGTGGGACAGGGGCCAGGAGCAGCGGTAGGGATGGGGACCCAAAAGCCCTTTCCTGTGGGCTGGGAGCAGCCAGAGGGATGGTGGCCAGTAAACCCCTTCCTCTGGGCCAGGAGCGCAGGACAGAAGGTGGCCCAAAAGCCCTTTCCTCTGGACTGGGAGCAGCGGGAGGGATGGTGACCGGGAAGACCCTTCCTCTGGAACAGGTGCAGTGGGACGATGGCTCAGAAGCCCCTACCTCTGTGCCGGGAACAGTGGGACTCAGTACCTTGGTCTGGTGGTCTGGTGTCCTCTGCGCCTTGGTAATGTGGAATCAGGTGGCTGCCTGTCTGCAGTGGGGTGATTCGGTGTCTTCCGCATGACTTAGGACCTCAGTAGGGCGTGCACAGACCTGCTTGTGTGCAGCGGGCTGATTCGGCCTGTGTTCTGAGAGACTGGGGACCTCAGCAGGGTGTGGGCAGACCTGCCTGTCTGCAGCGGGCTGATTCTGCGTGTGTTCCGTGTGACTGAGGACCTCGGCAGGGTGTGGTTAGACCTGCCTGTCTGCAGCGGGGTGATTCGGTGTCTTCCGGGTGACTCAGGACCTCGGTAGGGCGTGCTGGATTGTGTACACTTTCAACTACCAGACTTTTAATAGGCAAATAGACTTACATTTTCATTAATGCACCATCAACTGCTATTTCCATTTGTCCATGTCCAGAAGATGATATCTCTGCTATTTTCACTGGGCACTTTTGTCCTTGAAGCAAATTAATCAAATTCAGCTAGTGTTATCACTTATAAAATCCCATAAGCCAAACAAAATTATTTTTCTTTTTTTTACATTACTTATTTCATCAGTCATCTCAATTAAACTCTCCTTAGGACTATCTGTTTAGCGAAAGGAGCAGAAATTTAGAAATGGAGTAGCAGAACTCCAAATAGGTTTTTATGAAAAAATTATATAATTAAAGTGATATGCATTGAATTTCCAAAGAAATGTAAAAACCTATCTGTAAAAAGATACTATTAGCGACTAATTTAAAACAGTAATCTGTGATCAAGATATTTTAAATACCCCTGGGTAATGGCAACTGTTTATTTTAGCAATGCTTACTTAGAATTATTGCTACCAAATTTGCTTTGAAAACTCCATGTATGGTATACTCTTTACCAGAATTCCATTAGGATATAAATGGTGTAGAAAACTAACTAAAGACCCTAAAACCAAATAAAATTAACTAAAGATGTTGAGTATTATAGATAATAGGAGGTCACATTCTAGAGAATAGAAGAAAATTCTACCAGCGTCAGTGACACAGAGGCTTGAATGAAATGAAAAGAATGTGATATCTACACATTTCCTTATAACACCACAAAGAATGATAGGCTGGAAAATAGAGCAGGAGGAGATTTTGACTTACCCCCACTACTGGCCTTAGCTCTGAGAGACAGAAGATTCACTAGTCAGAAAAAGATCAGTTGCCTCCCCATATCATATATATGATTTTTTTTCTAAAGGCATCAAATCTACTTTCTGCTCTCTCAGACTCCTATACCCCACAGGCATCTTTTTCTACTCTGGAGCCTGACAGTTGCTTGGATTAAAGGAGAGGATAGTGATGGATTGTTTCCCATGATATGCATTTGCTTTAAGTATGAGGTTATATGTCAGGGAAGAAATCCAAAGAACATGAAGGATGTAGGGAAGCCTTCTGTGGCAGTATACCTGATCAAAATAAAGACTGCATCCAGCTTCCTATTATAGTCAAAGACCTAGAGCTACCCTAAAGGGCTACCCTAAAGGATACAACCATGTGTCTGAGATGAAGATTTGATCAGGATGCAAATGAAGGGACAAAAAGTGAAAATAGAGATTCTAGCAAGAAGACTGTGTGGACTAGAGTGCCAAGGTGCACGCAAGTCCCAGCCAGGGCCCTGCCCAGACACCAGCAGCTTGGGCACACAGGCCCCAGCCAAAGGCCTGCCTGAAAAAGAGCTATACATGTGGGCAAGCAACAGCCAGAGGCCCACCCAGATACCATTGGTGAGTGCATGCAGAAATCAGCCAGAAGCCCGTTCAGACATCAGTGACTTGGGTGCACAGCATCCAGCCAAAGGCCCTCCCAGACAATAGCTACACAGGAGGGCAGACCCCAGACAGAGGCATGCCCAGATACCATCCCAAGTGTGTACCAGCCCCAGCCAGAAACCCACCCTGACCACAGGGCAGCACAGGGATCCAGAAGGCCACCATTCTGAACCTGGGAATTGGCGCAATGGTGAGTGGCAGAGAAAAGGCCTCTCTGTGACTTGCTAAAAATTGAAGACCACTGGATGATCAAAAAGTCACCTCAAAAAAAGGAAAGGCAGGCTGCATTTGTTGAAATGAGAAGACACATAAACAAGTCTCAAAACCAGATTTCCACCAAAGGCAACTCCAAAGGGCAATGATATGGAACAATGTGATACACAACCACCTGGACTTCATGAACTGGCAACAAAAGAGGATCTGGAAAAAATGAAATCAGAAATAATTTCCTGGATAACAACAGAGATTGTGTCCATAGCTCAAGATATGATTAATAACTCTAGAGTAGACACAGATAAAAAAATAGAGGAGCTCAGGAACATGATGTAATCCTATCATAGGAAACAAATGGAATCCAGAAAACAGATGCAACAGATATCCAGAAGATTAAAAATTCCACTGATAGAGAATCTATGGGACACAATGAAAGCAGTCTTACCAGGGAAATTCATAGCAGTGAATATGCATATTAGGAAAACAGAACGAGCCCTACTAGACAACCTGATGCTGCACCTCAAGCTTCTAGAAGAAGAAGAGCAGGACAACCCCAGAGCTCATACAAGGGAGGAAATTATAAAGATCAGAGGAGAAATCAATGCAATGGAGACTAAGAGAACAATACAAAAAAATCAATGAAGCCAAGAGTTGGTTCTTTGAAAGAATCAACAAAATTGACAAACCCTTAGCCAACCTTGTCAGAAAAAGAAAAGAAAAGGCCCAAATCAATGCAATTAAGAATGAAAAGGGTGAAATGACAAGAGACCCAGCAGAAATCCAGAGGATCAGCAATACCTATTTCCAGAACCTATAAGCCAATAAGATGGAAAACACAGAAGAAATGGACAAATTCCTAGAAATATATGAATTACCAAAGTTGAACTAAGAAGACCTAAAAATTTTAAACAACACAATATCAATCAAGGAAATTGAAAACATAATTAAAAACTTACCAACTAAGAACAGCCCGGGCCCTGATGGCTTCACTGCTGAATTCTACAAGACATTTAGAGAGGAACTGCTGCCACTACTGTTTAAACTCTTCAATGAAATTGAAAGGGAAGCAATACTCCCAAATTCATTCCTGGAAGCAAGCATCACCTTGATCCCCAAAGCAGAGAAAGACCCAACCGAAAAGGAGAACCATAGGCCAATCTCACTAATGAACATAGATGCAAAAATCCTTAATAAGATACTGGCAAATAGAATGCAGAAGATCATCAAGAAGATCATACACCCTGATCAAGTGGGATTCATCCCAGGGATGCAGGGATGGTTCAACATATGCAAATCAATGAATGTAATACATTCTATCAATAGAGCCATGGACAAAAACCATATGATTATCTCCATAGACACAGAAAAAGCATTTGACAAAATCCAACATGCATTTATGATGAAAACCCTACAAAAAATTGGAATAGATGGTCTCTACCTCAAACTGATAGAAACCATCTATGAAAAACCAACAGCCAATGTCATACTAAATGGTCAAAAACTGAAATCCTTCACACTAAAATCAGGAACAAGACAAGGATGTCCACTATCACCACTCTTGTTCATTATAGTTCTGGAAGCATTAGCCACGGCAATTAGACAAAAGAAAGAAATAAAAAAAATTTGTCATTATTTGCAGATGACATGATACTCTATATAGAAGACCCCAAGAACTACACCAAAAATCATCTAGGCTTAATAACCAAATTCAGTCAAGTAGCTGGTTACAAGGTCAACACACAAAAATCAATAGCTTTCCTCTACACCAATGACAGACTCACTGAGAGAGAAATAGGGCAAATAATTCCTTTCACAATAGCATCCAAAAAACTGAAAACTGATTTCATTAGGAATGAACCTAATGAGACAAATCAAAGACCTCTTCTCTGAAAACTATGGCACTCTGAAAAGAGAGATTGAAGTTGCTATCAGAAAATGGACAGACATCCCCTGCTCCTGGGTAGGAAGGATTAATGTAGTGAAAATGGCCATACTTCCAAAACTGCTATATAGATTTAATGCAATTCCAATTGAGATCCCAGCAGCATACTTCATAGACCTTGAGAAAACAATCTAAAAATTGATTTGGAATAAGAAGAGACCCAGAATAGCAAAAGCAATTGTAGGTAATAGAGACATGGCAGGGGGTATCACAATCCCCAACCTGCAACTCTACTACAAAGCTACTGTGATAAAAACAGCATGGTACTGGCAAAGAAACAGACTTGAGGACCAGTGGAACAGATTAGAAGATGCAGCACAACGCCAGACACACTCAGCCATCTCATCTTTGATAAAGGAGACAGACACCCTCACTGGAGGAAAGATAGCCTCTTTAATAAATGGTGCTGGAAAAATTGGGTTTCAACTTGGCAAAGATTAAAACTAGACCTATATCTCTCACCATGCACTAAACTAAAATAAAAGTGGATTAAAGATCTAAATATTCAAATAGAAACTCTGAACTAGTTGGAACAGAGGTTAGGTAGAACCCTTGAAGACATCGGTGTAGGAAAAGATTTTATGAACAAAACCTCAGTTGTCTGTGAACTAGCAGAAACAATCAACAAGTGGGATCTCTTCTTTATTAAAAGGCTTCTGCACAGCAAGAGAAACCACCAGCAGTGTGAAGAGACAACCCACAATGTGGGAACAAATCTTCACCTGCTCTTCCTCAGACAAAGGTCTACTATCTCAAATCTATAAAGAACTTAAAAAGATCAGACCTCCCAAATTGAAAGACCCAATCCAAAAATGGGTATCTGAAATGAACAGACATTTCTCACACAAAGAAGTAGAAATAGCAATTAAACATATGAAAAAGTGTTCAACATCACTGGTCATTCAGAGATGCAAATGAAAACAATGCTGAGAGTTCACTTCACTGTAGAAAGAATGGCAGCTATCATGAAATCAACCAATAACAAATGCTGGTGGGGCTGTGGGGAAAGAGGAACCCTGCTCCACTGATGGTAGGAGTGTAGACTGGTGCAAGCACTGTGGAAATCAGTATGGAGATACCTCAAAGAACTAGGACTGGAAGTCCCATTTGACCCTGCTATTCCACTGCCTGGGTTCTTCCCCAAAGAATTAAAAGAATCATACCACAGTGATATATGTGTGCCCATGTTCATAGCAGCACAGTTTGTGATAGCTAAAACTTGGAAACAGCCCAAATGCCCATCAACTGGAGACTGGATAAAGAAAATGTAGGTTTTTAAAAATAAAAGGGAGTACTACTCAGCCATAAAAAATGAGAAATTAGAGACATTTATAGCTAAGTGGATGCACATTGAGGCAATACTCTTAAGTGAAATAAATAGGACACAGATGTGTAAATACCGAATAGTTTCTCTGGTGTGAGAAACTGAAAGTGTAAATAAGGACTAAATGTATAATAGGTCATGTGAAATAGGAAGAAAAGGGGCAAAGGAGAAGGAAGTGGGAGGGCTAGGGGAAAGGATAGAAGGGAATGAGATTAATATGAGAAAATGGAAAAATAGGAACAAAATCTTTGTAAATAGGGATGAATGGAGGGGTTGAGGGCAAGGCTGGGCAAGGGTGAAAAATAAGAACCAAGAGAGACTATGTAAAGGTGCAAAATTCCAATGATGAATGTCATTATATTGTATATTTAAAATGTACCAATGATTAGAATGAATAATCGATAATGCAAAATAGGAAGAAAAGGTCCAAAGGGGTAGGGGTAGTGGGAGGGGCAGGGGAAAGGAAAGAAGGGAAAGGAAAAATGATGAGAAATGGAAAAAATGGAAATAAAGTCTTTGTAAATAGGGAAGGGTGGAGGGCGTGAAGGGAGGGCTAGGAATGGGGAAAAAAATAAGAACCAAGATGCATTATGTAAAGGTACAATTCCCAATGAGAGATGTAATTGTGTTGTATACCTAAAATGTACCAATAAAAGAATTTAACAAAAAAAAATTCTACTTATAGTTTACAGAGCAGATTGAGCCAATTCAAGGATAGAATATCAGATATAGAAGACAGGATCGCAATTAGTGACCAGGAAGAGAAAAATTTCTTAAAAATAGTAAGGGGCTAGGAGGAATTAATTCACCAGGTGCTAGGTGATGCAAAGAAGAATAACATAAGACTGATTGGAGTCAATGAAGAAACAGGAGAGAGTTCAAACAACATTAAAAAACTGTTTACAGAAGTAATGGCACAAAAACTTCCCAAGCAGGGGAAAAGAACTTGACTTACAGATAAGTGAGACATATGCGACTCCAACTAGCCATAATAAAAAAAATCTACACCTAGGCACATAATAGTTAAGATTCCAGAAGCCCAATAGAAGAACAAAATTTTAGATATTGAACTCGAGTTGGAAGAGGCGAGTCCGGTTTCAAAATGGAGGGCCATGATCCAAAGGAACCAGAGCAGTTGAGGAAGCTGTTTATTGGTGGTCTAAGCTTCAAAACTACAGATGATAGCTTAAGAGAACATTTTGAGAAATGGGGCACACTCACAGATTGTGTGGTAATGAGAGATCCCCAAACAAAACGCTCCAGGAGCTTTGGTTTTGTGACTTACTCTTGTGTTGAAGAGGTGGATGCAGCAATGTGTGCTCAACCACACAAAGTTGATGGGCGTGTAGTGGAACCAAAGAGAGCTGTTTCTAGAGAGGATTCAGTAAAGCCTGGTGCCCATCTAACAGTGAAGAAAATCTTTGTTGGCAGTATTAAAGAAGATAGAGAAGAATATAATTTGAGAGACTACTTTGAAAAGTATGGCAAGATTGAAACCATAGAAGTTATGGAAGACAGGCAGAGTGGGAAAAAGAGAGGATTTGCTTTTCTAACTTTTGATGATCATGACACAGTTGATAAAATTGTTGTTCAGAAATACTACACTATTAATGGGCATAATTGTGAAGTGAAAAAGGCACTTTCTAAACAAGAGATGCAGTCTGCTGGATCACAAAGAGGTTGTGGAGGTGGAGCTGGTGGAGGGAATTTTGGCCGTGGTGGAAACTTTGGTGGAAGAGGAGGCTATGGTGGTGGAGGTGGTGGGAGCAGAGGTGGTGGGAGCAGAGGTAGTTACAGAGGAGGTGATGGTGGATATAATGGATTTGGAGGGGATGGGGAAACTATGGCAGTAGTCCTGGTCACAGTAGTAGAGGAGGCTATGGTGGTGGTGGACCAGGATATGGAAACCAGGGTGGTGGATATGGTGGAGGAGGAGGATATGATGGTTACAATGAAGGAGGAAATTTTGGTGGTGGTAACTATGGTGGTGGTGGAAACTATAATGACTTTGGAAATTATAGTGGTCAACAGCAATCAAATTATGGATCCATGAAAGGGGGCAGTTTTGGTGGAAGAAGCTCTGGTAGTCCCTATATGGTGGTTATGGATCTGGTGGTGGAAGTTGTGGATATGGTAGCAGAAGGTTTTGAAAAACAACAGAAAAGGGAAGCTAATTAAAGACAATGGCAGTAATTAATGAAAGTAACCCTGAGGAGTTGATTCTACCAGACTTTGCTGACTGACCTTGGCTGGAGCTCCCTCTCTTCATTATTTTTCTGATAATGTACCCCATGGCCATGATGGGGAACATCGCCATCATCCTGGTGTCCAAGTTAGACCCCCGTTTTCACAGCCCCATGTACTTCCTCACCAACCTCTCCTTTCTGGACATGTGTTACACCACAAGCATTGTCCTTCAGATGCCCTTTAACTTGGGGAGCTGCAAGAAGACCATCAGCTATCTGGGGTGTGCAGTTCAGTTTTATGTCTTTCATACAATGGGGGGGCAGAGTGTCTTCTCTTGGGCATTATGTCCTTTGACTGCTGTATGGCAATCTGCAGGCCTCTGCACTACAGCTTCATCATGAATCAACTCCTCTGCCTCCTACCAGCATCCACTGTGTGGCTGACTGGGATTACCTATGCTATTTCACAGGCCACTGCTACACTACAGTTGCCATTGTGTGGTGTCAATAAACTGGATCACTTGGTGTGTGAGATTCCGGTTCTGATCAAGATCTCCTGTGGTGAAAAGGAGGCTAATGAACTTGCACTGTTTGTTGTATGCATCTTTATGTTAGCTGTGCCTCTGTTTAATTCTTGCTTCCTATGGTAGTATTGGGCTTGTTATATTTAAGGTGAAATCTTCTGAAGGAAAGAGAAAGGCCTTTGGGACATGTTCCTCTCACCTCCTTGTGGTTTTCCTATTTTATGGTCTGGGCATCACCATGTACCTTCACCCCCCCCATCTCCAGGAACCAGCCCATGTTCATGGGTCTCTTCTATGGAGTGTGACTCCCACCCTCAATCCCTTCATCTACACCCTGAGGAATAAGGATGTGAAGGGGGGAGTAGACAGGCTAGTTAAAGGCATTTTTAGATCCAAGTGACAGTTTGTAGACATCACAGGAAATTATTTAATATCTAGAGTAGATAAATTAAAATTTATCTTATAGCCCATTAATGTCTTAAATCTCATGTCATTTGTTCTTATACAATATATCATGTCTCTGGTGTTTATTATCATTTTAGGAAGGACTATACTCATCTAATATGTACCATTATGAGTACTATATTTCCAAAAACCTATTGAAGTGATTCTATTTGGGTAGCTACCTGCTCATACAGTAGCTTTGCTAAGCATGAAATATATTAATAACATGAAATATATTAATAACATGAATTATAATCGAGCTATAATAGAACCATTGTAGTATCTTGGCAGCTGTTTATCAGTGGGTTTCCTATCAATGTCACTGCAGACATACACTTTTACTCTCCAGAGTTCTGAGTCTCGTGGGCAGCCTGGTCCCAGTGTACATACTATGTGAAGCACTCTATGCTCTCAAAGGATCATAAAGCATAAGTTCATTAATTTCAATGCATCTTCTTAAAGTGTACAGTTAATTTAGTTTAATAAATATGTGTGTAGTGATTTTGATTGGTTAATTAAAAAATTCATCACTAAATACAGAAATGAGTAGAATAAATATAGTTTCTTGGATGTGAGACACTGAAAGTGCAAAGACGAGCCTCTTAACAAAAGATGAACCTTCTGAGCTAGTGAAATAACAACAATGAAGTTATACTACTAATAAAATACTACCTGGAAACATCTTTGTGCATAAATTGAAGCAGCAAGTTCTGCCTTTTAAAACTGCAAGAATTAGTGTGAGATAGTAATGATTTATACTGAGTTGTTAAGCAACTTTCATAATTCAACAAACATTATATGTATCATTTTACTGATGTATATTTTGAATGTAAGGGTGCTCAAAACCTATATCACTGAACATTTAAGGTGCTAAAACTCAGTTCTAGAACATGCATTGAAAATGATATTTTAGGGGCTGGGGATTTAGCTCACTGGTGCCACTGCCTGCCTTGCAAGTACAAGGTCCTGATTTTGATCCAAGAAGCAATAAAAAAAGAAAATTATATTTTATAAAATTAATTGCAATTTATGAGAACCAACTAATGGACCGTACAGTTAATATTCTGTTGGATTAGCATGTTGAAAAGTCAACGTAATGTGTAGTGAATAAGACATTGTAACTAAGAGTAGAGGTCATTCAGAATTTCCTGACATGCCCTCTAGTATGGTCAGGATTTATGAAAATAATTGGAAGGAAATTCTCATTTTAGTGTATGCAGTTATCTGGTGCTGCTCCAGTTCTTGAGAATAATGTCTTTATTCTAGTATTTTGAAAAAATTGTAAATATTAAAAATTTGAAGATTTCTGACTGACAGGAAACATTTTCAAATATTATAAAAACACACATTAAAAATTAAAATTACATGTTGTTAAAAAAAGAACAGAATTCTACAAGCAATTAGAGAAAAGAAACAAGTTACATACAAAGGAAAGTCAGTAAGAATCACAGCAGACTTCTCATCTTAAACGCTCAAGGCAAGAAGAGTTTGGAATGAAGTATGTCAAGCCTTAAAGAAAACAACCTCCAAACCAAATTGGTGTACCCTGAAAAACTATCTTTCAGAATTGATGGAGAAATAAGATACTTTCATGTCAAAGAGCCCCTTAGGAACTTCATGAATACCAAAACTGCACTCCAAAATGTTTTAAACAATATCCTAGGAAAAGACAATGAGGACCACAACCCCATGAAACCCAGCAACCCAGAATGAATCTATCAGGAAGAACAAGAAATTAAATGCAAACAGGGAGAATCCAACAGAAAAAAAAAAGTTATGACAAGGATAATTCAATACATAACAGTTGTAATTATCAATGTTAGTGGACTCAATTCACCAATCAAAGAAATAGACTGTCAGAATGGGTCAAAAAACAAGATCCAACAATATGCTGCATACAAGAAACACACTTAACTCAAAAAGAAACACATAGACTGAGAGTAAAAGGATAGAAAACAATACTCCATGTGACAGAAACCTGAAAAAAAGCAGGAGAAGCTATCTTCTTTGAAGATCAAATGGATTTCAAACCAACACTGATTAAGAGAGACGAAGAAGGGCACTGCATCCTCATAAAGGGAAAAATCCAAGAAGAAGAGATGACAATCATAAATATATATGCACCAAATACTACTGCACCCAACTATATGAAACAAATACTAATGGACATGAAAAATCAAACAAGCACTAATACAATAGTAGTGGGGACTGTCACAAATAGATACATCCACTAGACAAAAAATGGACAATGAAATACTAGAACTCAATCTAACCCTTGAACAAATGAACTTAACAGATGTTTAGAGAGTGTTCCACACACAAAATAAGAATAAGCATTGTTTTCAGCTGCAGATGGGTCATTCTCCAAAATAGACCACATACTTTCTCATAGAAGATGTTTAAGTAAGTGCAAAGGAATCGAAGCTATCCCCTGTATAATTTTAGACCACAGTGGGATAAAACTGAAGATCAATAGCAGTGGAAACTACAAGAATTTCATAAACACATGGAAATTGAACAACACATTTCTGAATAACCAATGGGTCACAGAGGAAATTAAAGAAGAAATCAGAAAGTTCTACAATTAAATGACAATGTCAATACAACATATTAAAATCTATGGGACATAATGAAAGCAGTCTTACAAGGGAAATTCATAGCAGTGAATACGTATATTAGGAAAACAGAATGAACTCAAGTAAACAACCTGATGCTGAACCTCAAGCTTGCAGAAAAAGAAGAGCAGGACAAACCCAAAGCTCATACAAGGGAGGAAATTATAAAGATCAGAGCAGAAATCAATGCAATGGAGACAAAGAGAAAGATACAAAAAAATCAATGAAGCCAAGAGTTGGTTCTTCAAAAGAATCAACAAAATTGACAAACCCTTAGCCAACCTTAACAAAAAAGGAAAGAAAAGACCTAAATCCATGCAATTAGGAGTGAAAAGAGTGAAATTACAATGCACCCAGCAGAAATCCAGAGGATCATCAATACCTGCTTTGAGAACCTATATGCCAATAAGATGGAAAACACAGAAGAAATGGACAGATTCCTAAATCCTTATGAATTACCAATGTTGAACCAAGAAGACCTAAAAATTCTAAATAACCCAATATCAATCAATGAAATGGCAAACATAATTAAAAACATACCAACTGTGAAAAGCCTGGACCCTGATGTCTTCACTGCTGAATTCTACAAGACATTTAGAGAAGAATTCTTGGCACTACTGTTTAAACTCTTCAATGAAATTGAAAGGGAAGCAATACTCCCAGATTCATTCCTGGAAGCAAATATCACCTTGATCCCTAAAGCAGAGAAAGACCCAACCGAAAAAGACAACTATAGGCCAATCTCACTAATGAACATAGATGCAATAATCCTTAATAAGATACTGGTAAACAGAATGAAGACCATCAAACACATCATATACCCTGACCAAGTGGGATTCATACCAGGAGTGCAGGGATGGTTCACATATGCAAATCAATAAATATAATACACTATATCAATAGAGCCAAGGAAGAAAAACCATATGATCATCTCAACAGATGCAGAAAAGTCATTCAACAAAATCCAAAACACATTCATGATAAAAATCCTACAAAAAATTGGAATAGATGGTCTCTATCTCAACCTGATGAAAGCCATCTATGAAAAAACAACAGCCAATATCATACTAAATTGTCAAAAATAGAAATCATTCACACTAAAATCAGGAACAAGACAAGAATATCCACTGTCACCACTCCTGTTCAATGTAGTTCTGGAAACATTAGCCACAGCAATAGACAAGAGAAAGAAATAAAAAGAATAAAGATAGGAAATGAAGAAGTTAAATTGTCATTATTTGTAGATGAAATGATACTCTATGTAGAAGACCCCAAGAACTCCACCAAAACTCTTCTAGCCTTAATAACCAAATTCAGTAAAGTAGGTGGATACAAGGTCAACACACAAAAATCAATATCTTTCCTGTACATGAACAACAGACTCACTGAGAGAGGAACTGGGAAAACAACTCCCTTCATAATAGCATCCAAAAAAATTAAATCACCCTAACAAAAAAAATCAAAGACCTCTTCTCTGAAAACTATAGCACTCTGAAAAAAGAGATCGAAGATAGTATCAGAAAATGGAAAGATATCCATTGCTCCTGGGTAGAAAGAACCAATATAGTGAAAATGACCATACTTCCAAAACTTCTACATTAAGTCAATGCAATCTCAAAGGAAATTCCAACAGCATACTTCAAAGACCTTAAGGAAACAATCCAAAAATTGACTTGGAACAAGAAGTGACCTAGAATAGCAAAAGCAATTTTAGGCAACAAAGACAAGATAGGAGGTATCATAATTCCAAACTTGAAACTGTATTACAAAGCTACTGTGATAAAAACAGCATGAAAAAAAAAAAACAGCAAAGAAACAGACCCAAGGACCAGTGGAAGTGATTAAAGATGCAGAAATAACTCCAGACACACTCAGCCACCTTTTGGTTTTGACAAAGCAGCCAAACACCCTCACTGGAGCAAAGATAGCCTCTTTAATAAATGGTGTTGAAAAAATTGGGTTTCAACTTGCCAAACATTAAAACTAGACCTATATCTCTCACCAGGCACTTAACTAAAATTGAAATGCATTAAAGAGCTAAATATTAAAATGGAAACACTAAAGCATCTGGAAGAGAGGTTAGGCAGAATACTTGAAGACACGGGCATAAGGACAGATTTCATGAACAAAACCTCAGTTGCATGTGAACTAGCACAAAGAATCAACAACTGGGTTCTCTTCTTATTAAAAAGCTTCTACACAGCAAGAGAAACCACCAACAACATGAAGAGAGAACCCACAATATGGGAAAAAATTTTACCAGGTGTTCCTCAGACAAAGGTCTACTCTCTAGAATATATAAAGATTTTTAAAAATCAGACCTCCTGGCCATCCCATGCTCCTAGGGCAGAGAAGCTCAGCCAGTCCCAGAACCCAGAAGGAAGCTCCCCAACCACCATCCCACACTCCTAGGGCAGAGAAGGTGAGCTGCGTGGGTGCCAGAAGCACCCCCCCCCCCGTGGAAATGAGAAGACAAATCAACAAGCCTCAAAAACAGACTTCTGGATCACCTACAGCAAGCCCAAAGGGAAACGAGATGGAAAAATCTGATACTCAACCACCTGGACTCTGTGAACTGGCAACAAAAGAGGACCTAGGAAAAATGAAATCAGAAATAATTACTCAGATAACAGCAAAAATTGTGCTTATAGTGCAAGACATGATTAATAAATCTAGAGAGGACACAGATAAAAAAATAGAGGATCTGAGGAACACGATGGAATCCCAACATAGGAAACAAGTGGAATCCATAAAACAGATGCAAACAGATTTCCAAGAGATTAAAAACTCCATCAAAAGTCTGTGCAGCAGAATGAACCAATGTGAGGATAGAATTTCAGATATAGAAGATACGATTGCAATTAGTGACCAGGAAAAGAAAAATTGCTTTAAAATTGTAAGGGAGCATGAGAAATCAATCTAGCAGCTGCTAGACGATTCAAAGAAGAATAACATAAGACTGATTGGAGTCAAGGAAGAAACAGGAGAGAGTGCAGATGACGTAAAAAAACTGTTCACAGAAGTGATGGCAGAAAACTTCCCAAGGAGGGGAAAAGAACTTGACATACAGATAAGTGAGGCATATAGGACTCCAAATAGCCTTGATCAAAAAAAATCTACACATAGGCATATAATAGTTAGGATTCCAGAAATCTAACAGAAGAACAAAATTCTACAAACAGTTAGAGAGAAGAAACAAATCACATACAAAGGAAAGCCCATCAGAATCACAGCAGACTTCTCAGTGCAAATCCTCAAGGCAAGAAGAGCTTGGAGTGATGTATTGCAAGCCCTAAAGGAAAACAGCCTCTGACCCAGATTGATGTATCTTGCAAAACTATCTTTCAAAATTGATGGAGAAATAAGATACTTTGATGATAAAGAGCACCTTAGGAACTTCATGAATACCAAACCAGCACTCCAAAAACTTTTAGACAATACCCTAGGAAAAGACAATGAGGATCACAACTCCAGGAGACCCAGCAGAATGAATCCATTTGGTGTGACAAATTAAACGCAAAGGGAGAGAATCCAACAAAAAGAAAAAGTCATGACAAGGCTTTTGAAACTTTTAACTTCATCTCCCTAATGAGTGTATAATTCAATCTTGTTATTGTACTGATTAGTATTTTTCTGATTCTAGAGTTGCACACCTTTCCTTGTGCTATACTGGCTATTTATCATCTTATGTCAACTTTTTAATTGGGCTGTCTATTAATGAGCTGTAAGAGTTCTTTATATATTCTGGTCATAGGTTATATGCATTGTAAATATGGTCTGTTGAAGGACTACTTTTCATTTTAGTGATGTCATTTAAAGTTCTAAATTTTGATGGAATCTCATTTATCATTTTTTTTCTTTTATACATCATGTTTTTTGTATCCTAGGTAGTTCTTGCCTACCCTAAATTCATAAACATTTTCCCTTTTAATTTCTTCTTAAAGTTTTATACTTTTAGGCTTTCATATTTAGGTTCATAGATCCCTTCAAGTTATTTTCATGTATGGAAATAAAGGGTTGAGGTTAATTTTTTATATACGGATACCAGGTGTTCTAGTGCCATTTGCTGAAAACACTGTCTCTTCCTCGGCTCTTGAATTGAATTTATATTCTATAAAATGCTAATGTTAAATAATCTTTCAAAACTCAGTGGACCATCTATGTGCAGTTCCATTTCTAGATTCTCTGGGGTTTTTTGTGTTTTTTTTTTGGTACCAGGGATTGAACTCAGGTACTTGCACTTGTGAGACAGGTGGCAGAACCACTGAGCTAAATCCCCAGCCCTAGATTCTCTCTTTTATGCAAATGATCTATATGTCTTTCCTTACACCAACACTGCCTTGATTACTGTAGCTTTAGAAGAAGTCTTAAAATTAGGTACTAAACATCTTCCAACACTGCTTTTTTTTTAACTTTTCTAGGTCCTTTGTACTCCTACATAACTTTTAAATTTCAATATCCAATTCTTCATTTATAGCAAGTATACACAGACCTGAATTTTTATATATACCTTGTGTTTTCTAATCCTGCTAAATTCAAATACAAGTTCTGTAGCCTCCTAGAATTTTCTTAGTATTTTCTCTGTAGATGATCATTTCATCTACATATAAAGATTTTGCCACTACCTTGCCAATCCTATCCTAATTGTGTCATTTTATTTGCAGACTATTTTGGTTGGGCCTAGGTTTCAAAGTTCAATGGACAGATAAAGAGTAAGCATATTTGACCTTGTTCCCCACCTTAGGGAGAAAGCATTGTATCTTCTTCATTCATATAAGGTGTTTTTGCTGAAGTACATGTCTTTGATCTGTTGAGAAGGTTCTGTTCTACTTCTAGTCTCCTGATAGCTTTTACCATGAACAGCTGTAGAATTTAGTCCAATACTTTTTCTCCAACTAGTGACAGGATCATATGGCTTTTTCCTTTCCTCTGTTAAAATGATGACTTTTGGGGGTGGATCTTCCAATGCTGAACCAACACTGCCATCCCTATAACAAAACCACTTTCTACATCCTGCCAGATCTGACTTCTAATAGTTTGTTTTGTTAAACAAATCTCTATCTATGTTCATACTTTTTTCTTCTATTATCTTTATCCAGTTTTAGGATTAGCACAATGTTGAGTTCCTAAAATGAGGGGAGAAGTGTTCCTTCTTTTTTCTGTTTTAAATGTTTGATATAATTTATCAGTTAAAATGTATATGAGCCTGCTGTTTTCATATATGTAGTTTTTCAAGCTAGGAATATACTTTCTTTAATAGGCGCTATTCAAATTTCATATTTCCTCCAGAGTTAGTTTCATTAATTTGTCTTCCAAGGTACTTCTTAGAAGTTGTCAAATTTATTTCAAAAAAGATTTTTGTAATATGCTTTCTATATCCTTTTAAATTCTGTAAAATCTGTGGTAATGTCTCCTAGATCTTGATATTGTAATTTTAAAAATGTATAATTGATATTGTGTAATAGGAAGAAAAGGTCTAAAGGAGCAAGGGAAGTGGGACGGGTAGGAGAAAGGAAAAAAAGGAAAGGAAAAATATGAGAAAAGGAAAAAAATCGAAGCAAAGTCTTGGCAAATAGGAAAGGGTGGAGGGGGTGAAGGAAAGGCAAGTCAAGGGGAAAAAAATAAGAACCGAGATACTCATGTGATGGTACAAGATCCCAATGATGAATGTAACTGTATTCTATACCTAAAATGTACCAATAAACTTAATGGAAAAAAAAAAATCAGACCTCCCAAATGTAAAGACCCAGTACAAAAAAGGGCATCTGAAAGGAACAGGCATTTGTCAGGCAAAGAAGTAGAAATAACAAACATATGAAAATATGTTCCATATCACTGTTCCTTCAAGAGATGCAGATGAAAACAACACTGAGATTCCACCTCACCCCAGAAAGAATGGCTGCTATCAAGAAATCAACCAAATGCTGGCAGGGGTGTGGGGAAAAAGACACCCTGCTCCACTTTTGTTGGGCGTGTACAGTGGTGCAACCACTGTGGAAATCAGTATAGAGATACCTCAAAAAACTAGGATTACAGATCCTATTTCACCCAGCTATTGCTTTGCTGGGTATCTTCCCCAAAGAATTAAAAGAATCATACCACAGTGATATATGTGTACCCATGTTCGTAGCAGCACGGTTTGTAATAGCTAAAACTTGAAAACAGCACAATTGCCCATTAACTGGAGACTGGAGTAAGAAAATGTGGCTTGTTTTTATAAAATTCAATACTACTCAGCCATAAAGAATGAGAAATTAGAGACATTTATAGCTATTTGAATGTGCATTGTGATGCTTTTAAAAATAAATAAGATGGACCTGTGTAAATACTGAATAGTTTCTCTGATGTGAGAAACTAAAAGTGTAAATAAGGATCAAAAGGCAAAATAGATAATGTGAAATGAGAAGAAAAGGTTCAGTGGGGAAGTGGAAGTGGGAGGGGTTTGGGAAAGGAAAGAAGAAAATGGAATTAAAATGAGAAAATGAGTAAAATGGAAACAAAGCCTTTGTAAATAGGGAGGGGTGGAGGTGTTGAAGGGAGGGAAGGGGAATGGGGAAAAACTAAGAACCAAGAGAGATTATGTAAAGGTACAGATCTCCAATGATGAATGTGATTGTATTGTATACCTAAAATGTAGCAATAAAATTAATTTTAAAAAGTAAAAATAAGCTATACATTATTCTTGTAGACAAAAGTAAGGTCTAAACAGCTATCTCCTTGTCTAAGAATGAGAAATAAAACAAAATAACATGCAGCCTATAAAATATTCTTGAATTTGCATTTTCCATACTGTTATAATTTGGATAAATGTCCCTCAAAAGCCCATGTGTAAATCTTTGTCCCCTGGGTGGCCTGATTGGAAGGTGGTAGAATCTTTAGGAGGTAGGACCTATTGGCTGGTCCATAAGTCACTGAGGGCCCTGCCTTTGAAGCAGACCGTGGAAACCAAGTCCTTTTAGAAGCCCAAAATGTTGGGTCCACCTTATCTTGTGCTGCAATCTCTAGTACTGTGTGCTAAATGATCATTTTTTTCTTTTTAAGTTAATTATCTCAGGTATTTTATTATAGTAAGATGAAACTGACTGACATACCATTACGAGCATTCACAATGTTATTAGAAACTGACTGTAAACTATATTTTACCCTGAATAGATGTACTAATATTTTCTTAGTTTATTCCTTTATTGTCAAGAATTTGTATTATTTTTCCTAATATAAATACATAATAAATCTATGCTAAACATTCTACTGTAATTTAAAATAATTTTTATAGGACAAAAAATCCATACATAAAAATCAGTCATGTTCCTGTACACCAACCATGAAATCTCTAAGACAGAAATCAAGAAAACAATCCATTCACAATAGCTTCAAAAAAACCTTAAATGCCTAGGAATTAATCAAACTCAGAAAGTGAAAGACTTCTATAAAAAAGTATATTACTCTGGAGAAAAAAAGTGTTCGAAGAGACATTAGAACATGGAAGGACATCCCATGTTCCTGAGTAGGCACAACCAATATTGTCAAAGTGGCCATATTACCAAAAATTATGTATGTATGTGTATATATATATATATATATATATATATATATATATATATATGTAATTCCAATAAAATACCAACAGCGTTCTTTTTTTTTTTTTTATTGATACCAGGGATTGAACTCGGGACCTTGAGCTTGAGAGGCAGGAGCCAGAATCACTGAGCTAAATCCCTGGCACAACAGCGTTCTTCACAGAACTAGAAAAAACTATACTAAAATTTATATGGAACCAGAAAAGAACCAGAATAACCAAGCAAGAGGCATCACGCTCCAGGATTTCATATTATATTACAAAGCGACAGTGATAGTAACAGCATGATACTGGCACAAAAACAGACATATTGATCAATAGAATAAAATTGAGAGTGTAGAAACAACCTCAGGCATTTGACAAGGGGGTCAAAAACATATGCTGGAGGAAAGATAGTCTAACAAATGTTGCTCAGAAAACTTACTGGTTCTCTACAAACAGAAGAATAAATCTAGACTCATTTTTCTAAGCCCGTACTAAAGTGATATAAAAATGGATCAAAGTCCTAGATATAAAAACAGAAACACTGTATCCCTTGGAAGATAAGATAGGCAAAATGCTTGAAGACATAGACATAGCCAAGGATTTCCTGAATAGAAATCCAACTGCACAAGAAATGACACCCAAGATTAACAAGCAGGATTATATCAAACCAAACAGCATCTGCACAGCAAAGGGAACTACAACAGAGTAGAGAGACCATCTACAGAATGGGATTTTTTTTTTTTTGGCAATTACTCTTCTGTCAGAGGGCTGATATCTTGGAATTTATTAAAAAACTCAAAAAATTAGACCCCCCAAATGAAAGCCCAACAAAATATTAGCAATTGGAATGAATATAGATACTTCCCAGAAGAAGAAATAGAAATTGCCAACAATAGCATGAAAAGATGTTCAACATCTTTGGCCATTAAAGCAATGCAAATCCAAACAGCACTGAGATTCTGTCTTACTTCAGAAAGAATAGGCATCATCAAGAACTTAAAAAACAAATGCTGGAGAGGTTGTGGGGAAAAATGAAGCCTTTTACATTGTTACTGGGAATGTAAATTAGTACAACCACCTTGGAAATCAGTATGGAGAGTCCTCCAAAAACTAAAAATAGGAATTCCATTTGACCTAGCATACTCCTTCTGAGTATATTCCCAAGGAGGCTAAAAGATATCATACTGGTATTACAGTGACACATGAGTATACATGTTTATAGCAGCAAAACTCACAATAGCTAAATCTTGAAAGTGGCCTACCATCAGATGAATGAATAAAGAAAATGTGATACATATACACAATGGAGTATTACCCAGACATAAAGAAGATAAATTTGAGTCATTTGTAGGAAAATGGGTGCATGTTGAAATGATAATGTTAAGTACAATAAATCAGACACTCAATATCAAATATTTCATGGTTTCTTTTATATGAGAAACTCAAAATATAAATAAAGAGCAAAATAAAAGAAAGATTATAGGAAACGAGGTAGATGTTGTGAATATGTCAAGGTGGTCTGGAGATGAGTGGGAAACAGGAAAGAGGTCAGGTGAAGGGGGAATAAAAAGAATTAAGATGCAATATGTATATATACCAATTTCCCCAGAAAAATGGTTATTATATATGGCACACATATGCAAAAAATTCTAGTACTGGAACTATTGGTAAATCCCTATTAATTTTTAAATTATCATTTATTTTTGGATTGTGCCATGAAGAAAAGCCTCTTTAATTAAAATTTTTTTTGTTTTTATTTTTCATTAATACATATTTATAGTACCCAATGATTACATTCTGTGTGGGGAGTTGGTACTTAATTCTTTTTTCATTCCCTTTCTCTTCTCCCTGCACCTCTTGATCCTCTCTCCAATTTGAAAAAGATTGATCTCCCTACTTCCTATTATCTGTCTTTTGTTTTGCTGTTTATTTATATTTTGGGTTTCTCATATAAGAGAAACCACACAATATTTAAGCTTGCTCCTGGATTAATTTCTGAAATATTGTAGAACTTTTTACAATTGATCTTCTCATGTTTGTTTTCTTTTAATAACAATAAGAAGTCATATATTATCATTTTCTGATAATTTAACATAATTTATGAATGATTACTATTATTACCATTTTCTTAATATGAAGATTAAGCAATTCCAGTTTTCAAAGCAGCAGTGGTTATGCCTTTTCTTTTTGTGAAATCGCTGATCATTTATTTTCATCTTATTCTACTAGTAAAATGGTATTAGGAAAGATTTGAATGGTTCAATTTTCTGTCCAGTTAGGAGGGGAGACAGTTTTGTGGCAGTTGAATGATAAATAATATTCCTGAATTAAGTTGTGAAAGCCATAGCATCTTCAGGATTTTTGAAGGCATATTGTATTATTTAAATATCCACGATCTAATATTGAGCAGCAATATTTTAATGATATAATTTTTTATTATTTTCCTGTAGGTATAAGTGTTTTATTATGAAATAAAAAATAAGAACTTTATTTTGTTTTATTAATAGACAGGGAAAAATGAGATTTGGAGAGACAGCTAGAATTTAAATCCCAGTACTTATATAATTCCAAAACCCAGACTCCACTCACTGGAGCATGACACTAACATATTCACATCTTCAAGACCTTTGTAGAGGCCTTACACTTTTTGCTTAGCTCTCAGCATTCTGTACATTTTGGCTTCTTTAACTACAATATTGTTTTTTAAGAAAGGAAACATAATCTTCCAATTAACCACTATCCTAGGAAAATTACTGCTTTTTGCTAGGTTGATAGTAAAAATAATTATTATAATGAGAGCAGTAGGATATATTTTGAAAATATTTCACATTTTGCAAATTGTGCCCACATTTGCAATGTATGTGAAATTTAAAATGGTGTTTATAAAGTAACATGTATTACTGATCTTAATTTTCTTATAAAATATATCTTCACAAATATAATCAAATATATGCACAGAAGATAAGTTTTCCAAAATTCATACTATGTTATGGGTAATTTTTAACTTTTTAAAGTTGCTCTTTATTTAAAACTATAATATATATTCTTTTTATAATCATTACATTTAGTCTTTTTTATTTTCAAAGCAGTCTAAAGAGAATTAAAGGTAAACACCAGTCTTACATTTTTAAAAAGATGGTTAATATATTTAATATATATGGAATTTATTCAGAACATATTAGATACTTATAGTCAGTTATAGTTATGATATTTGATCCTCATAACATAAATTTTCTTTTTTTAACAGATGAAGAAATTACAATTTAGAGACGTGTGAATGGTTTTCCAAACTCAAGCAATTAATAATTTATGAAGCCAAAACTAGACTAAAATTTTTCTAAATTTTAATAGGCAGCTGTAGGCTCTTAACCCAATTAATATTCCATATTCAAGGACAAATATAGCCAAATAAAGTAGCTGTAGTCCTCTACAACCTGTAAAATCTGGAGAAAAAAAAGTCAAACTTGGGAAAGCAAGCGGCAATGGAAACCCCCTGTCTCTCTACCTCCCAATGGGTGTGCTCTTTCAAAATGGAACTGGTGGTGTGAGGACACCCTGAAAATTCAGAGGTGCGGTGATCATGGAAAGAACAATTTCAGCTGGCTTAGGGCCTCCCATGCCAGAGCGCCAGTCCTTGCTAGGTGTGCACCAAATTACCTTAGGCACTGCAACAAGCGTGCTAGTGTGTCAGCCTCAGAGCCAGGCCTTCCTGACTCATGTAAACAAGGCCCTCATGTGCAGCGCCAGAACCCAAGTCTCCATTTCTTACTCAAAGATTCCCACTGAAATGGTTAGGTCTTCCAAATTAGCTGTTTAAATTGGCTTACTCTGCTTTTCAGGTTTCCATAACTTTCCTGTATCTAGGAAGCAGCTCTCCCAAGAAGCACTCATCCTAGGGCAGGTGTTTAGTACTCCAGTTTCAGAGACAGTGGCACTTGGAGAGGTTAACTCCTTGGACTTGCTCAGGTTCTGACGTGTTAGGCAACCAGTTGGGGCTGCTGCCCATTTTCACCAATATCAAAGAAGAACTTTCCAATGAGGAAGTAGATCCAATACTCAAAATGATCTAGGTTTAGATCTACTGGCGTGGGATCCAAAAGTGAACTAGGGAGGTATGAAATCCAAGCCAGTATGGTAGTTAGTATAGATTAGAGGTTTGGCTTCCTTGTGAAATTTTGGCTTCTGTGACTTGAAGGCAAGTGGATACAACCTAGGATATTTTGGTGGAAAGTTCAAGATGCTCATAAGACAGAACTGGAATGACAAAGCAGGAGAGACAGATGGGAGTACAAAACAGTGTTCTTTAGCAAGAAACTAATAAACTAATGGCTTCTTAAGGGTGACAGAAAAATGTAAGTATACTGTTGTCTTTGTTTTGTTTTTAACCTGTTCAACATCCATTCCAGTTTCTTTTAGTGATAGCACCTGCATTTCCATTTGGAAATGATCTTTCTCCATTGCATACAGTCAAAAAAAGATCAGTTGAGAATTCTCTGCCTGAAACTTAGATTATGAACAGAATGATGAAAAACTGCTTATTATAATAGGTCATTTTGGCATCAGTCTTGGGGCAATACTCTGTTCCCTGAGGCCAAACTCTTTGAGCAGTCTTGTTTATATACGTTGCATACCTAGTTTCCAAGCCTTCCTTCAATTTTGGGAGCTTCCCTGTATTCTTCCCATAGATTCCCCACTTATAGAAATTAAAGTCAGCTCCTGGTGAATATAACCAAAGGACCTTAACTAATACTCTCACACTCCAGATTAGGCAAAGTCATTGAAGTGGAACCTTGTTCACAGAACTAGCGGTAAACTAAAACAATGTAGATGACTCTATTTCTGAGAGACTGAAGCTTTATCTCCAAAATTCTAAAAAGAGGTCAGTGGAGGCTGCTATAGGGATGTAATATTTTTACTGCATAATTTGTTTATAGTGTTGGGCTGGACAATGGGAGTTGATTGCTTTTTCCCTTTGGCATTTCATTCTGGAAAATTTTCAAACATACAGTGAAATGGGGTGACTTTCACAATGAATAATTCTATGGGCAATATCTATATTCTATCATTAACATTTAATATACCTGCATTGTCACATATCTGCTATCCATCCCTCTAACCATTCATTAGTCCATCTTTTATTTGGTCCTGTAATTCAAGGAATATTCAAGACTTTAATATACTGATATCACTGTACTGTATCATCAACAGGAGCTAAGAATTAATTTATAATTTTTATGTAGAATTTGCATACAGTGATATGCCCAAATATTGAATGTTAATTACTTAAACTTTAACAAATGGATCCATTAGAATAGCCTAAACCCCTGTTGAGGTACAGAACACAGGGCTGGAATGTAGCTCAGTGCTAGAGTGTTTGCTTAGAATCTAGTATGCATGAGGCCCTGGGTTCAATTCCTGTACCAAAAAACATAAAAAGAGATATAAAATATTACTTTTGCTCAGAAAATTCCTTTGTGTTTCTTTCTAGATAGTCTTCTCTCATTTTCTTGTTTTCCAGTCTCCCCACATTCTAATTTTTTTCCCCATGGAGCTTACTTCCTAGAATAGAAACACAAGTGAGTTATTTAGACATCTTCCTGGGTTCCTAGTCATAGGGGTGATAAGATATTAGTGACGTAACTGGATGGACAAAATTATGTGAGTGTTACTCTCAGGGAGAGTCCTGTGGGTGGCTGAGAATGTTTTGCCCAGTAAGGGACGTGGGATGGGAGCTGCTGGTTTCTAAGAAGCGTGCTGCAGTCATACTTGATGGGTCTGTGGTCCCAGGAGAGTACAAAGGAAGCCAAGGACTGTGATCATGGTCTTCCTAATGTGGAATTCAGTCTGGCTGTCTTTTAAGCATAGGTTATGTACATCCTTAATCATGTGTGTTCGAAGGTACACAAAGATTGGCCTACCTGTACTGTCATGTTATTGGTCTATAAAGGTGTCTTTAGGCCTGAAGTGACATAAAAACATATACTGAATACACTTAGGGGAGTTCTATTTATACCACTTTAATTACTAGAAGGAAGACACGTACTAGGTTTTAACTCTTGCCCATTTGCTAGTGTATGCTTGGCTGAGAAAATTGGAAGTTGGGAGGAGGGGAGAGTAAGGTTTTACATTAAAATGGTAGACTCTGGACATTGTAGGAGTTGGGCCACAGTCTGATGAAGGCAATACCACTCCTGTTGTTGAATCCCTTTTCCCAGTGAAAGCTCTATGAGGGTCTCTGATTATCACAAATTGATGAAACTCCATTCTCCTTCTTGGTCACTATTTTCTGCCATAGACAGAGTGGTGACTTGACTACTTAGCATACTTCCATTTTAATCTTGTCTCTACAGGGACAGGCAGGCTTCTTAGTTCCTTTGGTGGTGGTGGTGGGGTGATCTTTACCTGGAAATAAAAATGGATGTGGTTGTTCAGTATTAGAGCACCACCCCTTTTTCTTCTGGAGGCTTTATCTATTCCATAAGAGTATCCTCTTTTGGGGGTTATTTCTTAAAATCTTTCAACGTGAATGAATCAAGGTGATATCCAGGTCTAAGGATTCTGAATCCTTTGAGAGTCCCCAAGAGAAAGGCTGAAATTGGGAATCTGTCGTTTCCTGACTACCGCATAATTTTAATTGACTTTAGAATCTGGGGTTATGCTCCCCACCAAAAAACCTGAAAGTAAACCAAAGTTACTTCACTATATCAAAAAAGTAGAGAAAAATAATCCATAACCTTGTTAGCATCACAGCTTTTAGTAACATTTTGTTATATTAGCTCTTATTATAATTTATAATTATAAATATATAATTATTATCTATTAGTCTGGTTTTCAATCTGTATATATGATAATTAACTTTATAAGATTTCATAAGGTAAATAAATGAATCCTATGCTGGAAAAATAAAAGGAAGGGGAGGGAAGGAGAAAAAGAAGGGAATTGAAATGTTTTAGGTATATGTACCAATCTCCAAAGTGAGTGTAATCATTATGTACTACAAACAAGTACTAATAAAAGTTAAAAAAAAAAGAAGAAAAAAAAAAGAAAAGCAAATCAGGCCTAATGATATGGATGAGTGGGAGATGCCTCAAATTTTATCTTTCCTGTTTTAGTCTTTTTCATACATCACTATACTTTTCTTTGGAATACATGATTCTTTGTAAGAAACTTCAAGTTGCTTTGAAAATTAGGAGTAGTTTTACAATAAACTCTTATTTAAAAAAAGATAAACAACAAACTGAAAGTAGAGAAAAAAACAAATTTAGGAAACTATTCATAACTTGTATAACTAAAAATACAGTGGACCCTTGAGTTGCAACCAGCCTGACATACGAACAACTTGGGTTACAACTGGAATTTTAGTTTTAATTTATGAACAAGGTCTTGAGTTACAACCTGAATACTGGCTGCTTGTGCTTCCAGATGATCTCAGATACAGATTTAACCCTTTAAGAGCTCTGGAAGGAACATTACAACATTCTTTACTATGTGGGTTTAGCTAAGAAATCCCGGGCCAATGTCTCTCTAAGGACACAGATCTGCCTGGAAGAAAGTGTGGCCTAAAATCATACAGGAGAGAGACTTTGAAGGTAATTAACCAATTTGAGTTACACCCAGTCTGCAAGAATGAATTGAGTTCATAAATCAAGGGTCCACTGTCAGTGATAACATCTATATTTATTAGAACAAATGCATGCAGCAATTGATAAATAGAAAAAGTGAATCAATAGGACATTTATAATGGCCAAGAAAAATATGAAAAACTTTAGCTTCATTGCAAAAGATAATAAAATGCAAATTAAAATATCACAAATATATTATTCTGTCCTATGAAATTAAATATCAACAAAGACTTAAAACACCCAATGTGAATAGGAGCACAAGGAGCACAAGGAAAAGCGTTTAGCACTGGTGGTAATGTAGAGTAGCATATTTGGCATATACGAGATTCCCTCACACCGTATTTGTTAACTAAATAAAATGCATAATAATAAGCTTCTAGAACTATTTATTCAGAAGTGATATGTGAGCACATGGGTATTATTGTTTATTTTTTAAAAAGGCTCTTTTGGTTTTGTGTCAAATTAACTCCAGTCTGCCCTGACAGAGAGCCAGGTTGAAGTAAATTCAGTAGATAATCTTGCTTTCTGCAAGCTGTATGGCATGACTTCTCCAACATGCTTATAACCAGTAGAGAAACATAGTCTTACGTGTATCTTAAAGTGTTGTCTGAAGATGTTAGTTTTAACTACCAGTTGTTGGACAACATTGTGGACCTACTGAGTCAGAATCTCCATAGGTGAGTGTAAGGAATTTATGAGCCACCTAAGAAACTCGTAAAAACACTGTGCTCTGAGCACTTCTGCGCTAGATGCCAGAACCGCAAAGGGAGCTAATTAAGGCATAAGGTGATTTTCATATTAAATGGCAGTCTGTGTCCCCCAAGATGCCTTGATAATCATTTTCACCAGTAACTTGGATGATGATCAAAAGATTGTTCTTTACAAATTTTAAGAAGTAGCGGGGCTGGCCAAGTTAATGAATACTTTGGATAATTTCATCAAATGCAATAGAATAGGACAACTGGATGAGGATAAAATTTGGTGAAAGTAAATATGAGGTCATGTGCTTTAAATATCAACTGCACAAGGGGTAAGATGATAAAGATAGTTTTGACTTGACAGCACTGATAATTGAAAAATTAGTAGGGCTTCATTCCATTATCTGACTCAGTATCAGTCAGTGTTGTGAATTCACTGCCCAAAAAGGCTGATATTATTCAGGGATGCATTAAAGTAAATGAAGTAATTAGAATAAACAAGAATAACCTTTATTTTCTATCAATTAGTGCACATCAAATATATTCAGGTTAGGTAACACATTACAGGAAGGCTATTCATAAATTAGCCAATTAAAAAAATTAACAAGTGTGAAAAAGAGTCTTGAAATCATTATATAAAGTTCAGTAAAAGGAGAGGGATTTTCAGCCTCACAAAGAATAAACTAACATCAGAATATGGTTAGAATATTTATGTTTAAATATGCTTTTTAGTTTTATTTATTGTTTTGCTATTGTAAAAGTAATAATCTTACATTAAAAGTCAAAAATTATTCATTGTATATTATTTTAAACTTTGTATCAACATATACACATAATATAATATCCAGGAAAATTAATTTTATAACCTCACCAATCCCAAATCTTACAATATTTTTCAGAGTTTTTTCTGATGACTCTTTCACATTTATTCCCTAAATAAATTAGAATCATTTTGTCAAATGAAAAAAGGTTCTATTCAAAGATTGACATCTTTTGCAATATTGAGTTTTCCTATCCCAGTTAAAACAGCCTTTACATCTTTCATAGGATTCTTCAAAAGCTAAAACACTGAGATATAATTTAAATACTATTAAATTTATCTTTTAAAGTATACACTTGAATGAGTTTTAATATGTTCAGAAGGTTATGCAAACATTATCTACTTAATATTTTCATCTCCCTATAGTGCACCTCCCCATCCTTTAGCAGCCATTGCTCATTGCCACTCCTTTAAGCTCCTAGCAAACACTAATCTATTTCTGTCTGTATGGATTTGCATATTCTGGACATTTTATAGCAAAAGAGACACATAATGTGCCTTTTGTGTCTGGCTCTTTTCACTAAGCATTATGTTTTCAAAGTTCATCAACACTGAAGCATGTATCAGTAATTCATTCTTTTATTGCTAGATAACACTCCATGGTATGGACATGACACATTTTGTTTATACATCCATTGGTTGATAGACTTTGGAAGTTTTCCTTTTGTAGCCATTACTAATAATTCTATTATGAATGTTGCATACAAGTTTTTGTATGAAAATATGTTTTCAGTGGTCTTAGTTTATACCTAGGAATGGAACTGCTGGATCATAAGGTTCCTCTGTGCTTAGGGAAGGAGGAACTGTTTTGTAAAGTAGCTGCACCACTTTACAATTCTACAAGCAATGTACAAGGGTTCTAATTTTTCCATATCCTTTCTAGCACTCATTATTATCTATTTTAAAAAATTGTAACCATTCTGTTTAGTGTGAAATGGCATCTCATTGTATTTCATTTGTATTTTCTGATGGATAATAATATTGAGCATATTTTCATGTACTTATTGGGACATATTTATAGAGTTTTTTGAGAAATATCTGTTAAAATTATTTGCCCATTTTTTTCCATTGGGTTATTTGTTGATGTGTAATAATTCTTCATATACTCTGGATACAAATCTCTTATCATACATGTGATTTGCAATATTTCCTCCCATTCCATTGCCCATCTTTTCATTTTATTGATATGTTCTTTGATGCATACAAGTTTTTAACTTAAATCCAATTTATCTTTTTTATGTTGTTAGAGCTCATGAAACAATTGCCTAATCCAAGTCATGAGATTTATGCTTTACTTTTCCTAAACTGTATAGTTTTGGGCCTTATAATCAGGTCTTTTATCATTTTGAGTTAATTTTGGATATGGCATGGGTTAGGGATCCAGTTTAATTCTTTTGAAAGTGAACATCGACTTGTCACAGTAATATTTGTTGAAGGGTGTATTCTTTTACATTGAATTGTGTAGGCACTCTTGCCAAAATGTCAGTTTACCATAAATGTATGGGTTTATGTACTTCTAGGCTCATTTTATTCCATTGATCTCAATAGTTTATTTGTATTCAAGTACTATATACAGTCTTGATTACTATAACTTTGTAATCAGATTTAAAATGGGAAAGTGTGAGGGTTTTTTTTAGGGTATTCTGGGTTCTTTGAATTTCCATACGAATTTTAGGATTATCTTGGTCATTTCCAAAAAAAAAAAAAGACAAGAAAATAAAGAAGGAAGGGGGCCAGAGATTTAGCCCAGTGGTTCCGGCGCCTGCCTCGCAAGAGCAAGGTCCTGAGTTCAATCCCCGGTACCCTCGCTTACAAAAAAAAAAGAAGGAAGGAAAGAAAGGGAAGAGGGAAGGAAAGAAGTAAGGAGGAAAGGAAAGAAGAAAATGCAATTAGGATTTTGACAAGGATTGCGTTTAACCTTTAGATTAGTTTATAGTCTTCTAAAAGTATTGTCTACCAATCTGTGAATAAAGAATACCTGTCCACTTATTTAGGTCTTTTACTTATTTCAATGGTCAAATCTTAAACTTTGTTTGTTAATCTTATTCTTAAATATTTTATTTTTATAAATGGAGTTGTATTTTATAAAAGAATTCCATTTATCCTCATGTTTTTGTTATTGTTGTCACATATTCTACTCGTGCATATGGTATAATCCTGACACAAGGCTAGTATTTTTAAATTGTTAGTTGCTTTTTATAGAAATTAAGAAATAAAACATTACTAATTTTCTACATTTACTCAAATATGTACCATTTTTAGTGCTATTTATTCTTTTGGCTCAACACAACTTCTCATATTATTTTCTTCACTCTAGAGAACTTCCTTTAGCAATTTTTTTAAGTGCAGGTCTGCTGGATAAAAAAATCTTTTAGCATTTCTTTATCTGAAAAATTTTTATAGCATTTTCATTGTTACAGAATATACTCACTGATTAAAGAAATGTATGTAGACTTTTTTTCTTTTAGCATTTTAAAGATGATATTCCCTTGCCTTCCAACCTCTGTTGTTTATGATGGAAAAGCAAGCATCATTTACATCCTTGTTTTCTTGTACTTAATGTCTTCTTTTCCTGTAGCTCCTTTAAAATTTTATTTTTATTAGTTTGACAGTAAAATACCTAGGTTTGTCTATGATTTTTTTTCAGTATATGCTGGTTAGGTGTCTCTGGACTTTTGCTAATCATGAATCATAGAAATTTTCACCCACATGTCTCTAAATAAAAGTTTTCATTCTCTTTATTAAGGTGTTCTCTTTACATAAGGTTATGGTCCCTGTTCCTAAGACATAGCATTTCTGGAGTCTGTGTCCAAGTTTCTTAACAGGCCCATCCATACTAGCTAGACTAGAAATTCCCTTCTAAGGCCTGTGTGACCTCTCTTATCTCCAGTTAGGTCTCAGCCCTGCATGAGCTACTATTTGCTGGGCTGTGGGGAATCTCACTCTGTGTGTATATATATATATATATATAGCTCAGCCTTTAGCCAACAATCCACTGGCTCCCACGAACACTTCTGGATACCTCTTTAAAGCCGTGATGCACAAATTCCAGCTGCTGCATGAGCTCCAAATTGGTTCCTATCTCTTTAAGTCAGTGAAGCTGTTGTTCTCTGACTAGGTTTCACATACCTACTCAGCTGTCTAGAGATTGTTACCAGGCAATAATGTAGGGAAATGTGATGTTAATCTCATGCATTTTCTTTCTCTTGCTGTCATAATCCTGCATTGCTTTTGGTCCAGCACCTGAAGTAAGTGTTTTGTGTATTTTTCCCAGATTCAGAGATGTTTAGGTATAACACTGTTAGACAATAAATGGATCCTGACTTTTCTTGTTAAATACTTTATATAGTTATTATAGAGTCAGATATATCTAATTTAAATGAGGCTAGTAAATTTAGATGCCCACAGGAGTAATTCAGTATCATCAAGACTGTTAGGGAGTTTGGTGTAACTCCTCTCACTACTAAAATACATGTATTTCCTTTGAAAGGACATGGCTGAAGTAAAACATTCACAAACATTATAGTCTATGAGCCACGAGTGAACACCTTTGTTTGTTATCTTTAGATCCTGGCTTTGCTGCCTTACTTTCTTAACTCATAAAGCTACTGTAAAGCTTAAATGAAATAAAGGCAAGCAATATTTGTCATATAATATTTGACACATAATATTCATTCAATAAACAGAAGCATCTCTGATAACACTTTCATTTATAGTTTCTGTATCCACCATCATCTCAGCCAATTCAGTTAGGGCTTCTGGCTACTGGGATGGATGACTACCTTCCTCAAAAAGACTACTGAGATCAAAATTCCTCCATCTTTCTCATTTCCTTTTAATCAGTTAAAGCACAAGTGAAGCCCTCATCATGCTTACTGCCTATTTACTTAGAATTACATCTCTACAGCCAGTACATTCCCTACTTCCTTGCCTAAATGAAATCTTGCTCTTTCTTAATAATACCCAAATCTTTCATAAGTGACTAGGTTGTTTGCTTTCACAAACCACATGTACTTAGAACTTGAGGGTAGGGCTGATCTCTTCTTATAGCTCATCATTGCTAACTCCATCCCTCTACCATCTTGAAAATGTCTCTCCAAAAAGGCTTATTCCAGGAAGCTTTATTACTTTCTGCTCTATTGCTTGCTATCATATAATAACTTCTCCAATCATTTTCACCACCATTCTTTCGAAAATATCGATACTTGGCTAATCCCTACCTCAATTTTTTCCATCTCTCCACATTACTTATCAATGAGGATGATATTCCCAGCCCATTCTATTCCACTAACTCTGAGGTCCTTAATCTTCTCATCAGTTGTGCTTCCTCTCTTCTCCTCTACCATGTCCTATCATGTTAATAGTTTCTGCTTTAAATTGATCCACTAACAAAATCACTAAGTCATACAGCGTTATCTGTGACCACAATCTCTTTTCCTAACAGTGGTTTACTACTCCTATTGGAATTTTTTTCAGCTGCTTTATAACATGTAATTTAATAACTCTTTGAGCATCTTTTTTCTTCCTTTCCTTTGTCTCCAGTTTAAAGTCTGGGGCTCAGGATTTCAAAAACACTCCTTCCTGTGGTCAGAACTTCTCTGACACTTCTGCTTTGTTCATCACTTTGGTCTGCAAATTCCTGATCCTAAATGAACTCACTGGTGTTTCTTCCATATCCACCTGCACACAGTAGATCACAGGAGTTGTAAAATGCCCATTCCACAATGGAAATTTCAAACCTACTTTCCTTTTTTTCATTTTAAAATTTTGGACAACTAGAGTAATGCAATACATTATGTGAGATATTGACAGAGGTTTTTTTTTGGCCCAAGCCTGAGGATAAATGTCTGGCTTTTGTTCATGAACTTGAGTAAATGCGTGGAGCTCCTCCAGTCCCACTTTGTCCATGAGCAACATATTCCCAGTGATCAGTTTTACAGTGTGAACCCAGTCTGAATCAGCACAGCATTTGAGTCTTACAGTTACAGCTTTCTTCTTTAAGACACTAAAATCCTAGCCCTGAGGGCCTGAAGTGAGGGTGTATGATTTGTAATGTGAATATTTTGCCGTCTTAATCTAAAACTTTTGCTGCAGGAGATATAATTTTACGTTTGTGTGATTATACAATTAATGTTTATGCCTGCATTGAACCCAGGTTTATTAGGGCAGAGACCATGTCTATTTCTGCTCACCACGTGCCCCCCCCCAGCACAATTCTGAATAAATTAGTTTTTTGTTATCACACATGTAACAATGTCTTTAAGCATTTTAATCCCTTGCTAGTTTTAGATCATTTCTCTTACCTCTTACCTCATCAATCCAAAACTTTCCTTCCTCTAAGATTTGCACTGTTTGGATCAGCAGTTGTCATCTTCTGGTTGTCATTTTCAGATTTCACTCTATTTTACATACTTAGAATTATAAAAGTATTCTGTTGTCATCTGAAACTACCTTTGAATCATTTAGGATAACTTTGACTGCCTGTGAGAGGAAACTCTAGATTCATTTTCCTTAAAAGATAAGGAAGTTTATAATGGATGTAATAAAAAGTTCAGACATACAGCAGCTTCAGTCATATCCATCAGGGCTCTGATTTGGCTTTCCTGTGATGCCCTTGAGCTCTGTCTTCCTCTCTGTATTACATTTATATTTCTTATATTATATGTCTTATATTTATCCCTAAGAGAAGAATAAGATGGCTGCAGGAGTTTCATGCAAAATGCCAAGTCACTATACCATCCAAAAGAAGAACAGGGGCTGGCTTTTTCCTGAGCCTCCATTTTCTAGTCATAAAAATGTTTCTCAGAAGTTCTGCAGCAGACTTTTCTTCTGTTAGGGTTTAGATCTAAATTGCTCCCTCCAAGTCTCATATGTTCATAGGAGGCACTTTCAGAAGGTGATTGAGTCATGAAGACTAACTTTATTAGTTATTAGTCCTCAACGCGATCATAATTTGACAGCACTATTGGAAAGTGATGGAAACTTAGGAGGTGAGGGCTAGTTGAAGAAAGTGGGTCATGGGGATGTGACCTTGGGAACTATATCTTGTCCCCAGCCCCTCCTCTCTGGCTCTTTCTTCTCTCTGCCTCCTGGTTCCCGCAAGGTATATACCTTTCTTTGCTGTGTCCTTTCACTGTAATGTTTCTGTCTTACCATGTCTGACCATGGTCTGAAACTTCTGAAAACATGAGCCAAAACAAATCTTTCCTCTTTTAAGTTGTTTCTCTCAAGGTATTTGGTCACAACAACAAAAAACAGACTAACATATCCTCATAACACCAAAACTAAACTATAGACCTATTTCTAAAGCAATCCTTGATGTTGAGACTCAGATTACTGTGATTGCCCCTTTTTTGTCATGTGGGATGGATTGGAACTTGTGGGCATCAATCATCTTTATTGCTATAACTCCTCATTTAAAATATAATTTAGATATCCAATTCTGATTGCACTTGCTATTTTTTCATCCTTTTCATTCCTTGACTTCTATTCAATTTTTCCTTTGTCTTTATTGAATTTGATAGGTTATTAGTCCAACTCAAATATTTGTAATAAATCGTAATTCGACTGGTGGTACTACCTCTTTTTGCTAGTCTAATATTCAGGATTATCAGCCCACTCAATTCATTTGCCACAACAACTGGTGAGTTCTCAGTCTATCATGAATGAACTCACCCATTACCTTTCTATATTATTTTTCTTGAGTAGCAATCCTTGCTAGAAGAAATGGTATTATTCTGCAAATTTATATCACTGTAAATTCATAGATATTAAACTGATCCTGGCCCTTAGTGGCATATAACAGCTCTTCATTTCTTTCTGGTCAATTCCTTTCATAGGTTGTGTGTTGTATCCTGATTCTACAATTTAATAGGGGGTATAGATTTGGATAAATAATTAAAACTTCCTGAAACTTGGCTGTTTAATTTCTGTAAGATGAGAACGAAAGTACTGATGTCAAACTCCTGGTTTTCATTTGCTTGTTCTCTTTTTGAGAACTAGGTTTTGCTAATTTGCCCAGGCTGGCCTTGAACTCAGGATCCTCCTGCCTCAGCCTCCTGAGTGGCTGAGATTAGGGTATATACCACTGAGCCCAGTTGAAAGATTGTTTTAAGGATGAAAAAGTATGTGAAGTCATTTGTTCATTGTCACATGGTACTCAGTTAATAGTCTTTGATGGCATCTAAACTTTGCACCCTTCCTCTACTTTGAATTTACTTTTCCTCCGTTTTGCCTTTTACTCTTTGTAGTCATCCTGACTTTTTGAAGAATAGAGAAAAATTTGGAGAATTGGTTTCTTTTCATCTTCAAGTATACCAAGAACTATATTTATTTTCACATCCCAAATGGCTAGCACATGGCCTAGCCCATGAAATATCCAGTGTTTATTCTATTGAATTTAATGTCATTATTTTTAAGGTTAATTCTGTGAGACTATGGAAAGATAAGGGAGCCAGAATCACAATGTGACAGTTTGGAAATTAGGGTAAATATTTGCTGGTGATGGTTAGTGTAAAATAAATTCACTGGTATTTAAAATCTGACTGAAAGGAATTTGGGACTCAGGAGATGTCTAAACGAAAACATTTAGCTCTGATAATTAGCAACATAAACATAATACAGATGAATGTGCTAGCTGTATTTGTAAATAACCATTCATAGTCCAAGTAATTTGCCTCTTTGACAGAGAATTCCTTACTCAATATTGCAACATCTCTTGAATATAAACAGTAAATTTAAATGACTACAGATAATGATCAATGTGTTTTATAATAGCAATAAGGAGGGAGAACAAACATTCTCTTACTAACTAAACACAAACATCCAAACAAAGTCATTTTAACCTTTCATGGTGTAGGATAAGAATATAATAAATATTTCTTAGCATATACCCAAATTGTATTTTTATAGCCAATTATTACAGTTAAATTTACTTTCTTGAAGTAAGCTTAAATTCAGAAGAGAGCATTAGAGAAATTCAAATTAAAACAACACTGAGATTCCTTCTTATCCCAGAAAGAATGACCATCATCAAGAAATCAAATAATAACAAATGTTGTTAAGGCTGTGTGTGTGTATGTGTGTGTGTGTGTGTGTGTGTGTGTGTGTGTGTATCATCTACATTATTTGTGGGGATGCAAGCTACTATAACTACTATGGAAATCAGCATGGAGTTTCTTCAAAAAACTAAAACCAGAAATTCCTTTTGACCCAGATATTTTCCTTCTAGGTATCTTCACAAAAGAGCTAAAGAAATCTGTCTTAGTAACTTTTCTTGTTGCTGAGACAAAGTACTTGAGGCCCAAAGTTGAACGAGGAAAGGTTTATTTCAGCTAACAGTTTTTAGAGATTTCAGTCCATAATCAGTGGCTCCAAGGCATGATGACATGGCAGAGGGACATTGCAGAGGAGAAACAGTTCATGGCAGGCAGAAGGCAGCAGGCAACAAGCTACAAGTAACAAGCAGTGACTCTCTTTCTGTCCCTTACATTCCATCCTTGCTACCTACCCTTCACTCACACCCAAGGTGGGGTACCCTTTATCCTACTGAGAACTATGCCAAACAATCAGTGGACTCATTTTGTTATCACACACCCTTGATCCAAGCATCCCACACTTAATCCCAGTATCACATACTCTAGATCCAACTACCTCTGAAAAGCCCCACTTATGACTCCATGAGGCTTTAGGGGAACACCTAGATACAAGGCATAACAACATCATATTACAGTGATACATGCATACCCATGTTTTTAAGCCTATTTCTGGTACTGGGGATCGAACTCAGGTCCTTGCACTTGCACAGGGGGTGGCAAAACCACCGAGCTAAATCCCCAGCTCTGCATACCCATGTTTACAGCAGCACAATTCACAATAGCTAAATCTTGGAAGTCGCCTATCCTTTATCCTAATTACAGATGAATGGGTAAAGAAAATATGGTATTTATACTCAATGGAGTAATACTACTCTGCCATAAAGCAGAATAAATGAAACATTTCTAGGAAAATGGATGTACCTTGAGATCATAATGTTAACTGAAAAAAATATTTCATGATGTCTCTTATATGAGAAATCTACATTATAAATAAAGAGGAAAATAAAAGATAATAGGAAGTAGGGAGATAGATCTTTCTCAAATTGGAAGAGGATCAAGAGTTGAGGCAAGGGAGGGAAGGAGAAGGGGAGGAAAAAAGAATTAAGATGTATTCTGTATGTGTATCAACTCCCCACAAGGAATGTAATTGTTATGCACTATAAACAATAAAAAATTTAAAAAATATGAGAAATTAAAAAGAACATTAGAACGATGTTAGTTTTGAAGATGTTTATTCCAGCAGATAAGAATTTCAAGCTTGTATAAATCTGAGATTTAAAATTATAGCTAAAGAAGCCTATAAATTCAAATTCCTTTGAAAAGTTACTTTCTCACCCCCCCCTATTTTTTCCCCTTAGCACAACCATTTTATTTCTGATCTGCCAATGGTGAATATAGACACTTTTGTAAGCCATTGGTCCTCATGGAGTTTTGAGAAGGTAAAAGGCTGCTGCCAATTTCTAAAATGTGAATATGTTGACAAAATGAAGTCAGACTAGTCGTGAGTAAAACACTCAACCATTTAAACAAAGCTTATCTGCTATCTACATAAATTCCACATATATGTTGCCATGATCATTTGTAATTTAAAATATAGATTTAATGGGCGTTTCTTCTTTTGTGGTATAAAACTGTGCCCCATTGCTGCCCTCCTTTTTGCTTTGGCTCTTCTCCATTTTAGTCAACACACATATGTTTCTTGTGCTTTTCATTAACTTATATTTTTCAAAAAGAATCACCTTAAATTGAGAAAGAAATATTGACATAAGCTTGAACTGCCATGATATGTGTAAGATTATGTTGAATCTAGCATTCATAATGATGATCTAGTAGTTAGGATTATAAGTAACAGAACTTAACTCTAATTAAACTTTAGGGAAATAGATTTGTATGGAGAATTTTAGGCAATGTTATGGAATTGAAGGACAATATGATGCTGTGTTTCAGAAGAGACCAAGAAGGAACTGTGCTGTACATGTTCTCTCCATTTTGCATCTGCCTTTGTTCTTTACCTTACTGTTCACTTACTTAGTCAACCCTTCAAATCACACAGATAGACCAGTGAAAGAGGGCGAAATTCCCAATAAAAAAGCTATTGGGTTGAGTTGACCAGACTGTAATCCATTCCAAATCATCATAAAACTAATTTATAGAAATATACCTATGTAAGAAATGCTACATATTTTAGGTAGGCCATCTAATTTAGTCTTCATTATCTGAAAGCTTGGCTACACATGCTTTTTATTCTTCATGCATTTCTATGCTGATTATTCTATTTTACTTCCTTACTGTTGTGTGGGTTATCTACTATTCTCTGCATTGTTATTTACCCTAGAAAACTGACCTCTTCCTTTTGTATTACTGAAGCTCCCTTGCCTCCTCGATGCCAGCTTAGTTTATCTGTTGAAGAGAAGGTGATATAAGAGAGAAATCAGAATGTTTACTCCTAGATTCTTCCTGCTTTAATGTAGTATCTTGGGCAATAACAATTCATAAATACAGCTCCCTGCTGGTGACTCTCTTCTCACTACACACCAATATCATTATTTCCTCTCATTTCTTTCCAGTCTAATAGTTTTTGTTAATGATTAACTTTAAGTACCTCAAAATTAATTCATCCCAATCATATAAGTAGTGGTTTTATTAAAATTCTGAATTTGAACTGTTGAGATGAATTTTGTCAAGACTTTGGCACTTGGTACCAAAAATAGCCCCAGTCTCAAACTCTGAGGATTAGTATTCCTGGACAAGATTGCTTTCTTATTTGATTAAAATAATCTCTCAGCTGAGAAAATGGCAAGCTACTGTAAGCAGTTACATCACAATGACTAAAATTATTACCAGTGGCATCTCTGATTTCAATTATTATTCTAAATGTGATATTTGGAGCAAATTAACACATTTACTGTGTTTTAATGTAAAACTACCAACCACCAACCTACTAAATTATTTTTGTTCAACCATAACTAGTAATCACAATTAATAGCAGTTTACATTCCCCTGGTAGGGAGAATAGTACACCTTCACAGTCTTGACAGAGCTATGTTGTATCTCATTCTCCTCTATGATCACACAGCCTTGAGATACTTGGATGTCTTGGTATATCACAGACATCTGATTTATTATAAGTAGGATGCTATGCTAATTTGACAAAAAGTGCCCTACATGCGTGAAAATGATAGGAAATGAGCTGATTGGCCAGCAAGTCTGGCACTTGTAAAGCACAGGATTGGTGAGATCCAATGTATTGATAGGCCTCACAAAATGGTCAGAGATAATGAAGATACTTATGTCTCATTATATATGCTTACTACAGAGGAGCATCTCCACCATCAGGTTGACAAGATAACTCATCCTCTGAATGTCAGATAGACTCTTTCCTTCTAGTGGTTTCTTTGATGGATGCACACATAAAGTGACCATATTGGCTCAAGAGTGTGGATTTCTCTACCAAGGCTAATTTGTCTGTTATGCTGATGATTGTTCACCCCATTGATAAATGATATCAATGTGAATGCCCTGGTATGGCAATATTCCCCAAGGTGACCTGCCATAATCATCATAAATTTATGATGTAGAAATTTATCTTCAAAGAAATGCACACAAATTTCTGGCACAGATTGCTTTATCTTAACAGGACTCTTCTCTGAGTTCATAAATTGTGCTATCCACAGCCACTCCATACAGAAATGGAGAAAGAAGTATATTAGAGGGTATATACCCAGAAAATTCACTGATTACCATGTACCTCATTCCTGGAAGCAGGGAATAGCCAATTAAAAAGGAACCAGATAAAATCATGCACAATTGGGAGATCACCCTGTAGGATGCAGCATATGCTTTAGATCAGTACAAATATTTATTACATTACATAATTCTTTAAGGTTGTAAAACATCTGATCTCTTTTTCCCTCAGAACTCTTAAGACTTGACTTGTAGGCTACCCTTTCAGCTTATTTGAGCATTTTCAAAAATTCTCATATATGTAGACACAAATATCTTATATCTAAGATAACTGAGGTACCGTATATTGGTCACAATAAATAGCAATAGCTTGTTAAAAGTTTTTAGTAGTTTAACCAAAACAATGTAAACATTTATCAAATCTGTGCTACTATTGTTTATGTGTTTTTATGTTTCATTAAAATAAATATAGATACTCATGAGTAATATTTCATTTTGAAATACGCTTTTTATTTATAAAATTACCTTCCTAGACTCAATTCATATTTTTGCCTGTAATTCAAATTTATAGTATATTAATATTGTGGTGCTTGCTTTAATTTTGCTAATATTAGCTTGACTTCTTTAACTATATTTTTATTTTACCCAGCTTATTATTTTTTGCTTTTAACTTATTTTGTAGAAGTGGAATACAGCTGGAATTTTTTTGACTTACTAGAGTTTTTATTTCCTAGAGACAGTGACTCAAGTTATAATTATTATGATAGATTTAGTTTTTCTTAGTTCTAGGGTTTTCTATATTGTTCTTTTTATTTTTTTCTGTGTTCTATGGAATATATATATATATGTGTTCTATGGAATATATATATAAATATATAAATATAATATATATAAAATAATATATATAAATAATATATATAAATATATAATAAATATAAATATATAAATATATATATTTGCCTCTGCAATGGTTTAGAATTTTAAACTTTTGAAAACATCTTTTATCTTCTATTTTTCTGGTCATCAGAAAGTTGAATATGCAATAGTATGTACTCTCTCCCATTATTTTACTTATATTCTGCCTCATGTTAGCTGATTATTTTCCAAAAACTAATCCTTTGTATCTTTGGAAGTGTGAAATTCTTGCTTTCACTCTAGTAAGCAATTTGTCTGTGATCATTTGGATAAAATCATTGATTGTCTGTTGGCATTTTAATGGGTGGTAAGGATATACAGAATCATCAGATGAAGAGTGGCTGCAAGAAGTCTAAAAACATGGTAATTAAAATTTACATTTCAGTGGCTGGGGATCTAGGTCAGTGGTTCCGCTGCCTGCCCTGCAAGTGCAAGGTCCTGAGTTCGATCTCTGGTACCAAAATTTACATTTCAGGAGAAAGGAGAGTTGAGGCTGGAAAATCTCACCAATAAAATAGAATACAAAAAGAATGTGTTCCTGGATAATTCAGAAGAAAAATGCTAATGAAGGAGAAAAAAATCTGTGCAAGACAGAATCAAAGATTGCTCACAGTAAGACTAATGATATTGGATAGTAAAACCAGTCAAACTGTTGCTATAAAGATTTTAGCACAGGTTAATGTTCTTAAAATCTTGATCTTCCCAGGGTGTGGATACTGAGTTTCTGGTGAAATAGTCATGTCTCCTGAGATTTGAAATGTTATCAGCCAGATGGGAACTCTGCTGACCAGAGGAATCTGACTTGCAGTAAGTTAGCTAAAGAAGTTGCCACCCATCATTAGGGACTTGGAAGAGATAAGCCCTCTTACGGTTTAAAGGTGTCCTCCACAGTTTACCTGTTGGAAATGTGATTCTCTGTGCAGCAGTGTGGGGAGGTGGAGCATTTGGATCACAAGGTACCACCTTCATGAATGGACTAATGCCATGATTGCAAGTTTATTATTGAGTTAATTATCATTGAAGAAATGGGTTCCTTTTGAAAAGGTGAGTTTGGCTCTCTCTCTGTCTTACCCTCTCTTCCTCTTCTGCTTTAAAAATAAAATATGACAAGAAAGTTTTCATGAAAGGCTGGTCCCTTGATCATGAACTTCCTAGCTTCCCTAATCATGAGCTAAATAAAATTTTTTGTTCATTATAAATTACCCAGTCTGTGGTATTCTGTTATAACAACAAAGAACAGACTAAGAAAAATGGTGTCCAGCAAAACGAATAGGTAAACAATAAGCCATCTCAACTCTCTGAGCTGCTTCATCTCTGTGAAAGGTTTAGATAACAAATCATTGTTGGATATGGGGAACATAATGCTGGTAGGTGGAGAATTTTTTATCTCTTTCTACAGCCGCTTATTAGTAGAAAATGCTTTGAAGTTTCAAACAGTGTGATATAACCTGGGGGTTATACAAGTCCTTTGCAAACCCTGGTGGGATGCTGCCCTAGGAAAGGAATTCTATCTCAAGGCATTAAGTTGTGGAATGTGTCCTGTGCTAGCTAACAGCACCTGGGTCTAAATCCTGACCCCAAATAGCTGCATGTACTAATTCATTTCTCCTTTCTTGAACTCCATTTTCTTGTCTCTAAAACACAATAGCTGAGCTTTGTTATTAGAAGGATTGATGGACAAAGAATGTACAATGTTTAGCAGTAATAAAGATTCACTAAATGTAATTAAGCCTCCCTCTTTGGTTTAATCTCAAGGTAGATGATCGGAGTCCTGTGGATTAGACTTTGATACTTGTTTGCTTTATGGAAATTAATATGGCTGTTCTGATTTAACAATTAATTTTTGTCAATCTAAAGAAGAAAGACCTATACCTATAACTTATGTTGGTGGGTGACTTTGAAGGGGAATAGATCAGAATTATGTCCACAGAAGGATACTTTTGAAGAATAATGGAAAAGTGTGTACTTAAGATTGAAATTAAACCTAACTTCTGAAGTTTAGTTCTCCGTATGCTAGCTTGGTAAACTGAGCATTAGTAAAAGATACCATCCGTGAAATCAATTATTAATTTTCCTTTTCCTCTCCCTTCTGAGCAGTCAAACAGTTCCATTGAGTTCTTCTATTTTTTTCTTGGATTTTTTTTAGAATTGTTTGGAGTGCTGGTTTGGTATTCATGAAGTTTCCCAGGTGCTCTTTGCCATGGAAGTATCTTATTTCCCCATTAATTTTGAAAGATAGTTTTGCAGGATACATCAGTCTAGGTTGAAGGTTGTTTTCTTTTAGGGCTTGAGATACCTCACTCCAGGCTCTCCTTGACTTGAGGGTTTGTATTGAAAAGTCTGCTGTGATTCTGATGGGATTTCCTTTCCATTGAGTTCTTCTAAACTCTTTTTCCACAAAAGTTAATAACTTTAAAGGGAAGTTTTCCACAGCTACCCTATTTCAATGTATACCTTATTTTTCCATGTTCCATTTCAACTATTCTCTGTATTCATATCCCTTATTACTTATTATTCATTTTCATACTAATACCTCAATGCTTTTTATAAACTTTAATTTTAATTTTATTTATTTATTTATTTTTTGTTGTTGGGGCTAGAACCTAGGGCCTCACACATAAATTCATCCTCTATCACCAAGCTATAGTCCCAGAACTCTTTACTTTTAAAGTATTTCACTTAGGAATATCTTTGTTGAAACTTTAAAGATTTCAGTATATCTAGAAATAAACTTAGGAGTGAATTTTAAGTGTTTACTCTTCCACTGAGAGGTTAACTATGACTCTATATAGATTATACAAGGTTCAGATAATAGTTTTATATTCTCCTTTATACTTACATAATATTCCCCATAATTACTGAATTCCTCTTTTAGCAAATGGAGAAATTGAGGCTCAGAAGGTTCAGTACCTTGTCCTACCTTGTATCTAGAGAGTGATATAGCTAGGATTCAAAGAAAGGTCTTTTCCTATTGTACTGTGATATCTTCTGCTTATATGTACTGTGATATCTTCTGCTTATATGTTCTTCTCATGTTTTATACTTTTAAATGCAAATTTAGCATCAGCTTTATTTCTCCCATCCAAGTACTAACCAGGCCTGACCCTGCTTAGCTTCCAAGATCAGATGAGATTGGCCACGTTCAGGGTGGTATGGCCATAGACAGCATCAGGTTATTTCTAAGGTTTCCATGGCTATTCTTGTGGTGGTTACAAATGACCTCCATCCCCTGTCCCAGACTGAATAGATGTTAGGACCAAGTCATGGTAGTTTCAACTATTTTTTCCTGTTTAAGACATAAAATATTACTGATAAAACTGAAGCCCATTTTTGGTTTTCTCACCCTCTGGGGAGCTAGCCAGCATCTTAAAGTTGTCATACATATCTTAAATCATTTATCACACAAATGTTTATACCACCAAACAGCGTTCTAAATATAAATAATGTAGTAATTCCTCATATATATTTTCATATTTTAAAGAATCACACATTTCATCTGGAATTCAAGATGAACCAAAAAGCAGATGTATTACTTAACAAAAATGTGAAAGGAAAACTCTACCAAAAGCAGTATATTTAAAACAGATGCTCTAGTATCTGAATGGACTCAAAGAGAAGAAAAATTTAAATCACAGAATGAAAAAGGAGAAATAGTCACTTTAAAAAAACACTTGTGTTACTTTATATTTCAGGGAAGAGATGTGTTAAAATATTTTCTTTGGTTAAAATTAATCAAGTATGGAAAAATTGATACTAAAAGAGGAAATGCAATAAAAAGAAACCCAAGGAGCTCCCATAGACTTTGCCTCCTGAGCATTATAAGATTTCCTGCCATGTTAGTTTAAGGCTCAATAATTGGAGAAATTGCTGATGAAAGAAATTAGTACAGGACATTTCTCCTCTGTCTAATTAAGCTTCCTGAATCATGAAATTTAAATTATACCTGGAGATTTGCTGTCAAACTCTTGCTTCTCAAACAATTGAAAGCATCTGGCCCACATCTGGGAAACTTGCTTTTTCTTTTACCTGTAAGTGTGTATACACATAAATGCAAGTGTCTCTTCTGTCCCAAGGATTCATATTTGGACTTATTCAACATTTTGCTGAATTTTAATTTCTTGCTAAAATGGTGTCATAGATGTAGCAAGATAAAATTAAGATGAGGAAACAGTTTAAGCTTTCCTACAATTCCTCTATGTTTACTTGGGCCATATGTTCACCATGACCTCAACTCTTGGCTAAGTAAGTGGCATTTCAAGCTTTCTTCATTGGGGTTTAGGATTCTCAAATAGTATATTTGAGTCATAGCCCCTGGGAATCAGGAAAGATAAGGAGGGAATTCAGGTAGGTCCTGAGACAGAAGTGGAGACATCGTCAGGCTATTAGCCTTCTGAAGCAGAGGAAGGGCTTCCCAAACCTCTATAGGTCCCAGTTTTGACTTCCACTGTGGTTTATTTTTTATTTAAATTTTTTTTTTAGCTTGTTGGGTCTTTCTTTTGAAGCAAGATGGAAGCTATAAATGCAAGCTATGAGGGATCCTAAAATTTATAGGACTATTAATGTTTTGATTCTTCATTTAAAGTACCCATAGAATTTATAATAGAATTATCTGACCCTATATACTTAATACACAAACCTTAGATTTTCAAATACCTCAATGAGTTTGAAATAACTTAGAGAAAGTTTATAACCACTTCAGAATACTTAGACAAAAAAGTTCTTAATCAACAGTTGAATTGGGATATGTTGGAAAGATTTGTTTAACAATCATTGTTGATAAAACATGATTTTAGGAATTGTTTCTAAGATGATTTGTTAAAAGAAACCACATTAAGTAATAAATGACTAGCTGTTAATATACTCTGCCTGTGCAATCAGTAGCCTTTTTAGGAATGTAAACAGAACCCAGGCTTTGGAATCAAACATGGAAACTGAAAATACAGCAAAATATAAATTCATGACTTTCAAGCTTTGTATCATAAAAGACAAATACATCGGAAAAAGAAGAAAATTTCAACAATTTTAAAACTTCAAATTTTACCCACAGTTTTTGTTTTTATGCTGAATATTAATTAATCCTTGAGGAATATTTGCATTATTAAGGAAAGATAGGTGTCCTCTCTACACAGATGGGATTTCTAAGGTCTCAGCCAAAGTCATCGTTCATTGGTCCACAATTGCCATACCTGCCTTCCCCAGCTCTATTAAAATTCCTGCAAAAAAAAGAGAAAAAATCCTGCCTAAAATGATCAGTATTTAAAATCTCTTTCGTGAATTACAAAATTGACCAAATTGGATCATATTCCATTGACCCATTAATATTTCAAACATTTTTTCATTGTAATCTCATGACTAATTCTTGTTTTCCCTTTCTTAAAATCTTAACTTGAGGATCTTCTCTTTCACAAACCTTTACATAACAATGTTCCTTGCCTGCTTTCTTTGCATTCCTTCTACCTGCCACATTGGTGGCTTCTTCCTTTGGCTATCTCTACACCTCGCACAGACCTTTATTATATCATTTATGATGTTGGATCACACTTGATAACTTATACCATGAGATCCTTGAGACGAACGACATGTTTTTCAACCTTAAAGTGTTGCAAAGAACCTATCATAAGGTGGGCTCGACATGACTCATCCTCTCTCTCTCTCTCTCTGTCTGTGTCTCTCTCTCTCTCTTTTTTGCTACGGGGGATCGAACTCAGCACCTGCACTTGGCAGGCAGGTGAAGTGCCGCCAAGGACCCACATGACTCATTCTTCATGCAGATTATAGGACAATGAAGAAAAGCCCTGGGTTCTCATCAGCCCCTGTACCAAATCAACTTAGCCCATCTTGGCTCTGGAGACTTGAGAGGAAGGATTACTTCAGAGCCAATTATGAGAGGAATGGAGAGTTATTTAATGGGTAGAATTTCAGTTTTATAAGACAAAAAGTTCTGGAGTTTGCACAACAATGTGAATATATTTCATAGTACTACACCATACACTTAAGAATGGTTGACGGCAAATTTTATGTATTTTAGCACAATTAAAAAATAACAATTTAAAAAGCAATTTGAGTGGCAAAGAAGAGGACAATAAACATGAGAAATAATCTTGTCCAAAGATGACTTCTTCAAAGCAGAGATAATAGCCTAGCAACTGGCTGCCCGTATTTATCTTTTCCCTTTTTGGTGTACAATATTTTGCACATTAAGTCTTTTTTTGTGTGTGTATTAAATTCTTTTATTGGTACATTGTAGGTATACAACACAATTACATTTCTCATTGGGAATTGTACCTTTATATAATGCATCTTCGTTCTTATTTTTTCCCCATTCCTAGCCCTCCCTTCACGCCCTCCACCCTTCCCTATTTACAAAGACTTTATTTCCATTTTTTCCTTTCCCTTCTTTCCTTTCCCCTGCCCCTCCCACTACCCCTACCCCTTTGGACCTTTTATTCCTATTTTACATTATCGATTATTCATTCTAATCATTGGTACATTTTAGGTATACAATATAATGACATTCATCATTGGAAATTTGCACCTTTACATAGTCTCTCTTGGTTATTTTTCACCCTTGCCCAGCCCTCCCTTCAACCCCTCCAGCCCTCCCTATTTACAAAGATTTTGTTCCTATTTTTCCATTTTCTCATATTAATCTCATTCCCTTCTATCCTTTCCCTTAGCCCTCCCACTTCCTTCCCCTTTGCCCCTTTTCTTCCTATTTCACATGACCTATTATACATTTAGTCCTTATTTACACTTTCAGTTTCTCACACCAGAGAAACTATTCGGTATTTACACATGAGTGTCCTATTTATTTTACTTAAGAGTATTGCCTCAATGTGCATCCACTTAGCTATAAATGTCTCTAATTTCTCATTTTTTATGGCTGAGTAGTACTCCATTTATAAAAAAACCACATTTTCTTTATCCAGTCTCCAGTTGATGGGCATTTGGGCTGTTTCCAAGTTTTAGCTATTACAAACTGCGTTGCTATGAACATGTGTGCACATATATCACTGTGGTATGATTCTTTTAATTCTTTGGGGAAGATCCCTAGCAGTGGAATAGCGGGGTCAAATGGGATTTCCAGTCCTAGTTCTTTGAGGTATCTCCATACTGATTTCCACAGTGCTTGCACCAGTCTACACTCCCACCAGCAATGGAGCAGGGTTCCTCTTTCCCCACAGCCCTGCCAGCATTTGTTATTGGTTGATTTCATGATAGCAGCCATTCTTTCTGGAGTGAAGTGGAATCTCAGTGTTGTTTTCATTTGCATCTGTCAAATGACCAGTGACGTTGAACATTTTTTCATGTATTTATTTGCTATTTCTACTTCTTTGTGTGAGAAATGTCTGTTCATTTCAGATGCCCATTTTTGGATTGGGTCTTTCAGTTTGGGAGGTCTGATCTTTTTCAGTTCTTTATAGATTCGAGATAGTAGACCTTTGTCTGAGGAAGAGCAGGTGAAGATTTTTTCCCACATTGTGGGTTGTCTCTTCACACTGCTGGTGGTTTCTCTTGCTGCACATTAAGTCTTCTTTGATTCTCTTAGCAAGCTTTTGAATGGGATGTGTTTTTTATCCTTCATTTTAAAGACCAGAAGACAAAGATAAAAAGAAGTAAAGTGCTTTGTTTGTGTGAAGTGTGCTGGGCACCACTGAGCTGAGCTGCCAAGGTTTGCTGTCAGTTTTCCTTGTGTTAATCACATGGGCTGGGGACACAGCCTCAGGATGGCCAGCCCCACTTGCTGTGGCGGTTGGCACTCAGAGGAAATCACATTGCACCTGCTTGCCACTGGGACTTTGGTGGCTGATCAAACATGCTACTTACTTTGGAGCAAATGAGAGGAAAAGTTTTTGCTCTGGAATGGCAACTTTCCTCTATTGGGACAGATAACTCTGAAGCAGCTAGTCTCCTTTTTGGTGCTAGATACATTGAGAGCTGTGTTGAGAGTCCGTTCTCCACTCGCATTCATTTGGTGTTTATCAGTAAAGCAAAGCTGGCCTTAGTGGCTCATGAAGACCTGAACACTTTGATGATGCAGGATCAGCAGTTGAATCTACCTGTCCTCACTGCTAGGCCAGTCCAGCCACAGGTTTAGCCTATTATGTAAAGGGATATTTGAGTGAGCAGAAGTTCTTGTACACATTATAAATTTCTCTTGTCAAGAAAGCTTCAGCTTAGCTTACTGAATCAAATTATAGACAATACAATTTCAATTTGTATATGAAACATTATAGATTTTATATAAGATTCATGGGTGCCTGTATTGTCCAAACATTATCTGCTGTAATTCTCCAACTAGGAAATGCTGGCCACTGTAACACATTACCTTTCAACCAATTCAGAAGCTATCTTTGAATGCCCCCAGGGTCCAGTTTTGAGGATGTCAGAGAGCTATAATCTCTTCTGCTGGTTAAGTAGATACCATGTTTTCCAGCCTCTCTCATAGCTGAGTGTGGGGATGTAATTAACCAGATTAGAGCATAGAATCGACACATATGGTGTATGCAGCTTTTGGATCTACTTTGTTGCTATGATTATCTGAGCAGATGTGTTGGTATGACTGTAAGAGAAACTTGCTTCAGACTGAAGGGCATGTTAGAGAAATGGAATAGATTGTGTCTTAGCCTGATTGAAGTGGAGGAAGGCTTGGATTATAATTCTGATGTTGTTTTAGCTTTCCTTGCTGCTTGCTTAGGATTTACCTTTTTCGGGTCTGCTAAGTTTATTATTGTTACTTTTTCTATGTTTTTTTCAATGTTGGAGATTGAATCCAAGGCCTTGTGCATGCTAGGCATGCACTCTATCACTGAACTGTATCTCCCAGCCCTCATTTTTCTGTGTTTTTAACTTCCAAATAGTCACTGTTATTATTTTATTCTGATATAGCTCCAGGATGATGACAACAGATCTACCTCTTTCTCAGGGTCACAGTACCCATTAGTCATGCTCTGGTTCTGAAAAATGTATTATATTTAATCTCTAAATGAGTACCTGTGGCTGCTTTATGTGGTTGGAAAGTGTACATTTGATTGGCCCGGGGATTTACCTCAGTGTTTCTGCTGCCTGCCTCACAAGCCAAGGACCCGAGTTTGATCCCCGGTACCAAAAAAAATAAATAAAAAAAAAAGTGTACATTTGATCAAATGCCTGGTTCAGGGAATGAATGGGGGTCAGCACTCAGCCCTTCTCTGCTCACGCAGCTATAGTCCCACAGCACTGGATCTATGAAGCTTCTTTTTTTTTTTCTTGCCTCCACAGGGAAGGTACTGTATCTAGCTCACACAAAGATGATACTATGGAAGCTAGTAGTTGTTCCATCTGGACCTACTTTGTCCCATCTTGGGGACCATGTGTAATATTTACCTGCATGGATTGCCCATTTAAATTGTCCATTTCCTGCATGGATTGTCCTACTTAAAAGGACTAATTTAAAGGCCTTTCAGATACAAATCCACTTGTCTATTAACTTTTTGCCAAACTGGTACCTGCATGGGGCCTTGGAGAAGTAGCCAAGAGCTATCATTCCTTCTTCCTAGATAACTGGAATATGATGGTTAAGCTTGCTTGTCAACTTGACTGGATTAGGAAACTCTTGGATTATGAGGGTACTAATCTTATCAACAAGTTCAAAGCTGAATGGCCCTACCTGGAAAAAGTTGGTCATGGGAATGTGACCTTGGGGACTGTATCTGGTCTCTGGCCCCTTTCCCTCTGAAGCTTTTCTCCTGTGTTTTGCTTCCTGGCCACCATGAAGTGAGCAGTTTTCTTCTACCATGCCCTTTCACCATGATGTTTCTGCCTTGCAGCCAGCCAGCCAGCTGTGGACTGAAAAGTTTTTCCATTAATTAATCTCTTTTCCCCATCCAAATCTAATATATACCCTCTTCCAAGAAAATAAGGGGGGGGGGTTGCTCTGTGAAAATATAGGAAAGAATATGTGATATACCAGAGACCAATGTACAGCCAACAAGCACCAAGTATCCACTAGGGAAGGCAATGTAAGTGAGTGAGTGAGGACATAAATGTGATGATCCAGACTATGACAAAGTCACAAACAGTCCTGCTGTGATTGCTTTTGCTGCAAGTTCTGTTGGGCAACCTTGATCCACAACTGAAACACACAACCAGAATCTGATACTGGTAATTCTTTCCCCTGGAGTTAAAGGAGACCAGTTGCTTCCTATACCTACTAGTACTTAAGTGCCTCGAGTCCCTGGGTTCCTTCCATCATGGTTTATATAAATAGTTTCTTCATCAAAACATCTTCAAGAATCCTATCTGAGAGTATGGTTGGTTCCCTTTGAAGATCCTGATACTCATGTCTTTGTAAAATTACAAATTTCTCTGGTGACAGAGAAAACCCTTTTGAGGTACAAGTGAAGACTTGGGGAAACTTTGGCAGAAAATGATTGTGGATTTTTCAACAGTAACAGAAGCTAGAAATCAACAGAGAAATTTTGTATAAATCAGCCTAGAATTCGATTCTCAGTTAGCATATGAGTTAAGTGTGAGGTAGACTGAAGACATTTTCAGACATTCAGGTTGTCAAGAAATTTAAAATTTCATTTTTCAGGAAGTCACTGGAAGAGTTGCTCCACCACAATAAGAGAGTAAACAAATTAAAAGGAAGACATGCCACCTGGAAAACAGGAGATTTCCATGTAAGATAGAGTCCCAGGGAATCCTTGGCGTGAGGACCAAGGGGATTCCAGGCCAGCAGCTATTTACTAGGTATAGGGAGCAACTGAACCAGTGAAAACAGGTAGGTGAGCTCTAGGAGATGGCTTTAAAAGAAGAAATTGATAGAATGAAAAAACAGTCAAAGATTTAAATGGAGAAACACTTAAGATATGTTAGTAATAAATATATAAAAAACAAAGCAAATAAAGTGCAATTATTAATACCATGAAAAGCAAAAGTTGTATAAAATGAAAAAAATTATAGTAAACTTCCTAGCTTAGCTAGGAATGTGGATACTATTGATTTAAACAAGATTAATATTTTAATATTTATTAAAATAAACATTTGGTGCATATAAGGGGATGGGATTTAGTGTGTGTATATTTGTGTGCATGAGTGTATATATGTGTATGTGTGAATGAATGTAATATGTGTGAGTCCAGTGAATGTATGTGTAGATATGTGTGGACATATGTGAAGTGAATGGGTAGTTGTGAATATGTGTGTGAATGTGTATATGTGTGTTTGTGTAGTGATGATGGACATAGGAGAGGTGGAGAATCAATCTACACAGAGGAGCCAGCCAACCAATAAATAATGTCTAAAACTGACAGATCAGGAAATATGAATACAAACATTCTACTGAGATACATGGAAATAAACATGTAAAGAATCAGCTGAAAAAAAATCAAAAGTAATTTTTATCAGGTAGCAAGAAATGGGAAGATGCTACAGCATAAAGGATTGGTGTTTTGATATCCTTTTGTGATTTATTTTCCTTTTTTGAAACAACCTTATAAATTTTTAAATTACACACAGGTATAATTTTGAAAAATATAAAGACTGAATTTAATATACATTAAGAAAAATATTTAAAGAGACTATTAATATAATGAAAATAATGTAGATTTTATGTTTTAAAGAAAAGAATCCAAGTTGTTAATCATTGTAAGCCTCACCCACTAAAACTAACGAGAAATCAAAGCCTAAAAGGGATGGAAAAGATGTGAGAGTAATTATGTGTTGGTGAGTTTCTGTTGCTGTCATTAGTAACAGGGAAAGTCAACTTGAAGCAGGAAAGGTTTGTTTGGCTCACAGTTTCACAGGTTTCAGTCCATGGTCAGCTGATTCCATTGCTATGGGCCTGAAGTGAGGCAGAAACACCACGGTAGAAGGGCATGATAGAGCAAAGCTGCTCACCTCATGGCAGCTAGGAAAAGGGAGGAGAGAGAGACAGAGAGAGAGAGAGGGAGGGAGGGGAAGGGAGGGAAAAGGAAAAGGGGGGAAGAGGGAGAGAGAGAATATGAGGAAGGGCTTGGGGACAAGATATGACCTGCAAAGGCACACCCCCAGGGACCTACTTTCTCCAACTAGGCCTCACCTCCCTACAGTCCATTTAGGTAATGAACTTATCAAGGGTAATAAAATTAAGCCCTCTTGATCCAATCACTTCCCAAAAGTCTATTAGTGAGCAACCAAGCCTTCAACACAATCAGACTTTGAGGGACATTTTGAATCTCAATGACAATGAATGTGATTTTTTTTTCAGAATTCTTCATAGTAATAAATATTCTTTCATAAGAGAAAAACAAAAACAATAAATGTATTAAGTGGATTGGGAACAAGAGCACTGGGCTCTTTTCTTGCTACCCTGGGCTGGCTCAAAGACTGTGGCAAGGTGGCATGCTCAGTACTCATGCAGTCTTGATCTCTGAACTGTGTCAGATGCAAATGGAAAACTCATTTCCTTCCCAAGCATGATCAGAGTTCTCTGTGTTCTAATCTCTTCTGCTCCCTTGGCCTCCCTTACTCTTGTTAGATAAGTGGATTGAGCTGTATTTTCCAAAAAGATATGTCCAAGTCTTAGCCCCAGGTACTTGTGACTGTAACTTTATTTAGAAACAAGGAATTTGCAGATATATCTAAGTTAAGGATCTTCACATGTGATCCTTCTGTTCATAGGATGAGTCCTAAGTCTGATGGCTGGTGACCTTGTTTAAGAGAAAAAAAGAGGAGATTTAGCTCACTGGCACCATGCCTGCCTGGCAAGTGCAAGGTCCTGAGTTAGATCCCCAGTACCAAAAGAAAAAAGAAAGAAAGAAATCTGAGTCTCAGACACAGAAGAAAGACAGGGAAAGAGGATTTGTAAAGCTAGAGGAGGATATTGGAGGGATAGAGCTACAAACCAAGGAACACTAAGAGCCACCAGAAGCTGGGAGAGGTAAGGACAGATTCTCCTCTAGCAGTTTTGGAGGGAAAATGACCCTGTTAACCCTTCATTTCAGATTTTTGGGCTCCAGATCTATGACAGAATATGTTTCTGTTGTTTAAACTATCAAACTCTGTGGTAATTTGGTACAGCAGCCCTAGGAACTAGAATAACAGGCTTTTGCTGGTGGAGGAAAAGCAAGCCTTTGAACCAGCATGTATTTTTTAAGGTTTCTTTTCCATAAACCAGTATTTTCTGAGCATCTGCTGTGTGGTAGACCTGGTCCTGGCCTTATGGGTGGAGGAAGAATGTGGAGATAGAATCAGCTCAACAAGGGCACGTTGGGCACCATGAAAGATCCATCTCATAAATCAGAACAGGACACAGAAGAATTGTAAAGATGAGCTCTGAGCTTTAGAAAAAGAACTTGAGAACATGGGGTAATAAGGAGAATGGACAATAATGGAGAAATTGGAGAAATGTCAGGACAGTACTATAGTTCAGTTGTTCAATGTCCCCCAAAGGCTCACATGTTCAAGGCCCCTGGTATTATGGAAACGGTGGAATGTTTGAGAGCTGGGGCCTGGCAGGAGGTCCTTAGATAGTAAGGGTGTACCCCTGAAGGAAACTGTTGGCTCCAGGACCCTTCTTCTTTGTCTTTCTTCCCTGGTTCATGAGGTGAGTGGTTTTGTTCCACCACACCCTCCTGCTATGATGTGCTGCCTTGCCAGAGGGTCAAAAGCAATGGGGCCAACCAGTTACGTACAGGAACATTCAAAACTGTGAGCCATAACAAATGTGTTCTCTTTATAAGTTGATTAGGCCAAATATTCTGTTACAGTGACAGAAAGGTACCAGTATCTAACACAGAGCATTTCAACAGAAGAGTATTCGGTCCCCTCATTAAGTACCTCAGTCTTGAGTAGGGGAAGGCTGTGATATTTGAAGAACTAAAACCAACATGTCTAGTGACTTTATGATATAAAGTATAAGAAAATAAACATGAGAAAATTGTGACTGGTGGAATTATGCAGAAGAAAGCATGATAGAACACTAAGATAATAGATTTTATAAGGTTTATAATGCCACACTCAATATTTTTGAAATATTTTACCATGAACTATGTCAAAGGCTGTTTGTTATTTCATTTAGCTCTCCAACAGCACTGTGAGTTACTAATTTGACCTCTTATTTTTTCATGAAGATTTGAAGGCTTAGGTTGGGCGAGGTCACAATTAGTAAGTGATGGAACAATCAACTGTGCCCCTTAACTATTACACGATACTGTTTTCCCTCTGGAGGCCTCATTGGTGTATAATAGAGTGGGCCAGAAGTTACATGGATTTGATTATAAGCCAGTGGCATTCAGTACTGATGAGGGAAGAAGATGCAAGGGCTATTTCTATGGGACTTGGTGACAAATTAAATGGAGGGAGGAGAGTTAAAAATAACACAGAGATGTGACATACATTTTTTTCTTTCTGCTTTTGGAGTGTCATATAATATTTGGAACTCTGTGTTTCAAACATTAAAATTTTGCAGGTTCAACTTAATACAACCAACCTAAACAGTTCACTAAATCTTAAGGTACAACAGGAAAGAGCCAAATGTCAGAATGGATATGATTCCATGGAATCCTATTTATCAGTGAGTTCTGTAACAAAGATATAAAACTCAAGAAACTGCATACTAGCTTCTCTCCTGGATGGTAAATACATAAATATATCCTATGCAATACAATTATGTATCATCAGCATGCTTAGTTACAAAACAAGACTAATTTTTGTTTTTCATTTAACTTCGTCTCGAGGTATCATTGGTGCCTAGTTTATGCCACATTTAATTGCCCGTATTGGTTTGCAAGGCTGCCAAAACAAAGTACTATAGTATGGGCACCTAAAACAACAGATCCCTTTTCTCATAGCTCTCGAGGATGTAAGTCCAAGATCAAGGTGTCAGAAAGTTTGGTTCCTCCTGAGGTCTTTCTTTTCAGCTCCCAGATGGCCACATTCTCACTGTGTTCTCATGTGGCCTTCCTTCTGTGGGAGTGCTTATGTGTGTCCAGATCTCCTCTTCTTGTACGTGAATTAGTATCTTATAAGTGGATTAACTTGACAACTTAAAGGTCTTATCTCTCAATATGATCACCTGAAGCTTAGGACTTCAACATACAAATTTTGAGAATGGGGGGGGGAACAAATCAGACCATAGAATTGCCTAAGGTCACAAAGTTCATAACCATATTTACACCCAGAATTCAACCACTCAGACCATTTATATAATCAGAACAGAGCCAAGAGTGATTTCACTGTGGGTCACTTAGGGAAGTTCTGCCCTTTCCCTTATTCTGTGGCCTGTTTCCCAGAGCTAAATAGAGATTTCAGTCATTCTTTGGCTTTATTGCTGGACAGCAGGACATCTACATCTGATATTTGCAAGGATGAGAACATCTGACATTCAATAGGGTGGAAGCTGAAACTGTTATTTGTTTAGACCCAAGTAAATGGACAGGCTGAATGAAGTGGAGTGATCTCAGAGGGTATATTGGATTGGAAGGATTGGAACTGGAAGGAAACTTTGGAGATTAGTCCCATGGGACTGCTAGAACTATTCCTTTTCCCCTGGTGCAGTTCTTCCTATGTAAAGTCACTACACATTCACCGCTTTGACATCATAGGGGAAAGGTTTCCTCCAGTTTGGTATATGATTCAAAGTCTGTTATTAAGAGAAAATACTTTGGAGGTATGTGCATGTTTCCTAAGTTAAAACAGTGAGAAGGAAGTTTTTTGCTATATTTTATTAAAATACACACACAGAAATTTTAAATTAGATTTCCACTCTCTTGTGTACCATTCCCTTGGATGGTGAGTGAATGGTTTACTCATTTTGGAGGAGAAAAACTTTTGTGTCAGATTAGGTCCCAGTGACCTACTCATCATGTATCAATGCCACTAAATATATATTTATCTCTTTAAAATTTAACCTATTCTCAAACAAAGCCAGAGAAGAAACTGGATCGTGTTTAGGTAGAGAACATTTGTAAAGCCAGAAAAATCGCTGTTTGAATGACTCACGCATGTATTTTTATTTCACTTGAAAAACAAATAAGCTCACAAAACCTTTGGTATTTTGAGAGTGATGTTAGACCTGAAATTTAAAGAACATCTCTTTTCTCCATTTCTGCAGGCATTTTCTGCTTCCACCAGACAGGGTAGTTTGAGGCATACAGAAAGTGCCCAACAATTAGGATAATCATACATCCTGGTTTGCTTACAGTAGTCCTAGTATAAGTTTGTTGTCTTGGTGGGATTAATGAAGCACCCTCTTCACTCTCTAAGTTGTCCCTGTTTAAATAATACAGTATATATTCATCTTAACCCCAGCACATGTTGAATAAATGAACAAATAATTGAATAATGAATTTCTAGTCTCATCCAACATGAGGAAATCAGAAATTAATGTCTCAGCAACAGCACTCTGCATTACACTATCCAACAGAAATTTGGCTGTAGTGTCTTACCCAGAAGCATAATTCAGCCATAGAAATAAAGATTCAGGTTTCCTAATACAGAAGTAAAAGATTTCTGTTTTCTCCTCAGTTTTCTTCTCTCTTAACTTTTCCCATTTTTTTTCTTTGAAATAGTTAATGTAGTGATCACAGCCATGGAGCCATTAAAGTTCAAGGGAGAGAGAGTCTGTTGGGATGGAAATAAAGAGATCCTATGGAGCACCAGATCTGTGTTTTTTTCTTATTATGTGGAATTTAAAATTCAATGTGATGGTGACATTTATAACATTTATCTCTAAAATTAACATTGGCTCCATTTGATCAGGAATCTGAATTGTCTTAAATCTGGGATTAATGTTGTAGCCGACGGTTTACTTGATGTGACCTCTTCATTACAGAACACCTTGAGATCCTGGGACAGGAAGTCCTTTAACATGCATAAAATAAAAAACTGTGGACCCTCAGAGACTTGATAGAAATAAATGCACATTTACAGAAGTTCTTAGAGCACTCTGATAGCAAGCAGAGCTATGCTGCTGAAATCTTGTTTCCCAGGCAGAAAGTATGATGCAAACATCCCCTTAGCATTGGCAGAAGCTGTCAGGCCAAGGCCCCTGCATGGACTGCAAAGCTCTCTGAAGCTGTGGGGGTGATTGCTCTGGTATTTACTTAACACCTGTGAGCCAGCCAGGACAAAGGAAAATTTATGGGGTAGGACCCTGCTAAGGGAATAAATGCCCAGGGGAATAAAGGAAGCTAATTAAGGAGGAAAATCAGAAACCTGCTGGGATTTCATTTCCTTAAGTGTTCCTGACAATTATAGGCCATTTACCAGCCTCTGCTGATGTCATCTTGCTGTCCTACTCTGGGTGCAAATATTCACCAAATGTCAGCCCCAGGCATTTGAAAACACCTGCTGGGAACAGCAAGTGCAATGGGGACTCTAATCTGAAGCCCAAACTACAGAACATGCAGATAGAACACCAGACTAAGAAAGAAAAGAGGAAGTTCTCTCCTGGTATTGTTAGATAGATCAGAGGTAACCTAAGCAGGTAGGAAAACAGGGTACCACACAGGGAGATGTTTCAGGATGTCAGAGCACATGCAGTAAAATACAGCACCAAGAAATATTGCTAAAGAGTGGGACAGGACATGGGAGTGAAATTTGTATAGTCAGCATCAGAGTTAAGATGAGGAACATCACATCTTCCCATATCCCCTTCATAGAGGAAACTGTGGAACAAAATCTATGGATTCTCTGTCTGCAGAGAAGAACACTGTGTAAAGACAGAGAAAAAGGCAAGGACGGCTCAGTTGAGTTCAGGTGGGATGGACAGGGGCTCAGCAAGCCCTCTTTTTGGAGGCCTCTAAAAGTTGGGAAGTTACTATCATCCAGCTTGGCATGATACGTCGATTCATCAAAAATATTGCTTCATAAGGGAAGAGGTAAATCAGGCTCATGTGAATTGAGAGGTCACACGAATTCTTGAATGAACCCCAAATATCTTTCAACCTTCTTGTTTATAAGTTGACTGTTAGGGAAAAGAACTTTGCATTCTGTAATCTAACATTGATTCAAGTAGCTGAAGTCTTATTTTAACATTCCTGAGGGTCACTTTGCAAAAAGCTTGTCTTTGTTTATTTTGATAATAAGCAAAGAGGGGTAATAGTTACTAATGAAAAGTAAATGTTTCGTGTGATTGCATTCTGGACTTTGGATACAGAGACAGATTTAAGTACCCGCTTTTCCACTTCTTAGACCTCTTCTTATTAATAAAGTAAAGGTAAGGACAATTAGGGATTCAATAAGACTTAAGCCTGTATCTTTATATAGTAAGCCCTTATTGTATAAAATAATATCATTTATGAATGGATTGGTTAGGGAAAAAATACTGGTGCTCCTCCAAATGCCAGAGAGTAGAGTCTGGATCTCACTGCTTTACTTAATACAGTGTTCTCTAGGAAATTATCATTTGGTCAGTCATTGTGTTAGTTTTCCCTCATGGTAACCAAAAAACTGATAAAAGTATATTAAAAGGAGGAAAGATTTATTTTGGCTCACAGTTTCAGGGGTTTTAGTCCATGGTCAGCTGACTCCTTTGCTTTTCGACTTGTGTCAAGGAGAAACATCTCAGTGGAAAGGCATGGTAGAGGAAATCTATTCAACTTGTGGCAGCCAGGAAGGAGAGAGAGAGCAAAGAACCAGTAAGGATAGGGCTGGGGACCAGATATAGTGCACAAGATCATGCTGCCAAGATTCACTTCCTTTTACTAGGCCACACTTCCTGTTTCCATCACCTCTCAATATGCTATCAAGTTATGATCTAATCAGTGAATTATACCACTGATAATATTTAATGATTTTATTTGGTTTTACTTTTTTATGTTACTAGGCATTGAACCCAGAGCCTTTGCACTGTACTATATCCCCAGTCACCTCCCCCTGCCCTCTTTATAAAGTTTTGGATTTTGAGATAGGTTTTCACTAAGTCACTAAGTTGCCCAGTCTGGGCTCAAACTTTCGATCTTCCTACCTCAGCCTCCCAGAGTGCTGAGATTACAGGTATATGCCATCATGCCTGGCTAGGAGGTTGGAAAAGGGCTGGAGAAAGCAGAAACCAAAAACGAAAGTGGATTGGTCATTTTAAAATTAATTTCCGTATAAGATGAGAATAGGGAGGCAGAACAATAGAAAAATAACATCAGTTAACATCAGGTTATTTTGTGTTGTATAAAGATTAAGGCAGAGAGAACTTCATTATGCCAGTTGAAACTGGGCCTATTTGGGAAATTTGGCAATTGTCTTTCTATTTCCGATTTATCAAAGGTCAGATAAGTAGCTTAGTTTCAGCCTGGTAGTTTTTAGCCTGAATAACTCCATTTTGATTTTTAGCACAGTTTGCTGGGATGTAAGTGTGAGAGCTTAGTCCAACACAATGGCCTCCTTTAATTTTTCTTTTAACACCACTACAAAGGTGGATACTTTGTAGTTATTATATACTTGTCTAAACCCATAGCAAGCACAACACCAAGAATGAACCCTAATGAAAGCTGGACATTGCATGATGATTGTGTTCATTGTAGGGTCATTACTTGTAATAAATGTACCTACCTCTCAGGTGGGGATTTTGATAAGATTCTGCATGTGTCAGGGCAGGGAACACGTGGAAAACATCTATTCCTTCCTCTCCATTTTGCTGTGACCCTACAATTGCTCTTTTGTTAGAAATACAGTATTTTCTGAATATTTTTCACATACCAGGGGCTGTTTTAATGTTGTAAATGTAGTTTTGCATTTAATCCAATAACGAGTCTATGAACGATTATTAAATTCAGCCATGTCCTTTGTTAAGCAAAGTCAGATACACAGGAGTTACAGGGGAATTTTTAAAAATTGCAGGCTTCTTTCCCATTCTGTTGTCATTAAAAACATCATTTCACTTGCTAAAATTCTATGTACAATTTTTCTCTATACATATTTTTTTTGAAGCAAAACATTTATTGGTACATTTTGGATATATATAATGATAACATTCATCATAGAGGATTACTACCTGTACATGATATATTTTCTTCTTTTTTCTCCCATTCCTCTCCCTTCCCTTCGACCCTTCTCTCCTCCCTTATTTACAAAAGCTTTGTTTCCATTTTTTCTTCTGTCTTTTTTTTCTTGTCCCTTCTTTCATTCCCCCTCCCTTTCCGTGTTCCCCTTCTCATTTGAACATTTTCTTCCCATTCCTCAATATCTATCATATGTTTTAGTCCTTATTTACACTTTCTGTTTCTAAGTATTTAAACAAGTGTGTCTGATTTACCTCACTTAAAAGTATGGTCTCAAGGTGCATCCAGTTAGCTATAAATGTCTGAAGCTTATCCTTCTTTATGGTAGAGTAGTACTCCACTGTATAAAAAAAACCATCCTCTTTATCCATTCATTGGTTGATGGGCATTTGGGTTGTTTCCAATATTTAGCCTTACAAACTGTGCCATTATAAGCATAGGTATGCATTTATCACTGGGATATGATGCTTTTAATTCTTTCAGGAAGATACCAAAAAGGGGAATATCTAGGTTGAATGGAAACCTTTAGTTTTAGTTTTTTGAGGAATCTCCACACTGTTTTCCACAGTGGTTGCACCAGTCTACACTCCCACCAACAGTGGAGACGGGTTCTTTTTTCCCTGTAGCCTCTCCAGCATTTGTCATTGGTTGATTTCTTAACAAAAGACATTCTTTCTGGAATGAAATGGAATCTCAGTGTTATTTTAATTTGCATTGCACAAATGACCAGTGATGTTGAACATTTTTTTCATATATTTATTTGCTGTTACTACTTCTTCATCTGAGAAGTATCTATTTATTTCAGATGCCCATTTTGGGACTAGGTCTTTAAATTTGAGGAGTCTGATGGGGGGGGGTGTCTATACATCTTTTCCATAAGGCAAAGTGCATTTGCAGATTTTGTGTTTTAGATAGTGTTCTTTCAAGTTAAGTTCTTCTGTTTCTTCTCATTCTTAATAAAACAGGCCAAGGGACGGGGGATGTCAGAAGCAACAATTCAAAGCCTAAAAAGACACCTCTCTCTCTCTCTCCCCCTGTCCCTCCCTCCTTTCCTCCCTCCCTCTCTTCTGGGGGTGCCTCATGTTGCTATTGGTTGGGCAATTTGGAGCTGATCAGACAGGAGATAGTCTGGTATAGTTAGAACTTGATCTTTACTGCTTTTTCCTAAGAACTGTACCACCCACCATACAGTTTCATCTTTCTGTCTGTCAGCAACCTTTGGAGACCTGTCTTGCTTGGTCTGTATGTCACTTCTTTCTGCTCCCTCAGCTCTGCCCTCTGGGACTTTATGTGCTCTTTTTCTCCCTATGGTCATCAAAGTCTACTCTCCTTTTGTCATAATAAGGTGTTTGTTTTTTTTTTAAATGTGATGCAAAGACCATACACATCAAATCTCCAAATGGGACTTAGGGCTTCTTTTTGCACTTGTCAAAGGAAACGCTCTAAAGATCAGACACTAGGAATCTACTTTTTAAATAAGCTACTCAAGTCTCACTTTTGCACATTCAAGTTTGATAAGAAATATAGAAAAATTGATTAGATTGTTATCTCTCCCAAAGAACCTAAATATTTCATGAAAATGATCAATTATATCATACCAGTGATGGCAAACCTTTTAGAGACCAAGTGCCAAACTGCAACAACTCAAATATTAAAGTCTTTTGTCTTAAAAGAAAAAACACAGTAACACATGTGCTGTAGATTTGCCACCACTGTTAGGCTATTAAATTACAACAACAACAACAACAAAATCTTTCTATAGCAGTGGCTCTCAGTTCCAAGTTTATATTAAACTCCCCTGCAAAGCTTTAGAAAAAAATGTTACACCGAAGACCAATTAAATCACCATCTCTGGTGAGAGGACCCAGGCATCAATATGTTTGAAAGGCTCTCTCCAATTGATTCTAATGCATAGCCACATTTAAGAATTACTGTTCTGAAGAATGGAAGGAAGGTACAGAAAAGTAGAGCAACCCTTCTTAAATTTAATGTATATATGAATCATCTGGGAATTTTATTAAGTTGGAGATTATGAATCTGTGGGTCTGGGTGTTGCTTAGGAATTTGTATTTCTGAACAAATTTCCAGGTTCTTAGACCACACTTTGAGTAACAGCGCACAAGAGCCCTTGTTTTCAAACTTTGTTGCATATGAGAATCAGTAGAGGAACTTTACAGTAACTTGAGACTAGGTTGCATTCTAAGACCAATGAAATCAGGATTTTTGGAAGTAGGATGTGGCAGTTAGGATGGAGTAACAACCTGACTGGCCTTGGGATCTGCCAAGGATTAGTAGAGCATATTTCTGGGTATGTCTGGGTAGGTCATGGAGGGGTGGCCTTGGGGTCTGGCCCATTCCTCTCTGGCACTGTTCCCCTCATCTACCTCCCCTTGCCATGAACTAAGCGGCTTTGATCCACCACCTGCTTCTGCCATGATGTTTCTTCCTTGGAGCCAGCCAACCATGGACTGAATTCCCTGAAACCACGAGTTAAATGAAACTTCTCCTCCTCTAAATTGTGGGTGTTGGGTATTGTGTCCCAGCAACAGGAATGCTGACCAATAATTAATTAACCAATAATCCTGACAGGATTAGGCATTAATAATCTCTAAAATTCCCAGATGATTCCAATGTATAGCAAGGGCTGGGAACTAGTGCAGAAGAGGGGCAATAAATTCATATTAAATTTCAAAGAAGAAGTTTTAATCACAGTGAAACCCAAAAAAGCAGAAAAGGTTGATCCCTTAACTGATGATGACAGAATCTGTGTCAGTGAATTTTTTTTTTTTTTTTTTACTGGGGATCAAACTCAGGACCTTGTACTTGTGAGGCAGGCAGCTGAACCACTGAGCTAAATCCCTGGCCCTGTATCAGTGAATTTTAAAAAATTTTTATTTGTTTAACATGGTTTATGGGAAAATTACTGAGTTCTCCCTTAAGATTTGCATACCTGTCTACACACACACACACACACCCCACCCTTGTTACATACTCATGATGAGTACTCATGTATTTCTGCAGTTTCCTGGTTCTAAGCATGACTGGAATGAACTTCATGCCTGGTTGTCCTGTTGTATCACATTACTTTGTTCAGAAATGGGCTATGCTGACTTTCTAACTAAGAAACGAAGCCCAGAAAAGTTAAGAACATGTGAAATCTGTTTACAACAAACAATTGGGTGCTCGTGGAAAGAAGCTCAATGATATCATCTAAGCAAGCTGTCTGGAAGGACTTCTCACTGCTCTTAAAAGGCTCTTGGTTATGAGTCGCTGGGAGCAGTCCAACTGGCTGGACCACATCAATTTGATGACACTTAGGGGCTGTAGGACAGAAAGATTTTTGGATCTCCATGTTTAACTCTGTAGGGACAGATATTTTACTTTTCTTTTTTTGTGATCTAACAATTTTGTTGTTCAAATGAAAAGTCTTAAAAATAAATTCATACCAGCATTACTTCATCTGATCCTCATTTTTTTCCCAGTGTGTGTTAAGAAGAGTTTCAGTGAATCTTATTGCTTTTTTTCTAAGGTTGTTCCAGTTTATGACATATCCAAACAAATCTTACCTAGTGATTTTTGTATCTTCTATAAGATGTGATACACAAACTTCCTCACTTTCTTGACTGTCTGAGCCTTCCATGTTGTCTTGGGATAAAGGTCTCAACTCCAGAGTCCCCACATTTTGTGTTCTCATTCCCATAGAAGCAAGCTGATGAAGGCAACATGCTTCCAGACCGTTCCCTTGAGAGAAGATGGACATGGGACAGTGCATATAAATGCTGAGGTGATAACAGTAGTAGTTTTGAAATCTATAAGCAACTTTCTTCATGCTGAGAAATGAGAAAGAAAGCACTTACAAATTCAAGAACCTGACCTTATTTTCCTGAGAGAAGGTTTCACCAGAATTCTTAGCAACAAGGTGTCCTACTCTAGTTCTAATTGTCCAACCCCTCTGTTCACTGTGAGCCACTGATGAGGTTTCTGGTCATTCATACTGAGAAGCCTGTCTCTGTACCCTCTTCAGGCTTCTCCAGATTTCATCATCTTTTTCCCTTTTTCTAGTTCTAGTTCTCTGCAGACTATGCTCCTTGGTTTATTTCCTAGAACCAAAAATCCTCCCTCCTTTTAGAGAAGTTAACTCTGAAGATATTTCATACCCTGACTGTTTTAGTTAGCTTTCTACCATTATAACAAAATACCTCAGCTATTAACCTTAAAAAGAGGAAAGGTTTATTTTGGCTCATGGTTTTAGAGGTTTCAGTCCATGATCACATGTAGTTAGCCCTGCTGTTTTGGGCCTGTGGCAGCACGTACATCATAGTGAGTACATGGTGGAGGAGGATGTTCATCTCATGGTGGCAAAGAAACAAAGAGACAGGAAGGGGCCAAGTTCCCAATATCCCTTTCAAAGATGCATCCTCTGTGACCTAACTCCCTTCCACCACCCCCATAGCACCACAGGATGGAACCAAACCTGATCCAAACTATAACATGGATCATCAAGGATGAACAAAAGGAATAATCCTGGAGATAGAGGAGATGATTGGAAATGTCTTAATCCATTTTCTGCTGTTGTAACAAAATACCATAGATTGGGTAATTTATAAAGGAAAGAATTTTACTTCTTACAGTTCTGGAGGCTCTGAAGTCCAAGAATATGCCACCAGCATGTGGTGAGAGCCTGTAACATAGTGGAAGACATCATGTGGTGAGAAAAGGAGAGAGATAAAAAAAGCCAAGAACAGGGAGCTTGCTTTTATAACAAAAGTCATGACCGCAATGATTAATCAACTATTTCAGTAACAATATTAATCTATTCATGAGGGTTGGGATTGAGTCCTTATGGCTTAATTAGTTCTTAAAGTCCCAATCTCTTAATACTATTAGAATGGCAATGAAATTTTTAGCATGAGTTTTGAAGGTGACATCCAAAACTTATGCTGAAATTTAATTGCCATTAGAGTGGAATGGAATCAAAGGCAGGGACACATTTCCGTCTAAACTCAACCTCAACCTTGACCCAGCATTACCCCTACTGAGGTTCTCTGTCACAGATATGATGGCAGCAATTCAGAGTCCCACAAAAAGGTAACAATGTTCCTGTTCTTTCCATTATCACAGGCCATGAAAAGGGGCTTTAATTTTGAGAGATGAAGCTCTCCCACTTAGCCTTGTTGCTGAAATAGAAGGTCTCCAATACATGAACTCTTCAACCAAGCATTAAAATGACAATTACTCCTTTTTATCTATCAGAACCACTGAGTGTAGAATATTCACTGAGTGTAGAATAATGTACTCTGTAGCTATCTAGCTGATTAATAAGGGAAAATTCTGTGTTTTTCTATGCAGCGTCTAAGTATTTTTAAAAAGCCTCCTCACAGGCTCAGGGGAAGATCCAAGTAAAGAGAAGTCCCTGCCCGTTAGAACAGATAATCCTTTTTAAAAGAGAAGAGACAAAGTTGTAAGGAGGCTAGTGAGTGTAACATGTATGAGTGGAGGGACCCACTCCTGTGGGCCAGAGTGATCAAGGACGGCTTCAGAGAGGGACATTAAAGGATCTCCTGAGGGCACTGTGGTCAGGGAATCCTCACAGAGGTGTATGTATGTGTGTATGTATGTACAAACATCTGCATGCATGTATGTATGTGTCTAATAGATCTTGGGTCTGTATGAGCTAAACAACGGCTGACACTAGGTTTTTAATTAGGAATTTAATTTCTTTAATAGCTAAGAAGCTATGTGGCTTTTCAATTTTTCTTGTGTTAATTTTAGGAATTTATATCTTTCAGGGACTTGTTTATTTCACCTAAGTTTTCAAAGCTATTGACACAAAGTGGTTTTTAATATTTCCTTTAATTTTTAACATGTTAAGATGTATAATGATTTCCCTTTTTCAGCTCTCCTGATATTGGTAATTTGTATTTTCTTTAATTCTTGGTCAGCTTTCTTGGTCATTTGCTTGTTCCTGAGACACATGTTTCAGTCCATACTTGCTGGCTTCAAGGGAGGACAGCATGGCAGTGGGATATGTGAGAGCTTCTCAGGGCATGGTGGTGGGAAGCAGAGAGAGTCAAGGGAGGACCCAGGAAGGGAGGTAGTTCCTTCCAGGTTACACCCACAGTGACCCGCCTCTCCCGATGGAACCCCACCTCCTAATAGCAAGTAAACTATAATACCCCGTAATCTAATCACTGTCCTGCAGTGCCACTTATGAGTGCATGAGGCTCTTGGGGGACATCTAGCTATAAACCATAATATCAGCCTAGCAAGTTTTCTTTACTGAATTTTCCAAAGGACAAACTCTGATTTCATCTTTTTCTTTTTCATTGATTTTTACATCAGTTCATCTTTTTCCTTCTACTTACTATAAGTTTCATTTTGCTTTTTATAATTTATAAATGTATTTTATTTGTGCATATTAATTTTGCAAAATATTGGGTTTTAATGATACACTTTAATACATGCATATAACCTATTTTGATCACATCTGTCCCTCTATTATCGACCCTTACACCCCACTCCATCTTCCTTCTTATTCTATTCCTTTGGTGTAATAATGGTCTCACTTGTACTTTCATGTATCTTTTATTTTACCTTATTTTTTTGATTCTACACATTAGGAAATACATGATACTTTTCTGTCATAGTCTGGTTTATTTCATTTAACACAGTGATCTCCTCTATCACCAATTTTCCTGAAAATGATGAGTTTCTTCTTCTTTATGGCTGAATGACACTCCAGTGTGTATATATACTGCACTTTTCATCCATTTGTCCATTGATGGGCATGCTGCAATAAACATGGGTATGAAGGTAACCCTATGTATTAAATTGCTTTTTGTATTCTTGGTGATAGTCCTTCAGACTGGAATGAGGTAGATTCTAAATATACTTTTGATTTGCATTTCTCTAATGGCTAAAGATGTTGAACAATTTTTTTCCATAGGCTTGTTGGCCATTTTTACTTTTGCTGAGCAGTGTTTATTTAATTCATTTGCTCATTTATTCTTTGAGCTATGTTTTTTTGGTTTTAAACTTTTTGAGTTCTTTATGTATTTGACATTAATCCTTTGTCAAAAAGTAGCTGGGAAAGATTTTGTCCTGTTCTGTGGTCTGTCTCTTCATTCTGTCCATTGTTTTCTTTGCTGTGCAGAAGATTTTTATTTATTCATTAAGTTTATTGGTACATTTTAGGTATACATTATGATCACATTCATCATTGTGAATTTGTACCTGTAAATGATATATCACGATCCTTATTTTTCCCATTGCCCTTCCTTCCCTTCAACCTCTGCACCCCTTCCTATTTACAAAAGCTTTGTTTCTGTTTTTTCCTTCTATTCTCATTTGTTTCTTTCCCTTCTCTCCTTTCCTCTGCCTCCCCTCCCTAGTTCCCCTTCCCCTCTGAATATTTTCTTCCTATTTCACAGTATCTATTATACATTTTGGTCCTCATTTACACTCTCAATTTCTCATACCAGAGAAACAATTCAGTATTTACACATGTGTGTCCTATTTATTTCACTTAAGAGTATGGCCTCAAGGTGCATCCATTTAGCTATAAATGTCTCTAGTTTATCTTTCTTCGTGGGTGAGTAGTACTCCATTTTATTTTTTTAAAAAAACCAAATCCACATCTTATTTATCCAATTACCAGTTGATGGGTATTTCAGCCTGAAGAATCAGTTCAGCATTTCTTTCTTTCTTTCTTTCTTTCTTTCTTTCTTTCTTCCTTTCTTTCTTTCTTTTTTTTTTGGTACTGGGGGCTGAACTCAGGACCTTGCATTTGCAAGGCAGGCAGCAGCACCACTGAGCTAAATCCCCAGCCCTCAGCATTTCTTGTAGTATATATCTGCAATGGAAGTCTCTCAGTTACCCCTATATCTGAGAATATCTTTAGTTCACTTTAGCTTCTCTAAAGCTACCTTTTGTAGATATAGAATTCTGGATTGGCAGTCCCCCCGCCTCAGCCTATAGTACTCTAATTATATCATTCCATTCTCTCTGGCCTCCGCCATTTCTGATGACAAGTCAGTTAATATTTGGATTCTTTCTTTTGTATGTAATATATCATTTTTCTCTTGTTTATTGTAATGTTGGTCTTTGTCTTTGCCTTTAGCAGTTTAACTGTGACATGTCTTTTGTGTTGTGGTTATTGCATGATACTAGAAATAGTTCTATCTATTTCCAGTTCTCTGGTTGTTCATAGTGGGAAAGATAGTCTGGGACCAGTCATTCCAGCATGGCCAAGAGTGGAAATATAAAGTTTTTATTTGGTTACTATCTCATTAGAGCTAGAAAGCTCCTTTCCCAAAACTTTAGTTCATCAGCAAGTGCTCATCTCTGTTAATTTTTTTGTTCATCTATGTGGGATAATAAATGTGCTCATATCTGAATCAATCTCTTTAGTTTTCAGATTATGCTAATTTCAAGTCAATTACTGTGATAAGGTGGATCATATTCCCTTATTTGCTCAGCCCTATCAAGCCTCACTCTTCAAACTCCATAAGGTATCAAGTGACCTAAAGTATTTTAACTCCCTGGGGGAAAAAGTGGACACCTGGACTACTATTATGGACAATGTTAGGATGGTAGAAGGAAAGGTTGGGTTTTGGAATAGGTAACAAATATTCATGACACTCATTTTATAAAGAAACAGAAAAATAGAGAAGTTAGGGTAGCTGAACAGCATCCCTCTGTGGCTAATGACTGAATTAGGACTCAAATTGAATTAGGACTTAAACTGAATTAGGACTTACACAGAAATTAGGACTTAAAGACTGAATTAGGACAGTTTAAGTCCTAATTCTTTGACTTGACATCAAAGCCAATGATAAGGTGAAACAATATTTTTCTAGACTATTTTTCAAGACTATAAATTATAAAAAATTTAATGTACTTTTTTCATTTTAATTCTTTTAAGAATCTAATAGGTTAAGTAAGGCTCCATTTTTCAGATTTTTTTTCCTTGAAGCAAACTATTTTAGAAAAGTAAAGTGTCTGATTCAAGAAAACATGGCTTGTGCAGAACTGGAAATAGAACTCAAACCCTAGTATATTTTCCATGGAATATGATCATTCTGATATTCCTTTATGTAACACAGTTTTTGGTCTTTTGCCTTTCTGTTACCTGCTAAAAAGAATAGATTCTAGAACTTCTTTGTGAACCATTTGGTTTTTGTTTCCTAATTTTACAGCTGAGTTTGTTTCTCTGGGAGTTGCAAACCACATAGCAAAAGATAAAATAATGTGTTTGTTTTATTCCTTTTCTTGGTGAACGGTCTTGGCTCATAGGATAAGTTAGCTTTACTTGGCAATTTGAGATAATCAGAAATTGATTACTTGAATAATTTTAATCTCTTTATCATTTTAATCTTTTCATGCAGAATTAAAGATGGTCATAAGTCATGGACCACAGGCAAGAAGAGTTGCAATACACGCTGTTTTCTAAAAGCCCCCCTCCCCAGTAGAAGGCAGTTATCTTGAAAAAACAAGGGTTTTGGAATCTGAGATTTCTGAATTAAATCCCATCCAAGCTATTTAACTATTTCACATCTCAGTTTTCTATGTTATAAAGTGAAGACAATAATAAGGTCTTACTAGGGTTATTTTAAGAATTAAATAATACAAGGAAAATTCCTAGTGTACCCCATCATATAGTTGATGCTTAATTGCAACAATTATTCCTATTGTCATAATATTGTGGAGAATTCTGGTGCTCTGTGAGCAAGGCACTGACATTTTTATATTAGTCATAGGTCTTTTACCCAGGATCTTTAAAATGCATAAAAAAAAAGATAGGCTCCAACAGTCTTGGAGAGGTTAGTTAGATGAGATGTTTGTCTTCTCTTAGACTGGCAATAGCCTTGATCCTGAGTGACATCAGTAGTTAAGGGGACAGGTGCCAGAGCCAGGTCATCTGAGTCACTCCCTGGCTGTGTGACCTTGAACATCTTTTTAAGTTTCATTTTCAATCTATATAAAATGCTGATGATTGCATCTATGTACAGAGCTGATTATAAATAAAATGAGATGATCTATGTAAAATTCTCAGTGACCAACACATAGAAAGAGATTAAAAAGTGCTTGCTTTATATCACTCAAATTGGAGAAGAGCCTGGAGTGGAGAATGAAGATAATTTCTCAGTTTTCCATAAACTCTACATTGAACTCTCAATATGTAAGGTTTCCCAACAATACTGAGCTACTTATTAGCTTTTCCACCATCTTTTTTCTTTATTTTTTTAATACCTCTTTGTATTTTTTTTTTTAGCCTCTCAAGAGATGGACTATCTTTCTCTAGAAATTGAACTACAGAGAAGCCACTGAAGTTGTTAGAGGTAACTCCAACGGGAAATATTATACAGCGAAGACTGACTCTAGACAGAAGCCAGGAGCACCCCCCCACAAAAATAAAAAGATGTGGAAGGTAACTAAATTAGAAAATCCTTTTAGCAGAGCAAACTAAAAGGCATGGCGTAGAAGCCTCAAGGCATAGAGCTTGAGGAAATGTTCAGTGGTGGAAGCAAATGTTTTGAAGTAACTATGAGGGTAACTCTAGGTTTCAGGGAAGGAACATCAGCATATTTCTATGTTTGAGAAGAGAAGTAGGTAAAAGTCTTCAGAAGGTCAAATAATAAGTTCAGCAAGTGACAGCCCAGCAGGATGCCAAATGGGAAACAGAAAAGTCACAAAATTTTTCAGCCCACAAAGAATCCAGGAAGAAACTATATTTACTTATTTATTTTTTATTTTTGGTACTGGGATTGAACTCAGGACCTTGTGCTTTCGAGGCAGTCACTGGAACCACTGAGCTAAATCCCCAGCCCAAGAAACTATATTTGTTGAGCAGCTCTTATATGCCAGTTGGTGTCACCTTGCTAGATGCTTGCAGCAACACTTTTGGGTAGGTTCTGGTATGAAGTACATTTTGAATGAGTAAAAAATACATTTTGAGTAGTGGCTTTTCCTAGGTTGTGTAACTAGTCAACATTAGAACTAGTCATCTTACTTCATTCACTTTAACATAGCTGTCTTGCTTTCTGAAAGACATGTTAAATCTACTGGAGAGAACAATAAATTTATTTGAGAAATATTAAGTGGATGTGTTATTGCAAGATGATAGTTGAGCAGGAGAGTAAATCAAGTTGACAAAGAGAAATGGAAAATGAATTTGTTATAATGAGAACAATTATTGGTAAACTTGAATCCCATGCATTGTAAATGCCAACTTTGAAACAAACTTATTTGATTGTTCAAGTGAAGACAATGTGCATTAAATGAATTTTGACTATAAAGTTTGTCTGAGCCATTTTCCTACACACTGAGATACAGTACCCAACACCCACAAGTTGAGGGGAAAGGTTTATTTTTGCTCACAGTTTATAGAAGTTTCAGTCCCTAGTCAGCTGGCTCCAAGGCAGGACAGCATGACAGAGGGATATGGGTGAGGAGAGCTGCTCAGAGCATGGTGAGAGGGAGGAAGAGAGAGTTCAAGGGAGGAGCTGGAGAGGGAGAGATAAACCCTTCCAGTCCCCCATCCCCATGACTCCTCTCTTCCCACCAGACCGCACCTCCTAAAAGCAAGTCAGCTGTAAGCCCCCATAATCCAATCACCTTCCAAAATACCCACCATGAGACTCTTTTGGGACCTCTAGATATAAACTATAACAAAGTCCCTCCCCTGCCCCAGCACAAGAGTACTCGCTACAGTACCTGGATTCTTGGGAATTCAGGCCTAAGAAGTTTTCCCTAGAACTTTTCAAGAAACCATATGGTTCAAAGTGTACTTGCCAGAATTCTTTCCGCAAACCTCAAGGAACTCCTGCTGATCGCATGTGGTGGCTGCTATGAGCTCAGTCTCTTGCCTCCCTTTTAACCAAGAGTAAACTATGGGATGCTTACTAATTTAAAACACAGCACAGATACTTAGCTTGTTTTGGAACCAGCTTTTGCCTCAACAACGCCAGCCCTGTGCAATATTTGCCACGGCAACCAGGTTCAATGGCTTCATATGCTCTAGAAAGTTGGAGTAGAAGGAATTCCTCCACCCTAGGGCTTGCCTTTCAACTGATTCCTTCTGTAAATGACTGCTGGTATGGCAAAGTGACTTCAGACTTGGCTCAAGGCCAGCAGAACATCCTCCCAGGAGCAGAATTCAGCCCACAAAGTCGTCACCCTCTGTCATCAACCTCTCAAAAGAGGTCACACGGAACCTTCTGGGGGGTATTGAGGGACCCTTGGGACAGGCACTGTCATATGAGCTCACAAAGTAGTTATTAATGAGATCAATTTTGTTTCTTTCCTAGAAGATACAAGCAGCATACTTCCAGCCCTTTTGAAAGCTGCCCCTCCCTTAATCCCTTAAGTTTATAGTATTGTTTCTTAGTATTTTCCTTTGTCCTGGGTCAGTTTCCCAAAACATACTCTAATTAAATTAGATATTTCTTCAGCTTTTCCATGTCTTTCCATAAACGCTCCAACCAACAGGCAGCTGACTGCTCTTTTAAAGATTTCCCTTTGAGATGGGTTTCCATTTCCACAGCTACACCATTTATCCCAGGATGGACAACATTTTGCTCAGTTATCTTTTTCCACCAGCCATCCCAAAGTAAGGTTTTCCAATTTATTGGTAGCTTTGGGCCTTTCTTGCAGTTCTTTCAACTTCTTTCATAGTTGGACAGGGATATTAATTATGACAATATCCCATCCTCTGCCAGAGTGCTAGAGTGGAAGGAGGCTGTTACTGGTTACAGTTTTAAATAACTCCCCCCCCCCAATACCTAACTCATCTAAAGCTGGAAAATATCCACAGAATCAGCTGCCCCACGAGACTACTACAGGTAGGACTTATGTGAGTTAGTTTTTTTATTTTCAGGAAATAGATAAATTCTCTTATATTAGGAAGAGTAATTCAGTCTAAAAAATCTAATTAGGACTGAGGGGTGTAGCTCAGTGGTACATACTTAGCAGGCTTATGGTTTTTTGGTTCAATCCCTAGCATCAAATGATAATAATAACATTTTTAAAAGAAATAAAAAATTTTAGAGAGGCTCTAGTATTGAAATTATGAGTGTGCATAGTGCTGAGCTGGTTTCTTTTATTTAATAACCAGTTACGGTGGGCAGGGCTTGGGCTGTGATCCATTAGTGATCAAGAGGAGGAAGGAAGTGAATAAGAGAAAAAACAGATGAGAGAAATAGAGACAGGTTCCAGTTTTCTTTCCTTTTCTTTCTTCAGCAAAGGGTAGCAGAAAATAATACTATTTTTTAAAAAGCCTGTAAGTATTATTATCTTAGAGAAACAAAGATGGAAAACTTAAAAATTAGTAAAATTCATTTGGGGAAATTCAGTTCATGAGTAGTCCAGAGACAGTCATAAGATTCCTTTGTATCCTACCAGAGGTATGTATCACTGCTTTTGCTTTTTCCAGCGTTTGATGATTCTCTTAAGCCAAGTTCTAGTAATTGGTAAACTAGTACAAGTACAAAATTAAAATAGCATAGCAATAGAACTAAAGTCAAATTTGAGAAAGTTACCTTATTGTGCATTGTCTGGGTTTGGGAGAAAGGATTTTATATATATATATATATATATATATATATATATATATATATATATTCCTGTAGAGAAATAACACCTCCATATAAGACTTTATTTATTTATTTATTATTTTTTTCCCCAGTACTGGGGATTGAACTCAGGACCTTGTGCTTGCAAGAGATGCGCAGCACTGCTGAGCTAAATCCCTGGCTATAAAACTAAATTTAACAGGAGAAAAAGGCCAGAACCTCTAAGATGTACTGTCTAAGGGGAGAGAAGTCATCTTCAGCCTTATTTGAGGGTTTGGTTCCCTGTCCCAGACAAAGCCCTGTACTTGCCTAAAAGTTCTGTCTTGCTGAATGAAGGCTGTGGAGGGAAGGAGAATCCCATAGCAACGGAGCTTGATTCCTGACTAAATTATTATCCTGTTAAAGCTTTTTGCAGTTCTTTGTTGTTGTGTTGTTGTTGTTGTTGTTTTATGTGTGTGTGTGTGTGTGTGCGTGGGCGCATGTCGATACGTGGCTGCAGTAGTAGCTGTGGATGCAGGCACTCTTATGTTTGAGGAAGACCTCCACAAATGCACAATTCTGGATTGGACAAGAGGGAAATGATGCAGTTTTGAGGAACTAAAGACCTCTATTATTTCTATAAAAGGTTGACTCAGTTGTGCTAGAGTTGGGTTTTTGCAGATTTTGTGTCCTTTAGGAGATGTTGCCTTCTAAATTTTGGAATTTAGATGGAACTCTTACTGAAAATTATCTATTATTTTTACCAAACATGTGTGTTTACCAAATGCGTGTGTGTTTATTTTCACAGTTAGCCACAGAACGCTGTGTGTGGGGCATAGGATCAAAAATACCAAAAACATTGGAAATATCAAAATCTAAAAAAGACTATACTTAAAAACTCACGGTGTTATTCCTTCCAGAATAACCTAGATTTTGAGAATATTCCTATGTTAGGATATTTTATTCTGTTGCCTTTGGTGTGGGGGAGAAGTTTGTATGAAGAAACTTTCTGCCATTGAGTAAGCATATTAGGAAATGTGGTTTTTTACATGTTAATGAAATCTAGAAAATGTAGGTTATGTTAGGTTACATGAAGAAAGAACTAGTTGTTTGACACAGTACTGAATTTGAAAGATGCTAAACTAATTCACATTACTGGTGTGATGTTATAAACTTTTGATCTTGCCTCAAAATAAATCTGAGTTCTAGAAATGCCTATATTTTGTTAAATAGAGTAGTAAACTCTCTTAGTTTTTCTGAGTTCTAGAAATGCCTATATTTTATTAAATAGGGCAGTAAACTCTTAGTTTTTCTCTCTCTTATTTTTTCTCTTCACTTTAAAATGATTTTAAGTGATTTTGTAGCAAATGTTTATAATTTTTTGTTTATCTGATATATACCTTCAACCTCTAGCTTGGAAATGGTTTCATATTTATTTCTTGGTAGAGAACTAAGCCTGCTACAGAAGCTGAAACTGCTAGGTCCTTTCTGTCCCAGATCCCTCTGCAGCTAGAGAATAGACTGGGGACTTAGGTCCAAGCCAGGAGAAGCAACTCTCCCATGTTTGAATTTTGACTTAATAACTCAAAGAATTAGGAACAGAAGAGAATCCACTGTGACAGGTGACAGTGACAAAAGCAGAAATGCCTAGTCTCTTTGGACATCAGTGGCACAAAATGTCTTGGAATTGGTGTTAATAGTGTCAGCTGCAGCTTTGTGTGTTAGTGGCAGCAGTAACAGTATCCTTGAGGAATATATGTGGAATATATATATATATATATATATATACACATATATATTTATGGTTGTGTTCTATTTGGCTTCTCTTTGTACTTGTGCATATGAACTGATTCTCCAGTCCTCCTGGCAGCTCAGTAGGTTGACCAATACCCTTTTAAGAAATTCTTTTGCTGCATAACTCAGCCAGAGTCAGTTTCCATTTCTTAGTTATTACAACTAAGAACCATGGCTGATATAGAGTTTTATAAAAGTCTTTTATTTTATTCTTTTAAGACTGTGTTCATGCCTAAATTCCTGGAAGGTACTAAACTGCTTACAATAGATCTATACCTCCTGACTTACTAGTAAATGAACAGTATTTGAACAACCAAGATGGCTGGTATGCAATAGAATCCAATCCTTGGCCATGAAGGACTAGAGAAGGTTCTCTCTAGAAATATTGTCTTATAATGCCTCTTTTCAAAAATACATTTAAAGAGTTAGGTACCAGCAAAGTTTAAGTAATATACAAATTATTGAAGTTTGACAATAAATAAATTGCCTACATTTTGAGTCTAGAGTTATTTAACATTCCATTATTATAAACAAATAATGGATATATATTACCTTTCTTTTGAGAATGCTTCCTAGCCAGAAGAGAGAATTCTTGCTGCATATACTTACTGTACATGTGCATCTCAAATGAGAACAAACATTCTATTATTTTGTGACCACTGAGAAAATGATTATTTGTCAAAAAGTCCTCATGAATTTTTATGTTGCCCAAATACAGTCACTAAAATGTATCTTCTTTTTTTTTTTTATTAAATTCTTTTATTGGTACATTGTAGGTATACAACACAATTACGTTTCTCATTGGCAATTGTACCTTTACATAATGCATCTTGGTTCTTATTTCTTCCCCATTCCTAGCTCTCCCTTCACCCCCTCCACCCTTCACTATTTACAAAGACTTTTTTTCCATTTTTTCCATTTCTCATCATTTTTCCTTTCCCTTCTTTCCTTTCCCCTGCCCCTCCCACTACCCCTACCCCTTTGGACCTTTTCTTCCTATTTTGCATTATCGATTATTCATTCTAATCATTGGCACTAAAATGTATCTTCTTGGTTAGCTAAAAATACAAAATCTATGCAATTGAAATATGATTTTTCCATTTGCCTTTACTTGTGAGGTCAAAAATGATTTTTCATAATGACACATTGTAGTCACTTGGAGTTTTAAAAAATACTGGTATTTTCAAAATGATGTCCATGTCCCACCCTCGAACAAATTTAATCAATGCCTCTGTGGTTAATATCAATGAGCTGGTATTATTTTAAATCTTCTCAAGTGATTTCAATGTACAAGCAAGTTTATGAATCATTGATTTAGAGCAAGGGCTGCCAACATTTTTTTTTTTTGGTAAAGGGCCATCTGGTAAGTATTTCAGGCTTTGTAGGCCATATGATCTCCATAACATCTATCAACTCTGCTATAATTGACAAAAACAGCCATAAACAGCATTTAGACATGTGAGCACAGTAGCGTTCCAATAAAACTTTGTTTATAAAAACAAGCAGCAGGGCAGAATTGGCCTACAGGTCATGATTTACCAACCCCTGATTTTGAGGTCTAGGAAGAAAGATGAGAGGATCTTTGAAGAAAGAGGAGGATTTCAACAATGTTGTAGTTGTAAGTACAACCCTGATGATATTATTGTTTATATCAAGAATGCTTTGCAATAAACATAACTTAAATAACAGAAGAAATCAACCTGTCTTTGAAGATTAAAAAAATCTAGAAATTTTATCTCATGACTCATATATCAAGGGCCTTGGAAATCTAGTTTTTATCCTATGGTTTCACACACATTCTCAAGGTACCTCTTGTTCCAAATTTGGTTTTATCACCTTACTATAGCTGATATTTATTTCATGGCAACCTTGCTTTGTATCCTTAATTCATGCATAGAAGACTTTCCTGTAGTCATGGGGGAAAGGAAATTTATTTTATAGAAATAAAAGCAACTTAAATTGGATTATTAAAACCACTCATTGAAAAATGTCTACTGGGCACACTACTACCAGCCTCCTAATGAGCTTTCTGACTCCCTTCTCTTTTTCTTATGCCTCTGCTTCCCTCTTTCATCAGCATTTCTGATTATTTTCTATTCAAAAAGGTTTAACCATCTTTTTGTTTTATTTTCTTCTTCCAACCTTAGTCTATCACCTAAGGAGTTTCCCAAAATATTGTTTAACACCAAATTATTGTAATCAAACACACATTAAAATGATAATTTTCATACTATTGACTGTAGAACACTATAGTGTGATATGCTGAAAGATGTCTGAATTAGAATGTTATTTCAGGTTTTTTTTAAATTAAACTCTTTTATTGGTACATTGTAGGTATACAACACAATTACATTTCTCATTGGGAATTGTACCTTTACATAATGAATCTTGGTTCTTATTTTTTCCCCATTCCTAGCCCTCCCTTCACGCCCTCCACCCTTCCCTATTTACAAAGACTTTATTTCCATTTTTTCCATTTCTCAGCATTTTTCCTTTCCCTTCTTTCCTTTCCCCTGTGCCTCCCACTACCCCTACCCCTTTGGACCCTTTCTTCCTATTTTACATTATCGATTATTCATTCTAATCAATGGTACATTTTAGGTATACAATATAATGACATTCATCATTGGAAATTTGCACCTTTACATAGTCTCTCTTGGTTCTTATTTTTCACCCTTGCCCAGCCCTCCCTTCAACCCCTCCAGTCCTCCCTATTTACAAAGACTTTGTTCCTATTTTTCCATTTTCTCATATTAATCCCATTCCCTTCTATCCTTTCCCCTAGCCCTCCCACTTCCTTCCCCTTTGCCCCTTTTCTTCCTATTTCACATTACCTATTATACATTTAGTCCTTATTTACACTTTCAGTTTCTCACACCAGAGAAACTATTTGGTATTTATTCATGTGTGTCCTATTTATTTCACTTAAGAGTATTGCCTCAATGTGCATCCACTTAGCTATAAATGTCTCTAATTTCTCATTTTTTATGGCTGAGTAGTACTCCATTTTATAAAAAAACACATTTTCTTTATCCAGTCTCCAGTTGATGGGCATTTGGGCTGTTTCCAAGTTTTAGCTATCACAAACTGTGCTGCTATGAACATAGGTGCACATTTATCACTGTGGTATGATTCTTTTAATTCTTTGGGGAAGATCCCCAGCAGTGGAATAGTGTGGTCAAATGGGACTTTCAGTTCTAGTTCTTTGAGGTATCTCCATACTGATTTCCACAGTTCTTGCACCAGTCTACACTCTCACCAGCAGTGGAGCAGGGTTCCTCTTACCCCACAGCCCCACCAGCATTTGTTATTGGTCGATTTCATGATGGCAGCCATTCTTTCTGGAGTGAAGTGGAATCTCAGCATTGTTTTCATTTGCATCTCTTGAATGACCAGTGATATTGAACATTTTTTCATGTATTTATTTGCTATTTCTACTTCTTTGTGTGAGAAATATCTGTTCATTTCAGATGCCCATTTTTGGATTGGGTCTTTAAATTTGGGAGGTCTGATCTTTTTAAGTTCTTTATAGATTCGGGATAGTAGACCTTTGTCTGAGGAAGAGCAGGTGAAGATTTTTTCCCACATTGTGGGTTGTCTCTTCACACTGCTGGTGGTTTCTCTTGCTGTGCAGCAGCCTTTTAATAAGAAGAGATCCTATTTGTTGATTGTGCTAGTTCACGGGAAACTGAGGTTTTGTTCATAAAATCTTTTCCTACACCGATGTCTTCAAGGGTTCTACCTAACCTCTGTTCCAACTGGTTCAGAGTTTCTATTTTAATATTTAGATCTTTAATCCATTTTGATTTTAGTTTAGTGCATGGTGAGTTGGCAAATTGAAGCCCAATTTTTCCAGCACCATTTATTAAAGAGGCTATCTTTCCTCCAGTGAGGGTGTTTGGCTCCTTTGTCAAAGATGAGATGGCTCAGTGGTCTGGAGTTGTTTCTACATTTTCTAATCTGTTCCACTGGTCCTCAAGTCTGTTTTTTTACCAGTACCATGCTGTTTTTATCACAGTAGCTTTGTAGTAGAGTTGCAGGTTGGGGATTGTGATACCCCCTGCCATGTCTCTATTACCTAGAATTGCTTTTGTTATTCTGGGTCTCTTCTTGTTCCAAATGAATTTTTGGATTGTTTTCTCAAGGTCTATGAAGTATGCTGCTGGGATCTCAATTAGAATTGCATTAAATCTATATAGCAGTTTTGGAATTATGGCCATTTTCACTATATTAATCCTTTCTACCCAGGAGCAGGGGATGTCTGTCCATTTTCTGATATCATCTTCAATCTCTCTTTTCAGAGTGCCATAGTTTTCAGAGAAGAGGTCTTTGATTTCTTTCGATAGGTTGATTCCTAATGAAATCAGTTTTCAGTTTTTTGGATGCTATTGTGAAAGGAATTATTTGCCCTATTTCTCTCTCAGTGAGTCTGTCATTGGTGTAGAGGAAAGCTATTGATTTTTGTGTGTTGACCTTGTAACCAGCTACTTGACTGAATTTGGTTATTAAGTCTAGAAGACTTTTGGTGGAGTTCTTGGGGTCTTCTATATAGAGTATCATGTCATCTGCAAATAATGACAATTTGACTTCTTCATTTCCTATCTTTATTCCTTTTATTTCTTTCTCTTGTCTAATTGCCGTGGCTAATGTTTCCAGAACTATATTGAACAAGAGTGGTGATAGTGGACATCCTTGTCTTGTTCCTGATTTTAGTGTGAAGGATTTCAGTTTTTGACCATTTAGTATGACATTGGCTGTTGGTTTTTCATAGATGGCTTCTATCAGTTTGAGGTAGAGACCATCTATTCCAATTTTTTATAGGGTTTTTATCATAAATGCATGTTGGATTTTGTCAAATGCTTTTTCTGCATCTATGGAGATAATCATATGGTTTTTGTCCTTGGCTCTATTGATATAGTGTATTACATTGATTGATTTGCATATGTTGAACCATCCCTGCATCCCTGGGATGAATCCCACTTGATCAGAGTGTATGATCTTCTTGATGATCTTCTGCATTCTGTTTGCCATTATCTTATTAAGGATTTTTGCATCTATGTTCATTAGTGAGATTGGCCTGTAATAGTTCTCCTTTTCAGTTGAGTCTTTCTCTGGTTTGGGGATCAAGGTGATGCTTGCTTCCAGGAATGAATTTGGGAGTATTGCTTCCCTTTCAATTTCTTTGAAGAGTTGAAACAGTAGTGGCAGCAGTTCCTCTCTAAAGGTCTTGTAGAATTCAGCAGTGAAGCCATCAGGGCCCGGGCTTTTCTTAGGTGATAAGTTTTTAATTATATTTTCAATTTCATTGGTTGATATTGTGTTGTTCAGAATTTTTAGGTATTCTTCGTTCAACTTTTGTATTCATATGTATCTAGGAATCTGTTCATTTCTTCTGTGTTGTCCACCTTAACGGTGTATAGGTTGTGGAAGTAGGTATTGATGATCCTCTGGATTTCTGCTGGGTCTGTTGTCATTTCACTGCTTTCATTCCTAATTGCATGGATTTGGGCCTTTTCTTTCCTTTTTCTGACAAGGTTGGCTAAAGGTTTGTCAATTTTGTTGATTCTTTCAAAGAACCAACTCTTGGCTTCATTGATTTTTTGTATCGTTCTCTTAGTCTCCATTGCATTGATTTCTCCTCTGATCTTTATAATTTCCTCCCTTGTATGAGCTCTGGGGTTGTCCTGGTCTTCTTTTTCTAGAAGCTTGAGGTTCAGCATCAGGTTGTTTAATTGGGCTCATTCTGTTTTCCTAATATGCATATTCACTGCTATGAATTTCCCTGATAAGACTGCTTTCATTGTGTCCCATAGATTCCGACATGTTGTACTGTCATTGTCATATCATTGAAGGAACTGTCTGATTTCTTCTTTAATTTCCTCTGTGACCCATTGGTTATTCAGAAGTGTGTTGTTCAATTTCCATGTGTTTATAAAATTTTTTGAGTTTCTTTTGCTATGGATCTCCAATTTCATCGCACTATGGTCTGATAATATAGAGGGGATAACTTCAATTCCTTTGCACTTACTTAAACCTGTTCTATGTGTGAGTATGTGGTCTATTTTGGAGAATGACCCATGTGCAGCTGAGAAGAATGTGTATTCTGATTTTGTGGGGTGGAAGACTCTGTAAACATCTGTTAAGTTCATTTGTTCAAGAGTTCGATTGAGTTCTAGTATTTCATTACTTATTTTTTGTCTAGTTGATCTATCTATTTGTGACAGTGGGGTGTTGAGGTCCCCCACTACAATTGTATTAGTGCATATATGACTTTTCATGTCTATTAGTATTTGTTTTATATAGTTGGGTGCACTAGTGTTTGGTGCATAGATATTTATGATTGTCATCTCTTCCTCTTGGATTCTTCCCTTTACAAGGATGTAGTGTCCTTCTTTGTCTCTCTCAATCAGTGTTGGTTTGAAATCTACTTGATCTGCCAAGAGGATAGCTACTCCTGCTTTTTTTTGGGTTCCTGTTGCATGGAATATTGTTTTCCACCCTTTAACTTTCAGTCTATGAGTTTCCTTTTGAATGAAGTGTGTTTCTTGTATGCAGCATATTGTTGGATTTTGCTTCTTGACCCATTCTGCCAGTCTATTTCTTTTGATTGGTGAATTGAGACCATTAACATTGATGGTTATAACTGAAACATATTGACTTGTCATTGCCATGACTTTTTTTTGTTGTTGAGTTCTCCCCCTTTACATTTAATTTCTTGCCATGCCAGATGGGTTCATTCTGCTTTGCTTCCTGGGGTTGTGATCCTCAATGTCTGTTTCTAGGATATTGTGTAAAATTTTTTGGAGTGCTGGTTTGGTATTCACGAAGTTCCTAAGGTGCTCTTTGTCATGAAAGTATCTTATTTCTCCATCCATTTTGAAAGATAGTTTTTCAGGGCTCATCAACCTGGGTTGGAGGCTGTTTTCTTTTAGGGCTTGGAATATGTCACTCCAAGCTCTTCTTGCCTTGATGGTTTGTGTTGAGAAGTCTGCTGTGATTGTGATGGGCTTTCCTTTGTATGTGATTTGTTTCTTTTCTCTGACTGCTTGGAGAACTTTGTTCTTCTGTTGTGTTTCTGGAATCTTAACAATTATATGCCTATGTGTAGATTTTTTTTGATCCAGGCTATTTGGAGTCCTATATGCCTCACTTATCTGTATGTCAAGCTCTTTTCCCCTCCTTTGGAAGTTTTCTGCCATTATTTCTGTGAAGAAATTTTTTTTATGTCATCTGCACTCTCTCCTGTTTCTGTACTGAGCCCAATCAGTGTTATGTTATTCTTCTTTGCATCATCTAGCAACTGCTGGATTTCTCATGTTCCCTTATAATTTTGAATCAATTTTTCTTTTCCTGGTCACTAATTGCAATCTCATCTTCTATATCTGATATTCTATCCTCACATTGGCTCATTCTGCTGTATAGACTTTCATTGGAGTTTTTCATGTCCTGGAAATCTATTTGCATCTGTTTTATGGATTCCATTTGTTTCTTATGTTGGGATTCCATCATGTTCCTCAGCTCCTCTCTAGATTTATTAATCATGTCTTGCACTAGGGGCACAATTTCTCCTGTTATCTGAGAAATTATTTCTGATTTCATTTTTTCCAGATCCCCTTTTGTTGCCAGTTCAGTGGGTCCAGGTGGTTGAATATCAGAGTGTTCCATCTCATTTCCCTTTGGGGTTGCTGTGGGTGATCTGGAAGTCTGGTTTTGAGACTTATTTATGTGTTTTCTCATTTTGACTGGGGCAGGGGTCTGTTAGTGCCTGCACGGCTTACCTGCTCTGAGCTGGATGAGGTGGGACAGGGGCTGGGAGCAGCGGTATGGATGGTGACCCAAGAGCCCTTTCCTGTGGGCTGGGAGCAGCGGGAGGGATGGTGGCTGGGAAGCCCCTTCCTCTGGACCAGGAGCAGTGGGATGACAGCTCAGACGCCCCTACCTCTGGGCCAGGAGTGGTGGGAAGGATGGTGGCCTGGAAGTCCCTTCCTCTGGGCCAGGAGCAGCGGCACAGAAGGTGGCCCAAAAACCCTTTCCTCTGGGCTGGGAGCAGCGGGAGGGATGGTGACCCAGAAGCCCTTTCCTCTGGACCAGGAGCAGTGGGAAGGCAGCTCAGAAGCCTCTACCTCTGGGCCAGGAGTGGCGGGACTCAGTACCTTGGTCTGGTGGTCTGGTGTCTTCTGTGTCTTTGTAGTGTGGAACCAGGTGGCTGCCTGTCTGCAACGGGGTGATTTGGTGTCTTCCGTGCGACTCAGGTCCTTGGTAGGGCATGCACAGACCTGCCTGCCTGCAGCAGGCTGATTCGGCGTGTTCTGCATGACTGGGGACCTTGGTAGGGCATGCGTTATTTCAGTTTTAATAATAACCATTTAGATATGCAAGCTTTAGAGAAGAGCACCACTCACACAAACCCAGGAGCACAGATAAAATGTGGCTTATAAGGTACATATATATCTTATGCAAGTTATATAGTATATGTATATGTTTTTTTCATAAGTTATGTGCAAATGAAAATGTACATTATACTATTATTTTATATAGAATAACACATTGCATTATATACGGAACTTTTCTAACCTATATAAAATAAGAAAATTCTACAAAATACTAATATTCTATGTAGAATAACATTCTATGTAGAATATACTACACTGCTATAATACATATATTTTAATATACTGTTATGTATGTTATATATTACATGATATATATAGTATGTATACAGTATACCATGTATGTTGTATATTCTAGTATATATACCATATTATATGTTTTTATTTTAATATAATTTGTTTAATGAAACCCAATTTTTAACTAGGTGGTAAGGGGCCAGGGAATTACTATCCTTATTTCAACTTTTTCTGAAAAGACCTCTAAGTTGAAATTTGAAGAGCTCTTAGCATACAAAAAACAGGCTAAAATTTGGCCAATGATATTAAAGAGTACAACATAACATCATCAAAGTACAAGATGGGACTGGGAAAACAATGGAATGAGGAAGTAGCAAGAAATTTAGCCTGAGAGAGATGAAGATATAAGAAGAGCATAGTGAGAATTAAAAGTATGAAATTCAGCACATAATGCCAGACTGTACAGACTGGGGTATGTAATTTATGTAAATATATAGGTAAGAAGCTTGGAATTTACAATACAAGCTGCATTTCAAAATTAGAAGGAATTCTGGAAGAAAAAAGAACATTTATCACTATGTGTAAAACATGATGCTTTCACACAAGAGGCAATAGCTCTGAAGCCAGTTAATGCATAATCGAATCTTAGCTCTGTCACTTTTTTGTTTTGTGACACTGGGCACATTAATTAGCCTTTTGAGCTCCAGTTTCCTCACTTATAACTTGAGAGAAGGTCTTCTTTTGCAGGTGTTTTGGTAAATAAAAGTGAAACTATTCTCTGTAGGGCATGAAACATTGTAGTGACTCTATATGTTAATTTTCTGTTGTCCCATTAGCAGTATGGAACACTGTGACTTACAGGTTAAGAATTCTCTTGGATGAGGTCTGGTTAAATTCAGATTGCCTTTTCTTCATCTGATTTACTTGCTCCCTTCTATTACATGTTGTCACTACTCAAATTTAAATGACCCCTGCTAGGCAACCTGGACATATCCAGTAATTCCAGGTGACTATGCTGTTTCTAAGAAGGCAAGTGTTGCTTTTGTTTCCTAGAAATGCATAAAAGTAGCCTGATTATGAAGGCAGCAAGGGAGATAAACAACCAGCTATCTTTGAAAACACATACATTAATCCAACAGTTGAATTAAAAAAAAAAAGAACTCTGAAACACTGCACAGTAGTAAGTAAAGGCACTCAGCAGGTCTGAGTGGAATGTGAAAGCACTGATTAAGGAGAATCTTTGTGAGCCACCGGGATGGGGTAGCTAAGTGTTTGGGTTATTGTGGAAATAAGATGAAAGCTGTTTTTAAACGTTGAGAAGATATTTCATTTGTTACTTCCTGGCATAATTATCAGGACATTCACAAGAAAATGATTGAACTTTGAGCTTGCTTTTTGGGATTCCTGGGAAACAGAAAATTCAAAAAGTCTGTTGTAAGAGGTTCCTCTATGTTCTTACATTGGTCCTCCGAGGCGCCTGTTGTCTTAGTCACTCTGGACACATGTGAAAAGATGCTGGCTCAAACTCCTTCTCTTTTTCCTTTTAAATTTTTTTTTCTATGACACATGTACCAGGATCACTGTGTGTATTGAACAAGTCAAAAGCCATGTGACTTGTGGTTTTATGAACTTCACTGGTTGCTCTTTCCAATGTGTAATATCCTCCACCCTGCTCCTAGGAATATATCCCAGGGGCAGATAGGTAGATTTGTTGATGCACAGACATGAAATATGGTACCCTTTACTGGGGCTGTGGTCCCAGGGGTCAGACAGGAAACAGACCCACTGAGTGGTGCGTTCTCAGACAGTAACTGGAAGGACTGATGTCATTTTATAGTCCATATTTCACAATAAGGCACTAACCCTGGCTCTTTATCCTCCCAGAACTGCACCATGGGCACAAGCCTAAAGAAAACTTAAAGCAGAGGATGAAGAATATATTCCAGTATAACTCAGGAGGGAGGTGAAAAGTTTAAGGAAATGAAAAACAGAATCATTGTCAATGGTTTTGATATCATGGTTCACATATGAATGCACCCAGCCATTAAGCAACTGCCAACCATCTTTTGGGGGCAAAAGAAAATATTACAAGATATAAAATGGATACATAGCTATTTTTTCTAAGCATGATACAATGAAGGATTTCAATCTTTTCTCAACTCTTTTGTGCTATGGAGAAAGGGTTTTAGCAGAGAATGAAGGAACAGACTCTTGCCACAGGGACATAAAGCTGGTATAATCAGACGAGGGAAAATACCTTATTATTTAGGATAAACAAGAAGGGGAGAGCAATTTAATTGGCTCCTGATGTTCCACATAACACAGGCCAGAACTCTTAAAATCTAGTGACTTATTTTTATTTGTGAATATATTTGACTTTTTAAAATGAGTTTTCCATCTGGGTTGGTAGAATTCCAGTCAAGGAACTTCCATCCTGGCTGCTTTGATCTTGTGCTCACCTTTCAAAACCATGAAAAGACCTTCTTTTTCTTCCATGTAAAAGTACTTCCAGCCAATATTTAATATGAAAGAGATGTTTATCAGACTTGGGACAGACATATTAAAGCTATTCAGGAGTTGGTACTTTCTTTCTCTGTCTCTCCTTTTTTGTTATGCGTATGATTTTTTCTTACCCTATCTCTCTCAGGCCCTTGTCTATAGTTCCTGTTGTGGTTTTCCATAGCAGAGGGAGGTAAAGGTGGAAATTAATAAAGTCATAAAAGTAAGTGAGAGGAGTAAGAATAAAAGGGAACTGCTGTGTAAGAGAGAAATTTGTGGCTGCCTTGTATGAGCCATGTTTTTCTCTTCCATGCTTGTTTGCCACCCCAGTCTCAGAGCCAGCTGATTATGGACTGTAACCTCTATGAACTAACTGTGAAATGAATCAGAAATACAGAGAATTAAAAAAAAGGGAAGAAAATATGGACACTTTCATAGACACTTTTGAGGAAACTAAGAATCAGGAACTGGAATGGAAGGCACAGTTAGAAGCCAGCATTGTTGCACTTTTGGAGTATTGTAGTAGGAATATAAATCGTATGAAACAGATATCTTCTATCACCAACCAGGAACTAAAGATGATGCAGGATGACCTCAATTTTAAATCTACTGAAATGTAGAAATCACAAAATACAGCTAGGAATTGGACTTCAGACAGTTAATGTCTACAGTTAGATCTACAGAAAATGGAGCTCCTGGAAAGTAAGTTGATAGAGGAACAACATTCTCGAAAAGCAAAATTAAGCAAATGACAGTGGATCTGGAGACATATAATGATTTGCCAGCTTTAAAATTATTAGGTGAAGAAAAGAGAAAGAAATTGCATCAGGAGAGAACAGTATTATCAACCCATAAAAATGCCTTTAAGAAAATAACAGAGAAGCTAACCAGAGAATATGAGACACTGAAAACACAATTACAAGAAAATGAGACACATTCTCAGCTTACAAATTTGGAGAGAAAGTGGCAACACCATGAGCAAAATAATTTTGTGATGAAAGAATTCATAGCAACCAAGAGTCAGGAAAGTAATTACCAGCAAATCATTAAAAATGTGACCAAGCAGATTTCGGAATACAATAGAACCATCGTGGATACTCTACGTAATACTAGCAGGAATGGAGTCTGAATCAACCTCTAGTTTCTATAGAAGTTATCTTCTTGATGCTAAACTTCATACAAGATGACTGAAAAATTACAATATCTTACCTTTTAAGAGTTATATCTAAAATTTCTAAATGCTATAATTTTTGTGGCCTCTTTAAAGAGTGGTGTTTTTAATAGTTTAATAGTTCAGTAAAGAATTCTCATATAAAAAAAGAGAGAAATTTGCATTAATTCTACTGCAAAACCTTTGACTGACAGGAGGCTGTGATTATTTCAGAGAGCCGACAATTTCAGCACTGTATATGTGCCAGACCTTGATGAGAAGTTCAGACTTAGAGGTGGTATTAGGAAGATAATTCTCAGTGGGTGCCTCTGTTACATTTTCCTCTCCCTATCTTTAGAAAACTATCTGTCTATAAATTATTTAAATTCAGCAAGTCAAATAGGCCTTTGTGAACATTTGAAAATAAAAATGGAATTTGTTATTTCAAAAAACCAACTGATGATAATAAAATAGATCTCTTTTCAAGTGGAAGAAGTATCCAGTTCCTGGGTTACAAAGCCAAGTGATCTGAGATAATTCTAGAACAAACTAACAGTTTTCAGTCTACTTTCCATGTGATATTTGTATAAGCTATGATACTCATCTGTTAGCTTATGTCATTCATTTTTTTCTTACATGAAGTAAATATGCTTATAGCATTTGTGTTTCTCCCAAACTTAACAGCAAAACATTCAGTAAGAGAAACATCTCTAAGGAAAATGGATTTTTGATCAACCTCAGTTGGCAACAAGACACAGTAGGATGTACATCAAATTGAACATCAAATTGTACATCAAATTGAGTCCATTACTTGGCCAAAATACTAAAGTTTATTTAATTTATAAAGTCTGGGAATGCAGCTTAAATAAACTTTTATTTAACATAGTTTTAGTTAATATTCAACTTTCCGTAACACAACTTGCAATAAAAAGCAGTGAACTTCTATACAATTTTCTTTATAGTTTTTTTTAATGAAACATGGTCTCTTCTTGTCCTATTCACTTGTGTAGCCAACAAGTTTTGAAGACATTTCTTTATATTCTGCTCATAGAACTATGCTATCATACGGAATAATTAAGGCTTTTTCCATAATGTCTATAGGATGGAAGCTTTCTTGAAAGGTAACGAGTTAGTAAAATTATGGTGAAGGAGAAAGCAAGCAGGACAATGTCAGCTTTAAAAAATATATCTATCACACATTCCAGATAATGGAAAAGAAACGCTAGAGCAATAGGTTAGCTGTTTTAATGTTTCTCCCTGAAAGAGGGGAGGGGACTTTATTGATCCCAGCTGTGCTTACTTTTGGGTTTCCTGGCTCTTTACCAGTCTATATTCTGTAGTCTACATGTGCAAAGCTCAAGGGAGAGTTTGATCCAGCAGCTCTTGCCCAAATTAGTCTCCTTTCCCTTTCTTATTTTTAAATGAAGAATATCAAATACTTGCAAAGCTCAGGATACTGCTATGATGCTCTTGAACACCAGGCCAAGGCAGGGAGAGAGAAGGAGAGACAGTTAGGGCTAGAAACCTACTTGTGAGCCCAGTATGTTCCATTAAGTACTAAGGAAGGAACAAGGGAAAGGTAAGGAGCAGTCAGAGAACTAAGAATTGAGGGAACTGACGGTCTTATCTACATTTTTTTAACTTCTTTTCTAGGTCAGTGGTTCTTAAGTGTTAATGTGCATCATAAACATCTGGAAAGCTTGTAAAATGTGGAATCCCAGGATCTGCCCACAGTTGCTGATTTGTTGGGGCTGGTCTGAGACCCAGGAAACTGTATTTTGACAAGAAAGAACTTAATAGTAATACTAGTGTTGAAAAGCAATCTTGTCTCAGGTATCAAGGCAAGTATTGCAGAAGTTGTCTAAAGATGGGCTATATGCACAGCATTAAATCATATAAGCAGAAACAAGAATGTACATTTCAGAGGGAACTGGGGGCATGGAAAGAGGAGTTGCCTAATGAGCAAACAAAAACACTAATGACATATGGAGAAGTGGGGTTAAAAGAGGAAATGAGTAGCTACAGAGATCCGTTTTAGTTTATAACATGCAGATTTGCCTGATGAGATGAAATAGACAGTAAAAAGAAAAATAAAATAAGAAAAGAAATAGAAGACAACCAAATTGCCACTAAGATGTTAATTAAAGTAGCCAAATCTTGTACTTAAATTCTTTGATCCCTTGTTCAGTCCCGTATTCCAACATTCCTCTTAAAGATACTTTTTACACAATAATAGAGAAATCACAAGAAAGTATTATGGAAACTAAATGACCTTTGACAATTACAATCAGATGTCCTTATTCTCAGAAAGTAAATCATTTCTACAGAACTTATTTCCACTACCTTATTTCTACTGAGGTGCCTACCCTTTGTTACAAAGAAAAGTAGAATTTTAAGATAGTTGAAGGAAATCTTCCCCAGAAAAAAAAAAACAAAACAGAATCAGAAATCATTAGTGGAAAAATGGAAGTCTGTGACTCTGCCTCAGACAACTTCCAAGTTCAAGTGTCTGTTTTTGGAGTTTAGAATTCAAAATGGTATCTAGTTAGCCACTGTCTGATCACGAAATTTCTATGTATGAAGGACCTGGAGGCAGAAATAGGGTTGAAAGGAAGCCTAAATTTGGGTTTACATAGCATTTTATATACAATTTTAAAAGGCAGCCATTCATCTCAAGAAGGGATATTGGAGACAACTGATTGTGATTTAAGAGAAATGTTGGAATATGGGACTGAACAAGGGATCAAAAAATTAAAGTACAAGATTTGGCTACTTTAATTATATCTTAGGTGAGGTGGGGATGCTGAACCCTACCATCTTCTGTTCAATATGCCAATAACTACTGTTTTTGAGGCAGACTTACATAATGCCTCACTAAAATATCTACAGAACCACAGCAAAATAAAACATGAATGTTAAAAGTCAGTGCTAAATGAGTGTTCACATTCTGGAGAGGACTCTGCTAACTACAAAGACTGTGAACTAACTTATACACATCTTACCAGCTGAAATGAAGCACCGTGAGAAAGCCCTACCACTGCAGCATCTGTTCTTCAGTGGCAGGCAGTCCCTGCACTATTCAGTGCCATCACATCACTGGCATGAAAGCACATGGGAAGGTCTGGTTTCCCTTCATGGAACACACAAGGGTGGGAAACCGTCCAGCCAGCCACTTCCCTCTGCCAGTAATATGTTTTGGATCTTTTACTGTGCCAGACATCACTGTGAACAAGCATACATAGGACTTCCCCTAGACCCAGGAGAGCAGTTCAGGGGCTTCAAGGTCCACGTTTCCCTGACACTTGTTCTAGAAGTTTTTACTGCCCTCTATCATAAGCTGAGGAATAAGAACACCGACTCCCTCCTATCTTTCCCCTTCAATCTCCTCTAGAAAAGAATGCACACACTTTCACTCCTCCAGGTGTGGCAGGGCTTTGTTTATTGAGCTCTGTCTACTTTATACTTGGAGTGAAACTTTATAATTAAGATGACAGATATGCAAGTCAGAGCTCAAAGAATGTAGCAAAATCCATTGCTTTCTGGACAAAGGCATTTGATAGTCAAAAGGTGAGCATTTCTTGCTTGCTTTCCTTTGCATTCCTACTATTAACAGTTCTAATCCCCTCTACCACCCAAATTAGATGGGTGCTCAGAAAAGGAAAACTATCAAAATATTTCAATTAACTATTCATATTAAAGAAATGTTTTCCCAAACATTTTAAAATATTTTTCTTGTTTTTATTTATAGAGATTTCAACTGCTTTATATAATTAAATGTATCAATCTTTTTCTTTATGCCTTCTTCCATTAGTGTCATATAAAACTATTACCACTAAAGATTATTTTTTTAATCAATAATGTATTTTTCTAATACATTTAGTATGAACATGAGAATTTACTTTCCACATGACTACTGCAGTACTCCGTACCTTAGTAAACGATAGTTCCTTTCTTTCTGTTACTCAGGGTGATACCTTAGCATTGTCTTTACTTTTGTTCTTTATGTATATAAATATATATGGATTATATAGCAAGATACCTTGTCTAAAAAAAGAAATAAAGAAAAGAAAATATAGCATTTAAATAAAAGACTTACAGTCAAGACGGACTAATTCAGTCAATAGCAGAAGCAAGAAAACCCCGAGAGAACAGAGATTCAGATAGTGAGTGAGTCACATTTCAGGTGTGCCTGAAAGTGTCTGCCAACCACCTGCTTTCACAGATCCAGCTCCAGTCTCTGTGTGATCACTCAGAGAACTGAGTACACCTGGTCTGAGGTACCAATGACAATTATACCCTTTCACCTTGGAGGGAAGATATCCGGGTTCCTTATCATTAAACCAGGCACATTTCTGAAGGTGAGAAAAAGAGAGGTGTCTGATATTTTAGGGAGAAAAATCTCAACTTTCATTCATCCTCCTATTTGATGCACCTCCTATTTGATGCACCAGTGAGAAATATCATATTTGTTTTGAGATACTCACTGAGTATAACTAAGAGCAGGTACAACTCCATAATGATTTGGAAGGGCACAGACATATCTTTCATGATACCCAAATCAGCATGGCTTTTAGGAGTGGATCAAAATGAAATTCTAACAGTTGAGGGGCTTCTTTCTTAATGTGGAAAATTCACTGAGTTTTCTCAGCAGTATTTTTTGACAAAAGTTTGGCTGTCTTTGGAGAAAACAAGGTGACAGCAGCAATATTTTATAGAGTTTGAAGAATGACTAGAAGACCCTTGTGAGATGGAGTATGACTAAAAGGACATTATGGAATAGATATGCTGTGCTATGAAAATATGGAGAAGGCTGCAGTAAAAGATTCAGAAGATGAGGGCACTGGAGTAGGTGTTTAGCTGCTATTAAAAAAGAGGCCCAATATACAGGAACTTAAACAATATAGCTATTTCTGTGTCAACTAATAGTCCAGTGGGGAATGGTCCAGGTTGGTGGGCAGCTCTCCTATGTTTAATTAGACGCTCAAGGACACTGTTGGTTCCATCTTGTTGCTTGTTCATTTCCTTGGGTGTTTCTCTAATTGCTTGAAATTAGACCAAGCTAGGAGAAAACAGAGATAAAGGGCAAGCAGTTTTAAGTGAATGATATAGAAGCTGTTCACTTATTTTGTTCCACACATCTCCTCCATTTCTTTTGGCAAGAACTCGTCATATGACTATAATTGGCTACAAAGCAGGCCAAAAATGGAGGCTCAGAACTAAAATGCCCAACTAAAATTCCACTATCAGGGAAAAGAAAAAAGGATTTCTGGTGACCCAAGATGATCTCTACCTAGAAAGATTATATACTGAGAAGTATGGAAATCCAGGTCACTAACATCTTCCTAAGAGATCAAAGCCATCTGTGGCTCATACACCAAAAGTTAAAATTTTGAAGCCTGTCACAATAGCACAAATGAAACCACTTAGTTGCTACCATGAATTTCATTGTTTTTAATTGTTGAAATAATTTTCTAGTCATCCCCAAGGATTTCTTGTGAAAGTGCAGAGTATTTTCTTTGCCTTCCTAAAAGGGGCCATGTAGGCCCTCTAGTTTCATGCTCTGAAATGTCAGCTAGGGAAATCCCCACATTGTATCTCTTTTTGTTCTCCCCAGAACCTTCTTCAACTGCTCCATTGTTTCCTCTCACAAAGGAACACAAGACAAACTCTCCCCACATGGGCCAGGAACTTTGAATTTTCCCTTCTGTCAGAACTCCTTGCATAGTGAAGGAAAATTTAAATAGCTTAAACATTGAAATTTATTGGCATATGTAATATAAAGAACAGGGGACAGTCTGTAGATACTTCTTGATCCAGGGGGTCAAAATATATCATCAGGACATGTCTCTCAGTACTGTACTACTTTTCTAAGAAGTGGCTTTCTCCTTTGTCAAGTTCTTATGCATGGTAGTCTCTAACATTGTAAGCTTTCAGATTCACAGTTCCAGTTCTAGCAGGAATAGAGTATATATACCCCCTTTCTCATCAGTCTAAGCAAAAGTACTGAAGATCATTGTTATAGATCATTGCCTCTTATTGGATCCCTGACTCATCTCAGCGTTTATCACTGTGACTATGGAATTGAAGGTTCTGAATGTCCAGGGCAACATCTGAAGCAAAAGTTAATACTGCACAAAACAGTGGAAGAGAAAATCAGGGTGCTCTTAGCAGAAGAGAACACAGATAGCAGATGGCAAGTAACAAATATCTACTACTTGTCCTTTTGCCTATAAAGGTGACACATCTGAACTAATTGTACTTGCCTTTGAGTAATGAAATTTTCTAAAGCCCTTTAAACTACTGATTTTCCCAAGTCTTCCTCCTGCAGTGTTTTACTCCAAATATTTGTGGTTATCCTTATCCTATGTTTTTTTTACTTGAGGGCAGCCATATGTCTTCCCACTAGGACCTTCCCATCATGAGTTCCATCACAGTATTTACCATGCTGCAATTGTAACTCTTTGTAGCTTTGCTTTTATATCCCACTTTCATTTTCAGTAACTGTATGCTACTGTTCATTTCTAATGTGAATAGTTACTTTAAAAATTTCATGATGTACTTTAAGAAAATGGGGAATACCAAGATTATAATAGCCATAATAAGAGTGGTTTGTATTTTAGAGTGTATTTTAAGGGAGAAATCCTTTATTTCTTAGACTAATGGATTCCTCCAAGGTTCAGTAAAGATTAGTCCTATTTATAGATGGTTACACTCCCTGTGATAGTCTCTAAGGCTTGAAATAGACAAGATATTTTCTACAATAATAGCAAGATTCTGTTCACATTAATGATGATGATGTATGGAGCAGAGAATCTAATTTTACCATAGTCCTTTTGGAGCAAGCTAGATTAGTTGGGACTTAAACAATTCAGTAGGTGTTGAAGTGGTTATGAACCTCTGTTCATAAATTAAAATTAAAATTCTAGTTCTACCACTCAACTATTTGATAAGTAACTTGACTTCACTATTCCTTAGTTCCTTCATTTACAAAATGAAAATAATAATAGTATTAACCTCACATACTTGATGTGATATTTAGATGTTAATAGGTATAAAATGTTTAGAATAGTTTAAGAATCATGAAAGTAATTTAAGAGCCATATACATATAAGTAATGACTTTGTTATTGTTTATCATTTTATTTTTCATGAAAAATCGTACATAAATATTCAATGAACAAAGTGAGAGATATATTATTTAGTGGCAAGTTCCTTAAGAAACAACTGAAGCACAAAACCCAAATTTTCTTTTTCTGAGTAAGAAAGTGGGAATAATATACTAATGGAAAAACAGCCTAATAAGCCTACCTGAGTTCCACATTTAAGGGGTGGAATAATTTATGGAGAAGCTCTCAAAGTTTGTAAATGCTGCAATCAAATCACTATATAGAGAAAGCTACAAAATCAAGTTCCAAACAATGAAAACATCAGTTTTGTAATGGAACAGTTCCAACCATCTGGTATTCATGTGTTGTTTGTAGGAAAGCTTATTGTACAGACACAATGACCCAATCCCACCTCTAGGCAAGAGGTTTTCATGAACGAAGTTTACTCTGGTCACTTGTGGCTGGTTGGTTAGTATTACCCGAAGAGGTTGTTTCCCCCCGCCCTTTGTTAATGTTTCAAATTCAGATCTTAAAAAACACCAAAAGAAGGAACTTCAAGTACATTTGTAGAGTACAAAGGAATGGGAAGGAGATTTCAGTATCTTAAGGGAGGAATTTTTTCTTTAAGGCAATTTTTGCTTTTTAAAGACTCTTACACAGGTTGGAGACAGTTTTAATGATAATCAACCATCTCTTCCAAATGGATCTCAATTAAATATTGGATAATTCTCTTATTTCACTTTAAAAACTAACTTTGAATAAAATTTGGAATACAGAAAGTCATAACACTTCATATTTCTTTGAATGAACCACATATTTTGTTAGCATATTTTCTTCCTTTATGATAGAACTTGACTTATAGTTCATTTTTTTATTTAGAATGAATCCAACAAGTATTTACTGAGTCTGTACTAAGAGCCAGATACTGACTTAGGGTTACCCAATTAATGGAATGTAAAAAGAATGTTTTTTAAGAAATTGGAACAAACGTGTTATAAAAAAGGTAGGTTGATATAAAATATCAGCAGTATAAGAACTTTTTAAAAAAAAATCAGGAAAAGGAAGATGGAAGACAGAAGACATATACAAGACAATTTAAATGCTATGTAAATAAAATCTACATCACAACAATTAAAGAGGAAAAAACTTATGGATAACAGAATTAGTAATGGATTTCATAGTTTATAAGCTCTCCTAGGATACAGAAAGGTCAACAAGAGGTAAAAATGACAGGAGTAGCTGACTGGACAGCAGGAAACACAGAGCCAATATATAGAGAAGACTGTTCCTGAGGGACAGGACTCATGAAGCCACGGTGACAATTAGATGTATAGAAGAAGAAAATATTCTTGAACCTATTGTATAAAGGTTTATAAATGTACTTATGAACCTACTATATCTGTTTTTCTTCAAATGTAAATGGGTTTCTAGGTTTCAAGACAGTTTTCTCCCTCCCTCCCTCCCTCCCTTCCTCCCTCCCTCTCTCTCTTTCTCCCTCCTTCTCTTCTTCCCTTATTCCTTACTTCCATCTTTTACTTCTTTCTCTCTTTCTTTCTTTCTCTCTCTTTCTTCCTTTCTCTCTCTCTCTTTCTTCCCTCCCTCCTTCTTTCCCTCCCCCTCCTTCCTTCCCTCCTTCCTTCCCTTCTTCTTTCCTTCTTCCTCCTTCCCTCTTTCCCCTTTCTCTCTGTTTCCTTTTTTGTTTCAAAGAGAACAGGAGTGTTCTAATACATGCAGATTCACTTGCATACCACTATCTTGGATCGTTAAGGTTACTATAATGAAATACATTAAACTGGATAGTTTAACTTTTTAAAAATTGATAAAAATTATATAAAATTATTGGATATGAGTAGCTTTTAAAGAACAGAAATTGATGACTAGAGGCAGTTCTGGAGGCTGGGAAGTCCAAGATCAAGGGACTGGCAGATTTTGGGTCTGATGAGGGTCTGTTTTCTGGTTCAAAACTGACATCCTCTTATGGTGTCCCCACATGGCAGAACGGGCAAGGTACCTCTCTGAGGCCTCTTATATAAGGGTACATTCATTCATGAGAGTACAGATCTCATGGTCTAATCACTTTCCAAAGTCTTCAACTTCTATACCATCACTCTGTTGATTAGGATTCATTATAAGGACTTGGGGAGGAATGCAGACATTCGACCATAGCAACCACTCAGGAAGCCATGTTGAAAAATGTAAAGATTAGGCCAAGTGCCTGTGTAGTTCACCAAGTCGAGAGCACTTAAAAATTATAATTAAAAAGAAAGACTAAATTAGGCATTCAGTAGCAGAAGCTAAAGAGAATAACAATATAAACCTAAGAAAGTCAGAAGGAGGGATTTGACTAAAAATAAAACAACTAATGATATTCACAGCAGTACATAAATAAGACTGATGAATACGTTCTACATCTATTTTTTGTAAAGAATAAAAAGATGACCCTTAGCAAAGCAAATTATTAAAAGATACATTAATCTACAGTACTAGTGTAAGCAAAGGTATAAAATACAGTAAGAAAATATCATATCAATTCCAGGTTGGGCAATTTGAAAATATCAACAAAAAATTATCACAGGAAAATTATTTAAAGATCAATAGTATAAATAGGACAGTAACTCTGGAAGATAACTGTGAAGGTTGGGTTTTCTGGACAGTGGGTAGAAAGGCTGAGTTATGAATGCACAAGTTTTACTGGGAAGCAACATCTATGATAGGAAAAAGGTAGTGAAGAAACAGAGCAAAGGATGCCATCAGATTTTGATGCAGGCCCCACAAATTCTTTGCTAGCTCAATATGAATCTTGGGAGCAAAGATGGTCCACTAGAGGTGCCCCTCATTAGACAGAAATGGCTAGATTCTTACTTAGTCATTGGCCATGGTCTATGAGAAAGAATAATCTCGGTTATCACCACTTTTCTCAGTAGACTGAAGGGATGTCCCAGGAAGAGTTCCGCCCCATCTCAAAAGCTACAGAAGAGTATGAAGGTGTTAAACACTACAAGTTGTCATTTAACCACATCCTTGGTGGCTGGTCAGTGAGCTCTTTCTTGAAGTGATCAGTACGACACATCTCCATGTCTGCCATGGCTCACTCCATGCTCCATATGGATCTGTGGAGCACCTCTGATAGGTATCTTATCTCTTTCTGGGGGAAGATTTAAAAGAAAAAAGTTAGTGGGATGTAGCCTTCTTTGCTGCAATTAGTCTCAGGGATGTGACTGGTACAGATGCTCTTCTTTCCCCATTACACATGGTAGATTCCCCAAACCCTCATCTAAAACCTTTGCCAGTCTCCATAACTTACGGTGTGACCCAAGAGTTCCAAAGAAATCTGTGTCCTTGGTAACAATTCTCTTCCTTTAGTTATAGTTGTCTGTTCATAGTCACAGTTGGACAAAGAAGTTTCAAGAGGCACCTAAGTTGCCTACAAAAGTTCCACACTTTCAGCTCCATCTCCTTCTGTTAATTGTCAGAATCAATTATCCCTGAAAGGATATACTTTGATCTCTAGACACAAAGATTCTGATTTTCCCAGGCAGCAATCATGGCTTATGGCACTGGGACTTTAGCTTTGTCTCTTGGTAAGACTGCAGAACTTTTAACCACAAAGAACTCAGTGTTGTATGGGGAGAAGCACAGTCTCACAGTAAGTCACTGACAATGGTGGAAATGAAGGCCACTTCTGTATCCATCTCCTTGGTTCATGAGCCTATGTATTTTTTTTTCCTTTTCTAATTGGTGATAAATCACTACACAAAAGTCTCTGGTCCAGTACAAATATTACATCCTGAAAATGGTTCCCCATCCTTGCATGGTAGTACTACCTCCAAATTGGTGCTTCAGCTGTGTCTTCATAGGACATCCCACCCCTCAGCGGAAAGCTTCTGGATGGTGCAGTATCTGATAAAATCACATCTACTTTATTCATGGTAAACAAAAACTCTCATTAAGTATTTCTTGGGATTTTATGACCTGTGAGTGAGGCATTCCATAAGCCCTGGACAGTGATACAGGCTGAAGCCTGAGGCAGGAAAGGCAATGATATATCTAGAATATGAACCACTGATCCTTCCAAGATGGAAGAGGCCCATCCTAGTCAACTTGTCAACAAGTTGCCAGTTGGTGGATAGTTTGTACTAGGACACACAGTAGGTCCCTATTGCTGGCAGTTCGGGCATTCAGAAGTAGCATTAGTAAGAGTAGTTCGTGTCACTTCATTGATTTGCCCAATGATGTCACTGCTGACAAAGACTGGCTCCACATTCCTGCTTGTGGAAATGAGCAGTCATTCTACCTCTTCCTTCTCTTTTAGGGTTGTGGGAACTATGGTAGGGGGCTTATGTTCACTCAAGTTCATCCTGGAATTGACTATGTTACTCAATTTAGTTTACACTCACCAAAACCTATCCCTAATGGGTCAGATCCATACTCCCTGAGCCTACATTTCTAAAGTCAGTGCAGATTGTTCTCTGGGAAGAAGTCCAGCTATTTTTATTGTTGTTAATCTTTCAGAAACTAAAAGTCTCAGAAAGGGTAATAAAGATAACTTTTCATACTCCTTTTCTAGATATTTTCTTGGAAATTGGAGATAAATTAACTTTATCAGCCAGTTCTGTCAAGGCTCAGTTTCTATTACTTCCTTTCTTCTGATCACACTACATCTCCTAGAGGTTTCTTTAATGACTTGCGTTCTTGTTTTAAACTCATCACAATCCATTTGTTCTCTGCCAATTAGACAAGCTTATCTCTTGTCTGCATAGTAATCTTCCTGAGGTAGTGACTATGTATTATGAAATTATTTCCTATTCTAGGATTTGTATCTTTCCATGACACAGACACAAAGTTTGTGGAGGCTCTTAGCAATCATGGGCGAGAAGACTTGGTGCGTATTGTGGGCTGAGTTGTGTACTGCGCCCCATCCACAATTTCATATGTTGAAGCCCGAAACTCCAGTATCTCAGAATGTGATTGTATTTGGAGATAGGTTCTGGTGGCACATGCTTAGAACCCCACCTCTCTGGGAGGCTGAGGCAGGAGGGTCACAAGTTCAAGCACAGTCTGGAAACTTAGCGAGATCCTGTCTCAAAAATAAAATAAAATAAAATAAAATAAAATAAAATAGGCTAGGGATGTGGCTCAGTTTGATTCAGTCCTCCATAGAGCAAGGAAAAAAGAGGCAATCAAGATAAATGAAGGTAAATGGGTGGACCCTGATTCAATGTGACTCATGTCCTAATAAGAAAAGATTAGGATACAGACAACATAGAGACTTCACTTGGCCCATGTGAAGACACAGGGAGAAGACAGCCATCTATAAGCCAAGAGGGGAGGCCTCAGAAAAACTAACCCTGCTATAACGTTGGTTTCAGACTTCCAGCCTCCAGAACTATGAGAAATCAATTTCCATTGTTTAAAACTATTTAACCTAGACTGTGCTACTTTGTTATGGCAGCCAGAGCAAGTGAATACAGTGAGTGTGAGTCTCATACAATAAGGTTGGAAATCTAAGCAGTATTTTTCTATATTTCAGATTAGGTTCTTATTCTGTGTCCTTATGTTCAGAGTTGGTAGGAAAACAGAAGCTCAGTTCTTTTGGAGTTTTCTTCCATTCCTAGTGAATGAATTATACACATCCATGTAGCTTAATCACTATTTTAGTTTTTTATAAGACAATGTATTAGAGAGGACCCATCTAGTTTTGTTCCTCAGGGATTACCTTTGAGACTTTCTTTATCCAAATCCATTGCTGCTATGATGCCCATGGGATGAGAATCTGTTGTGAAGCTATTCTGGGTCTCATCTATCTAAACCATCCCTGTAGTCCTTTCTTTTCTGGAATCTGGCTCTGTCCCCAACACCACTCCCAGGAAGCAGGACAGAGGTGACCTCTTCTTTCAGAATACACAGCCCACTCACTGTACTCCTACACCGGCACTATGTGTTTCCAATCTGAGGGGATTGTTTCTCCTTCAGGTCTATTTGTCCAACTCTCTAAATCTTTTTGTAAATATGTTTGGCTCTTCTGTTTTTTGTCTTGTCACATACCTTCCTGAGGAACAAGCACAGAGCACATTACTATTCAACAATGAGAGAGGGAAAAGTGCAAATACAGGAATAAGAAAACATCCAATAAATCTCTCAAATTTGAGTTCTGTTTTATTATTGTTATATCCCACAAAAGATAGAAGAAACTATACACTACTGCTTATAGAAGTATATTTTATGGTTATGTAGAATAGGATGCTAACCATGGGAAATCATCAGCTTCATGCCTAGAAATAAACTATTGGTGTATTTCTTTTAAAGCTAATTTGTCTTAACATGTTTGCGGGGTGGTTTGGTTTTACACAGGAGCACAATGAGTTTGGACAATTATATACACCCATGTAACCACCTCACAAAGCAAGATATGAGACATTTCCCTAACTGCAGAAAGTTCTCCTGTATGCCTTTCAGCCAATTCTCACAACCCTTGACAACTATTGTTCTGTGTCTATCATCATAGTTTACTTTTCCCTGCTCTAGAACTTCATAAAAACAAATCAGGTAGCATGCAGTATTGTGTATGTCTTCTTGTATTCAGCATGTTTTTGAGATTCATTCATGTTGGGTAGATAAGTAGTTTTTTCATGATATTGAGAACCAGTTTTCCATTTGTGTGTGTGGGTGTGTGTATTTACCTTTGGAATTTACTCTGCTTCTGCTTCTGGCAGAATATGTATTAGCCTTTGAGAAACACGGGGGTTTGGCAGAGCCATTAGTTAGATATAATCATTGCACACTCAGGCAGAGTTTGTGGAAAGATGTCACATCTCTGGAGGGCAGTAATGTGACTCTTTCTTTGTCTCTGATCCTTCCACAATATAGACTAAAGGGTGTCACTGAACCTTGAGGTTACATTCAAAATGTCTGTGACTGTATGCATTCGTTATGCAAAGGCAACAGATTCCCAAAATTTACTGGCATAAAAACAAGATTTCTTTTTATTCATGAAAGTCCAGAGTGGATCTTCATGTCAGTAAAGAGGTGTGCTTGTCCCTCACATGAATGCTTAGGTGTCATGACTACAGCCACCTATCATCTTTAACCTGTGGCATCCAACGATGGCATGGACAACCCCATCCCAGTCAGTCAGAAGGAATAAAGAATGTGAAGGAGCACACACAGAATGACTTTATAGACAGTTTTAGAATTAGCAGAACTCACTCATGTTTACATTCTACCGGAGAGAATTCAAGTTACAAGGCCTCAACTAACTGTGAGGGAGGTCTGGGAAATCTAATCTTATTGGTGCCCAAGAAAGCACCAGAAGCCCAGAGGCCCAGAAACCTCTCACACAATATGAATACTTTACATTTATCTGTAGAGCAGTTTTATAACTTCAGTTAGGTTCGTAGAAGGGAGAGTCCATACTCGGAATGCTTCAGAGGCTCTCATTGAGGGAAACATTTATACTACTGCTTCCAGCTTGCTTTAGAAAAAATAAAGGACCATCAAGGCAAAAACAACAGGAATGACACAAAATACCCATGATGTAGGAAAACCTTCTTCCCCACTGTTGCACAGAGTGGCACAAAATACTCTTCATAGTTCTTGGAATAATCACTGTATGGTTGGAGGCACTGTGTGATTTGTGAGATTTAGCTACTAGATCTCACAAAAATACAACATGTTAGAATATTCGTATTTTATTTGAACAGAAGAGATAATTTTATGTCATTTGTACTTTTTGTATCTCATGTACAAAATTATTCTTGGCCCTAAAGTGATAAAGATATTCTAAATATATGGAAGTTTCACTTTGTAAGTTTAATTTAATTCTTTAACATTTTAAAAGATGGTATGAGGTAGGGATCTGATATTTCCCCTCTATATGAAGTGCCTATTTTCTCAGCATTATTTATTAAACAGAATATCCTTTATGAATTAGTTTGCATGGACTTATTGATCATTTATATGCAGTTCTATTTCTAAACTTTCTATTCTCTTTTGTCACATTATTTATCAGTTACTGTACTAATTTCATGTGTCAAGGATGCTGTTGGTGTTCTTGACCTTTTACATTCCCACATAAATTTTAAAACCACCTTATCAATATCTATGAAGGAACTTACTGCAATTTTGAACAGATTTCATTATTTATATGGACTTAGAACCATCTTGTTAGAGTCTGTGAAGAATCTAACTGAAATTCTGAATAGATTGCATTTTGTAAATGGAGTTTTTTTCACCCACAAAACAGTATATCTAGGTTTTAAAAATGTATTTTAATAATACTAAAAATCTTCATATAGACAACTATATCTTTTAATTAACTTTGGTCCATGTTTAAAGTAGATGTGTTATTATTACAAGTAAGACCTTTTAAATTATCTTTAATAGTGTGTCTTTTTCACATATTAATCTTGTACTTACAATGTTGCTAAATTCTATTAGATATACTAATTCAACTTGCTTTGAATTTCTCAAGTAAGTAACTATATCATCCATAAATCATATTTTTCTTGTTTTCTAACCCTAAATCCATCTAATTTTTTCTTGTCTTATTATGTTAGCAAGGAGCTTCAATACAGTGTTGAGTATATATGAAAAAAACTTTGCATTTTTGCTTTCTTTAAGAAGAAAATATTTAATGAATTGACATGAAGAAGAATGCTTTTAGAATTAGTTTGTTGGTAGCAACAAACTCTTTATTATGTTCAGGAAACTTTCCTATTCCTTTTTGCTAGGATAAAAAAAAGAGTGGTGAATTACTTTGTATTTTCTAATATTAAACTCTCCTTATATTAATTGTGTACAACAAAGTACTTATGATATATTTTGTTAAAACGCTTTGAAAAAAGTGTTTGATAATATTTTATGTAGAATTACAATCTTATTCTTTATGAGACTGATCTATTATTTTCTTTTTTGTGCCTTTTTTGATTTTGGTATCTGGATTTTATTAGCTGAAAATTATTGGAGTACTTTTCTTCTTTTTATGTTCTTTGAAACTTTGAATAGAGGTTTCTGTCTACTATGACTTGGTGAATCATGCTTATCAAAAATTTGATCTTTTTTGTGGGTGAATTTAGAAATAAGAATTCAGATGGCTGAGTATGGTGGAAAACACTAGCTACTTGGAAGGCTGAGGAAGGAGGATTGCTATTTCAAAGCTAGCCTGGGCAACTTCAAAATAAAATTTTGAAAAAGGCTCAGGATATAATTGTTCAGTAGTAGAGTGAAATACTGCAAAAAAACCCAAAACAAAAGAAAAAAACAGTTAAAATTATTTAATAGTTTTAAATGTATACATGCTCTTTATTTATGAATCAGTATATTTTATAATTTATTTTTAAATTTTTTTGGTACTGGAGATCGAAATCAGGACCTTGTGCTTGTGAGGCAGGCGGGGGAACTACTGAGCTAAATCCCTGGCCCCCAATTTATTTCTTATTAAAAGTATCAACATTTTAAATGTTCACAGTAAAAAAATTCTACTAAAACTGTAATTAGAATTTCCATATTCATAGTCTTATTTCTTTCTTTGCTTTTTTTCATTGTCAGTTTTACCAGAAATTTATGTACTTTTCTATTGTTTTGTAGAATTAGCATATTGTTTTCTTGGCCTTTTTCACTATTTCTTTGTATGTAGGTCTATTTTTAGCTCTAATTACAAGTATATTTTTTTTCCAATTTCTTTTTCTCCCCATGTTTAGAGCTGAGCCCTTTGACTTGCATAAAGGACTCTGCAGAGCAAGGATTCCATAGCCTTTGGTCCACTTCCAACATTGCAGATATGTGTGATAAGTTAAAGGTAAGCACCCAGTGACTGTTTCAGACTTTGGTTTCATTGCAATGTTGTGCTTATACTGGGCACAGAGCCAACTTCCATTCCCCATTCCTGAAATCATCTTGTGCCATTTCTACTCTGAAGAGAGATATTTTTTACTGAATTTGAGGGCCCTTTAAAATAGAAAGGAGAATAGTGTTAGCTCAGGAGAAAAACCCCTGAGCAGCACAGATACCCCATTTTCAGGAGGAAACCTATGCCCCCAGGGCATCTGAAACCTTTTCTCAAGCAGGTTGAATTCTCTCAAGGTATTGTTTTTCCAAAATATACTCTTTGAAACAGTGTCTACATTAATAGACCAGAGGGAAAGTTTCCAACAGATCTTTGTGCTGATAGTTTTGATTGCTCTCTGCTAGAAAATCTCAAAGGCTTTTGGCCAGAAAGAATGAAACATAGGGAGGAAGAAAGAACTTGTAAGACTAGCAAACAATTTTGAACAAGTAATAGTTCCAAAGGAAATGACAGCCAATTTTCCAATCCCAACTAAAGACTTCTCAAATCAGAGTCTTTGGATCCCTAGACAACATCAATAATCTGATAAAGTCTACAATGCCCTTTAGGGTATGAATGCAAAAGCTTCACCTGAGGATCCTTCATCAAAAATTTCATTTTCCTGAGAATATCTTTTCTCATGCCTGACAGCACCAGCTGTTTTTGGCTTTATTGGAGACATTTGGAGAAGAAAACCTAAGAAATGTTGTCTGGCAAAGGACTGGAGACATGACTGCTCAAGAAAGGAAATAAGTTTGAATAACAAGAGGGCTTCAGACAGGTGAAAGCCTTAAGGAAAGGCTATCAAGGTGTACTCCTTCATTTTCATAGAAACAATATCGTCAATGTTAGTATTTTAAGAAGCCCATTTAAATATAATATCTTACTTTTTAAAGACAACTTGGAACCCTATGAAATAGACTGTGCTAGTATTATTATCCTATTTTAAAGATGAAAAAACCAGTTCATTTGAAACCTCATACTATTTTTGATGGGCTAATCTATATGCTGTCTTACATCTCCTTTTCTCTCTTTTATACTGGACATACAATCTACTTTTGATTTTCAAGTTACTGACCTAAAGCTGGCTGCAGAAGCAGCCTTATTCATACAGGCCCATGCTTGTTAGGAAGACAGGTCTGTCCAGGTAGACCTTTTATTTTGTTCTCCACAAGTAGAAGTTTTATTTTGTTCTTCAGTAGTCCAAATAAAGAGGAAGTAAAGTGTTTTACAGCAAATAACTTATTCTAAAGTTTTATTTAATGAGAACTTTTTTGTTTTTGCAATGGTGGCAAATGAACCAGGGCCTTGCAGTGAGTACCCTCCATCCCCTAATTTACCATTCAATATTCCTGTCTTATAATGACAGACTTCACATTGGATGTTAGCAGGATCACAGAGTCATTAAGGTAGTTAATACGTAGTTAAAGCAGAAGAAACTGCATTCCTCAAGAAGCCAAGAGATAAAAATCAATATATTAAAAATATTCAAGCTGAGTGCTAAATGCTATGTTAGAAACTCATTGGTACTATACCTTTGATTTATGGGGAAAGATTAATCATGAGAATAATTTATTTAAAATATTCTTTTCATTAGATATGGAAGTATTGGCTTTGAGAAATCCAAAAGGTGGAGTGTAGAAAGGAAAATTAGGTGTTAGGTGATTTTTCTTAACTGAATAGGGTGATAGTTAAAAACAATAGCTTCTTTTATTATATTCTTTTCTTATAAATATAAGGTATTATAAAAATACCATGAATATTTAAATTAAAAATTTTTATAGTAAAAGATACATTGATATTAATTCCCCTCAAAATACAGTTGAAGCAGTTCTAGCAGTTCTCTTTCATGAGTGTCTTTAGTTGTACTATTTATCCTGACCGTGTTGATGTCCAAAATTGATTCAAAACTTTTCATGATAATTTTGACTTTGGGGAAGAGGCAGCAATTGCATTGTGCCAAATCTGCTGGACAAGGTAGGTGAGAACACACCCTAATGTTTTCAAGGGTTGTTTTTCCATTGGATGGTACTCAGCAGTAACATTTTTTTTATCATATCTCATAAAGACATGAAAGAGGACTTCCATAATTGCTTTAGAATACAGCAAGAACGATGGCATAAGTGTGTTTGAAGCAAAGGGGTAGATTTTGAGGGGGTTAAAGTATGTATCTTCTACTGTAATCTTTGAAAATTTAAATATTCACTGTGTATTTTGATCACACCTCATACTTTATTGATAGATTTTACATTGAACATTTTCCAACTTATCTCAAATAAAATGCGTTAGTGTTTACACACGTCTACATAACTACGCAAACATAGTTGTCCTGTGCACGAGTGTTTTAGCACTGTGCATATATTAAAAGTTTATTTTTTCACATTTTCAGTAATTATTGTAAAATAAATAATAAATTAGTAGGAAAAGAGAGAAAGCAGAGTCGTTTAATGTTTATTTTATAAAGGTATTTGAAGGACTTTTTAAAAAAGGAAACGGTTTTGGCTAGTAAATGACCAGCAGCCTTCAGCATCCTGGGAAAACCACTTGGGCTTGGTCAAGGTTCTCAGCAGTCACTGACAGGAAATGGTCATGGTCTCCTCAGTGTGTAATTTACTGGAGGCTCGAAAAGGTTGTATTCTCTGCAAGAAATCTCACCGGCAACGCCCTGCCTCCTTGCCTCTCACTCCCTCTCAGGCTTATTCGGATCAGTGCTGCGGGGCCGCCCTAGTCCTAGGTACCACAGCAGGCCATAGCGGATTAAGCTTTTACTCCCAAGCAGCTGTGCGTGCTGGCCTTGTTGGAATGAGAGGCAGAGAATTCTGATCACCGGGAAACCGCGGGGAGCAGGAGTGGGAGGTGGGTGGGTGAGGTGTCGCCTGCAGGCGCCCACTCCCCATCCACTGAGAGTTGCTGCAGGACCTGAGCAAATCCGTATGGCTGCCACTCTCCAGAGAACGATCCCTGGGCCTTCGTCCAGCTCCGCTCCCGCCCACGCCTCCAGGTGTGCTTTCCCCGCCCTTAATTACTCTTACTAAAATTGATAGTTTGCACTTGCAAAATAACACTGGGAAAGCGGAAGAGAAATTTATAACCATGGATCTGGAGGACTAGGGGAGCAGAGAGGCACACTTGCTTTGGTCTGCCGCTCGTCAGTCAGAAAATCCAGAAGCAGAACACACACCTTTGCAGCAACAGTCTACCCTTCGTTCTGTGCAGCTTTCTATCTAGGGCTGCGCTGGGAGAAACTGCAACTTCTGGAAAGTTTAGAAACTGAACTACTCCAAAGAGGCCACGCTCCGAGGGATTTGCAGGCCCCGCGACTTTTCCTAGAGCTTTTCAAGTGGGGCAGAGAAACAGGACAAAATGAAAACGCACTGGACTCCCGCAAAGCTGTCGCGCCCAGGGGTGAGCGCAGGAGGACGGGTGGCAGTGGCGAGGAGGTGGCCTCGGTCCCCGCGGTGGCTTGTCTGATCTGGGGCGGGGTGTGGGGGAAGAAGGAGTCGGTAAAATAATGAATGGGAGCTCCCCCCACCCGCCCCCAGCCTGGCGACCTGCGGCCGCGGCGGGAACTTCAGCCAATGAATGGGGGAGGGGAGCGCACAGGCCGGGGCGCGGGGACGCCGCACAGGTAAGGGGTCGAGGTGGGGAGGGCGTCCGGGGGTGCCGGATTGGCTGACTTGTGCGGTGTGGAGCAAGCAGAAAGGAAAGGCGGGGGAAGAACGGAGGTCGGCGTCTGCTCTGCCTCCTAGGCCCTCCCTCTGCGTCCCCTCCCTGGCTGCCCCTGCCAACTCGCAGAAGCCGGGGCAGAAGGGGCCAAGCGTCGGCGCTCACCGAGTTGCGGCTCCTCGGCCGCCTTGGCGATCGCTGCCCGGATCTGGGGTGCCTGGCCCCGCGGAGCCCTCCCCGGCTTCCCCGCTGAGCACAGGACCTGGCGGGGTGGGCCCAGGGGGCGGCCCGGCTCTGGGCGACCGCTAAGGGGCGGACGGAGGGCCGCGTTCTGCAGGCCCCGGGGCGGGGGCGGTGGAGCGGGACGCTCGGCGGCTGCTGGGAGCGCAGGTAAAGGGGCGGGCGCAGCACCGGGAGGCGCCCCTGGGAGCGCAGCCAGTGGCCGGCCGCGGGACAGCCCCGCAGCCCAGCGGCGCGCTGGCTCCGTTGTCCCGCCGCAGACGGCTTTGTGGCCGTGTGCGCGCGCGGGTGCGAGGGAGAGAGTGAGTGTGAGTGCGCGCGCTCGCCCGGCCCGGCCCGGGTGAGTGGGTGTGCGCGCGTGCGAGGCGGCCTGCAGGAGGCGAGGCTCTCCTCTTCTTCCTCACCAACCGGTTGACGGAGCCCTGCTAGGGAAGTTGTCGCAGCCGCCGGGGCCACCGGCCCTGCTGTCCCCTGGACAGGTCAGTGTGTCGGGGGCCGCCCGGTGACACACAGGTAGCTTCTGAGCATCTCGGTCGGCGGGGGGAGCGGGAGGCTGGCGGAGGGCGGGAGGCTGGCGGAGGGCGCTCGGGGTCCCCCAGCGCCGCGTCTCTGGGGGACTTGAACGGCCGGGGCTTCTGGGCAGCGCGGAGCTCCTGCACCGCTGGCTTCTGGCTGGCGACTCTGTGGTCCAAGGGCTGAGGGCTTTTAAGTTTCTGTTCGGCTGCCGAACGTGCTTAGCAAGTAACTAGGAGGAGTGCAAGTCAAGGGAGGGACCTGGCTTTGCGTTGATGGCTTTGAAATCGATGGGCTCCTTTGGCTTGTGCGGGGCTACCTAGTTTGTTGCGAATGATTTAAAGTTTATTCTCGTTTTTTCCTTCTCTGCCATTTTGCCTTTGATGTTTAAGAGTGGTGGCACTCAGGACTTGTTGCTGCCTACAATCTGGGGCCTGAGGTGGTTGCTCTTTGCTACTGCTTCTCTTTCTTTTCCTTTTTGGTGAAATCTATGTTTTTTTGTTTTGTTTTTTTTTTTCCTTTCATGAATGTGGGTTACCAGTGCGTGCTCACTTGTGAAAGTTTCACTATGAATGTCTTGTTTCCCATTGGAATAGATACCCACTGGTAAACATAAATATTGAAAACGTAACTAGTTATTAAGGCCAAGTCCTCTATTCCTTCTGGCTCAAACAATCTGTTTTCCACCCATCTGCATGAGTGTCGTTTGCTCAGCCAACCTAACTGTGAAGCTAGAGTCTGTGATTCAAAGTTTGCAATTCCGGTTGAAGGGAGACTCTGCCCTTGGAAAACGGCTAAATTCTTGTAGGAAATTATTCCCTTGTCAGATAAGATGAATGCCAAGGAAAAAGTGTATGTATTAGACTTGTAGTTGTGTGAACCAAACTCAACTGAGTTCAAACACACACACACACACACACACACACACACACACACATTCACCTACTTGCTTCTGCCCTTAATTTTCCAAATGCAAAATTGTAAATAGTGGCTTTTTTGGGGGGTGGGGGGTGGGTGGGTGACCAGGAATCGAACTCAGGACCTTTCCCTTGCGAGGCAACAACATTGTAAATAATCTCTCTCCCTCTCTCTCCCTCTCTTCCTCTCTCCCCCTCTCCCCCTCTCTCCCTCTCTCCCTCTCTCCCTCTCTCCCTCTCTCCCTCTCTCCCTCTCTCCCTCTCTCCCTTTCTCCCTCTCCCCCCCCCCCCTTTCTTTCCCTGTTCTTTGAGGCTACCTAGAGAAAGCAGTAGGGTGAGACCAGAACGCACAGGTCCAGGAGCTGGACTGGCAGAGTGGACTGTCACGATCTGGCCCGCTTGCGCATGGCGTCCCCTAGCGGCGCAAACTGAGCCCTCTGGTCAGCTGCTGGTGGGTGTCCTCATCTGGAAAATGGAGAAGTTTGTTCATTTTTGCTGATCCTTCCTACCAGCTTCCCCAGACTGGAAACTGGTGAGTGGTTGTGCTGTGATAGAACAGTAGAAAGGACGAAAGGGGAGTATGAAAGGGTTCGTGGGAGAGGGAAATAGGAGGACAGCAGAGCCAAAAAGGTGGAAAAATTCCAACAGTAGGGAATGTCTGCAGCAGAAAGAAGGAGCTGGGAGGGAGTTGATTTCTTCTTCTTCCTCTTCTTCTTCCTCCTCTTCTTCCTCCTCCTCCTCCCCTTGTTGTTGTTGTTGTTGTTCTTCTTCTTCTTCTCCTCCTCCTCCTCCTTCTTCTCCTTCTTCTCCTTCTTCTCCTTCTCCTTCTCCTTCTCCTTCTCCTCCTCCTTCTCCTTCTCCTCCTCCTTCTCCTCCTCCTTTTCCTTTCCTTTTGCTTTTCCTCCTGCACAAAGGAATCAATAATACTCCCCTTTCTTCTGATCAATCTCTTGTTACCCTTATTAAAGCTTGCGCCTGCTTAGCGTTAAAATTGACATGAGATGGAGGTGATCTTTGTAGTCTGAGCTCTGCTGGGAATGCCCGGACTAGGTGGCGATTTCCATCTTCTCCAAGGAACAGCTGCTGGCCAGAGCTGTGGGCACCCCCTGCACTCTCAGTATCCCCTTGAGAAGTGGGAAAAAACAACAGAGGTGGGAATGTAAGTGGCAGCCCCTTTGAAACTTGTTTTCATTCAAAGCTAATATTTTCCAAAATATAACTTGATTTTTCCCCAAATTATACCATAGATTTCTTTTAAAGCTTTTATTAAACCTGTTCTACTCCACCTCCGGGAACATTAAAAAGTAATCTCAGTCGCTAAGTCTTTTTGATACAGTGACATTCTGTCTGAAGTTAGTGATTTTTTAGGGGGCAGGATCATTTCAAATGCTTAGTAAGCAAAGTTGCAATCTGGGCAGAATACACTATATCACTTTCTCTGGGAAGCTTTAAGTATTCAACAAATCACAACACTTTTAAAATGTAATTTGAGTTCATTTTTAATGTGTCTGCTTGATGTGTGATCTTACTGTTCTTTCATTTTTCCCTCCCCTCCTCCCCCCTCCCTTCCCCTTCCCTTTTCTTTCTTTTCCCTCTTTTCCTCCCTTCCTCCCTCATTTCTTCTCTTCTTTCTCTCCCAAGGTGGATATAGTCAGAAGCCTCAGTGATGAAAGCTGGAAGTTGTAAGGCCGTTGATTATAGGGAAATTTGGATGCTATTTTAAGGAGTTGTGCTACATGGGGATGGGGAAGTACTATTTGACCCCAAGATGCAAGAAGAAACTGAGTAACACATTTTGGGTCAGAGTGAGGGATAGAATGACTGAGGGAGGAAAGGGCTTTGGACTTGGTAGCCAATTTATTCAGCTTTCTTATATGAACATTTTAGAATAAACTAGTATGTGATTCTTTCCCCTCTTACTCCTTCCAAATTTGTAATTTCTTTGTACTTTTGAGAAATTCAATTTAGTAAAAAATTGTCTATGCTGTGATATATCTGGGCCTTCTGGAGGCTTTTGAGCGCATGTGTTGAACTCATTCTGCGGCCGCAGAGCTGACCATACATTTTTTTCTTTCTTTCTTTCTTTTTTGTTTAGGGAAGGGCTTACTGGTTAATGCTAATTTAAACATGACTCTTCTGGCAACTGGCAGTCTTGACCCTGTTTATGTTGTACATAGTATTTAACCACAGTGGTTGAATATTTGCCGCAGAGAAGAGGAAGAATTACAGTACTATTAGTTTGGAAATAGAGTCAATGACCCTGTAAAGGATGAGTGGTGGATCGAATCCTGAGAATCTTTTATGAAGTTTAATCTCCAATAGAAGTAGCTTGCTCAGTCCTGTAGAATAATATTTCTTTAAGAATGTCTCCTTTTTTTTTTTTTAAATCCCTGGGTCTCAAGTATTTAGCTCATTAGGTTCAAGAAGAATCTCCATGGCAGTAGTGGCCAGAACCTATTACATGCATGTTATTTGTTTTTCTTTTAAGACAAAAGATGTTAATGTGTAAGTTGTTTTTTCTAAGCTAAAACCTCAGTATTCAGGTTTAATTGCAGTGTTGGCCATTTGTGATAAATAAGTGAGCTTTGGGTTACAGTTTGGGCACTTGTGTCTAAAAGGTTCTCCATCACTTGGAAAGGTCTTTAGGTTCCCTCTCTAACCCCAAAGACTCATTGTTGGAGATGGCAATGAATAGGTTTTCAGCTCCATGCCAAAAGTGGAGCTGATTTAGGTGAAGGCTGTGAATCTGAAGATGCTAAGCTATTAAGGAGTCAGATAATTAAAAAAGATTAGGTAAGCTTCTTTTTACTTTCTTATGGATATAATTTGAATGAATGATTCCCCAGCAGGTTTTTTTTATACCTTCTGGAAAGGAACTCAGGATGGCATGTTTAATAAATTAAATTAGTTAAGATGAAGGACCCCAATGTTAGTACTGTATACTTTATTTCTTAGGAGATACAGTTTACCAATGGGTGTATGTGTGTGGGGAGTGGGGAGTTGTGGATGGGAATTGTGTTTAAATTCCTTAGTAAATTAGTATGATTTCATGTATTATTGACTTTTTGGGAGAGGCCCAAGGAAATTGTAGTAATACTTGGCTGTTAGCCTCAGTTATCTGATCAGTGCTAAAGAAACTTTAACCCTAAAGTTCACATAAAATTCAGTTTTTTCCCCCAGAAACGAAAGGGGACTATTTTATTACATGTATGGATTTAAGATTATTTTTTTCTTTTTGTGGTATTGTTTTTAAAAAGTAATATAATGACAGGGCAGACTTTTTAGTCCAGTGCTAAAATAAACATGTATAAGTCTGAATGAGGTAGATCAGGCTGTGCTTGTTGTGTTATGGAAGTAAAGGAAAATGATTTCAAAACCAACCTCTTTCTATAAATGAAAATCTGAAATTTGGACTAATAATACTTGACTGTGGGTCCTTATTTAGGCTACATGTCCAAGCTTGCAACTTTTAGTTAAAGAAAATTTTGTCCATTATGGCCATTATATGTGTCTGCATTTCCAAAGGTTTATGATACACTATACAGTGACTGCTACTGTGAACCATTCTTCTTTAGCACATTTCCCTTTATTCATTATCTTAAATGTTGAAACAATGAACTAGGCTAGGCATTGTAAGAATCTACTATACTCAGTTTTCTTTCCCTATGTCCAGGTGGTTCTCCTAGACCAATCCCTAACCACATGCATTCTGAAATTCTTCCCTCATAGAAGGATGTTCCAGGCTCTTTGGTAGGAGAACTGAATCAGGGGCAGAGGAGACATGCTCTGTTCAACCCTGGGGGTACTTAAATTAACTGCCTACTGCCTACAGGCATTGTACTAGGTACAGGCAGGAATTTTACCCTCTAGGAGGGGCCCACAGATTTATTAAAAGGTAATCACAATTCAGTGGAACAAGATTATGAGAGAGGTAAATTCCTGGCACTAGGTGAGAACGGGGTGGGGTAGGCAGAACACCTGATCCTGAAGGTCAGGGAGGGAACTAGTAGATTAGGATCTGGGAGGACCCTAGGAGATAAATGCAGTCTTGAACAGGAAAAAGGAAGATAGAGGTGGCTAGGAGTTTCCTGTTTCCAATTTTTTTATGGCTGAATAGATCAAAGGACCTTTCTTTCTGCATCTCTAAAATAGGAATGAGAACTGATAGGATCTGTTTGCCAGTACTAGTTTTCATTTACATGTTCTTGAATTTATATTATTCATTCATTTATTCAATCCATATTTGATAAGTATTTGTTGGGCATCCACCATATACTGGGAGAGGAGAGAAAAGGAGACACATAAGGCCTCTTCTGTCATGGAGCTTGTGTTTTATCATAGTCCATTAATCACTGAAGTTCTTTTGAAATGTTTTCCAATATGGGGGCATGCCTGTTGGGTTAGTCTTCAACTTGAGGAAAGTTTTCCTTAAACCAGTCTCAGTGCTTTCAGGTCAGACAACTTTTCTTCTTTAGGGGACAGAACCTGGCATTCTCACCTTTATTTTGCAAACTTGTACTGTTTTGCCAAGATTTACCTGTTAGCTGTAAGACTCCAGAGACCAACCCAGCTGTATTTTATCTGTAACCTTGGCAGGCTTCCACCTCACTCTGGCTCTTCCCACTTTTGTCCCAACTCGTGTTTCCGTGTTTCCGTGTCTATCTTCAGTTTATGGCCTCCTTCCTAGAAAAAAATCCTAATCTGGTGTTTGTGGGATTTATTTTGAGGTCATGCTATGGCTATGCTGTGCTTTTTGTTCATGCATTTCACTTATGTTCTTGTCACTGAAGAATACGGACATAGCAGGAAGCATTCCAGCCAAAAGAAGGTAGCTGCAGTCTTTTGTAAAAGTATGGGGTTTCTGTAATGATTCAAGCACTGTAGATACAGGTATGTCTGAAATACATAAAATAATCTCCTTACCCATCTAATGTGACCTTTTTGTCATCAGTTTGTTATGCAGCCTTCCATTCTTATCTTTTGCTTATGCAAGCCTAGAAAACTGTATGTGTTTATGTTTTCACATACTCATGCACACGTTCGAGCATGTGTATCTGCACTTGCCTCTATTCTTTCTTGTTATAGTGAGGCTGTACCTGAGGCTGCCATCGAGGGTAGGAAGTTTGAACCCAGAAAGGCTGGCATGGGTTCTTCTTAAATTGGTACAGCATGATATTGCTCAATTAAGACATCTTGTCAGAGTGATATGAATGCCTAGTTGTTATGAATGGGAAATAAGAAAACTATTTCCAGCTGCATGATAATCAACACGACAAATATCTTTGCAGAGACTGTTATTTCTACAGGGACTGCTGCATGTATGTCTCAGTCAAGGGGAGGATGGGAGTTTTGGAACACAAGTTCAGCATCTGTGAGCCTTTTGTTAGGTAGAAATCAAAGCATGAGTGGAAGGCCTATCAACCACTTGTACAGCAGATAGGTGAAGTTGGTACATTATAGGCAGGTTTCATTGTGGGAGCATTACGCAAAGGTCCCCTCTCCCCAAGAGGCCTGTAATCAGAAGATGATAAGGATGACTAATTCTTACTAAGGGAGTAACACAGCTGAAACAGAATTGCCTTTTGTTAAGGGGCTGCTCTGCCTTCTTGGACTGTGATTGGTTGGGAGAAGGATTATTTTCATGTCAAGAAAATGAGGCATTCATTGTATCCCCATATTTATTGTAGTCCCACAGAGAACTGCCTGGATTACTTTCTGAGAAGACACAGAGATGGAACGATTTAAAGACTAGGACATGATGACTGATTTTTCCAAATTCAGTGTGATCTGTTCTTTGGTCACTTATGAGACCCTATCAATTCAGTTTCATGCAACTAATATCTTGGCATACTTCTGTGTCCTCATGGTTGGCTGAGAACACTAACAAGTCAGAGAAAAAAAAAAAAATCAAGAAGCCAGCAACCAAAGAAACATGGTCTCTGCTCTTGAGTAACTTATAAACATGAAGAGAAGATATGGATACAAATGACTAAGATGAGGCAGACAGTGATAAATATTGTAAACCAAACTTTAGACAAAGCTGTCTGCATGTAGATGAGGCTGGATGGAGAGGGTAAGTCAGCCTCTGAGTAGAGAGTGTGAGGTGCATGGCAGTAGGATGCTGGCTTCAGATTTGCGCAGAAGCCCATTCCATTTAGAGGAGTAATAAGGAAGGCCCAGGGTGGACATAGGAATGACAGGCTTGGGGAAGGGTGCCTGGAGTTTATGTTTTCTGCCAGAGAGTTGTAGTGCACATGGAGATAGTCTTCAAGGTCATGGAGGGTGCTGGGTACAAAAAAAGGGGGTATGTTGATGCCATCGACAGACATGAGAGTATGAAGATTGTTGCAGTGAAGTTAGTTTTAGACATGTCTAAAAGCCCACAGGGAAAAAATAAATAAAAGCCCACAGGAAGGGATGTTCAGCTGGTATCTAGAAATTTGAGGTTGAAGTTTAGCTTAGAAGTCACAGTTTGTGGTATTCATTAATAGTTGTACAATGAACAGTTGTCACATGTAAATGCCAGTGAAATGTATGTGATTAGCTGGAGAGAAATCTTAGAGTGAGAAGAGTGACATATTCAATATTTTAACAAGGATATGACGTGGTTCAATTCTTTAGGTTATATTTCTTTAGCTGATGATTAAATTCACTGAGCATCTATTGTGGCTTCTCTTCCTGAGCTGGTTCTGGGATGATATAAAGCAAATGGTGTGGATTTCAGTGTAATGGTCCTTTGGGGTGAACAAAAATCCCTGAGACAATCCACTGCAGCTGCTCTTATCTGAATAATATCCGTATAATTATTGGGAGGTTGGTGGTGACTGGGGGCTAAAGAGAATTGCAGATATAGTTTTAACTTATGGTAGGACTAAGAGCAGTGAGTGTCATATTGCTGTCTTTACTATAAAACAGATAGACTTTTAAGGAAAACTTTGGAAATTATAATAGCCTACAGACCACATTTTGTGAAATTCCATCAGAATGGAGGTTTTAAAAATCTGGTAAGTCATTTTAAGATTTCATTGCCTAATGAAGATAAAAAGTAGGATACAGTACAACTTGGTTACTGACCTGCTTCTAATTAAGAATTAATTTCCATTTTAGATAACAAAGTAGGCATGCTTTCTTGCAAATAAGATAGAACACAGTAAATTTATTCTTCTCTTTAAACTTTTATAATTCTTCAAGATTATGCTAATTTCCATTTAGTAGTAAAGACTGTAAATATATGCTCATTTTGGAACATTTAGAATGTATCGGAGACCATCTGTAGTTCAATAATAACTTCTGTATTCCATTTTGGCATAATTTCTTGCAATTTAAAAAGGTTTATTTTTCTGGAAATTTAATAGCATTTTGCTTTGTGCACACGCTGTTAAAATTTTTCATTGTGAACTTCTAATAATGGCATAATTTTCACAATATGTAACATGTATCATATGCAATTACTCATCCTTATCTCTCCTTGCTTCTTTCAGTCTCTCTCTCTCTCTTTTTTTGGCGGGGACTGGGGTTTGAACTCAGGACCTTGTGCTTTTGAGGCAGGTGGCTGGGCCACTGAGCTAAATCTCTAGCCCTTTGTCACTCTCTTTTGATGGCTTTGCTTTTCTGCCCATCTTTAGATGCTGACATTCTCAGAGTTCTAGTCTTACAGTCTTTACGGAGGAGCTTATCTACTCAGGGACTGTGGTCTCTAGATCTTTGCCATCAACTTTCTGCTCTGCCTGGAATGCTGTTTTCCTAGGCATTCATGCTCATTTTTATATCTTAAAGGTTCCCACCTTCTTGGTGAAGCCTTCTGTATCAGTCAGCATTTACTAGAGAAACAGATATAACACAGGAAATACAAATATATATGAGTTTACAAGATTGGCTTACAGTGGCCACCCACAGAGTTGGATGAGGAAGAGTGCAGAGGCTCTGTCTGAACACTGGAGACCAAAGGACCTAGTCGAAGGTCTGGACCTCACTGCAGTGTCCCATGCGAATCTATATCAGAAGGCCGAGGGCCGGGGATTTAGCTCAGTGGTGCTGTGCTTGCCTTGCAAGCAAGCACAAGGTCCTGAGTTCGATCCCTGGTACCAACAAAAAAAAAGGCCAATGGGTCTTCAGTAGAAGCCAGGAGATGATGTCCAAGGTGAAGGCAATTGGAGCTCCTCTGAAGAGACAGAAGTAATCCGTCCTTCCTCATTCCCCCTTTATACCATTCAAAGGATGAGCCACCCTAGGGTGTGGAATTGCTGAGAGGATTTAGTTATGCTTCTCTTAACTAAACTTCTCAAGTTGACACAACCAATCAACAATCACACCTTCTAACTCCTACATTTAAAATTGCATGATCTTTCCTGTTTATCTAGCTTGCCTAATACATACTTTCTTTGTCATTGTACTTATTTTCCCACTTCTTAGATGAGGGAAAGGATTTCTTTTTAAATTTCTGTTTTATTTTCTGCTGTTTTCCCATCGCTTAGTACAACAACTTGTCCATGGTAAAAACTCAAAGTTTTAAGTAAAAAACCTGAATGAACTTATTCTTGATAAATATTTGAATAAATGAAATGAATGAATCTACTAAGTGTAGTATAATAAATAAGATAAAGTCTTGACTTCATGAGATTTGTGATCCAGTGAAGAAGACACTCATTGGGTACCTGCCCCCATGTGACTCACATTAGGTAGAAGAGCAGGGTGGCCTAAAAGAGTCCAAGGTCAGGGGTTGACCTTGCCTAGAAGGGTGAGGAAAGTATCTCTGGCACCGGAAGGGTGAGTCAAGTTAGCTAAACAAAACTGGGAAGTGAGGATGGAAGAGGAGGGAGACTGGTTTATGACAAAAAGAAAATCAAGAAAATAGACACAACTTTGATTCTCATTTCTGGGTTGAACTTAGGTTATTTGTTTAAATGAAATTATGTAAGGATAGAAATTTATTAACTTTGTTGGCACTTTTGATGGTCAGTGTTTCATTTTCAGTACATTTTGAAATAATCAATTTTTATTTTAAATTTTGAGTCAATGAGGAGGAAGTGCCATCTGAAAGTGGCACTTATTAAAAATGGGACTAGTTTTAATTATGTTTTATCCTAATACTAAGCACTGTAAATTTTAAAAGAGTGCAGGGAAAGTGAAAGCTCTGAATACCTGACTGCATTGGGAATGCTGCTAGTGGTTCAGTATGTGTTGGCTGAAGACTGCTTTATTGTAGGTGCTTTATACATGTGAACTTTGCATTAATTACTGGTTTTGTTTATTCTGGTAAGTGAACATGGATTATTGTACTTGTCACCTGTAGAAAACCATGCTTTTTCCAAGCATTAAGAAAACAGAAACCTACTTCTTGTGGATTAAGGGTTTCTGTTTCCTGTACGCTTAAAAGGGGCATGGTTTTCTATAGGTTAAAAGTATAATGTATGTTTATTAACTCAACCACTACAATATTATTATTCACATACTCTTTGCCCTGTTTTCTACTTGAGCTGTTATAGACCAATGATAGTCTTTTAGTATGTCTCTACAAATGGGCTTCTGTCAAGAGGTTTGTAACAGTTTCTATGTGTTAAATAACATAGTATGAAATACATAAAGGTTCCAATTTGGCCTTTGTTATTTTTCATTAATATAAAATAACTCTGTGCATTTGTAACTACATTGTTTTTGGCTGATATCAATGTTGCCAATTCTCTTTTGTTTCTTCTTTTTTATATTTGTCTGAAATGATTTCATTGGTGCTTCTTATGTTAGACTTTGGCATCATTTTATTTCATATGTCTGCTGGTAAGCAACATTTAATTAGATTTTGTTTTGAAATGCCTTGTAATAGGGAAACATTACTTTTACATTTATTGTTATGAATGATCCATATGATATTAATTCTTACTCTTAAATTTTCTTTTTGATGTGAAAGGTATTACAGCTTCTGTAAAGAACACTGGCTTTGAGGCATTACCGTATTTTAAGGCCTCTTCCACTGATACATAGCTCCATGGCTGTAAAGTACGTGTTTCTAGGCCTATAGTTCTTTATTTGTGCAGAAGCAACACACACACACACGCACACACACACACACACAGACAAATTTTCAATTAATTCTTTGCAAGTGCCTGGTACAATGAATGTATTACCTGCCATTAATATTATCATTATTGATAGGCTGAGTCATATAAAATTCCTGGTGTCTGACTGCTGTTCTCTTATAAAAATGGCAATTTCATATGGTTCCATCTAGTATACTTTTTAGCCTTTTTCTTATTTATTTGTATATTTTTTGTTCCATATATTTGTAGTATTATAAAATGGCCCAATTCAGTTTTTAGTTTTATTAGTGATTGCCTACATTTTCCAAATACATTCATAAAGCTATATTTCTCTGATTCCCAAAGGTAAGATTAAATCATAACTTTAATCCTATTCCTGTGCACATTCAAGAATTGAGTATACCTTTGGTTTTCTTGTTCCTTCTCAGTTTCCATTATGGATATAATTATTTATTTATTTTACTTACTAACTTTTAAGTGTAGACTTTTGTATTGTATTCTCTAATCAAATCTGTAGTAGTGCTTTGTATGTCACTATAATTTAATTAGTTTTGATTCTCATTGGCACTTGGGGCCTTTTGGGGTTCTTGCTTTGATTATCTTCAATGCTATAAGGGGGAAAAACATAATGAGGTGCCTCATCTGACTTTGAGTGATTCAAGTTTTCCTTGGGTAAGTGACATTTGATTAGGCCTGCAGAGATGGGTTGATGTTGTGAAGAGCTAAGTAGGGGTACATGTATGGGATTGTACAGTCATGGAAGAAGTGAGTAAGGGAAAGAAAACAGTACTAGAAATGAATGACCAGTGGAAGGTCATCTTTCTTGTTTGATGAGTTGGCATTTTTTGGCTATACTTGGAGAGCTTCCTGTTTGTGGCATTATTCCCCCTCACTTGGGAAAAGTCAAACAGAAATAGAAAGGATTTGGGGGAGAGATAGATGAAGAAATTAGAACACTGAAGTGAGGCTTTTGATAAGTGAGGGTCAAATTGTTATTTCATAGTTTGGTGGTCATTTTTAATAATGGTAGGAGTTATGGCTCTGCTAATATTTTCATTTTTAATTTACATTTTTACTGCAATATAGCTTTAGGGTTCATTTTCCCCAATTTTAAAAAGCTGTGTAAAGAGTTCTAAAATTTTTTAAAAATTGGAAATATGTAAAGTAAGTTTGAGACAAAATGAGACAGGAAATCATGATTGAATGCCATTTTTCCTACTTCTGTCCATGGAGGCTCTGAGAATACTAAACTTTTCTAGATCTTGGGATTCTTGTCTTAAAAATAGAGGATGTGTAATTAGTTTGCCCATATCATTCCCCAGTTTTATTGTTCAGTGGCTGTATATTTTGATTTTAAATTTTGTTCTGGCTATTTAATCTTAACAACTTGACTCCATGCCATTTAGCTAATCTCATCCAAGAAGCTCAAACTAATGCTGGGAGAACTCTAAGTGTTTGCATCCTTCTATGTTTTTGTAAGGTAAGGATCAGGTAGCATTAACACCTTTCTTTGGACTGTGCTCAAAGCATGGAAGAATGGATGAAGATTAGAATTTCTTGAGCCAATCTTTAAGACTTTAAATTGCAGTTTGTAGTTTGACTACATTTGACTTTAAATTTTTAAAAAATATCTCAGGTTCAGTGAAGATGGAAAAAAATCATTATATTAGATTTATCTGCTGGATGCTTGCTTTGAAAAAATGTGAGGTATCTAAGTTATGTATAATCCACATTTATAAAAACTCACTGAACAGTGGGTGATATAACTTCAAAGAGATTTAAAGAGCTAAGGGATCATTCAGAGAACAAATTCAATTTTAAAGGCTACTCCAAGTTTAATGTTTTGTAAGCAATAGGCTTTATGTAGAAGGGAATAAATCAACTTTTCATTTTTTTTAACCAGCTTTATTGAGTTATAATTGACAATTATGTTGAAGTATAATTGTAGTTTAAAAAATTTTACAACATGATAATTTGATACACATATGTATTATGGAATGATTACCACAACCAACAAGCTAGTCAACACATCTGTCATTCTACATGATTGCCTTTTTTTGACAGTGAGAAGACTTATATACAGTACAATATAACTATAATAGTCACTATGCTGTATGTTACATTTGTAGAACTTATTTATTTTATAATTGAAAGTTTGTACCCTTTAACAAAAATAATCCTATTTCCCCCACCAAATTGGCTTTCCTCATCATTGTGTTAAATTAGTTGACTCAAATACATTTAAACCTTATTTTTGTCATTTGAAATATGTAGTCTTTCGGTTTTACTTATTACAATATGAATAGTTTATTATACTTATTTTTTTGTTTAGAAATTGAAGGGGAAAATAAGATGGATGCCTTTTCAGTTTGAGTTCTACCTAATTCCTCATTCATAATAAATATTTACTCAGGAAGTCCAGGTGACTGTGGAATTTTACTTGGAATGTCTTAGTGCTGATTCATCAGCTTGTATTTCTTTACTTGCTATTGAATATCTGATTTCTGTGTGGAAACTGGCCAGAACTCCAGGCTCCTGATCTGGAACAAGGCAGGGCCAGGTCACACAGGCACAGGAAGTGTTTGAGATCATACAAGGTCTAGGTCCAGGTGGGTAATAGGCAAGAGTATTGCTTGAGGATAGTACTAGAAACTGGTTTGGTTAGAAGGGGGTGGAGTCATGGGGTTGGATTAGGTTTAAGGCTGATGGAGCCAGAAAGAAACACAGAGTACTCTGACTTTGAGGAAAGCATTCTGTTTAGGGTTAAGAGAAAAATGAGCTAGACAAAAGTCTAAAGCTACATGGAGAAATTTTGTTTTCAGAGCTCAAAGCATCAGTTTCTTCTCTGCTTGTTCAAGGGAATCTCAACCCTGAAGTGGTGTTTTGTCATTGTGAACTTGGGAGACTGTCCTGGCTCCTCCTCAAGCATTTGGCCATCTCAGAGTGGAGAAACACAAGTCCTCATCTGATTAGCATTAGGAATCCTAATGAATGCCATTTCCCTAGAAGCAGAAATCAGTCCAGGTTTAAATATGTTATTCCTGCAAGAAATTTATCGTGAAACATATTCAACCTTTGCTGTGGATTGAACTGTGTCACCCCTTCCTGGTATTCCTATATTGATGCCCCAGACACAATATGTCTATGTTGGAGACAGGGCTTTAGGAGGTAATTCATATTAAGTGAAGTTGTAAGAGTGGGGCCCTAGTCCAATAGGGTTGATAGTTTTGGAAGAAGAAGAGGGAGCTTTCCCCACATCCATGCTCTGAGAAAAGGCCATGTGAGTTCACAGTGAGGTCTTCCTGTGTGCAATCCAGGAAGAGCCCTTGCTGGAAACCAACCCCACTGGCAACCTGTTCGCAGACTTCTAGCCACTAGAGTTGTGAAAAAATAAATTTCTGCTGTTTAAACTACACAGTCTATGGTAGTTTATTATGGTAGTCTAAGCTGACTTATATAATATTTCATTAATTTTGGTTAGGAAGCTAAGTATTAACTCAGGCCAGTAGCCATCAATGGCAGAGGCTTGAGACCTACTTAGGATCATTCTGTTACATGGAAAATATACAGGATCATTTACTTAACTATCTCTTCCTTTTCCATTCTTCAGTCCATTTTAATGGCAGAACAGCTCAGTCGGTAAACACATACATGTACACACATGTGCGCGCACACATACGCATTTTAAGTGTTTTCAGTAAACGCACTTAAAACATATAAAACCAATTAACTCATTTTAAACTATTTTTTATGTGAAATAAGGCTTAATGTATTCTTAAAAATATTTTATAAATTATTTTGAGGCCATGTCATGATAGTGTTTAAATTTTTAAAAACACTCCTATTGACAGTTTCCACTTGTTCAGTGTATATTCTTCAGATTGGTCTACATAAACTTTATTTTCATCAGGGCCGGGGATTTAGCTCAGTGGTTCTGCCTCCCGCCTTGCAAGCTCAAGGTCCCGAGTTTGATTCCCGGTACCCCCCCCCCCCCGAAAAAAGGGAAAAAACTATTTTCTTCAGATGCCATTGTATTTTAGCCAGGGGCCACTTTAATGTTTAGGGGGAAATAAAATAAGCTTCCTTCAGAGGTAATTTATCACTTCACCCATTACTAGAAGTAGTCACATGAAATGGAATTAAATTTGACATCCTACTAATGATTGCTTTTCAGACCTTGGAGATACAAGATGAGTAAGATGGAGGCCTATCTTCAGAAAACTCAGCAACAGTCAAGAGGAGAAATGAATGAAAGTATTGTGTAATGCATGCAGGGTTAGAAGTTTGTTGCATGTATGTTTTTCTTGAGAATATGATGAAATTTAATAAGCACAGGAAGGAAATGTAGAAAGAGGAACTGAGAATATGTTTAAGCAGCAACTGGGGGTCCATCTCAAGGTCTTGGCTATGTATTAGTGAAGGGCCACACACTTTACTGTTCTTTCATGTGGTGGACATGATTGAGGGACACAATCAGCTGTGTGACCCAGACAGCCTACGAGGATAAGGACTAATGGAGAAGGGGGAGGAGGACATGACTTTTCACAGTGCTGGGAGGAGAGAGGGTTTTATCTATGGTTCTTCAAGTTTTTAAGAATTGTAAATATTTTTTTAAATGTTTATTTTAAAAATTAAAAAATTTATTTGTGCATGTTTATAGTACATAATGATTATGTATTTTAAAGTGATGAGTAGTGGCTCCAAACACAATCATTACAATGAATGTAACAGTGGGGTTTTAAAAATAATGTTATTTAAAAAATTATCTTATTTTATTTTGTTTTTTTGAGACAGGTGTCCCTCGATAGTTCAAGCTGGTCTTGAACTCACTATGTAGTCAAGGCTGGCCTCAAACTCATGGTGATCCTCGTGCCTCAGCCTCCCAGGTGCTGGGATTATAGGCATATACCACCATGCTCAACTGAATAATGTTGTTTAATGTAATTTCATGGCATTATATCAAAACTTTTCTCAGAAAAAGCAGTTCTGTGAGAGCCAAAGCAAGACAGTTCAGAGAAGTAGCTTTCTATTTGCTCTGTCCAAGGATAGACATTCCATATTCCATGTAGAATGGCAGACTAGATATCTTTGAGGATATTACCTAGAAATACTACCTCATGCAAAAGAATATTTTTGATAATTACTAAATAGGAGGAAGTTCAAGGCTATAAAATTTGTAGTTAAGTGTGAATCTATGTGCTTTAGGTGTCAGCTCTACTGAGTGTTGCATGAACAAGGATCTGCATATGTTTGGGAGTCTTTTCACTTTGGAGAACAGAAGAGAAATGAAGGCCCTGACATTTTATGGCTTCAGCCAGCGTTTGAAAAATGTATAGTCTAGTACTAAGTGGATTTGGCTTTACATGCATTTTATTCAGGTCAAAGTTTTAAAAGGTGACAGGAAGGCAGGCAGTATCATTGGTCTTAGTACAAGGATAGTTTAAACTTAAAACATGCATTTCAAATTTGTTTTCACTAGGCACTTTGTGCATTTATGATAACTTGCTGGTTCTTGTTGGTATTTAATGTTTGTGACACCTGTCAGTGTATGGCCACAAAATGCAATGTAGAAGTTTCAGAGGCGATACCAAAAAGGCAGTGATTAATCTGCCTTGTAAAAGATTTCCCTGGGAGGTGATGCTGAGGCTGGCACTGGCAGGATGGTAGGTCTTGCCAGCTATAGAACTTGGACAAGGGAGGATGTCCAGAAGTACATGTGCAAAGATAATTGTTGGATCAGCATTAAATGTTAGGGAGGTCTGAACAGATTTAAAGTGCTGCAGCTGAACAAGCAGACCAGTGGGTTATAGCTGAAGCAGGAAGAAGCGGGAGGACTCAGTCTGCTCTGCTGGAGAAGACTGGAATTGAGGCAACAGGGAACTACTGGTATGGAAGAGTTCAAACCAGATCATTGCCACACCAAATTTGCACTTTGGGAAGATTGTTCTGCATACAGCCAAGAAAAAAGGTTGCAAGTGGAAGGGTCTGGAATATCTTTTTTAAAAGTTGTTTATAAAATGTTTTCTTTTAAACAGGTGGTTTCTAAGAATAAGAATTAATTTTAGGGCTGGGGATTTAGCTCAGTGGTGCCGCTGCCTGCCTCACAAGTGCAAGGTCCCGAGTTCGATCCCCAGTACCAAAAAAAAATTTTATTTTCAAAAATAAATATATTTATGAGGTTAAAAAGAACATACAGAAATGAAGAGAAAGGTAAAATATCAGTTCTGTGAAATTATTTTGTTTGTAAATATGATACATGCTTATGATCAGAATCATAGAAAAATTCAGCCAATTAAAAAAATTATCCATAATTATGTTACTGAGAGATATCCATAGCATATGATTCCAGTTAACTATTGCTGTTTTAAAATTCAAAGTCAGATAACTTAAAACAGCAGTTTATTATCATCTTTCATTGTACTGTGGGTTAGAAATTAAGGAAGGGCTCTACTGATATCCTTTAGGGTCCCTGGTTACCGTGTGGATTACCATGTGGTCTCTGATTACCTGACTCAGTGAGGGAAATGGGAGGGGAGGCTGATTTTTTTTACAGTCTTTTTCTGCATTTATTAATTTTTTTTTCTTTTTAAATTTTTGATTGACAAATTATAATTATACACAAATGTGGGGTACAGTATGATGACATATGTGTATATGTATGTGTATGTATGTATACATATTGATATATGTATACAGTGCAAAATGATTTAATCAAGGAAGTTAACAAACCCATCACTTCCCTTAACTTTTTTTTTATGCTGAGATATTTGAAATTTACTGTCATAGTTTGAAATATATATTACATTATTACTGTAGTCACTGTAGTCACCCTGCTGTGCTATGGCTCTTAACATCTTTTCCTCCTGTCTATGTGATACTTTGTGTGTTTCAATCAACAACTCCCTCTCCATTGTCACTAGGAATGGCCACTGTTCTTGTCAGGGGAGCTCTGATCTTCACTGTGAGCATCACTTCCTGGCTCCTGTGTAGATCTCTCAGGCTGGCGGTGCAAATCCTTCACTCCACTGGTGTAGGTTTTCTGGCTTCTACCACTGGCCTTTGGGCCTTCCAGGTGCAGATCCTTGATACAGACAAGCATGAGTTATTGCCGTGGGCTCTAGGCCACTGGCTGGACTTGTAGAGAACATTGCCTCAGACTCTAGGCCTTCAGCTGGACTTGTGTGGGACATTGCTATGGGATCCAGGCTCTCAGCTGGATTCTTTGGGTCTCTAGTGTGTGGTTAGATCTCTTGCACTCCTCTGCATTTGACTTTTTGGGTGAATATTATAAAATAATCCTATAAATTATGTGTCCTATATTAAATCTATTTCTGTTGCAAACCCTGACTACAATAGACAACAACAGATTTGGATGGAATAAGACAGATATAAAAGATCTTTAGGAGGAAGAATCGATACAGTGATGTCCAAAGATGACCATATTCTGAAAGACTAGGAGTTAGAACTTCAACATATGAATTTCTGGGGAATACAGTTCAGCCCATAACAAGCAGGATGAGGAGTTTGTTGCATGTTGAGTTTTAAGTGCCTAAGGGATACCACACAGATGTGTTTCTAAAATGCAGATAAATGAGAACAAAGCAGAGAAAAGAGTTTCAGATTTGGTATTTAAAGTCATAGGAGTGGAAGGGTTGTCTTGGCCAGTAATAGCTAACCTTAGCTTATTTTATGAATCACCTGGCATTGGAAGCTTTTGAAACATAACATGTGCAAGGGCCTCACTTTAGACAGTTTGACTCAGTGTTTGAGAGAGACCAGCACAGCCATCTGGTGAGTCCAGTGTATGTGCAGGTTTGAGAGTGAGTTTAGAGTGAGTGTGGTATGCAAGCGACAGGAGACCTCTAGAAGAATGGCCCAGATCACTGAAGTGGTGGGAGGTAAAATAGAGTAGGGGGGAGCTGGGCTTTGTGGCACACGCCTGAAGTCCCAGCACTCTGGGAGACCAAGGCAGGAGGATCACAAGTTTGAGCCCACCTTGGGCAACTTAGTGAGACCCTGTCTCAAAATAAAAAATGAAAAAGGGCTGGGAATGCATCTCAACACAAAGGCCCTGGGTTCAGTCTCCAGTACTGCCAAAAAAGAACAGGAGGGAGAGTGGAGCTCTGAGGAGCTTCTTGCCTGATACAAACTGACTTCTCCGTGATGGACTTGCAAAGTGGGGTTTCTTTGAGGGAAGAAGTGACATGAGGAATGGAGGAGGGCAGAGACAAATGACAGCATCAATGCCTGCTATTGTGGGTTCAGGGGAGATTAGAATGCACTGATTTTTTAAAATTAAATTTATTGGTACATTTTATTTATTTATTTATTTGGTGCTGGGGATTGAACTCAGGACCTTGCACTTGCAAGGCAGGTGCGGTGCCACTTAGCTAAATCCCCGGCCCTATTGGTACATTTTAGGTATACATTATGAACACATTCATCATTGGGAATTTGTGCCTGTACATGATGTATCTTAGGTCTTCTTTTGTCCCCCTTCCCCTGCCCTCCCTTCCACCCCACCCACCCCTCCTTATTTGCAATTGACTTTGTTTCCATTTTTTCTCATCATTTTTTCTTTCTCTTCTTTCTTTTCCCCTACTGCCCCCCCCTTCCCTTTCCCCTTTGGACCTTTTCTTCTTATTTCACATTATCTACTATACATTTTGGTCCTCATTTACACTTTCCGTTTCTCACACCAGAAAAACTATTCGGTATTTACACATGTGTGTACTATTTATTTCACTCAAGAGTATAGCCTCAATGTAGAATGCACTGATTAATAGCAACAGTTTTACCTTGTTTTTAAATTTTCTCTGTAAATAGGACAGAGCAGTCAGTTTGGAGGTCAGTGAGGATGGAGGAGTCAATGGGCAGATTGGCAGAAAGGAGTGTGGGAGGCAGCTGGCGGGTGTGAAGGGAGCTCCGGGCTGACTGGTGCTTAGGCTGGACACTTGGAGCACTGAGGTAGGATACAGCTGAGGAAATGGGAGGTGTGGGGAGGGGCAGGAAGCCAGATCATTTGATGTCCAAGGGCAAATTTAGTGTGATTTAGTGTGTGTGAGTGCAAACAGCTGTACGGATGTACATTCCCAGTTAGCAAAGGGGCGGTGTGTGTGTGTGTGTATGTGTGTGTATGTGTGTGTGGCGGGGGGTTTGAAGTGTTACAGGGCAATTCTGGGTGATGAGGGGCTACGTGGAGTAGTCAGCTGAGGAAATAACTAAGAGGTTGGACTGTTAGTTATGTTGATATTGCCCTTGATAGCGACTTGTTTGATGACTGAGTTGTTAGGTGAAGAGAGATGGAGGGTAGGAGAGGATTTACTGAACAACTTTGAACGTCCCTTCCGGATCATGATTTAAAACAATGTCATTTTTTGGGTCAGTGCTCTTTCCTCCCCACTAATAAACTTGCTTTTAATTAGAAGAATACAGCAATCTGGAAAATAACCACGGAGCAATCCCATTTTTATTGATCCTCTTGTAATTGTAAATGTTTGACAGATTATGGCCTCTTTAAATGCTTCGGGAATCCATTAATGCACACTTCATAGAGCTCACACGGGGTCAAGAAGTGAGTACCTTGGTCAGAAAATGCTTTTCTGTCTACTGCTGGCCCCACCACACAGATGGCTTCTGAGGCCCATAATCAGCAATTAGGACAGGAAGGAGAAGAATCGGCTGGAGTTCTTTTTAAGGTACCAATAATTGGACTCATCTTTTACCACATAGTAAGGGTCATGGTTATTATATTTGCCATATGGGGTTTGGCATTTAACTTCTTTATTGTGGATTAGTTGGTCCTGGGCATTTTCAGATTTAGTTTTGTGGTAGGATGTTTTGTCTGCAGGTTGTATCTGTATTTGGAGTTGGAATGAAGTACAACTTTTAATACTAGGATCACTCCCCCCAAAACCCCAGAAAAGATTGTAGGAGCATATTTTGCATTCATATTTGAATGTTTTCTTATTATATGAGGAAATAAATTCAATCCTCACCTGGAATATAAAAAATGACTCTTCATTCTTAATTTTTTTGGTGTTCTTGATGCAGCAAAGACAGATATCAGCTACCCTGGTTTTAAATTTGGTTATTTGCGAAGAATATTTTTGAAATCATGTAAAACAGTACTGATACAAGAAAATGTGAAAATTGAACTTGTAAGAGTGACTTGTTAGAACTTTCCTAAAGCTACTGGCTGAATCCACTGGTCTGCCTTGTATAGTCCCAGGAATTCCTCTTCCTATTGCTTGAGGTTTCCTTCTACCTTCCTTTCTCTTTCCTCTCTTCTCTCTTGGCAATCTCCTCCAGATTAAATCATTTCTCCATTTTTCTTACCACCCACCTCAAATGATCAAGCGTGAGTGAATAATGACTTTAGGTTATTAATTTCCCCAAATTCATCCCTAATATACTGTCTCTCTTCTCATCCTACCACAATCAAGATAGCATCCTTTTTTTCAAAGGACAAGTTTGGACTGGAATGAAAAGATGTGATTACCAGTGCCCTGTTCTAATCTCAGCTGTGTCATCTATCATAAACATTGGATTGCTCTTGCCACTTTGCTTCTGCCTTTGTGGACAGACAGAAGATGGAGTGTGTGTTCATGCACGTGGGGGTATGTGATTTGTGAGTAAGGCAGTAGCAGTTTAGCAGACATTGGGCAGGGCATCAATTCCCACTATTTACTGTACCTTGGAATCACCTGAGAGGCGCATATTTAAACATTCTGTGCCAGGTCTGCTCATATGGATCTGGTGCAGTCTGGGAAGGCTTCTGGACACCACATTTAAAAAAAACTACTGGCGGATCACATTTTCTTCAACAAACAGTGGATCTGAGGACTTCACTTTTTATAATTTTTCCATCTCATTGTAACAGCACTTTCGAAGTTGGATCTATTTGAAAGGGTCATTACATCAAACTGTAGACTTTATTTCATTATAATGTGTTCTCTAAACACTTCAAATATGAGCAAGCAAGATGTTGGCTTCACTGTGTTCTGTATTTTAGATGCTATCTTTTGGTGATAGAATGACTAAGCTGTAGTTCTCTATGACTAGTGGAAAGGAGTTGTAAAGGATCTTTGAAATAAGAATTATGAGAAGGAAGAAGGAAAGAAACAGTCGATCACATCTCTGTCTTCATTGGCCTGATAAATCTCATTGTGTTTGATGGATTCAGTCTGTTTATGGGAGAGCAGCTGAGTCCCCTTGACGGGATTTTTAGTCAGGATGATTGAAACTACATTGAAAAGAGAATTTGTAGCACGTGACTTGCCAAGGACTTCCTGGCTGCCCTTGGAAGCCAATGCACTTTCTGTTATTGAAGTTATTCCACCAGATATTGCAGAACAGAGATTCTGCAGGGATTAAAGGATTGGATAAGAAGTGGAACTAGATAACCTGGGAAGTTTCCTTCCAATCATGAGCTGCTATAAACTTTATGAATGTCACGTGTAAACTAGTTCTAGGATACTCTCCAAATATCCAAGGCTGAAATAAGAGTTAACTATATTTGGTTGATTAATTATTAAAACCAAACACACACACACACACACACACACACATACACACACACACACCAACACACATATACACGCAAATGATAAATGCCAGGATAGCTTTGGATTGCCTTTGAAGTTTATTATTTGCAGGTGTAGAAGCTCTTAAGTTCTGGCTTGTAATGTTCCTAGAAGTGAAGGTCTCTCTTGAACTGGCTTTGATGATCCAATGTTTTTACATTGTGTCTTCTGTGAATTTGGAAAGCACTACAAAATCACTCCTTTAAAGATGAGAGGAATACTAGATGCAGTAAATTAAGTTTTCTCCTGATATTTGTTTTCTTGTTCTTTGTCTAGGGTCTGCCTTCCGAGGTCTGTTTCTGGAAGGAGAGGGAACGTCAGACGTTTTGTGAAAATTAAACTAGGCAATGTGAGGTTTTCCTGTCATTAATCAAAAATATGTATTTAAAGTCACATGAAAGTGTGTTGCTTATGATCTGAATTTTTATTCCTAAATAAGTTAAAGATTTAAATATGTGTTCAAGGATATTGTACCAAAATCCCCCCAAACCAAAAAACATATATCTGATGTGGGTTTTGATGTCATTAAGAAGAGAAGTGGTAGAAGCTGAACATTATCAGCTTTGCCCCCTTATTCTTGATCTCTTGGTTCTTTTCTATTATCACAAAAGAAATAGTAAATTTTAACTTTTTCCCTGTGATTGTCAATGATTGTAAATTTTAATCTGCTTGAAGATGGGTGATTTTGGTTCCTCCCTTATTTGTTTTTGGTCCTCTTGCTTTAACTGCTCAGGTTCCCAAGAATTGAAATTGAGGCCAGATGTGCATCAACATCCAGAAACCCTGACTGGCTCTCTTATTCTTTCCTTCCCCAGATATTAATGCAAGAAGGAAACTGGGACATCAGGCCACTGTTAATGTTCTTCTATAATTTTTGCCTATTATCCTCCTATAAAATTTTTTATTTTTATTCTGCGTTTTAAAATTCTGTCGTTTAAAGGCATTGCTTTCCCATGACTTTGTAAGTCTTTGAATGCATTGCATATAAATCTGTAGACACACTGCACATTTGTTTTCAAATATGTCAGGTATATTTCTTGCCTGACATATGTGAGACCCTGAGTTTTATCCCCATAACTGCAAAAAAAGTAATTTATATACAATGCAGAACTATTGTAAAATATAAAAAGCATAAATAAAAAAGGACTAAAATATTTCCACTCATACACAAAACATTTTTGTCAATTCTATACAATGTATTATGTCTATAAACCCATACTTTTTAAAAGTGGAAAAAAATGACACGAGTATATATTGCTCTGTGTATATACGTCTGTTTATACTTAGGAATAATCAAACATTTTGTGTCAATAAAAGTGGTATAAAATTAGGTGTGGAGTTTTAAAAACATTTGATCTTTCTGTTTTTGGAAGCTGAGGATTCATGTATTGTTTATTTACTCCTCTTGGTTTTCTGGTTCTAGCTCTTCATTAAGATGTTTACAAGACTTGCCCACTATTCTTCCTGACTCTGAACCTCACTTTTGAATTTCTTCTTTGTATCCTTGTTCTCTATCTTATGTGATTTCTTTTTTGATTTTTTGAGATGGAGTCTCACTGTGTAGACCAGGCTGTCTTCAAACTCACAGTGATCCTCCTACCTCAGCCTCCCGAGTGCTCGGATTGCAGGTGTGCACTATACTATGCCCAGTGTAATTTCTTGTATCAGTGGTCTGGCTTACTAATTGTCTCTGTAGTTTCACTTCATCTGATGTAGTATTTACCCAGTGAGTTTCTAATTTGAAATACTGTGTTTTTCATTTCTAGAAACTTTTGAATTTTTAAAATGTTGTTTGATATTTTAAAATATATTACCTTGTTTATAATGTCTTCAACCCACATCCATATCAGTCTAAATACTCAGTTTGAGATTTTTGGGTGTCCATATATAAATAGTATGAATTCAAGACCTTGATTTATTGATGAAATCTAGATATAAATTCTCGGGGGAAACTTCTTCTTACCACTTTCCTTACATCTCCTTATGTGAGATGGATCAGTATTTCCCCCCTAGTTTACCTGTTGGCATCCCATTTTGTGGCAGGGATCTTTGATCTGACTTCCACTTTTTTTTTTTTTTGAGTAGGAAAAATTTATTGAGAGAAGAAAAGAAAGCTTCTGTCTAAGAGACACAGAAAGGGGACCAGAAAGTGGGTTGTGTGCTCACTCCACTTTTCAAAGATGTTTTATACAGCAAAGCCATGTGGTGAGGTGGGTACAAAGTGGGACAAAACTATAAGACCAAATGGAAATTTACAAGGTGGGCATGATGTGCGACAAAACCATGACCAACCAATAAGATTACAACTACAGTCACCCAGGTAATATTGATTAAATAGGGATCAAATGGGAAGACAAGTCAGATGCAAGGAATTTCCCATTTAGAATATCAATCACTGCTATCTATCTCTAGGGGAAGTAGTACTTATTTTCCTTCTTATAATGCTAACCAGTGAATGTGCCTCAATTGTTCTCCATGTTGCTTCCTTGCTGTGTTGGCTCCTGGAGGGCTGGTGCCTTAAGGGAGACCCTGTGTACCTGCCTACAAGATATCTAATTAACTTACCTATCTATAATATTCCCCCCTCTGAAGAAGCACCCCTAACTGCTGTGAGGGGGCAAAGGGCGAAGATAGTTCTGGCTACTTCCAGCTGAAGAGGGTCGTAGTTGTGATCAGCAGTTAGAGTTACTCCACAGAGTCTCTCTAAAGGCCCTCGATAGGTGCCAGGCATTGTCATCTTGGTAGCTGTATAGCTTTGAGTCTGGAGGAGACAAAGCCAAAGAAACAGTTAATACATGGGCCAAATTATAAGGTCAGCAGGATTGCTATGAATATAGCCAATAAGGGTCTCCACCGGGAGGAACTAGTAATAGCTTCCCACAAAGAGGATAGGGAGAAGGTCCAGGGGACTTCAAAATCCAACATAGAAGTCATATTGTATAGTTTAGCAGTTATGAGCTGTTTATAAGGTTGATCTGGTGAGTCCTGGTGAAAGAAGTCTAGTACATTTGCTATTGGTTCCATTTGTATGACTGCTTGGAGTTTGGCAGCCTCTAGGTGAGAATAAACAAAACTTTTAAGAAATTAGAGCATAATCCAAGCATGAGCACACTAGAATGAAAGGGCAGGTTGGGGCGAAAGTCACACTTAGAAATTGAAATAGTGATTGTAACTTGCTAACTCTTAGATTCTTTTATTGATAAGGGGTTATCTATAAGTCTGATACTTTGTCATAAGTCTCTCTAGTTTTAGCTGTAAGAAGATAAGAGACAATTTGAAGAACAAATTTCACTAAGAAATATAAAACTCTAGCTGAGCTCTTATAGATTTTACCATAGTTTTTTTTCCCTAATGATCCATAATCATGGTCAGCTACTGGTAGAGCTGGAAACTGATAGAAGGGTCAGTGACTGGAGCCCCTTTTTAGATCAAGCTTTATTACTGTGGCATTATTTTATACCTCTTTTGGTTAGTCTTTTCTGCTGGGTGTTTAAAACCAAATTAAAATAGGGCTGGGGATTTAGCTCAGTGGTTCTGGCACCTGCTGTGCAAGTGCAAGGTCCCGAGTTCGATCCCCAGTACCAAAAAAAAAAAAAAAAAACCAAGTTAAAGTGAGACCTGTCAATCAGTATAAACCTCTTGCTATCTATCAAGGTCAGTTAAGTCTCCTCAGGCATTACTTTGGAACCATGCATAGAGCCTTTCAGCTCCTCTGTCAGTGTCAGCCATCAGGATGGGTCATGGCCTTGCTTGACCATGTTATTTTCAGTGAAAACATGGGAGATTTTTCCCTCTTGGTGACCCTCCTTTGGCATATGGTACATTTGTCCTCTGGTGCCCAGCAATCTCCCTGCTCAGGAGGTTGAGTGACTTACCAAAGATGTAGGGTCCTGTAGGAAAGGTTCCATTGTGTTCTGGATCTTTGTTGACCTTGAGGGGCCAGGGCCAAAATATTGGCTGTCCTCTTAGCCCAGTTACCTTTCTAGTTTTGGTCTCTAAACTTTAGTTGTTGAACACTCAGAATAGAAGATCAGTGACATAAGTATTTTAGTAGGAGCAGTGAGCTTAACTATTTTAATAGTTAAGACATCAAGCACTTTTGAAGTATAAAGCACAGTTAGAGGGCTGTTATTTTTTTTACCAACCATGGTTGTTTTAGTAGTTGAATCCCTGTAGAATGTTAACAGACAACAGTTATATATTATAGAGAAATGTAAGATCAAGAGCCACACATAGTATTCTAGCATGACAATCATGATGACATTGTGTTTGTAACACTTACATGTCTTAGTATGGAATAGTCTTTCAGTCAAACACCTTCATCTGATCACAAGACATTAAATAACATAAAGAAAACTCTTATTTGTTATCCTTTAGTAGGATGCCATCTAGAGAGAATATACATATTGGCCTATATATGTACCTTAGGAGTTCATAATGTCTAGCCTCTAATTTTAGTGTGACATTGTTTCAACTGTTTGGTGACTATGCATCCCTGAGTGTGATGACACATATAACATACATCATATAAGTTTTTAAGATAACTATTATTTGACTGGTTTTCTCATGCTGGCTTGACATGTACCTCATATCACAAGTAGCTGGAGTGTAAGAGAAAGGCAGATACCTGAGTCAAAAAGATCATTACCATAAACAATATCTTAAAAGACCTGTACACCCAGAAGGCACGAATGATATTTAGTACACCACGAAATAGCAATGAATGTCAGTTACATGAAACCCCTCGTCATTTAGTTTTGTTTTGTACCAAGAACATTTTAAATAAAACCTTATTGTTTTTTCACAGAAAACTTAGCCCATGACCAATATATACCTATCACAATGATATGTTTAAGGATGTTTTTCCCACAAGGCTATGGAAATTATTGAGGTCCCCTTTGTGAACAAAGGCTGGAATAAATTTTTTCCAGGCAGCTGCTCCAAGGGGAGTCCTGTCCTGTAGTTTTCCTAAACCCAAGAGTCTTTAATTATCTTAACAAATTTTTAGATAACCTGTGAAAGCCAGATCATAACAATTAACACATTATTTTGACCAATGAAAGATTCCCAAGTTTTACATAGACAACAATATGTACTGTATTTGTAAAACCAGTTGACATTATTTGGATCATCTGGCAACCTGGGGGAGCCATGTCTTTAATTACATTTATCTGTAAGCCAACTTGAGTTACAGGCAAACATCTTAAAAAAATCCAAAATGCCAAAAGAAAAAGGCTCAAACATAACAGCTGTGCCTGTTGTAACAAATTGAACAGACAGACACACACACATAAGACAACTTGTTTGTAAACCAGAGTGCACTCAGATGTATTTGGCCAAGTTGAATTATAATAACATAATTTTTAGGTTTATAACTATAAATAAGACTAGTCAGAACTTTGTAGATCAATTAACAGAGATCTCTTGTAATAAGAATCAAAAGGAATAAATATCTTCTACACCTGTGAAAGCAAAGACCATTTTAAGATGAGCCCTAAGCTGATAGTTTATCTGACTGGAATACCTAGCTATGTAGGTTTCTCATTGTTGCTTTGATAACCATAGTTGTTTGATAGCCACATGTAATTGTTCCCTCTAAAGGGACAGACTATTAAAGGTAATTTTAACTATCTCCAATGGGGGTCTGCTCAGGCCAGGTTTGCATGTAGAAGAGACTAGGTGACACCCTTTGGAGCTAAGTATGAATTTCAAACAGTGAGGGAAGAAGGCCTGCCAAGGCTCCAACCTGCTGTGCTGCAGATGTCTACCTGTGACAGTTTTTCCCATTTTAAAAAGAAACAAAGGGAAAGAAGGTATCCCTGTCTGTCTCTCTTGTTCTGTGCCCAATCTAAGGTGTCCCTTAGACTTTATCTCATCCAGTGCCCGTGGCGGCTGACTAGAGGTGCAAGGAAGTGGCCAGAAACAGGTTGGCTGTTCTTACCATTCTCTAATTTTGCCTGAGGGCTGAAAGACAGATAAATCTGAACTAAAACTTTTACATTTATCTTTTGAGAGTTTCAGGATTAAACCTAGACCAGTTTTCTATATGGCCCAGTGATAAATGAAGGTCATCTTTACTCTGGAAGGACTCCAGGGAGGGAAAACTCAACATTCTGGAAGCTTTGTCTTGAAATCCAGCAGCCACAGAAGAGGGAAGTACGTTGAATCAAACTGTGTTATTTCTCAGGGGCAGGGCAGTGGAGAAGGGACAGAAGAGTGCCTATAAGTATGGCACTAGAACTAAATCTCAACCATCTCAGATGTAAAAGGACAATTAAGATCAGGAGCTTTTCCAGAGTGGACCTGCAATCCTTAGCAAAACTTGTCTCCAGAGACAAAAGCTATGATTGACTCTCACTGCATTGCAAAGCAGAAAAATCAAACCAATAAGCAAAGAACTCAAATGGCTGCTTTTTGCCTCTTGAAAGAGAATGAAAGTGTTCTAACTATATTGTTTAGGGCTTACCCTTTTGATGAATTACTCTGAATCTATAATATGTAATTTATGATTGAAATACCCTGCAGGCTGTTGAGCAGCTCTCTGATGTTGCAGAAACACTCCCAAAGCCATGTCTCACCTATTAACATACAAACTGAAATGGTGTCCTATAGTTAGGCACTCAGAAGTGCTCATTTGAATTTCTAGAGTGTGGTCTGGGAATGAGGTCCCCAGGTGTCTGTCACTTGGGTATTTTCTATGAGCTAATAGAGGGGTCACGCAATCTCCCTATGTCCTGCTGAAGGCCACAAAAGCCTGTAATTTCCAGGAATCTCCTTAGCTGTTTTAGAGTCTTGGGCTGTGGAAAGGAAAGAATTGGTTTAATTCTTTCTTCCCTCAGTCTCTGGGTTCCCTTAGATATAATAAAGGCCTAAATATTTTACCTCAAGGCTGCAAAGTTGTGCCTTAGATCTAGAAATATTATAACCCCTGTCTGTTAGAAAATTCAGCAGAGCAGATGTCTTTGCTAGAAAGCTCTTCTGAGGGGGCACATAACAGCATACCATCTACATATTGCAAGACTGACTTGGAAAAACTATAGTATTTTCTTTTATCAAATCAGGATCTAGGGATGTCCTCATCTTTTTTCCTGATGAATAGTTGACAGTTTAAATTAACTGAAGGGCTTAGTTCTCCTGTTCCTTAGACCTTCAAGAATACAGGCCTGAAAATGTCTTCTATTTAATCTCCTATCTGATTGGCAGGCCAGTGAGGGCCTTGTATAGGAACTGCTTGTGTTCCAGCAGGAACCAGTTGTTCCCCTGGTTGTCTGTCTTTTGAGCTTCCAAAATTAAGATAATAGTTGTCTCTATATGTAGTAGCAGCTTGTAATACTACTTGTCACTCATTAAAAATCAATATTTGATTTAAGAGCAACATTACATGTTTCTAATCTAGTCCATAGGTCTGAGTAAGTCTTCTAAAGACCTCAATGTACATATCAGGATCATCCGAAAACTTTCCAATGTCTCATTTAATCTGTCTTAGATTACTGAGAGAAAAAAGACACATGAACAGAGGTAGTCCCATATTTTCTATTTACTTCCTTCAAGGGATGTTGGTCTTTGAGGAACCAGAACAACTTAGCTAAGGATGGATATAGCCTCAGAGAGAGATTAATTATGGCTGGCCTAGAAACTCCACCCTCAGTAAATGGTGGTTAGGACAAGGAGTAGCCTCAGGCTTAGAGGTACTGAATGTCTGAAGGGTGAGGTGTCGCTCATTTTTCTATGTGCCACATTTATATTTGAACACAAGCAAGAATTCTTAATATAAAGAAAATCTCAACACAAGATGATTTGACCATTTCTTCTCTCTTACAGTATAATTCTGATTCTGAGATAGCATCATAGTGCTTTCCTCTGTGTACTTGGCTTTAGGAGATAGGCACACTATGCGTGTGTGTAGAGAAATACTAAATTGTTCCTTAATACATTCCAAAGGAGTTGTAATTTTACAACCTTTTAAAGCAACTAAGTCCAAAAGCAACACATACAAAACAAGAATAAAATGTGATTTTAAAAAAAAGACAATGCAGAAGAAAAACAAGAAATTTGCAAACATTTAAAACACACAATTTAAAAGGCATAAGAGGTTCAGATATGGAGCTCCTAAACTGAAACAAGAGAAATACATATGGCATTCCATAAGTCTCTGCTTGTAAGGCATCCCCAGGGGATCCCCCAAGGTTTATGGCACTCCAGGGTAGGTAGCTGCCATCTGGAGAGAGACCCAAACCCATGTTCATAGCAGCACAGTTTGTGATAGCTAAAACTTGGAAACAGCCCAAATGCCCATCAACTGGAGACTGGATAAAGAAAATGTGCTTTTTTTTATAAAATGGAGTACTACTCAGCCATAAAAAATGAGAAATTAGAGACATTTTTAGCTAAGTGGATGCACATTGAGGTGATACTCTTAAGTGAAATAAATAGGACACACATGTATAAATACCAAATAGTTTCTCTGGTGTGAGAAACTGAAAGTGTAAATAAGGACTAAAATGTATAATAGGTAATGTGAAATAGGAAGAAAAGGGGTAAAGGGGAAGGAAGTGGGAGGGCTAAGGGAAAGGATAGAAGGGAATGGGATTAATATGAGAAAATGGAAAAATAGGAACAAAATCTTTGTCAATAGGAAGGACTGGAGGAGTTGAAGGGAGGGCTGGGCAAGGGTGAAAAATAAGAACCAAGAGAGACTATGTAAAGGTGCAAATTTCCAATGATGAATGTCATTATATTGTATACCTAAAATGTACCAATGATTAGAATGAATAATCGATAATGTAAAATAGGAAGAAAAGGTCCAAAGGGGTAGGGGTAGTGGGAGGGGCAGGGGAAAGGAAAGAAGGGAAAGGAAAAATGCTGGGAAATGGAAAAAATGGAAATAAAGTCTTTATAAATAGGGAAGGGTGGAGGGGGTGAAGGGAGAGCTAGGAATGGGGAAAAAATAAGAACCAAGATGCATTATGTAAAGGTACAATTCCCAATGAGAAATGTAATTGTGTTGTGTACCTAAAATGTATCAATAAAAGAATTTAATAAATAAAAAAAAGAAATTAAACATCTGAGAAAACATCATCAAACAATTCAAAAAAAAACAAAAAAAAGTCGACTGGACTATCTATCCATTACCAGTACACAATCTTATCTTCCTCTGGTAACTTATATCCTTACTCCAGTAGGTATTCTCAAAGCACAAGTTACAATTGACTTTAGCTATAACAATAATGTTTAGAGAAGGAAGTATTGTTAGCAATCCAAGAAGTTTAAACCACTGCTTTCTAGTTCCTTAAAAGAGAGAGAAGAAAATAGGTCAACAGTCAAATTAGGGCACTTTTCCTGCAAAAGAGATCACCTCCAGAGATTGTTCAGAGATTCTGCCCTGGGCCCTAGGCAGAGAAAGCTCTGAGAAATTTCTGTTTTTCTATCCAGTCATTTAGGCAACTTTTATTAGCAAGACAAGGGTACTCCTTTAAGGTTCATTTTAAATTCACTAAGCATTGACTCATTGGCCCTCCTAGCAGCCACAATCTACATAGTAAAAGCACTCTTATGGACTTTCTATGCATGTCTGAATGAAGAGAAAGGCTGGCTAAGATGGTCCCATATTCTAGTTAATGAATAAAAACACAAATGCAAGTTACCAATTGCTGTTTTCCCAAGTGTAAGACAAAACAGTTGTTGCAAGTTGCCTTAGTCTGACTTTCTGGAAGTGGTCTAACTAACAAGGGATTTTTCAAATGAACTGCCAACAAGTTGGAGAAAAGTTTAAGTGGAGTTTTTAACTCACTAGCAGAGAGAAAAAGCCCAAATAAAGCTCAAACTGGTTAAACATCCCCCCAAATTACCATACAGCATTTTTATAAGTCCGCAGTCAATGTTCCAAAGTCCATAACCTATCAGAAAAGGCATTTTTCTCCCCTACACACATAAATGATGAAGAGCAAGCCTAGGTGGGAGAAAAGGTTCAGGTATTTTTACTCTATCAAAGATTTGTTTTGTACATTTGTCTAGAGGTCTTACTAGTAATAGAGAAAGCAGTCCAAACCTGTAGCTCAACTCGTGATGGAGGTTTAAGAAAGGGCTCTGATGGCATTGGCTCAGATCACTCTGAGACAGGGGATATCTGATAATCACTCATAGAGTTGCCCTTTCACCTCACTGAGGAGTCCAGATAGGGACAAGATGTGGAGACTTTCTGCTGATTACCCAGATGGGCTGTTGGGAGCTAGTTTCTTCTGACGGACCTTGGAGTATCTGCCAGAGAGTAGCCCTGGTCTTGACCCCTCAGTTGTCACCTCAGTTTCTGCTAGTTCCATGCAATCAGAGATCTGTTTCTGAAAGGAACCCAATTACCTATCTGGTTAATGTTCCATCCACCATTGGTGTCAGTGGAAGTGGGGATTCACCAGAGGGCAACTGGAGAAACTTGTCCACTCCTTTGAGAGTGGCAGCTGCTCTAAAAGCAATTACTAGCTGGCAGAGTAACCACAGTTTGGCATTCTATAAGGGATAGAGAAAAGCCTGAACTGTCTTTGTCTGAGACGATTTCATAAGAGACCAATTTTAAGCCACTAAGTCCAAATGCAACACATAAAAAACAAGAATAAAATGTAATTTTAACAAAAGACAATGCATTAAAAAAACAAGAAATTTGAAAACATTTAAAACACACAACTTAAAATTAAGATGCTTTTGAAACGAAAGCCAAAACAAAGGCCAGAATTTATGAAACATAAACCAAAATCTATGAAACAAATATCAAGAGCCTATGAAATGAAAAGTAACAATCTATGAAGCAAAAAGACCAAAGTTAGAACCTGTGGAACAGAAGCAAACTCTTAACTCTGACCAGTAATCTCGGTGGAACATCCAAAATGATATAGGGGGAAGAGATGTAATTCCCAAACCTATTAGATAACCAAAATACGAGTTCAAGTTCTCTGAAATCAAAGAATGAATTCTAGGAACAACGGAGGTTAAGAGTAGGAAAAATTTATTGAGAGAAAGAAAGCTTCTGTCTAAGAGACACAGAAGGGGGACCAGAAAATGGGTTGCCCCTGACTTCCACTTTCCTTCTGATTTCTGCCTGTAAATGCCAAAACTCAGTTTCCTGGTTTTGGGATATTACTACTGGCTGATTCAGGACTCCTTCTGACACTGATTTCTTAACATATTTTGCTTTTTGGGAGATTCATTACTTTTGCCAACTTGGTCGAACATTTGCAAAGGTAGGAAGTGTGCATGTGTGTTTGTATGCATACATGCACCTGGAAGTTTTAGATACTTTTGTGCTGGAATGTTTTTCAGGGTGTTTTGTCCTTAGTATTCCTGGAAAAGAAGTCTGCAGTGTAACTTTTTAAATAGCGGGACATGTTTCATCTTTTGAATATATTGCTTACTCAAGTGATGCCCTTCTTTGGAACTTAAAAGTTTCTTTCAATTTCACTATTATAAACAGATTTCCAGTGGATCCCTTGTACAGATATGTGCTCATAATTTGCTGTTTATCTCCCTACAGTAAATATCTGCAAGCAGAGTTGCTAGGTCAAAGGGTGTGCGTCTCTGATTTTCTTTTTGTTGTTGTTGTTTGTTCTTTTAATGATGTTTGGGATTGAACCAGGGCATTCACAATAATCAACATTAAATCAAACCAGCCCTTTTCAAATATTTTATTTTGAGATAGGGTCTTGTAAATTGGTGAGTTGCCCAGGCTAGGCTATATAACATTGTGATCCTTTTGCCTCTTCCTCCCAGACTGCAGGGATTATAGGTGTGCACTATCACACCTGACTCTTAACTGGTTTTTTGACAGATATTATCATAGTCATCCTGAAGAAATAGGATGATTGTGGCCCCAATCACAGTACTCAAAAGTAGAACAATTTCTGTAACAGGTATTATACATTAAGAAAAAAAAAAGAACATATTGAGAGAAATGACATTTTATTGTTAAAAGTTGTGTTTCTCTGATCAAAGAGTTAAGTAAAAATTTTTCTCATGCTCATTGACCATTTTTATTTCTGTTATAAATTTTCTGTTCATGTTTATTATTTTTCTAGAGGAGGCTTATTTTTAGGTTTCCTTTTGTTTAAGCTATTAAATAATATAGTTATTGTTTTTAAAACTTAAGATATGAACAGTTTATCATGTGATATAAATCATTTTTTCATTTGTGCATTTTTTTCTTGAAATGTGAAGTGTTAAATGTTTAGGTAGTTTACCTTTATCAGTATTTTATAATTTTTGTTTTAACCTTATGCTAAATGAACCCCCTTTCATTCAAAGCTTATATAAATATTCCTTAATATTTTATTTCCAATGTCTTTAGAGTTTTTTTCATGTCTAATAATGATGCATAAAAAGTTTGTTTATGTGATATAAGGATTTTATCTCACTGTATTGCCTGTGTACCTATTTGGAGGGGTGATTTGAATAAAGTCAGATTATTTGGGGATTTGTGTGTGTGTGTTGAGTTTGTCAGCTTTTGAAAATAGAATTGCTGTAACATGGAATGGGTAATGTAGATGTTTATACTGACAACCGTGAACTCTACGGTGAAAATGCAGGTGAGTGTGTCAGGGAAGAAGAAATAAATTAAAGGATGTGCTAAGGGAGTAGGTTAACTATAATGGTTAACCTTTTATTATTATTATTATTATTATTATTATTATATATTTGTGATACATAATAAATACATTTATCATGGGGAATTGGTATATATACCTATCACAGCTTGATCCTTTTTGGAGTTGTCTTCCCACCAATTATGTGTTTCTTTTTCTTTTGATGGTCTTTGGGAAAGAAATGTATGGTATTCATTAGGAAGGCTCTTGCACTGTCATTTGCTGTAATTTGAGAAAGCAAGGGACTCTGTCATCAGCACTTTGTGTCTTGTGTGGTGTGGCCTTTTGTATGCATGAATGAATGGACATTCACTGGTCAAGAGATAGTTAAGTTGTGTTCAAGTACTCATGCTTTGGGGTAAGCCAGTTGTTTAGTTTAATTCTCATTCTCATGAGTCCTGTGTCTTCATTCCTACTTTTGTTATTCAACAAACCTTGATTGAGCACTATCAATATGCCAGGTTCACTGAGCAGTAAGATAAAAAAAGTAATTATGGTGCTGAATTTATCCTCAAGAAGCTCAAAGTCCAGTAGCTGCTTCACAAATAGAGTTTAGTGTGATGAATGTTATCACTTGTGTACAAAGTGCAGAGGTGATGGCATGTATGAGTACACAACTAACGCTTGCTAATCATGAGTGTGGCATTCATGAAGAAGGAGATTTCTAAGACTTCAGCTGTGTCTTGGAAGAGTTCATTTTGTGTCTTGGAAGAGATTCATTTTAAGATTGCATTTCAATCTGTGAAAATAGAATATTAGACATGAAAGGGCATAATGTTTTCTAGGAACTCCAAGTAGTTTTGTTGGTAAATAATGAGAGAATTTGCTAGTGGTTGAGGCAAAGGGCAGATCAGAGGAGGTCTAAAAGATTATGCAAAGGAATCAGAAGTTTGCCTCCTCCCTCCTAATTTTTAACAATGGAAAGGATTTCCACTGTTTTGTTAGATGGTCATGAGAGGTTAAGCTGGAGGGGGACAGAAAAGTGAAATAAGATTAGATAGGGACCATTGCAATTGTTCAAGGGAGGTGACCTGATCTAAGTTAGTGACAATAGGGGTTGGAGGAGAGATAATAGATTGGAATCTATTGAAAAGGGCAATCAGCAGGATTTAATGATATATTCTGTGTAGAAAAGTAACAAGTTGGATTTGAGATATTTTAAAATTTGAAGTCCTTAAATGCTGTACCGGTCAGTTGGAATATGTTTTGAAGTGGAAATGCATACTAAAGAATCATCAACCTGTGTCTGTGGAATTCAGTGATGAGGTTGACTGGCCTAGTGACATTGATCAGAAGTAGAATGAAAAAGATGAAGCAAAGAACTCAGGGGTGGACCAACCTTCCCCCATCAGTGGGAAAGAGGGTCCTGCAAAGAGGCTATCAGAAAGTTGGGTAAAAATTAAGAGCATACGGTGTCATGAGTACGGCAAGTATAAATAAGGACAGAATAAAATAAGGACAGAGAAATGTCCTTGTGATAAAGGAAAGTGATCTTTTTCTCAAAGCTTTGAGGAGTCAGTATATTTTGTAAGGATGCAAACACAATAAGCACAATTTCTTCAGTTTTCTTAAGTTTTAGACAGAGGATGGGGGAGTGGGTAGGGAGGGGAGGAAGAAAAAGAAATTGGAGTCAGTGGAGTAGTTTGCTTTCTCTAACAGGAATTTCAGCATGTTTAGGTTCTGAAGGATGAGAATGAGGGGGAAATAAAGTTGAAGTCATGGAAGAGAGAATAATTAAATGAAGTAAACTGTAGTTCAAAACTAGACAGTGGTCAGTTGAGGACTAGGATGGACAGGAGAAATGTCTTGCCAAATCAGTGCTGGCCAGTTGGTGACTATGACTAGTATGGGAAGATCCCATTTTTTGAGACAAGCATTTTATAGACGTTTATGGCCACAAAGAATTATGACAGCTGCCTATGGTGTGGTAGTGGTGATTATGCTCTCAAAGAACAATTAGTCGGATGATTTCCCTTATTCTGAATTATTGGGATAAACGTAACTAAAACAGTAAATGTACTCCTGATACTACTAACAGTATGTGAAAATTACATGTCTGTTGAAACAGTGGTCAAAGGTGATATAAATAAAGTTACTTTGAGTTATTACTGTTTAACCTAATTCTTCTTTCCATTACATTGTTGTCTGTGTGAACCATGTAAACATGAGATATAGTCAAAAGTTTTGGGAGAGAATTCCTAAGGTATGGGATCCAGAATCTCACCTTCACTTCCACAAGGACTAGTTTGGATTTCATAGTCCAGCTCTGTGGCATGGTGTTCCTGAGAAAGAGGAGTCTTCTAACTCCACTACACTGTATGGTCACTTAGATGAATGTGCTTATTCTGTGATTGCTGCCACCATGTTTAGTCTCTGAATCCCAAATAGTACTTTACCTTACCCATCCTCCTTCCTCCAAAGAAAAGGAGACTTTCCTGCCAAGTAGGAAAACTCTTTTATCACCAATGATGGTCTTCTCTTTTGGCTGTGGTTTCTTCTATTAACGGAATTACCTGAAGAATACCCAAAGGATGGGTTCCAGGATGATTCAGTGCTACTCTGATGGTTTTGCTCCTGCCATCCTTTACTTATGATGTGAATGTGGATCTACAGATTCTGTCTTATCTTAGAACGTTCTGGCTTGCCCACTAGGTTCCAAGGATTGAGACAGCAGTACTATCCTTCCTTCTCTGCTTGAAACCGAATCTCTGTGGTTTAAATACTTTGCTACAAATACTTTGCTACTGACTCCTCAGGACCAAGGGATTCCTATTCTTTTTTTTTTTTTTTTTTTTTTTGGTACCGGGGACTGAACTGGGGTCCTTGCACTTGCACAGCAGGCAGAGAAACCACTGAGCTAAATCCCCAGCCGGGATTCCTATTCTAAGTGGACTCCTGAAGGCCTGCCTGAATTCCCAGAGTTCCTCATCCAGGTATGCAAATTAGGCTTCCTGGAAGCAACTCTTTATTTTATTTTGGTACCGGGGATCGAACACGGGTCCTTGCGCTTGCGCAGCAGGCGGCGAAACCACTGAGCTAAATCCCCGGCCCTCAACTTCTTTATTTTAGAAAGAAGTCACGCATCCATAGTGCTTCAGACTTTGGGTGGACTCATTTTTTTGGAGCCTGACTTGCATTTATTGCCAGTTTTAACTGCTTTATTCTATTAGCCTACCCAGGAAAAATCTCAGCATTATTTATGGTTTTAAGTCCCTGACTTTATCCTGTCATTAGGATTAAGGTAATACCCACCTACCAAGCTCTCAAAAAGTGATGGACCTTGCAGCATGTTCATCCCCATTATTAGTTTACATTGTGTGACAATTTTCCCAGTCAGTTTTTTGTTTGTTTGTTTTGGGACTGGGGATCTACCTCAGGACCTTGCACTTAACAGGAAAGTGCACTATTTTCCCATTTTTAAAGAGAAGTTTTTTTCAGCAATTTGTTCTCATTTTGGGTCATATTTCTTTTTATTTTTTAGGAACTTTGACACTCCATGAATATTGTCTGATAAAATTAAATGATTATTTTACCCTAAGGTTGCTGAAATGCATTTATATGTTACTGTGATGTATTATTTAGTGTGCAGATTGTGGGTTTAGAAGTGAGTTTAAAAATTATTTTCTCAAGGGAGTTGATTTCATAAAGGAAGTATGGTAGATAATTATAAGAATTTTTAAATAAAAAATTAAACTTTTATTGTGATAGTTTGTATTTTATCAATGGCCATTTTTTTTGTATTAAATTATTTTATTGGTACATTGTAGGTATACAACACAATTACATTTCTCATTGGGAATTGTACCTGTATATAATGCATCTTGGTTCTTATTTTTTCCCCATTCATAGCCCTCCCTTCACGCCCTCCACCCTTCCCTATTTACAAAGACTTTATTTCCATTTTTTCCATTTCTCAGCATTTTTCCTTTCCCTTCTTTCCTTTCCCCTGCTTCTCCCACTACCCTTACCCCTTTGGACCTTTTCTTCCTATTATACATTATCAATTATTCATTCTAATCATTGGTACATTTTAGGTATACAATATAATGACATTCATCATTGGAAATTTGCACCTTTACATAGTCTCTCTTGGTTCTTATTTTTCACCCTTGCCCAGCCCTCCCTTCAACCCCTCCAGTCTTCCCTATTGACAAAGATTTTGTTCCTATTTTTCCATTTTCTCATATTAATCCCATTCCCTTCTATTCTTTCCCCTAGCCCTCCCACTTCCTTCCCCTTTACCCCTTTTCTTCCTATTTCACATTACCTATTATACATTTTAGTCCTTATTTACACTTTCAGTTTCTCACACCAGAGAAACTATTTGGTATTTACACGTGTGTCCTATTTATTTCACTTAAGAGTATCACCTCAATGTGCATCCACTTAGCTAAAAATGTCTCTAATTTCTCATTTTTTATGGCTGAGTAGTATTCCATTTTATAAAAAACCCCACATTTTCTTTATCCAGTCTCCAGTTGATGGGCATTTGGGCTGTTTCCAAGTTTTAGCTATTACAAACTGCGCTGCTATGAACATGGGTGCACATATATCACTGTTGTATGATTCTATTAATTCTTTGGGGAAGATCCCCAGCAGTGGAATAGCAGGGTCAAATGGGACTTCCAGTCCTAGTTCTTTGAGGTATCTCCATACTGATTTCCACAGCGCTTGCACCAGTCTACACTCCCACCAGCAGTGGAGCAGGGTTCCTCTTTCCCCACAGCCCCGCCAGCATTTGTTATTGGTTGATTTCATGATAGCAGCCACAATGGCCATATTTAAATTGCCTCTGGAATTGAATCCTCCTGCCATAGTTGTTTTTATTGTTGTTAATCAGCTGAAATATCAGTGTTATTATAAAGTGAGCTACAAACCTAGAAGAAAGTTAAGACAGAATTTTAAAAAACACTATTAGTCCCATTTAAAGTATGTAATTTCCAAATAAGCTTAGCACATACTGAAAGTTGATGGCTGTAAAAAATGAAAAATTAGAGACATTTATAGCTAAATGGATGCATATTGAGGCGATACTGTTAAGTGAAATAAATAGGACTCCCATGTGTAAATACCAAATAGTTTCTCTAGTGTGAGAAACTAAAAGTGTAAATAAAGACTAAAAGGTATAATAGAGAATGTGAAATAGGAAGAAAAGGGGCAAAGGGGAAGGGGAAGTGGTAGGGGGTAGGGAAAAGGAAAGAAGGGAATGAAATTAATATGAGAAAAGGAAAAAATGGAAACAGTCTTTGTAAATAGGGAGGGATGGAGGGGTTGAAGGGAGGGCAGGGGAAGGGGAAAAAATAAGAACCAAGAGAGATTATGTAAAGGTGCATATTTCTAATGATGAATGTCATTATATTGTATATCTAAAATGTACCAATAAAATAAAATTTTAAAAAAAGAAAGTTGATGGCTATATTCATGAGAGTTTTTATGTTTCTATCCCAAATGTTTTAGTCATTTGTTCATATATTCTTTGAATAATTGTATATCTTATTTTTAAAGCAGAATTCTGAATAGGGTTTTTAATGTCTGCTAAATCAGGAATCCTTTGGAGTGGAAGGAAGTCAGTGGTTAGTTTTAGGTTGTCAAAGAAATCTTCGAGTATGATCAACTTTTTACTTCTTGTTTCTGTATCATTTCAGGAAATAATATACAGGTTTTGCCACATGGGATTTTTAACACAGAATGACAGTGGAAGGGGTCAAAAATGAATCTGAAAAGGAAGGAAGAGACAGGTGTGACCTTGGTGTTTTCCTAGGCGAGCCAATCACATTTCGATTTACAAACCACTTGGATGTTGTTTCTGTGTATGATGTCATGTTGGGGTCAGATTATATGCATTTTTTTTTTTGCATGAGAATAATTTTAGTATACTTCATGTCTCCAATATAATGTCATGTCTGTCACATCTGTAAGGTTTTTTGTTGAGACTCTGTGCACCTCTGTATATCTAGTCATAAACAAATACCACATCACCTTCATTACAAGGCTTTTTATACAAACCTTGTTCTCTGACAGGTCATGTCCTCCCCTTCTGTTCTTTTCATTTGTCTTGGTTATTTTGGTCCTTAGAATTTCCATTTTGAAATTTAGGATAAGTTTTGTCTGTAGACTTTTTCAGATTTTGAATACACATAATTATTTTGATCACAAAAAGGATAGGTTTGACTTCCTTTCCATTCCTTTCATGTTACTTGTTGTTATTGTATCTTAATGAGTGAATGAACTGGTCTGTCCAGAACTGTGTTGAATAGCAGGGCTAATAGTGGGATTCTTGTTATTTTTGACATGAATAAAAAATACTTCTATAAGAAACCTATTCTTCTTTAAGGAGTACTATTTAAAACAACTCAATTTCCATGTGTTTGGTTTTAATATATTTTAAAGAATTTTTTAATTTTAATTTTTCACATTTTTTATTAGTACATGTTTGTAGTATATAATGATAACATTCCTTGTCAGGAGTTGGCACATGCACATAATGCATTTTAATTCCTTTATTTCATCCCCTTTTCCTTCTCATCTTCTCCTTCTACCCATCTTTTTCCCCTTCCCCCTTTTGCATTTATAAAGAAATCAAATAGTAACAGATGGTGTCAAGGCTGTGGGGAAAAAGGACGCCTTCTACACTGTTAGAGGGAATGTAAACTAGTACAACCACTTTGAAAATTAGTATGGAGTCCTCACAAAACTGAAACTAGAAATTCCTTTTGACCAGCTATTCTCCTTCTAGGTACCTTCCTGAAAGAGTTAAAGACATCATATTATAGGGCACATAGATACCCATGTTCATAATAATTAAATCCTGTAAGTAGCCTATATGTCCATAGCCAAATGAATGGGTAAATAAAATATGTTCTTTGCACACAATAAAGTATTACTCTGCCATTAAAAAAGATAAACTTGAGTCATTTGTAGGAAAATAGATACACCTTGAGACCATAATGTTAACTGAAATAAATCAGACACAGAAGTTTAAATATCACATGGTTTCTCTTATATCCGAAACCCAAAGTATAAATAAAAGGTAGGTCATAGAAAGTAGGGAGATTGATCTTTCTCAAAGGGCAAGGGGATCATGAGATGGAAGGGGAAAGGAGGGAAGGGAGAAAAAAAAGGAATCAAATATGTTATGTACATGTACCAGCTTCATGCAACGAATGGTTTTAACATGTTAAAAAATAGAAAACACACAACAAATAGAGTTAATCATGGAGTAATTGCCTTAATGTTTACATTGTTTTAGATGCATTTTTTTAGATTTAATTCTGACTCCAAAATGACACAACTCTGGAGACTACATTTTGTAGGATGTAGTACCTCCATTTTAATTGAAATACAAAGTAGAAAAGCCTTCTTCCACTTCACATTTTTTTGTAGACAGTATTCTAGTGCTGTTTAATAGAAATTTTTGTGATGGTGGGAATGTCCTATTTTTCTTTTTGGGTGCTGGGGATTGAACTCAGGACCTTGCACTTGTGAGGGAAGCTAAATCCCTAGCCCAAGGGAATGCCCTATTTTTGTACTGTCCACTTAGGAGAGTTACTATCTTATCAGACAGTGGAGGCCTGGACTTTGGAGTTTAAACTGTGTAGCATTTTCTAGCTATTGAGATCCTGCATGCTTTCAGAAGTCTTATTCGTCTTCCTCCTTTTTTTTTTTTTTTTTTTGCAGGGTATCACTATGTAGTTCAGGTTGGTCTTGAACTCACTATGTAGCCCAGGCTGGCCTCGAACTCATGGCGATCCTCCTACCTCAGCTTCCTGAGTGCTGGGGTTACAGGCATGTATTGTCATGCCCGGCTGAAGCCTTCTTCTTTTGGGCAAGCACTGCTCCACATCCTGGTACACAATGGAGAGGTGATGCAGCACCCATCAGGGGTGGCAGCCCTGGCTCTCCCACTTAGCCTGGTGCCCTTGTGTAGTGAGCAACCAGCACCATTAACAAAGATAATGCCCATGGCCTCCTCAGGAGGCCCTGGATCCTGACTGCTGAAACAGGAGGAAACCTGGCCCTGTTCCCTGAATAAGGTTCCCAACTAAAGTGGGGCCCATTGTTTACTGAATTACAAGCCAGTACTCTGAGAAGAGGCTAGTGACAAGGAAATTGTTCATGTTAGAATTCTTCTTGTACCCAGATCTTCTGCAGCTATACTTCTGTTCTACCGTATTGTATTCAAGGGGCCATGAACCAACCAATGGGCTATTTATTGTGCGTTTAGATTTCTGAGAAAACTTTGTTCTGTAGAACTTCTGAAAGTGACAGGAGAAAGGGGGAATGGTGGTATTATGGATTAACGTTTGTGGGCTCTCCCATTCATATGTTGAAATCCTAATCCCCAACATAAAGGTGTTAGGAGACAGGGATTTGTGGAGCTGAGTAGGTCATGAGAGCTCATGATAGGGGTCAGTGCCCTTGTAAAAGGGAGTCCAAGAGCTCTCCACTCTCTTCTTCTTGTGAGGATACACCAAGAAGGTGGCAGTGCTGCGTGAAAAAGGGCCCTCAGTAGAACCCAGCTTTGACGGTATCCTGATTTTAGGCTTCCATTCTTCAGAACTGTGAGAAATAAATATTTAGGCCACATAATTGATGGTAATTTGTCATAGCAGCTCAAAGTGATTGAAACAAGTAGCTAGCCATTAGGGTCTTTGAAAAAGCAGAGCTTCCCAGGGTGGCCCTCTTGGTTGCGCTCTTTGGGCCTGTATTCTATTAACTGAGATAGAGTGGGCCAGATTTGACTCTCCTAACTTCTAGTGGTTCTTTTTCAGTAAGCAAAACACTCAGTGAACACTGATTGCTTTTAATTCAGATTCATGTGCCCTGTATTATTCCAAAGTTCTTATAAATGGCTGGGTATTATTTTTGGTTTCAAAGCTACTTTGAATTTTTGTCTTTTTGCTTGCCTTTACCTGTATTTTAACTGGAAATTGCAAGGGGACATATGGAGAATTTGGGGTGATGTCATTTTTATTTATAAGTCAGTTTATGTCCATTTGTAGGATTTGTTATTTTAACCATAGCTTTTAATCCTAATGAAATATCTCTGAGTGGGATTGATCTCAAAGGTTTTAGACTTTAATGTTTCTTAAGAGGTTTGATACAGCTATCCAGAAAATACTGTGGTACACAAAAATTATCTTTTGACAGATCAAATTCCCTTTGCAAATGATGTAAAACCCATTTGTGTCCACATCTCTCTGCCTTCTGTTAAAATTATATTTCAATAACTTTAAAAATCTCTTTATAGGGCCAGGGATTTAGCTCAGTGGTTCCGCTGCCTGCCTCACAAGTGCAAGGACCAGAGTTTGATCCCCGGTACCAAAAAAAAAAAAAACTCTGTATAAATTAGGTAGTGCCTTTCTAGTTGAGCTATGATATGATCTTATGCTCATGAACAGGAAATGAATTTAGGGAGCCTCAGATTTGTTGGCCAGTTCTTTTCTTAAAGGAGAACTTGCTCTTGACTTTGTTCAAACTAAAGCTGTTGCTTTTGGCAGTACCCTCTATCATTCAGATGGACAGCATTGAATAGTTTCATTCTACAGATCAGTTCATATAATAATGTGGTAGGTACATTTTGCAGCTGTCCTATTCTTGCTGGAACACATAATGATGAAATGCTATTCAAAAATAACATGTTCTTAGGTTCCTCATTAAGTATGTATATGTGATTTTTCAATGTGCAAGATTTATAGTGGTAACAATGCTCTCAGGTCTGTTCTTCACTTGTTTGTAGAGTTTTAGTTAGTCTTTGTTGAATAATTAAAAAGTTCTCGCCTAAGAAGATTGCTGGCAGTCCTAATTGAACAGGTGAAATGGCTCTCAATTTGGAATAAAGTATAATTTATTTTGGGTTTTTAAAGAAAATGTCATCCTTGCCTTTTATGCTGGGTATCAAAAGCACATGAAACTGTTTTAAGTTGATAACACTGAATACTTCAGACACTTACCAAAGACTTCAGTCTTGAATTACCTGCTTTCTTAGTCTATCAAAGGCTATTTGAGGCCACTCATATATCAGTAGTTGTTCACAAATTTTGGCCCCAAGGCCAGCATCACTGAGAACTTGTTAGTAAATGCAGATTCCTGGGTGCACCCCCCCCCGCCAAGACCTACTTGGTCAGAAACTCATGGGATGGTGCCTAGATACCTGTTTTTGAGAACCCTCCAGCGAATTTTGGCATTTGAGTATCACTAGTCTAAGACAGCAGTTAGTACACCTGACTTCCAACCTAGACCCACTGTAAAATACAGATTCTTGGTTTTCATTGGCTGATTCATTCAGGCTTGGGTATAGCCAAGGAATCAGTGCTTTTATATTTTCTGGTAAAGCTTAGTCTACTCTCACCTTATATCCTATTTAATTACTCAGTAGGTATAAATGTAGAATATAATAATCATTTGTTCCCATACAGGTATCTTTAAAAAGTTCTGAATTAAGATAATGGCATATAATCAAAGGTTTGCCTCAGACTTACTTAAGGAGACTAAAAATACAGGTGTCCAGAGTTTACTAAATCAAAACCTCTGGTTAAGTTATGGATAAATCTGGTTCTGTTTTGTGTTCAGGGTTCATGGATGATATATCATCCAAGAATACTGTCCCTTTGTCTTCAACTTTCACTGAGTGTTGATAGAATGATCACAGTAATAACTTTGTATATTTTGTAGTACATGATAACTCTTACCAGGATTTATTAGAAGAAAACTCTCTCTCTCTCTCTCTCTCTCTCATCAATGTGCAACTCTTTCGCTTTAGATGCCAGAGAACTCAGTAAAGTTTTGCATTCAACTTTGATATACCTATTTCTGTTGCCCACTTTAGTTCATGATGCTTTTTTCTTCCTTTTTTTTTTTTTTCTATCTTCATGTAATATGGGTGAAATTTGTTTTGAAATAGGTGAGGTCTCCAAACTAAGTAAATGATGGACTATCTTATCCCAACTCTCTGCCAGTGTCCCTGTTTGTCTTCTTAGCCTAACTATGAAAGAGTTAATGTTTCCAAAACCAGGCATTGACATAGGCAGTAGGGGAAATCTGGTTCATTTTGTTTCAAAATACTCCATACTTCAAATAAGTACAAACAGCTGCAGTGTGGGCTTGGGGCCAAAAGAAATCAGTGTGATGCTATGAACTCCTGCCGAGAGGAGTTCATGTAACATGAATCTGAGAGCAGGCTCCATCCCAAAACCTTCAGACCCCAGCAGGAAAAGTCTTTACATGTCACCCTGGTCACTTCCACAGCCACCACCCAGAGAAACTGGAGTAGTTCTTTGAAGAGGTAGCCTTTTTTAAATCCCCCACTCCCCTGCAACCACTTTTCTGCAATGGATTGATCACACACATTTTGTTTCTTTCAGCCAAAGCCCCAAACTAAGATACTGTAAAATGGGGAAATCTGGTAATATAAAGGGTTTATAGATTTACCACCTGTTTATTTTATCTCTATGACTTGACTTAAAAGAGCAATCATATTAACCCTGGCCCTACAGCAAGCACACTGCCTCCCTTTCAAAGCCTTGGGGAAATGTTTGGTTAGATAGAAACTCTTTAACTACTGAGCCTGTTTGGTTGTTTCTTCTCCTGATTTTTCAAGATAATATCAGTTTAGTAAAAAAATTTTTTTCTTAGAAGATACCTTTTTACCAGAATTCTATTTCTAACTTTGTAATGCTTCATCTCTTTGGGGTAGTCAACAACTCCCTTTATAGACTAGTTAGAAATTTTCTGTATGACGGTCTCCATTCTCTGCATGTTTGGCATATTCCCTTGTGTTTTTCTGGACATGTAGAATGGCATCTTTCAGGCTGATGTTTAGAAGTCTTTAAAATGAGGCCTCACAGCTGTTTTTAGGTCTCCAGTTGGGTTTTAGGTCGTGTGTCAGGCATAGGGGATTTGTGGCTACTTTGTGGTTTTACTATCAGTTTATCACAAAGGGCTCCCTTTCCTTTCTATTTTCTGCTGCTTTCTTGATAAATAGCCTCAACAATTATTTTAAAAGGTGCCCGCTATTACATTGAGAACCTTTTTATAATAGGAAAATACCATTCATATAAGTTAGAGAATCCCCTCCCCATGTTTTCATAGTTGTTAAATCATTGTGAAAAGAGTCATTTAATTTTCTTTGCTTCATTTTCCAATTTCTTCAACAGAGTGGTCATGTTTGAAGTGTAGCCCATAGAATTGTTATGTTAAAGTGTAAGGCCAGCCTTATTGACTCTTCAAATTGATAGACTTATGTATGTGAATTCTCAGAAAACTACATAGCCCAGCTGGGAATAATTCATCCTCTAGCACAATACCAGTTTTCTTTAAATTCCCTTCTATACTTACTGTGTCACAGTAAGTACTGCCAAGAGGGATTTTACTGAAGAAGAATGGTGCATAGTGGGAGGAGGAAAAGGAAATGAAATTAAGTATCTCATTATTTTTCCCATGTTGAAGTAGATACTAGCATTGTATTCAGCAGGCATTTTTTTTCCCCTTAACACTTTGGGTCAGATTTATAAGTCTAGACTTAAGGTTGCATACTGATTTATTAAAGCTTTTATCTCTAGATTAATTAGAGGTTAGTGAAGGAAATTCAGTTTCTTATTTGGCTCCTGAACTGTGAAAATAAACAGAAAGTTCATATCTTTGAATAGCACATTGTGGGCCAAACAACATCTGGAAGAGATTATTGTCACTGGTAGGCAGAAGAAAATTCATAATCTACCATCTTCAAAGAACATAACACCTTGTCACATTTCTCCTATCTTCTGGAAACAAAAATAGTACTGAGGGGGCTGGGGATTTAGCTCAGTGGTGCTGCCACCTGTCTCACAAGCACAAGGTCCTGAATTCAATCCCGGGTACATAAAAACACAAACAAAAAAAAATAGTACTTAGGGTGATGTAGCTGGAGCATCTGCCGTTTGTTTTACATTGAATGTAAATGTATCTAATGCTATAGTATTTCTGTGGCTTTTGAAAATACAACAAAACTTGTGGTATGTTGCTGCCTGCACTTTTTACTGTGGTCCAGACTTCTTTTCAAAAGACCTATTTGACTTTTGGCAACTTGCCTCTCAAACTTTGTGATTTATCTGAGACAAGTTTTCCTGTCTTCTCTAAGGCAAGGTACATTGTGTGTCTGGGATAGTAGTGTGATTTGTAACAATAACTTAGGCTCAGATTTTTAAAAAATTAAATTAAATATATTCTTGGGCATGTTTATTCTTGTAGTTAGTAATGACATATGGACACTTTCTTCCATTTAAAAAAAATTTATTTTAGGTGTTTTTCCTCCCCTTCCTGCTTCTTTTCTCTTCCATGTTACAAATTTACAGAAAAGTTGCAAGGACAGTACAAAAGTGTGAAGGACCTTTTATTTCACCAAGTCAATTTAGAGTGAGTTATCCACATTTATGCCCTACATCCATCCTCGCGTATTTTACATTTCTTACAAACAAGAATGCTCATCTACATAGTCACAAACCAGCTAGCAATATCAGTAAATGAACATTATCTTACTGTCATCTTACTCAAGTTTTCTCAGGTTGTCATAGTATCCTTGATAGCAAAAATTTCAATTCAGAATACTGCATTATGTGCAGTTGTTCTGTTTCTTCTCAGTCTCCTTTAATATGGAATAGTTTCTCAGGTTTTTGTTGTTGTTTTTGCTCTTATAACTTTCGTCTTTTCAAAATTATGGACGAGTTATTTTATAGAGTATTTTTCAGTTTGGGTTTGTCATATGTTTTCTCTGAATTACATTTAGATTTTGAACCTTTGGCAGGAGTATCACAGAAGTGATTGTCTCATTGCATCCTATGACACATGATCACAGTTTATTTATTCTGTTACTGGGGAAGTTTATTTTGATTATTTGATTAAGGTGATGTCTTCTAGACTTCACTACTAAAAAGTTACTGTTTTACCCTGTGTAATTAATAGACATTTTGTGGAGAAGTGTTTGAGTCCATCCATTGTTAAAAATCAAACTTTCAACTTTTACTAAAATGAACTCATGAATTCCTATGTCTTTGAAAGAATTAAATAGTTCATCTAGTGAGTAACTTTTGAATGAGTTTTCCTGTTATTTTAACATCTTTCTATAATTGTTTGTGTGCTGCCTAAACTCTCTACATTCTGCACATGATTTTCCAAGGCGTCGCATGCTTGCCTGGTGTTATGGTTTGTATCTAATGTACCCCTAAAGTCCCATGTGCTCACAGGTGGGATTTTTGGGAAGTGATTGGATGATGGGGGTGTGATACTCATCAGTGGATTTTCCCACTGATGAGTTTATAGCTAAATGTGGTGTTGGGAGGTGAAGCCTGGTTAGGGGAGATGAGTCACTGGGAGCATGGCCTGGAAGGGTCTCTCTATTCTCTGTTCCTCCCCTTGAACTTTCTGCTTCTGGCTGCCACACCTTGAGCTTTTGCTCTTCTACCATACCACCCTGCCTTGGAGCCAGCTGACTATGGATTGAAAACTCTACAAACTGTGAGCCAAAATAAACCTTTCTTCCTCAGATTTGTGGTGATAGTGTCTCAGCAATGAAAAAGTAACTGAAACAAATTTTGGTACCAGAAGTGTGGTTATTGCTGTGATGCTACCTGACCATGTAGTTCAGAAGCCTTTGGAACTGGTTTATAAGAAGAGTTTGGAAAGGTTTGGAGATACTGGTTTGAGGTAGGACCGAAAAAATAAAGCCAAGTAGAAAGGAGGCAAGGAAATCGATATTTAAAAAACTGTACTTTAAAGAAAAACTGTAGCTTCAGAACACAAGCCTGGTTTATTTACCTTTTTTCCTTCTCCCAAAATAGCAAGCTTGGGGAACTCCCTTTCAGCAGCAAGTAGGAAGCTATTCACACTTTCTTGCAAATGGCCCTCTTTCCCCCATGAAGGGACCATCCCTTTGGCATTTCCCGTAGGAATAAACCATTGTCTCACAAGGGGTGAGCTATCCTCTCCCACCCACTAAAACTAAGACTATAAGACTCAGACTAAGACTAAGGCTATAGATTATTGAACTCCACAGATTTTCACCTCCCAATACACATAAAAGATCCCCAGTTCCCAACTGTATTGTGCTTCATTTCTTTAAGGTCTTGCATTCCACTCTTTTTTTTTTTTTTTTAGCATTCCACTCTTGAGTGCATCCTATATCTACCTCTAATAAATCCCTCTAATGGCTCTTATACTGACACATCCTGAAAATTCTTTTTCCATGATGGAAGTCAGAGAACCTGTATACTTATGTTAAAGGGGTGGGCTAAGTTCTTTATTTCAGGCTGTAGGACTCTGAGACCCAGCCTGTGACATCTTTGAGATGCAGTTCTAAAAATAAGAGTCGAGCTAGATGGGAGATACTGGTCAGAGTTCAGAGGACCAGAATGTTGACAGTAATGCAGGTGGAAAAGACTAGGCTCAAGAGGTTTCAGTTGGGGAAAAAGTTAGTAGTTGGACTCAGGCCACATGTGTTATGCTCTGGCAGAAAATTTTTTGGCATTTTGCTGATGTCCAGAGACTTTGCTGGTGACTGAGATTAAGGGTGGTGGACTAATTAATCTGGCTGAGGGAATTCTAAGGCAGCCAAATGTTCTGGCTGAATAGTGACTACTGTTGGGGGCTTTTAGCCAACTCTACATTTTCAGTCAAGAGCAAACTGCTCAGCAGAATGATTTAAAAATTTTGAGTTTGGCCAGAAAGGAAGCTCAGGTAAAGTTAGGGCCTGCAAAGATGGAGCACAGGAGAGGTTGGTTGCTAAAAAGATCAGCATTAAAAACAAGCCAAGTACTTGGAACAGGATAATAGGAAAAATGCCTGAGAGAATGTGAAAAGGCAGCAAGGTATCACCCTTTGCAGGCTCAAAATCACAAAGGTGGAAGAATTTGCTTTAGGAAGAGAGCCCCAGAGTACCATATTCCAAAATAGTGGCTGCCTAGGGAATTTGTTCCTCAGATTTCAGTTCATAGTGCCTAGCCATCCAGGTACTCAGACTGCTGCAGCCAAGAGAGAAGGAAGCCTGGCTACTGCTCTACCTGGTGGCAGACCTTGGCATAATCCATGTGGTATTGGTTTAACATGCATGCAGAATACAAGAGTTGTGGGGTCAGGAAGGCTTCCACTCATATTTCAGAAGAAGTGAGGCCAGGTGGCCTCTGAAAGGGCAGTGTGTGAAGCTGTGAGAGAGAAGATGAAAGTGCAGTAGAGAGGTCAGGGTGTTAGAAAGTCCAGGATCATGGAATGTCTGATGAAAGCTGCAGGGAGGCAGCAAAGCTGGCCCAAGAGAGACGCCATGAGGGTTACAGCTGCTGTCAGTGTCATGGGGGTAGGGGTGCCAAAGCCCTTTGGAGCTCATATCTTGCCATATATTGCCCCAGGTGCTGGACATGAAACTACAGAACTTAATGTTTGCCCTGCTGGATTTCATTCAATCTTGCTGTACTCCCATTCCTTTTTCTCCCACCCATTTCTCCCTTTTATATTGGAAATTTTTACCCTCTGCCTTTGTATGTTGGCAGTGGTTAACTTTCTTTTTGACGTCTGTGGGGGCTCACAGAAAGGAACTTGCCTTAAATCTCAGAGGAGACTTGGAACTTGAACTTTTCAACAATGATAAATGGTTATGACTTTGGGACTTTGGCAACTTTTAGAGATGGATTAAAAAATGCATTTTGCATAAAGGGATGTGGATGCATCTTTTGGGGACCATAGGTGGGATGTTATGATTTATATTTAGATATCCCACCGAAGTCTCATGTGCTCATAGATGGGGCTTTTGGAGGTGATTGGGTCATGGGGCCTGATACTCATCAGTGGATTCTTGCACTGATGAGTTTATAGCTAATTGTAGTGTTGGGAGGTGAAGCCTGGTTGGAGTAGATGTGGGACCTGGAAGGATCTATCTCTTACCCACTCTTTCCTTTGATCTTCTCTGCTTCCCAGTGCTATACCATGAGGCTGTTTCTCCTCTGTCATGCCCCTCTGCCATGCTGCCCTGCCTTGGAGCCAACTGACTATGGAATAAAACCTCTACAAACTGAGCCAAAAGAAACCTTTTGTTCTTAAATTTGTGGGTGTCCAATATTGTGTCTCAGTGACAAAAAGTAACTAAAACACTTGACCTGAGCACTTAATATTTCTTCAGAGAGCCTAGTTCTTTTCAGTGCAGAATGGTATTTAGAGACCAAGATCTAAGTGCTAAGTGTGCTCATTGTTTTTGAGATATTGCTACTCATAGGCTTCTCATGGTGCAACACATTTACAACTGTCATTATTGCTATTGCTACTGGAATACATGAGACTACACCTGTTTATCCTTTGTGCCTAGATTCCTCCTAGCTGACATGTGCTCCCTCTCACAGGGACATTCTCCTTATCTCAGTTTCAGACACCCTGCCTTGGGCTTCCCTTGCTTTGTTACAAACATATGCTTTTAAACAAATTATTTCTTCATTATTAGTGGTCAGATATTCTTGCAAGCCAGATTTTCCATTTAAGGAGGATGTTATACAAAATCTGTCTTGAACAATCTATAAAATAACATTTTAAAATCATAAGACATGTTTTCTTTTAGTAAAATTTTATTAAGGATATATAAAATCATATTTAATTGTATAGTTTAATATGTTTTGACATATGGCTATACCTGTGATATCATCACAATCAAGACAGTGAACATATCTATCACCTTCTAAATTTTCTCCTGTCCATTTGAAATCCTTTCCTTGTATCAGCCCTTCCTTTGTATTTCCAGGGAATCACTGATCTATTTTTTGGTCACTAGAAATTTGTTCGGATGGATTATAGTCTTAATGGACTCATATGTAGAAAGTCCTGAGTTTTATCTAGCTTCTTTTCACTTGGCTTAATTGCTTTGAGATTGATATATGCTATTGTGCATATTAATAGTTCAGTTATTTCTAGCGCTGAGTATTGTAGTTTTATTGTATGATTATACAATAATTTTTTTTTTTGTACCGGGGATTGAACTCAGGACTTTGCACTTGTGAGGTGGGAGGCAGCACCATTGAGCTAAATCCCTGGCCCAGCACAATAATTTTGTATCTGTTCATTTATAAGTTGACATTTTAGCTGCTTCCAGTTTGGGGCTGTTATAGATGAAGCTACTATAAATATTCGTGCTCAAGTCTTTGTATAGAAATATACTTCTCTTTTCTCTTTGGTAGATACGTAGGAGTGAAATAGCTGAATGGATGTTAAATATGTTTAACATGTAAAGAACTTTATTCCAAACAAATCCTATCTTACATTCCCACATCAATCTGTGACAGTTGCAGAATCTTTATATCCTTACCAATATTCTGTATGGCTACTCTTTTTAATTTTATCATTTTAATAGATATGTATTGGTATTTTATTGTGGTTTTAACTAACATTTTCCTATTTGCTCTTCTGAGCTTATCTACCATCTGCATACTATCTTTGAAGTGTGGAAATCATTTTCCCCCTCTTAAGAACGGATCTGTTTTTTGCAGACTTTTGAAATTTTTTCCATACTTTTCGATATGAGTTTTTTAACAGATACATGCTTTGAAAGTATTTTCTCCCAGTTTATGGCTTGCCTTTTCTTTTACTTACAAGTGTCTGAAGAGCATACGTTTTTAATTTTTATGAAGCCCAGTTTTTTAATTTGTGCTTCAAACATCTTACTTTTGGTATCTTATCTAAGAAACTGTGCCTACCTTAAGAACAAAAATTTTCTCTGATTTTCTTAATTTATGAAAAGGAAAAGCTTCACTTTGGCTCACAGTTTTGGAGGGTTTAGCCCATGGTTGGTAAGCTCTGTTGTTTTTAGACCTTATGGCAGGGGCACAGGACAAAACAAAGCTGTCTGCCTCACAGTACAGAGCTCCTTTTATGTTTTCTTCTTGAAGTTTCATAGCTTTCAGTTTAATATTTTCATCTATGATCTATTCAGTGAATTTTTGTATATACTATGAGATATGAATAAAAGTATTTTTTTGGAATGTGGCTATCCAATAATTTTAGCACAATTCTTAAATTGTACCTTCATATTTAAAAGTAGAGGAAAAAAGAATGTCCTTTCTCCACTGAATAGCCTATTTTACCTGTGTCAAAAATTTGTTGTCATATAAGTGTAGGTTTATGGCTGAATTATCTTATGTTTATTTCCATACTACACTGTCTTTATCATTTATTAGCCTAAGTTTTATGTCTGTAGAATCAGCAGTGATGGCCTGTCTTTCATTCCTGATATTAATTTGTGCTTTTTCTCTCTTATTCCTGACCAGTATGGCGAGAAAGGATTATCTTTTTCTAGTTTCTGGCAGTAAAAGATGAAGTAATTTATTTGAGACTTTTCTTTTTTCTTGTTATTGATATTTAATGCCATAATTTTCCTCTTAAGTACTGCTTGACCACAAATTTTAATATGTTTTGTTTTCATCATCATTCAACTCAAAATACTTTTTAATTTCTTCATTGATTTGTAAGATATTTAGAGATATGTTATTTAGTTTTACAGCATTTGGTAATCTTGCAGAAATCTTTCTGATACTGACTTCTAATTTAATTCAAATGTGGTCAGGGAATCTACTCTGAATGACACAAATCCTTTAAAATTTATTGAGATATGTTTTATGCCCCAGACTATGAATTATTTTGGTACAAGTTTCTTTTATGCTTGAGAATGTGTGTTTTGCTGGTGTTGGATTGAATGTTCTCCATATGTTGTTTAGATCAAGTTGGTTGTGTTGTACAAGTTGTTCATATCCTTGCTGATTTTCTGTTCTGTCAACTAATGAAAGGGGTACTGAACTCTAGCTGTAATTGTGGAGGTGTTCATTTTTCCTGTCATTAGTTTTTACTTTCTATATTTTTGAAAGTCTGTTATTAGATGCAGAAGCTTTTAGGATGGTTACATCATCTTGATGAATAGATCCTTTGTCATTATGAAATGACTTTCATTGTCCTTGGCACTATGGTTTGCTCTAAAGTCTACCCTGTCAGATATTATAATATAGGCACTTAGACTTTATTTTGTTTAGTTTGAGTGTGACATATATTTTACCACTCTTTTATTTTTAAGCTATTTGTGTCTTAATATTTAAAGTATGGTTCTTGTAGTGAGCCTATAGTTGGGTCTTACTGTTTTATCAGTCTGAAAGTCTCTACCTTTTAATCAGGTTGCTTACACCACTTTCATTTAATGTGTTTTGATATGGTTATGTTTAAGTCTGTCATTTTGCTGTTCCATCTGTTTCATTTTTCTTCTTTGGAATTTGGTATACTTTATGATTTCATTTTATCTTGGCATATTAATTGTTTTGTTTTTAGTGGTTGATTCAGTATTTATACTAGGCTTTAATTCATTCTAGGCAACTTTTAGCATAAGAACCTCAAAACAGTATAGTACATTTTTCTTTCTTAACTTTAAAAAAAGTTACTTTTGTAGTATGCCTTATTATTGTTCTTTTTGTTGATTGTTTCTCAACAGCTTTGAGATATAATTCACATATCATACAATTCAATCATTTAAAGTTTAAAATTGAGTAAGTTTTCATAGATTCAGTTAACAACTATTGCCATAAACAGGTGTAGAAAATTTTTATCGTTCAAAAGGAAATCCTATATTATCAGTTACTCTCTAGTTCTTCTTTTCCAAACTCCTGGAAAACGTGAATCTATATTCTGTTTTATAGGAAATTTTATATATCCTGAACATTTTATGTAAATGGCTCATATAATATGTGGCCTTTTGCAACTAGCTTCTTTCACTTGACATTAATATTTTCAAGGTTCAGACATGCTGTAGCATTTATCATTGCAGCATTTCTCCTTATTGCTCAATAATATTCTGTTGTAGAAATATCATATTTAATTTTTATTCACTCAGCCATTGATAGATAATTGGATTGTTTCTCTGTTTTGGTGATTTTGAAAAATTCTTTTATGAACATTCTTGGAAAAGTTTTTATGTGGAAATATATTTTCAGTTCCCTTGGTTACATGAATGAATTACTGGGTCATATGGAAATTCTATGTTTAGTATTTTGAGGAAATCTCAGATTATTTTTCACAGTAGCTGTACCATTTTACATTTCCCACCAGCAATTTCTAAGGGTTTCAATTTCTCTACATACTCACCAACACTTGATATTACCTGTCTTTTTATTTATAACTGCCCTAGTGATTATAAAGTGGTATCTTATTGTGGATTTGAGTTTCCCTAATGACTAATTTTATTGAGTGTCTTCTCATATACTTATTGGTCTCTTGTAAATGTTCTTAGAAAAATGTCTATTCAGATATTTTATTATTCACTTATCTTTTATTATTGGGTTTTAAAGAGTTCTTTATATATTTTGAATACATCTCTTATCACATATACATCCCCAACCCCTATTTATTTGTTTATTTAGAGACAGAGTCTTGCTAAGTTGCCCAACCTGGGCTCAGAGTTACAATCCTCCTGGCCAGCCTCTCAGAATGCTGTGATTACAGATGTGTGCCATCATCTGGCTACATTTTAGGATCTTGAGGCACATCATGCAAACAAATATATATCCAGAATACATTCCAGAAGTATTGTTACAATTGCATTTACATAAGAAATATTTTTGAATGCTTATTTTGTTACCTTGTATACAAACTAACCCATCAGAAAATTCTTTCAAATATAACTTTGCAATGCTGAGGTACACTTTTAAAAACTCTACTTTTTTGATTCATGCACACCAAATTGATTTTGAGGGTTTTTTTCCCCAAAGCTCTTGAATGTGAAGCCACTTGAAATTATAAATAATGGAAGGTGCCTGTCAACAGAACTGTCTGCTGTTGAAAATTCTTATTCTAGGCTGAATCGCTGTTCTTGCCACAGCTGCAGACTTCTATATTCTGACCAGCTATGTTGACGCTTTGTCCCTACCTCATTCAGTCTCTCTTCTTCCCTCTTTCTCTTCCCCTCACCTCCACCAATATAAACATTCACATTCCTTCTATTTTGAACCATTCAGGAACTACATCTGATGTTAGACGCATGCAATACTCTTAGAGGGAGACATCTAAGACTCCTGCATCTGCTCTGGTTAGAAGAGTCAAGCTTATCTGAGCCTTGGTTATTGAGGTTGTAATTCTTGTCCTGGAAACAATGGACTGAAATCACTCCAGCTTGGTTTAATGTCTCCCTCCTGGAACATTCCACAGTAGAAGTGTATCTACTGGGGTCAGGGATTTAGCTCAGTGGTTTCTCCACCTGCTGCGCAAGTGCAAGGACTGGAGTTCAATCCTAGGTACCGGAAAAAAAAAAAAAAGAAGTGTATCTACTATATCCTTTAGTATGGTACTCTCTCCTGCTGGTCGGAAATCCTAATTCCCATCCGGTTTGTATTCTTCAGGGTCCCTGTGCAAATGGGTAGGAGTCATGGCATGTAGATAATAAGGTCAAGGGCTTAGACTTTGTGGTCTTGGGCTATGTAAAGAAAAGGGCAGTGTCTGTCTCTTACCCCAGAAGGAACTGTTCTTTATTAGTTTTCAAGAATAGTTTTTTTTAGTCCTTTTTATTGACTTCTTTTTCTTCATTCTCCTTTAAAATGTAGATCTCATCCCTTCTCTTGTCACTCTCTCCCTTCATGACTAGTTACCCTCACTTAAATTTCATTAACTCAGAAATCTGTATTCTAGACCCTTCTTTTATTTTTAAGTTTGTCTGCCATCCATGCAGTATTTAACACACTAGTTTCTGTTCAGACCGTGTTTGATACAGTATTCCTAAAATAGAGATTCCCCCCATTGTCTAAGCATAATGACACAAACAAACTGGCTTGATCTTGACGTTAAGTAGGTTTAGCTAAAACATCCTTTGACATCATAATAACTACAGTTCTGGGATTATTCCATAAATCATGTTTTATAATTCCTAGTTATGTTGAGTTTTAGGACAGCATTTCTTTCCATTAGGAACTTCTAATATAGAAATTGTATGCTTGTCCTTCTAGTCTCCAAGTCAAGACAATGAGTTTATGTGATTTTTGGCCCATTTTTCATTTGTAGAATATTGGAATATGAACTGATAAAAATATAAGTGAAGGAGTGCAAATATGGAAGTTTTATTTCTCTTTCTGCAGTTAGAATCAGCAGGATGGGCCGGCTGTGTTCCTTCCTTTGAATGCATCAGCTTTGTGCCATTTCGAAAAAGAATAAGAAACTCTTAGGCCAAATGTAGAATAAAGGGTTGGATAGAAAAGTTGGAGAGGCACATGGAAAAGCTGATCCTATAAGTGGGAAAGGAAAAAGTTAGGAACATGAAATATATTGTCTCCTGTGAGTATATTGAAGCAGAACCTTAGGCTTGATATTCTGAGGAAAAGGACAATTTCTTTAGTTGCAGGTAGAGATGGAATTTTAAAACAAAGCATGAGAAACATTTGGTTTCTTAACTGGTTTTCTGATTTTTTTGTTGTTGTTTTAACACTGCAAGTGAAGCAAATGGACCCTGCTTCCTTCTTCCATGGAGCTGGGCCATTAGCTTCACCATTGTTCCTTCTGGGAGACAGTGATGGGGATGGGTTAGCATAGCTGTTCCTTTGTCACCCTGTTTCTGTTCCCTTTCCTTTTTGGTCTTTAACCATAGTGTAATTTTTATCAACTTTAGAAATAAAACACTGCTGATTGGCTCTTTTCTCAACGGGTGAATTTTTTTCTCCTTTTTCTTGTGATTTTCTGGTTTTCACCTTAGCTTATTAGTTATATCTATTTTAATTATATAGCTTTTTAAAATAATTATAACTGTATTTTGGTCACCATTCCTATTGCTGGTATTCTGTGTTTATATGGATTGATAGGCTACTCCTGCCAAAGCTCTCCTGAGCCCATTACTAAGATTTATCACATAAGTAGTTGTACTGTGACAATGATTGGATTTTTCAGAGTGAGTTGTTTATATTTAAAAGTGCCTTATTCTTGCTAATTGCAAATAAGTGACAGCTTGGCTGAATGTAAAGCTTTTGAGTCATTTCCATATTTCTGACAAAATCTTGAAAATTGTTCCTTTGTTTTATTGTCTGTTGTGGCCAGGATGATGGTTATATCCAGCTCAATTTTTTTTCCCAGTTTTGATTTGATGATTTTCCCTATCTAATTTTTTTCTCCATAAAGTTTGAGTAACTTAATTTTCTGTTTGTTAGTTTATTTTTTATAATGGCCATCCTACTCAATGTGAGCTATCTCATTGCAATTTTATTTTGCATTTCCCTGATGATCAGTGATGTGGAATGTTATTTCATAGTTTTACTAGTCAGTTATATATCTTATTTGAAGAAATGTCCACTCAGATCTTTTGCTTGTTTTTAAGTCAGATTTTTTGTTTATTTATTTCTAAGGTAGGAGTTAGAAAAAGTTAATTTTTATTGCTAAATAATTTTGGTTCTATTTGTTCTTCTCAAGTATGTTAAGTATTATGTTGAGCCTTTATTTCGTACACCTCTAATTTCTATTCAATGTGATATATTTCATTATTATAAATACAGATGCTTTTACCCAATTCAGCCTTCCATGGCATCATCTTAGACTTTTGCAGTACTATGTCTGCCTTTTGTAGTTTTTAAATTTTAGTTTTAGCAGTTATATTCTTTGTAATTTTTTAATTCAAAGTTATAAATGTTTATAATTTAACATGTCAAGTAGCTCTGTAAGGCTTGCTAAGAAAAAAAGAGTCCTTATTCCTTTCTTACCATTTTACCTTCGCCAGGCTTACCATTTTCAGTTGTTTTATCTGGCCCATTCTATGTTTACATTAAGTCTCTAAGATTTTTATTTTAATTAAAAAGCCATACACAACATGTTATTTTGAAATATGCAAAATTGTGAAATTCTAAGACTTTTACTTCAATTTTTTATTTATAGGTTGTAAATAACTATATATCTCCTACATGGAAGAATATGACATAATATCTACTCCTTACTGTCCTAACAGAGTTAGATAATGACTGTAATTCACCCAGTACTCATGGTTACTCTGATGATGAGCTTGTTAATATCATTTATACCTGAGCTATGAAGAGTTCTATGGATCCTTTTCCTCTTTTGAAAATGTTCTGTTTTCATTAAGTTAACCATTCCTTTGATATTTGTTCAGTTTTCTATGTTCTTGTTACTTATTCAGTCCCAAACTCAATACAGAAATCTTATCTCAGTACATCCAGATGGACAGTTATTCTGTCAGGACAACCTTTGGGGTCTCCTTGCCTATTACACAGAGCTCTTCATTTGCAATTATGCCAGGAATTCCCTATTTTTCTTCAGTGTTGGAAACCTGTTTCCTGTATCACACGCCTTCCTGTTTCTTATCTTCCTCCCTGTGTTTTTGCAGAACATCTTCCATTGGGATTCTTGGTTATAAATTATTTTCTTCATTGTTGCTCCATTGCCTTCTAGCTTTTAGAGTTGCTTGGATAAGTCCAAAGACTTTGACTCCCAATCCTTTGTTCATGATCCCCTCCATCTCATTTTTGATATCTTACAGATTTTTTTAAATCCCCTGAGTTAAAAACAAAAACTCACAGGGATGGAAGATGTGGTTGTCATATTAATATCCATTGAGATGGGCTGGCAGGTACTCAGGAGACCCTTATACTCTACAAACATTTCTATTTTAGGAAATGTTTTGAGGTATTTGGTGCTTTTCTTCCCTTTGTTTTCTTTATTCCTTCCTTCTGGAATTCTTATTTATCTCTTAGACCTTTCAGACCAGTTCTATTCCCTTCACTTTATTTTTGCTTTACATTTTGGACAGTTTTCTTAAATTATATTCCAATACTTCTAAATTTTGCTGGTTTTTAAGAATTCTGGTTTTCTTTTAGTGAACACAGTATCTTTTTCTTGATGTTCCTACTGTTAAGACTTCATTTGTTTAGATTCCAAAGAGAAAATCTTCTTACCCACCTTAGATGGTATACGAATTTTGTTAGATGTTATTTTGTTTTGATAGGGTGACAGGTACCAAGAAAAATAAACTATGGTTTTGGCTTGCCTGTATCTCATCTTCTTAATCCTCCAGGTTTGGGTTCCAGGGTTAGTTATACTTGATTTCTGCCATACTATCTAGATCTCTGGAGGATGAGACAAATTTTAAGTTAGAAAAAATCCCTATTGGATCTATGTTGTGAATCTGTAGAGTAGTTTTCTAAAAATTTAAAGTATAATTTAATCTTTCCTGGCATCTGTGATGATGGTGTTTTCTGTCCTTCTTTAATACTTTTGGTTCATCAATTCTGTTTGGGGGTCGGAGGCTTTAAAATCTATGCCCATGTAACTTTTTCCCATTTAGAAGCTCTTGCTTTGTCTTTTGCTTCGTTAATTTTATTTTCTGTTTTATTGACTGCTTTCATTCAGTCTTTTTATTAAAAAATTTTATTTTATCCCATTCCCCCCTCAAGCCTCCTCCCCTGCCTATGCACAAAAGCTTTGTTTCTATTTATTCCTTCTATTTTCACTTTTTTCTTGCCCTTTCCTTCCTTTCTCCCTCCCTCCTCCCTTGTTCCCCTTCCCATTTGAACACGTTCTTCCTCTTTCCCAACATCCATTATACATCTCAGTCCTTATTTCCACTTTGTTTCTCACATCAGAGAAACAATGTGGCATTTAAACATGTGTGTCCAATTTATTTCACTTAAAAGTATGGTCTCAAGGTCCATCCACTTAGCTATAAATGCCTGAAGCTCACTTTAGTCAGAGTACTCCATTATATAAAAAAACCTGCATGTTCCTTATCTACACATCAGTTGATGGGCATATGGGCTCTTTCCAAGATTTAGCTATTACAAACTGTGCTGCTATAAACATGTGTATGCATATATCACTGTGGTATGATGCTTTGGTTCTTTTGGGAAGATATCAAGAAGAGGAATAGCTGGGTCAAATGGAACCTCTAGTTTTGATTTTTTGAGGTATCTCTGTATTGATTTCCATAGTGGTTGCACTAGTCTACACTCCTACCAACAGTGGAAAGGGTTCCTTTTTCCCCACAGCCTCTCCAGCATTTGTTATTGGTTGATTTCTTCATAATAGCCATTCTTTCTGGAATGAGATGGAATCTCACTGTTTTTTTAATTTAAATTTCTCAAATGACCAGTGATGTTGAATCTTCTTTCATATATTTATTTGCCATTTCTAATTTTTTATTTGAGAAGTGTCTTTTCATTTCAAATGGCCATTTTTGCTTTGGGTCTTTAAATTTGAGGAGTCTGAGTTTTTGAGTTCTTTATATATTCTAGATAACAGTCCTTTACCTGAATAGCTGGTAAAAAAAACTTTCCCACTCTGTGGAATGTCTGTTCACTTTGTTGGTGGTTTCTCTTGCTGTGTAAAAGTTTTAATAGGATGAGGTCCCAGTTGTTGATTCTTTGTAGTATTTCTCATGTGGTCTGGGTTTTGTTCATGAAGTCTTTGCCTACTCCTGTGTCCTCAAGTGTTCTACCTATTCTCTCTTCCAGTAGATTTAGTGTTTCTGTTTTAATATTTAGATCTTTCATCCATTTTGATTTTAGGTTAGTGCATGGTAAAAGATATGGGTCTAGTATCAATATTTGGCATGTGGCATATGGAAAGCTAATTTTTCCAGCAACTTTGATTAAAGAGGCTATCTTTCTTCCAATGAAAGTATTTGGCTCTTTTGTCAAAGATAAGGTGGTTGAGTATGTCTGGAGTTGTTTCTGCATCCTCTAGTCTGTTCCATTGATCCCCAGGTCTCTTTTTTTTTTTTTTGCCAGTACCATGCTGTTTTTATCACCATAGCTTTGTGGTATAATTTAAAGTCCAGGATTGTGATACTCCCTGATTTGCCTTTGTTGCCCAGAACTGCCTTTACTTTTCTAGGTCTCTTCTGGTTCCAAATGAATTTGAGGATTGTTTTTTCTAATTCTGTGAGACATCCTGTTGGAATTTTGATTGGGATTGCATTGAATCTGTATAACAATTCTGGAAGTATGGCCACTTTCATTATATTGTCTTCCTATCCAACCACAAGGGATATCATTCCATTTTCTGATATCCTCTTCAATCTCCTTTTTCAAAGTACTGTAGTTTTCAATGTAGAGGTCTTTTACTTCTTTCGTTAGATTGATTCCTAGGTATTTAATTTTTTTGGATGCTATTGTGAAAGGGATCGTTTCTTTAGTTTCTCTCTCCATGAGTCTGTTATTTGTGTACAGGAAGACTTCTGAGTGTTGACTTTGTATCCAGCTACACCACTGAATTTGGTTATCAAATCTAAAAGTCTTTTGGTGGAGTTTTTGGGGTCTTCTATGTAGAGTATCAGATCATTCACAAATAATGATAATTTAATTTCTTCCTTTACTCTCCTTACTCATTTTATTTCTTTTTCTTGTCTAATTACTCTGGGTAATGTTTCCAGAACTATATTGAACAAGAGTGGTGACAGTGGGCATCCTTTTCTTGTTCCCAATTTGAGAGTGAAAGCTTTCAGGTTTCATCCATTTAATATGATGTTGGCTATTGGATTGTCATAGATGGCTTTTATCAGATTGAGATAAAGATCATCTATACCATTTTTTGTGGGGTTTTTATCATGAATGAATGTTGGACCTTGTCAAACACTTTCTGCATCTATTGAAAGGATCATGTAGTTTTTGTTCTTGGCTCTGTTAATGTAGTGTATTACATTTATTGATTTGCATATGTTGAACCATCCCTGCATCCCCGGGATGAATCTAACTTGGTCATGGTGTATAACCTTCTTGATAATTTGCTGCATTTTGTGTTCCAATATCTTATTAAGGATTTTTGCATCTATGTTCATTAGGGAGATTGGCCTATAATTCTTCATTTTGGTTGGATTCTTCTCTGGCTCTGGAATCAGGGTAATGCTTGCTTCCAGGAATGAATTTTGGAGTAATGCTTCCCTTTCAATTTCATTAAAGAGTTTGAGGAGTACCAGCTTTAGGTCTTCTCTAAATTTCTTACAAATTCAGCAGTGAATCAAACAGGGCCAGGACTTTTCTTTGTTGGTAGGGTTTTAATTACATATTCAATTTCATTAGCTGATATTGGTTTATTCAGAATTTCTATATCTTCTTGATTCAGTTTTGGTAATTCATATGTATCTAGGAATCTGTCCATTTCTTCTGTATTATCCGTCTTATTAGAATACAGGTTCTTGAAGTACGTATTGATGAACTTCTAGATCTCTATAGGATCTGTTGTGATTTCACCCTTTTCATTCCTAATTGGATGGATTTGAGTCTTTTTTTATATATAGGGTTGGATAAGGGTTTGTCAAATTATTTAATCTTTCAAAGAACCAACTCTTCGATTCATTGGTTCTTTGTATTGTTTTCATAGTCTCCATTGCATTAATTTCTGCTCTGATTTTTATAATTTCCTCCCTCATATGAGCTTTATGCTTCCTTGCTCTTCTTTCTCTGGAAGCTTGAGGTTCAACATTAGGTTGTTTATTTGAGCCTGCTCTGTTATCCTGATATGGGAATTCAATGCTATAAATGTCCCTTGTAGGACTGCTTTCATTGTGTCCCATAAGTTCTGGTATGTTGTATTGTTGTTATCATTTAATTATAGAAATTGTCTGATTTCTTCTTTAATTTCATCTGCGACCCCTTGGTTGTTCAGGAGGGTGTTATATAATTTCCATGTGTTTATGAAGTTCTTGTGGTTTCTTTTGCCACTGATTTCCAATTTAATTGCAATATAGTCTGATGATATGCATGGGATAATTTCAGTTCCTTTACATTTACTCAAGCATGTTCTATCAGCTAATATGTGGTCTATTTTGGAGAAAGTCCCATATGCAGCTGAGAAGAATGTGTATGCTGATGTTGTAGGGTGGAACACTTTGAAAACATGTACTAAGTCCATGTATTCAAAAGTTTGGTTCAATTCTAATATTTCATTGTTGAGTTTTCATCTAGTTGATCTGTCTGTATGTGGCAGTGGGGTATTGAGGTCCCCCATTACAACTGTAATAGTGCATACATGATTTTTCATGTTTGTTAATATTTGTTTTGTACCATTGGGTGTGCTGCTATTTGGTGCATATATATTTAGGATTGTTATCTCTTCCTTTTGGATTGTTCCCTTTACCAGAATGTAGCAACCTTCTTTGTCTCTTTTAATCAGTCTTGGCTTGAAATCCACTTTGTCTGCAAAGAGAATAGCTACCCTTGCTTTTTTCTTGCATGGAATATTGTTTTTTCATCCTTTGACTTTCAGTCTGCTAAATTTGTTTTTCAATTAAATGTGTTTCTTGTATGCAGCATATTGTTGGATCTTGCTTCTTGATCCATTCTGTCAGTCTGTTTCTTTTTATTGGTGAATTGAGACCATTAACATTGATGGTTATAAATGATATATATTGTCTTATCTCTGTCATGTTATTTTCCTACTGTTGCCTTCCTTCTTTCCTTTTCTGTTTAATCTCTTGCCTTGCCTGGTGGATTCATTCTGTTGGGGTTCATTTAGTTGCAATCTTGTCTCTTTCTAGAATATCCTTCAGAACTCTTTTAAGTGCTGCTTTGGTGACCATGAATTTTTTCAGGTTTTCTTCATCATGGAAATATCTTATTTCTCCATCAATTTTGAAGGATAGTTTTGCAGGGTACATCAGTCTGGATTGGATGTTGTTTTACTTTAGGGCTCGAAGTACTTCACTCCAAGCTCTCCTTAACTTGAGAGATTGTAATGAGAAGTCTGCTGTGATTCTGATGGGCTTTCTTTCATAGGTGATTTGTTTCTTTTCTCTAACAGCTTTAAGTATTCTGTCCTTATGTTGAATTTATGGAATCTTGACTATTATATCCCTTGGGTAAGACTTTTTTTGATCATGACTAATTGGAGTCCTATATGCCTTACTTATCTGTATGTCAAATTCTTTTTCCCTGTTTGGGAAGTTTTCTGCCATTACTTCTGAGAACAGGTTTTTTTAATGTCATTTGTGCCATCTCCTGCTTTTTCATTGACTGCAATCAATCTTATGTTATTCTTCTTTTGTGTCATGTAGCAGCTGCTGGATTGATTTCTCATGTCCCCTTGCTATTTTTAAGAACTCTATCTTTTCCTGATTGCTAAACAATCCTGTCTTCTATATCTGATATTTTTGTCCTTGCATTGGCTCATTTTGCTTTGTATACTTTCAATGGAGTTTTAATCTCCTGGATATCTGTTTGAATCTGTTTCATGGATTCCATTTCTTTCCTATGCTGGACATTGATGGCTTCCATCACGTTCCTGAGCTCCTCTATTTTTTTTTTTTATCTGTGTCTTTCATTCTGGTCACCATCTCTGTAGTTATCTGGGAAATTATTTCTGCTTTTATGTTTTCTAGAGCCTCATTTATTTGCTTTGTTACTTCTGCTGTTACCACTTCAGAGAGTCCAGGTGGGTGGCTTTTGGATTGTTCCAGTTCATTGCCCCTGGGGTTTGCCTTTGGTGAGCTGAAAGTCTGTGGTTGAATCTTCTTTAAGTGACTTCTCATTTTATTTCTTTTTTTTTTTCTAAATTTGAATCCTGAGCTGATGCTTGTATGTTGCTTATGGCGAGTAGCTTTATTGCCAGTATTCATAACCCTTAAGAAATAACTACTTCTCAGAAGCATCTTCCAGGAGTAGCTAGCTTTTGGGTTTTGAGTTTGTTGCAGGATCCTACCTCTTCAGTATATTGGGGATGAGAAGTTTCTACCTACTTGGTCCAGCTACAAGTTCTTTGGCACTGGTCTATAGGGTTTTTTTTTGTTTTTTAAGACCCTTAGGTAATCTCAGTCTTGGTATAACAGGAGGAACAACTGATTAGCACAATTATGTCATCTTGGCTAAAGTAGTATAAGGAGCAATAACAATAGCATCAAATAGAGCCTAGAAAATGACAAATTGTGGCCCTTAGTATGGCTTTTTCACCCTTAGGGGAGAAGATTTAAAAGGGATTAGGGGGTAAAAAAAAAACAGAAATAGAAGAAGAGAAAGAGGTCAGAAGCAAGGCTGGAGGACAAACTTTAGGAAACTGGTGAAGAAGACAGGTGGGAAAGAGAAAAGAAAAAATAAAAACAAGGACAGAACAGAAGAACAACAAAAAAACAGAAACTGTGTTCAAACAATCAAGAAAAAACTAAACAAAACAAGAACTAGAAAGGAGGAAAAACAGAAAGAAAAAAGAAAAAAAAAATCCCAAAACATCCAATTCAAGGTGTGTCTCTGCTGTCACTGTTAGCCAATGTGGGCAAACAGAAGCCAGAGCCAAATTGATTAATCCTAGTAAGCTAGCTGCAGCTTCATGGTGGGATAGTGGATAATCTCAGACAGCCTGCCCCTTTAGTTCCTCTGAAATTCAGGCCAGTTTCTGGTTATGAGGCTGGAACCAGATTTTTTGAGCCTACAACAGTCTATGTGTCTCCTGCTGGCTTGAACTCTGCTCCCTGACCTCCTACTGACTTGAACTCAGAACCCACACTGAGGCACCAGAAGCCACTAGATGGAGTCTGCCCGCAACTGTTCTGAATTCCAAGCTCAGTTGGCTTCTCTTCAAGATGGCTCCCAGCCAGTCACTCTCTCCTGGGTGAAGTCTGCCTTCATTCAATTTTGAACTGCAGATTTTCTTCTCTTTCTCTGGTTAAAGGAAGCTCTTTTCTGATCTCACATAATTCTTTTCATGCCTGCCCACCCTGCATTTAACGATGCTGCTGTGTGCTCAAGCAATTTTAAGAACATGAACTAGAAATTTTCTGAAGTTTTCTCTAATAAGTCATGTACTTATTTGCTCTGATTCTCAAGTCTTCTCCTATTTTGAACTATAATAATACATTTTATTGGGCTGTTAGATTTGCATTTTTCTTTCTTGCTTATTTCACGATGGAATCTTTTGCCTATTCAGTGTCAGGTATTACCCTGTGGTTTTTTTTTGGAAACAAATATGAGTCATTGTTTGACTGAAGTTCAGAAGAAAGAAAAAGGAAAAAGGCTTAAGTTTGTAGTAGATTCATTTACTAATTAAAAATTCATCTTTCTTTGAGGGCTGCAGAGGGAGTCAGCGTCTACTTCAGAAGTAATCAAATGAAAGTTTGCCTCAAACTAGACTTTCTTTTAAGTATTTGGTGTGGCTCTCAGTAATTAGCAAAGTCATTATCACTTCTTCGCATGGCTGCCCTCCTCAGAAGCCAGCTAGTAGCATTCTTTTCTTTTATGTTTGCTGAAGCCTTCTTCATGCCGTATGTAAATCAGTAGTAAATGCAGCCAGAGATGACTTACTTGGTTTGCTTCTGAATCCAGAAGACCCTTAAAAGAGTTATCCTATTTTGAAGGTACCCATCTCTCCCCTGGCTTAGTTCCCTCTAGCCTTAATCTCTTTGAAATGAGGATATCACTCCAGGGTATTCTCATTTGTTTATTTTCTGTATATGTAGTTGCAGTGTCTCATGAAGAGAGCATTGTGCTTTAGTCCCTTTTTTAACCACCCATGCCGATTTTTTTCCAGTTCATACTTCTGGAGGTTCTAGCAATAGTAGGATCTATCTGTAGTTTCTAGTGCCGATTCAGGATATTTCCTATTTTTAAACCCAATTGGTCATTTCTCCAGTAATCTGAGACAGAGGAATGAAACTATATAGCTTTCTTTTTTGGGAATTGTATTTTTTTCTAAAATTTTACTTTTTTCCCTCTGTGGTGCTGAGATTTGAACCCAGGGGCCTCCACAAGTGGGGCAAATGCTCTACCCCTGAACTACATCTTCAACCCTTCTAAAAATGTACTTTTAAATGTCCATCATCCTTGCTCATCCATTTTTACTTGTACACATTTTTTGTTATTTTAATGATAGTCTAGATATAATTTCACACTAGACTTTTATATTAGTTTTCATATCATTCCTTATTTTCATGACTTTTTCTTATAACATTTTTGTGGTAAAATGTGATAACATGAGAGGTGCTGTTTTTGCCATTTTTAAGTATACAGTTCAGCAATACTAACTACACTCACAGTGTTGTGCCACCATCACCAGTATCCATCTCCAGAACTTTTTCATCAGACCAAGCTGAACTTCTACCATTCTGAAATACTAACACCCCGTTATTTTCTCCTCCCAGCCTGTGGTAAGCTGTTTTGTACTTTCTAGCTTTATGAATTTTTATGTCTGTATTTTGTATATGTGATTTGAACTATAGGGGGGAAAATAATGAGATAACTTAGCCTATGGTTCAGAGAATGCATGAATAGTTCAGTGAATAAATAGATGAAAAACTCATGTGTATGACAAGCACTAGAAGTAGTTTGATGGTTTGGCAAGATGGTATAGATAACAAGAGATGCTGAAGAAAATGAAAAGGAAGAAAAGAAGGGACAATAATCATGACCCAAAGGCAGCTGGAGAAGCTGATGCTAATGAGGTAAACCCGCATTGCTTTGGTTTTCTGTGGCTGGAAAAGTTTTGGAGTTCAGGAAAAGGAAATGTAGTTTTAGGTTGATGGCAATTTGGCAGAATTGCAGGAAAGATCTCAGGTACTTGGAAGAGTTCAAAGAAGTGTGTCTTTTCTTCAAAGTTCTTGAGCAACACTGTAGTTGACCATCTAGGGCTCTGGTAAAGCAGAGGGCTAGCATGCCAAAGTGAACCAGCTCAGTCTACTAGACAGTGAACGGGCATTGTTACTTAGGATATTGTCTTTTTGTCATCTTGTCTAGTTAGCCCATGATTTATGAAGTTTTGTAAATAAGTTGGAAAGTAAATGGGTTTCATAGATGTAATTTTGAGACAGCACTCCCAAGAATGCTGATTTATGACTTTAAAATAATGTGGTTTGCTCCTTGTTTTTGGCAAAGTGAAATAACCATACACTTTAAGAGGGATTCTTTCTTTCTTTCTTTCTTTCTTTCTTTCTTTCTTTCTTTCTTTCTTTCTTTCTTTCTTTTTGTATTAAATTCTTTTATTGGTACATTGTAGGTATACAACACAATTACATTTCTCATTGGGAATTGTACCTTTATATAATGCATCTTGGTTTTTATTTTTTCCCCATTCCTAGCCCTCCCTTCACACCCTCCACTCTTCCCTATTTACAAAGACTTTATTTCCATTTTTTCCATTTCTCAGCATTTTTTCCTTTCCCTTCTTTCCTTTCCCCTGTGCCTCCCACTATCCCTACCCCTTTGGACCTTTTCTTCCTATTTTACATTATGGATTATTCATTCTAATCATTGGTACATTTTAGGTATACAATATAATGACATTCATCATTGGAAATTTGCACCTTTACATAGTCTCTCTTGGTTCTTATTTTTCACCCTTGCCCAGCCCTCCCTTCAACCCCTCCATTCCTCCCTATTGACAAAGATTTTGTTCCTATTTTTCCATTTTCTCATATTAATCCCATTCCCTTCTATCCTTTCCCCAGCCCTCCCACTTCCTTCCCCTTTGCCCCTTTTCTTCCTATTTCACATTACCTATTATACATTTTAGTCCTTATTTACACTTTCAGTTTCTCATACCAGAGAAATTATTCGGTATTTACACATGTGTGTCCTATTTATTTCACTTCAGAGTATCACCTCCATGTGCATCCACTTAGCTAAAAATGTCTCTAATTTCTCATTTTTTATGGCTGAGTGGTTCTCCATTTTATAAAAAAACCCCACATTTTCTTTATCCAGTCTCCAGTTGATGGGCAAGAGGGATTCTTGCAATATATAAAGACGTTCAACAAAAGCCTCAAAACTAAATACATCTCAAATGCTTTAGGGTAAAGCAGTTTTCTGTCTCATCTTTCTTCCCAAAAATATGAAATCGAAAATCTGTCTTTATTAGGCATCTCAAGGATATGAAACATGTATCAAAGCAAGAAGCACATTATTAAAGCTTTATACTGATGAGGGCAGCTCAGGCTTCTCTGTCACAAGATCACTGCAGGCCATCTGACTTGCATCTTGCTGTCATTAGGACTACCTGAAATTTTTGCTTAAAAACATCTCATGCTCTTTTTATGTCTCTTCTCTTGGAGAGAAGGAGACAGACCCTTGGAATCAGTCCTGGTTCAGGTCTCAGTTCTCTCTCTTCCTGGCTGTGGAGATGTTGTCTAATCTTTCAAACTCTCAGGTGTCTCATGAAATGAGTTAACAAAATCTGCCTCAAACTTTGTCAAATACAGATCATTCATTTTCTTTTCTTTTCTTATTATTTAATGACAAGATGGCTTCTCCTCCTGTTCACCTTCCCTTTTTACCCCACTTGAAACTGCCTATCCAGAATATTTAGCTGGCACCCAGAGTAGAATTTAAACTTATGAAAATATACTTACTTACCATCCTTTGGGCAAATGATACAGAAGTCATAACTTTTAGATATAAGATCTTCCCTATGAATTCCTATTTTTAATAAGCTAATATTTTGCAGTTGGTATAAGAGATTTTTGCTTCTTCTGGCTGATGGTCCTTCATTCTTATATGCTGGTCCTCTTGTACTAACTATGGGTATTCCTTTCTTTTTCCAGGTACACAGCTTCTTCTAGAATGACTGTAATCTGATCAGTGGTTGTGAGAACTGGCTCCTGTGACTGTGTCTGGCACTTTGGTGCTGGGGCCTGATCACTGCTCATCATTATAGAGCTGTTATGGCTGCTGCCTCTACTGCAATCCCCGCCATTTCCCAGCCCCAGGTAAATGATTCAACTAGTGCAGGTTTGGGGGAATCATAGTTTTGTCAACTATTTAAACTGAATTGTAGAAAGTATGTTTTACTCTAGGGATCATGTACATCTCTCAGATTAGCATTTGGTGTGTATAGAGATAATGGTGCTTTTCTGAGCGAGATACCATTTAGTTTAGGAAGCAGCTGGAAAAATGAACAAGTGATTTTAGTGAACTGGCCTCTGTTCCCCAGGGACCTCAGTTTGAGCACTTAGGATACAGCAAACTCCAAATCAAGACACTTCAGTAGCAAATTCTGCTGCTTTCCCTTGCTTAGATATTTTTTGGGGATGAGGATGTTTAATTAAATGTCTCAGAAAGGATCTAATCTTATAACAAGGTTTCCAATCCTGCCACGTTGTCCTCCTCTTATAATTATTTTGCCTTGATCTTTTCTAACAACTTAGAAAACAAAATGCCATTCTAGAAACTTCTGAATTCCTACAAAGAATGTTTTCTCTCCACTTAAGAACAGTAATACTGCAGGCACATTGCATTTGTTCAGATTATTGTACATCCTGCTGGGTATTCAGGCTCTCTTTCAGGCTCAGCAGGCAATGTGATGCAATGGGGGAAACAGGCTTTGGAATCATTCGCCCTGCACCTTGGAATGCTTAATAAAAAGTCTTTCTCATGCTAGCTGGTCTCAGGTTCAATTTCTTTTCGTGTAATTGTGCTTCACATGACGGTTGTATGGATTAAATGATTCAGAAAGTATAGTTTCCCATGCGCTCGTCCTTTACCTTTCCTTTTCTTTTTACAGCATGGCATCTCATTTGTGGCAATCTTTTTAAGCTAAAGTTAAGGAAAAGAGAAAGGCGCACTGATTGAAATTCAAATTTTGATGATGTAGAATGTTGTTCAGTGTTTTTTTTTCCTATATCATTTCTTTAGGCTATTACATTTTTTATATATTTCAATCAAAAGTGTCTTTTTAATGAAAGAGTGAAAAAAGAGAGGGAGGAAGGATAAAGGGGCATTTATACTTCACTTACTATAAATCTCCCCCCCAAAAGACCTGCGTATTTTATCCTTTGTGTAAAGTCCTTGCAATGCTTTCATGTTTTTAGTATTATTTTCCAGTGTTATTTTCAGTATTATTTCTCAGTGTTATCCCCATCACCCTATCATGTGTATTTCTCTTTCTGGTAAAAGGATCATTGCCTTTCATTTACTTTGGGTGTTTGGTTTCCTTTACCTTCAACAGGTTTTTTTTTTTTTTTTTTTTTTTTTGGTGCCGGGCATCTAACTGGGGTCCTTGTGCTTGCACAGCAGGCGGCGAAACCACTGAGCTAAATCCCCGGCCCCTAGGTTGTTTTTTTTTTGGGGGGGGGGTCCTAAAAGACTTGGGGAACAGGTAAAGAGACTCAGTGCCTGTTACTTGAGGTCACCATTTGAAAGTCCAGTGCAACTGTTCCCAGGTACTTCTTAGGCTTGTGTGAAGTGAGTTAGATCCCAGTATAGGTTTTCTGGACAAGGAATTTCAGTATCCAGTGACACTGTCTTTTGTCAGCATTTCCAGAAGCATCAAGTTTTGTGCACTTTCCCCCTTATATAAACTACAATAAACTGGTGAGTAATATAACACTTTCAAATGACTCATTTAGTTAAAATACCATCCAAGTCGTGTTTAATGTAAATACTTGGGGAAATGTGTAGTCTTATACATTTTCTGTGGTACAGCCACTTGGGGGTAAGGTGATAATTTCACAGTATATATTAAAACTATATACCTTAGCACATAGTCTGTTCCAATCTTGGTATCTATATTAGAAAAGCACCCACATGAGGCCAAGGAAGAGCATGTAAAAATATTCACTAAAGCATTGCTTAAAAACCAAGAAGAACAAACCTTGCTGAATATCTAATAGTGCAAGGTCATAGTAATAAATTCAGGCATGTGAATTTATATGATATTGTAATATCATATAACAGCTAAAAATGAAGATATCAACACAGCTATATTATGTTAAGATACCTTGTGGAGGAAAGAAAAGTAAGATGCAGAATAATTCTTATAGGAAGATATCATTAAAACTATAAACCATGACTGTGTGTCTTTAGGGATAAACAAATGGAAATGAATAGTGGAAGGTTCAGCACATACATTTTCAGTAGAATGACATTGCCCCCAAGAGGGCCAGAACTGGATCTTGGGGAATGGCCCCCCTGCTAAAGCTTAGGCTTACCGAACAAAATGCTATTCCTTAGTATTTAATTTCTCCTTTACAGAGAATTTTAATTTAATTAAAATTTTCTCCTTGAGGGACACTATTGGAAAAAAAAGGTCAACAAACAGTTGTTTCTTGAAGCATGCACATGGCCCACTCGTCACACTGCTAGAGTGAAATCCTGGCTCCAGCATTTACTGGCTGAGCCTGAGAGAAAAGTGATCATGCTCTCAGTGCCTTAATTCCATCACCTGAGACATGAGCAAGGCAGTAATGAAGCCAGTCTCATAGGTGGTTTTAATCCCATCTTTTTTGGGGGGTGGGTACTGGGGGGATCGAACTCAGGACCTTGCGCTTTCGAGTCAGGCATGGTACCACTGAGCTAAATCTCCAGCCCTCATAGGTTGTTTTAAAGATGACATGAGAAAATATGTGCAAAACTTAGAATAATGTCTGCATATATTGCCCATTTATATCAGGAAGTGTTATGATAAATAAGATAAGGAAGGCTTTTGTCCCCCCTGAGTTTAGAAATGTAATGGAAGATATACAGATAAGGACACGAAAAATTATAGTGCTTTATCACAAAACTATGACACAGGAAGTATAACTGTTCTAGGAGTAAATTAGAATCCCCCAAAAAGACTGGGAGGATCGGGGAAGCTTTTTTGAAGGAAGACCACCAGACTAGTGGCTAATGAAAGAGTAGAGCTTTTTTGGCAAGGGAGAAGAAAGGGCATGTGTGAGGTTCTAATGTCCCATGGAAAAGAGCATAGCAATTAGAATTTAGTTCAGGATGGTTACAGTATAGTGGGACATGTGGTTGTAAAGAGCCGTGTCCTTAGAGGCACCTTCAGCAGTTCATAAAGGCGGATTATTAAATTTTCAAGCATTTTGTGTGTAGTTGACTTCATGCTGGTAGCTTGAGATCAATCATGGTGGAATATTTGTACTACAGAAATGCAAATGCTAAGTATCAGCATAGAGGAGCTAGGTTATGAAGTTTTGCAAGGTTTTACAAGGCCTCGTAAGCCATCTTAAGGAATTTCATGTATATCTTAAAAATGCCTGTGCAGTTTAGTGGTTTTCTAGGTTTTGGAGTTGTAGCTCTGGGTGCAAGTGCTTTGTTTAGTATCAACCCTTTAATAGATACCAGGCTTTAAAGGATTCTGTTGAATCCTTTATTAACATATGGACTGGGTGGTTGAGTCTCATTCTCACCATATGTTGGGAGTAGGGGTAACCTCTAGTAATTGGAGAAATAAGCCCTTTTGGAAGAAGTCAGGTATAAGCTGGGATATTAAGTCATAAGGGGAGGTAGCCTACTCTTCAGGAAAGATAAAGACTGTCTTAGTTACTTTGTCATCGCTGAGACACCATACCGGACAGCCACAAGTCAAAGGAGGAGAGGGTTATTTTGGCTCACAGTTTTTAGAGTCCATAGTTGGCTGGTTCTAATGCAGGCAGCATGGCAGAAGGGCATGGCACAGGAGAAACAGCTCATGACATGGCAGACTGGAAGCAGAGAGGGATTGGGGAGGGGGGGCGGGGAATATATAACCTCCAGGCCACACCCTCAGTGGCCCACCTCTTCCTACCGGGCTTCACCTCCCAACATCACATCCAGCTATAAACTCATCAGTGTGGGCTAATCCAGTGATAAGTATCACACGCCCATGACCCAGTCACTTCCCCAAATCCATGACTATGAGTGCATGAGGCTTTGGGGGGACATCTAGTATACATCATAACAAAGACCATTGCATCATTTGGTTTCAGGATCTTCTGGTTGATGATGTGTCTGCTAATTATATGTTAACTCTTCTCATGTAATTTGTACAGTCAAATTTTACTTCAAGACTGGCTTGGCCTTGTTGCCAAGTCTCTTTTCTCTTATTAGCACTTTTCTCCAAGTTCAGAGAAGGTTAAAAGTATTTAAATGTAGCATCTCCTTTGGCAATGAACTGTTCACTCAATCATTTTAGCCTGGTATTATTGAGTGCCTGGACTTGATTTGCATTCTCTTGAACTGAATTCAGGGACCTTTGTAAAGATAAACTACTTGAAAATGTGCAAGGCCTGAAAAATCATTTTCCACAGGAGAAACAACAATTTTAAAAAAGCCTTTGGTTTTGTTTGTTTCTCTATTCATTTGGTAACAAAGAGTATTTTCTAGTTAGGCTGCCTAATACTAGGTATAAACTAATTAATATGAACAAATAACCTGTGATTGTTAGAGAAGAAAGCTTTCATTGTCACTCCTGCTGGGATTGCTATTTAGTCAGTGAAAGATATGCCTTGTGCTTTGAAGTGGGCCAAATTTGCATTCTCTGTTTTACTGCCGCCTGAACTATGAGACAGATTTTTGTTTGCTCATGCTGAGAATGCATCTAGTCCTTACAAAGCTGGGTGAATTCCGAGGCAAAACTGGACTAGCAGCTGCAGGATGTCTCTCTGTGTGTAGTTGATTTATGCTCCTGCTAGTCCAGACACTGATAAAGAGCTTCCTTCTCCAGAGGAAGCTACAAGGTTGTATTTGCAGACAGGAGCCTGTTCATCATTAGGTGAAGTTAATATGTTTGTGTCCTATGGACATTGAGGAGGTGGGGAGAGGGTCGAAACAAAAAACTCGTCACTCTCAGTAGCCTCTTTCTGCTTTTAGAATTCTGTTAAGCATTCCCTTTATTCTGGTTGATAAAATTACTGTGGATCGGACTTGGAATTAAAATTTTTATTTTTAACGGAAGGTTCAATAGTTTAATACCTGAATGTATATGTTGGCTTCTTTCAAACTGGTAATAGAGGTTATTTGAGAGCTTCTGAAGTGTTTAGCTCCCATACTTGTGATTCCAATAAGGAAGACATCATTTCCATTAGCATTTTAGAATGATTTCATTCTGCCTCTCATGTACTAAGTGACTATTTTGCTTTTAAGCCAAGGACACAAAGATATTTTGATCCTTCCAAGTAATTACTGGGAATTTTCATTAAAAGAGTGAATTTGGGTAGATTTTCAATCTCTTAACAGTTTGCTCCTCTAATTATCCTCCAGCATTCTAATAAAAGGTGACAAATTTAAATGGCAAAATATCTATCAAAGATTTTGTGTATGATAAATCCTTTAATAGATACTGGACATATGTTAATGCTTTCTGTTTTCCACGTGATGATTCTAGGGGTTCTTCATGGGGAGAAAATGGGCTACTTCTACATATGGATGTATATATTATGTGCATATGTGTTATGCCAGAAGGTCCATCAAAGGAAAGCCAACTTGGATAAACACTCTAGGGAGAGCTGCAGTGTATTGCCAGGAATAAATGCATGTGCAGATAAACATTGAGATTTCTGACTTACTCCATCTTGAACCATGTTTCTATTAGAAATTAAATTTGTTCTTGTGTTGTCATTTAAATTCATTTATGCTCCATTTTGTGTTTATAAACAGATAAGGTTTGAGAGGATATCTTATTTTGGAATCTGAGAGCACATTTTGAATTTTCTTTTCATATGATAAAATTGTACTGATGCACAAAGATAAACCACAAATGACACCTTTCATGTTTATTTTTCTAATGCGTCCTTTTAATTGGTTAGGATTTTTTGTTTGTTTATTTTTATTTATTTTGGTACCAGGGATCAAACTCAGGACCTTGCACTTGCAAAGCAGGCAGTGGAACCACTCAGCTAAATCCTAGCCCTAATTGGTTAGTTTTTAATGATTAATGGAGCTATTCCTTTATCCTCCAAAGGTTTGTGGCTTTCTCTTTCTTACTGCCCTTCCAGACATATTTTGTCTGCTCTCCTTTTGACAGTCCTAAATTCCCTAACTGCTTTTCTTTGAGTATTTGTTGCACATTTTCCATGAGTAAATGTCAAGGTAGGATAATGACCCAATGTTTTTATTCTAATCATAGAGTCCAGGGGATACCTATCTTTTGAGATCTGTACCTTGCTGTAATAAGACTGTCATTTAAAAAAAAATCAGTCTGCATTTGCTGTGTAATGATACTGCATTTGGTAAGTACATAGCATCACTTAAGCACTGCCCTTAAATTAAACTTCTCCCATTTCACTCTGTGGGCTCAGGTTGGTGGAGAAGTGAAAAGTGTGTTGCTACCTGCTCTTTAGCATTAGCGAGGGCTCTGGAGCAGATTAGATTCTAAAGTTCAAGTTTGGCAATAAAATAACTTTCAAAGATTCAGACAACCTTTAGTAGCAAAAGATTGAATCCTGTAGGAGAAAGAAGAGGGCGTGGAAGTGGCTGACTACTTTCAGAGTTAGAATGTCCAGCAGCTGATTTCAAAACATTTGCACTTAAATAAACCTAGACCAGGCATTACAGAGAGCTGTTAGAGTCTTAGTTCACAGCTGGAAGGGAGAACTCTTCATCTAGATTCAGATGTGTCCCCAAGTCTCAGGGCTTTGTATATTCTAGAACTCTAGTTAGCATTACAGAGCTGTGGTTGATCAGGTTGCAAAGGGACCTGACAAAAACAATGAAGGGGAGAATTCAGGGAATATTCCAGCCTCATGGTCTAATGGCACAGGTCATGGATTAGGGTTTACCTCTGATGGACATGCTGGACTGTACAGAGATGACTTGGAATAGATCTTGCTTCTATGAGATGCCCAGATGGAGAGATTCAACTGTGCCTCAGCCCACTGTCTCTTTCAAGAGTTTGATGGAGCAGTAGGGCATCATTGAATCTGCACAAATTCAACTGTGTAGCAGTGGAGAAAGAAAAGGCAGAAGAAACAAGGTGGCAAATGATAGGGAATATCATGAGACATGAAGATTACAGTCATCAGTCACACCATGATATTTTACTCTTTTGAATGATCCATTAGGAAGATACATTTTTTTACTTGAATTGTTTCTTAAAATTATTAAAACTTGCCCTTGATATTTAAAATATTAAGTGCTGCTTTTAAATTGTGTATTTTATTGTTTTCTCTAACCTATTCACAGAAAAATAGCATAGCATACAGGGATAAGCAATTTTTTTGTGGGGGGGGTACCGGGGATCGAACTCCAGACTTTGCGCTTGTGAGGCAGGTAGCGGAACCACTGAGCTAAATCCCTGGTCCCCAGGGATAAGCAATTTTGTAATGAAAAGATACAATAAGGGAAGGGAATAGAAGGTAGTGAAAATGAAAAGAAAAAGCATATAATCCTATCTTTTAAAATTGAAATGGAAGGCCAGGGATTTAGCTCAGTGGCATAGTTAGTGGCTGCCTGGCAAACGCGAGGTTCTCAGTTCAATCTCTGGTATTAAAAAAAAAATTGAAATGAAACATGGACAGATGGGTTAACTTATTTATTTATTTATTTATTTATTTTGGGTACCGGGGATCAAACTCTGGACCTTGTGCTTGCAAGGCAGGCGGCGGAACCACTGAGCTAAATCCCCAGCCCTGGGTTAACTTATTTTATAAATAGTGTTTAGTTATGAAGATTCAACCCCTCTGGGATTTTTTTTTTTTTTTGGTAGTAATAAGGATTGAACTCAGGATCTTTACAATGAGCTACATCTCCAGCTTGTTTTTGTAGTTTGAGACACGTTCTTCCTAAATTTCTTAGGCTGGGCTTGAGTTTGCAATTTCCCTGCTTTAAGTTTTGTAACCACCTGAAAGCAATGTGTCTTGTGAGTTTTAAAGAGTACTGCTAGTAGATTTGTATGTGTGTGTGTGTGTGCATGCTTTTGTTTTTTCCCCTTTTTTCTCAGAACTTACTTTTACAAGTACTTATTTAGTTTAGAAATGTAGATAATGTACTTTTTGTATTACACATGTCTGACACTGTTCTTTATTGTCCTGTGTGAGAACATCAGTATAGCTGGCTGTGGAATTTATGAATCTCAGGCATTTTCGCTCTATATTAGAGATTCTGATTGCTTGAGCCCTGTCCTTAGGAATTCTGTCTACACCTGAATCTTGGCATATCCTGTGCTGTCTGTTTTAGATATTTGGTGCATTTTCATTTTTTCTCTGTGTACTAAAATTTTTCTTTACCCTTGAGATTCTAAAATCTCATCAAGCTATGACTACATTTTATATTATTTTTGTAATTTATGTAAGCTTTAATTTATATGTTTAACCTGAGGTCTTTCTCTTTAAGCAATACCTTTTCTTTGTTTAGAATAGCATTTCTTCAGCTTCCTTGGATTCATAATGTAACTAGGACTTTTCCTGTGTGTTCCTCTTTTCCTTTCCTTTTCTTCTCAGGCTCTCTGAGTCCCGGGTGAATTTCTTAAGCTTTCTATTTGCCATTTCCTTTTTCTGGAATGTTTATACTTTATTTTGTTGACTGTGTTGCTGTTTTCAGGAATTGTTATTCAGTTTCTTCTGGTAGGTACAATAGTGGCATCCAGAGATATCCACTGCTTTATCCTCAGAACCTCTGAGTATGCTGCCTTACATAGCAAAAGGGACTTTTCAGATGTGATTTTGTTAAGGATTTTGAGATAGGGAGATTATCCTAGAACACTCTAGGTGGGTTTAATGTAATTACAAGTGTCCTTAAGTGCAAAAGAGAGAAGCAAAGAGCCAAGTGTGAGAGACATGGCTGGCTATCACTGGCTTTTGAAGGTGGGAGGAATCATGAGCCAAGGAAAGTGGGCAACCAGTAGACATTGGAAAAGAAAGGAAAAATGGGTTCTTTCCTAAAACCTCTGCAGAGGAATACGTCCTTGCCAGCACCTTGATTTTATCCTAGGGAGACCCATTTAGGACTTCTATATATCTAAGTTACTGTTAGCATTACCTAGTTACTGTTACAGTAGCAATAAGAAACTATGAAATCCATATAGTATTTAATTTTTGTCTTCATATTGTTCTATTTTCAACACTAGTACCCTAATAAAGCACTTTGAGAAGACAAATTATAAATTCCTATAATTTAATCTCTTCCTTTTTCCCCCCAATAAATCTACTTCATCCAGAGGTGTTTTTTATTTTCAGGGTGGACATCTCCTTTGAGATTGCATTTTTCCCCATTATGTTAGATTTTTTCTGTTTGCTATATCATTATAGCCATGGCTGTCTTACTAGATAGTCAATCGAAGTTGAATCATTCTCCAAGAACTTAATGTGAGTTTCCTAAGTACATTGGGTCCTGAAGAAGCAGCGAAGTCCTTTACTGTGCTCCTCTTCATGCTACAGGAGTTTTTCCCAGGGTCTCTGCTCCTTACTCTCCAGACCTGCTCCTTTTTTGCAGATAATTTGAGAGACTTATTTCTTCTTTTGATTCTGTTGTATATTACTAAATCTAGCTGAAACTCCTCCTTTTCTCAGGTACATTGTGCCCTTACTGCTTTTAACTCCTGGTACATTTTCTACTCTTTTAATATTTAGTTGGTATGAAATGCAGAGTTCTTACCCAGAATTCTTTGTCAGGGATTTTAAATCTGAAGTAGAGCTTATATACAATTTAGTCTGTTTTCCTAATTTCTCAGATGGTCAAACTCAATTTCAAAAAGTTCATGTTTTATCATTAAAAATAATATAGTTTTTATTGTAGCACCACTCAATTTCTGAGAAAGAAGGAATGGAATAAAACTGAGTTATATGCCACTGTCAACTGAACACTTGGGATTCCATTAGAGAAAAACTCAGCTTTATTTATCTTAGCATATTGGAGATTAAAGAAGATAAGTTTAACTTCTTTATTTTGCCATCCTTAGTCATATAAGTTTAAACAAATAGGAAAACCACAACTTTTATCTATTTAGAAAATTATAAGAAGTTGCACATATCCCTGTTTGATTTTATTAATTGGTGTTTTGAAATTGGAATATTATGAAATGTATGCTTCGTACTTTATTTTAAAAATTCTTTGCCCAGAGAAAACAAATGGCAACACAGGCTAATGGAAAGAGCAGTTTTGTATTTATATTTATAATTTCTGTATATCATTTGAAAAAGAGAAACTTTTAAATTGTAAACATTTTTGGAATTAATTTATTAATGCAACCAACATTTATTTACCATTGAATCCACCTGACAGTTGCTACTATACAACAATGAATAAAAAAGCTAAAATTTTCACCTTGGTCATTTTTTAGCCCAGCTGAGAGGAATGAATAGATAATCAAGCAAACATTATACAGTGTATTATATGTCATTGCAGGGGAGCTGTATAGATCTGGTAGGAAACACTTTGCTCAGACATAAGAGTGTTTGAGGGGAATGGCTAGAAGGAACAACATTGCGCTGAGAAATTGGGGAATGATTGAAGCATTCAAACTGTGGTCCTTGAACCAGTAACTGGATTGGCATTATCTGGAGCCCCACCTCAGATCTACTGTATCAGAAATTCTTGGGATGTGACCAGCAATCTGTGTTTTATAAACCCCCTAGGTGATTCTGATGTAGGAAACCACTGTTGTCATTGATGCTGAGAACTGGAGATGAGAGAGCACAGCATATTAAAGCAGAGTTTAAGCAGAGAGTTTGAAGTCATCAATAGCTTGAGTTGAGGCAGGGAAGTCCTGATAAGATAGTTGAAGAGCTTAGCACATTTGTAAACCACTGAAGTGTTTTTGGTAGGAGAATAGATTGCTTAACTTTCTCTTTTAGAAATATCACTAGAGAAGAGATTAGAGCTGAGTAGAAAAAACACTTAGGAAGCCAGTGTGGCAGTAATAGCAATGTTTATGAGGATGGAATAAGGTAGATAGGTCAGTTAGATATTTAGAAAATAGAATTTCTAAGGTTTGGTTATGGATATAAATATGAGGATGACTGAAAAGGAAGAAGTCTCATGTTTAGCACTCAAGCCAATGGCAGTTTTCTACTCTCTTGGAAAGAGGATATAGGAGGAGCACATTGGGGATCATGGAAAAGATTATGAGTTTGAGTTTGGTTTTTCAATATTGCAACTAAAGTAGTGATGAGATAGTCAATAAAGTTATTAGTAGACAATTCAACATTTACATGGGGCTCAGGAAGGAATTATGATTAAATATGTAGAACTGGGAATATTTGGGTTATGTACAGTAATTGAAATCTTGGGGATAAATTAGATAACTGTGGAAGTTTATTGAATAAATGAGAGGATAAATAATGCAGAACACATTCTTACTGGGCAGAGGAAGAGGAACTCTAAAAAATGGCCAAGACAAACCAGCCAGAGAGAATAGTTAAAATCCAAGAGACTGGGATGACATGAAAGCCAAGAGAAGAGAATTTTCCCAGATGATCCTTTCCATTGTGTGTCTGATGCTTTGGGGAAGGAAAGGAGATAATTGAAAGTTTGTTAGAATGGCCACTCAAAGATGCCAGTGACTTTGGAGAGTTACATAGATCTTATCTTAGATACTTTTCTTTTTGGTGAGACAAAATACCTGATACCCACAAGTTAAGGAAGAAAGGCTAATTTTGGCTCACAGATTCTAAAGTTTTCAGTCTAGAATCAGCTGGATCCAAGGCAGGGTGGCATAGCATTAGGTCATTACAGAAGAGAAATAGTTTATGGCACGGCAAGCAGAAGGCAGCAAAAGCAGCAAGCAGCAGAAACAGCTTGCCTTCCCTCTCTCTCTTTATATTCCATCCAAGCTATAAATCTATTGATTGGTGACACCCACACCCAGGGCGGGGCTTCCATTATCCCCACATGGAACTATGCTAATTCCAATCAGTACACCAATTTAGTACCACACACCCTTCATCCCAGTATCACAGATCCTAAATCCAGCCAGCTCTGAAAAGCCCCACCTATGAGCTTATAAGGATTTGGGGGACATCTAGATACAAATCATAACAAACCTCAAGAAGTTGACTAGAAGTGAATTCGATAGATTGGTGGGAGTAGAAGCAATACTATGAGACATTAGAGGGAGAAAGACATTACAACAGATTTGGTTATGAAGGAGGAAAAGAATCAAAGCTGACAGGCCAGAAGGATAATATGAGACTATTGAGGAACTTTCCCCTCTTTTTAAAGATGGCAGAGACTTAATCTTTAATATTGATGAGGAAGTGTGGCATTGGAGGGAGAGGGCAAAAGGTGGGGAGAGAAAGGAAAGGAAAAGAGAAGGATGAAAAAAGGGAGGAAACTGAAGATGGAAGAGAAAGGAAGCAAATCATAGAAAAAGGTTCTTGAAATTGTAGGAAGGGAAGAATTCAAACTAGTTGGGTGGCAGAGAGCACACCTTTTCAGTCCAAAGGGGAAGGGGAAGGGGGAGGGGGAGGGAAAAGAAAGAAGGGAAAGGAATAAATATGAGAAAAGGAAAAAACGGAAACAAAATCTTTGTAAATAGGGAGGGGTGGAGGTGTTGAAGATGAATGGGGAAAAAATAAGAACCAAGATATAGCATATAAAGGCACAAACTCCCAATGATGAATGTCATCATATTGTATACCTAAAATGTACCAATTAATTAAAAAAAAAAAAGCAATCAAAGAAGAGAAAGGGAATATTGGGCCCATAACTTTTCTTTCCAGTGGGAGAAAAAAGAGGGAATTCCAATCTGATGATTTCTGTTCTCCTCTGTTTGATAGCTGCTGATGGAAAGAGGGGCCTAAAAGGTGGAAAATGGTAGTTAAGTTAAAAATAATCATTGTGCAGAATATAGACTAATCATTAGGGAGAAAAGCAAATTGGCATCAAAGTTCCACTTGAGGAGAGACATCATGAATTTATAATGGAACCAATCTTCAGATATGTGAATTTTATCTAAACTTTCTAGAAACCCTTAGTATGTGTGGAATTAGCAACAAATTGGATTCAACCAAGACCATTGCTTTGGTAGTACAGTGGGGCAAAGAAATGAAAAGATAAGCCCTCTGTTCCTTTATTTAAAAGCTCCAAAATTTAAACAACTCTGAAGGTTAATCCTAATTCAGTTGGTGCTAAAACTCTGAATGAATTGATGAACTGATAGCTTTCCCTTATCAAATTGGATAGATATATATATGTATATATATTTATTTACTTACATGTTTTGCCTCACAAATGAATGTGTATGATTACGGAGTGCTGCCTCTTAGTCTGCTGGAGATGTTATATATGGAGTACCCACTCTATAACTATTATTAAAGCCAGAAAAAATTCTGAATTCTAAAGAACATTTGACCCTAATATCTTCAAGAAGAGAGTGTGTAAGTAATAAAGAGATTAAAATGAATTATTATAGAATCTAAGCTGGAAAAGGGGAAAGAGGAAGATGGGAAGGGTATTTGACTGGGAAAAGCTTGAAGAGTCCAGGATATAGATATCCTCAAAGTACTGGGAATCAAATGAGAAAAATTGAAGAATGGGAAATTATAATAAGTAACTAGAATGCTTCAAGTATTTCCAAAGGGAGACAGTTCTGGGTGCTTATAAATTCCAGGGTGGGCCTGTGGGTGTGGGCACCTGGGTTGTAATGGAATGGAAAGTCATTAGAGACGAGGTCAAGAAAATAAAAGGGAAGATAATTAGATAAATTACTCAGAGTAATGGCAAGACTCAAGGTGGACTGGAACTTTGCAAGCCAAGTTCTCTGATTTCTAATGTGTGAAGCACTGTGAAAGGTATGTGAGATACCCAGGGGTATTTAACAAGATCTTTACTCTTCCCCTGGAGGACAATCTTTTTAATAAACAGAAAAATAAAACAATAAGTAATTAGCATTTTACACTGTTTTTGAGATTGTTAGTGATTGGCAAACATTTATGTGCAAATCATGGATATTCAGTAGACTCTATGATCACAAATAGTGGTTAAAAACTGTCAGATTTGCCGAGTAACTTATTAGAAACCATGATTTAAAGAAAGGTAGAATGTGAAATATTGAAAAAATATGTTGTAACTCTAGAAGTCTCAAACTTAAGGCTTCAGGAAGAGTGATTTGTTCTATGTGGTATGTAATATTCTTGCTTTCTTTCTGTTGTTTTTTGTTTTCTAACTTTGCTGCTTTTTTCAGTACTTGGTATCAAACCCAGGAGTGTTCTACCATTGAGCTACATCCTCAGCTCCCACCCCCTACCATCCTTTTATTTTTAGACAGGTCTCACTGAGTTGCTCTGGTGGGACTCATTTTTGAGATCCTGCTGCTTCAGCCTCCCTAAGTGCTTGGATCTGGGATTATAGGTGTGTGCTACTGTTCCCATTTTAATTTTGTTTTAGTAGTCTTATTGATTATATTTTTCTATTTTAAACTGCCTCCATCCCTTTTGGCTTCAAGTGAGTATAAATAACAAGCAAAAATATTCTAATCATTGATGTTCAAAAATAAGCAAACACATTGTAAAGCATTTTCACTTCAAATTTGAAAAACATACTTCATATAACCTAAATATATTTCACTTCTTGTAGAGCAGTGTCAAGTATCAACTGCTGTTTGGAGGCTACATTAGGTTCTCCCAAAAGAAAAGAATCTCCTTGAGTGTTGATGAATGCTATTCTGGGGCTGAGGAGCTGTGGGGGTAGGCTTTGCTGACCACAGGAATGTTGAGCATCAGATGGTGGCTTTGGCCAAAGAACCTTTGATGGATAATGACCTCTCTGAAATGCTGAGACTGATGGTCCTTGTGGGATCCTGCATCACAAAATGTCTGTCACTGATGGAGCATACTATGTGAGACTAGAAATGCAGAATAATAGAGCAATGATACCCTATCTATAAACCACCTGTGCTTAGAAATTCCCCAAATAACAGGTCAAAGTAGATTTCACTATGATAAATAGTCCAATTGCAATGTTGTCCAAAATTTTGTCTGTCTCATTTATTTTAAGCCAGATTTCTTGCCATGTGGCTTTTCTAGTAGACTTCAATGACATGCAACCACCAACCAGAGACCTTGTCATTTATTTAACTCCAACTGTCTTTAATCTTGAGGACTGTGAAAAGCCTTAGGGTTTCAGTATAATCACAGAATGTTTTGCAGGATCAGATTTTTACTTTTGTTTCTTTGGCTGCCTGTACCAGAGAAGTCTTGTCGTTATCTGTACATCTTTAAATTTGTGAGTTTTTTTCTATTTTTTATCACTTTCTTTCTTTTTTAGTTCACAGCCATGAATGAACCACAGTGCTTCTACAATGAGTCCATTGCCTTCTTTTATAACCGAAGTGGAAAGTATCTTGCCACAGAATGGAACACAGTCAGCAAGTTGGTGATGGGACTTGGAATCACTGTCTGCATCTTCATCATGTTGGCCAACCTTTTGGTCATGGTGGCTATCTACGTCAACCGCCGCTTCCATTTTCCTATTTATTACTTAATGGCTAACCTGGCTGCTGCAGACTTCTTTGCTGGGTTGGCTTACTTCTACCTAATGTTCAACACAGGACCCAATACTCGGAGACTGACTGTTAGCACATGGCTCCTTCGTCAGGGCCTCATTGACACCAGCCTGACAGCATCTGTGGCCAACTTACTGGCTATTGCAATTGAGAGGCATATTACAGTTTTCCGCATGCAGCTCCATACACGGATGAGCAACCGGCGAGTAGTGGTGGTCATTGTGGTCATCTGGACGATGGCCATTGTCATGGGTGCTATACCCAGTGTGGGCTGGAATTGTATCTGCGATATTGAGAATTGTTCCAATATGGCACCCCTCTACAGTGACTCTTACTTAGTCTTCTGGGCCATTTTCAACTTGGTGACCTTTGTGGTAATGGTGGTTCTTTATGCTCACATATTTGGCTATGTTCGCCAGAGGACTATGAGAATGTCTCGGCATAGTTCTGGACCCCGGCGGAATCGGGATACCATGATGAGTCTTCTGAAGACTGTGGTCATTGTGCTTGGTAAGTTCTGTTTTGTCTATAACTTATTGTATGGATTCCTAATGTCTTAATGTGAACTACATTAGTCTATGTAGTGAGTAACAGTATGAATATGTATATTTTCCAGGTGTGTATGCAGGAATTATGAGGGAATGAAGCACCTTTATATTAAATGTCTATGACAAAGCTTTCCAGTCTTCCTACAATTGCAGAATCAGCAAAATATTAGTCTCAGTTCTATAATACAATGATGATATGAACATGTCATTGAATAGTTTGCCTATCTGGTATAGAAAATACGGACCAGAATCACCAGTTGATCAATTTCATTTAGCTTTTGAAAGGTTTTCTTAGAGGCTAAGTAGTGTAACTTTTGCCTGTGGCCTGTATAGTCCAGATTTTCAGATAGAAGGTACTTTTTATAATATGAATATGCTTTCATTTACAGTTATTTTTATTAGTCTATTTCTAAGTAAGTTATCCTTCTGATTCTGTAATTGTTATTACATTATAGCCAAGTTTAACAAGGTTTTGTATAGATTTACTAAACAGAGATTGGAAACAATAATATATTGTGATAGTAATCTTCATGAAAATGTGTTAGTTCCTATGGTTATGTAGTAGTGATGGGATGATATTACAGAAAGAGGAGTTCTGGTCTATCCAAACCTCTTCTTATTGTAAATTTGTGTATTGACCATCTGTCATTTTTTGTTATTTTAGATTAGTGTTTGATGATTTTTTTTTTAACAAAGTAGTCTTTTAAAACAACTTTTAAGGGTTGGGGATGTAGCTTAATGTACCTCCTTAGCTTGTGTGAGGCCCCAGGGTTGATCCAGCACCATAAAACATATAAACAAAACAAACAAAACTTTTGCTATTTCATCTTTTCCTATAGAAATTCAATGGAAAGTTCCTGTAATTTTCTTTGCTCTATGTAAAGCAGTACTGAAGTAATGTAGCCTGGGATTATGTGACTGCTCTGAAACGCTGGGAATTTCACTCATTCTAGTCACTGAAAGGAAACAGAGCTCTGATCCTCATTAAATAAATCAGCATTCTGGTTGGAGCATTGATGCCATTCTGTTTTGGTTTGGGTGAATTTATTATGGAGATCATCTCTAGCTATATTGACTGTGACCTGCCTGTAGACCTGTAAGAATGAGAAGTAGTCCTTGGAATTGCTGGCACAATGGGATCCCTATCTATCTGGAACACTTAAGTAATATCTCCTTTAGGGATCCCATCACGTCAGATGACAGATTGCCTTATTGCCTCCAAGGAAGCTTAGTGGAAGTATAAGAATAGTTTCCCTATGTGTTTAACTATCAACAAGACTTTGAGTATCCTGGTGCTGCAAGGACAAATTTTCCATGATACGGGTGAAAGACATCTTAGTTTTCCGCAGCCACTGTTTTTGTATAAAATTAAATAGCATGAGATATTTTATTTCTATACTGACTCAATTGTTTATTTGCTGGTGGTCTAAATGTTGTCTGATATTTCTCATAAGCATATACTTTTCCTATCATATGCTGCTTATATAGAACTACCAACAGCACATGACTGCTGAATTTGGACTATGAGCCTAGCAAGTTCATGGTTTAATTTTGACCTTTATATAATATCTAGCATATCCTGTTGTGCAATATGCTTAATGATTCATATGAAATTAGCTTTTGTGTCTTTTTGAGGCTTTTTTTTTTGTAGGTTGAGATAATTATTTTAAGGGTTTAGAAGGCTACAGTTCCAGTGCACATCTGCCCTAAATGCCTCTTCCCTAACTCCTAAATTGCACAAACTCCAAACTTGAATATGCCTTCTGACATTTAAGAGAGCAGAATCCATGAAGACTGAATGTTGTTAACTTCTGAAATTGATAACATTATTTCTATAGCTGGAAAATGGAAGAAGTTTTAGAATATGAGAAACTCCAATCATGATGATAGGTAAAGAAATTTGATGAGACAAAGTGGGAAAGTGATTGTAATATAGGAATCAGAGACTAAACAAATGGACCATAGCCTTTTTGAGAAAAGGATCAAGAATGGGAGGATAGGTGGGATATTGGAGGGAGTAGGAAAGCTTAGAATAGAAAATCTACAGTCCTAAACAGTGTTTATCAAGGTGATGCTAATGTTATTTTAAAAAATGTACTCTTCTCCTTGAATTCTGACTATCCCTGTGAAGAAACAAGAGTTCTGATCTACCTGCATCTCATCTCATTGTAAATTTGTGTACAGATAGTCTGTTACTTTTTTTACTTTGATTTGTGCACATTGTTTTTAATATCTAATATGTTATCTTCTCTGGCAGATTGTCAGGTCCTGGAGGGTAGGCTGGGATTGTAATGCTGTGTGGTTTCTTTTTCCCCCACTATCTGTCACAGTTATCTAGCGCAAAGGTGGTGTTCAATAAGTAATTGTTGAATTGCTGAATGAACAAAACCAAGTTTCAGAGCCTTCAAAACTGAAGACCAGAGAAAACCACAGTGAATTCACTATGGTAAATGGCTGTTTATTCAGTTGTATGGGAGCCATATCTAGCTACACTTCTGTTATATTCTCTGCCTTCTAGTCAAAATATATATCTTAGAAAATGCCTGGCTAATATAAGTTGTCAGTAATAAGTCTGTTTTAGCTTCATTGGTTCTGGGGCTGATTAACTGTGTGGAATTCTTCAATTTCATTTTAACTATGTCAGAATAACCTCTGGTCTTTGAACCTTTCAGTATTCATGATCAAGAGAAGGTTTGGTTGGCAATCAATTGAATTCCTAGGAGTCAAGTTAAAAATAAAAGTCTCTTTGAGATTTATGATACCAATATGTAGTTATGCTGCTTTTGAGTGAGTATGGGATTTTAATTACTTTTGTCAAACATTTATGCACCATTACTCATGTGCCCAGCAAAAGTCTATCTTAGAAATTAGTATTTGTGAATAACAGCTCTCAATAGGTATTGTTATAGATTTCTTGTCCTTATTTTCTAGGGGGTTAAAACTGAGGTACAAAGAGATTAGGTAACTTATCCAAGGTCACAGAGCTAGTAGGTATAGGAGATAGGATTCAAACTCTGGCACTTGGGTTCTAGAACCCATGTGTTTTTTACCTCCACGCTGTACTGCTTCTTTTTTTTTTTTAATTCTTAAATTCTTTTATTCGTACATTTAGGTATACAATACGCTTACATTTGTCATTGGGTGCTTGTACCTGTACATGATGTATCTTGGTTCTTATTTTTTCCCCGTTCCCTGTGTACTGCTTCTTTATAATAAAAACAACTACCAGTACACATAGTATTTTGTAGTAAAGTTTGAACAGCAGTGTGCTATTATGTAGCAGCATTGTAATCCTATTAGTACCCATTGATGGTGCCCAGCCCTGTGTGTGCTTTGTGTCTGTAGGCAAAGAAAGCTTTAAGGGAACATTCCTTTCTTTGTTTCTGATGCTACTCAAGACTCTCATTTCCTCTGTCCTTTTCCATTGTGTGGTGCTGGGGAACCAGTAGCTGCATGTCCAAGGTGTGGTTAACTCATTCCTTGTCTCAGCAGTCATGTAACCTCTCCCCAATCTTGACTTCTCCCTACTTCACATTTTACCAAGAATTCCTTTGGAGCCTGTTCCATGGTTAAATCTGTGGCAGTCAAGATGTTCTTCCTTATTTGACCACAGGCTGTCTTTAGTTGTAAGTCCTTTCCTTTCTACCACTATTCCTTGTGGTGATACTTGTTGGGGATAATTTGAGAAGAAATAAACCAGAATTTGGGAAGAGAAAATCATGATAAAAGTATGGAGGTTTTTGCATCTGAGTACTGGAGGGACATAAAGTGAATTAAATCCAGGTAGGGCTTTTCTCTTTGGGGGGGAAAAAGAAGGAAACACTGTTTTTCTAGTTTGATCTATATAGGCTGGAAATGATCACTGCTGAAGCTAAATTAGCCTTATTACCTATGTAGTCTGTGGCCAAGTCAACAGTAGGCATTACTTTTTGAGTGTTGTTTGTACCTAGCACCAGAGAAAGCTGCATCCCTCCCCGCCCCCATTTTATGTATGTAGCTTCCAGGTTAGGATAGTGTAAGTCACTTGTCAAAAATCATTCTTTTTGTAAGTAGCAGACCTGGAATTCAACTCTAGGAATGTTTTGGATTCCCTTCCACCACAGGACATTGAGCTTCTTGTATTTCTCTTTTCAGTTTGGTTCATCAAATGTGTTGTTGAGTGCCAATTGTGTGCTGAAAGATGAAAAGATAAGGAAAATTCTTTACAGAGCTTATGGTGTAGTAGAGGAGGTCAAGAAAGTGTGTGCTGCAAAGCAGTGGGGTCCCTATGCTAGTAGAGGTGTGACCTTGAGTGGAAGGGAAGGAAGGAATGGTTTCCTTTTCTTGATGAAAATGGAGGAGTTTGTCATGCTGTAGAATGGGGTGAAGGAGACGGTAGGTGATAGAATGAACAATAGTTATTACCTTTGAGAAACTGAAAGTAGTTAGGTATGATTTGCACATCATAGGTCTGCTGGATGGAATTTTGACTGGAGTGTCAGAGTTTTCCAAGCATACTAAGGAGTATGAGTTTCAGCCTATAGTGACAGGATCTAAAGAGATCCCCAAGATAAATGAACACCAATTCTTTGTAGATATGAGAATCATACAATTAATCACACAAACTGAGACACTTTCAACAATGAAACAAACATTCATTGCTTGGGGTTCTAACACAATAGCCATAAACCCAAGACTGTTCTGAGCAGTCTTCCTGCTTCTTGTTTCTGCTTCCTGTTGATAGGTAATTTATGTATGTTCCTTTTAGGTTCTCTTTTGGCTTTTTAAATTCAGAGCTCAACACTGGGCTTCTTCCATTCTGTGAAAATGGTAATGAACAGTTTTTAAAAGGCAAGTGTTTATCCAGATTAAGAATTTCAGAATGCCAAAGGATCCTTCGAAATCACTTTATCCAGGTCCTTCATCTTAGAAATGAAGAAACTGAAGCTCCCCAGTTAACTGAAAAATTGAGGTCTGAGTTAGCTCATGACCCAAACCAAGATCCAGGCCTCCTGCCTTCCATTGAGGTGCTGTTTTTGTTCCACCCATGCCTTACTCAGTGCCATCCACACTTGCCCTCATTTTCTTTCTTGTGAAGATCAACATGTCTTTATGTGGCCAGCCAAGATTAGGTGTAAACATTGTGGCTATAAAGGTAACTGGCTCCCAAAACATGGCCTTGAATTTGGCCTCATTATAAACAACTGGTTATTTCTGTAATGAAGCTTCAACAAATATATCTGAGACTGAGTTGCTTGTGTATTATGTAGTTTTTACACATATGTAACATATCACCTTTTTAATAGCAGCATGTATTATTGCTTTTATTCAGCTTTTTAAAAATTAAGTTTGTGCTTTATAGTGTGTGTGTGTGTGTGTGTGTGTGTTTTCTCACCTCTGAGAGTAACTGGTTTCATTCTGGCATTATCTGGGTGATTCTGGACAAATTACTTTCTCTGTGCATTTATTTTTCTGTGCCTTCATCTGTAGTATGAAGTTGGCCAATTTGATTTCTAAGATTATTTAGGATTCTTTTTATTATCCTATAAATAAAATTCTAAGGACAATAACAATTGTGGATCACCATGTAGGGTTTTCTTGTGGAAAATTTAGAAACAAAACTGGAACAAAACCAAAAGACAATGATTCCTCTCTGTATAAATGGTGTGCGTCACCTTCTCTAATTCACTTTTAGTTACACTATTTCCCATTGAAGGAGTGCATTTATGAAGGATTATCTCAAAGAAGTGAACCTTGGGGTGTTACTTTTCTGTGGAGAGCTGTGTGGCAGGAAGGGTAGGCATCCCAGTTGGTCTTGTTGCTAGGGGAAGGGAGTGGACATAGAGTCCCTTATTCCCTGGCCACAGGTGAGCAAACTACACATCCTGTTGCTCTGAAAAGAAATTAAATCTACCCCACCTCTGCTCAGGTCCCAATGGCATCCCTGTGAAGGACGCTTTGAGGAAGAACCTGAGTGAACCTTCATAAGAGCCTTGATTGTTTGGTGCTGTGGGCGGTGCCAGGAGAGACACCCTACAGCTGTTCCACAGTGCTGCCCAGACCCCAAACCCTGGGCGCAGGTCAAGAGAGAAAACAGCTTTCAGGCGCCAGCTCTTTATACCCTTTTGTTGCCCATCTCTATTCAAATATTTTTACTCAGAAGAAACTTTTAAACAAGAACAAAACCCCCCAAAACCACACCAACTTAACAGATTTCCTTTTGAGGTATGGACAGAGAAGCCAGAACATGAAGCTCTTTCTTATTTTAGATCTGCTGAGAGTGATTCAGACTTGTCTAACCGAGGCTCTAATGTTGCAGAGTTATTTGTCCTTGTCATTAAAGCGAATAAATGATGCAAAAGTGCCTTAATTGTTATGATGACTAAGAATCACTGTTGCCTAGCTGTCAAGAGCTCAAATTTAGAATAAAATAGGCCAGTTTGAATGTTAGCCCCTCTCTTTCTAGCTCTATAATCCTGAAAAAAAATCGGCTTAGCTTCTCAGAGCTTCAGTTTTAGAATTAAGAAAATGAAGACAGTAGGACATTTTTCATCAAGTAGTTATGACCATTAGATGAACTGACTTATGTAAGATACAGAGTTCAGTGTCTGACTTACAGAGAACTCCCACTAAATGCAAATAAGTGTTATCATTACTGTTGGGTTCTTTCCACATGAACATCCTTCTTTGTCTTTTTCAGATACACATTTGCACCTAGTGACACACCAAACTCACTATTTACAAAATGGTGGGCCTTCATTCTGTGAAGCATAGAAGTACCACAGTGTTTGAGCAGCCAGCTCCAACAGTGTGATGTAAATTTGATTCTGAATGACCTTTGCTTTTTTAAAGGTACAATTTTTAAAAGCTTTTTATTTTTCCCCTTTTTCCCATTAGTATATGTTTGTGATACATAATACATTCATGTGGGAAAATGGTACATATACATATTGCATCTTGCTCATTTTTATATTCCCTTCCTCTTTCTCTGGAATATTTGGAAAACGGCAGGTGGGTGGGATTGTGAGACCTTGTTGCTGTTCTCAAGCTGGTCTCAACTTCAGTGTAACCATCTATGAACCCTTTATTCTAGGTTTCATCATCATGCACCTAAGAAGAAACACATTTAACTCTTTCTAAATGTCTACCGCCACTACATGACTCTTTTTGGAGAATTCCTATGGACATTTCATCATGGTACATCTTATTTTCTCAGCAACCAGAACAGGTTCCAATGCATACGGAACTCTAGATAATTGCTGAATGGCCAAATGAAATACATCATTTTTTCTGGATTGGCAATTTTACAGGTTAATTATAATAGAAACATACCTATGTAACCTGAAATTCAATGTGATATAAAAGTTCCATTCAAGAGATACTTGTCATAAGTGGTTATAATAAAGCAGTTCCACATCCTTCCTGTCATGGACATTTTTAAAGCTAAGTTCCAGTGAGAGTTTGTTAATAATAGTTTATTTTGTCAACAAATATGTATTAAATATCTTTGAGGATCTCCTTTAAGGGACAGAGATTTAAAAAAAACAACAATAATGAAATATAGACCCTGTTCTTAAGGAGGTCTCATTTTAGTAGATGAGGACAGATAATTTAAATAAAAACAAAATAATATAGTAAATAAACATAACATAATAAAATATGCCAGGCACTATGGGAATGATATATTGTGATTGAGCAATATCTGGAAAAGACTTAAAGATGAAAATGGGATTGGAATTACATCTTACACAATATGTGGGGGTTTGCCAAGTGAACCCAGGCAGAGGAATTATTCTGTTATTTTTTATATAGTGATTGAATGAAATTTTTGATCACTTTATTTAAATTGCAATTATGTTACTTGTATATGACACTGACCTTTATTAGGCATGTGAATCTCGTGTAAATTCTTGGGAGTTGGAGAGAATTTTTCATAATTATCATATAATAATTTGCTTATAATTTTGCCTATATTTTGTACTAGTATAATACATTCATTTTTTGAATTGAAAGATAATGGATTAACATTAAATTTAACTGGACGTCCTGTATTTTATCTGGCAACCCTAAAGTGTGTGTGCGTGCACACACACACACACACACACACACACACACACACCATTGTCTGGGGAATAAAGCCTTTTAGATGACAATCAACTCTATATAATATAGATTTTATTCTTTATTGTGTAAGCTTTCATATTATCCTGAAGATATAAGTATGCAGGGATTTCACTTATTTACTATTTCTGATTTATCTTTGAGTTATTTGGAGATAAAGAAAGCATTATATCCAATTTGTAGAATCTTATATTTGTTTCCCAGAAATGATGCTTGCCTATGAACAGGTAATGTTGTATACCTATAGGTCAACATTGAATTATTTTTTTCTTTCACATATACCTTGTCCTGTTCTTTTAAAAAGGCATTTTAATGAATTTTTTTTCCATGTAAGCCAAAGATTTTTGTGTGTGTATTTGTACTTTTGATATTTTTTTCCTCCTTTGAGGTCTAAACTACAGCCTTCTGCCTCTGAGAAGCTACTTTTCATTCGTGTATTTTAGTGAAGATGATAGTGTCTAGACTGAATGTGGTCACGGCTTTACTTAAACCCAGGCAGGTCTCCTCTACCAATAGAGGACTTCTTGTAATGATCCAAAGCAAATATGAAGTTCTAATAGGGTGACATAGCAATAACAGGGTCTTTTTGAAGAAGTGGGATTTAATCTGGCATTGAGAGACTGGAAATTCATGGCTTCACCTATTTATCCTGCCCAAGTAGACTTTTATTGACACAAAGAACACTGCATTTTAAGTAGGGTTTTCCATGAGTTCATTCTAAATGGGCATTTCTGCACTTCAGAAAGCTTCTCTTTATGTGGCAGGCGTGAATTCATTCACTGGAGTTATTTTCCTTTCTCTTGGGACAGGGAAGATGGCTGTGTAGGAGCCTACCCTTAAAGGACCTGCAGAAGAGACTGTTGAAGTGAAAAGTCCATAGACTTTTTTGTAGCCAGCAAGTGATTCACTATTTTATGCTAAAGGGAGGATTTGCTTTGCTAACCTTGTTGAGCCTGAGGTGCACAACACTGCTTTTTGTATACTGGCCCAGGTCCAAAGAGAAAGCCATGCTATAAACTGAGGAGTTGCAATCAGTGAGTTTCTGAACAAAACAAAAGGAGCTGTATTTAGACATCCTTTAAAAAGAGTGCTTGTGTGCATGTGCACACACACGTCTGCATGTGTGAGTGTAATGATCAAATGGTCCAATAAACAAAAGTTGTAGAGATTAGAGTAATAGGTTTATTTAATTTGGCAAATTCTCATGGTTTGGGGGAGAAGTGAAGATGTTTTAATCAAAAATACTTTCTAAGATGTATTTTAAAGTATTTCCAACTTGATATGAGAATAATTTACTTAGAGGGAGGAAAATGATATAGAAACCAAGTTTGATTAGTCAGATTAACTGTATGAATGTATAGTAATACATTCATATAGCAAAATAAGATTTATATAACTTTAGAATGGAATTTTCTAATATTTTCCTTCAATCTGAATTAGTTCTACTTCTTCTAAAGCAAGAAGTCTGACACTGAAGCATTCATAAACTTAAAAAAATGTTAAAATTAGAAATAGGAACAGAAAATACATTTCCACTTGCATATATTGAGTAGTATATAGTATATTACACAACAAATGATTTATTTCTATTGTATTTACATTGTATGTTATCCCTTAGTAATTATTGATTTATAACTTTAGTAATAATGTGTGTCGCTTTGTTGCTATGTAGCTTATTGAGATTATGGGATATTTTGATTAGACTGAGGACATTTTTGTACTATGTTTATAAATAGGATATTTGAATTAGGATTAGAGTAACATTGATCTTTGTAAAGAAGGCATATTTGTTGAAATGTATATTTATCTACCCTAATCTTTTCAACAGTTTAATGTATAGCACAATTAAAATATCTTTAGTTTGCTACATTTTTCTCATTTAATCTAACTAAAGTTTTCATAAATGTTAAATCATTCTGTAGAAATTATGTGCAGAAGACTTGATATTTGATCAGGATTTTTAACCACAGATTGTGACAACTAAACCAGAAACCCCATTTGTTTTTCATCTTACATATCCATTTCCTTGGCCTTATTCTGTAGCTAAACTTTATAAAAAATATTTTATTTTTCTTTTATGATTTAGTATATAATAAATCTTTTTTGCTTGTAGCTTGGTTGCTTTCAATTGTGTTTTAAATTTCTTCTAATAGTTTTAACTTTTCCTGGGACAATATAGTATTTTTTAGTTTTCAGAGTTTCTAAAACATGATGATGGTCAACATTTTATCAGGACTCCGAATTTGTCCCAAATGGGATATAAACTTGAGCAAAAATCTTAATCTGTCTGAATTTCTGTCCCCTCATCTGCCAAATATAGAAAATACTTTTATAAAGATCATATGTGAATGTGAAAGTCCTTTTTATAGGAAGTGCTGCAGAAATGTAAGCTATGAATGCTTTTACAGCTGCAGCTTATATAGAGCAATGACCTAAATGAAAAACAAACTAAAAAATTGTTTGGAATGTTAAGTGAGAAATGTGATGTCATGTGCATTGCCTGTGTTCGAAACTCCAGATTTGTTCCTGGTTGGTGTGACTTCTGGCAGTCCACTTAACCTTTATGACCATTTCTTTATCTGTGCCATTAAGGCCTGCACTACGTCATTGTGTCTTCAAGTGTGGTCCAAGGACCACCTGCATCTGAATATTCTGGCCTACTTGTTAAACAAAGCTGAGTGTTGGGCCTCAGCCCAGATCTGCTGTTGCAGAATCTTTGTGTTGGCATCTAGCATTAATACCTTAGGCACTGCAGCATGACATTACTGTGATTCTCTGGCTTTGATTTAAATTACCTGACATTCAGCTTGTCCTTGCACAGTTTTATTTTATTTTATTTATTCTTTATTGGAACATGTTTGAAGTATATATTGATTATACTCATTGTTGGTAGTTGATGCATATATACAACATACCTTAATTTTTATTTTTGTGCTCTCACCTCCCTCCCCCTCCCTCCATCTCTTGGACACCTTTCCTATTTTTTTTTTCTCCATACGTGTTTGTATACATAGTGATCATGTTCCTTGTAGGGATGTGGTACATTTACACAGCACATCACAATTCCTTTTCTTTTTTTATTCCATTTCCCTCCCCTCCCATCCCCCTCCCTCTGTCCCTAGGTTCCCTTCCTATATGCTAAAGATCTATCTTGCTATTTCCTATTGTCTTTTATTTTGCTCTTTATTTATATTTTGGGTTCTCACAGAAGAGAAACCATGTGCTATTTAAGCTTGTGTATCTGATTCATTTTATTTAATGTTAAGGTGCATTTATTTTCCTAAAAAAGGACTCAAATTTATCTTTCTTTATGGCAGGGCAGTACTCTATTGTAAGTACCACATATTCTTTCTCCATTCACCTGGTTATGGGCAATTAGGCATCTTAAAGATTTAGCTATTGTGAATTGTGATGCTATAAACATGGGTATGCATGGGTGTGCACGTATCACTGTAATATGATGTTTTTAACTCTTTTGGAAAGATACCTAGAAGGAGAATAGTTGGGTCAAATGGACTTTTTAGTTTTAGGTTTTGAGGATTCTCCATACTGATTTCCATTAGTGACTGTACTAGTTTACACCCCCACCAACAATGAAGAAGGGTTCTTTTTTCCTTATAGCCATTCTTTCTGAAGTGAGATGGAATCTCAGTGTTGCTTTAATTTGGATTTCTTGATTGGCCAGCAATATTGAACATTTTTCACGTATTTATAGGCCATTAGTACTTCTTCTGAGAAATGTCTGTTCACTCAGTTCCTATTTTTTGATTGGGTCTTTTATTTTGACAGGGTCTAATTTTTTCAAGTTCTTTATATTTTCTAGATGTTAATCAATTGGCAGAGGAGTATCTGACAAAAAATTTTCCCATTCTGTAGTTTGTTCCTTCACTCTGTTGATTGTATCCTTTGCTGTACAGAAGCTTTTTAATTTGATATGATCTCATTTGTTGATACTTGGTATTATTTCTTATGTAATTGGTGTTCTTTTCAGAAAGTCCTTGCCTATGCCTACATCTTAAAGAGTTTTACTTGTTTTGTCTTCCAGCAGACTAAGTGTTTCTGTTTTAATAGATCTTTGATGCATTTTTGACTTAGTATAGTACATAGAGATATGGGTCTAGGTTTAATTTTCTACATGTGGATAGTCAGTTTCCCCAGCACCATTTATTAAAGAGGCTGTATTTCTTCCAGTGAAGGTGTTTGGCCCCATCAAAGATAAAGTGGCTGAGTGTGATTGGAGTTGTTTCTGCATCTTCTGTTCTGTTCCACTGATCCTTGGGTCTGAGTTGTTTTTTTTGTTTTGTTTTGTTTTGTTTTGTTTTTGCCAATACCATGCTGGTTTTATCATGGTAGCTTTGTAGTATAACTTCAAATCAGGTATTTGAAGTAATGCTCCCTGCCTTGCCCTTCTTGCTCAGAATTGCTTTCGCTATTTTAGGTCTCTTCTGGTTCCATATGAATTTTAGGGTTGTTTCCTCTAGTTCTGTGAAGTATGCTATTGGTATTTTGATTGGGATTGCATTAATTCTGTATAACAGCTTTGGAAGTATGGCTGTTTTCACTATATTGCTTTTGCCTATCCAGGAACAGAAGATATCTTTCCATTTTCTGATGTTCTCTTTGATCTCCTTTTTCAGAGTACTGTAGTTTTCACTGTAGAGATCATTCACTTCCTTGGTTAGATTAATTTCTAAATATTTAATTTTTCTTGGTGCTATTATGAAAGGTATTATTTCCTTAATTTCTTTCTGATGAGTATATTATTGGGGTACAGGAATACTATTGATTTTTGTGTGTTGACTTTGTAACATGCTATGCTACTGAATTTGGTTATTAATTGTAGGAGTCCTTTGGAGCAATTTTTTGGGTCTTCTATGTAGAGGATCATGTCGCCTTCAAATTATGATAATTAAACTTTTCCTTTCTTATACATATCCCTTTTATTTCCTTCCTTTCTTGATTGCTCTGTCTAATGCTTCAAGAACTACAGTAATACTTCAGATCATGAATGTTTCAGTTTGTGAACAGAAGCGTTTGGCAAAATTTTGCTTCCATTTATGAACTTCCCCTTGGGTGACTAACTCAACCATAGTCATTTTTCCCACATGAACACAAGTGTGGCCATCTTCCCCAGAATTGTAAAACAAATTAAGTTTATGAACTGAGGTACCCATGTTTTACAGTTCTGGGGAAGATGCCCACATTTGTGTTCATCACCTCATGCAGAGTTCACAAAATGCTTCTGTTCATGATCCAAATAGTTCTCAAACAATAGCATTTGTAGAACTGAGGTATTACTGTATATTGAACAAGAGTAGTGATAGTGGACATTGTTCTTTTGTTTCTGATTTTAGAGGGAAATCTTTCAGCTTCTCCCCATTTAATATGATGTTAATCATTGGTCTATCATGGATGACTTTTATCAGATTGAGATAAGGTCCTTCCATACCTACTTTCTTCAGGTTTTTTTTTTTTTTTTTTTTAAATCATGAATAGATGTTGGATTTTGTCAAAGACTTTTTCTACATGTATTGAGATTATCATGGAATTTTTGTCCTTGCTTCTGTTTATGTGGTATATTACACTTACTGATTTGCATATGTTGAACCATCCTTGCATACCCAGAATGAATCCTACTTGGTCATAATATATGATCTTTTTGGTGATTTTCTGCTTCCTGTTTGCCAGTATCTTATTAAGGAATTTTGCATCTGTGTTCATTAAAGAGCTTGACGTGTAGTTCTTTTTTGGTTGGGTCCTTTTTTGGTTTTGGAATCAGGGTAATGCTAGCTTCCAGGAATGACTTTGGAAGTACTCCTTCCCTTTTGATTTCATTAAAGAGTTTGAGACAGATTGATGTTAGATCTTCTCCAAAGTTCTTGTACAATTTGGCAGTGAATCCATTGAAACCAAGCTTTTCTTAAATTGTGGGGTTTTATTACTTTTTCAGTTTAATTGCCTGATATTGGCAATAATATAGCCTTTAAGCTTTATTAGTCTTTAGATAGTTAACTCTGTATAATTACTGTTGAATTTTTTTACATTAGTAAAGATATAGTTGTCAGATTTAGTACATACTTGTTTAATGTCAATACCTGTGTTGTCTTACTGTTTATACTCTAATTGCAGATTTCTTTTCCATGGGTAAGGGTGGCAGAGCATGTGTCCTTATCCACCTGAGCTCAAACCCCTCAGGAAGTCTCTTTTAAGCCTACCCCCGTCAGTGGCTGTCTCTCACCTAGTCACTGTGGGAATGTAACTCTGGAAAACCTAAAGTGAAGTCATCACATAGCTATTCTGAGTCCCAGATTCAAACATTCAACCATTTCCCAGAATGGCAACCAATGTTGTACCCTCTGGCAATATGGTGGGCACCTGACTGCGATCCCTCTCTGGCTGCTGCCTGCTATTTGGAAGGACTCCCTTCAGAACAAAACCCCATGATGTCCTTGCAGATCACAACTGTTGGCCCAGTCCACTGCTGCCCTCTCTATCTGGAGCCCTCTCCACCCCCTCCACCCCCACCCTCCAGAGCTCACCTTGCTTCTGCTGAGTCAGGCTTCTTTCCCTGTGAGCTGTGAGCCTGGAGCCAGGAAGAAATTCCAGATTGTTTCATTCCCTCCTGTCTGTTGTGGTCCATTTCTTCAACTCTCAATAGCTTTTAATTTTCCTCTGAGTTCTTTCCTGACTCCTGGGGATTTGCCTCTCTCTCTCTCTCTCTCTCTCTCTCTCTCTCTCTCTCTCTCTTTTATTTTTCTTCCCCATGTTATTTCCAGTGTCTGAATTCCAAATCTTGGAGAGGCTTAATTGCTGCCATTTACCACTGGTCCATTTTTCTCTCTCTTGTCTTTGCTCAATTTTAAACTTTATTTTCCATTTTTTTCTACTGAAAATGACACACATTTTGTACTATTTAAGGAGTGTGTGAATACTTGTGAGTTGCCCCATGCATAGGTCTTTGCATACCTGCTTTGCAGAAGAAGATGAAAAGAGAAAGGGAAAAAAATGCAAGCAGCAAGAAAATCTAAAACAACTAAGACAAAACTCTTGGCTTTTGAAAAGCTTGCTATCAATCAAAATTAGTATTTCCACACTAAGTAGATTTTTCCCAAAATATTTGAAATGTCCTCATTAGTTGTATCACTTTAGGAAAATTTATCACATATAACATAATGACTGAAAGTACAACTGATGTACATATATAAAAATACCTTCAGGACTTATGGAATTTTTAAGAACATTTTATGAGGGCATGTAATTCTAAGAGAAACACTATATTCCCAAGAAGAGAGATAGAAGAATATGTTTATTTTTGCATTAACTTGGCAACTATTGCATCCATCTACATGGAGCCCTTTGTAGAAAATTGATACATCAGTCATTCAGACTATATAAGGAATTGCTTTCTCTCTTTCATTTTCTTTCTGAGTCAGAACAGCATGATCTAAGAGTTTGGGATTTGGACTCACATGTACTTGTGTTAAAAATCTTAATTGTGCTGACATAATAGCTGTGTGAGGTTAGGCAGTATATTTCATCTTTCTGAGTTTCTATTCCTCATCTGTAACTGAGGAGAGCACTTTCCCTCAAATGGGAAGGTTGTCAAAATTTAGCCAGAAATATTCAAGTGCTTAGCAAACTTCCTGAAATATGTTGATATAAATGTGACTATCTCGTGACTTCCCTCTACCTCACAAAATACTACCTGCTGCACTTGGTTGGAAGTGTTTTCTCAGGATGGTCATTTCTTGGAACCATCTAGCTTCTTTTATAGGCATATCTAATGATGAATGACATTTTCCCACTCTCTATGAACCAAAGATTCGATCTGTATGGGAATTCAGCCTGTTAATCTGTTCATTCATCCATCAGTTCATTAAAGAATCATTCATTCAAGCAATAAATAGAGAATCCTAGCAATTTGAAGCTAGGATGAAACTATCAGGGCTATGGTATTCACACCCTCTTCCAAAGCCAGGCTTCAATTGTCTGTATAGTAGCAATGATAAGTATCTTTTCAGCATTTATGCACTTTTATTGGATGCAAGGAACAATCTTATCCACCAGAGGCTATCTTCAGATAGATGGATTATTATATATGTATGTATAATTACATATGTATATATAAAATATATTTATGATATGTAAAAATAGTATCTTTACATTGATGGGCCATATTAATGTATATAAGCATATGCATACAAACAATATAAGAAAGAGCTATGTTCTGGGGTGCCACCTAACTAGAACAGGCTCTGATCCTTTGGTCCCATGTGTATAAAGCAGTTCCGTTCAGGTGATGTTGCCTATTGTGTGGAGAGAAAAATAAATAGTGAAATGTAAAATGCCTCCTCATTTAAAAGTATGAATAAACTCTGAGGGAGAATAAGAGTAAGTCTGTGGCAGATATAATTATGAAATAAATGGCCCTGGAGTCCTAAATCCTAAAGCCTGTGGTCTGGTAGGAAAGATGACATGCCACATGTAGATAAACAATTATTTGAAAGCCAAGAGATGACAAAAGTGACATTAAACAAGTACAGATAAAATGTATGAGAATCTAGAGGAGATGGAATATTGTTACAGTGAGAAATTAGGAAAGTTTTCTATAAATGAGTTTCATGACTTAGGTGTTAAAATACAGGTGATGTTTGGAGAAAAGTGTATTCTATGAGATTTCATTTACCCCTTTACTGAATCCTTTTAAATAATACTTATTATTTTCTCAATTATTAAAGGAATGCATATTGATGGGAGAAAGTAAAATTAAGGAAATTTAAAATTATTTACAATTTGACCTTTCATAGATAAATCAAATATTAAAATAAATGTGCAGTTTCTTTCTAGTTCTTTGTGCTAATTAATATTACCATTGAGATCATACAATACATACAATTTTTCCTTGTTTCATTTTGTATTTTTAATAACATTTCTATCTGATGACAAAAATAGGACATACATAAAATTTGGGATGCAAGAATAAAAGCAAAACCACTCCCAATTGCTACACTCAAAGATATCAATCACATTTTGGATAGTAGCTGGCATTATACACTATACAATTTAATATTGTTCATTATTCTATTATCATCATATTTCTCCATCAAAAAAAAACTTCACATGCATTACTGTTTGGGCAAACATTTCAGTTACATACAATTTTATATAGTATGATTTTTTAAAAAAGTATTTTGACCATTTTATTAGCCCATTAAGTAATCTTTGAAAATGTGATTTTTGTACAGTCTACTACATCCATATGATAAAACAGTATCACTAGGTATTTGTTTTTTCTCTTTTTGCTAGTATAAATACCATTGTGATAAATATCTAATATGAATTTTTATTCTCCTCACTGCTCTTTAATGAATTTTGATTACTTATTGGTTAATGTCCTCTGCAAGCTTGTGCTGATTTATACTCTTAAGAATAGGGAATGAAAGTATTTTGTCACATTCATGCCAATATCAGATGGCTTTTTTTTCTTAGTAGTGCTCTCTTTTATCATTTACATTATTTTATCCATGAGAACAAACATTACCCAATCTGAGAAAAGGGCTGGTTACTCTTTAGGATTTAGAAACCAAGTATAAATAAAAATAGAAATCCATTTGGCCACATTTAAATATGTATACTACTTTGAAGTACTTTGGTTCATGTAAGGGTCTATATTTACTTCTTTAAAACCTGAAGGCCTAACAGCTGAGCAGTGTGGTAGTTGACAGTCTTACTTCCTGGATTCTAATCCTGGTGCTGCTACTACATACCAGCAGAGTCAATTTGGGTAGCATATACAATTGTTCCAAGCTTCAGTTTCCTTGTCTGTAAAATGAGTAGTAGAGAGGAACAGTAAAACCTTAAGAGGTTAAGAAAGGTTGTTATAAAAGATGCCAGTTTAGCCAGGCATGGTGGAGCATGCCTATAACCCCAGCATTCTGGGAGGCTAAGGCAGGAGGATCAAAATTTCCAGCCCAGCCTGGGCAATTTAGTGATTTAGCAAGACTCTATCTCAAAATAAAAAATTTAAAAAGGGCTGGGGACATAGCTCAGTGAAAAGGCTGGCATTCCATCTCTAATACCACCACCACCACCACCACCACGCACACACACACACACACACACACACACACACACACAGCCAAGCATATAAGTACTTGGTAGGTAGGCAGAATTGTGAAAATGCATAGTATATAACTTTCATCAGATGATCATACTGCTAAGCTAAAACCTAAGGTCTCTGACTTAATCCTCATTGTGATAACTCTTCATTATATTGTGAGAAGGAGCAGCCCCAAGGAGTGGGGACCAGTCTTGCTTCTGGGACTCAATGGGACAGGTCTTCCTTGGATTGGATAGTGTGGCCATACCAGATCCTGAGAAATGCTGAAAGCAGAAATGCAACTCACTTCTAAGGTACTCTACTTTTCTGTCTTCCCTAGACAATTCTAATTCCCATTTAATGTGCTTATCCAATCTCAGTTGAGCATTCTCACTGTCTCAGTAATTCTTTCACAGTGCTTCTCGTCTAGAAGAACTATCTTCTAGTTTCATTTATTATGTAGTTACATCAATTTAGTAATCAATTTAATAATTATAACAAAAGGTCCTCACAAATTAATTGCCATTTTGTAAAATGAAATAAAACCATATACATTAAAAGAAAGAATATCATTTTTGTCCCATTCAGAGCAATTCCTAAGGCGTATGTGTGCTTTGGCAATGCACATCTGCTCAAAAGTTGGACTCAGGTAGGGCACTATTCTCATTTCCTACCCCATACTGAGTTTGATACAATTCTCCATTTTTATCAGTGCTAATATAATATTGTAAAGGCACCATTGAAGAGAATGTAATGCCATCTAATGTTGAAACTGTGGACTACCTTAAGCTAGAGGTTCAGGTGGTATCTGACAGATGTTAGGTGTCGCCATTTTCCTCAGATTTAAAATATCTGGTAGTGTTCTTCTAAATTCACTCTGGTACCCCTAGATGTCTTTGGGAAACAGACCCTACTCTATTTCTGGGTTTTGGCTCTACTTTATTTTTGTTATCTTTTGGCTAGTTATCTCCTTTTGTGTGCTGGTTCCTGTTTTTATTTGTTCCTGGGTGGTTCCAGCTGTCTGGTTTCCTTCTGCTTTGCCCCAGGGCCATTCTGTGCTTAGTCACCCTCTGGCAGGAGAAGTCTCTGTAGCTGCTTCTGGAGCTTTGCAGACCTATAAAGGTCTAGACTGCTTCCCATAGGTGCTGATGTAGTTTGGTAGCTGGCTGTAGGTCAGTCCATGTGCTCTAAATCCTACAGGTCTTCAGTTCATAAAGCCAGAGAGTTATGAACTTTTCCACTGTAGGCTGTCTCCGTGGCTCAGCATTAGGTGTGTCTCCATGGTGGTTTCTGTGTGGTGTGGGTGGCGTGTCCTCCACACCAGGCCTTCTAATGCCACAGGGACCCTGCTTTGTAGCAACAGTGACCGCCTGTGTGCCCACATCACATCTCGTCACTCCTGTTCGTCACAATATAATGAACAGCAAATGCGCTTGAAACAGTTCAGTGGTTGATTGTGGGCTCTGGATTAGACTGGTTGATTTTTGCATCCCAGGTTTACCACTTATACTTACTTATCTAAAATGTGTTATTTCAAGTGAGAATCAAGTGAGAAAATAGTGGTCCCTCAGCACCATATCTGACATGTGCATAGCAAATGTTAGCTGTTCCTGTTATTCTGACAGTAACTTTGAAATTTTAAGTAAGTAATTTTTGTTAGGAATAAAGCAACAAACCATTAGTTTAAAAAAATTTAATTGCGTGGTATATCCCCATAGGACATATACAATGTTATGATTTTTAAAGAAATTGTAACTATGATAGTACAAATATTATTTTGTCCACTTTAGAAATGATAAAACTGAGGCTCAGAGAAACTATGTGAATTGCTGAAGGTATTCAATATTGGTGTTCCTTACTTGCTGCATTGCAGCCTTTAATATTTTAAGAGTTAAAAATTGAAGAGAAAGGAAGAAAGAACAGGTGGAAAAGGAAAAGAAGTTTGTTATTCTCTCTGGTTTTTCTATACAATTAAAATTTGCTATTTCTGCTGTGTCTAATACCTTTAAATGTTATGGTAGTTTTAACTAGTGTATATGAGTCACAGCATTTGAAAAAAATGCCTATGCTTTGTTGTTAGAAATAATTTTAAAAATAATTTTAAAAAATGCTTTTTGGCCTTGATCAAAAAATTACCATAAATATTTATAAATGTTGTATTTATAATAAAAAATACAATATGAAAAATTTGTAAGTTTTATTTCCAGTGAATAGAAAAATGATTCTGGAAAAAAGGACAAACTTTTCCTTCCCCCTGCTCTCCAGCTTTCCAAATGTTCACATGCCTAACCCTTTCACCCATGCTAGCACTATTGCTGCCTAACCACTTTCTGGGCGCAGTGGCATGGAAATACATCATCAGGGTATAATTTTGTACAGAGCACAGAGAACATGCTATTATGAAATGAAGTCTCCGCTAAATAGCCTGGCTGTAGTCTGTGTTTTTATCTCCACATTAAAATGCACATGAAGCAATGCTTTCTTTCAGGTCTGCAGAAAGTTTTCTGGTTCTCTTCTTGCTTGGTAATTTTCATACCCAAGTAGCAGGTGAATGGGGAACCAACAGCCATGTAGCTTGGGGTGAAGCCAATAGTGAGTTACTGAAACAGGGACCTTAGGATGTTGTAGCATTGAGTCACTGTAACAAACTGCAGATGTTGCTTAACTCTCTGATGATGGTCGACTAAGAAACTGTGGCAGTCACTGCTGGCCAGGTTACAAACCTGGTTTGTTAAGGGTAGGTTTCTTTGTGCAAGTAAGCACTGTGGTGGTTCTCCAGTGAAGCATTCTGGATATGGTGGCGACCACTTTAGTTTAAATATATGGGCTATCTCATGTGGCTAAGTATGATGTAGGCAGTTAAGGAAGAAGCCTGAAATTCCCATTAATTTTTTTTTGCATAGTTAATATTATAAGGTATTTCTTAGGCATATTGGCCCCTTTCCTCTTTATATATTATACTCGTTTCATATGCTGCATGCCAAATTGCCCTAAACTTAATGATTTTAAAAACGTTTACTTAATATCTCACAGTTTTACAAGTTAGAAGTTAAGAAGTCCCTTTTCTGGGTTCTTTGCGCATGGTCTCCCAGGCCAAAATCATCGTATCAACGGGGCTGCATCTCATCTAGAGGCCTGACCAGGGAAGGCTCTGCTTCTAATTTCCCCTAGGTTGTTAGCTGAATTTACTTCCTGTGGTTGTCAAATTTGTGGCAGCTTGCTGCTTCAACAGTAAAGAGAATGTGTATGTCTCTGCTGTTTCTGATCTCTATCCTTTGTTTTTTAAAAAGTGCTAGTTTAAAAAAGAATATTATTAGGTTGAAGACTAAAGGATAGAATCTATCTAAATCTATGCTTTATAAAAAAAAAAAAAACTTCCACCAGAAATGTGTTTTACTCAAAGAATGTATCATTTAATGCCTTTTCCTTGAATTATTCTCTTTTTTGACTACTGAGACATTAGTAGTCCTGATTTTCCTGTCTCTTCATTCATTCTTGCACTTCCTTCTGTGTTTGTGAAATGTCACATCTCTAAGCTGAGAGTTCCCTTTGTCTGCTCACCTTAAGGGTGGCTAGAAGGTTTATGCACCTATGACCACTTACTTCCTAAGCACAGTGGCAGGCAAACACATAATCGTGATGTAATTGTGACCCTGCAGATAAGCCACCAGCTCCGTTGGGGGTGTGTTGTAATCTGGGTATTTGCAGAATGACCTGGGAGTGACAGATCTTAGACTGGTTCACACTGTTAAAATAGAAATGAATTCTTTTTAATCTGTAGGAGACATGCTAGTTCCATTCATTTAGGATGATTTTTATGTACAAATAGCAGTATTGTGTAGTCTTAGATACATGTGCAGAGTATATGCTGTGCTTAGTTATATTTCACCTTGTACAACACAAGGATTTAAAACAGCTTAAAAAGATGCCTACAATTCAGAGTAGAAAGTTGAATTACCAATAAGCAAGAAAAAGGAGGAAAAGAGAAAAATAAATCAAAGAAAGTAACATGGAATCAGGTAAAGATATAATTTCTACCAGTTAATGTAATTATAAACATAATTAAATTCATGATTTGGTGGCCATCATCAGGAAAAATAAGCCCTTTTAAATACTGAACCCGAAAAGATATTTCTCCTGTGGATGTCCAGCTCTGATGGAGTCATCACCATGGTGTGATATACTGAGCAATTCAGTTTTCTTTATGAAGCACAAAAGTACCATGTTCCATAGTCATTTTTCATTCTTCAGCGAAGACTGTAGCGGGTGATCACAGTGAATTTCAGTACAGGAATTTCTGGGGTGTTTAAAAGATACAGTGTAATCCCTTGACTGTCTAATAGGGTATATTGGATAGTTCAATCAGAACCGAATTTAGCATAGGGTTTCAATTTTAAAACTTGTTGCCCTGCCTCCGAAAAATTTAAAGTTTTGTTTTCCATTCCTTATCCTCACATTATGTTGTAAGCTGGGCACGGTGGTACAGCCTATGGTCCTAGCACTCTGGGAGGCTGAGCAGAAGGACTGCAAGTTTGAACCTAGCCTGGAAAACTTAGCAAGAACCTGCCTCAAAAATAAATAACTAAATAACTAACTAAATAAATAAGGAGGGCTGGGGATATAGTTTAATGAAAAGGTCCTGGGTTCAATTCCTGGTACTCATTAAAAAACAAACAAACAAAAAAAAACTCACTCCAAAAAGTTGTTTTATTTTTCAACTATAATGTTATAGTATTAAAAATGAGCATAGCCAGCAGTAGTTGTTCTTCCACAATTCCACCAATAGCCTTTAAAAAAAAATCTTCATTTTAGTTATTTGAAAGGACTTCTATAGTTTGCCATGTGTATTATATTATAATTATTTCTTCAAAGTTCTCCCCCAGATTATTTTTATTGATAACATCTGGGTACTTTTTAAAAATTACTTCCAGTTAAATATAAAATGTTGGAAGTCAGTGGAGCCTTCTTGGAGAAAGTGAGCAATTAACATTCACTGTAGGAGACTTGCAGAACTTAAAAGGACATCTGCCTCATTAAAGAGTCTGTTCTGAGAGAGAAAGAGAGGGAGAACCCAGGGCCCATCCGAGGATTACAGCATAAAAATAATGGATGACCTGTAAAGCAGGGACTGGGAGATCCAGGCTTCGTGGCTCCCAGTGACTAAGTTATTCCTGGTTATAACTGGAAATTACATTGTATGTCAGTGTTATACAGAAACATTGAAATAAGAATACAAAGGTGACCTTGCTTTCCTCATTTGTAAAGTAGAGGCAGAAGGAGTACCTATCTCATAAGATTCTTGCAAAGACTATATGATAAAAAAAGAAAGACTATATGAAAAGTATATTCCATGATTAGAGCACAGTGCAAGGCATGTGACAAAGCCCCAGTAGATGGTTATTATGCATGCATAAGCTCACACATAAATTAATATGTAAAATAATGCTATAAACAATGTACTCAGCAAGGTGTCCTTTTTCCTTTAAATTTAAAATCTAACGTTTGCCCAGAAGGTTTTTTTTTTCCCTATGCTAACTTGTGCTTGATTTTGCTTTCATGTTGTTATTATGATAATAAAGTTGATAATTTGATAATTTGTTAAATTATTATATTGACAGATACTTAGAAATAAGGAGGGAAAGTGAAAGAAGGAAAACTTGTTCAATTTCTTTTTTCTTAAAGAAGTTATTATTGTTCTGTTATTGATGATAATAAATATGAAAAAATAAGCTTAAATATGCATCTAAAGACTCTAAGTGGTGTATAAATTTTTATGTTTTTACTTCTAGAAATTGAAGAAGAATGTGTGCAAAGATGTGTGTGCTTGTATATATATATATGTGAAAATACACATGTATACATATGTGCAGGATACAGATTGTATTCTAAAGATGGAACTATAGATAATTTTTGTGGTATATTCTGTTTTTCAAATGTTCCACAGTCTGGACGTATTATGCTCATATCACAAAGTAACAATAAATACTAATGTTTTTAAAATGAAACAGGTAAAACAAAACTATAAAATTGCACATATAGGTTAAGAGTGTAATTACACAGAAAATTTAAAGGCTCCTTGGAACAATAGCCACATTTTAACTGGATGGCTTCTCTATTGTAAGTCAGTGTAGCTTGTACAAAGCTGCCCTTACTGCCCTTCTGATCTCTGTGTTCTGATTTTTTGTTTTCAACTTGTGAGACCTTGTTTCCCTTAAGTTCTGCAAACTAGGTGGTAAGGTTAAATTCTATTCTCAAGGATGGGATTAGCCTGAGAGTTAATACATTCATTTTAAAGAAGTGAAACCCAGAAGTACAATCTCAGCAAGTAAAATAAGACACGCTTTTCCTCCCGGAGTCTTTAATGAAGAAAGGAAGTAAAAAGAGATATAAAAGTCTTCTCTGTAAATCTTTGTTAGATATCTTCCATGTAAGTGTCAGCATAATGCTTCTCTTGATGACTGCCAATCAGAGGAAGACCAAAGCAGTGAATTATGCTCATAAGCAGGATTGATCTTGGAATTTGTAGAGCACAATTATTAAAGACGTTTGTGTACACAGTGGTAATCCAGTCGAAAAGTTAGGAAGACAGCCACATCAGAAGGCACTAAGGAATATGATTATAATTAGGTAAGGGCTGGGGATGTGCAGTTCCTGGGTGGGATTTGCTTTCTCCTGGGAAAAGGTGCTTTTTGAGAAGCTGGCATCCTTTCTGTGGAGAAACAAAAGGAAAAGAAGCAGTGGGGAACTTCTTTTTTTTTTTTTTTGTATTAAATTCTTTTATTGGTACATTGTAGGTATACAACACAATTACATTTCTCATTGGGAATTGTACCTTTATATAATGCATCTTGGTTCTTATTTTTTCCCCATTCCTAGCCCTCCCTTCACGCCCTCCACCCTTCCCTATTTACAAAGACTTTATTTCCATTTTTTCATTTCTCATCATTTTTTCCTTTCCCTTCTTTCCTTCCCCCTGCCCCTCCCACTACTCCTACCCCTTTGGACCTTTTATTCCTATTTTACATTATCAATTATTCATTCTAAACATTGGTACATTTTAGGTATACAATATAATGACATTCATCATTGGAAATTTGCACCTTTACATAGTCTCTCTTGGTTCTTATTTTTCACCCTTGCCCAGCCCTCCCTTCAATCCCTCCATTCCTCCCTATTGACAAAGATTTTGTTCCTATTTTTCCATTTTCTCATATTAATCTCATTCCCTTCTATCCTTTCCCCTAGCCCTCCCACTTCCTTCCCCTTTACCCCTTTTCTTCCTATTTCACATTACCTATTATACATTTAGTCCTTATTTACACTTTCAGTTTCTCACACCAGAGAAACTATTCAGAATTTATTCATGTGTATCCTATTTATTTCACTTCAGAGTATCACCTCAATGTGCATCCACATAGCTATAAATGTCTCTAATTTCTCATCTTTTATGGCTGAGTAGTACTCCATTTTATTAAAAACCCACATTTTCTTGATCCAGTCTCCAGTTGATGGGCATTTGGGCTGTTTCCAAGTTTTAGCTATTACAAACTGCGCTGCTATGAACATGGGTGCACATATATCACTGTGGCATGATTCTTTTAATTCTTTGGGGAAGATCCCCAGCAGTGGAATAGCAGGGTCAAATGGGACTTCCAGTCCTAGTTCTTTGAGGTATCTCCATACTGATTTCCACAGAGCTTGCACCAGTCTCCACTCCCACCAGCAGTGGAGCAGGGTTCCTCTTTCCCCACAGCCCCGCCAGCATTTATTATTGGTGGATTTCATGATAGCAGCCATTCTTTCTGGAGTGAAGTGGAATCTCAGCATTGTTTTCATTTGCATCTCTCGAATGACCAATGATGTTGAACATTTTTTCATGTATTTATTTGCTATTTCTACTTCTTTGTGTGAGAAATGTCTGTTCATTTCAGATGCCCATTTTTGGATTGGGCCTTTAAATTTGGGAGGTCTGATCTTTTTAAGTTCTTTATAGATTTGAGATAGTAGACTCTTGGCTGAGGAAGAGCAGGTGAAGATTTGTTCCCACATTGTGGGTTGTCTCTTCACACTGCTGGTGGTTTCTCTTGCTGTGCAGAAGCCTTTTAATAAGAAGAGATCCCATTTGTTGATTGTTTGTGCTAGTTCACAGGCAACTGAGGTTTTGTTCATAAAATCTTTTCCCACACCGATGTCTTCAAGGGTTCTACCTAACCTCTGTTCCAACTGGTTCAGAGTTTCTATTTTAATATTTAGATCTTTAATCCATTTCAATTTTAGTTGAGTGTATGGTGAGACATATAGGTCTAGTTTTAATCTTTGGCAAGTTGAAACCCAGTTTTTCCAGCACCATTTATTAAAGAGGCTATCTTTCCTCCAGTGAGGGTGTTTGGCTCCTTTGTCAAACATGAGATGGCTGAGTGTGTCTGATGTTGTTTCTGCATCTTCTAATCTGTTCCACTGGTCCTCAAGTCTGTTTCTTTGCCAGTACCATGCTGTTTTTATCATAGTAGCTTTGTAGTAGAGTTGCAGGTTGGGGGTTGTGATAGCCCCTGCCATGTCTCTGTTACCTAGAATTGCTTTTGCTATTCTGGGTCTCTTCTTGCTCCAAATGAATTTTTGGATTGTTTTCTCGAGGTCTATGAAGCATGCTGCTGGGATCTCAATTGGAATTGCATTAAATCTATATAGCAGCTTTGGAAGTATGGCCATTTTCACTATATTAATCCTTCCTACCCAGGAGCAGGGGATGTCTGTCCATTTTCTGAAATCATCTTCAATCTCTCTTTTCAGAGTGCCATAGTTTTCAGAGAAGAGGTCTTTGATTTCTTTTGTTAGGATGATTCCTAGGTATTTCAGTTTTTTGGATGCCATTGTGAAAGGAATTATTTGCCCTATTTCTCTCTCAGTGAGTCTGTCATTGGTGTAGAGGAAAGCTATTGATTTTTGTGTGTTGACCTTGTAACCAGCTACTTGACTGAATTTGGTTATTAAGTTTAGAAGACTTCGGTGGAGTTCTTGGGGTCTTCTATATAGAGTATCATGTCATCTGCAAATAATGACAATTTGACTTCTTCATTACCTATTATTTCTTTCTCTTGTCTAATTGCCGTGGCTAATGTTTCAAGAGTGGTGATAGTGGACATCCTTGTCTTGTTCCTGATTTTAGTGTGAAGGATTTCAGGTTTTGACCATTTAGTATGATATTGGCTGTTGGTTTTTCATAGATGGCTTCTATCAGTTTGAGGTAGAGACCATCTATTCCAATTTTTTATAGGGTTTTTATCATAAATGCATGTTGGATTTTGTCAAATGCCTTTTCTGCGTCTATGGAGATAATCATCTGGTTTTTGTCCTTGGCTCTATTGATATAGTGTATTACATTGATTGATTTTCATATATTGAAGCATCCCTGCATCCCTGGGATGAATCCCACTTGATCAGGGTGTATGATGTTCTTGATGATCTTCTGCATTCTGTTTGCCAGTATCTTATTAAGGATTTTTGCATCTATGTTCATTAGTGAGATTGGCCTATAGTTCTCTTTTTCAGTTGGGTCTTTCTCTGCTTTGGGGATGAAGGTGATGCTTGCTTCCAGGAATGAATTTGGGAGTATTGCTTCCCTTTCAATTTCATTGAAGAGTTTAAATAGTAGTGGCAATAGTTCCTCTCTAAATGTCTTGTAGAATTCAGCAGTGAAGCCATCAGGGCCCAGGCTTTTCTTAGTTGATAAGTTTTTAATTACATTTTCGATTTCATTGGTTGTTATTGGGTTGTTCAGAATTTTTAGGTCTTCTTCATTCAACTTTGGTAATTCATATGTATCTAGGAATTTGTCCATTTCTTCTGTGTTGTCCATCTTATTGGCGTATAGGTTCCGGAAGTAGGTATTGATGATCCTCTGGATTTCTGCTGGGTCTGTTGTCATTTCACCCTTTTCATTTCTAATTGCATGGATTTGGGCCTTTTCTTTCCTTTTTCTGACACGGTTGGCTAAAGGTTTGTCAATTTTGTTGATTCTTTCAAAGAACCAACTCTTGGCTTCATTGATTTTTTGTATCGTTCTCTTAGTCTCCATTGCATTGATTTCTCCTCTGATCTTTATAATTTCCTCCCTTGTATGAGCTTTGGGGTTGTCCTGCTCTTCTTTTTCTAGGAGCTTGAGGTTCAGCATCAGGTTGTTTAATTGGGCTCATTCTGTTTTCCTAATATGCGTATTCACTGCTATGAATTTCCCTGATAAGACTGCTTTCATTGTGTCCCATAGATTCTGATATGTTGTATTGTCATTTTCACTTAATTGAAGGAACTGTCTGATTTCTTCTTTAATTTCCTCTGTGACCCATTGGTTATTCAGAAGTGTGTTGTTCAATTTCCATGTGTTTATAAAATTTTTTGGGTTTCTTTTGCTATGGATCTCCAATTTCATCGCACTATGTTCTGATAATATAGAGGGGATAACTTCAATTCCTTTGCACTTACTTAAACATGTTCTATGTGTGAGTATGTGGTCTATTTTGGAGAATGACCCATGTGCAGCTGAGAAGAATGTGTATTCTGATTTTGTGGGGTGGAAGACTCTGTAAACATCTGTTAAGTTCATTTGTTCAAGAGTTCGATTGAGTTCTAGTATTTCATTACTTATTTTTTGCCTAGTTGATCTATCTATTTGTGACAGTGGGGTGTTGAGGTCCCCCATTACAATTGTATTAGTGCATATATGACTTTTCATGTCCGTTAGTATTTGTTTTATATAGTTGGGTGCACTAGTGTTTGGTGCATAGATATTTATGATTGTCATCTCTTCCTCTTGGATTCTTCCCTTTACAAGGATGTAGTGTCCTTCTTCATCTCTCTTAATTAGTGTTGGTTTGAAATCTACTTGATCTGCCAAGAGCATAGCTACTTCTGCTTTTTTTTGGGTTCCTGTTTCATGGAGTATTGCTTTCCACCCTTTAACTTTCAGTCTATTAGTTTCCTTTTGAATGAAGTGTGTTTCTTGTATGCAGCATATTGTTGGATTTTGCTTCTTGACCCATTCTGCCAGACTGTTTCTTTTGATTGGTGAATTGAGACCATGAACATTGATGGTTATAACTGAAACGTATTGACTTGTCATTGCCATGACTTTTTCTTTTTGTTGAGTTCTCCCCCTTTACATTTAATTTCTTGTCATGCCAGATGGGTTCATTCTGCTTTGCTTCCTGGGGTTGTGATCCTCAATGTCTATTCCTAGGATATTGTGTAAAATTCTTTGGAGTGCTGGTTTGGTATTCACGAAGTTCCTAAGGTGCTCTTTGTCATGAAAGTATCTTATTTCTCCATCCATTTTGAAAGATAGTTTTGCAGGGTACATCAATCTGGGATGCAGGCTGCTTTCTTTTAGGGCTTGGAATATGTCACTCCAAGCTCTTCTTGCCTTAATGGTTTGTGTTGAGAAGTCTGCTGTGATTCTGATGGGCTTTCCTTTGTATGTGATTTGTTTCTTTTCTCTGACTGCTTGGAGAACTTTGTTCTTCTGTTGTGTTTCTGGAATCTTAACAATTATATGCCTATGTGTAGATTTTTTTTGATCCAGGCTATTTGGAGTCCTATATGCCTCACTTATCTGTATGTCAAGCTCTTTTCTCCTGCTTGGGAAGCTTTCTGCCATTATTTTTGTGAAGAGATTTTTTATGTCATCTGCACTCTCTCCTGTTTCTGTACTGAGCCCAATCAGTGTTATGTTATTCTTCTTTGCATCATCTAGCAGCTGCTGGATTGATTTCTCATGTTCCCTTATAATTTTGAAGCAATTTTTATTTTCCTGGTCACTAATTGCAATCTTATCTTCAATATCTGAAATTCTGTCCTCACATTGGCTCATTCTGCTGTGTAGACTTTCAATGGAGTTTTTCATGTCCTGGAAATCTATTTGCATCTGTTTTATGGATTCCATTTGTTTCTTATGTTGGGATTCTATCATGTTCCTCAGCTCCTCTCTAGATTTATTAATCATATCTTGCACTAGGGGCATAATTTCTCCTGTTATCTGAGAAATTATTCCTGATTTCATTTTTTCCAGATCCCCTTTTGTTGCCAGTTCAGTGGGTCTAGGTGGTTGAGTATCAGAGTGTTCCATCTCATTTCCCTTTGGGGTTGCTGTGGGTGATCTGGAAGTCTAGTTTTGAGACTTATTTATGTGTTTTCTCATTTTGACTGGGGCAGGGGTCTGTTAGCGCCTGCACGGATTACCTTCTCTGAGCTGGATGAGGTGGGACAGGGGCTGGGAGCAGCTGGAGGGATGGTGGCCGGGAAACCCCTTCCTCTGGACCAGGAGCAGTGGGATGGTTTCTCAAAAGCCCCTCCCTCTGGGCCAGGAGCAGTGGGAGGGATGGTGGCCCGGAAGCCCCTTCCTCTGGGCCAGGAGCAGCGGGACAGAAGGTGGCCCAAAAGCCCTTTCCACTGGGCTTCGAGCAGTGGGAGGGATGGTGACCAGGAAGCCCCTTCCTCTGGACCAGGAGCAGTGGGAAGACAGCTCAGAAGCTCCTACCTCTGGGCCGGGAACAGTGGGACTCAGTACCTTGGTCTGGTGGTCTGGTGTCCTCTGCGTCTTTGTAGTGTAGAATCAGGTGGCTGCCTGTCTGCAGCGGGGTGATTAGGCATTTTCGGCGTGACTCAGGACCTCAGTAGGGTGTGCACAGACCTTAGTGGGGAACTTCTTTTTGTTCCGCATCTCTGCCAAATGCAAAGGGTGATACTTCGCAAGGTTGGACATGTCTAGTTAACTGTCAGCCTTCCCGTGGAGGAATATAGCAGATACCCAAACTTCTTAGCTATTTTCTCCACTGTCAGCATTTCATCCTTCTATAGCCCACATTGCTTTGATCTTCCTAATCAGTAACACAAGTGGATCTCCACTGCCTGAGAAGAAAAACAGAAATATCCTATCCTAACATTCTCATCCTTTCAAAATCATACTGTAACCTGTCCTTCAGACCTAGTTCCCATAATTCCACTGTGCTTTGGTCCAGCCAAAATGGGCTCATCTGCTGATCTATACTGATTACTACATAGTTTTCTAATATGTAAAGCTTAAAATTGATATACTTATTGAAATAGAGCATAACATATAGCTAATACCTTTCATCAATATTTTTGTAGAAGTTTGACTTGGAGATTTTTAGAACAAAATATGTGTGTTTTTCATGGCACATTGCTGTTTATTTTCATTTCTTCTACAAATGAAATCTTTTGATCTAGGGGCAACATAAAAGTAGTAAATACTACCTTTGGAAACCTGTACTTAAATCTACCAGCTGCTGTAAAAGTCTATATTTTCCATGAGACATTGTCTGGTAGAAAAACACCTTTGTAGTCACAAGAGTTCAACACTTTAGCTACATAAACACAGATACATACATAAGCGGATATGTGGGTTCTTAGGAGCCCTATCAGAAGGTTAGAGGCACACTACAGTGTCCTTGGGAACAAGGGTGTTTATTCTTATGCTTGAGTACAAGAGAAACAGTGTATCAGGGAGAGAAAATTCTAAGGCTGTGCAGATAAGGGAAAGAGGAGCAAAAGCTTTATGGTGTTTGTCAAGTGTTCAGGAACAAGATCTGTCACTATCGTAGAATGTAGAGGTGGAGTTCCAGTCGTGTTCATGTGCTTTCTCATCAGCCTTTTCATGCAATACATGTCTCATTATCATCTCAGGTCTCTGCCTTGGGGTATGAAATTTACTACACTAATAGAGTAAATATAACTGAAGATACTTTATTGATTATTCTATACATGCCTTTGCCCCTCTTCTTGGCAAGGGGGACCCTAACATTGTTTTAAAACAAGGTAAATTGTTGTTCTATTTCAGTGGGTCTGATTAATTGTTAACTATTTTTCTTGATACTAACTTCCTGGTCTGCCTGATGACTACATAGTCATTGACAATTAATCTGACTCTTCAGTCTTCCTCCTACCGTATCTCGTCCTGGTACTTCAGCTGATTCCCATACCACAACAGATGCTAGTGACTGTCATTCATGGCTGGCTGGCTGACTGGATGGATAGAATGATCCCTAGAGAGATGGATATGTAGATAATTCCTATTATATGCCAGATGAATTTCTAAGTCAGAGAATATAATGAAAAATCTAGATTTGAACACAGACTTCATTTTGAACAGTAGCTTGATGAATCATTTGATTTCAGTTTTAGTTTCCTCATCTGGGAAATAGCGCAGATGATCCTACTTGAAATGCTGTGCCAAAGAATAAATGATAAATGTCTGCCATGAAATCCTTACTCAATGCCTGCTAGTCTCCTTGCCTCATTCCTGCATCAGAAGCTCCCAAGGCAGATATCTGACCTTCTCTGGTTGACCGACCAGTTGCTCCATCCATCTGAGGTCAGCTCTTTCCCTCATTGGGACAATCCCTAGGGAGACAAGATTAGCATCTTGTCAACTGAAAGAGGCCCTTCTTATCTGGAGGGTGAAAAGGAAGGACACAGTGTCCTGGTGACATTTACAGTGGAATCTCTAGCTCTTCTCTCTGCATATAGTTGGAGTAAAGAAAAAACTGTGATACTGAGATATTGTCTTCAGTAAGAGCCTTACAACCAAATTGTAATAGCTGGTTCAAATTTAGACTATGCTAGCTTCTATAGTGGTTGAAAGCCTGAATATGCAAACACTACCTCCATTAATAAAATTTCAATGCTCTCTAAATGACAAATGTCTAAAGATGGGTTTCATTGGAAAGGAGAAGCCTCTTTAAATTTTCCTTTTCTCAATCAGTAAAAAGATACTTGTCCCCTAATAAATCCCCTTAAAAAAAACTATCAATAAAAGACAAGAGTTTTTCAAAGTTGTATGTCCTATGTCTGGGTCAGGGATCAGATGTTTGCATTTGTAAAGAAGTTGGAATTGGCTTTGAGGAATGGATATTCTTGGCAAAGTTCAAGTTCCCAAGTCCAAGGCTCTGTGGAATGAAGTTCTAATCACCTTTGTGATGGAGGTCACAGTAAGGAGACCTGGCCATCTGGGTGGTCAAAAATAGGGTGTGTTTGGGAAGAAGTTGTATTTTTCTTTCCACTTTCTGTTGTTAAGTATTTAAAAGCTGTGATTTTCCTTTGAAAAGCAGGAACTTTCCCTCTTACCTTGTTACAGTGCTCAGGGGGTTAGGGCCATCAGTGGCTCAGTCATGACACATCTCCATGGAATCACTCAGGAGTGTTCTGCATACATCTCTATTAGTCCTGGTTTGTCTCTAGTCTTTCCTTGATGGTTCTAGGATATTATTCATAGGCTAATATGTTACCAGGAACATTTTATGTTTGTGGCTTCACTTTGATCAAATTCTTAAGTAAGATTTAGTCTCTTTTCAGATATGGTATTATCCTTTCTTCCTCTTTATTAAAGTGAAATGATCAATAGAATTGTTAATATTTCCAAATCTATTTTAACTTTTGTGAAGAAACACCTACACTGCAATCTTTCTTTTTTCCTTTTTTCTTTTTTGGTATAGGGGATCGAAGCTAGGGGCTCAAAGAGTTGATGCAAGTGTTCTACCACTGAGCTACCTGCTCCCAGGTGGATGACCTATATCTCACCACTAGAAAGTATGTAAACATTCATAGAGATTACTTTACTCTTAATTCTAAATTTTTAAGTTACAAAATTTAAATATCTGAGTCTATTTTCCATCAATGTAGGATTGCTTTATAATTTTTAGAAATGTCTTTTATCCTTAAAGTGGCCATTAAAATATCACTATAGAAATTTTGATCTTATGTAAAAGTATATATTTCATATGATATACTACTTATTGTTATATTTGCTGAATATATCTATATACTTTATATATAAAAGCATTTTAACTTAAACAATTTGTTCTAGCAGAGGCCTGGAAGAGAACTGGCAGTTCTTAAAGTACTTTGATAGCTGGTTATCAACACTTAATAGTGTTGTTGCTACAAAGCACTTTATTTTGCTGACTGTAAAAGTCAAGCCCAAGAAAAATATTTAAATGTGAAAAAATTCTACCACAAAATGATTGGAATGTGTACTTTTATTAGATAATTTTTGAGGCAACTATTTTGACATATGTTGGGTTGAAGTTAAAAAAGAACAGATAAACATGCATTTCTATAGCATAGGCTGAAATTATGGAGAGTAGTCTTTATTATTCTATTACATGTCTTCATTTAGAAGTTTTCTTCTAGTGAAAAGAACACATGGCTTGAAGTAACTTTTAGAAGAAAATCATCATGTCACAATGATGGGATATAATATCTTACTTTGTTTCATGGAACATATCACACCCAGGGGGGACTACTTAACGCTCTACTACTGTAGAAGGTTGATTATAGGTCAGCATTGGTTAATCCTAGAGTACCAGTGATTCTAGATCCCCAAACACTAGTACAGGAGACTTTTGGCTCTAGAGATCACATCTGTCTTGTCTATAGAACTTGATGGCTTTTATTTGTCCCACAATCCTCACTAATTTGACTTTTTTTTAGGTATCTCACTTCTTGTCTAAAACTATTGCTAACTCTGAAAACAGAGTTTCTAACAATCCATGTCCTTGAATTAGAACAGCTCCTGTAGAATGTTCATTATTTGCTAAGTACTTTGTATACACATTTGTGTCTTATAGCAATCATATATAGCAGGCATTGCTAAATATTTTCTACAAATGAGGAAACTGAGGCCCAGGGTGTTGAGCCAAGACACTTAGCCAGCAAATGCTACATGAACTGGAGCCTGTGGCCAAGGTGCATCTAATATCAAAGCCAAAACTCTTGGCCACTGTGTAGGATTGTATTTCTGAGTGACTCTGTCTGCATCTGTCTAGGTAAAATAATTCTTTCTTGCCATAGGATGTAGAGATTGAAGGAAATGTATAAAGTCTTTTAAATTCTTACATTTATGGATTGCCAAATGGAAGGCTTTTTACCATTATAGTAAAATTAAGGTGTTCGTATATATTTAGAAAATATAGTAAAGGCATATTTTTATTTTAAATGCATTTACTTTTCTAATGTACAAAACCATCCATAAATGACCTAGTACTTCTCAAATGTGAATTATCTTTGGCTTATTTATATAGACATGGGATAGGATAGGATAGTGAGCCGAGGAAAAAGTGAAGGCTTGTTGAGTTGGTGTACCGTAATTGGCACCAGCCTGTTTTCATATAGTTCCTCTAGTTCCAAAGATTTGGTGCAGATTGAGCAAAGGCAATGCTAAGTGCACAGCAATAAGTAGTTGACTCCACCTTGCTTACTTTCAGGCCTTACCAGTGATGGAAAAGAAATGAGTGATTTCTCTCAGTGGAAATGGCCTATGCTCCAAGGGGTTTATGTTATGTTTGAAATGTCTTATTTCTCTCTACTTTGCATGAGAGGTGTCATACAATATCTTCTTTGGATCATAGACTTTTAAAAATAGTTATCAGCTTGCTTTTAGAGACATCTGAATCACAGGAAATAACGCAGGATGGGTGGTAAGATTGGAGATCCATAATAATTTATAGAATTATTGGAAAGGATCTAGGTCAGTGATGGCAAACCCTCTAGAGTTTTCAGTGATATTAACAGCCCACTCTGGCACAGTGGTTCATCACCACTGGAGTTAACACAGACCTACTTTTCATACATCTGCACTTCAAAGATGTGGAAGTTGAAGCCTAGAAAATTCTGATGACCTATATTCATTGTTAGAGTGGGGAAGTTCCCAGGCCAGACTTTTCCCTGAAAACTTTATGCTTTTATTTAAATTTAAGCATGGATAATCCCAAATGGATATTAAGGGCTTTTAGTATCATGCTTTGATTTATTTATACTGACTTTAAATGTTTCTCTTTGTATAGTTTTCTTTTTGGTTGCTCCCTTATTACAGTATATATGTGTGACTTATCACAGTCTATAGATACTAACATGTATCACCTTGAAGTATGGAAGTTCTAGTTTCATTTAAGTTCCTTTGGCTTTCCAACTTTTAAATATTATTTTCTTGAGTATCAGATGGTATCCTGATGTTTGTTTTAATCATCTAATGTGTCTTATAAAACTTATGAGGGACTGAGTGTGGTGGCACATGCATGTAATCCCAGTACTCAGGAGGCTGAGGCAAGAGGATCACCATGAGTTTGAGACCAGCCTGGGCTACACAGTGAATTCAAGGCCAACCTGAACTACATAGTGAGACCTTGCCTCAAAAAGAAAACAAAAAACAAAACAAAAAACTCATAACGGGGATCGTTTGTTATGTCTGGTCACATTTCTGCTCCTTTTGTTGGGCTTCCCTCTTTTCTAATGCTCCAAGATTCCTTCTTCTATCCTTTCTTTTCTATTTAAAATTTTTTAAGCTATTCTTTGAATGTTGGTCTACTATCAACAAATTCTTTTAGTTTTGCTTCATCTGAGAATGTTTTATTTTCTCTTCATTCCTGGAGATTAGTTTTGCTGGATATAGAATTTGAAGATGATAGGTCTTTATTTTCAGCTCTTGCAAAATGTGTCATTTCCTCTGACTGCCATGATTTCAGATGAAAAATGTGCTTTTCTACAAGTTAGTGGTCTCTTATTTGTAACGTGTCATTTCTCTCAATGCTTAAGTCATCATTTGTTCTAATAGCTTTTCAAACCTACTGGGATTCTGATGATATGAATGTTGCCTATTTTGTGCCTGGGTCACAAGTCCATAAGGCTCTGTTTTTTCTTTTGTTTTTAGCCCATTTTCTCTTTGTTGCTTAGATTGAATAATTCTGTAATTCTATAAGTCCTCACATCTTTAAACTGCAGAACAACAGTTGACCTGTTTCAAGTTCACTGATTTTCTCTGTCATTGTCACTTTACTATTAAACTCACTAAGTTTATTTTTGTTACTTTACTTTTCAGTCTTATAATTTCCACTTGGTTCTTTTTTTGTTAATTCTAATCTTTGCTGAGTTTTCTATTTTTTGTTTCTAAAGAATTTGTAATTGTTGAAGTATTTTTATGAGGGCTGCTTTAAAATCTTGTCAATAATTCCATTCTCATTTACCTCAGGGTTAGTGTCAATCGGTTGACATTCTCAATCAAGTTGTGATTTTTCTGGGTTTTAGGTGATTTTTCATTGTACTCTGGACATTTGGCTTTCATATTAAGAGATTCAGAGTCCCATTTAAATCTTTTCTTTTAGCAGACAGCCATTCCTTCTAGGTTTAGTACTAGGAAGGTCCTTACCTAATTTTGTTGACTCTGCTTCTGGAAACAATTACATTTTCAGAGACTATGTTGTGTTATTTTGGTCTACTTAGTTTTTTTAGGGCTGTGGGGTCTGCTATTGATTCCTGCTGATGCTATCTGTGGGTTAGGGGTTGCCAGGTGAGGATTTCCCTGGTTAGGGTCTCCTGATGCCTGATGACTCTGGTTTGATAGGGGAGGACAAACAGATTTCCTGGAGGTAAGTATTAGTTGACTTGGTCTACCCTCAAGGATAATACTTCTCAGGTGGAACACTTTGGGGGACAGGATCACCACTGATGATGTCCTTCATCACAGGGGAAGATCTTAAGCGCACTGAGTAGGAAACAGTGGTTTCTGTGGCCACTGACCACTCATTAAAAACAGGCCTCATGATCTATCCCCCTTGCTAGCACTGCTGACTATCCTGGTGGTATTGGGGCCTCATGTTTGATGCTGGGGCCAGGAAATGAGCTCACTTGTGCTGCCTGCTGTTGTTTGGTTAGGAATATGGAAACAGTGGGATTGGGTAGTCTTCCGTGGCCTCTGGGGTTATGAGACCTGTCACTGTGATACTTCTTTAGTCCTGGGTCCCTACCAGTTCATCTTCCTTTTTCTACATCTAAGAGTTATGTTTGTTTGCCCTTTGTGTTTTTTCCAGGGTTTGTACTTAACTGGGAAGATCAGAGAGAAAGTATTTTATACTATATTGTCTAGACTGCAACTCTTATTCAGGAACTATTTTTAGGAGATGGGAACCCTTCGAACTACCCATAAGATAAAAAAAAAAAATGCGTTTGGTTAGTGTCTTTATTTCACCAGGAAGTACTCACTGTCTTTATGTTTCTATCTCTCATAGTTTATTGTAAACAAATCTGAAATATAATCCACCTTCTCTCCCTTCTTCTCCTTCTTTCCACTCTCAATTCTGCTGCCATCATGGGCTTCATTGAGTTGAAGTCCTCACGTCTTTCAACTGCAGAACAAGAGTTAAATGAAAGCCTCAGTTTTGGTTTGCCACTCCTGTTGCTGTGGGAAAGTGAGTCAGCACATCCTTGGTCCCTGGGCCACTGCTTCTCCTACACTTTTCTCCAGATCACCTCTTGTTAGCCTCACCAAACTCAACTTCCCAAGCCTGGGAAAATGGGGTTTTAAGGACTGTTAGTTAAATGTTATATATCAGATTCAAAAAAGGAAAGAAATCCAAAGTGTAAGCATCATCTGGCTTTATTTATTCATTATGCCCCATCTCTCTCAGAAACCATCAAGCAGATACAGGCTTTTTACTCCAAAAGCAGTTTCTAGGAATAGATTGGAGAAAGAATTTGTTTAAAAGTTTTCAAACTATAATTAGATTCAATTAACTTGTTACTAAGTGTTCTATAATTTAAGAAGTCCTAGCCCTGAACACATCTGAGCAGAAATCTGAAAAATTCAGGAAAGTAGCAGATGAAGGTTTTAGATGAAAGTTCAGATAACCAGATACATTCAAACTTCACTTTCAAGGGAAATATCAAAAAAGTTAAAGGAAATATTAAAGAGTAGAAAATAGAATTATATAATGTACAAGTGCAATTCTAAGAAGCATCCAAAGATTCACAAATGAATTTTCTCATTTGTTAAGTATTAAAATTTAATTTTATACTAGTGATCTCAGCAGGGTGGGGGAAGCATGGATAATGCTTGAGAACTGTAACATTTCAAAATAGAAGAACTTGATTCTTCTCTCAGCTGAATTTATGTATGACTGGAAATGCTATAAAATACTTTCTGGTAAGACAGTACTTGCAACACAGAGTAAAATAAAAAAGATTCGGAATTTGAGGGGGAAAATCTTAAATTATTTTAAGTGTGAAATTATTTAGTGCATCCAGTTTTTATTTTAATTTTATGGGTGTGAAGAATGGCTCGCCAAAGATATCCACAGCCTTACCCCTTGTACCTGTGAATGTATCACCTTCCATGGCAAAGGGACTTTGCAAATGTGACTAAGTTAAGAACCTCAAGATGGAGAAATTATGCTGGATTATTGGCTTTGGAGATAGAGGAAGGGTCCACAAACCCCAGAGTGTGGCGGCTGTGGAAGCTGGGAAGTCAAGGAGATTGATTTTGCCCCCAGAGCTTCTGGAGAGAAACTCAGCCCTGTCAGCACTGTGAGGCCCATGTCACACTTCTGACTTTTACAACTATAAGACAATAAACAAATATGTTTATACTATGTTATTAGAAAACAGATACAGATATCCATGTTATTTTAAGGATGTTGCTGTTCACTTCATTTAAGTTTCCCTGTAAAAGCATTATCTAAAGGAGAGATTTTGCCCCCAGAAGGACATTTGTCTGGAGATATCTGGGATTTTCACAAGGGTTGTAGTGTTCACATCTAGCAGGCAAAGGCTAGGGGTTCTGCTAAAACATCTTACAGTGGAAAGATAGACTCTCACAAGAAAGAATTATCCAGCCCAAAAATGTCTGTAGTACCAAGGCTGAGCAACCCCCAAATAAGCATGATTTTTGTTCTCAAGCATGCAGGAAATTAAGGCCAACCACACAATTTGCTCTGAACTATCTGTGTAGTCGAGAACAGCACTGTCCACTAAAGTGGCTCTTAGACACATATGGCTACTTAAATTTAAAATTTTAAAAATTAAATAAATTTTAAAATTCAGATTCCCTGTTATACTCAGCTGTCAGAGATCCAGAATTTATTCAAATACAAATCACTGGACTCTCTTCCCTCCAATTTTAGGCCATGCTTTAAAGTACTATGTGTTAGTTAAATGCTCAGGCAGTATTATACCTCAGAAGTCTTCAATGTAGCAATGTCACTGTTCATGTTGATTTTTTTGCTTTGTTTTTTTTGCCTATTTAAGTATGGTTACTTTCTGTATTGTACCATGAAACACAGTGGAGAATTTACATAAACAACCCAGACATTTAAATGCAAAATAAATTGTAATTGATAATCAGACTAAGAAATTAAATTTCACATTCTGAGATGCTTTTTTAAATGTTCAAAGTGTGATTATACCTGATACATTGGACTAGGCATTATAAAAGATATAAAAATACAGTTGGGATATAATTGTACCTCAAAACTTTACATAGTTAAAAATCAGAAGGCCACAAAAGACTTGAGGAAATAGCAAGTATTGGAATAATGAAGTTTGATTAGAAAGAAATTATCCGTGGTGTGTGTGAAAAATAATGAGGGCCCTAGAAAATATCAGCAGCGTTTACATCTTTACTGGACGAGTGACTAAGTAAAAGTTAGACTTGAAGCTTTTTATTAGCATCATATGCCTGGAATAAATCTAGAAATTTCTGTTTCTCCCTCCAGTCTTAACTTGAAGCAGATGCTTTACTAACAGCTTGGAACAAAGGGTAACTGAAGGAAATCACCTTCACTAAGACCAAGAATTGACCCAGTTTATATCTCCCCTAATAATGAGTTTTCTCTCTATATGCCTTATCTGATTATGATTTTTGGTTAAGAAATGGTACAGAATGGGTGGGTCAGTATAGCAGAAGAAGCCAGAAAATGTCCTAGGATGACCAAAGTTTCTATCCTCATTTTCCACAAGGAAATTGAAGTAGGACTTGGTTTTGTGTCTTTGCTACTCTATTTCTTGGGAAAACTATGATTATTTTTTTTGGCAGTGAAATTCTCTTTATTATTTTCTCTTTGGCAGTGAAATTCTCTCACTGCTAACCCTTTTCCAGCAGCCCACCTGTTTCTGGAGGTTGAGATCCAGTCTTAACAGAGGTAGCTGGAGCGTATCAACTCTGAACATGCTCTTCTCAGTGCTTATGTTGTGTACATCCCTCCACGATCTCCCAAGATTTAGTCTGTGAAAAATAGTTTGTGCCCATCCTCTGAAGAAATTGCCTCCACGCCTTCTTTGTTCTCAAACTTATCAACTGGGTCAGGCCCTGTAATTAAAAATAACGGGTGGATCTTATTCGGGCTGATCTGGCCTCTGCCCCAGAGAAGGTAGCTTACAACAAGCTGCCCCAAATTTCACTTGTTCTGCCTGGGTTGTGGGCAGCTGCTCCTGCTGTGCAGCTTTGAGCATGCTCAGAATGGAGTGTCTACTATAGCTCGTCTGTCCTCCCAGGCTTTCCAGTGCCTGAAGGATTTCATCCTTTCCCAGAATACTAGCATAGCTTAGCAGGCTGAAGTAGCATGTATTGTTCACTTTCCCATTGCTGGGATGAAATACTTGATAGCCCCAATTTAAGGGAAGAGAAGTTTATTTTGGCTCATGGTTGCAGAGCTTGCAGTCCATGGTTGGCTGACTCCAAGGCAGAAACATCATGGTGGAGCAAAGTTGCTTACTTTGTGGTGGTCAGGAAGGAAAGCACAGGCGAAGAGCACCCTGGAGGAAAGGGCCAGGAACCAGACATAGTCACCAGAGTCATGGCACCATGACCCAACCAGACACATCCAGAAGTGTGCTTTTCTAAGCCCCTAGGGCCATCTCAAGCCAATCAAGATTAATTTTTACTCTTCAGAAATTGTTCTCCTCTGCCTGAAGTAAAGTAAGATCAAGGACCTCTTTATCAGCTTATTAACTTGACCCTTACCTTATGTTCTTTTTTGAATGTGATAGTCTAAAGTTAAGAAATAAGAAGAAAATACTCATTTTATTTTCAACTTTAAGCAGAGAGGTGACTGACCCTGAAGTCTGATAACTCATGGAGGAATGCTGGTGGATTACTTCAGAATTTATTTTGATAACTGTGGACACCCTTGTGGTTACTCTGTGACAAGGATAATAGAGTAGGGAGTGTAATTCCCCTGTTACCTGTCTCTAGCTTGAGAGAGCCAATAAGAATTCACCCCAAATATCTATTTCTTGTAGCTTTATTCTTTGGGTATTCCCTGAATGAGAAAACACAATGAAGGGATTCTATTAGATGGCCCCATACTTTATATTTCACCTACAGTGTCTTATTAGTCCTCACAATAGTGCTGAAAGTAGGTCATGGCCATTTGACAAAGAAAATGTGTGTCTTCAAAAGAGAGTAACATCCATTGTCACAGAGCTAATAAGGGAAAGTAATGGCATTTGACCTCAGGTCAGGTTCTTTTCTCCTATAAAATATGAATACATACTTTTAAAGCCCTCCAAATTACCTAGCTTGGGAGAGTAAAAGAAATTTTATTTCCAAGGAACCTTGATCAGTCTTCCTCCCCACTAACTAGGCTCTTGAGTGCCCATGTGAATAATGCCTGAATATTGTCATCCATTTCCTTAATTATAAAAAGGAAACATGTTCCTTGCCAAAAAAAATTACAAAAATGGTTACATTAAAATTTAAAGTACACTGCACTGTCCTTGCCCCCTTAAGGTCACTACTGTTCGTAATTTTCTATGTATCATTCTAGATTGCTTTTTTGGTAATCCACATAGAGTGCATATGCATGTAAGTACCTAGAGCAATTTTATAATCAATGGGATATTGTGCATAGTGTAACTTTATTAATTAATTAATTTATTAGTGTAGTATGTATGTCTTCCCATGTAGGCAGATACAGTAAAGTAAATTTGTGTGGTGGTTGCTGTGACTGCTTATTTATACTATCAATGAACAGATTATTTATAATTTTCTACCAATATTTATCGAATGATCCATATTCATTTTTTTGATGCTTCCTCAGATATTTCTAACTGAACCATTAGATTACAGAGAACATTTTAAACTTAGATACATTGCCAATTTGCCCTCTCAAAAGATTTCAAATGACACTTCTATCAACAGTATATAAATGTGCCCATTTATTACACACTGTGTCATTATTAAGAGCATTTAAAATCTTCTCCAATCTGCTAGCTATCTTTGCTAAAATTAGAAAAGCATATTTAATACTGATTAGTTTTAGTTCTGAGTCCAGAAGAGCTTGTTAACCTCTCATCCCTGCGTCAACAGTCTTCGAGAATGCTGGACCACAGCGGCTTCTCCATGGGGGGAACAGTGCACTACTAACCCCTTACTGAGTGGTTCTGAGCTACTTTCTACCAGAAAGCCAGGAGAAGAGGAAACTAGAGGTGTTTGATTCTGCCCGTTCTGGTCTTGGTCAGTTTCTTTCTCAATCTCTCTCTCTCCTTCTCCTCACTTTATTGAATTATAATTGACATATAAACACTGCATATATTTCTAATATACAATTTTAACATATATAGATATAGATATATGTATCTGTGAAATCATTGCCTTAACCAAGGTAACTAAAGTTTCCATCACCTGAAATTTTTTCTAGTGCTTGTTTGTGATTAATTCCTCCTTTCACTCCTGCCCCAGGCAACCAGTGGTCTGTCTTCTGTCACTTTAGATTTATTTGCATTTTCTAAAATCTTATATAAATGGGCCTGTTTATACTATAGCATTTTTCATTCACCATAATTATTCCAAGATCAACCATATTGTTACATATATCAATAGTTTGGTTTTTTATTGCTGAGTAGTATTCCATCTTGTAAAAATATTACTATATATTCATGTTTCATCTGCTGATGGGCTTTTGGTGTGTTAATTAAACTACTGTGAGCATTCAGGTACATAGTTTTGTGTGAACTGTACATGTACATGAACATTCATGGAACAAAGAATTTTTCTATACCTAAAGCCAATCCTGCCCCCATTGAGGAAAAATTATAATTATGTGAAGAGGACTTCTGTTTCATCTATTTTTAAATAGGCTTTCTTTCTATTGGACAGATATTTAGGAATGGAATGGCTGAAATGCCTAGTGTAAGAATGTTTAACTGCCAAAGTATTTGCCAGAACACTCTTAGTATGTTATATTTCCACCAATAGGGATGAAAGTGCCAATTCCAGTATACCTCAGCCATGCTTTCTACAGTCCTTCTTTAATCTTAGCCATCTTACTGGGCATGTAACAATATCTTATTATGCTTTTCATTTGCCTTTTCCTGGTAACTAATGAATTTGAGTATTCTTTCATGACCTTAAAGAGCTAGTCATGTATTTTCTTTTGAGAAGTATTTGTTCAAATCCTTTATTTTTTCAGATTGTTCACTTTACTATTATATTGATTTATAAGGGGAATCTAACTTTGATTTGTCTCTATCAAACAGTAATTACTCTAAGAGTATTAATTGAGCATTTCCTCTTTTGTCTTCTTTAAAAATACTGTGTATATGTTAGATTCTGTTACATGCAGTGGTCCATTTTTATGCTCCATTGTTTCGAACAAATCTCTACTTTTGTTAATACCAAAATAATTTAAAACTGGTTTGATGTCAACCTTTAATAGACATTTCTCTTTCATTAAAGTGTTTCATTAACTTGTACCTCGACCTATGCATTTAATACACAAATTTACTTTTTTATTAGTATCCATTTGTAGTACATAATGTTTATATTCTTTATGGGGAGTTGGTACATGTACATAACACATCTTTTTCACAAATACATTTTGAAGTAATTTTTACTTTAAAATTATTGAGTCTTCCCATTCAAGAATATGCTACATAGCTCTTTTTATTTTGGTTATTCATGAAAAAATTATGTAATTTTCTTTATGAAAGGATAATATACTTTTGCTGTGTTATGATCATCTTGTAAATGGAATCTCAATTTATTTACTTTGCAGCTTAATTTATATATGTCTATTTTACTGAATTAAAATTTTTCTCAATAATTGTTCTGTGGTAGTTATTAGTATTTAGCTTTTCTATTAACAAGTGAGAAATCTAAAAATAACTTACTCTTTTTTCAATATTTTTACCTCTATCTTTTGCTTTACTTCAATGACTAGAATACATCAGTAAAAGCTGACCCCCCTTTCTTATTCCTGCTGCTAAAGAAATACTTCTAGTTAACTAGATCTTTCATAGTTTCTTATAAATATTCTATAATTTTCCCATATTCCTAGATTATTAAATTTGTCTTTTTAACAAGTTTTGATGTGCTAGTAGTGTTTTATTTTCCTTTTTAGTGAGTGAGTTTTGAATTTTACCAGATGATTTGGGGGTGTTAATAATTTTTTTCCTTTAACTTAATGATATAATGAATTGAATGAATAGATTTCCTAATGTTAAGCCATTTTTGTTTATATCATAGCATAGTTAGTATACTGTTGGATTCAGATAGATATGCAGATAGATTCCTTTTCATGAGATTGCCTATTCTTTGCAGTAGTTCCCAAGAACTGAGGGCTTCTCCCTTAGAGCCTTTGAGGGACATTTGGGAATCTGAGTGTTTATTTTTGCTGGCCACAAGCAAGACTGGCAGGGGAAGAGTTAGGAGTGGGTGTCTGCTGGCTTCTAGTGGGGTAATGGCAGGGTGCTAAGTGCTCCATAATTCATGGAACAACCACATGTCATAGAGATTTTCCATCCCTAAAGCCAGTCCTGCTCACATTGAGAAAAATTAATCTATAATTTTGTAGAGGAAGATATTGTTTTGTCCAGTTTGCACTGTTTATTTTAGGCTTTTAAAATAAATTGAACACTTTTTTAAAAAATCTAATGCTTGGGAACAGAGTAAATTCTATACAAAAAAATTTATTAAATTTAATCCATAAATCCATTTGAATTTTGTGGCTTTTGAAGAGGTTAAGAGACTCTATTAAAATTACACTCTTTTGTGGATATATTCAGATGTTCAAACTATTTTATCAATTTTAATAGTTTCTGTGTCTTATAAAACCATCAATTTTAGCCATATTTTCCAATATATTGGCAAATAATTTTATACAACTTCCATCAATTTGTGAGTTCCTTCATCATTTATTGTTATTTCTTCTTTCTAACTTCTACCTTTGTTTCCTTAGTCATAATTATAAGAAATTTGTCTATCTTTTCAAATGCCATATTTATTGTCTTGATCAAGTTTTTTATTTTTTGTTTTCTATTTTAGTAGCATATTCTAATTTCTTTCTCTTGGGAAACCCCCATCACCACCAAATTCTTGCATTAAATGCATGTTTCATTTATTTCTCATTTTTATTTATTTTTAAACTGTTTCCTGCTTCACAAGCAAAACTATGATAGTGTTATGGGGCTATTTAAGTAATTTGTAGACTGTTACATTCCTTCTGTTGACTGAGTTTATATAATTTGATTTGCAAAAATCCAATCACTTGATTAGGGAATATAATTTATATTACTAGAACTACTATTGATTGTTTCTTAGCCAAAATATGCTATTTGTGCAGCAAACAACCTAAATATGTTTTGAATTTTTAGCAGCTCTGTTGATGTCCTGTTAAATTTAATGCTGGAAGTTCTGAACTATTTTGCAGTTTTACAATTTAACTCAAAATAACAATTTATGATAAACAAAAAGTCTAATGGTGAGAAATATATTTTCATTTTTGCTTCAGTCTTCAGGCATGGTAAAAACCAGTTTCAGATGTAGCGTTCCAAAAGATATGCTCTACATGTATGAGGATGTATGGGAGTGAGGGGACATGTGTGTATTTGCATTTACACACTGAACATAAACCTATTTTTGACTTTCTTTCCATCAATTTGAGGTTTTAACCATAGCTTTGTAAAACATAAAAATCATGACCACAGCCACTTTTCTCTTTTTCCCTTCACAGTAGAACTGCTTCAAGGAGTTGTCTCTACTTCCAGCATCCAAATTCTTTTCTGTTTTCTCTTGAACCTGCTCCAGTGGGGCTTCTGTTCTCATAACTCCCCTGAGCTGTCACCAGTGTGACCTTCTTGTCAATAAATCATTTTATGGTCAAAATTCATCTGTAATCACCACCTTGCCATGTTCAAAGCCGCCACCACCTTTAGTGTGGATTATTGTGTGAGCTCTTCTTGTGTCTAAACTTGCTTTCTCATAGTCTCCAAATAATATACCCCTCTAAAAAAGCATTGCACTTTTGCACTTTATTTTTTAGTTGGTTTTTTCTCTTCCCTCACACAACCTAAGCTCAATGAGGAAGAAATATTTTTCTCTTTCATTCACTACTGTATTTCTAGTGCCAAGAACAGCACCTGACATATAGCAGATGCACATATAGTTGGATAATTTTTTTAAAAATTAAAGTTTAGTACGGTATAATTTTAAGGCCAAAAATTCAGCTCCTGCTGGTTATTAAAAACAAATTGCTTTTGCTCCTAAAACTGTCTATATCAAGCTATCATAATTATATAGCTAGCTAAATATTATAAAACCTAGTAAAAATGAGTGCAAAAAACCTCATTTTTGGGAAAATTAGGTGAATTCTTCTTTAATATTCAATGAGGGAAAGTTGAAAAACTATTGCTTTAAAATAGCTGGAAAAAACAGCTTTTAAAGTTTGGAGAAACCATAAAAAATCTGCAAGGCTTTGGCACTCAAATTGCTTTGCAAGAATTTCAAGTGCTGATTCCATTTTGAAGGAGCCAAATTGGAAGTAGTATGTGATGCTTAATTGGTGTGACTTTTGCTTGGAAGATGACACAGAACTTCAGTCAAGAGACCCCTTTTCACATGAAAAGCCTTGACTCTCTGCCAAAGGACTGGCAAATGAATACAAATTTGTTTTTTAAGTCAAATAGCATGCTTAATGTATCATTTTATGATTTATTGTTCTAAACTTTTCTAAAATGAATTGACTGTTAGCCTCAGTTGGGGGTTATTATAGGGCATATGTATGCCCACTTTTTTGTTGTACTTATTGTCAAGGCCCATTGGCAGCATAATTATACATATTTCTTATCTTGTTCTTTTTACCTAATAATTTATCTTGGAGATCATTTGGTATCAGTAAAGATAGACTATCTTAATAACTTTTAGAAATTTTGAATTTGTTTCTACTTTATGGATGCAATGTAAGTTTATTTCTCTGTGGTTACTCCAACTTTTAAAATAAACCATACTGCAAACAATTCCATGCACTTGCATGATTGTGTTATGTGTGGATATATCTTTACAACAAATTCTCAAGGTGATATTATAGAATTTATTTTGCTGGGTTTAGAACAGATTGACTTTTGCTTAAGATTTATGAATTAGACTTTGTTTTATGATATTCAGACAGTTTCGTCAGTTTTGACATGCCAGTTTTTTACTCTACATTTGCAGTTGAAGTCACTGAAAATTGTGTTGAAAAAACGTTTATGATTGTGCATAAACCCCCACTTCTCATTAAGTAATTGTTTTTATAAACTTTCTTTTAAAGATTTGGCTTTAAGAAAGTGTTTCATGAAGAGTTTTGATAATGGGAAATATCTGAGGCACATAGCTATCATATTATAGCAGAACAGTCTGTGCTTCACTTCTGCTCTGCCAGGAATCTGTGCTTTGTGAAGATCAATCCAGGACATTTGGCAACAGTAGTAAACAGACATTATTCAAAAAGAATAATGACATTTACGCTTTCTGCTGTTCTTCATTTCTTTTTCTTTTAGAATTAATACATGTGTATATTTATAGTCTATATATATCACATATATGATGGTATAAGGTGTGTGTGGTATGTTTAGGTTGTGAAATTATCAAGCTATTTCACAAAATTTTCTGAATTTGCTTTTGGATTAAGTTTTGAATTTCTTCCCATTTTGATGGTAAGAAAATGAATTGTAAATAAAATTTCGTCTTTGTCTATCCTTGAAGTTTCTCTACTGAGTAATGCATTTCTTCTCAATCTATGTCAGTAATTCATAAACTGCAAAACAAAATCTACAGGATTTTGTCATTTGCTGAATTCCACAAGCATTTTCAACCAGATTTCAGTTCTTGTTTAGACTTGTATCATTTTGGAGGAATCAATTCATAGCTGAAAAATTAAATATGTTGCAAAACCAATTATAAACTTCCTGTTAATGTTGAACTTTTGCTAAGGAAAGATTCAAGAGGGTAGGGATTTCATTTATCCTTTTAAAAGGATAAATATTATTCAAATCACCTTGGTAACAGCTCGGCCACAGTCATGCAATGAGTTTAGTATCACTTTCTAAGTTAGATGGCATCAGCTTGAAGTTGACAACATAGATTTTCTATGAGATGTATGATTTATTATTTTGAAAATAGGGGAGCAGTTAATTTGCTTTTCAAAAAATTGTAATCTATCACTAGGTTTAAGGATCACAACAGACTGAATTATTTTGAGAATAGTTAATTATTTTCAATGTGAAGATACATATACCAATTTTTTTATTTAAGGCTTAGTCTGCTGCATGTAAAAGAAAATGAATCATCTTTTTTAAGATGTTAAATGAAGGGAGTTTTCTGAATGCACATATGCATGCATGTCATATGTACATTTATATATGTTATATATGTAAGTTTAAATGTGTATTTATGCTTACATATTCTATATGTGTATTTACAAATTTAAAATATATCTGCCATTTAAAAATATAAGGGCGTACAAGAAAATCCTTTGGCAGGGCTTGGAGTAGCATTGCTTTTAGTTATTGTTGGGTGATAATGCTTAGTAATAGTGAGTCAATCTTACCCTCAACTACTTTGTCCCAAGACAGAGGTCAGTAGTAATCAGAAGGACATTTACAAGGAAGAAGAGAGCCAGTGACCCATCTTAACATGGTTTAGATTGCTGCATGTATTGGCTTTCTTGAAAGTGAATTAAAATATTTCCTGTTTTGTATGCTTCTAGAGATGTCAGGGGTCATATTCTGTTCCTGAGAGGATCTACTACCACTGCTACCATTGGAAGTGTCATGTGTGTGCTTGAAAGGACCTATGACTTGGTACATACTGAAACTAATTAGATGGTCATGCTATTTCTATATTACTAGAGCATTACTATGACTCATTTCTGTATACGTGGATAAGAGGAAAACGCTTCTGCCCATGTGATAGTCCATTTTGCCTACTCATTAGATGGCATCACTGGAAGTTTTAGGTATAGGAAAAACCTAGCTTGGTGGGAATCTATTACGCTGTATTTCCAAGTAAAGAGGGTTCACCATTCAGGAAAGTTTCCTGTAAAATGTGAGACATTCTCTGAAGCATGGTGCCCTCCAGTGCACATGAAGTAGAGCAACATTGTACATGGAAACCAGCAGCATAGGAAACAACAAATAGCTTCAAAAAAGTTGTTAACTGGTGGCTTCACAGATTTTAAAAAATAGTATTTTGACTAAATTAAGGTGCATTACTATATAAAGACATCATTCAGAAAGTAAGAAAGTTCCTGATGATAATAATAATTAATAATAAAACATCTGATTGCCTGCTTTCCTTCATCCATAAAGCACTCTCTAATAACAAATTAGATCAAAGACCAAATCGCTAAAGACCAAACATTTGATCTGGAAAGTAAGTCCAATATACCTCACAGGATACCAAATAAAAAGCAAGAGTTGAAAATATGGAAGAAAAATTTAAGACTTTAAGAAGTAATCAGATTTCAAATATAGATTCTAAAGTCCAATAGCCATTACAAAATAAGTCCCAGAGGAAATGAACAAAAAGAATGGAAACCAAAGTACTCAGAGAAATAAAAGGATATTTCCTTAATCTAAAGAACAATGCAGACTTTAAATAAAATTGCACATTGAGGACTAAGCAAGAATTATGAACAATGAGAACACATCAAAATAGATATACACTGGCAAGCTGGTGATCTCCCAAAGTTAAAGAAAAAATTTATGACAGTGTCAGGTAGTAGTGGATGAGAAAAAATTTGATTAATGACCTAAATAGTTAGCTAGTCAGGTGTATATTCTTTCACTTAGTTTTAAAAATTCATTTAACAAATGTTTATATAAAACTTAAAATAGTTCCAAAATTTTGTTAGTATAGACACATTGAGGAGCAAAAATAGTTTGAATAAGAGAAAAATAATAATAATAGAACTATAAATAAAAGCAAATTATAGCTATGTTAACTTCTACTATGGAAGGTTAGCTTTTATATGACAGCATGTAAGTAGGGATTTTGTAATCAAAGAAGGCATCCCAGGAGTAGTGTTAAGTAAAGAGAGAATAGGAATTAATTTGAGGAAGGGGCAATAACATACAGGAAGAGAGAAAACATATACAAAGATTTATGTTTGGAATTTGTGACAGACTGAAAGGAATAGGAATGCTACTCTATCCAGAAGGAAGGATGTTGGTATAAAATGAAGGTTGGGAAGTAGGATGGACCATATAATGCAGGACTCTTACATTAATGGAATGGAAATCCTATAACATTAGACCATAGACAAGTCCTCTACGTTCCTAGTTACTATAAGACAGTATTCTGAGAGAAAAGGATCTTGACCTTATGCAAATTTTCTAGAAAAACTTCTCATGGATATACTGTAGAAAATGAGTAGAAGTGGAGAGGAGGAAAAAAAATCTTCCAGACAAAGAGGAAGATAAACGTTGCAGCACACATTATACCACCTAGATATTCAGAGAAGCAATCCCCAAAGAAACTGTGCCACAGCCCTAGAAATTAATTAATTTGATTGGGATAGTAAATCAGAGGGTTTCATGAAATGTCTTTACAGAGCAATTTTATAATTAAAGCTTAGAATTACATCTGTGACATACTTCTGTTGGAATATACTGAAATAAACCATGTGTTCCTTTAGTGTGTGTGTGTGTGTGTGTGTGTGTGTGTGTGTTGGGGGGGTAACACCAAAAAGCAATTAGAAATTCAAGAGAACACAAAAAGCTGTTCAAACTTAGGTTGTCTGACTATAATCTGATTATCTTTTTTTTGTATGTTTTTTATTGTTACATTTTAGGTGTACAATATAATGACATTCATCATTGGATATATGCACCTTTACATACTCTCTTGGTTCTTATTTTTTTCCTTAGAAAACTCTTTTAGAAAAAGCTTTTAGAAAAAAATTATCACATATAATCTCATTATGATGACACCATAGTTGTTAGACCGAGAAATAAGCTTTGTATTTTGTGGCCTATTACCTAAAAGAGCTTTGCTTAAGATATGGAACACAAGATTTCCTAGCTAACCATGCACCTTTATAGCAGAGCACAATAAAACTACAGAGATGAGCTAAAATTTGACTGGACTCAGGGATACTTCCCTGAGAAAATACACCATTTAGTGGCATTAGAAAAAGCAGCTTCTGTATTGAAATACTTAGTTTCTCACTTGAGCTCCACCACCGACTTCTGAGATAAATATAACTTTTGTTTAAGAAACAGAAAGAGCGAAGCCAAAGAGAGGTTAATTTGGGCACAGTGCTGGTGTAGAATTGATTTACCTTGACATGTTTTGGATCCATGGAATGTTTGAATTTTTTGTAAAAGCACAATTTTGCCAGCCAGACTGGAAGTGCTTTCTGTTTTTTTTCCCATCAAAAATCTTGGGCTCTGTCCCTAGAGATCTTCTCTGGCAGGGCTTTATTTTCTTCTTAAACTTTAGCTTTTGTATTCTATATGTAAGCAAAGAAGTAAAGTTCAACTATTTAGGAAAAAGTCATTGTAGAAAAAAAAAAGACAAATTGTAAGACCAGATGGTAAGCATTACTCAGCTGATGGGTTGTGTAGATTTGAGGGAAGGTGTGGTAACAGGATCTGGGTCTGCAGCTGTGACCTGTTGTTCTAAACAGACTCTTGTCCCTGCCTTTTGCATCTACATTCCAGCACCTCTCCCTCCATTTTTGTGGGGATCGGGCCCTCCCAGATTGCTTTGACAGATGTATATGAAAGGAATGAAGCTTGTTCAAGGAAAAGCAACCTGCCAACATGTTTTGTATATCCTCCTCCCCATGTTCCTTGTAACATTGGCAAATCAAGCAGAATGTTCTGCACAATGAGAGACAAGTTTCCCAAGACTCAGACTACCATGAGCCTATCATGGTACTTTTTTTTTTGTACCAGGGATCAAACTCAGGACCTTGTGCTTGCAAGGCAGGCATCGGCACCACTGAGCTAAATCCCTGGCCATCATGGTACCTTTAAGGCATCTCCATCTGATGTCTTGTGGACCGCCCAGACCAAACATACATGCAACACTCTTCACTTCTTCTCACAAAACAGCAATCAACACTGTCCCCTTTATTTCCTCCCTCAGAAAAAGGTACCACCATCCTTTCTTCCTCCAAATTGAATATCTGGAAGTTAGATTCATCTTTCTCACCATCAAATGGGGTCTGCCTCCTAAATACCTTTCCAGTCCTCCTATATCTCTTTCCCCAAACTGATGCCTGAAGTAGGCTCTCGATATTTCTCTTCTGGAATTTGAAAATATCTGATATTTTTCCTTGTCATGATCACTTCCACTCTGTCACTAATGTTATATTTTAAATGAAATTCTGACCAGGGGCAAGAAAGTCATTATTTCTTAGAAACTCTGCAAGGATAGGGGTGAGAACAAATGCCAGACTGGAAAATATTTCAAGTGTTAGCCTGTTATACAAAGCCTTTGTGACCTTGGATATCTTATCTTCTGCCCCATCTGCTTATGACTTTGCAATGAATAATCATAACTATGTATTTCCTCTTACTTCATACTGTTCCGTATCATTCATTGGTTTTGTTCCTTGATCTGTAGGGATTGCTTTATTAAAAATGTGCTGGAAATGAACTACCAACAACACTGTCTCTACTGAGTACCATGTTATTTTAGTCCTCATGTTGGTAGGAGTTGAACTGAACCTTGAGAACCTTGCAAATGAGGTGGGCTCCTGTGCTTCCATGTGTTCCCTTTCTCTATACCTTGTTATTTTCCTCTTCACATCCCATTGCAAGTCCTAAGATTCTTATAACCACAACGGTGTAGTCCCAGAGCTTTTCAAAATGCCTGGTCTTTTTGGTTCAATTCTTGCTTTCATGTTCTGCTTGGGTCTATGCCTTTTATGGTGGTCAGGTAGAGATGCAGTTTAAAGAGGGCTTTTACAAGTTGTATCTCAATTCGATCCGCACCATGCTCTGTGAGGCAGGCAGGGAGATGTTAGTTCTTCACTTTATAGACACTGAGGTAGAGGGCTTTTGTGCTTTTGTTTCTTATTAACATGTCTTATAGGTGTACACTTGACCCTCTACAGCCCACATATTGGAAACATCCATGATACACACATCAAGTCCTACAACGCAATTGAATTATGGTTGGCTATTTCTTATTAAAGGGATTGTGATTTATTTTTGTTTTTAGAAACTCAGAGAAATTCTTATTTCAAGAGAACTTGGTTTCAGAATATTCATTCACTATGGTTTAGGAATCTAACTACTTTGGAATTTTCCAGGCCTCTTACTCCGCATCTGCAGTTCATTCTCATCTTTTGGTCCTTGACACCCATGTGGAAAGGAAGGGAAGAAAGAAGCGGTGACAGTTCTGTGCAATTGGTTTTACATGTTGATTTCTGAGGTCTGTACTGTGAGTCACTGAAATTATTTGACTGAGTCTTAAAGATAAAAACACAGTGTGGTTGGGCCTAATCGTGCTACTACAAACAATTCCTTTCAGTGAAGGAGAAGACTCTGGGTTCCTCAGTGAAGTGTCCACGTGAATTAGCTCCTAATGGGCTGTGGTGTTACCCCCTTCCTGTGTCCAGTGTAACAGGGCTCCTTGTAAGTTTTGGGGTATAAAAGTAAGGTCCATAAGCTAATTTCTAAGACTATGGCTCTTTTTGGAAAGATCTTCTTCTTTTTGAACTTTAACATTGGAAAAAATTATAAGCAATAAATGACTATTTGAATTTTCTCACTTTTGAACAAGTCAAACAGATTGACCAAGTATGTCATAATAAGGAGTGTTTCCTTCTGGTGCCTGGGAGGCAAAAAAAGATCATTTTAGTTAAACTATATCTATGTGTTGCTGGTGTCTAATCAAGCTCTAAGTTTGAGCTGAATTACTGCCTTGATAACAGAAAGGAGAAAGGAAACATGAAAGAATGCTTTTTTATTCATAAGGGGTTTGTGTGTGTTTTTAGTTTCCAAGTAAATGAATAATGGGACTATGTATTTTCCATCCAAGCATTTTCCACCCTGAGAATAATTCCCTTCCTGGCTTCTCAATGAATAATGCATTATTGCTGAAACCCAAGAGGCATTCCTTTGATTTTCCTTTATGTTTAGCTTTCTGAGTGATTTTAAATAAAGGAAATTCAAGGACCTGGAATGAATGCTTTATTAACATTTTTATTGAAGTTGAGATAGCTCCTTGGCTATTATCTCCTGATATTTGGAATATTATTTTTTCTCTCGAAGGAAAATCTAAGGTATTGCATTTATGAGAAAACAGAGCACCTTGGACAATCTTCAAAGCGAATAGCTGTGTGAGACCAATACGCATTTGTGTTGTGGAACGAAGAGCTTTCTGGGGATACTTTTCTCTTCACTTTATTTTCGTTTCCCTGCTGAAAAGTTTCAAAAAAGAAAGCTCACAATCAAAACTGGGCTGTTCGAAGACAAAATCTTGTGTGTTTACCTTTTGAGAAACCCATTCCTTGAGGCTGGTTCAGACCTAGGACTCCAGCCCAAGTATCAGTCACCCTCATTCTCCCCTGCTCATTGTTAGCCTGATTGTTACATGGGACCCACTCAGTAAGCTCTAATGGATCATGGTGGTGTCCATCCCCAGCCTTGTTGGCTCATGTTCTTTCAGTTGAGGATCCCCAGAAAATAAGCTTTAATGCCATTTCACAGCTTCCACTTTCCCTCACATCCAAATGATGAGACTAAATAAAATAGATTTAGAATATAATCTGTATCTCCATTTCTCTTGCAATTGTAGTAAACTTTTAACAATTTGTAATAAGGGAAGAAGTAGGACAATCTGATCTAAATTAGTAAGATATCTGAAGCATAAATTTGGTCTAAAGTGTTTGATTTTATTAGCTTTGAGAAGTAGAAGTATAATGCAGTGTTTCCTTGGACATGGACTGTGGAGCCGGTCTCCAAGAACAAAACCTAGAATTTGTCTCCTGTCATTTCCCAGTGCTGTGGCAGTGAGCTAAGTATTTAAACTTTCTCATGAGCTGAGTATTTAAGGTGTTTTCATCTGTACAATGGGGGTATTAGTTTATATATCATATGGCTATTGTGTAGATTGTGTTATTTGTAAAGCACTGTGTAAGTGATTATTGAATAAAAATAAGACATATCTTATTGTCATAAACTGCTATTTCAGAACAAGCTATTACCTGCTACTGAGCAGGTAGGTAATAATAATATTATGGTCATCATTAATATACACTGATTTATCATTTTCTTAGTATTTAATATTTGTAACGAACCTCATAAAGTAGATATAATCATCTCTACTTTTCAGATGAGAAAATAGGTAAAAAAGAAATTTGCCTATGTTTATCTATTTCATTAAACAGCGAAGCAAGGACTTGAGCCCAGGAAAACTAGAACCAGAAACTGTGCCTTAACTAGACATTAAAGGACATTTATCTTTGGTCTTATCTTTTGACTGAAAACAACCCTTTGCTCTTAAAAATCATGTCCTTATGACAGGCAGCGTGTATCCTGAATGCAGTTTTTCATGTCTCAGTTGGGTATCAAACTCTGTGTTTTGCTCAAAGTAATCATAATCATTGACTCATAGTCAACATTAGTAGGATCCAAATTAATGAAATGTTATTGTCATTAAATTTTTTTCTGAGTATTTCATATTTTATTTGCAATGATGACTGGTAGCTTCCAATATGAGTGTTTTTGGACTGATCTGAAATCGCTTTATGGTTGCACGTTTCATACCTATGTTTTTCATTCTCTTTTTTTATTCCTCCTGATTTCTCCCCCTGTCCTTTCAGGTGCCTTTATCATCTGTTGGACCCCAGGATTGGTCTTGTTGCTGCTGGACGTGTGTTGCCCACAGTGTGACGTTCTGGCCTATGAGAAATTTTTCCTCCTCCTTGCGGAGTTCAATTCTGCCATGAACCCCATCATCTACTCCTACCGAGACAAGGAGATGAGCGCCACCTTCAGGCAGATCCTGTGCTGCCAGCGCAGCGAGAACACCAACGGCCCCACGGAAGGCTCTGACCGCTCGGCTTCCTCCCTCAACCACACCATCTTGGCTGGAGTTCACAGCAATGACCACTCTGTGGTTTAGAAAGGAAACTAAGATGAGAAGCCAGCTGTCTTCTATAGAGCGATGAACAGCCGCTCCCCACCCAGTTTCTAGGGCAAGGTGGGGAGCAAGAGAGGAAAGAAAGACACTTGTGTACTTAAACACTAACCAATGGCAGTATTTGTTCCTAGACCCCGTGAGACTTGATATATAGAAAAATTAGCTTATGTGACAACCCTCATCCTGATCCCCATTCCTTTTGAAAATAGAAAGTGGAGTTCTTATGATGGAATTCAGGAATAGACTCTGGAGTGTCTATTTAAACTACACTAACTAGACTTTAAAAAATTTTGTGTGGTTTGGTGCAAGTCAGAATAAAGTCTGACTAATTGAGTCCACAACTTCATTTACGTACAGGCTTCCCTTTTATTTCTGAAGGATACATTTCATTTAATAAACATGTTTATGCCTACCAGTATGTTGTGATGGATAAGGCTATAGACTTAAACTACCATAATTTCAATTTTTTCCTTATGTAAGAAAACTGTAAATTAGAATTATTTTTTTAGAAAGCATGCAGGCAATATATGTATGTGGTATGCTTCACTTACGAAGATAAAAAGATACTAATTTTACACCTTCTAGAAAATAGAAGAAACTAGTTGTCAAAACCAGTATCTATTTAGGCTCTGAAAGAAACAATGCTGTACTCACAATATTACATTTTTATTAAAGTGTTGTAACAAGTATAAAACAAAAACTGTAAGTTTATTGCCAAAAGAATATGTACCCTAAAAAGTCATAGAAAATGAAGCACAGTAATACTTTTCCTGCACATTTAAAATACCTGAGTACATTAATATTGCCAGTACATCAGAGGAAGTTTTTAATAGCCTGTGTTTTTCCAAGTTATAAAATAATACATACTTACTGTAGAAAACTTGAAAATAACAGAAATGTGTAAACAAGAAAAAATGATTGCCAATAATATCACAACCTAGAAGTAACCATCTTTAACAGCTCCCCGCATGTATAACTGTATGTATATTATATATGTTTTTACATAATTGGGATTAAACTGTAAACAGTTTTATAGCTAGTTTTTTTTTCATTTCATAATTGCCAGATTTTTCTATGGCATTAAATTTTTTACAAAATGATAATTTTAGTGGCTATATAATATTCCATTTAACAGATGCAACTCAGTTCATTTAACCATTCCCATATCACTGATTATTTAGGTTATTTCTAATTTTCAATATTTCAGAAATTTTGTGTACATAAAACTTTGTCCACATAATTGATTATTTACTTAGGAACCTATTCCCATGAAGGATTTTTTTTTAAATGTGAAATGTCTTCTTAGTCTTTTACCTTTTATGAAAAGATTTCCTGCTATTGCACTGTGTAAGTGGCACTTGTAAGGAAAGGCAGTTAAATTACCTTTGTACAAAAGAAATGCAATGGTTACTTTAGTTGAGAGTGACTTTTTAATATAATAAAATGAATTAGAAACAGTCAATTGTCATAATAAGTAAGACACCCTAATATATCTAGCAATTCCAATTTTTTTTTAGGTTATCCAGCTCTAGGTAGCCACAGCTGTAATGTAGAAGAAATTTTTGAAGGAAATGCAAAGAAATCAAACATGTCAAGTGAATAAGGATTGATGTATTAAATGGCTTGGAGCCTTTCTGTAGCAAAGTGTCAGTATGTGACTGGCTGAAGTTTGTTCTTTAGGAATTACCCCTCATGGATTCCTGCCATATTAGGTGAAAAGTGCTCAATACATTGTCCAAGAAAATAGTGATTGAATCAGTTTCTTGGAACATGCAATGAAGAAGTAACAGAGTCTTGAAGTAGGTTTGGGGAGGTCAGGAGAATGTCTAAGAGAAAGAAGACTTGAGGAACAATGACTGTCTAGGAAGGAGAAAGCCAGTTTGTGGTTAGTGTTGGAAGAGAGGGTAGACTTGTAAAAGGGCCATGATGAAAAGAATGTAGGGAATCAGTTAGTAGAAAGGCATTTGCACACACTTTATACAAAATGCAGAACATTTTATACTGGATGCTAAAGAAAAGATGGTGGACTTTTATTGATGTGCCTATTTTTATAGAGGAGATGTGAACTATTGGAAATTAAAAGCTAACTAATTGGACCTTAATAAATAATTCTCAATCAGTGTTGGTAATGTGTGGTTCTGGTCAGTGCTGTTTCTCTTGTTCAAGAGTCCTGTGGCTGGCACTGGATGCTGTCTTCCTCTATGACCTCCTTTATTTCCCTGCTACAAGGGCTGCTGAACTCTGAGGCAAAGCAACCACCTGCTCCCCAGCCAGCAATCCTTTTTTCCAATCTTTCCAATGCCTAAGAGATGGTGGATTATGTGTAATGAATGGAAAGACAATGTGTTAGGACAGTCTTTTACCTCAACAGGACAACAGTTCATCTGGGAGTTTAGGAAAAACTGATTTTGTAGAAACTTTGACAACCACTATATGTTTATAAATCCTAGGTGTTTAAAAAGTCCCAATGGTCCCTCTTCTCATAGATTTAATAACTAATGATAAAAGTGATACATCTCTTCTAGTGATGTGCCCATTATAATCTTTTCAGGGTATTGCTAAGTTGTTGGAAAGAAACAAAATGTTTATATTCAAGTAAGTGCCCCAGTGAGTATTTGAAAGAGAGTTCTGAATATTTAAATCTAGATAGATAAAACACTGTTAAAAATCAAACTTCTTTTAACGCATATTTAGAAGTTAGCTGCTTCTCATGCCCCCCCCCCCCCGCCCGACACACCTTTTATTAGTAAAACCATGATTTTCTAGGCTTCTAGGCTCAGGACCTAACCTAACTCATTCAGCTAATGATTCCTATCCGTCTTCCCTTTTTCTTTTCCAATTAACTATAGCTTTAGATTCCACTGTTCATCTCCCCTCTCATAGTCTCTCAACCTCTGAAATATTTTAAATGTGTGATATTGTTTCTAGCCCCTCTCCTTAACTCTGGAATTTGCACTTACATAAAAATGGTAGAAACATTAATTCTGTACCTTTACTCCACCAAGTTAAGAAAAATAGCCAAGTGAGCTTCACTTGATCCCAAACACTCATCAGAATTAAATGTTTTTAATGTGTTAAGATGGGGTGGTTTGTGACTGGGATTGGCTTTAGAGACCATCTGACAGAAGAAATATTCATAACAGGGAACCAGGACATGTCCTGACTCTACCTAAGCCGAGTCTATTCACATTCTAGCATTCACCCGTATCTTGTGTAGTCTGCATAGCAAATCCTCTAATTCTTCCCTGAAAGTTATAAGGTTCAAACTTACAGATTATTTACTAATAACCTGTTTAAAGGTGAGATATGTAATCTTTTGAAATTATAAAACAAGAATATGCAGACTAAGGCCCCTTGGTCAAATCCACCTGTGGGGTGTAGGGGGGATATTGGGGATTGAACCCAGGGCCTTTGGACTGAACTACATTCCAAGCCCCTTTTATTTTTTGAGACAAAGTTTTGCTAAATTGCTAAATTGCCTAGTCTGGGCTCTAACTTGATCCTCCCACTTCAGCCCCTGAGTCCTGAGATTACAGGTGTGTGCCACTGCCCCTGAAAAATCCACCCATATTTTTATGTAATTTATGATACATTTTTTTGAAACAGGGAAGTATTGGAGATACATGAAAATTATATGAAATTTAAATTTCAGTGTCCATAAATAAAGTTTTTTTATACATAGCCATACATTAGTTTATACTTTCTTTCTGATTACATATATACCATAATGTCAGAGTTGAATTGTAGCAGAGACTGTATGACTCCTAATCTAAGCTATTTACTATCTGGCCCTTTATAGAAAAACCTTGATTTAGACCATCCCGTTTTCAATCATGCTGTCCTCATTTGGATATGAATACTCATTGGAAGATGAAGGACAAATTTGGTACATGATCTCTTAATCCAGCTCTAGCCTGCAAAGGCAGTCCTCTCTTGAGTTTTTATACTAAAGATAATTTTTATTTTGAAACAGTCTCACACTTATGGAAAAGCTTTACAGTTTTACAGAACATACAGCCATGAAATTCCAAAAGGCTTCAGAATTCCTGAACAATATATTAATTGTCAATATGATGCCCCAACACTCCTAAGTATTTTACTTTAATGTCTACACACATTTTTGTCCATGTGTCCATTTCAATACATCCATCAAAATCAGGAAATTAACACGGAAACAGAACCTACATTTAATTCAAAGATCCCATGCAAATTTCACCGATTTGTCCAGTATTATCCTTTAAAGCAAAAGGATCTGTTCCAGAATCATGGTTATATTTGGTTGTTTTCTTTCATCTTGAATAGTCTGTCAGTCTTTTCTTGACTTTTATGGCCTTTTCACTCAAAGATCACAGGTCATTTTGGGGATGTCCCTCAGTTTAGGTATTTCTGTCATTTATTCCTTGTTAGATTCGTACCTTTGACAGAAGAAGATGGAAGTGCAGCTGTAGTTCTCACTGCATCCTCTCAAGCAGTACATGGGGATTTGTTGAATTACTGGTGATGTTAATTTTGGTTATGTGACTAAGGCAATGTCTGCCAAGTTTCTCCACTGTGAAGAAAATTCATTTTAAAAATACGTAATAAGCATTTTATAGAGAGGTAAGAATTACATAAATATCTTGGTTTTCATCACATTTAATGTCTAGTTTTAACATCCACTGATACTTATTGAACACATTAATCATCCTGATTAATCAAATGATCAATTTCTAATTCATTTTTGCTCCCAAAGAAAGCATTCTTCTGCAAGCAAAAGCTTTGTCTTTTCCCATTTATTCATTTATTTATACTAGTATAGACTTAATAGCGTCCTATTACATTCAATTAGTTATAATGTTACTATGCCTTCTCAAATTTTTTTCTTTTAAGATAATTGTAGATTCACATGTGATTTTAAAAAATAATATGGGGAGATCTCTTGTACCCTTTACCTAGTTTCCCCAAATGGGAATGTCTTTCAAAGATGTAGTGTGACATTACAACCATAATATTGACTTTGGTGTGACTAAGGCACAGAACAATTCCATCACCACAAAGATTCCTCCTGCTGTATTTTATAGCTACACTTATCTCATATCTAGACCATAGCATCCACTAGTGTGTTCTTCATTTCTTCAATTACATTTTAACAATTTTTTCTAATACAGAAACTCATAGTACTTCTCTATAACAATGACTTCAGCATGTTGGGCTGATACTTCCCAAGAGGTTAGTACACATAGGGAGTCTTTATGTATATAGATAGAAAGAGCATATATATAGACACTATAATAGATTACATGTAGTCCAGGGCTAGATATAAATATTTTAAGAATACAGAAATGAGTAAAGTAGAAAGCAGAAGTCTCCCTTGTGGGATGAAAGTTAGACCATACATATCTGTTGCACATATTACATAATAAAAACAAACATGCACAGGGCTGGGGATTTAGCCCAGTGGTTTCACCGCCTGCTGCGCAAGTGCAAGGACCTGAGTTCGATCCCCAGTACCCCCCCCCTCGCCCAAATGCACAAAGCAATTCTTACATTTTGTTTTGTATTTTGGTACTCAACATCTTTGCACTGACAACAGGAAAACCAGAACTCATTTTGTTTTGTTTGACATTCCAATTTGTTTGCATCTTATCTCTTAATTTGCATCTTTCAGGAAAAGAATTTTTGTGTTCTCCACCTTTCATAACACAGTGCTGAATAATGCTTAATACTGGCCTAGCCAAAGAATAAAGTGTGTGAGTCACAGCAACGGCATTTTTGGCCAAGAAATACTCTTTAATTTGACAAGCCTGATAGAGTTTCCTCCATGTTTAAGAATTTACAGCAAAAGTTAAGTAAGAATAATGAATCCAAAATCAAGTCCTTTGAATAATATGTTTTAAAAATATCAGTTTGTCTTTTCTGAGTGGCCTGGCTTATTTTAGTATGCTTTGGGAAGATTATTAATACCATATTAATACCAAATGAAAACATTCATTTATTTGGAATTTTTTCTTTCAGCGGTTACATTTGAGGAAATTGAATCATAGAGGTAAAATTTAGGGTCTAATAATTTGTTGTTTATAGCATTATTCAATAGTTAATTACATATTCATTATATTTCAATCCATGATTCCTTACATGCATTTATCTATCTTGGTTTCCCAAACAGATTATAAATTTCTCGAGGAGCAGTACAATATATTATATATTTTTAATCCTTAAAAAGCTTAATACAATAAAAAATAGAACATGATGTCAAGAACATACGCATGAACTGCCATGTGTGGTGGTAATGTTACTGGAGGAATGTCTTTAGGCCAAGACAAATAATTTATTTGGGCAAAAAGAAAATTTTGTATTTTCTACTTTCATTTTATGATCCAAATGACTACATTCAAACTTAGAAATATGGTGCCACTTACTAAATGGTTCTTGGTTGAGCATTATAAGATCATAAAAGGTATAATATTTATTAATATCACTCATTCTTTAACTTATTGATAAATTGTTTGAGAGCCTTCTATATATCAGGTCCTTATGATATTGCTATATGATAAGCAAGGTCTTTAATGGGGCCTAGAATTTTGTAGGTGTGAGGGAGAAAAAAGTTTAAAATAAAATTACAAATTATATTAAGAGTTATGAAGGAAATAATACCATGACAGAAATTAATGGAAAATGAAAGGGATGAGGGAAGGCAGGGAGAGAAGCTACCTCTGAAAGGTAGTCTATGAAGGCTTTATATTAGAATAGAAACTGTTCCCACAAAGCCCCCCAGCTTTAGCCTGAATCACATGGATATATGATTCTGGTCAAGCTTTTGAACTTAGCTTATTCTGCTTAGTAAATAGTATTCAGTTTTGATGATCAATAGGGTTTCTTCTAATTTTGTTTCTTTTCTGGATCATAGGAAATATATGTTTAAATTTTCAATTTGGGCAGAGAATACTTAGATATACAACAAAATTACTATATCCATTTGTAGTTCCACAGTGTATGAGAATATCTTTTAATTCACATCTTTATATTGAATGCTTTTATGTTTCATTCTTTTATGTTTCTTTAATTAAAAGAGTTTGGCTGGAACATTCTAAAAGATATGTAGGATATACAACACACTTGTGTTGTTTAACACTCGTATGTTAAAATAACACATGAATCAGAAATTAAATCTTGAGAAATTTAAAATTTGAACTAAAATGAAAATATAACTTATTAAATTTTGTGGAATGTGCAATGAAAGCAAGACTTAGAAGAAAATATAAAAGAGTGAAGTAATATAATAGAAAAGATCTAAGATCAATAATACAAACTGCCCCTTTAGTAAATTAAAAACAAACTGGCATTAAATCCAAAGTAAGAAGAAAAAAATATAATGAAAATTAGAGCAGAAATCAATGACATCAAAAATAGGAAATCAATAGAGAAAAGTCAGTGAACTCAAAAGCTTGTTTTGGGGAAAGATCAATAATATTGATAATCCTCTGGTCAACTAAGAAAAGAGGATACATATTACTAGAAAACAAAAAGGCATCACTACAGACTCCATGGATATTAAACTGGTAATAAAGAAATAGTGTGAACAACACTTTTTCCACAAATTTGAGAACCTAGATTAATTGGACCAATTTCCTGAAAGACTCAATCTGCCAAAACTCACACACACACAAAAAGACAATCTGAGTAGTCTTGTGTCTATCAAAGACATTCAATCAATCATTAATAATCTTCCAAAACAGCACCAGGCTCTATGAGTTCATTGATGAATTCAACCAAGCATTTAAAGGCAATTCACTATCATATCTTCTAAAATATAGAAACCAAGAGAATATCTTTCGGCTCATTCTGTGAAACCAGCATTACTTGCCTATACCAATGCCAAATACACTACACAAACACACACACACACACACCCCAAAATAAAACAAAACAAAAACCCACTACAGTATCTCTCATGAGTATTTATGCAAAAATCTTCCACAAAACATATTGGTGCCTCTGTACTCATCATTAATTGGTGCCAGGAGGTGCAATGAGTACCAAAGATGACAAATACCAAACAAATTGTTTTGGCTGGAAAGGGTAGCAAAGCAACACTGAAGTTCAATTTTGTGTGTGAGTACCAAATGCTGACAAGTACCAGGACACAATTTTTGTGTCAAAATGTGCCAAGTTTCAACGCAGTCAAGTACCAAGGTATGACTTTTAGTAATCTGAGTCCTCTCAACAATGTATAAAAAGAGTTATGTCCTATGATCAAGTAGATTTTAAGCCAGGTATGCAAGTCTGATTTAACTTTTGAAAATCAATTAATCTAGCACATCAACAGTGGAAGGAAGATCACCTGACTGTATCAACAGAGAAAAAAGTTGACAACATTCAATACTCATTCATGACAACTCTAATCAAAGTAGGAATAGAGGAACTTTCTGAGGTTGATAACGAGCAGCTAGAGACCTTATATCTAACACCATACTTAATGGTGAGAAGCTAGATTTCCCACTAAGATCAGACACAAGGCAAGGACATTTCTGTCATCATTCTCTTTCAACATACTCCTGTAAGTCTTAGTAAACTATGACAAGAAAAGGATATAAAATGTATACAGTTTGAAAAGGAAAAAAGCTGTATTCATAGATGGCATGATTGTCTATGTAGAAAATCTGAAGGAACTGACAAAAAAAAAACTCTGCTGGAACTAATAAGTCATGATAATTAATTGCAACTAATCAAGAATAGCAAAAATAAAGAAAAAATCCGATACCACCAAATGGTGGTGAGTAAATGGAGCACCAGGAACTCTCATTTATGACTGATGGGGATGCACTTTGGAAGACAGTTTGTCAGGTCCTCTCACCACATGTTCAAACAATCATAATCCTTGGCATTTACCTGAATGAGTTGAAAATATCTGACCACATAAAAAGCTGAAATGTTTGTAGAGGTTTTATTCATAGTTGCCAACATTTGGAAGCAACTAACATGTTCTTCATATGTTAATGTATAAATAAACTGTGTTACACTTGGACCTTGGAATATTATTCAGCACTCAAAATAAATGAGCTGTTAAATCTATGAAAAGACATGGAGAAACCCCAAAGGCATACCTCTAAGTGAAAGAAGCCAAACTGAAAAGGCTGCATATTGTATGATCCCAACCATACGATATTCTGGGAAAGACAAAGCTATGGAGACAACAAATAGATCAGTGATTAACCAGGGATGGGAGAAAGGAAAGATGAATGAACTGAACACAGAGGACTTTTAGGGGAATAAAGCTATTCTGTATAAGTGTATAATGATGGATATACATTTGGATATGTTTGTCCAAACCCATGGGATGTATGACACCAAGAGTGAATCTTAACATAACTATGGACTTGGTGTGATAATGATGTGTCAATGTTGGTTCATCGTTTGTAACAAATCTTCTACTCAGGTTGAGATTTTGATAGCTTCAGTATTTAGCGAAGAGAGAGGAGGGTATATGGGAATGCTGTACTTTTTCCTCAATTCTGTTGTGAACCTAAAACTTGCCTCAAAATATAAAGTGAGTGTGTGTGTATCTGTGTGTCCTCCCTGTTGCTGCTTTGTTTTCTTATGTATCTGTTCTCCTTTATTCTGTTTTCTGCATAATATTCATTTCTGTTGTGTTTTAATTTTTTTCTTCCTTCTCTTTCCTGTGCACTGCCAATTTGCTTTTCATAAAAGATATGTGTATCATCCATTTTTTGCATCCATGGAGAAATGCATGGGATAATATTCCTTTACTTCATGGCAACATTGTTTTGATATGTGCTGTCCATCAGCCTTTTGTTGAGCAATTATTTTCTTGCATCATTCCTGAGAAGATTCTCTCTTAAGTATTATTCATTGTATAATATAAGCAGTTCATAGGTCTTGGCCCAAATCTTTGAGAAAGGATAAAGTAGAGAAAAGAGGAAGGACCTGGGGGTACTTCAAGTGGCAGGAGGTCTCCCTAGCCACAGAGGAAGCTCCTTTCCTCCCTCGTTCTTTTCCTTTTCCCTTTCCTCCCTTCTGCCCTCTCCCCATCCTTCTGTCTTAACGTGTGCACTGCCTACATTAAGGTTCCTTATGATATAAGAAAAGCAAAATCCCTAATGTGTTTTTCAAGTTTTTGTTATCACAGCTGAGTCTATTTCAGTGTATACATTCATGACATCAGATTATATATCTCCACATATATTTTACATTTCAAAAATAAGATAATATTTTACCTCCATTTTCTAAATCTGTAAACATTTTTGTGACTATTGACACATTTATAAAACATATGCTGTGTTAAATATATTCCACAAACTTGAGAAAAAATGGTAAAGATATGGCACCTACCCTGGAAAGAGGGACATCCATTGGAAGAATAATTATGACAATTGAGGAAATGTTTTCTGAGAATGAGGTTAAGTTGTGTCTCAGTCACTTTCTTCATCATTGATACCCTGCCTGACTCCTATACCTTAAAGGAGGAGATATTTATTTTGGCTCACAGTTTTAGAAGTTTCAGTCCATAGCTGGCTCAAATCCAGAAACCACATGATGGAAGGGCCTGAGCAGAGAAAACCTGCTCACATCATGGCAGCCAGGAAGCAGAGAGAGAAGAGAAGAACAGGGAGGGAGATGTACCCACTGAGGTCTGTTCTCAGTGTCCTGCCTTTCCCACCACACTCCACCTCCTAATAGCACATTTACTTCTTACCTCATGGGCGAATCAGTCAATTGATGAGCACAGTACCCCATGATCCAATCACCCTCCAAAAGCCCCAGTTCTGAGCACATGAAGCTTTGAGGGCACATTCCAGATCTAAACTATAACAGGTTGTAAACAAGGCTTCCTGAGAAAGTAACTTCAGAGTTTCCAGCTAAAGACTGGCCAGAAGTTTTCTAGGTGAACAAAAGGAGAGAGGATATGGGCACACTGATAACATGTCATGTGTGAAATTTTAAAAACATACACTTAAGGACCTGAAAGATTATATAGATGGAGCATGAAAAACAGGGGCTAGAGTTGGAATAATTGTCGGGAACTGCATCAAGTCAAACCCTGTAATTCCTGCTAAGGAATTTTTTTCTTTCTTCTAAGGAATGAGATACTCAAGTTTTTTCAAGACTGGGATAGAAATGAGGAGAAAGAAGTGGGCATGTTTTGTTGTGGCAAGGTGGAACAGCTCAGTGTTATGGCCATGTGCTACAGCTCTGTGTCACAGCCAAGTGCTACAGCTCTGTGTTACAGCCAAGTATCACAGCTCAAGTGCTACAGCTACAACAATTTGAAGACTCAGAAAGTTACTTGAAGAGATGGAGAAAAACCTGTGTTAGCTGGCTGCCTCAGAGGATCTGGCCCACTCCAAATTCTGAGCACCATGTTACAGTAGGAGTCAGTTTATGTTCAGTTGGGGAGAGGAAGTTGAGAGGAACCTTTTAGGGTGGAGAATATCTAGAAGAGAGAACCTCTGGGGGAGAGTCAACAGAACAAACATTTTTGATACATTGAGCAGGTACAGTTACAGAATATTTTGCTACATTGAGCAGGAACATCATAGAGCAAAAATGGTTACATTTCTGAGACAAAACGTCTTATGGCAAAAACATGGAGGGGGCAAAAGCAAGGGCTTCTCTTATTATGTATTATTGCTTTCTCAGTTTTAGATATATTAAGAGGTAAAACCAACCAAAATTTAGTGATTGACAGAATGTAGGTTATAGGGTAAAATAAAATGATAAGGAAAATTCTTTTGCCTCTGGCCTGCATGTGTGCCATTTACTAAGGATGGGAAATTTTAGAAAAGGAGCAGATTTGAGGTGAGGACAGAGAGAATATAAGTTCATCTATAGATGTAAGTAGTAGCTGTTTCAGGAATGTCCAAAAAGAAAGCTTCTGTAGGAAGCTTGCTCAGAGGGAAAGTGTCAGAGATAAGAACTTTAAATTCACCAGGATACAGATGGCTCTGGAACCATGAGCACGTTTGAGATTTCTGAGGAAAAGAATGCAGAATGAGAAGCTAGAGGGTGAGGACCAGGAATAAACCTAGAAAAATGTTACCATTGATAAGTATAGAAAGAGTTATTGTTGGAATTTATAGTGAAATAACTTGAAAAGGATCGACATCCAAATATTTGGTATATTTCTCCCTGCATTCAGAACTTTTAGGTCTTTTAGTTACATTTTAATTTTTTTTGTTGTTCCTAACCATTTTGTAAGTAATTATATTTATGTATTTTATGTTCTGATAAACAATTTGTATGGAATATATTGCCTATTCTATAATTTAACTGATTATTGTTGCTATATAGAAAGATTAATTTTGTATATTTATTTGAAATTGGCCATCATAGTAAACATTCTTATTTCCTTGAACAAAAATCTAAATCTTGGGGAATCATTGTTTTGTTGTTTCACAGTTAAATCTTACTGAAATTAAAAGGAAATTTAGAATTTATAAAATTAGAACAATAAAAAATTAGTCTTGGAAGTTAACAGAAACTGAGCTGGGAAGAAGGACTTACGAGAATTCTTTGCTAGCAAAAAAGATCTGTTTTGGGCTGAAATGAATAGATTATAACAATTTTTGGTCTCTTTGATGTTCTGCTCAAGATTAAGATTTCCTTAAGACTTATCTTGGATCACATCCTGATTCCTGGGCTAGAGAAGGGCAGGGAAGGGCAAGGTAGATGTGGATCAGTCTGTATCCAGAGGAAAAGACAATTATTTAAATGATAATTGGGATAATTGCAAGAAGAAGAAAGGATACTGGGCAGTCATAATAGCAAATGTTCATTATGGACATGTTTTTCAGATTGATAATCATATGGTCTGCAAATGATGGTAATTCTTTTTTATGTCTAACTTTATTTGGTTTAATTTATCCATACAGAATTATGTGGGAACATTAAGTCAGCAGATTTTAGTTTTTGAGAAATAATAATCATTAAGAAGTACCCTAATAGTTCATTACTTTAATTTATCCATTAGAGAAGTGTTATGGTAGGATTCAGTAAACTGTTTTAAAATAATTTTTAAAGTTACACTTCATAAGTAAGATTGATTATTTTCCTGACACTGAATGGAAGTAGGACTTCTTTAGAAAGCTGAACTCAGTAATAAGAAAATAGTTACGTTTTTGTGCCTCCAAGATGTAACTAAATTTCAACCATATCACGCAAAAAGTGGATTTTTGCATACATATTACATTGTAATGTATTTCTCTGTGTTTCTGTTTTGCTTTTTTTAAAAACATATTGAACAACTCTTCACAAAGACACATATTCATGTATACTAATTTTTAAATTGCTGCATGATAGTCCATTGTGAGCATGTAATCTAATTAATACTTTTTGAAGAGATATTTGAGTTTTTATAATTTTCCCTTTTATAAAATATACTGGGATAAGAACCTTATATCTTTTTTTTCCCATTAACTTTATTGGTACATTTTAGGTATAAAATACAGTTACATTCATCATTGGGATCTTGTACCATTACATGAGTCTCTTGGTTCTTATTTTTTTCCCCATTCCCCTGCCCTCCCTTCACCCCCTCTACCCTTCCCTATTTGCAAAGACTTTGTTTCCATTTATTTCCTTTTCTCATATTTTTTCTTTTCCCTTTTTTCCTTTCCCCTACCCCTCCCACTTCCCCTGCTCCTTTAGACCTTTCTTCCTATTACACAATATCAATTACACATTTTTAAAATTACAATAGCAAGATCTAGGAGACAATACCACAGGTTTTACAGAATTTAAAAGGATACAGAAAGCATATTACAAAAATCTTTTTTTGAAATAAATTTGACAACTTCTAAGAAGCCCCTAGGAAGACAAATTAATGAAACTAACTCTGGAGGAAATATAAAATTTGAATAGCACCTATTAAAGAAAGTATATTCCTAGCTTGAAAAACTACATATATGACAACAGCAGGCTCATATACATTTTAACTGATAAATTATATCAAACAATTAAAGCAGAAAAAAGAGGAACACTTCTCCCTTCATTTTAGGAACTCAACATTGTGCTAATCCTAAAACTGGATAAAGATAATGGAAGAAAAATGTGTGAACATAGATAGAAATTTGTTTAACAAAACAAACACTTAGAAGCCAGATCTGGCAGTACGTAGAAAGTGGTTTTGTTATAGGGATGGCAGTGTTTGGTTCAGCATTAGAAGATCCACCCCCAAAAGTCATCATTTTAACAGAGGAAAGGAAAAAGCCATATGATCCTGCCACTAGTTGGAGAAAAAGTATTGCACTAAACTCTAAAGCTGTTCATGGTAAAAGCTATCAGGAGACTAGAAGTAGAACAGAACCTTCTCAACAGATTAAAGACATGTACTCCATACTTTCAGTGAGAATGCCTTATATGAATGGAGAAGATAAAATCCTTTCTCCTTAAAATGGGGAACAAGGGCAGGTATGCTTACTGTTCATCTGTCAATTAAACTTTGAAACCTAGGCCCAACCAAAATAGACAGCAATAAAATGACACAATTAGGATAGGATTGGCAAGGTAGAAGCAAAATCTTTACATGTAGATGAAATGATCATCTACAGAGAAAATACTAAGAAATCTCTAGGAGCCCCTAGAACTTGTATTTGAATATAGCAGGATTAGAAAACACAAGGTATATATAAAAATTCAGGTCTGTGTATACTTGCTATAGATGAAGAATTGGATATTGAAATTTAAAAGTTATGTAGGAGTACAAAGGACCTAGAAAAGTTAAAAAACAAAAACAAAAAACAAAAAACAAACAAACAGACAAACAAAAAACAGTGTTGGAAGACCTTTAGTACCTAATTTTAAGACTTCTTCTAAAGCTACAGTAATCAAGGCAGTGTTGTTGTAAGGAAAGAGATTTAGATCATTTGAGTAAAACAGAGAATCTAGAAATAGAACCACACATAGATGGTCCACTGAGTTTTAAAAGATTATTTAACATTAGCATTTTATAGAATATAAACTCAATTCAAGAGCCGAGGAAGAGATAGTGTTTTCAGCAAACAACACTAGAACACCTGGTATCCGTATATAAAAAATGAACCTCAACCCTTTATTTCCATACATGAAAATAGTTTGAAGGGATCTATGAACCTAAATATGAAAGCCTAAAACTACAAAACTTTAAGAAGAAATTATAAGGGAAAATGTTTATGTATTTAGGGTAGGTAAGAACTACCTAGGATACAAAAAACATGATGTATAAAAGAAAAAAATTGATAAATGAGATTCCATCAAAAGTTAGAACTTTAAATGACATCATTAAAATGAAAAGTAGTCCTTAAACAGACCATATTTACAATGCATATAACCTATGACCAGAATATATGAAGAACTCTTACAGCTCATTAATAGACAACCCAGTTAAAAAGTAGACATAAGAAGATGATAAATAGCCAGTATAGCACAAGGAAAGGTGTGCAACTCTAGAATCAGAAAAATACTAATCAGTACAATAACGAGATTGAATTATGCACTCATTAGGGAGATGAAGTTAAAAGTTTTAAAAGCCTTGTCATAACCTTTTCTTTTTGTTGGATTCTCCCCCTTTGCATTTAATTTGTCACACCCAATGGATTCATTCTTCTGGGTTGTGATCCTCATTGTCTTTTCCTAGGGTATTGTCTAAAAGATTTTGGAGTGCCCCTTTGATATTCATGAAGTTCCTGAGGTGCTCTTTATCATCAAAGTATCTTATTTCTCCATCAATTTTGAAAGATGGTTTTGCAGGGTACACCAATCTGGGTCGGAGGCTGTTTTCCTTTAAGGCTTGAAATACATCACTCCAAGCTCTTCTTGCCTTGAGGGTTTGCATTGAGAAGTCTACTGTGATTCTGATGGGCTTTCCTTTGTATGTGATTTGTTTCTTTTCTCTCACTGGTTGTAGAATTTTGTTCTTCTGTTGGATTTCTGGAATCCTAACTATTATATGCCTATGTGTAGATTTTTTTTGATCAAGGCTAGCTGGAGTCCTATATGCCTCACTTATCTGTATGTCAAGTTCTTTTCCCCTCCTTGGGAAGTTTTCTGCCATCACTTCTGTGAACAGATTTTTATGTCATCTGCACTCTCTCCTGTTTCTTCATTGACTCCAATCAGTCTTATGTTATTCTTCTTTGCATCCTCTAGCAGCTGCTGGATTGATTCCTTGTGTTCCCTTACAATTTTAAAGCAATTTTTCTTTTCCTGGTCACTAATTGCAATCTTATCTTCTATATCTGAAATTCTATCCTCACATTGATTCATTCTGCTGAGCAGACTTTCGATGGAGTTTTTAATCTCTTGGAAATCTGTTTGTATCTGTTTTATGGATTCCACTTGTTTCCTATGTTGGGATTCCATCATGTTCCTCAGATCCTCTATTTTTTTATCTGTGCCCTCTCTAGATTTATTAATCATGTCTTGCACCATGAGCACAATCTTTGCTGTTATTTGAGTAATTATTTCTGATTTCATTTTTCCCAGATCCTCCTTTGTTGCCAGTTCAGGGAGTCCAGGTTGTTGAGGATCAGATTGTTCCATCTCATTTCCCTTTGAGGTTGCTGTAGGTGATCCGGAAGTCTGTTTTTGAGGCTTGTTTATGTGTCTTCTCATTTCCACGGTGGGGGGGTGGTGCTTCTGGCACCCACGTGGCTCAGCTTCTCTGCCCTAGGAGCCTGGGATGGTGGTGGGAGAGCTTCCTTCCGGGTGCTGGGCAGAACCTTATATCTTTATGATGTTATGTAATTACTTCTCTAAGATAAATTTCTAGAGATAAAACTGGTAATATAATTATGTGCATTCAATTTTGTGACTACTTTTGGATATTCTTGAAGATTTCCAGTTATTAGAGAGCCTATTTTCCCACATCTTCATCAGTAGTAGATATGAACAGTTCTTGGATTTTAGCTAAATTGGCATGCATTTATTTTACACTTCTAATTTTTATGTTTTACTTATTGGTGAAGTTGAGGATATTTTCATAAATGTATCTATTTTTCTTTACATAGAATTTGTATATTTTTATGAATGTCTTTTTGTTAATTTGGAAGCTATTCATTTTTAACATACTAATTATTTTTCTTATATATTATAAATGATTTTCTGTATTGTTAAACATCGGTCTTATTTAATAGAATCATTGTTTATTTGAATTCAGAGTTCTCTAAATATTAGTATTTGCAATGCTGCTATTCTCTTCTTCATTTTCTAGCACTAAGTTATTTTGTTTTAGGCTCATATGTCATAAATAGCAAAAATCTTGTTGTTACTTGACTCTTCATTCCATGAAGGGTTAATTGATTCTCTATTTCTCCTTATGCTTTTGTACATCTTTATTTTTGTTCTAATTTGCCATCTTGAAATTATTTTTCTAATTGCTTTGAAGTTGAGCATTTAAAAATATATTTTAAAAAACATTATCTCCTCTGTCAATCATAAGAACACATTTGTTTTTCCCTTTTACAAGTTAAGAAATTTGCCACAGATTTATTTCCTTCCTACTCTTTTCTCCAACATTCTTCATATATTCACATCCTTGTTTCTTAAATCTAGTTTATCTTTGAAGGATCTTTTCTAACATCTGCCAGTGAGTAGTGAGGTAACTCTACGTCCTGGTTATGTTGCTTGCTAGGTTCTAAAATTTCACATCTTCCACTTTCTTTAGCTCGTTAGGCTGTTTCTTTTCTACTTTGGCTTTCATAAATAAGCCCCCACCTCTACCCCGCTGCAGAAAGCATGCATACTTTGTGACAATTTGTGTGTGTGAAAACATCTTTCCTCTTCATGAACATTTTTTTGGCTGAGTTTATATTTCTAGGGTAATAATATTTTTCTTAAGAATATTTAAAACATTGCTCAACTGTTTGTAGTATAAGTGTTTTAAGAGTGTTAGAGGATTTCAATTTGGTAGATCATCATAATATAAGGTTGCATCTTTATTTTGGAATTCAGAAGTAAGAGTCTCTATCTTTGTATCTGTCTTCTAAATGCCTGTTGTATGCTTGAAGAGAACGAATATTATCATTTTTCCTGGGCAGGAGAGTCCTTTGAATTTTGTATTGTATATTTTGAAGCTATTTTATTACACATTTATATTTAAAATTACCTTTTTAGTGGGTTGAATTTTATATCAATATATAGCAGTCCTTGCTATCTGTAGTAATGTTTTTAAGAGGTTTTAAAATTTGATATTAATACAACTGGATGTTTCTTTACCATTTCTGCTGAGGACTTAGCGACCCTTTTGATATAAACTTCAATCACCTCTGAGAAATGGTCTTCTATTATTTCTTGCATATGTTCTCTAGTCTCCTTTTGTAAGACTTAATTTTATATATACTAGATCCCTTCTTCTATTGTTCATATTACTGTTGCTCTTATGAGTCAAATCAATGTTTCTTTTGCTCTAAATTTTTTAATAATTCTCACTAGGTTGGAACTTCCATAGGACCATGAATTTATTTGCTTCCTGTTTCACATCCAGTGTGTACATTTGATCCAGAACAGTGAAGAGAAGGGAAGGGAAAGGAAAGGAAGGGAAGGGAAGGGATTCATAAAATGAATTCCTGGGATGGAATTCTAATTTTCTTTTCAGCAGCTAAGTATTCATTCTGTTATTTCAGGCTTCTAATATTTATTTTTTTAATTTTATAAATAATTTTTGCTTCTCCATAGCAACCTATGTTATCTTCATGAATCCTGAATACCCTATTAAATTGCACTAAAAATGCTCATACTAATTTTTTAAAGTATTTTGTTTTGGTCTATTTTCGCTATTCACCCTTTCTTGGGGTGGGGGCAGGGGCTTTGATAAGAAGCAAGTGATCCTGTCTATTGCAAGGTGCTTTTAATGAATTTTAAAAAATCAATAACAAGTAAGCTTGATGTGTTCTGGAATTGACCTGAGCCCTTTCAGAAGTTACATGTGTCACTCTATTTAATGTCCTCAGTTTGGCACAATCTGACCAGCTACTGACTCATAGGTGGTCTGTAGTGAGTGAAAAGGGAAAACAGTGACTAAAGAAAAAATTTGAGAAGTTTTGTAGTAAAATTGGGGTATGGTGGAAAAGGAAGAGATATTAAAGGAAACAGTAATGGCTTATGTGGGTTTTGTTGTCATGGTCTGGGAGCAGATCTTTCTGCATGTCAATCTCCCAGTTGCTGCTTTTCTTTATGAATTATTTGGAAATTCTCTGGGGACTTTGAATGCAGCACTTCTCTTCAGTACCCCTAACATGCACTGAGCCAGCCACTTCCATTTTTTTTCTTTTTAAAATTAATTTTATTGGTACATTTTAGGTATACAATATAATGACATTCATGACTGGAAATTTGCACCTCTACATAATCTCTCTTGGTTCTTATTTTTTCCCCGTTCCTCTGCCCCCCCTTCAACATCTCCATCCCTCCCTATTTACAAAGACTTTGTTTCCATTTTTCTATTTTCTCATATTGATTCCATTCTCTTCTTTGCTTTCTCGTACCTCTCCCATTTCCCCTTCCCCTTTGCCCCTTTTCTTCCTATTTCACATTATCTATTATACCTTTTAGTCCTTATTTACACTTTCAGTTTCTCATGCTAGAGAAACTATTCGGTATTTACACATGTGTGTTCTATTTATTTCACTTAAGAGGATCACCTCAATGTGCATCCGTTTAGCTATAATGTCTCTAATTTCTCATTTTTATGGCTGAGCAGTACCCCATTTTATTAAAAAACCCACAATTTTCTTTATCCAGTCTTCAATTGATGAACATTTGGGCTGCTTCCAAGTTTTAGCTATAACAAACTGTGCTGCTATGAACATGGATGCACATATATCACTGTGGTATGATTCTTTTAATTATTTGGGGAAGGTACCCAGCAGGGGAATAGCTGGGTCAAATGGGATTTCCACCCCTAGTTCTTTGAGTTATCTCCATATGGATTTCTATAGTGGTTGCACCAGTCTACAGTCCTACCAGCAGTGGAGCAGTGTTCCTCTTTCCCCACAGCACCACCAGCATTTGTTGTTGGTTGATTTCATGATAGCATCCATTCCTCCTGAGGTGAGGAGGAATCTCAGCATTGTTTTCATTTGCATCTCTTGAATGACCAGTGATGTTGAACATTTTTTTCATATGTTTATTTGCCATTTCTACTTCCTTGAAAAATATCTGTTCATTTCACATACCCACTTTTGGATTGGGTCTTTAAATTTGGGAGGTCTGATTTTTTTTAAAGTTCTTTGTAGATTCTAGATAGTAGACCTTTGTCTGAGGAACAGCAGGTGAAAATTTTTTCCCACATTGTGGGTTGTCTCTTCACTCTGCTGGTGGTTTCTCTTGCTGTGCAGAAGCTTTTTAATAAGAAGAGATCCCACTTGTTGGTTGTACTTGTGAAAGCGCAACTGGGGTTTTGTTCATAAAATCTTTTCCTACACCAATGTCTTCAAGAGTTCTACCTAACCTCTGTTCCAGCCAGTTTAGCATTTCTATTTTAATATTTAGATCTTTAATCCATTTCGATCTTAGTTTAGTGCACGGTGAGAGATACAGGTCTAGTTTTAATCTTTGGCAAGTTGAAACCCAATTTTTTCAGCACCATTTATTAAAGCAACTATCTTTCCTCCAGTGAGGGGATCCTTTGTGAAAGATGAGGTGGCTGAGTGTGTCTGGAGTTGTTTCTACATCTTCTAATCTGTTCCACTGGTCCTTGGGTCTGTTTCTTTGCCAGTATCATGCTGTTTTCATCACAGTAGCTTTGTAGTATAGTTTCAAGTTGGGGGTTGTGATACCCCCAAACATGTCTCTGTTACCTAAAATTGCTTTTGCTATTCTGGGTCTCTTCTTGTTCCAAATGAATTTTGGATTGTTTCTCAAGGTCTTTGAAGTGTGCTGCTGGGATTTCAATTGGGAGTGTATTGAATCTATATAGCAGTTTTGGAAGTATGGCCATTTTCACTATGTTGATCCTTCCTACCTAGGAGCGGGGGATGTCTTTCCATTTTCTGATATCATCTTCAATCTCTTTTTTCAGAGTGCCATAGTTTTCAGAGAAGAGGCCTTTGATTTCTTTCGTTAGGTTGATTCCTAGGTATTTCAGTTTTTTGGATGTTATTGTGAAAGGAATTATTTGCCCTATTTCTCTCTCAGTGAGCCTGTTGTTTGAGTACAGAAAAGCTATTGATTTTTGTGTGTTGACCAGACTTTTGGTGGAGTACTTGGGGTCTTCCATATAGAGTATCATCTACAAATAATGACAATTTGACTTCTTCATTTCCTATCTTTATTAGTTTTATTTCTTTCTCTTGTCTAATTGCCGTGGCTAATGTTTCCAAAACTATATTGAACAAGAGTGGTGATAGTGGACATCCTTGTCTTGTTCCTGATTTTAGTGTGAAGGATTTCAGTTTTTGACCATTTAGTATGATATTGGCTGTTGGTTTTTCATAGATGGCTTTTATCAGATTGAGGTACAGACTGTCTATTCTGATTTTTTTGTAGGGTTTTTATCATAAATGCATGTTGGATTTTGTCAAATGCTTTTTATGTGTCTATGGAGATAATCACACGGTTTTTGTCCTTGGCTCTATTGATATAGTGTATTACATTGATTGATTTGCATATGTTGAACCATCCCTGCATCCCTGGGATGAATCCCCCTTGATCAGGTTGTATGGTCTTCTTGATGATCTTCTGCATTCTGTTTGCCAGTATCTTATTAAGGATTTTTGCATCTATGTTAATTAGAGGGATTGGTCTCCAGTTCTCTTTTTCAGTTGGGTCTTTCTCTGCTTTGGGGATGAAGGTGATGCTTGCTTCCAGGAATGAATTTGGGAGTATTGCTTCCCTTTCAATTTCATTGAAGAGTTTAAACAGTAGTGGCAATAGTTCCTCTCTAAATGTCTTGTAGAATTCAGCAGTGAAGCCAGCAGGACCCAGGCTTTTCTTAGTTGGTCAGTTTTTTATTATGTTTTCAATTTCATTGATTGATATTGGGTTGTTTAGAAATTTTAGGTCTTCTTCGTTCAACTTGGGTAATTCATACATATCTAGGAATCTGGCCATTTCTTCTGTATTTTCCATCTTATTGGTGTATAGGTTCTTGGAGTAGGTATTGATGATCCTCTGGATTTCTGCTGCCTCCATTGTAATTTCATCCTTTTCATTCCTAATTGCATGGAATTGGGCCTTTTATTTCCTTTTTCTGATAAGGTTGGCTAAGAGTTTGTCAATTTTGTTTATTCTTTCAAAGAACCAACTCTTGGTTTCATTGATTTTTTTGTATCATTCTCTTAGTCTCCATTGCATTGATTTCTGCTCTGATCTTTGTAATTTCCTCCCTTGAATGTGCTTTGGGTTTGTCCTGCTCTTCTTTTTCTAGAAGCTTGAGGTTCAGTATCAGGTTGTTTAATTGGGCTTGCTCTGTTTTCCTAATATGAGTATTCACTGCTATGAATTTCCCTCATAAGATTGCTTTCATTGTGTCCCATAGATTCCAACATATTGTATTGTCATTGCCATTTAATTGAAGGAACTGTCTGATTTCTTCTTTAATTTCCTCTGTGACCCATTGGTTATTCAGAAGTGTGTTGTTCAATTTCCATGCATTTATGAAATTTTTGCTGTTTCTTTTGCTATTGATCTCCAATTTCATTGCACTATGGTCTAATATACAGGGGATAACTTCACTTAAACACATTCTATGAGCAAGTATGTGGTCTATTTTGGAGAACAATCCATGTGCAGCTGAAAAGATTGTGTATTCTGATTTTATGGGGTGGAACACTGTAAACATCTTTTAAGTTCATTTGTTCAAGAGTTTGATTGATTTCTAGTATTTCGTTGCTTGTTTTTTGTGTAGTTGATCTATCTGTTTTTGACAGTGGGGTACTGAAGTCCCCCACTACTATTGTATTAGTGCTTGTATAATTTTTCATGTCCATTAGTATTTGTTTTATATAGTTGGGAGCACTAGTGTTTGGTGCATAGATATTTATGATTGTCATCTCTTCCTGTTGGATTGTTCCCTTTACAAGGATGTAGATCCTTCTTTGTCTCTCTTTGTCTCTCAGTGTTGGTTTGAAATTCACTTGATCTGCAAAGAGGATAGCTACTCCTGCGTTTTTTCAGGTTCCTGTCACATGGAGTATTGTTTTCCACCCTTTAACTTTCAGTCTATGAGTTTCTCTTTGAATTAAGTGTGTTTCTTGTATGCAGCATATTGTCGGATTTTGCTTCTTGACCCATTCTGCCAGTCTATTTCTTTTGAGTGGTGAGTTGAGACCATTAACATTGATAGTTACAACTGATAGCTATTGACTTATCATTGTCATCTTTTTCTTTTTGTTGGATTCTCCCCCTTTGAGTTTAATTTCTTGTCATACCCAATGGATTCATTTTGCTGGGCTTTTGGGGTTGTGATCCTCATTGTCTTTTCCTAGGATATTGTCTAAAATTTTTTGTAGTGCTGGTTGGTATTCATGAAGCTCCTAAGGTGCTCTTTGTCATGAAAGTATCTTTTTCCCCCATCAATTTTGAAAGATAGTTTTGCAGGGTACATCAAACTGGGTTGGAGGGTATTTTCCTTTAGGGCTTGAAATACATCACTCCAAGCTCTTCTTGGCTTGAGGGTTTGTATTGAGAAGTCTGCTACGATTTTGATGGGATTTCCTTTGTATGTGATTCGTTTCTTTTCTCTAAATACTTGTAGAACTTTGTTCTTCTGTTGAGTTTCTGAAATCTTAATTATATGCCTATGTGTAAATTTTTTTTTTGCCTCTATTCTTTTATTTGTACATTTTAGGTATACGATATGTTTACATTTATCTTTGGGTGCTTGTACCTGTATATGATGTATCTTGGTTCTTATTTTTTCCCCATTACCTGTACACCCTCCACCCACTCTACCCTTTCCTATTTACATAGACTTTGTTTCCATTTTTTTCTTTTCTCATAATTTTTCCTTTCCCTTCTTTCCTTTCCCCTTCCCCTCCCACTTCCCCTACCCCTTTGGACCTTTTCTTCCTATTTCAAATTATCAATTATTCATTTTAATCATTTTAATATTTATTTACACTTTCAGTTTCTCACACTAGAGAAACTATTTGGTATTTACACATGTGTGTCCTATTTATTTCACTTAAGAGTATGGCCTCAATATGCATCCCTTTAACTATAAATGTCTCTAGTTTCTCATTCTATATGCCTGAGTAGTACTCCATTTTATAAAAAAACCCACATCTTCTTTATTGTAGATTGTTTTTTCTCAAGGCTAGTTGGAGTCCTACATGCCTCACTTATCTGTATGTCAAGTTCTTTTCCCCTCCTTGGGAAGTTTTCTGCCATTACTTCTGTGAACAGTTTTTTTATGCCATCTGCACTCTCTCCTCTTTCTTCATTGACTCCAATCAGTCTTATGTTATTCTTCTTTGCATCCTCTAGCAGCTGTTGGATTGATTTCTTGTGTTCCCTTACAATTTTAAAGCAATTTTTCTTTTCCTGGTCACTAATTGCAATCTTGTCTTCTATATCTGAAATTCTGTCCTCATATTGGCTCTTTCTGCTTTGTAGACTTTCAATGGAGTTTTTAATCTCCTGGAAATCTGTTTGCATTTGTTTTATGCATTGCCTTTGTTTTCTATGTTTGGATTCCATCATGTTCCTCAGTTCCTCTCTGGATTTATTAATCATGTCTTGCACTATGGGCCCAATCTCTGCTCTTATCTGAGAAATTATTTCTGACTTCATTTTTTCCAGATCCTCTTTTGTTACCAGTTCAAGGAGTCCAGGTGGTTGAGTATCAGAGTGTTCCACCTCATTTCTTTCCCTTTGGTGTTGCTGTAGGTGATCTGGAAGTCTGTTTTTGAGGCTTGTTTACTTGTCTTCTCTTTTGAAAGGTGGGGGGAGGTTGCTGCTGGTGACCACTTGGCTCACCTCCTCTGTGCTGGGAGCAGTGGTATGTCGGCCTGGAAAACTCCTCCTCAGCGCTCACCCTGCTACCTCTTTTTTTTTCTGTCTTTGATTCTGTTTATTATTTTATTTTTTTTGTATATCCTTTTATTGGTACTTTTAAGATGTACAATATAATGACATTCATCATTGGAGATATGCACCTTTACATACTCACTTGGTTCTTATTTTTCTCCACTTCCCTTGCCCTCCCTTCAACCCCTCGATCCCTCCCTATTTACAAAGACTTTGTTTCCATTTTTTAATTTTCTCATATTAATTCCATTCCCTTCTTTTCTTTCCCCTACTTCTCCCACTTCCCCCTTTGCCTCTTTTCTTCCTATTTCATATTATCTATTACACCTTTTAGTCCTTATTTACACTTTCAGTTTCTCACACTAGAGAAACTATTCAGTATATACACATGTGTGTCTTGTTTCAGCCTGCTACTTCTATCTTCTCCTCACTTTCTGTTTCTTAGGTTGTCTAAAGAACCTCTTGTTGCTGAAGTCCTCTTGTCTTGGCCAACATCTTGGGTATTGAAGGTCTGAATTCCAGGCACCACTCAACTTCACTGCTACTCCTTGAGAAACAGGGGTTCATTTCTTCCTAAAGTGAGTGTGAAATTCTGACTCTTTCTTGAAGTGATTTCTCCAAAACTCTCATTTAATTCATTGGGAAGTTCTCAGCCCAAATTCTTCATAAATAGTGTTATCCTCACATTATCTTTGTATTTTTGCTTTTCTTTCACAGATAGCTCCAGACAAGCAATTACATGTGTCACAATTTGCCGTCATTGGACTCTCTTATTTCTATTATACATGTCAGTTTTCCATGTGTTGCCCACTATTTTTGAAAACCATATTCAATTAAACTTGGAAAAAAATAGTGAAAATCATGCCCAAGGAAACTTTAAGTGAATATGCTTACATTTTATGTATAGTTCATTTTTAATTTGAGTTCAGGATAAGGAAATATCTCTTCTGTTGCTTACTGCCTTTATCATATCTTAAATTTGGTAATTATGATATAGTAGTTTGACATTCTTGGAATTCTTGTATAGTCTTGAAATATTTTCCTTTTGGGCCACAAAAAATTCATCCATGAAAGGTTTTCAGTGAGCCACTGTGAGAGGAATTCAGAGTTTGAACTGCTCTGATTAGTTCAAGGTTTCAAGGGGAGTTAGGTTATCACCCTCAACACCCACAAAAGGACTACGTGACTCCCATGGGGTTGCAGCATAACAGGCTTTGGAATTTCTTGGTACTAGCCAATTGCTTCAAAAAGCTTGATGTACAACAGTATACACAACCTAAAGAGGATAGAGAGGTGTGATTATACACAGAAATGTATAAGGAAAGTCAGGTACATAGCCCAGAAATGTGATTTATGTATCGGTGAGACCTCCCAGTTGGAATTATCATGGACTCAGTCTTTTAATGACTGACTTTTTTTCTGTTTAAAGAAGAAACATTTCATTGCTTTGGGCCAACAGAGAAAATGATTGGCTAATTTATAATATTATAATGTCATTGGCTAATTTATAATATTGTTGGGAGCTCCATGATCTATCTTCCCATTTACACTGAAAGGGTGATCCTGCAAGGGTCTAGGAAGTGAAAGTTGGAGGCTCAGAAGCAGCTGAGTAAAATTCATCCATTGTCATTTCATAGACAGCAATTGGTCTACTCTGAAGACTCTGAGTCTTTTTATTAGGGAAAAAAATAAACTTAAGGAGGAAAAGAGGTCAACACTAAATGTTTTCTGGGCACAAGATTTCCTGTCTGAATGAAATTAAGAACTTAATCCTGAGATAGTATGTGAAGATCAAACCCCTGAAAGCAAAGTACCAGTGGGCTTCGACAAGGAAGCTAAGTTCTGACTCCTATCTGCCCTTCTAATGACTCCAGGAGAGGCTTTTTACACAGTTACGGCTTCCATATTCCTATTGATGCTGCAGAATTCTGGCTCTTTTCTGAAATGGTGCTCCATGTGTGGGCACTTGAACATCTGACTCTGACCTCCCTGCTTCTATGGTAGGCAAGACTTGATCCTTGATTCTCCATTTTATCAAATTAGCCCATGTCCAAACTCTTCTTTTTCAGTCCCTGATGATATTCTCTTGCCAATGTTCACTTCAATAGTGCTAGCACCTCTGCAGAGCAAGAGGCATGTTTCTGACCTATTGTTTTGTAAATTTCTTATATCCGATTTCATTAGGCCCCAAGCAGAATCTTTTCTAAATAGCATCTCTGCCACTTGGTTATTCCTTTGGGAATCTCATACTAATTTCTTTGCTATTACAAACAGAGCCTTCCACAAACAGAGTATTTCTAATCCTAGATTTTTATTTCTATTAGCATATGGATTGTGTTTATTACATAACATCATGCATATTTGTGATTTTCCTGAAAGAAATCAATTTTGGCAGAGAAAGATCTCTGCTAGCTTTCCTCACCAACCCCAATCCACCCTACACTCTGCTTTACAGCACAAGCAATGTTGGAGATATCTGCACTGATACAGTGCCAGAGAGGTAGTCCATGCTGGGATTGCTGACTCTGACTTATACTTGAGGTTATATGGTTCTCTCAACAGTGGTAGCAATACCTTTACATGAGTGTGAGAATTGGGTACCCAAAGTGCCTTTCCCTGGACTCATACTGAGATTCTCTGACAGCCTATTCTTCTGGATTTGACACACTGAGTTTGAACTGTGAGCCATTATTTTAAATTTAGCATCTCCACAGGACAGTGCCTTCTAGATATCATCTCCGGCTGAAAAACCCCTGATGTGTCCTCACCTTTGCAAGACATAAGTTTCTGGAATACTAAGCTCTTCCTTGATGGAGCCTAATTTCAAAACATTAGCTCATTGGAGAAATAAACCTCAGCCAAAAACACTGAAAAAATAGAAGTCTTTTTACATGTAAAGTTTTTCAGGCACTCCAGATTTTAAGAGATCTGGGCTCCCTGAATAACCAAGCTTGAAGTTAGTTTATTCATGACAGAAAATCAGATCTTTCTTCCCATGGTTTTCAAATCTGTAAATAATGGATGTGTATGCCTTAGTATTTAAAAGTTTAGGACAAAATTGTTTTGGCTAGAGAATTAACAACTTAAAGAAAAGGGCTCAAAGCTCCATTTATTTGGCATGAATAATGTCAGCAGAGTGGTTTCGGTTCTTTTAAAAAGACTTTATTGGAATGCTATGTTCAGTCCTCTGTGAAGTTCTTGATGTGCTAAATAGTAATGGCAGAAGGTCAAGGTGCCAATTTTGCTTTCTGCTTTGTCTTGGAGAATATCTGGGCAGAAGCATGCAATTGTGCCTTGGGAGGACATTGAATGAACAAATAAACTATCTCAGATATGGATATATTTGTTAACTTATTGCTGCAATATACCAAATAACAAACAATCACAGACTCTCTCTTTCATGTAACAATGAAATGAGATAAGTCTTTACCTGATGTGTCTGTGAGTCATGTGAAGGTCTGCTAATCACAGCTATACTCAATTAGTTTAGCTCACTGGAGAAGTTCTGTTCCAGGTATGCTTTTCTTTCTCCTTCTAGGATAGGCTCCTAGGCTCCTAGGATAGGCTGTGTTGTTCTTCTCATTGTACTGTTAGAAGTTTGTTTAAAGGGGTTTGGAACTGAGACTTAATCATGTCTGTTTCTTTTCTATTGGCCAAAGCTGGGCTCAAGGCCAACTTCAAACTTAAGGTGTGGAGAAGCACACTTTGATCATGATTAGGCTATGGCAAAAATATAAATGGAAGAAAGTGGTGAACAGTTAAGGGCACTAATGTAATCTGTCACACTTCTTCACACTAACTGACTTCTAGTGAAAGGGACAAACAAACTAATTCCAGGAGCATGAGAAAGAATAAGCATTGGAGCACAGAATGGTTGGTATTCAAACCGAAAGAACAGAAAGTAGGAAAGCAAAGATACGTACATTAGCATGATGTGTTTGGGAAAATAGAAGTAATATTTGAGGTGCAAAGGATACAGGAAGGGAATTGGAGAAGGGAGAGCAGAAGTACCATGAAGCCAGATCATAAAGGGCCTTGTGTACAAAGGAACTTTAATAACTTGAGACGTAGAAAAACCATTTAAAGGTCTCAGATTTGCCTTTGATAAAAGGTCATTTTGGAAAGAGTATGTAAGTAAATGTGGTCAAGAAAGGTGTCAGGGAAATCTGCAGAGAAAGTAGAGAGGCTATTTATTGAAGGAGACATTAAACAGTCTTGAATTAGGGTTGTCTCCAGATAGGGTGGTGGAGATGGGGATGATGAGAACCAAAAGGATGGAAACAGGATAGCATCCACAAGATTTGATGATCTAGTTACTGGAGTTAAAAAAAAGAATCCTTACTTTTCAACTGGCTGCTCAAAGTCCCATCCACAGTCTAGTAGCATCAACTTCACCTAAAGAGCTAATTGTTATTAGGGCCATGTGGGGAGTTGTGGAGGCAGATTTTGGTTTAGCTTAAAGACTGTTGAGTTTAGGCCTCCATGGTCTGTTCAGGGCTAGATGGTCATTCTGTAGCTCTAGGTCTGGGGCTTGAATCTGTGGCTTTGGATGAGGTTACTCATGGAAAGTAATTTAAACCCAGACATATGAGTTCTGAGGACAGATCATAGATGCAGACTGCGAGTTAAAGCATAAAAACAAGAATCAGCTGACAGGTAGGGAGAAAACCAGAAAGATGACATCATGAAAGCCCAAGGAAAACTGGTGATTAACAGAGCCCAAAGCCATAGATCAGGTAAGTGAGATTTTAATAAAAGAGGTTATTGGTCTTAATAATCAGTAGGTTACTAACAACATTGATGAAGCTACTTTAAGTGGAGTAATGGGCTATGTATCTCAGTCAAGGTCATGTATAATGTTTACACAGCTAATTTGCAATTCAAACCAGGGCTTCTGACTCTAAGTCAGTTTTTTTCTGGTACACCCAGGATGCTGACCTCTCTCTGAAGATAAATTAATATGCTGACATCCTAGCTACATCCTTTGTGCAAGGCAGGAGAATAAAAAAGCAAAAATAGGTGTTTCATAAAAAATTATTTGTAAATTTGTTAAATCAAAGCTTTTGGATATACTGATAGCCCCTAGATGAATAAATGTATTTGGACTCTTGGATAGGCAAAGCTGAGGATTTCCTTCAGCATGGGTGACTCCAGCAGTCTGCAAGAGGCTCTGTGACAGTGTCACTCTGTAATTTTCTTGAAGCCACACAGACTTCAAACGACTCTAGAGTCCTTTGTTTTTACTCCCCAGAACTGGATATTTTGATTAGTAGGTCAGGAGAAAAGGGAAATATATAATATTAGCTCATGGCTTTTCCACTCTTATTTTGCAAAAAAAAAAAAAAAAAAAAAAAAAATCCTTTTTCCATGTGGGTGATAAATCTTGTAAATAATAAAATGTCAAATCGCCACAACCTAAAGACCCATGAAAATTCCTCTCCTTTTCCTTCCAGTTAAAATACTGACACACAAAAATAAACCATTGGCCCAACACTGTGGTTTCAAACATTTTTCCAGGCAAAATCCACAAGGAAAAGAATGTAAAGAATTTTAACTGGTATGCATTTTTGGGAGGTGAAGCAGGTCTTAATGATTTCCCGTTTATGGATAGTATTTAGCCTGAAAGATAGATTTGAGCTCTAACCCCCACACACATCTATCTCCTTGTTTATAAAAAAGCCTTTCAGTTTCTTGGACTACTGAAATTTTGCATTACAGAAAATGATTTTAAGCTGATTTTTCTATTTATATAATCTATTATATATGTCCATTATATATTATATCGTTATCTTGTATTTTCTTTTTCAAGAGAAACTTCATTTTTTGCTGAATTACTGTTACTCACAGCTTAAGTTTAGTTAATAATGATGATGATAATGACATTAACTTTAATTTAAGATAATGTCAAGAGATACGTCTTATTTTGGGGTAAGACAATAATGACAGATACGTCTTCCTCTTTAGTACTTCTGCATGTCTTCCTTCCATCGATATTATGTGTTACAGCTATTTGAGAAAGAAAAATAAGATCCTTCTGTTCTTGTTTACTAAGAGGTTTTTGTAACTATAATGATTTTTGTTTTTTAATAGGCATTTTAAAAATCCACCTTTTTTCTCCTAGAAATAAATACTGAATATGATCAAATGATTTCTGCCATATGATCTGTAAAGTTAAAATTATTGATGATTGATATTATGAGGTTTATATAAATTGAACTTTTATATTTCTAGGATAATTTCTGCCTGTTCATGAATGTTTATTTTTGTTATACAACATGGCATTTGCATGGCAGAGCAGTTAGAGTATGTTCTGCTTAAATTTCAGCCTCAGTTCTACTACTTACTATGTGTATAAACTTCCTGACCTCTCACTACCTTAGTTTGCTCTTCTGCATAGTAGGCATATTAGCTATTGTCATATAAGGCTGGTGCAAGGATATGGTAGATTATTCTAGAAAAGTGTCGATATGATGTCTGGTGCGATAGGAGGATGTGACAGCAAAGGAGGATGGGATTTCTCTTAGGGTTATAAAAATGTTCAGTTGAAATCACTGAATTGTACAATTTAAATGAATGGCAGAATTGTATAATATGTTGCCACCCAATAATATGTTAGCTAACATTTATATCAATAACACTACTTAGTGTTCAGATGGAGAGCTTGAATATTGTGCTCTTCACATCTACCAGTTGTGTGTTGTAAGGAACCTTACCTAATCTTTTATATGTCTTTGTTCCCTCAGTATAAAATGAAAATAATAGCAGTATTTACTTCTTGAATCATTATAGAGAATAGATATGTTAATACATTTAAAACCCTGAGAATGATGTGTCTTACAAAAGTTTCCAGGGCCAGGGATTTAGCTCAGTGGTTTTGCTGCCTGCTGTGCAAACGCAAGGACCCGAGTTCGATCCCTGGTACCAAAAAAAAAAAAGTTTCCAGTAGTTGTTAAATTTTCTTAAAATTATGTTAGCTAATATTTATCTAGGATTTTAAAAAAATTCTTCTACATTAGATTATTTCATTGCCCTTTTGTTCTTTTTAAAAACAACATCCTCTTTTAACAGAGGAGCTACTCTGCATTATATATATATAATATGTATATATGTATGTATGCATGTATATGCTTTAAAATGTAGAAATAAAATGAACCCACAACTCCATTGTTCTGAGATAGTTATTGTAACTATTTTGGTCTTTTACCTTCTACCTCTTATTCTCTTCCTTGTCACAAAAATATGTGTATGTATTTGTCCTGTTATGTATTAGAAATTATATATGTACTTTATATTTAATATATACATTAATATATTACATATAACACAGTCTACAGGAATAATTTTAAAATGTAGTTATACTCTTCACATTTAAAAATTTTAAAATTCAATGGTCCATTGTGAACATATTTTCATACCATTAAATGCCCTCTAATGTCTCTTTTTACCCTTTAATCTTTTTAATAGGTACTTGACAGGCCATATGATATAATGATATTAAATTAAACCATTCATCCTAATAATTTTAGGATGTTTCCATCCTGTAGTATATTATCTTATTATATACTATGTAGATATATATATATATGGCATATTAACACTTAAAATATTAACAACTAGTTTAAATACATAAATATATCTATACTTTGCTCTAATTTACCATTGAGAACTTTATATGTAAATTATCTGAGGGTCATTTGTGTTTGTGTGAATTACTCTGTTCATCCATTTCCTTCACATGCCATTCCTTGCACTTCACAGACTGGAAAATTAAAACCTACACTTCTGACACATTTGTGCAATCAGTGTTTCTCATGTGATTTAGGTTTTGTTGACTGAGTCTACTTGCATGGGTCTTGACTTAGCAAGAATGTTGTGAAGAGATAATAAAGTGCTATCCATTTCACTGATGCAGAAACTAGCAAAGGTAACATGGTTTTAGAACTGGCAACTATATAGCAAAAACTTAGCAATTTGGAATCAATTCTCCAAGTCCAGACCTGCCGTAGTGCTTTGGAAGTCATCCCCCGACATACTATAGCCTTTTGGTTTTCCCCTCTCTGGGTCTTCTTAATGATTCCGTAAGCCCTTTAGGACCATGTAATAAATTCTTTTCTGCTTAAACTAACCAATGATGACACTGGTTCTTTTTTTTAAAATTCCATTAAATTTATTGGTACATTTTAGTATATACATTATGATCACATTCATCATTGGGAATTTGTACCTGTACATGATATATCTAAGTTCTTGTTTTTTTCCCCATTCCCCCTTTTTCCCTTCCACCCCTTCCTATTTACAAAAACTTTGTTTCCTTTTTTCCTTCTCTTCTCATATTTTTTCCTTCCCTTCTTTCCTTTCACCCAACCCCCTCCCTAGTTCCCCTTCCCTTTTGGAACTTTTCTTCCTATTTTACATTATCTGCTTTGAAAACTACAGCACTCTGAAAACAGAGATCAAAGAGGATATTAGAAAATGGAAAGAGATCCCTTGTTTCTGGGTAGGAAGAACCAATATAGTGAAAATGGTCATACTTAGAAAACTGCTATATGGATTTAATGCATTCCTGATTGAAATCCCAACAGCATATTTCACAGAACTAGAGAAAACATTCCAAAAATTCATTTGGAACCAGAAGAGATCCAGAATAGCAAAAGCAATTCTAGGCAACAAAGCCAAGGGAGGGGGTTTCACAAGCCCCAACTTGAAACTATACTACAAAGCCACTGTGATAAAAATAGCATGGTACTTGCAAAGGATTAGATCTGAGGATCAATGGAATAGAATAGAAGATGCAGAAACAGCTCCAGACATTCTAAGCTATCTCATCTTTGACAAAGGAGCCAAACACCTCACTGGAAGAAAAATACTGGGTTCTTGTAATTGAATATGATGGGTACAAAACGGTGTCAACTTTATTTTCCCCAAATATATAATTCACTAATCTATCCTCTTCCCACTGATTTGAAACATAACTTTTTTCATACACCAAATATTTATAAATATCTGAGTACTTCTTTGATTCATTTTTCCTATTTATTTTACTGGCAATATAATACTTATTTGATTACTATAGCTTTATGATAATTTTTAATATATGTTTATATAAGTGTGCTTTTATCCAACATATCAATTAAACATTTTATGGACTTCATGGACTTCATTTCCAGATGAACCCTTTTGTCAACTTCTAAATAAATTGTCATTGAGTTTTAAGTGAATTCAGGAGATAACTTGCATCTTATACCATTAGAAGTCCCATCTTCAAACATCTCTATTTAATCAGTCTTTATTTTCATAAATAGAATTTAGGGTTTTTATTTCTGTAGTCATTATGCCAGTTCCTAGATATTTTATAATTACTTGTGATTTTGAGAGTGATATAATCTGTAGTATGTGGTTTTAACTAGTATTATCTAGAATATATTGATTTGTATATGTGTATTTTTAATTATGTAGTCACTCTAGATGCTTTCATAAGTTTCATATCTTTTAGTTGCTTATAGACTTCAGAATAGTTTTATCTGTAAAATAATAATTTCCTTATTTATAATAGTTATACCTTACCTTATTGTGTAAAGTTTTATTATAGTGTGGTTGTTTGGGTATCCCTTTGGGAGATCAGTTTTGGACAACAATGGAATCATGAGAAGAGGAAATCTTTATGGGTTGGACAGTTTCTTTGAGATGCCCAAGGTATCCACTGTGTTCCCTTCCTCTCTGACCTGTGAAGCATGTACTCACCACCCCCTTCCATCCATCCATTCATTCAAAGATTTCCTTGCTTAGCATGATGTTATTATTCCATATTTAGCTATAAATGATCTCATCATTTTCCCAATGGAAGATAACTCAAGCTTATATCAATAGGAGTCCCTGTTCTCTGAGTCAAGATGTCTTCCTGCTATCCAGTCTTTCTGTATTTCTGAAGCATAGTGTTCAGAAAAGCCATAGTATTCAAAAGCTATTTCTGAGCACACTAACCATTGTAACAGGGAACTTGTAAAAATTTGAGAGAATGGAAATATCCAGAGTTAGAAAGAGTGGAGAGAAACAGACACCTATTGTTGGATAAATGATACCATGAACTTTCTGGGGAAGAACTTGGCAATATGTTTCAAGATCTTTATAATGCACATATGCTATGTTAATGAAAATTCTTTGGCCCCAAGAAACAGGAAGGAACTTAAGTTAACTTATAGGGATCATGAAGTTAATGTAAGAATACTGATGTATCATAGGCAATCCAAGGGCAGTGTGGCAGTTGGGTCATAAAACAGTATTAGTACCAGGACATGAGAAGTGTTGTTACCAGAATTTTGGGATAAGCCTAGGCTGCGTGATGCAGTGTGCTGTGTGGTGGGCTCAGCTCTTGGATCCTCTCCAAGAAGATTTGAAGGAAAGTCCACAGACAGAACTCAGAGTCAGAAAGTAAAAGTTTTAGCAAGCACTTTATTGAGTAATGATAGAGGTGGATTTATTAAAGAGGAGAGTATACTTGGGAGATGTCAAACTGGGCAGATCTTAGAGGAAGCAGCTGCCCCAAGGACTAGAGTATTTTTTGGTTTTTGTGGTCTTTGAATTTAAGGAGGGGTCAAAGATCTGTGACTGATGCAGTTTCTTCCAATTAACTATTAGTCTCCACCCTCACATTTGGAAGAGGAGTTTTTAAATTTATATGGTCTTGGTGGGAACCAGCACAGCAGCCAAAACCTATGAGGGGGATCAAAACTGTAATGCAGATACATGTAAATGAGGCCTAACTGGGATAACCACATATGGGTCATCATATGTCAACAAGGCGTTTGTGCTCTTAGGTGTAGCTATGTGAATGAGAAGGTTTAAGACTAGATAGGAGGGGCAATTTGCAAGGGGGAAAGAATGTGCTTATTTCAGGAAAATTTGAGGACCCTAAACTCAGGAAATCTACACCTGAGCCTTTTTGCAGAACTTCTTCCCACAGCACAGCTACCAGTATTCCAGTTCCAGCTGCTATCTGGCTCACTACCCAGTCTGTCAGTGTCACAAAGCCAGCTTTTGAGTTCGTGTCTCTCCCTTCCGTGCATCTGCTTTGCTTATCGGTACTTGTCTACTACTGTTTATTCTTGCCATGGAGTTAGCTTTCTGAAGTACAATGTGTGGCTTCAAATACTTTGCAAATACTCCTACGAAGTCTATGTCCTTGAGCTCATATGTCCCTCACTGATCTTGGTGTTTAGGCTTCTTATATGACCACTTGGGACTCTAAGCCTTAAATTCTTGGCTTAAGCATTTCTTCAGCTTTTGCTCAACATTTACACTTTGCCATTTTGTCTATTTTCATCCAGCTATCTGAACTTGGTTTTAGGCCTTATCCCTACTGGCTTAGCAATAAGCTGTATCTGGCTTTATATCACTTAAAAAATGTCTAAAACCACTACTTCCATATAGAAATGTGACTTTTAAAACCTTTTTTTCCTATTATTTATTGATTCTCAACATAAATTACTGATACCTTCTGTATTTAGGGAAAGTATACAAATGGAGATTTTTGTACTGGTTTAGGGGTTTTAGTGTGGGTTCTACTTAAAGGAGAACTAAGTTGTGCTCATTCACATTTGAGACTGCCTGTCCCTGCCCTAGAATGTAAGGACACAAACAAGCTGAGTCTCTCATTTCAGCTCTCTTGGCTTATAACTGAAATGACTCAGCTTGGGATTTTATAATACAGTGAGTCAACCAAACTAAGGAATAAAGAATAGCACTTACATTTAGTAAGCTTAGTCTTCGCAGCCTCCTTCTCACCCCTGCCTTTCTATACGGATTTCTATGGTGTAGCTTTAGTATTAGTTACTTCTTGTTATTTCTAGATTATTGATCTTGAAGCTGGAGTGATCACAACTAGGCTGGTCATTCCTGAAAAAGAATATGTTTTATGGAATATTGGTAATTACTTGAAAATTTTTGACATAACAAAATAATTCTACAGAATTTCCTGGTTTGTAACAGATCAAGTTGGGTCTTTAAGATACTTGTTTGGTATGCCAATACAATTTCATCAACTTTAAAAATTATTTTTTCTGGTTTTTGTGGGGTTATTGTTATTATTATTATTATTATTATTATTATTATTATTATTATTTTGGTATCTGAAATGTAGGGAAGCTGGAGTTTTTTTGTTCTGTACTATTGATGGCTCTGGAAAGAAACACCATCTAAACAATTACTGAAGCTGTGGTGGGAGAGAGTTTAGAAACTTCTCTGGCTTTAAGCAGGGTAAAGTGTGTCTTGTAAGTCAGATGTTTCCTGAAAGACATGCCCTCATTAATCAGAAAGCCTTTTATCTGTGGTCACGTTCTGTTTACTAATATTAAACATCCTCTTGGCATCAGAAGGTAGAGTGAAGAACTGTGCACTTCTAGCCTTTCTGGGACAATGCTGCTGGCTTTCTAAAAATGGTAAACCTCTTTAATTAATGTCTAACCTATTTATTCTTGTAATGTCATATCATTACATGGCTCTGATTAACAAGATTTCTCCCTTCTCTCAACCAAGCAAGTGAGTTTTATAGTTTTGGTTACTTATTAATGAACTCGCCTATTGTGGTTACCAAATATTTTGTATAGAAAATTAATTGTTTTGTCCTTTCAACTAGCATTGTTCCCCTGAATTTTTAATTTTTGTTTTGTTTTGGTGAACTATTCAGTACACCCACACTCCTAATCTTCTCCTATGTGTGTCAGCTGCTGGTTCCTTTCCAAATGTTGAATCATTTGACTAAATGTTGCCAGGGCCTTTTCTGTGTGATTTCACATCTCCCCTCCCCATTTCTGGAAAGTTCTATTTCTCCTGAATGTCCCTGTCTGGGAAAGATTATCTTGGCAAAGAAGGAGGACATTGAGAAATAGTAGAGGGCAGCTTTTCTGTTGCCAAGCAGAAGTAGTGCCTCACTGATTTCAGAGAAATGTGATGTGGGAGGGAGAAGAGGGAAGCTCAGAGCGCACCTCAGTCTTTAAGCAGTGCAAGTGATCTCATTCCTTTCCTTAAATGACTTCAGTTCCACAGAGTAAAGAAGGATGTCTGAAAGCTTGATATTCAAGCTGATGAGTCCTCTTTTTTCAGAGCTTTGCATATAAATGTAAGAGAGCCAACAATAGCAATGCATGATTTGGAAGCATTAAGATGATGCTAGGCAGCAATAAAAAATGAGTCATTTGATCTATTTGTCCAGGTTATGGGACTCTCTTACTATTACACATCATATGACTGTCCTATCCACCAGAGTAGTCTTCAAATGGCATGCACTGGGGGCCAAACAATTTGTTAACATGTTGAAATACTTCACGTATCCTTGGAGTCTTCCTTGGATTGATTGAAGAGTTATATGGCAAGGGGTGGAGGGCTTCAGGCCGCCTATGGATGATAAAATTACTACTCTATCAGTGCCTAAGCCATTATCATTTATTAAATATTTTGACCATCATTCCTACCTCTAATCATCTTTACAGTTATTCCTTCCACCAACTCATTCGTTCACTTTTAATTCATTTATTTAACAAATTCTTACTGATTACCTGCTAAATGCAAGGCACTGTTGTTGGTGCTAAAGAAACACTAGTGAATAAGAGAGACAATGTCCATTTCATTCTAGTAGAGAGAACAAGTAATAAACATGAACACAACAATGTTAACAAGATAATTTCAGTAATTATGAATGCTATGAATGCAGTATAAGGCTAATGAGATCACTACCAAGAAGGGCTTCATTAGGTAGAGGGGTCAAGAAGGCCTCCTAGGGAAGGATCATTTAGCCAAGACTTGGAAGGCTATTCTAATATCTGTTGGGCTTGATAGTGTGCCCCCTTGAGCTCAACCCCATGCATCTTTCACCTACATCCAGAACCTTGGCTCAGGGACTTCTATGGCACAGACAGAGATAAAAGTGAAGTGTTACGGTTTAAATGTGAAGTGTCCCCCAGTGATTCATGTATTGAGGGCTTAATGCCCAATTCAGCAGTGTTCAAAGGTGGGGCCTAAAGAAGTGACTGAATCATAAGAGTGCTAACTTCATCAATGGACAAATCCATTGATGAAACCATTAGCTTAATGGGCTATTAAGATATAAAGCCCAGGAGAAGTAGGTCACTGGAGGCATGTCTTTGAAGGGTATGTCTCCTCTCGGGCTTTTCCCCTTTCTCTCTGCTTCTAGGCTGCCATAGGTAAGCAATTTGTCTCTACCATGCCCTTCTGCCATGTTTATGCCTTGGAGCCAACTAACCATGAACTGAACCATCTGAAACCATGAGCCATAAAAAAACTTCTTCCTTTAAGTTGTATGTTTCAAGGAATTTGTCCAATGATAGAACAATACATGAAGGACACATTTGCAAGTATCATTGGCTGAAGGAAGTGATATGGATCAACCTAGAAGTAAAGAGGGAAGGTGCCATGAAATTAAATAGAGAAGGGCTTAGATATAATGAGGGGTAAACAAATGAGATCATTAATGCAATCAATTAATCATGTATTCTTCAATTGATTTTTTACTTTTAGCTAAAATATTTAGAATTTTAAAACATCATTTTTTCTTGCTTTTCTATGGTAGCCTGTTCTTGCACTTTTGGATGAAGTATCTTAGAATTTGTGGGTCTCCTTAGACCTATGGAAATTGCTTTTTCTTTGAGCAGTAGGACCCCTACCTTTTTTGTAATTTGCACATTTTGATGTTTCAATCTCTGTTCCTTTTGTGAAGGTCTAGGTTGCTCAACATAAGATGCAAGTGTGAGCTTTTTCTTTGAGTCTTTCCTCCAATGGACTTTCCTTGAATGTGAGAGCTTATTTCAGCCTTGATTTCATTGGCAGACTTTAATTTGGACAGCAAACCTGATGAGCAAGTAGTTGAAAACCAAACTGAGGCTAGTTTTACTCTGAGGTACTAGTATCCATCATGGCAACCCTGATCCCTCTAGATAAATCATTTGATATTTTATAAAATAGCATCTCTGTGTGTGTGTGTGGGGTTAAATGCTGAACCACTTAGGATCTAGGAACAGAGTAAAGGACGGAGAGGAATAGCTGTTCCACTGGCAGTTGCCTCTGCCTAGAAGGAGTTCCTCAGGTTTTAGCCCAGAAGATTGGCTTCCACCTTTGCTGCATCCTTTTCTAATTTCCTGTACTGGTGGTATCTGTCAGAAGATCCCATCTGCTTTCCATCTTTCAAAGATGTTTCAAATATGTGGTCAACAGAGCCCTTAGGTAATGAGACAAACACATATGTTTCCTCTTCCCTCTTGAACTGGGAATTCATCTACAATTTAAAGCCCCACAATAAACCCCTCCCCTAAATTGAGACCACCAAACACAAAACTCTAAAGCTAAGGAATACAAGTAAATCAATCTATACTTAATACTATTTCGTATCACTTTTAGCATCCCATTATCCACTTTTCAAACAAAGAATATTAATGTTAAAGGTTTCCTTTCAAAAACTACACAACTATAAGAGTCTACTATGAGTTGTCTTATAGTGCTAACAATTAGAAGCAAATTACCTATAACAATTATAGGTTTAATCAAACTTCAAGTTGACCCTTTTCCCCTTAAAACTGTCCTTAAAGGTTTTAGAATTTCTGTATCTTCTCTGTGGTATGTAAATATGAACGAGGGTTCTTTTGGAATCTGTATACCTGTATACTTAAAAAAAACTCAAGTAAAATAGACCCTGATGTCCTCACCCTATCCCCTTCCACCTGCTCCCAGCAAAGAAATTTCCTGGAGATAAACTGTTCTCAAGCCAAAGATTCTGTCCAAGAGATTCCAGGCTCACAACTGCTTCAGGCAAACTTCCCATCTTCCAATTCTGGTCCCTAGCCAAGGATTATCCAACAACACAAAGCTCTAGTTACCCCCACTTTTGAGTTTAAGCTTTAGGGAGGGTAAGCAATTCTTTCATCCCTTTGTCTTGAAGTTTGGGTGGGCGGCTTCTCCCTCTTCCCTGGCTTGGAGAAATGAAAAGCAATTTTTGACACTATGTACACAATGTCATTGTAAATGGCTCTCAACACATTCATCATTTCATTCTCTTTTTGTTCAAAACACCAGAAAGCATGTTTCTGACTGGAATTTCATTAGACCATTGAGTCATGAAAAGTACATAATTATAACCCCTAGAACATAAACAGAAATATCCTGGGTTTTTTGGAATCTGCTAAGTTCAATTAACCAGAATCTACTGGAAGAAGAAAATAATGCATATTAAATCCATTAGGCCTTTATATACACATTGTAATTGTAATACTGCAGTGGACATTCTTGTACTCTGTCTCTCAGTATTTGTGCTATTTCCAACTCAACTATTTTATTTCATTTCAATTATTTTAACTGTTTTGTCAATGATGGGTAGGATGTAGAGAGTTTGGGATGGAGCCAAATGGCTTGGACCATGGTCTCTGGTTGTGCACAATCTTACGTGACCACTCATTATACCTCAATGGTCACAATCCAAGAAACACAAAGACAAACTTTCTGCTGTGGGGACAAGGATGCAGGGCACTGCATGTAATCCTGAATACCTTTTCTCTGCTCCCACCAGATCAGGTGACCCCTTCACTGCTGGGCCAGATCTCATATGAAGGGCAGAGGATGGATCAATCCATTGAGCATCTGATAGCCACTGAATTTCATATAAGGTGACTGAGTTCCTAAGGGGATTATTTAAATAATGTTACTAAACCAAGTTTACAGAAGTAGGTAGGTTTCCTTTCTACACCACAAAAAGCAAGGAAGAAGCAGTAAGAAGCAATAAAGAAGCTGCATTTACTGTGTTTTCTCTAGTTGTGAAATAAATCTGTTACCCTGATAGTCTATGTACTTAGTGACCAATTTCTCCAACTTGGGAAACAAATAGGTTCACATTTCTCATTTTTCCAATTACTAATCCAAACTCCCACACATTTTTTCTCTTGAGTTCTTTTCCCAATTGTCCAAGGACCCAGCTAAAAAGGACAAGCTCTGCTTCAGCAGTCCAGAAGAGTCAGAAAACTGGGAGGAGGAATCACTCCATCAGCTCAGCTGCTACAACTGTCAGCAGTGTTGCTGTGGTGATCTGCTGTGGACAGCCCAAGGGTCGCTTGTCCACTGTTGAAGTCCCATCTTTGCAGGTCCAAACCCATGGCTGTGCTTGACAAGGCTTTGGAATGGCAACCTTCTCATGAGTCACTGGTTGGGAGGTGCTTCCTGCTTCGGCCGCATGCTGTGACAGAGCCAGCCTTCCTCAGGGTGGCATACTGAGCTCCATAACCATCCCAAACTTGCCTTTTTTCTTTTGAGAGTAGTTGTGGGGAGAGTGGGGGGCTATTCTTTTTTGCTAGAAAAACTTTGCTAGACCATCAGAATCGATTCCAACAAGTTCTCCTAACTTTGAATCTCAGGCAGAAGCAGCTGAATTTCCTTCAGGAGACCACTGCCTTCCTGAAAATTACCTCCCCTGTTTTTAGGGTATATCAAAGTATTTATAGGGAATCTTTGACTTCAGCAAGTGACATAAAGGTTCTCTTTTGTTATTCAAGTATAAATTAAAGACCTCATCCTACATTTGCTTAACTAAGAAGGGCCCCTCAAATGATATATCCTATTTCTGCTCTTTGAATTTCATCCCCAAAACACAGATACTATTTCAAGAGTTTTTTATCATATGACTTAAAATGATGCAAAATGTGTCACAATCCAAATGTCCTACATGATCCTTTGTTGAGATATTATGTTAGGTTTCCTTTTGCTGCTGGAAAACTTAGAGATATTTTAGATGCTTTCCCCACTGGAATTTGTTCCCAAGTTTAAGCTTTTGTTTTCTTTGCCCTGGAAGTAGTGGTAGGGTCTGAAACCCGAGTTGTTATACCACAAGCACTTAGGGAAACCTAAAAAAACTGCAGAGATTATGTTAAATGTTCAGAAAGGAGGGTAGAAAAAGAAAAACAGCACCTTTTGGGACTGTGGGGTCCAAAAGCAGCAGAAAATGGAAAAGATTCCTCAAGGTGAGAGTGGGATAGAAGTCTCTGGGTTCCTCTTTGTGCCCTGTTGAGGTGAAGGGTCCTAGGGAGAATGTTCCCATAACCGAAGGAAACTGGGCTGTAGGCATCAGAGTTCCTAGGGTGACTCTGAGGATAAGAACCCTCAAGTGTGACACAGAAATGGCCAAGGTCTAAAACTCAAGTGACTCCATAAACTTGAAGAATGGGCATCTCAGTGATAGCCAGTGTAAATCAAAACCTAGAAAATCCATTCTAAAAATTGTGCGCTGTGTAAGACCTCAGAGCCTTTACATTATCCCCTGGATGGAAATTAAAGGGCCCCTAAAAACTATTAATCTCTTGAGTCAAAAGATCATGATTTTGCCAACCACTGATTTTGTCATTCTTGAGAATTACTTTTCTTGCATATAAAGTAAGGTCATTCATTACTAAATTTCTACAGTTCTATCTCTGAATCCTCAAAAAGTCTAAAATTTCTGAGGAGTGATATAAATTTCTCATTGCCTCTGGATAAATCATCAGAGGAGGTTTTAGGGATAAATGCCATGAACTTAAAATACACAATAAACCCTGCACTCTAAACTCTTTACCTTCCCCTCCTGTCTTGAGAGTATTTTGCAATGAGACATTCATGTGTAAAAGAGCCTATTCCCAATGATTCATATTTTCCTTTAGGAGACTGAAAAAGACTACCTGTGTCATCTCCTTTGCTTCCCTATTTTGAACCTTTCCTTTAAGACTATTTCAGGGATTTTTTTTTCCTCAGGAAGCTCTCCCTGACTTCATGCCCTGGGTTGTTTCCTTTGCTATGTGCTCTTGCAGCAAAGTGCTTTGTAGCTCCTCATCTACCCCATTATAATTAAGCAAGTTTTCTTCTACAATAAATCCTAATTTAAAAAAATTCCACAGGAGATTCTAATGCATGTGAAATTCATCCAAGGTAGAAATTCAGAGGGATGCAAAATTGTATTGTAATGATGAAATGTTTAGGTGTCCAGATTTTGGAACCAAATCATATGGGATCAGGTCTTGGATGTACCGCTTACTGTGTGATCTGGTGCAGGTGAAAGTCTGTGTAAACATATATCCTACAAAGTTTTGTGGAATGTAAGTGTCACATATAGTGTGCCACATAATATTATTATGAGAACTCTTTAAAATTCTCTGATGGAAAATGGTGACATGGGAAGAGCTGGGTTCTGGACAGTATCTCCTCTCATGTCTTTTCTCACCCTGGATTTGGCCAACACATGAAGGGACTTGCACACACATTTGTAGTCATTTTCCTAACAGCTGTCCTTTGAGCAACACCCAGCTGAGCTGTCCACACCAGAGGCATGGTCTGCTTTGGGATGGAGGGACTCAGGAAAGGGTCTTTGCCAAAGCTGAAATTCTGGGGTTTCTGACATTTGCAACATGGGTTAAAAGGAGGGCTACAGGTTCTAGGTAGGTGTGTCCTCTTAGCCCCTTGGACTTCTCACCCCACAAGGAAGGTATTAGCTGGAGAAGAGCCTTAGACAAGCCCTCTTAATCCCAGTGTCCCAGGTTAGCCCATCCTTGTTCAGGCTAAGAGTGGAACTGGTCTCGGCTGTGGATTCTTTCTACCAAATGAGACTCATTGGTGCCAGTAGATAGATTACATTGTTTAATGCCAAGCTTGGAATTTTCCTTGCTGAGCAAATCCTTTTGTGGCATTTGTGAAATATTGTCAGATCTGCTTCGAGAACCTACCCAAGTGTGAACAAAGATGTGAAATTGTGACAACAGGAAGAGTTTTTACCAAACTAACTGGAACATGTCTTCTTTCCCATTTCCAGCACACAGAGGCCTAGGCCTCCAGAAATGTTCTTCATCAGAATAATAGAAAAACCTCAATTTCTTCTTAAATGCTGAGAACTCACAGTGAAATGAAGGATGTATTATAAATTGCAAGTACTCTATCTCCTTTTCTTCTTTACCTCCTCTTCTTCCTGCTGCTCCTCCTCCATCTTCTCCTTTCCTTGTTTGTTCTGAGCTTTTGTGACACCCTGGGGACTTCAAAAGCCTACAGGAAATTTACATATTAGTAGTAGATTTCTGGTAGCAAAGACTTAATGGACTAAATGTATATTGTTATTGTTGAATAAGGAAAAAGCAGAATAGGAAGATTCTATCTCATCCTTTTTGCAGTCCAAATTTGCAAAATTTGTTCCTTCTCTGAAGTTAGTTGCTATGTTAACAAGAGAGGAAATCCAGGATTCTGGGACAACTACAAAGAATCAATTTTGTTACCACAATTTATGCAGCATCTACTAGCAGTGTTAAGGGAAGTCTTGAAGGGACAAGGCTGAAGTGTCCCTCACTATTCTTTAACAAGATGATTCCATCTATCAAAATGAGAAAGACAGTAGGGAATTTTTCTAAATCAAAGAGGTAGAAATCAAGAAATTCCAAACTGTGAATTCAGTATGGTGATTTCAGCATACTTAACCCTTTAATTCCTTCCCCTGCTCCAAATTCTAATAAGATCAGTCTAAACAGCCAGTAAGAGGAAATATTGGGTCAGCAATGGAAAGTAGGAAAGGAAATAGTTCAGCAATATGGAGGATTTTTTGGCAAAATAGAGGTAGGTGAATCTGGATGGATAACCCATGAAGGAAGACAGTCTAGAAAGCATATGGAAAAGATTTTCATATGGCAGAATTCTCTGTAATTCTTTAAGCCAAAATGCCACAGATGAAAGCAATAGTAGTACAGATACTTTGCTGCTCTGCCCAACACCTCTTTCCCAGTTCTCAAAGCCCATCCCTCAAGTGCTACAAGGTTTGGCTACCAGTACTCCAACATCCTTCTCTAGAGCATTGCTCTTGAATGACAGGAGTTACCTCATGTGGAGATGCCTGAGATGTGACCTGACTCCACCACCTACCTCCTACTCCAGGATAGCTCTCACCAAGTGCTGACCAAAGCCGAAGTATAACAGTTCAGTCTCCTTTGTCTTTGAGCAGGGCAAATTCTGTGGAGGAGTTTGTACCCCTAGATCTCCCTGGAAGATCAAGGTGAGGCCACTCTTCACTTGAAGATACACCTTCACCAAGCTGTATTTTCCCTGAGAGCACTTTCTCAATCAATCACTTGCCTTGGACAGGAATCCTCAATTCATCACTGCTTCTAGGGAACCAGGCCTAAAAAAGTGCACCAGGAGTGGTCTGAGGGAACATAGTCTAAGGATGGGATTCTATAGTTAGATCACTCACTGATTACAACAAAGACTTCATCAATTGAGGTAGATGGAATATTAACAGCCCTTCACAGGTTGTAGCCATGTGACTACAAATAACTCTATTTGTGGTGAGCAAATAGAAAAACATGCATTAATTTGTGTGATGTCTCTGACTCTGTAGTACTCATTGCTATTTGACATGATCTTGTTTATGTTTTTGTTTTCATGTTGTTTGTTCTTCACTAGAACAAAAACTCTATCAAATAAGAGTACTTGTGTGCCTTTTCATTAATGTTTCACCAGAATCTATGACAGTGCCTATGTAGCATTTATTTTATTTTAATTTATTTTTTTTGCCTGACGTGGGTAGAACTTATTATGTGATGGTTCTGAGGCAAAAATCAACTTCAAAACATATTACTGAAGCTTCTATGTTAGCTGATTTCAGAAATGGCAAATCCAGATCGAATTTTCTGACACATTTTCTTGTATGATCCTCACTGCCATCAATTGGCTCTGGAAAATCTTTAGTGGCAACATCTGTCACCTGAGAAAACCAACTTCAGTATAATTTTCTGGCACAGTGAAAGGGGCAGACGTGCAAGAGCTACAATAAGGTCAAATCAATACTTCTTTTGAACACACGTTTGCATTCAATATAATGAATGTTTTTTGTAAATTCAGAGCATACTTTATGAACTAATTTCAACACCTTTATGTTCTACTGCTTCCTGCTTTCATCCTCAGCGAGAGCCCCAACCACGGTGTCCCTGGTCACACCTGCTCGTCCTTGTGAGGAGGGGTGGAGAGGTCTGACCCCGCTAAGTGCCGAAGGGGACCCCGCGGACAGTCGAGGGGATGCCGGGCTAGGTCTTGCCCGCTGGGGACACCACGGGCAAGCCGGGGTTCAGCTGTTTCTGAAATGAGAGGCAACACGGAGGGACCCTAAGGACCAGAGCCAAAGAGGGGTAACCCCCGGAGGGGAGGGGGACAGGGCAGGGTCGTCTCAGATGGCAGAAACCCTGCCCCTGGGGAAGCGGGTGAGGGTGCTCTTGGAGGCGTCTGACCTGGGGAACTCGCGAGAACCTCGAAAGGGTGCAAAGCTGCTCCTGCTTGTCAGGTTTATGCTGCCAACAGGTAGAATATCTTCATTTGTTTTATTTTTTTGGTACTGGGGACAAAACCTGGGACCTTTTGTGTGCTGAGTACATCCTTCCCCGGCCCCCGTAGCTATTGTATTGTATTGGGTAGGAGAAATTATGGGTTGCAAACTTAAATTCCCTGTCACCGAGGATGCATATAAACCGGTATCAGACTGCTCGGGACAAAGTTAGCTCAGTTAATACCATATATGTTCTTCCCTTCTCTTTTTCTTAGGCAAAATTTGGTCATCTGACTTCTACGCAGCAATCATTCAGACACCAGCGGTCCTTCCGGCCTACAAAATAAGCGTGCGCACACAGGACACATGGCCGAAGATGCGTCTGGCACCGTGTTACGTGGAGACGCTGACCAGAGACTTCCCTGCGCGCTCAGGCAGCTCTAGAGCCTCGCGCGCATGAAAGTAAAGACTCGGAGAATCCTAGTTACCATGCACTACAAACCTGTTCCTTCACTCTAGTATCTTTAGCCTAGTCTTTTTTTACTAAATTCTTTTATTGGTACATTGTAGGTATACAACACAATTACATTTCTCATTGGGAGCTGTACCTTTACATAATGCATCTTGGTTCTTATTTTTCCCCCATTCCTAGCCCTCCCTTCACGCCCTCCACCCTTCCCTATTTACAAAGACTTTATTTCCATTTTTTCCATTTCTCATCATTTTTCCTTTCCCTTCTTTCCTTTCCCCTGCCCCTCCCACTACCCCTACCCCTTTGGACCTTTTATTCCTATTTTACATTATCGATTATTCATTCTAAACATTGGTACATTTTAGGTATACAATATAATGACATTCATCATTGGAAATTTGCACCTTTACATAGTCTCTCTTGGTTCTTATTTTTCACCCTTGCCCAGCCCTCCCTTCAACCCCTCCATTCCTCCCTATTGACAAAGATTTTGTTCCTATTTTTCCATTTTCTCATATTAATCTCATTCCCTTCTATCCTTTCCCCTAGCCCTCCCACTTCCTTCCCCTTTGCCCCTTTTCTTCCTATTTCACATGACCTATTATACATTTAGTCCTTATTTACACTTTCAGTTTCTCACACCAGAGAAACTATTCAGAATTTATTCATGTGTGTCCTATTTATTTCACTTCAGAGTATCACCTCAATGTGCATCCACATAGCTATAAATGTCTCTAATTTCTCATCTTTTATGGCTGAGTAGTACTCCATTTTATTAAAGACCCACATTTTCTTGACCCAGTCTCCAGTTGATGGGCATTTGGGCTGTTTCCAAGTTTCAGCTATTACAAACTGCGCTGCTATGAACATGGTGGTATGATTCTTTCAATTCTTTGGGGAAGATCCCCAGCAGTGGAATAGCAGGGTCAAATGGAACTTCCAGTCCTAGTTCTTTGAGGTATCTCCATACTGATTTCCACAGTGCTTGCACCAGTCTACATTCCCACCAGCAGTGGAGCAGGGTTCCTCTTTCCCTGCAGCCCCACCAGCATTTGTTATTGGTTGATTTCATGATAGCAGCCATTCTTTCTGGAGTGAAGTGGAATCTCAGCATTGTTTTCATTTGCATCTCTCGAATGACCCATGATGTTGAACATTTTTTCATGTATTTATTTGCTATTTCTACTTCTTTGTCTGAGAAATATCTGTTCATTTCAGATGCCCATTTTTGGATTGGGTCTTTAAATTTGGGAGGTCTGATCTTTTTAAGCTCTTTATAGATTCGGGATAGTAGACCTTTGTCTGAGGAAGAGCAGGTGAAGATTTGTTCCCACATTGTGGGTTGTCTCTTCACACTGCTGGTGGTTTCTCTTGCTGTGCAGAAGCCTTTTAATAAGAAGAGATCCCATTTGTTGATTGTTTGTGCTAGTTCACGGGGAACTGAGGTTTTGTTCATAAAATCTTTTCCTACACTGATGTCTTCAAGGGTTCTACCTAACCTCTGTTCCAACTGGTTCAGAGTTTCTATTTTAATATTTAGATCTTTAATCCATTTTTATTTTAGTTTAGTGCATGGTGAGAGATATAGGTCTAGTTTTAATCTTTGGCAAGTTGAAGCCCAATTTTTCCAGCACCATTTATTAAAGAGAATATCTTTCCTCCAGTGAGGGTGTTTGGCTCCTTTATTGAAGATGAGATGGCTGAGTGTGTCTGGTGTTGTTGCTGCATCTTCTAATCTGCTCCACTTGTCCTCAGGTCTGTTTCTTTGCCAGTACCATGCTATTTTTATCACAGTAACTTTGTAGTAGAGTTGCAGGTTGGGGATTGTGATAGCCCCTGCCATGTCTCTGTTACCTAGAATTGCTTTTGCTATTCTGGGTCTCTTCTTGCTCCAAATGAATTTTTGGATTGTTTTCTCGAGGTCTGTGAAGTATGCTGCTGGGATCTCAATTGCAATTGCATTAAATCTTTATAGCAGTTTTGGAAGTATGGCCATTTTCACTATATTAATCCTTCCTACCCAGGAGCAGGGGATGTCTGTCCATTTTCTGATATCATCTTCAATCTCTCTTTTCAGAGTGCCATAGTTTTCAGAGAAGAGGTCTTTGATTTCTTTCGTTAGGATGATTCCTAGGTAGTTCAGTTTTTTGGATGCTATTGTGAAAGGAATTATTTGCCCTATTTCTCTCTCAGTGAGTCTGTCATTGGTGTAGAGGAAAGCTATTGATTTTTGTGTGTTGACCTTGTAACCAGCTACTTGACTGAATTTGGTTATTAAGTCTAGAAGACTTTTGGTGGAGTTCTTGGGGTCTTCTATATAGAGTATCATGTCATCTGCAAATAATGACAATTTGACTTCTTCATTTCCTATCTTTATTCTTTTTATTTCTTTCTCTTGTCTAATTGCCATGGCTAATGTTTCCAGAACTATATTGAACAAGAGTGGTGATAGTGGACGTCCTTGTCTTTTTCCTGATTTTAGTGTGAAGGATTTAGTTTTTGACCAGTTAGTATGATATTGGCTGTTGATTTTTCATAAATGGCTTCTATCAGTTTGAGGTAGAGACCATTTATTCCAATTTTTTGTAGGGTTTTTATCCTAAATGCATGTTGGATTTTGTCAAATGCATTTTCTGCGTCTATGGAGATAATCATCTGGTTTTTGTCCTTGGCGCTATTGATATAGTGTATTACATTGATTGATTTTCATATGTTGAAGCATCCCTGCATCCCTGGGATGAATCCCACTTGATCAGGGTGTATGATCTTCTTAATGATCTTCTGCATTCTGTTTGCCATTATCTTATTAAGGATTTTTGCATCTATGTTCATTAGTTAGATTGGCCTATAGTTCTCTTTTTCGGTTGGGTCTTTCTCTGCTTTGGGGATCAAGGTGATGCTTGCTTCCAGGAATGAATTTGGGAGTATTGCTTCCCTTTCAATTTCATTGAAGAGTTTAAACAGTAGTGGCAGTAGTTCCTCTCTAAATGTCTTGTAGAATTCAGCAGTGAAGCCATCAGGGCCCAGGCTTTTCTTAGGTGATAAGTTTTTAATTACATTTTCAATTTCATTGGTTGATATTGGGTTGGTCAGAATTTTTAGGTCTTCTTTGTTCAACTTTGGTAATTCATATGTATCTAGGAATCTGTCCATTTCTTCTGTGTTGTCCATCTTATTGGCGTATACATTCTCAAAATAGTTATTGATGATCCTCTGGATTTCTGCTGGGTTTGTTGTCATTTTACCCTTTTCATTCCTAATTGCATGGATTTGGCCCTTTTCTTTCCTTTTTCTGATAAGGTTGGCTAAAGGTTTGCCAATTTTGTTGATTCTTTCAAAGAACCAACTCTTGGCTTCATTGATTTTTTGTATCGTTCTCTTAGTCTCCATTGCATTGATTTCTCCTCTGATCTTTATAATTTCCTCCCTTGTATGAGCTTTGGGGTTGTTCTGCTCTTCTTTTTCTAGAAGCTTGAGGTTCAGCATCAGGTTGTTTAAGTGGGCTCATTCTGTTTTCCTAATATGTGTATTCACTGCTATGAATTTCCCTCGTAAAACTGCTTTCATTGTGTCCCATAGATTCTGATATGTTGTACTGTCAGTGTCATTTAATTGAAGGAACTGTCTGATTTCTTCTTTAATTTCCTCTGTGACCCATTGGTTATTCAGAAGTGTGTTGTTCAATTTCCACGTGTTTATGAAATTTTTTGAGTTTCTTTTCCTATGGATCTCCAATTTCATCTCACTATGGTCTGATAATATAGAGGGGATAACTTCAATTCCTTTGCACTTACTTAAACCTGTTCTATGTGTGAGTATGTGGTCTATTTTGGAGAATGACCCATGTGCAGCTGAGAAGAATGTGTATTCTGATTTTGTGGGGTGGAAGACTCTGTAAACATCTGTTAAGTTCATTTGTTCAAGAGTTCGATTGAGTTCTAGTATTTCATTACTTATTTTTAGTCTTTAGCCTATCTTTCTGCTAGGAAATAGTTTTTTAAAAGGTCTTTTAAAGCAGCAGCCAGAAACTGTTGTAACAGGTAATGATACTGTGCTATCAAGTTGTGGATTTAAATAAATTTAGCTATTTCTTTCTTATTTCTTTGTAGGAGCAGCGGGTTTTCGTGTCACTTCATGCCGTCTCCTCCTTCCAGTCCCAGGGGATGTGCAAGTAGCATGTCAATGGATAGTTTCAAGGAAGGAGCCACTGAAAAGAGTATTGGTTCTTGGGAGTAATAGTCCAAGTATTTACTGATAAAGCACAGACACTGACAACAGAAAGATCACCATCTAAACACCTGGAGAACCCTCTTGTCAGGTGAGAAGAGTTGAGTTAGTAGATCTAAGGAAATATGCAATCTCTGTTTAGCCTCAAAGAATTTGGCCAGAAAGAATGTTTTCCACATCTAGTGTTAGCACTTTTGTTTCCCGTCCTCTGCTGTTCATCAGCAGGACTCCCTATTTCCCATCTTACCAAAAACCTATTCAGATCTCTAGTGCACTGAGAACTCAGGTGGCAAGGCCAATACCTGTGCTCTTTCCATTTTAAGCCAGGAAAACTACCTCCACGTGTACTGTAAAATCCTGCAATAATTATACTTAATGTAACTGTTACCGTGCTAGGGCTTAAATCTGCTGTTTTATTTGTTGCTTTCTGTTTGTTCTGTGTTTTTTTTCTCTTTTTTTCTTTGTCCTATCTCCTTGTAGGTTACTTGGAGATTTTTAGAATTCCATTTTGATTTATTTAGTGTTTTTAGGTGTATCTCTTTGTAGAGCTTTGTTAGTGGTGGCTGTACACATATGTACGTACTATCACAATCTATTAGTGTAGACTTTTCACCAGTCCAGATAAATGTAGAAATTACTTCCTTTTACATTCCTTTAAACTTCCCCTGGTTATAATAAAAATTGCCTTACGTATTTCTTATCCACAAATTTAGAGCCCAGGAGGTGGATGGAAATCCCATATCCTGAAGGGGGCTTTTTGACATCTGTGGAAAGTTTGAACCCCTCATTATACCCTAGTGGGGAGAAGTTCATGATTCCTATTGGGGCTTTACTGGTGTGGGTAGAGATGAAGCATTTTTTATATAGTATTTGGCTAGAAGACAGCGATTTTTGTCTAAAAGTTTTCTGTCTTGCTAGACTTCCCTTTCCATGCTAAAGATAGCAGAGTTTCATTGGGGCTATTTTGGGTATGTGCCTATTGGCCTTTCTGTGCTGCCGACTTCTTCATTTGCAACTCTGATGTAGTCAAGGTAAAAAGAAAACCTAGAGAACTCACCAGCCAGTCATTCCTTGGGTTTGTCTTTTTTTCATATGATCTGCAGCCTTCTCCTCACCTTTCATAGCCTTCTTGTATTTGTTTCATACCTGATGTTCAGGGCTTTTGATGTAATCAGGGAGAGGAAGAAGGAAAACACATTTACTCCATTTCCTCAAAAGAAAGGTCTGCTGAATAGATTTTTTTTAACCTTTGAATGTTGATCCAATTAAATATATTACCTATAAAAAGTAAATAAAATTAGAATAATAAAATGAAAACAGTATAAAGCAGTTTGAATCCTTTAGATACACAATGAATAAGAATATCACATTAAGAAATTTATTCTGTCTCAAAAGAAAATGATTTAAAATTAATACAATGAAAGTAAAGTTTATTAATGTAAAGGACAGACCTACAACATGAAGTCTCATTAGAAATGGAAAAAATAGACTTGAAAAGATAAAAGATAATAGAAAAGCAATAGGAGAACACACTTGAAAATTCACAGAATTAAAAAAAGGTGAGAAAAATATTTGGAAAATGCTCAGTATTTCCAGGGATTGGAAATTAATGCAAAGCAGTAAAGTTTTTTCCTTATCAATCTGGGCAAATGTTAAATTTGATGATATTCTAAGTTAGCCAGAGTATGAGAAGTGAGTGCTTCTACATGAAAATTGTTGCAACATGTATGGGATGTAATTTTGTAGTGCAAATGTTAAAATTTCTAAAAATGTTTATTGAATCTGACCCAGCAATTTCAGTTCTACTGTGGTAGGTACCCTTAGCAAATAGTGAGAAGAAATGGTAATAATTTAGCTATAGTATGTTGTACAGCAGCATATGATATAATAGCAAAAAATTAGACACAATAATAATTAGCAAAACTCTTCTAATACCTACTGTGTATCGAGTAGTTTCCTAAACATGTTAGACATATTAAATCATTTAATCCAACAACCTATGAAGTAGATGTTGTTAATCTCATTCCACCAATGAGAAAAACTGAGGCATAGAGAAGAAAGTCAATTGGGTAGGATTTGTTTAAGTTTGTAAGACTATGCATTTTGCCATTCTATCTGTTGCCTGTCTGGATAACATTTCATGTGACCTCTAGATAATGATTCATTATATAATCATTAAAATAATATTGCATTTATATTCAAAATATTTTTTAAAGTTCCAAATGTATTTATTGTTAATGGAAAGGTTAGTCAATAATACAAGGGAATCTTGCGGAAAAAGATCTAAGTGTAGATTTTGCAAGTGTAGAATCTCAGTGTAAAAGATTTATGTCAAGGATCAATGGTTTTCTCCTTAGGGTTATGTTTTTTTGGCTTCATCTTGTTAGTAATGCTGTAAATATAATGAATTACCTATTAATGTTAAGTAGACGTGTGCTAGATAAATTCACACTTATTTCAATAAGAAAGGAGCTCTTTGATAAGAAACACTGGATTTTTTCCAAATGTGGCAAAAATTGTTTGAGCTGATGCCTCCTTTCTTCTAAAGTTGTCTTAAGCATATAAAAAATTTAAAGTTTTTCATACTGCACTGCATAGCTTATTTCATGTTAGGAGCTGGGTGTGTCAACTATAGAAGCTTGAGATAAGGTTGTTTTTCTCTAAAGTATTAGAGGCTTATTATTAAGAAATGTCTTTAAAATTATGTCTGTTCAGGCATTTCCTGGTCATTACCATTTTGTTAGAAATGGAATTTAATTGTGGTTCTTTGCCCTCTTGGTATCAGTCCTCTAGGAGTCTTTCTTTTATCTACAATTGTTTTACACCTCATTGACTAACCTTCCTGACTTAATCTAAGAGTAGTTTTGGGAATGAACTGAAATTCAAGTGGTTTCTTTTTCAAAGCCACTGGAGAAGAATGATGTGTGACAGAATGATTTTGAATCTCTGGAGAAGGTGATCATGGAATCAGAAGGTGACTTAAATCTGAAAGCAAAATGAATACATGACACTCAATGTACTTTTTGATATTCTTAAATATAATATATCCTGATAATTTACAAAACCAAGATACCAAAAATAGAGTTGGCTTTAAGTCATGCTTAGTCCATATTTGGCTAAAGCATCAACTGAAACAAAAAAGGGCACTATACTAACCACCATATTGCCAACATTACCTTAAAAAAAATCAGAAATCATGCCAACACTTCTAATTTTAATCACAGCTCTAAATAGTCAAGAGCACACCCAGAAAATTACAGTATATATCTAAGTCTGGTGTTTCTTTTTGTGGTTAGCATCACTCTGACATAACCTTAGACAGTACAGGTGGTTTCTCTTCTTTTGGGCAAAATTCTAAATATGGCATATACTTTCCATAGACTGTAGTTTGAAGAAGGGTAGTGATGGACAATTGCATAGTTACAGATATGATGATGAGGCTTATAAGAAAAACTATCCTTCTTGAAGCTCTTAGAAGTTTTTAATTAAGAGAGACTAAGTAAAGAAGACATCCAAATGTTTAGAAGTCACTAAATTATTTTCCTTCACCTTTATTTTGCTTCATATTCAGGTGAGACAATCTTCTAGGAGGCAAGACAAATACCTAGACACATATAAATCTTTGTTTATAATTGTAAGAAATACATTGTATACAAATAAGTATATAGCCAACTGATGTTCAGAGTAGAAAGAGAAGCAGAGGAAACTTTAGATCTAAACATAGCCTACATAGCCCAGAATCAATGAGTAACCTTTGTTTAAGTGTGTTTATGAAAGTTATAATAAGTAACCTAACTGATACTAAGAAGTTAACTGCAAGAAGTGGAGAGGGCATTTGAATAAAAGTGATCTGAACTGCCCAACTTTTATGAAGAAAGATCTTTTATACTTTTTAAAGTTAGTTCAGAAAGAGAGAAGCAAGCATATTTGTTAGAAATTGAGTGGTAATCACTAGGAGAATGAAATGTAGAAATAGAAAAGTAGTTGGAACTTAGGCTGGGACAAGAGATAAATTGGAAGAGGATATCTTTTGTTGTTTTATTGGCACCTTCCTTTGGAGGCTTTAAAAAATATTTTGTGCCTATATTATTTTTATAAATAAATAACAATTATTTTTAAATACGTTAATTGTATTAGTCTATTTTCTTTTGCTATAACCAAATGCCTGAGACTGAGTACTTTATAATGAGATTTATTTGACTCATGATTCTGGTAGCTAGGGCGTCCGATTTAGTTCTGGCTCCCTGGCTGCATCACAACATGACAGAGAAACATAAATGGAATTGGCTGCGTGCTAAAGAGGCCATGTAGATTGGTGGTGGCCTTGCTTAATAAAAACATTTTTTATGAGAAAACTCACTCTCTCCAAAAGACTAGCTTTGATCCCTTCTGAGGGCAATGCCTCAGTGTCTTAATTACATTTGCATTTGACCTCATTTAAAGGTTTCACTATTTCTCAACATTGTCACATGGGACCAAGCTGCCAGCATGTAACCCTTTGGGGGACACACTGAAACCATACCCAAACCATAGCACTAACTATGGCCATGCAGAAAGAAATTCCTAAGATTATGAAACTATCACAATGCTGAAGTAAAACTTTATGGAGAAGAAAAGGCTAAACATTTAATGTCATGTACTTATAGTGATGCAAATAAATGTTAAATATTTGTATTAAATATTTGATAATTAAATATGAGATTGTTACAACACGCCCAAAGTGTTTATTCCTAGAATATAAGGATGGCTCAATATTAGGAAATCAGTTAATAAAAATGCATATATTAACATAGCCATTAGAAAAAAACCATAGTCAGCTGCATTGAAAATTCTGCACCCTTTCTATTTCATAAAAACTTACAGTAAAAGACAAATGGCAGTTGTGTACATATTTAATTGGACAGAAGTAGTTAAAACATATATGACAAAATTCAGCCCCTTAATATAAAGTGCTTTCAAAGAGCAACAAGAAAAAGATACATCCATAGAAAAATAACAATAGGAGACACATCTCAAGTCAACTGTCCTCAACACAATAAAAAATGTTCAACATCATAATTATTTAAAGAAATGTAAATGTAAAGTACAAAATAAAAAATTGAAGGCATTATACTGGCAATGATTAAAGTGCTAAAATGTTCAATATTGGTGTAGTTGAAAGAAATAGGCTTTCTGATCTGGTTGGGTATATTGTATATTGATGAAACAATACAAGAAGGTAATTTTCAATATATTAAAAAGCATTAAAAGTAAATATATTCTTTAATCTAGTAATTCCATTTCTAGCAGTTGTATCTAAACAAATCACTTAAGAAAAATTTAAGAACAGGACTGTCAAAACATTACATTTTTGGGGCCGTGCATTTAGCTCAGTGGTTCCGGCGCCTGCCTTGCAAGCACAAGGTCCCGAGTTCAATCCCCAGTGCCAAAAAAACCCCCAAAACATTACATTTTAAAATGAAAAATGGAAATAAACCAAATGTCTAACAAAGCCATATTAGTTACATAAATCAGACAAATCTATATAATAGAATATTATTAAGCTGTTAAAATTAACACTGCACATGAGTACTTGTTTATATAGATGTTTAGGATACATTAGGCAATGAAAGCATGGCTTAAAACAGTATTATAGTCTGACTTTCTGTTTAAAATTATTTACTTATTTTCTATTTACCCATCTACCTAACAATCGAAAAAAGGCCAAAAGAATATTTAGCATGATGTTAATTTTAATTAACACCAGGTGGTATTTTTTCATATTATTTGGTTATTATTGTGAATTATATATTATTATTGTATGTATTGCTTACTTTTCTTTTTAAAGAATAAGTATTGCTATTATAAGAAAAACCAAAACTTTAAGGTTAAAATATGTATATATTTTCTCTTTTGTGTAAAGTATGACAGAAGTGTCTCATGGTTTTTATAAAATTAATCTAAAAGTTAGAAAATGAACACAGGAAAAATAAGCTGTACGGAGTTACCAAAGTAAAAACTGTAAATGACCTAGGAAGAAGACAAATTCAACCTCACTAGTAATTTAAAAATAAAATTGGAAGAAGCTTCTCTTCTATGATTAAGCAGGCAAAAGGTTAAAAAAAGAGAGTATTAAAAAAGAGAGAGTATTAATTGTCTATGATATCGAATGTTTAGGGCTATAAGATATCGTGTCCAATCCATAAATGGAAACAATATTTCTAGAGAATATGAATTTAAAAATCAATATTGTGCATACAAATTGGCCCAGACTTTCCCTTTCTCATAATTTCCATGAAAAGATAGTTATGGACACTGGGAAATATAGGTGTTCATTACACGATTGTTTGTAGTAATGGAAATTTGAAAAAAACTCAAATGTTCAAAAATATAAGATTGAGTAAATTATGGCATATCCATAAAATCAAATATTCAGAAATTAAATTGGACTTTTAGAACAACTTTTAATGTCATGGAATGGGTCCATAATATACTGTAACATGAAAAAATTCACTCTTTTTAAACTCCACAGTAATACCAGAAAAAGTGTTTTTTGATGTCATATATAAAACAACTTGGTTTTTCTGCCATGTTTGATATCTGAACATTTAAGAAGACCTGCTGGTGGCTTTCTGATGTCTTTCCTGGTGCTTGGTCATAGTGGCACCATGAGCATGTTTCTCTTGTCTCCCTTTTTGAATTTATACAGTAATTCTGTCATGGAAAAAAAAAATCTTTATTTCAAGAAGAAAGCAATTCTGGTAAATAATGCCTTTGTGTTCCTGCAATACAATATGGGTGGTAAGGAAATAAATCTTAAAATGAAAATGCAATTAGAGCTCATGAAAAATGTAAACATGCTATCTATTAAATGTTTGATTATTTAAATTGACAATACTAAAATATACCCTTTGCTGTTATTAAAAAGACTTCGTAGAGGCCAGGTATTTAGCTCAGTGGTTTCGTCGCCTGCTGTGCAAGCACAAGGACCCGAGTTTGCTCCCTTGTGCCAAAAAAAAAAAAATACCAAGAAAAAAAAAAAAGAAATTAGTAATGTGAGGGATATTCTCTTCCACATAGTCATCTAGGTTCAATTTCCTCTGTGTTGCACTGAAATAGCATAATATGATGATTGAGAACTCATCCATTTTGGATTATAAACTAGGTTCTATTGCTCTGTTCAGTTACAAAATCTTTCTGAGCCTATTTCATCATCTATAAAATAAGGATAAAGATAGCACTGACATCACAGGGATGTTGTGAGGTTTAAACTAATATTTAAAGGCCTTAGAATATATGTGGTAAGTTTTCCTTAACACTAGCTTAAATTGTACTTTTATTACCACTATTATTATATTGGAACAAATGGGAACTCTACTTATTTTTATTTTCAGTTGCCTTGAGAATTTAATAAAATTGAACGGCTTTCATAATACTTACCTGGTTGCTCACTCATTATACTCATCTATATGTCTATGATTCTTTTTCTTCAGAATCTTGAATACCAGAGACTAAGAGCCCCACAGATTGAGAACATATGAGCTTGCAGAAGCCATGAGGAAGAGACAGGAAAGTCAGGACAGTCGCTCAGCAGAGGCAGAAGGAAGCAGAGAACACTTCACAGTGGCTGATGACAGAACTAGGTATGAAACCGAGTACTGCAGGACAACATGGTAACTGGAGCATGAGCCATTTGGTGACTACTATGAACAAGTGCTCATCTCTGTTTTTCTGGAAGTTAGTTTTTCCTACTAACCTGACTTCTATCCTTTCCTAATTAAACTTTATTGGCTGAGGAAACCTAAAGACATCTTCAAAATTTGTAGAGTATACATGACTCACATACCTGACCTATTTAAAATATGACAGAGATTTTCACTAAATTTCTAGATTCACCGGTGGACATATCTAATTTTTCTTTGTTGGCTTCTTGACTTTCTGATTTGGACTCATGCTGCAGCTTTATTCTTCATCCAGCCTTTTGGATGACAGAATTAATTTCAGATTTACAATCATGACTTTACAGACTTGGTCTTTAATCAAAATCCTAACTCCTATTTATGAATAAGAACAGTGAATAAGTACCTCCTTGGCCTCATTCTAGCTCTAGAAGTCTGCTCAAGCCTCAAATGCAGAAAGGTCAGATAATTGACAGGTGGGGAGTGATAGACCTGGAGTAATGGGCTGTTGGATTGAAGGGCAGAGGGTGCATTCAGGAGGAGTTTAGGAAGCAAAACTGATACAATACCGGGGATCAAGGAGAGGACAGAGCATAGGTAATTTCTAGATTTTTGTCTTGGCTACATAGAGAAATGGCAACTATGATCAAAGGAATTGGGGATTTCAGATAAATTTTTCTAGCAGAAAGTTGAAAAATCTGCTTTCAAGAATACAGGCCAAAAAATAAATACATACACACATACATGCATACAAAATTGTCCCTCCCCCAACAAAGAATATAGACCATTTCTCCATGGCACAAACTATCGATTAGTTGGAATTAAAGCAAGCTGGTATAAAACAAATTGTTACATTCTCTTCCCAGTTTGTTTCTTAGGGAATTGGAATCCATGGTATGTCATAAAAAATTCTTATTATTTATTTTGTATTTAAATATATTTTGTGTGGCACTCCACTGAGAAATCTTAAGCACTGGGTATCTGAGTTCCAGACGTGTTTTGAAAAAATTTATAAAATATGATAAATAGCTTAATACATCATGAAGAAATTTATTAAGCAATGCTATATTAATTCTATGACCAGTCAAATTATTTTCTAAAAGAAAAATTGTCAAAATGCACAAAAACATTATTTTTAAAATACTTGGAAGAGCAAGAGCATCTTATAAATCCCGTAGTACATACCATGATTTAAGACATTTAATAGACTGTTGCAACAAAACTAAAGGATGATAAATTCAAAATGTGTGGCTTTAAAGGCTCATACAAGAGAAAAATATAATAATTTGCAGAATGTATATATATATATATCAGTCTACAGTGTTATTTTAAAAATTAGTATTTCTGCAAGTATGGTTATTTTATTATGACAAAAGAGCAAAACAATCAAAAGAGGACAGAAAGGCCTAGAAAGAGGAAAAAATAATGATTAGAGCAAAAGAAAAGATGCCAATGAAATTTTCAAAGAAAAAAGTAGATTGATAAAATACAATTTTCTTTTCAGAAAAACTGTTAGGAATGAAATAAGCTGATTATACTCATGACAAGTATACACACAGAAAAACTTTTAATAGAGGAGCACAAAGACACAAGCAAATAAAGAATCACAGTAAGCGATAACCTTGCTGATCTGTCATTTTATTCCTTAGAACCTCACTATCAATACAGTGTAGCCACAACTCTAGAGTACAAACAGATATAAAATTACGTGTTAAATGCAAGAAAGAAATTTGACAAAAAATGAATACCTAGTCTTTCTTTGGGTAGTGAAAGAATTGTTTCTCCATTTCAGTTTTCTGTATTTTACTTAAATGGCTTACATGAAGACATATTACTTTTACAATGCACAGGGATTAACTCTATTAAAAATGAACCTCTGAATTCCACTGCATGTTAAAATTTAATATGACTGTGTCTTCTCTGCTGCCAACTAATTCAGGAACTGAACCGATGACATCTTTTCCTGGACAGCATGTGTTACAAACTTTCCCCATGAGGAAGGAGAGTTATCTCCTGTTATCTGACATATTTCCCAGCCTATGTTTCCAATCATCAATTTCAATGGGTATGTCTGCCACATGGATTCTGCACTGCCTTTGTTTTTCCCAGGAAGCAAACAATGGGCTACTGATGCGTGCTGTTATTCTTTCCTATCTGGGTCTGGAAGGGCCTCTGGTGTAGGATTCCTCTGGCTCACAGAGTCTGAGTGGAGACTGTAACGTTTTATCTGAACATTGTCAACCTTAGACACCCACAGTTCCCTCTGCCCTCTCGCACATGCGCTCCAGAATCCGGTGGATGCTCGGGAAACTGGGCCTGTCTGCCGGCAGCTTGCTCCAGCACAGACGCATTAGGTTGTACAGCTCCAGGGGGCAGTTCTCAGGGCAGGAGAGGATGTTGCCATCTCGCACGTAGTAAATGACCTCCTCGTGGGCCATTCCATAGTAGGGCTGCAGGCCGTAGGAGAAGATCTCCCAGAGCACCACACCATAGGCCCACACATCAGATTCTGTGGTGTAGCGGTTGTAGAAAATGGACTCGGGTGGCATCCAGCGGATCGGGATAGCATCATTTTCATTAGCTTTGTAGTAGTCTGCTGAGTAGATGTTCCTGGAGAGGCCAAAGTCTGCAATTTTCACCACCATATTCTCACCCACCAAGCAGTTCCTGGTGGCTAAATCTCGGTGCACAAACTTGCGTTCGGAGAGGTAAGCCATGCCAGCTGCCACCTGCCTGGCAATGCAAAGTTGCTCAGCACAGGAGAGGGGTGGGGGCCCCGGGCTGGAGACCTGAGCCCTCATGGACAGGTCACTGTGACTGAGGCTGCACACGGCGTGAGGGGACATGCTGCGGAGGAACTCGTTGAGGTCGCCGTAGGCCATGTATTCAAAGAGCAGGCACATGGGCTTCCCGACGGCACACACGCCTGGAACCAAAGGAGCATCCTCGGTTAGACTGGGATCCTAAAATCCCACACTGGGCAGAGCACTCCAAAAGCAAAGGACGATATCCAGAAATGTGGGGCCCTGCTTTTTTGTTGACAGCACTATAGTCTTATCCTGATGCCATTTGTTTGCTTAGACATCTCCTATTTACCTTTTAAGATTCAATTTATTTGTGCACTTCCAAGGGGACCTCAGCTCCTGACTCCTCCAGTTTCTGTTAGCTTTTCCTTCTATCATCCATTAACATACTATTTACCATCCCATTTTATAAACATTCATTTATTTGTGGGTTTTCTCCAACATTTTGGAACTTCGAAAGGAGAGATTATGTCTTATTCCTCATTACCTTTCCCACACTTTCTACATGTCTGGCAGAACAGGCACTGTATGACACTCGATGAACCAGTGGATACTTGCTGAGTCTGGGATGTAATTGCTCTGCATTTCTGAGAACTTTCTTGAAGAATGATATCAAGGAAGATGTATCAAGTTTGGAAATAACAAAAACAATCCAAGATCCTTAGATGAAATATTTAGGTGGCTGCAGTAAAATATTTTGAAATTTAAATTTTACTATAGATCTCCATTCTTCCAAGAGAAAAATGTTACATAAATACAGTCCTAGATTTATGCCAGGAAGGCATTTGCAAATCTTAAAATCTTGCTGTATTTTAGAAGGGAACTAGAGAACTTGGGATATTAGATCAAATGACCATAATTTCATATAACCATTAAAATAGATTATTAGATTTTGTTCAGGCAAAAATTAGAAGACTCTGATTAAAAAAAGAAGAGAAATAAGGAATACTATTTTCTTGGCTTATTCGATCTGGTTTTAATTTTAGAGACTTTAGCAGTCAGCATGTTTATGTATACTAAAGAAAAAATGAAAGAAATATTGACCAGATCATATTTAGAAATTTCTTGCTTTGGGATCCTCATTTGATCATCTTTAGTTAATATGGATTTACCTATTTTACCAATTGGGCTTATTATTTTTATGCTAATTGAATACATTTAAAAAGAATCCTTATATTGGAAAAAAAGACAACTTATTTCTCTGAGAAATACAAAACTTTGAACTGAGATTATTTAATGAAATGCTCCACTCCCTGATAAGAAAATATTATATGGAAGATTTTTAGTTTGTGATGATTATGAAAATTATATATTCACATATATGCATATAATTTATAATAAAGTATGTTGATAGCTGAATGGATTTAAAGATGGATGATAGTTGCAAGAAAGGCAAGCCATGTCTTTAACTATTTCAAGCCACGTCTTTTTAAACTTCAGTGTGACATCTTTCAAAAATTATCTAACCTCATTATTCTAATGTTTTCTTAACTGTCAGAACAGAGTAGGTGTCTCTGATTTCTAATCTTTTTTCCTATGAAAAAAATTCTGAGTATCTGTGGATTTATATCATTTTCCTCTAATTTATGATGATAAAATCTTTATGCAGTAGGATTTCAATACAAGGAAACGAGCTTTAATACAAACATGTTTAATAAGTTCCCAATATTCTAAATGTATAAAACAAAGCAGATATGTCTTACTGGAAATGAGTTATAGATTTTCTCAATTCACCTACTATGTAATCTCATTGAAATGGTATTAACTTCTAAGCAACTTCTTTCTCTGTAAGAGTAGTGAAGCTATATATGTGAATGATCACTGCTTATGTATATTTAAATAAAAAGCAGACCTTGTGTTTATAGGATGTTGAAATGAAATTCAAATATCATATTTAGCAAAGTTGAATTCTTGTTGGGCAATAAAAATGAGAGAAAACTCTTAGCAGTGACGTATAAATGTGTTACCACAAGACTCACAAATTTGCAAATTGTACATAGTTTGTGTTTGAATCAATCTCAGGAATTCAGGATGTTGTAAAATTGCAAATGCTTACATATTGATATAGGACCAACACTTTAAGGAACAATGAAAATTATTCTGCAACAAGACAATAATCTCAGCTTGGTGCTTATTGTAGATTATTACCAAGGACTTTCAAATGACACATAATTGAAAAACCAATAGTATTTATCTCTCTTTAGTACCTTTTTCAAATTCTAATTCTGTGTTTTCTATGCCTGCAAGATGTTAAATAGGCCTCTCAAGACCTGGGATGTGATAGAAGGGTCTCAGCTTTTCTTATAGATCAACTCTCCTAAGACAGAGATGCAGACATGACACATATAATTTTATCAACTCTGGCTTTGAAGTGGCCATAAACATCTAGAAACCAATAGGCAATTTATATTCAAGGGTTAGGAGAGAAATTACAGAAGAGAATTTGGGTCTTGAGTTAACAAAATGTTAGGAGAAAACATGAGCTTGATCCAGAAGAGCTTATGGAGGAAGACTGTAGAGTGAGAAGAAACATGAGGACAGAGTCCTTGGGCACATTGAGCCTTGGGGGTGTGTAGGAGTACAACAGTGGATGAGGAGCCTTGAGCAAGACTAAGGGTAAGGGTGGAGGAAATGCCATGTTGCCAAACCCAAAGTCATTTTATAGTCCTTCTCTCACCTGACTTTTGTATGTGACATGTTCACTTTCATTTATTTGAAATATTTTATTTGACTTCCAGGCACTACCCTTTTAAAATTAACTTTTACTTTATTCTTTTTAGTCTATTTTGCTTGTTCAGCTCTTTTTTTTCCTTGTTCTCTTTTCTAAATGTTAGACTGCTTCAAAGTTTAGTCCTTGGACCTCTTCTCTTTTTCTGGCTTTCTTTTTCCTCCTTGGGTGTCTTGTCAAGCCTCATGGTTTTAAATACTCGGTATATTCTAGTGACTTCAGATTTTATCAGAAACCAGATCATCTTTCCTGAACACTAGAACCTCCATTTCCACCTGCCTCCTTAACTTCATCTGGATGTCAAATAAGCACCCCAAACATGTCTTGAAATGAACTCCTACTTTTTTTTTTATTAAAGAATCTCGAATAAGCCAGGAAGCACCTTACTCTCTCCAGTGAGAGAAACCTGCCCCTCCTGAGTATTCCCCAACCCAGTCCATAACAACTTCATTGTTTCAGCTCCACAACCACAAGCCTTGGTCTTCTCTTTGACTCCTTTCTTCATTGCCTATCACACATTTGGCTGGATAGCATATTCAAATTACATATAAACAGAATTAGTTCTCACTATCCTCACTACCCTCCCTGGGCCATGCCATCATCTTCCTTTTGTGTATTATTGAAAAACCGGTTTACTGTTTCCTTGCTTTCATTGCCTCCCTTCAGACTATGCTCAAAAAAGCGGTAGAGCTGTTCTGAAAACATTTGAGTCATGTCATCTCACTTTTAGCTCCAACTTTCCATTTGCTTCCCATTTTATTCACAGTAGAAGCCAGTTTTTACTAAGCTCCAATTGTACCCCCATTACATTACCTCTCTGATCTTGCCTTGATAACTGCCTCTTTCTCATTCCACTTCAGCCCTCCCCATCTCCTTGCTATTCTTCAAGTACATGAGACATGTTCTCGCCACAGGACTTCTGAGAAAGTTTTTCATTCTTCTTGGAATAATCTTTCCAACATTGCAACTGCCTTACCTTTAACAGGTCTTTATATAAATGTCACAATTATTGATTGATTTTTGTACTAAAGATTGAACCCAGAGCCTTGCAATGAACTATACCCCCATCCTTTTCCTTAAAAAAAGTTATATATATGCCTTTGCTAATTTGCCAAGGCTATTCTTGAACTTGTAGACTTGTAGTACTCCTGGCTCAGCCTTTGAGGTGGTTGGGAATTTAAGGCCAAATGTTACATTTTCAATGAAGTCTTCAAAAAATTTAGCTCACACTCCAGAAAAAATCTGTTTTGATTTTTAAAAATTGGTAGTGTGTAATATACATCATACTATACTTTTCATGTGCTTATTTTCATTATTATTTATCTCCTCTAAAGAATGTAAGCTTCATGAGAGCAGAGATTTTTTGAAAGTTTTGTTCATTGCTATAATTATACTAACTGAGCATTTGTTAAATGATCACTGATTCTATGAATCTCTGAATAAATGGGAACACAACAGTGAGCAAAAATCACTATCCTCGTGACATTCTATTTAGGGAATAAGAGACAAAAAAAGCAAGTAAAATATAGATATTCTTCAATATTAATAAATTTTGTGATGAAGAATCAGTGTTAATGGAAGATTCTCTACATGGGGACATTTGAAATATTTTTTATAAACAGGAAGGAGATAGGAGACAGATAAAATTGAGATGATGAAAGTAATAAAGTTGAATTCATCAAGCACTCAATGTCCTACAGTGCTGCCATAGGATCCAGGTCAATACCTAAGGGCAGAGTGTACCCTTGGAAAGAACAGAGACATCTCACTCATCAAAGAGAAAAGGAAAAAGCACAAATAAGTGAGCCATAAAACGTTAGAAGCTTGGAAATCTCCATTTCCTGATAAAATAGATCTCCTCACTTATATTTTCCTACCTAAGAGTTTCACAATGTTAGGGTTGTCAAATTCTGCCATGAGGGCTGCCTCCCTCTGAAAATCTGCTTGCATATCTGCTGAAGCTTCTTCTTTGAGCATTTTTACTGCCACCATAGTGAAAGGTTCATAGGGAAGTAAGCCTGGAGCCCTGAGAGACAAATTTGTAGAGAGAGAAAAACCAATGATCAAGAGGGTTAGACATACCCACTTTATATCTACTCATGTTTATACACATTTAGATTTACATAGCCTTTCCTAGATCCACAGATCAATGGAAGATGACAGCAATAAGCTATCCCTAAAATTGTTTGACTCCATTTAAAAAAACTCAGTGGAGTTACCTTCAATATAGATTAAGTTTGAAACAAATATATCAATCATATATCAATTATTGCCATTCTATTCCCAGAATCTAAATTCCTTAAGGTCAGGGACCATAACTTATGCATCGTTAGATCCTCCACAGAGCCTGAAGTAATATCTTGCATATATTTGGTTTCAAATAAGTACATCTGTAAGATATTCATTAACCATGTAACCTTAATATCAGGGCTACTATGAAAAGAGGTAAGTTGTATCTTGCCACAGATCACAGGCCAAAGTGACAATTGGTGATTAAAACCAGCCCACACTTTCTGACCCAGCTGTGTGTTTGTGGAGCTGTATACCTGCAGACAGGGCATTTTATTCTGTTTCACACAAAAGCAATAAATTGGCTAGTATTGACTAGTACACTACTTTGTTCAGCTCATTATTCTCTAAATTTCTGCATTATTTTTTCTTTTCTGTTTTGTTATTCTATGAATATCTACTCATTATCTACACATGTCAAACTGACTTCTTAAAACACTAATTCAAAGTCAACTTTAAATGAAATAGAGAATATGTAGCAATAGAAAATGAAAGAGAAGTAAATTTAAAACTTGTTTACTAAAACCAATGTAAGAAATTACAGTTAAAAATGTATGACAAATTCTTTTCTAAAAACCATTAATCATTTCTTGTCATTTGAATGAAGATACATTTGCATACATCATAAATTGCTTCTTTTAAGTGTAATAAAATAGTCTTTCCATGTATATTCTTATTTTCCAGGAAAAAGAAAAATAATTAGGATTTAAAGTATAGTATGTAATACAAATAGTTAACAATATAAGGAATTAATTAATTTGATAATAAATTTTCATAGTTTATACATCAGGCTGATATGCTGGTAATTTTTCAGATATAACATATTTCAGTGGACAGATTATTGTCTTTCATGGGTAAATTTACCTTGCTTGAAAGACCCTTCCAAATGCACCCTCTCCAATATCTCTCACATATTCAATGTTATTCCTCGGATACTCCAGGCTGAGCAACTTGGGATTCAGAAGAAGTGGCATCCTCTGGTACATGGGGTTGGGATGAAGCCTGTCTAGCAAGAGCTCAGAAGGCAGTGTGGTGAGGGTTACTGCTGCTAATTCTCTGTGGGTGAGATAGGCAAGATCAATAATGAGCTGAAGAGTAGGGAAGGTCTTAGATCCTGAAAGATACGGCATTTAGGAATAAATGAAACAAATTATACTAAGGCAGCCAGAGTCTTTGATTTGAAAGTAATGAAGTACTGTGTTTGATCTAGAGTCAAAAGGCACATTTTTGCAGGAATTTTGTCACTATCCAAATTGGAAGTGGTAATAAGATTGCAAGGAAGGAAGGGGAGCAATAACAATTTTCTTCCAAATTATTGTTTAAGTTCTCTCTTCTGGGGAAATTAACCTTAGGATACTTTAGATCACTTCAGGAATGCTTACTTTTAAAACAGTATCAGTGTCATTAAAAGACGGGTGGTATTGTATAGATTCCTGTTCTCATTCTGAATTCCAATATTGAATATGTAGGTTTTAAAACATTACTGTGTGTACTTAGCTTTAACAAAAGTCTCACCTTTTCTTATTTTTCCATTCTTTTCTTCTTCGGCAGCAATAAAGAGTAGTGATGGTAAGAAGAACAAACACTACAAAACTGGACATGATTGAGATGATTACAGTCATGGAGTATGTAGGTGAGACAGAGAAGGAAGACGAGGAGGAGGAAGGCAAATTTGGAATGTCCACACTTGGCTTTGAGGATGTCATTGATGGGAATGCTGTAAGTAAAAATAATTATTTTTATTCATTCTTATACCTTTAAGAAGCAACGTTTTGTCTTCAACCAATCAGTAAATTAAATCTAATGTTAAGAATATGCTTATGTATCAGGTTCTTCTGGGTTAGAGTCCATAAAGTTTAGTTTTAAGAGAACAGTAAGATTTGGTTATGAGCAAATCTATCTCAAAGAATCATAGGTTTTTAAAGATGAGACTTGGAAAGAAGAAATGGTATTTTTCCAAAAGAAAAGTAGATCCTGGGTCAGTGTTTTTCATTCTGTATATCACATTGCCTATGACTGACAACAATCCTGGAAATTGCTAAATAAAAATATTTTATACAATTAGACCTGAGGTTGGGATTGTCTAGCTGAGCTTTTATACACATTTATTATTGGTTTACAAACAGTAAAAATGATGCAAGAAGATTAAAAATGACAATATTAGGACATCAATGATCAAAAGTTAGTTTATCTAAAATGAACTCCTGTCAAAATCCAATGTAAAAGGCCAATTCAACTTAAAGACAAGTAACATCTGTACTATTGCTGAAAATCAAAAGATGGCATAATCACACCACTCTATTTCAGGGTGCAAAGTCCATTGTATATGTATTAAAACAAACTTACTAGTTATGTTTTGAATCCTGTTTCTTGTTTAAAAACAAAGACATGGGAATAATTTTTTTAAATAATCAATAAGAATATTTCAATAGTGAAGAATGAATTTTGCACCCTATAAAAGGAGACCAAAACTTTTCAGAAATTTGCAAGACTGTACTGACAGTCATTGTCTTATGTCAGATCACAAAATAAGCTCAACAAATTTCAAAAGCAGAAATTATGCAGATCAACTCCCTGATTAAAATTCAATTAACAGTAGACTAAATAAAACCCAGTGTGACAATTAAAAAGAAATCGATAGTTTTCTGATTAAAAATCCAAAGTAACCATAGTTACAGATTATTAAAAAATTTCTTAGTAGTATGCATGAGATTTGGCTAAAATCTACTAAAATGTACTAACTGATTAACTCATAGTGTTATCTCTTTCACGTAGATATAAAGAAAGAAAAAGAATGAATGGAGCATTTGACTCAAGACTTTGGTCAAGAAACAGTAACTACAAAAGACAAAAACCAAATGACAAAAGAAACAGTGATATGCAAGCAGGTATTAATAAGTTAGAGTACACATACTACAAATAATAGAATTGAAAAGTAGATCTATAGTCAGTTTTATAAATAGTTATAAGGGCCGGGGATTTAGCTCAGTGGTTTCGCCGCCTGATGCGCAGGTGCAAGGATCTGAGTTTGATCCCCGGTACCAAAACAAAAAACAAAAAAAACCCAATAAATAGTTATAAAATGGTTTAATCAGTGGAATTTTAATTTTAAACATATGAAAAGGAAGAAGCCTGAAAATAAGAATGATAAAGGTTATGAAAATAGACGGAAAGGTCAATAAAAAGAAAATAATATAACTTATGCAATTATACTTTTTCATTATAGGAGATTAAACTAGGGGCCTTTACACTGTGCTACATCCTCATATCTTTCTAATTTTTCTTTTAATTTTGAGACAGGCTCTCATTATGTTGCTAAGTTGCCCAGACTAGGCTTGAACTTGCCATCTTCCTGCCTCAGCTTTCCAAAATGCTGTGACTACAAGTATGCATTTTAAGTCTTAAGAAAAGTGACAGGAACATATTAGATGCCAAATTTTAAAAATAAGAAAATGTGAACATAGCCATAAGCAAGAAATTAATTTTAAAGGTCATTGTAGTGTTATGAATATATTTTCTTAGTCTCAAAAAGAAAATATTTTATAATATGTTCTAGTAAGAGAAAAATATTTCAAATTCTTTTAGGAAGATATAAATGCATATGTAGATTACACAACATAGATTTAGAAGATTCCAAATGAAAATTAGCAATTGACACCAATATAGTAAGAGAACAATGATGTAAGGGACTATATCAATATAACACCTTACACATTCAAGAGAAAATCTCTATTGTAATGAAAGCCAAAAGCCATTTGATTAAAAGGATACTTGTAAACATGATGGTTGCAAAGGTGCCCACGTGTGACTTCTTAATCTGGAGGACACCTAGTGATTTACTATATGTGCTGCCGAAGCGAGCACAACACACCTAGTGATTATTCCCTGACCACCACCAGCTCAGCAAGTGAGATCCTTTATTTCAGAGAGGCCTAAAGCCATTTGAAATAGGACACCTGTAAAGGCAGAGATTACAAGAGAATCTTATGTATGACCTCTTTGTCTGGGTCTGGGAGTGGACACAGTAATTATGTCCTGACCACTAAGGGCTAAGCAGGTGGTTTGGAAGCTTGTGGAGGGCAAACTTGGCCAGTGCTGTGACTCAAATGGGAGCCTGAACCTGGGAGATCAGCAGAGCAGGGAAATACCTGTGCAGGACACGGCAGCACGAAGCACCGTTGGACTCCCCAGTTCCACTGGGACTGGCTGGAAAGCTCTGATTCTCTTGGGACAGACTCACCCCTAGGTTTCTTAATCCAAGAAAGGAGTAGGGGCTAGCACTTAAATGAATGAGCTATGCTTCCTGCTAAATGATTTAAAAGATGGGGAGAAAGGAGTATTTTCATATGTAGCTTGTACAGATGAGTTCATGCCACATATAACACATAGGGGAGTACAAAAATAATTTTTAAAGTTAGTAGTGTAATCTCAGTAATACAGGGATCATTTTTCTCAAAAAATCAGAACACAGAGTGTAATGAATGGTGTGTTAAAAGTATTGTCCATGATGACTCAGTAAGATTTTATTTTAATGCAGGAAGTGAAATAGTTTAAATAATGTATTTTCTGTATAATTTTAAATATTTCTTCCTTTCAGGATATTTTTATTTTGTTTTTTATTGATTATTTCTGATCTATTTGTTTTTATCTTCCCTAGAGGTACATTCAATTGTCTCTTTGGATCCAAATTATCAATTTTGTTTTTTAAAATTTATTTTATTTATTTTTATTTTGGTACTGGGGATTGAACTCAGGACCTTGCGCTTGTGAGGCAGGCGGTGACACCACTGAGCTAAATCTCTGGACCCAAATTATCAATTTTGGATTTCCATTCTCTTTCCTTTTCTATTTTATCATTGTTTTTCATTTCTTTTTATCACTTTTCTTCTCTGATTAATTTTGTCTCTTTATCCTTTTCCTCTGAACACCAGGGATGTTTAGCCACTTATTCATCTATATGTTAATGTATTTATTAAATTAGTATTGATTGGTAGGTATAAAACAGTGTAGTAGTCATAAAAAGTATTTACTTATCACGGGAAACAAATTAATAAACAGATATTTGCAATAAAATGTAAGTGGTGTTATAAGAGTAGCAAGAACCTGAACTTTATGAGCATACAAGAGCAGCCCCAGTTCAAGTTTAGGGATACTGATAGGTTTTCTTTGGTAAATTTAAGTTAAATATATATAATGAATAGGCAGTAACTAGCTGAAAATTGCTATTGTCCTAGTGTTTTTGTCTTTACAAAAATCTTCTGTTGAAATGAATGAAAGCATAGCCCTCATTAGTGGGATTAATACCCTTATAAAAGAGGTTTGAGAGAACTCCCCTGCCCCTTCTGCCATGTGAGGTTACAGTGAGAAGATATCTCTGTCTATAAGGACAGCTACATCTACAGCTATGTCTATGATAGTTATATTTGTGGCCTTTTCCAACACTAAATCTACTGGTGCTGTGATGTTGGGTGTCTAGTCTTCAGAACTAAGCAAAACTCATTCCTATTGCTCATTAGCTACTCATTTGATGGTATTTTGTTACAGTATCTTGAACTAAGACAACGTATTGTGTGAGGGTGGGATGGGTGAGTGGGATTAAAGGGGTGAGAGAAGTCAGGGTGGGAAGATAGTATTCTAAAAAAAAAAAAAGAAAGAAAGAAATAGCATTTTCATGATGTGAACCAAACTGTTGTGATACTTTCCTAAAGTACGCCTAACAGTTTCAGTGCTTGAGTTGGGGAATATCTACAGGTATGGCTCAAAAATATCAATTTGGTGTGTAAAAGGCTTCTCATGCCAATCTAAGTAATTTGGGGTTTTCTGTGCAACAAACAGAGAAAATCATTGGCATTGGAAGATTTGAAGCAGAGAAGTAGTATGGTCAGCTTTTTCCATCAGAAAGAGCTCTTGGCTGCTACTCTAACTTCTGTGGTATAAATATCCCCATCATCATTCATTTCAAGCTGCTAACATGAAGTTCTGAATGAGGAGTTAAAAAGAGATATTCAGTAGCACACCATTATATAAGATTTCCACCATCTTGACATTCTCAATAAAAAGGGAATCTAAAAGCTTCTATTTGGATGGAAGAACAAACTATAGGAAAAAATAACCAGACTCACATTACTCACTTCAAAACTAGTAGCCTGAAAGTCACATCTATAGATTACTGAGAGAAAAGAAATATCACCCAAGATTATTCATATCCAACTAATACACCTTTCCAAGTAATACAGGCAAAAGAAAACTATTGAGTGGTATTCAAGGCCTCAGGGACTTACTCAAGACCTCTTCTGCAGAAATACATGAGGGACTCTTAACTAAATGGCAATTGAATCAGGAGACCTCAAGACGAAGGATAAAGAGTATATAAGATAAGAGTATATATCTAAATCTAAATGGATAATGATGAAATGGTTGGGGATTTTGTCTAAATCTTTGAGAGAGGCCATGGATTTAGCTAAGTGGTGCCACGTCTGCCTTGCACGCACAAGGTCCTGAGTTTGATATTTGGTACCAAAAAAATAATCTTTAAGTGAGAATTGCTGCAGTATCATTTTGCAAGGAGAAAGCTAAAGTACTGGAGAAATAAAGAAGAAAAAAATATTCTGAGAATTTTATTGGACTCTAAAAGTCCAATAAGATAAGAAGAAATAATGAGTAAACACAGAGTTATAATGAAAGAGTTGGTATCTGGCTTTCGTTGAACAGAAGAGAAATAAAAACCAGAAAAAGGCCGGGGATTTAGCTCAGTGGTTTCGCCGCCTGCTGCACAAGCGCTAGGACCCGAGTTCGGTCCCCGGTACAGAAAAAAAAAAAAAAAAAACAGAAAAAAATAAGGAAAAGGAGAAAGAAGAACAACTTAACTTGAGATTGCGAAGCAAAGACAGGAGGGTTAAAAATCAAGTACATCAGTTGTTATACAAATATGAACAGATTAAATTCTCCTACTAAAGGAAAATGACAGGATAGGATAAACCCAGCTAAATATTATTTATAGGAAAAGAGGACTAAAAGAAATAGATTCCAGAAAGCTATAAATGTAGAAAAGAAAGATTACCAATACTAATGTCAGAAATTTAAAGTTAAAAGCACTCAAATAAGACAAGGGTGACATTTTACATTTGTAAAACGCTTAACGTAAGATGAGGAAAAAGTGTCATGAAAAAAGTGTCACAGATCACAGTAGACAAATATCTAGAGCAAAACTTATTATTAATTCAAGAAAAATCTGATAAAAATCATCATGAGTAGGATTGATCTAGTGGGAAATTTGTCAGAAATCAAATCAACTAAATCAATAAACTGACATAAATGTAGAAGGCTATGAAGATGATGGGATTATTAGACAGATAACATGAGTTTATAAAACTAATAAGAGAACAAGACCTTTATTGCAGAAAATAATGGTTACATTATAAATCTGATCTGATCATATTCTGTGTGCTGCGTTCAATGCTAGGCATTCCATAAACTTAAGTACAATCCGAAGACAGAGCCAGGATCCATAGATTTGGATTTTACATGTTGACTCAGTCCCATACTTGCTAAGTCCATTTGGGTAAGTTGCTCAAATCGCTTTCTCACTGACTATTATGTAAAATTGAGGACATTGACAGTACCCAATTTCACAGGGTTTAGGAGTATTAAGAGAGATTATATACCTAACACACTAAACAGTTTGCCTGGACTTGGGCACATAATTGTTTACTCTCTGTGTATATCTATGGAGACAGTATAGAAGGAATGGAAGAAATGAGGAGAGAAGCAAATCATAGAATAAGCCAAATTATGCTTCTTTGCCACAGAAACATTGAAGATGAAAGACTCACTTGTGAGTGTTTCTGTCGTAAAGTATATGAAAATCCCACAGAAGAGAGGACTAGTGTGCTTAGCAAACAAATAATATAAATACCACAAAGGCATTAAATGCTCCAAAAGGTATTTCACTTCATCAAAAGAAGCTATAAAAAATAGAAAATATTGAAATTCTGGTCTGTTTTTCAAGCAACAAGAAAATAATGCAAAGATAAATAAATGATTTAAAAAATTTTTTCCAGCACCCCTCAATGAGAACTGCTAATACCCTTTGGAGTTCACTCAGAAATCAAAAGACTCTTCAAGAAGTATTTGAGATACTTATACATTTCCAGAGAATGTGGATGCTCATCACTGACCTACCAGAAGAGGTAAAGCCAATTTCTTCATAATAATTCCACTTAACTTGAGAACAGACATTCCCCATTTATGTTTGGAGGAAATGATCATTTTATGACATTTGGAGCTCATTTTCTTACCTGTATCAAAGTCTTCACAGAATGGTGTTTTCTAAAGACTAGGAAATTAGTTACCATATATTGGTATATGTTGTTCTTATTTAATTTGGGATTAAATGTCAGTACCTTCAACACAGTAAATCCTCCATTAGTGAGTGAATGGGTGAGTGAAAAGATGTAGGATGACAAAGACCGCAATTATCCATCAAACGTCCATCAAAGTAAGCTCTGACTGCTAACATGACAGAATTAAAACATAAATTTTTTGGTTGCTTTTTTTGGAGACAGGATCTCTCTATGTAGTTCAGGGTGGCCTAAACTTGTGGTATAGCCCAGGCTGGACTCAAATTCATGGGGATCCTCTTGCCTCAACATACCCAGTGCTGGGATAACAGGCGTGCACCACCACAAACAGCTAAAACATATATTTTTTAAATTCCATCAATCTGGGAATAAGAATTGCATAGGCTTCTAGAATCCTAGATTTTGATGGCTTTGTATAACTGTTCTTGTTTAGTAACTAAATGATTCAATTAGGAACAGTAGCGTTCTTTCTTTGATTACTTTAAGTCTAGTTCTTTGAGTAAGATGGTAAGATCAAGAAAATCAGACCTGGAATGCACATTACAGAAAGTGACAATAATTAAGCCCTATAACACCCAAGGAAGGTAATTGAAAAACTTTTTTAATTTCACTCTGAGAATTTCTGCTTTCTGGTAGGTTAAAGCATCATTTTATAGAAGTTAGTTTCTAGTACAGCCTTTTCCAAGCAGTCTTCTTGAATTCTTTCCTAGAGACTTTGTGATGATCCTTTAAAAACCCTTTGATTTAACCTTATAAATATTATCCTGGAAATTAGCTGTCTGAAAAAAATTTTTTTTGATCTATGGACAGTATGAGGCCAAATAATAATATTATAGTATATAATATAGTAGAGTACTATATTTTCCAAAAATCTAAAAGAAAAAATTTTGACTCTTTTCACCATAAAGAAATGATACATGTTTGTGGCGAGAGATTACTCTGATTTGAATAATACATCTATCAAAATATTACATGGTACCCCATAATCGTGTATAATTTTTTATGTCAATTAAAAAAAAAAAGTCCCTAACCCAAGGTTGCACTCCAGACCAAATACATTAGAATTCGTGTTGTGACCCCAGCAACGATAGTTTTTATGGTTCTCCATGTGATTTCAATGTGTAGATTGGGTGAAAAACCACACAGTTTGGGTATAAAAAAGAATATAAAACTCACCTATTTCTATAAACAAAATGTTAGAAAAGTGATATTCCAATTGCATATTTATTTTTTTCTTCTTGTAGTTAGTAGTATTTATAATTTTAGAATAATCACAAAATTTTTAGGAGAAGTGGGATTATAGGTGATTGTTTTCCTTTTCAACTTTTTGTTGTGCCTCTTAGAAGTTTTTCTACAATGAACATGAAATTCTTGTACAGAACCCAACAATAAATTTTTGAAAAAAAATACAGAGCCAAAAAAGTATAAAATACTTATCTTTCTAAAGGACTTGCCACAAATAAAAATCACAAATCGAGTTAATGAAGAAATACATATTTGTTTTCATCCATGAGTAATTAGATAATACAAAATAATAAATGCTAAGCTGAAAGGTAACATTTTAAACTTGGCTTAGTTTTTGAACAACTAAGGCACAAAACAGGCTAACAGAATGGAGATGGAAGACATTATTTGTGTCAGCCATTAAATGTGGTGTTCTCTGGGGTCTAATTAGAGCGGATAGACCTCAACAGACCTGAATACTCCTGCTGCACGCTCTGCCTGGGTGAGGACCGTGACGTCACTAAGGTGCTGTACATTCTGTTCCGGACTTCACGAAGTGTGAGTGTAAATACGCATGCAGGAATCCAATTACACACACATAAAGTTTCAAGGGACAAACAAAATTACTTACTTGTTAGGTTTTCTTTTTTATAATCTGAGGGGGAGAGGATAAAAATTTGTTTTAAGTGAGCATCCGGATGTATATTCTGTGGGAGAGTGTTAAGAAATGCAAGTTCTCTTTCAGCTTTTCAATATCCAACTTGGAAACATTCTTTGCATTCAAATATGAAAACTGGGTGTTTGAAACTAAACCAGCTGTTATGGATAAGAACCTAGCTCCTTACAAACAAAGTTCATTAAAGCAACATGCAGCAATTCAGATTTGTTTTGTGAGATCAGCATTTTCAGACATGTGGTTTATTTTTGCATGCTTAAAAATCTGTTTCATTGGCTAAAGAGAGGAAACTTTTTCCCTTTATTTCACTCTTCTGATGAAATATGAGATATTTCTTAGCCATTTTTCTGCACATTTCAGAAAATGTCAGAAGCTCTCTCTCATAAGATTCCCCTGTGAAATATTTTAAGTATTTTAAACAGCAGTGGAGTGGTTTTTATTTTAGAACAAATGAAATAGACCTTTATGTTAACTGTCAATTTGGGTAGCATTACGGTTCTGCTATTAGGTTTGTAAGGAAGGCAAAAATCAAACAGTCAATCAACAAATCAACCAATCAACACATTAGAAATGCCTAGAAAGCCTTGAGATATTAGGAGCTTTAATTCCACACTTTCGTTTATTCAAAATAGTAAATTTCTCTTGACTTCACAGGCTCACTGGAAGTCTTCATTACCTAAGTATGGCAGTCTGGTACAGGCCATGGGGTCCCAGTGCATGCTGGGAAGCTTGCTGCAGTCCGGCACAGACAGCAGATGCATCGCAGGTCTGAAGAGTCCTCTGTGGGTCTTCTCTTCCATCTCCACCCATTCTTTTGCACAGAAGAACTCCTTCACTGCCAAGCAGTACTCTCTAAACGGTGGAAGGAGAACACGACTTGATGAATCGTGGCATGTTAAAGTCAAATATGTGAGAGTGCTTAAAAATCTGAATTTTTGAAATATCATCATAGTACATTGTGCTAGCAAAAGCATTTTTGAAAGGAATTTTTACTGCAAATAATGTGAGGCTTTATCAGAAATAGTATATTATGCTGTGAGATGAAACACTGTATTTTAAAAAATGTGATCAATGCTACTTAGAAAGGAATTCTCAAGTTTAAAAGCTCAAACTTGAAAGTTATTGACAATAAGTTCAATTTTAGTTCAGTTTTTATTGCTACAAATAGCAGAAGTCAGAAACATACAAAAAAGAATCATAAAAGACCTTCTTAGGTAAATAGCGTGAAAAGTTTAGTGTCTTACTATTGAACTATTGAATAATAAAACTTAAAAGCAGAAAGTATTGGATATTTTAATTACTGGTGATACTAATATGTACATAACATATATGAATTTTATACCATAAAAGATGTCTTTAAAATATGTAATTTTGGGTTGGGGATGTGGCTTAGTGGTACCGTGCCTGTCTGGCAAGTGCCAGGTCCTAAGTTCAATTCCCGGTACCCCCCCCCCCCAAAAATATATATATACATAATATAGATTTTTATTTATAATGTCAGAGGAAAAATCCTCCATAAAATGTGAGCAGTTTTAGATTATATTTTCTTGTGCCAGTGAAAACCAAATGTTTGACTGTAAGGATTTAAAACAAAAATGATTTTCCAATAAAATACTTATCTAAATAGCAATTAGGATTGGAGGAACAAAAGTACACTAGAAATAACTTTACAGATTTAGGAAATAACTGTGCTATTTTAATAAATTTGAAATCTTAATGACAGAATTTTTTTCCTTAAAAAAGTAAGTTATTTTTAATCCTAAAAAGGTCAATTGTGGCATATGAATACAAAGTGATCTAAGACATAAATATTGGAAGATTACTGAATAAATGTATTTTAGGCTAATATACAAAAATAAAATTTAACTTTAACTCTGGTAAAAGTTTTATAAATATTAATTAAGAAAGGAGATTCTGATTAAAAAGAGCTCCATTATTATACATAAACCATATTATTTTTGACAGAGGAACTAAAAGACTATTACCAAAAATCTAGTAGAATTCTATAAAATAGTTGATATGTACAAGTAAAATAAAACACAACAGTTTCACAGAATATTAGCAATAACTTGTTAGGAAGTAACATGGAAAAATTACCCCACCTGTTGATAAAGATTAGTAATTTATGATTGATAAGAATCAACTTTTCTCATATATATATATATTCGTCTCTTCATATACTATATATTAGTATACTAATACTATTATACATTATGTTAGTATATATAGTGTCAAATAAAATTGAAATAATCTAAGAATTACATGGATATATTGTTTAGATGTTCCTTTCTGCTAAAAATTGGTATCTGACTCTTTTGCTTTTATTGGTGAGGGAGAACCCATTAGTGGCCTAACATTTCTGTAACTTTATTTTGATACTGATATTTAATGAGGGAAGGAATTATATCACTGCAATTTTGTGAACATTCTAGTGTAGTATGCCAATTATTTTGTAAGTAGTACTACCATCACATTATCTACAACCACACAACATACCTAGCCATAAAATTAATTAGAAAAAGAAATATTCATATGAAGGAAATCACTAAATTTTAATAACAGGCTAAAATGAAATCTGATTAAAATGAATGACATACCATACTCCTGAATGGGAATACTCGATAATGTAAATATAGCAATTCTTTTGAAGTTAATTCCAAAACCTTAGTGTCATTGCAATGAAATTTCAAATGCCATTTACATGTTGATTTTTGAGAACACATTTCCAAATTTCACATTTAAAAAATAATTGCATAACAAACAATTCTTAAAAAAATGAAAACCTGTGAACTTCCTGGTAAAAAAATGTAAATAAATTATAAAGACACTGTAACTAAATTCAAACAGTTCTAGTGCAAAAATAAACAAACCATTAGTGAAATAGAATTCAAAGCACAGAAACATGGATCTAAATAAATATTAAGTAAACATCCCTTAGTAGTGACCGGTTAGCTCAGTTTTAGCATTGAAAGTCTCATCTTTCAAACTCCTCAGTCCCCAAAATACAATCCTACAAATACAATTGATTAAAAAATGTTTGCTAATGGACAAAATTTCTATCCACCATTTCCATTTAATAAATGTGACACTTTTGAAATGACAAAGGAAAATGAAGCTCAACAATTAATCTGTTAATAATTTTATGCATTGATCTTTACGAGTAGTTAACTATTACTGGTATCAGTATGAATAAAACATAATTTCTGATATGTCTGAATCTGTGCCATTTAAGGCAAATTGGAAGTATATTCTTAAATAGGGGTCATTTTTGGATGAGATTTTAGTTTGATGCAATGACAATGCTTGGGGAAGTGTGGTGAGCTGAGCAGAATTCTGCAGAAAACAGATGCTAAGAATGAAGGCCATGATGGGAGAACTTGATTGCATGTAGTCCTCCACCGACTCTGACTCCGCTGGGTTTTTTTTTGTTGTTGTTTTTGGTACTCGGGACCTTGCACTTGCGCAGCAGGCGACAAAACCACTGAGCTAAATCCCCGACCCTGAGACTTGGCTGTTTAGAAGTCTAGTTTTACATGTAGTTTTACATGTAGCCATGTAAAGCGCACACTTGAAGTACGATTTGTTAGTGCTGTGATAAAGGCATTATTTCAAATCAAAAGAGAGGATGAAAATTTTGATATGTAGCATGATAACTGGCTAACTCTACAGAGCAGGTTAAGAAGTCGACTTTTGCCGGGAATTTAGCTGAGTGGTTCCAGCGCCTGCCTCGCAAGTGCAAGGTCCCGAGTTCGATACCTCAGAACCAAAAAAAAAAAGAAGAAGTCAACTTTTCCCAAAGTGAAATCATAAGAAAAAATTTATATCACAGTTAGGGCATATGTTTTTAAAGCATAATGATAAAGGCAGAAACTAACAACAAAGACATTGATTTGACTACAAAAAATTTGATAAGTGATATCTCAAAAACAGCCTAATAAATAGTTCTTCCTCTTCTAGAGATATATGCCAAAATGTTTATTGATGAAATAATATTAATAATATTTGTGATTCACTTGAAAATATGTAATCTGGGGATGGCATTGCAGAAGGTTGAATGGGTAGGAATGAAATGAGACTGATCATTAATTGATAATTTTTAAATCTGAGTGACAGCTACATGGGCATTCATGATCTCTATCTATCTATCTATCTATACCTATAATTAATTTTTTTATTTTATTTTTTATTTTTTGGTACCGGGGATCGAACTCTGGTCCTTGTGCTTGTGAGGCAGGAGGCAGAACCACTGAGCTAAATCCCCGGCCCAAAATGCCTATAATTTAAAAATGAAAAAACAGCCAAAAGCAAATTCATTTTTCTTTTGGGAAAAATAATCTGTAAAACCTATAATTAGCAAATAGTTAAGTGATAGTAACCTTATAATTTCATTAGAAATGAATGAGCAAGCTAGTGAAAAAATGGATAAAGGTTATAAACATAAAAATTTTTTTAAAAAACTAAGATGGTCAAGTATACTTAAGATTTTTGTTTCTTTCTTTGTGTTTTTGTATATTCTATTTATCTATACAGTGGAGTCATGTGGTTTTCTAATCTGTCCCCCAAAAGAAATATATTTCTGATCTCATTATTATCCCTCTCAAGCATTTGTCCATAGTGTTGAGCTGATTCACTCAAGTGTCACTGTTTAAGTATGATAACTATTCTAGTGGTCACCACAAATTACATTAGTAGTGCTAAGGACAAGACAGACAGAATCTACTGTCACATTCTTTTGCTAGTTACACTTGTTATGTATTATGTATGTGCTATTTTCTAGCTAAAAGATTTCATTATTGACTAGTACCACAAATATACAAATACGAGAATGCTATAAAGTAGTCCAAGAAACAGAAATCTAAACTAAAAATGTAGCCTTGTCAACAGAGCCATGTGAAACAATCAGTATTTCCTTACTTCCCATTAGACAAAGTTTTACTTCACCTTGCCCACTTTTTCTCATTCTCTTTTTGGCAGTAGCTTCAGGTTTTCCCCTTTCCTCTTTTCCTTTCTAATTCCCTCAATGCCAGAATACCTGGAAACTTTTAGATGTCATGACTCTTCACAATATAATCTTCTCGGGTGAAAAAACAAATTATATTACTCTTACAATGTCGAAAAACTTCAAACTTTGTCGTAAATTCAGAAGAAAACACTCTATGTTAATGACCTTACTATGGTCTTTTTATAGAGTGCCTCCAAATGGTTTCAATTTAAACAGGTCTTGGTTTTATCAAAATAGAGATAGAAATGTGTTGTGTTGGTAGTTTTCACTAAAAAGACAGCTTAGGAGGAAGGACATCTCTCCAGTTGTTAATATATATAAGAGTAGGATTTGTCCTTTCTTCCTCTCAACTCTATTGTGCAGATGAGGAAACTGAAGTGTAGCCAAGGTCATGCACGTCTAGAAAGAAGAACCAACAGTGAGAACTTTGTTGTATTTGGCTCAAAAGCCAGGTTGCTTCTTGTAGTTTTCCTTTATATATGAAGATAATGAAAGCAGAGTTATTTCTATTGAACTCATGAATTTCAATGTTTAAAGAATATGAGTTTTAAAGAAATATGTATTTATAACCCATTCTTCCCTCTCACATGAAGCATGTCAGTACTGAGAGCTTAAGAGAGAATGTACTTAATTTATAATAATATTCTGCTTAACATGTTTTTATTTATTGACAAGTAATGCTGAAAAATCTTGAATTGTATTCTTTATCTTGGCTTACTAATCAAGTCCATGTTAGTTTAGAGTTTCTCTTTTTATTTGATAAGAAGAAGGGATATTCATGAATATGATAATGTGAACAATAACAAGAATTATAGAACATTACCTTCCACGATACTTTCTAGAAATTCAGTCTTTGCAGTATAGTTATTTACACAGTAATAACTTTGTCCTGTTAATTATTTCTCTTTTTAATGAAAGCCAACTTTTGCCTTTATTATCACTTTGGAAAACTTTTCCTGTTTTCAGACAGAACAATGGAAATTTTCCATTTATTGATTTTTGAAGTTTTACCTGCAAATGGGGGTAGGAGTAGGTACTACTCCAGGGCTGCACTCTTGGAAGATGTGGTTGCACAGCAAAGCCTCAGCAGCTGACTGGCAGAATGGGCTCATGGCTTTCAGTTCATTCCAGGCAGTGTGAACCAGTAGCTCCTGGGCCTCCTCAGGATCCGTGTAGGAGGTGTTGAAAAAAACAAGAACATCTTTTGCCAGGACTGCATCACACACCTCCCCTCTGTACTGGGCGCAGTAGCCTTTGTTATCTTTGTGTGGTTTACTGAAAGAAGCAATGGACAATGTTCCCAGTCACATGCTATTTCTTGGCATTCATCTGCCTTTTACAATATTTATTTATTTATTTATTTATTTATTTATTTATTTATTTATTGGTGTTCACTTCTGTATCACAGAAATAGGAGAAAAATCATATCAGCAAATTAGTTGAAATGCTTCATCTGAATAGTGTTTGTTTCTTTCCAGCTGTAATTATATTGTCTGTGGCTACTCTAGAGGACTATTATGAAAACCAAATGTGATAATGGGTGTGGAAAGCAATGGAAACTATCAAGGACTGAATGAATTTGGATATTTTTGTATTTACATTATAAACAGAATTCTACTGCTCTTAGTTAAGTCAGCTTACAGGCATCTTGCAAATAAGCTGATATAAACAAAGATATGGATGTGGAAAACATATTCACTGTGATGGTTAACAAATGATGGAACATGATAGTAATGGCTCTGATCCAAGACGCTTGCAGCTTTGAAAAACATGGTTTGTTTGTTATGATAGTTAAGTATCCAAATTTTGTAGAATATTCACATTTTTGCAACACCTTCTGAACTTGGATTTTTTTCACTCACACATTTTTCCAGAATTCCATTCAAGAAAAAGCCACATAGGGAGGAGAAAGCACAGGATATGGCATTAAAGAGCTTCATATAGCTTAATATGATAGGTTGCAATTAACAAGAGATTTTCTTAATTTTTAAAAGAAAAAAAAGAGGAGCTAAGCTTCAGCTTTACTGTTTTCCTCTCATATGTGTGGAGGAAGTTGCCAGGTCACCAGTGCCCCAAATGCTCTGCTCTGCTCTGTAGAGTGATGTAAGTATTGTCGTGAGCTCAGATTATTGTGTGTTAATGATATATGGGGAAAACTTGTAATATTTATTTCTTATAATAACTGGAAATGACAATTAGGTGATAGAAATTGCTACTGTTAATGTCATACAACAACTTGTTGACTTCACACAATGTTAGAAATTACAGTCATAGCTCATAAAATCACCTGACAAGTGTTTATTGAACAATTATTATGTGTAGGCACTGTGATGGTCTCAATAGGTTCTTATGCCCTTCATCAGATCTATATCACTAACAATGATAGAAAACTCTTAAATTGTGTTCTTATTTAGATTTGTAAAACTGATGGAATTTAGCATCTCATTATCTTTATATAAAAAAGAAGATTAAATACATTGGAATTTGTGAGGAAATGTTAAATTGTTAAAAGATTCTACTTGAATTTGAAAAAATGATACTTTACCAATCAGCATGGGCTAGTCTTCAAAACAAATTTGTTAAAATAAGATACAATGCGTTCAGATATAACAAGAAACTTCTGAGAAACACAGCTATACTTTAAAATAATGTTTTATTAAACAGAATTTTACTTTAACTCTGACTAGCCTTTTTCCAGTTAGTGAGCATGGTTTTTACTATATCAATTCATTCACTGGAGATTTTAAAAATAAAGGTCTTGAATAAGAACAAATAAAACTGCCATGAAAACTTATTTTGGGTAAATGTGAGAAAAAAAAAAAATAGAAAAAGCTCATGACCCAAAAGCTTAGGGAACCAAATCCTTGGTCACCACTCTAAAAAAGTTACAAAAAGCAAAGATGCTTTGGTTTAAGAAACTGGATAGCTATGACCAGAAATAGCTCAAAAAGCTCACAAAATATTCCCACATATTGATTTCTCTCTACTTTAACATGCATGAGCCACATTGTAAAATGCTACCTTCCAGTAGCTATAAAAGAGGCCTCCCTTTGAACACATACCACTGTGTCCAAAGGCATATCTAGGTGGTCAGCCTTGTCCTGTCTGGATTATGGTAACTGCACTACTCTAATGGAACTCCACACTTTGATCCCTCCATCTCTAGTGGAGGCCCACTTAGTAGCTGCGCTCCTTTTTGGGCTGAGCTTCCCTTCCATGCCAACTGCCCTGTATGCTCCTTGAACTCTCCCAGGAAAAGGGAGCCCCATTTCCCATCTCCTAAGAAAACTGGAAATGTTCTTATTCTTTTATGCCTAGTGACTTTGTATGTGGTCCATTCCCTAAGACAGGGGTCAGCAAATGGAGCTTGTAAGACAATTAGCTTATAAAAATTCTTAGCAAAATTTTCAGAGTAAAAAAGAGCTAATAATTTTTGATACCATGTTAAAACACTGGAATATGATCAGTTATGACAAATCACTATCACAGATTCTTAAAACTAGTTTATTTTCACTTAATATATGTCATGATTGTCACTGGTTTTATACATATATATATATAATTTCTTTTATATATAGTATTTCTTCAGTTAGTTTTTATTTTATCTTTATAATTAACAGAAATTATGTATGTTAATAATATATTACATGATATTTTAAATATGCATACAATGTGAAAGAGCTAATTTGAGCTAACATTCATTATCTCTTAGGATTCATAATAAAAATTCCCAACTTCAAAATTGCAAAATTTATAGCAATTTTCTCTCTATCAGCACAGTTTGAAAGTACTTGTGTTATCACAAGTGAATAATAGTACAGCATTGTTCTTTAATTGGGATTTATTTAGCTAGTCATTACTAGCTAACTTTAAACTGTTCTGTTTGAGTTTACTTGCATGTGCTTGACCTGTGTCTATCCTTTAAGTCCTTAGAGTTTGGACATGTTTCCATTAATATGTTGTCCTGTAATTCATCTTTGTATATGTGAGTCCCCTAGTAAAATAATAAATTCCTCAGAGGAGGAAAGATGTATATTTGGTTTTGTTTCTCCATTTCCAGTATAGTACAGATTTAAAATGGATAGAGAGGGAGGTATGCTAGAGGGCATGTGAATGAAAGTTGGCATTTCTTCATTGAAATGCCCTACATTTTAATTTAACTTTTACCATGCTTGTACTATATATCCCCTTAGCATACATGTGGCTTCACTGTGGCATTGTTAAGTCAGCGCTCAGATTATTAGAACTATCATAATCACATAATAAATTACTATTCATTGAGTAAACAAAGGAACGAAACATGTGAATTGCAACAAGATTTAGAAAAAAATCACATTATGTTATGCAATAAATTATTTTGTTCCATGCAATTCGAATAAATCAGTGGGTTCTAGCTGCTGCTCAGATACTATGCTACCTGGGTAAGACAAGTGATTACAAATTTGAGTTTCTGAGTCTATCTACCTGAACTCAGATGGAGGCTTTGCAGTTTGCTACCCCTGTGATCTGAGCAACTCCTGGTGCATCTGCTTCCTTATATGAAAAAATGGAGAGAGTAATAAATAGTTCTCCCATGAAACCACTGAAATGTCAAAATGAAAAAAAGTAATGATCATAAATGTGCCACAAAACTTAGCTGCAACTGTTATTATTACTATTATTAATCACAATTAATTGTTGTTACTACTGTGATTACTATCATAAATCATTCTGTATTTCAGTTTTATTCATTTATAAAATTAGATGGAAAAAGTTACCATACTTCATATAGTTTTTAATAAAAGTAAATTTTTATACATAGTGCATAAAACATTGTAAGTTGCAAAGTGTTATATTATTCTTTCCTATCTCTTAGAAAAAGCTAAAGAAAAGTTTTAGAATCAATCCTGGGATCCATTGCCAGCTACATCATTTACTAGTAACACATGAATCCAAAGAAATGCCCTTAGCTTCTTTTCTGAAAAGAGATAACCATGGACCCTATTTCATAGAAATATCTTGGGGGTACATTTAAATAATATAGGCAAATCTCTTAGCACAATGCCTGATACATAGTAAATATTCAATAATTGTTAGCTATCATCATCATAATCTTTTAAGAGGATTTAAAGGCTTAGAAATTAAAAATTTTAAAAAAATGTTACCGTGCTCAGCAAATACCAGTTAATGGCCAGTGAAATAAAACACACACACACACACACACACGCATGCATGCACACACAAGAAAACATTGATATAAAAAGTTTCTTACCTCCATTCTATTAACAGGAAAGGAAGTTCCAGTAGGAAATCAAATTTAAAAGGGGAGGAAAAAAGGAAGTTAGTATATTTTCATTTTATGATTTGGAAGAGTTTGATACTACCCATCTCTAATTTTCTATAAAGTTCTCTGTTTCTGGGGGGATGCTAGATACTACATTCACAGGCAGATTTGGAGAAGGAGATTAAGAAAATATTTTCCCCAAGAACTATATTATTTTCAAACATTGGCAGCCTTGGGCAGCAGTAGCCAAGGCAGAGTCTGGGTTCAGAATTTCCCTCCATTAGCCACCAGGGGACTTTGCTTTAAGACACCAGGATATGGTGGTTAAGAGACAAGACACAAGATGGGAATAGGTGGAGGAAAGGGTAGAAAACTGTTATCCTGATACACCAGGCTGGCTTCATGGGCATATGACCAGGGCAGTCAGTCACCCAGTGTCCTGTGCTCAAAGGGTCCAGTGCTTACTGTCACTGTACTGAAATACTATTTTTTTTTAACATATTCATTTTGCAGAGGGCCCTGTGAAGTACATAGCAGCCATACCTACAGAGCTAAGGGCTCAAGGTTTCAAGCACACTATGCCTTTCCTCTGGTGAGTTATGTGACTCTTAGCAGGAGAGGCTGACTCAGACTCTCCCACAGCATGAGAGCCTTTGGAAGGGTTTGTGTCCATCAACATTTCTGAATTATTCCATCTTCTTTTAGTAAAGGAAATTTAACTTTTTTTTTTTGTACCAGGGATCAAACTCAGAACCTTATGCTTTCCAAGTAGGCACGGTGTCATTGAGCTAAATCCCTGGCCCAAGAAACTTAAGATTTCATCTTCTTTACCAACTCCTTTATGATATTGTGCCCCAAACTCCCACTATAAAAGTAAAAAGTAGACCATACTCAGAGGCTTTATCTAAAGCCAATTTGCTGTATTAGAAGTTCTCTGACTGATGAGATCTAACTCCTTTTGAAGGTTTTGGATTCATTTTGGTGTTACTCTTTTGGCATTTTTAAGGATTTAAAATGAATTTCTCAGAGAAGGCAGAGGTATTCAAATACAATGAGTTTGTCTTTCTGATCTTGCCTTTTATATTTTCAGGGACTGGTGACTATAGGCTTTTGTAAGCTTGGAGTCTATGACTTTTTATGGATAAATGACTTAAAAGTTGTTTTCTTATAAAACTGTAAAGAAATAGACATTTTTGGCAAGTTGAGTAAAGAGTCCTGCAAAATTAAATAAAATAGAAAAGACAATGGTCTATAATAATCTTAACTTCATAATTTGTGATAAAATAATAGCAATATGAAAATCAATCAGAACTACTCAGACATATCATCTGAAAAATGTTTAATTTTAACTCTGAATTTTAAATATTAGATACAGTAGCTAAGGTAACAAATTAGGTAAACTGATTTCGGGTAAATTAATCAATTATAATGATACAGTATTCATCCCATAAAAATACTGGTATTTACCTGGGTGTGGTGGCATATGCCTTTAATCTCAGCACTCTGGGAGGCTGAGGTAGGAGGATCACAAGACTGAGCCCAGCCTGGGTTACTTAGCAAGACCCTGTCTCAAAATTTAAAAATTGTTTTAAAGGGCTCTGGGGATGAAACTCAGGGCAAAGGCCCTGAGTTCAGTCACCACTGCTATGAAAGAAAAAACTGATATTTTTATTCCAGCCATTCACAGTATGGGTCCCTTTATAATAATTTGAATTTGAATTTTTTTTTTTACTTGTTGTTGGCATACTTCCAATATCTAAGGTAAATGCTTATAGGAAATATGTGAACACACGCATGAACACATACACTTACACACAACTGGACATTTTTCCTTGGAATGTCCAGAAGGGCATGGTTACACCATCCTTTGTTTCATCTATTAGGCCCTATACCCAGGCAAATAGCTGTGGTTCTCAGCCTTCAAATGAAGGTGGAAAGCATTCCAGTTAAAATAGGCAGAAAGAAATCATTTCTCTAGGTCATCTCATCCTTGAATAATTTCTGTGCATATAATTATAAAATATCTAATGGAGTTCTTTTCAACTGTCTAAAAATTAGAGACTAGCACCCAAAGCCAACGAAAGGGTTTAAGAGTTTTTTTTTTTTTTTAAATAGCATTACTTTCTAAAAAGAACCATAATCATTCAGGTCCAAGGGCAGAGAAAGAGGGTCCAGCAATAGGGCCCACCCCCATAATTTAGACAGCAGAGATTTGTGAGTTTACTGTTAATCCAGCGTGTACTATAAGAGGGTTGCTGGGTTGCCAAGCCCACTGGCCACCAGACAAAAGAACCCCAGTAGGTAGAAACTGTCGGCTGCCCCATTAAAGATTGACGTTGAGAGTTGGGGATTACGTGGAATCTCCCACATCAGGATATTGTGTAATATGGGATCCTGTGTGGAAAGATTCTCAGAAGGACTCATATGTTCCATGTCAGTTGTTGGATACTTGCAGCACAGAGGCATTGATAGCCCATAAAAGCATTAAAATCCTGGATCAGGGTATTGTGTGATATGGAAACTTACATGAAAAGATTCTCCAAGGAACTTAAATGTCCCATGTCAGTCATCAGATACTTGCAGCACAGAGGCATTGATAACCTGCAAAAGCATTAAAATCCTAGTCCCTGTGCCTGCTGGGTTTTAATACAGGCTCCTCTATTTATTAGCTGTTTGAGTTGGACATCTCCCTGACCTTCAGTTTCCTGGTCTATAAAATGGAGATAATGTAAGCATCCATATCATCAAGTTGTGGGATGAAATGAATTTATATGTAGGCACCCTGAACAAAGATTGAGATCAAGGGCTGGGGATTATGTGGAATTTCCTACATCAGAGTATTGTGTGATATGGAAGCCTCTATGGAAGGATTCTCAGAAAAACTCATATGTTCCATGTCTTTTGTCAGATACTTGCAATACAGAAGCATTGATAACTCATGAAAGCCTTAAAATCCTGAATCAGAGTGTTGTGTGATATGGAAGAAAGTAATGTACTTTATAATTGTTAGCACTATCATTATCATTCAGAGAAGCAAGAGCAGCCAATAGAGAAAGGATTAAAATATGTCCGATTCAGGAAAAGACATTTACCCCCTTCCCTGTAAATCCTCTTCTGGGAATGGCAGAGAAACTTGAGAAGCAGAGGGAGGGGAGGGTGCGAAACAGCAGGAGCTCAGGTCTCATTTACTCTCCAAGTTCCTGGGTGAGATCGGCTGGCGGCTGGCAGTGAACAGAGTGAAGCAGATGACATTTAAATTGGCTAAGAGAGTAGAGTTTTCAATGAGGTTGGATTGGGGTTTTTGATCTCTAAACATTACCTGAGAATTATGGAATCTACAAAAAAGCTTGTGATGGATTTAATCCCTGAGGGAAGAGAAGATTCTAGAAAGCATAATCCCTCAGTCCCTCGATAGTTGGAGAAAGATAACACCATTTTCTCTGTGTATTTGTCAAGTTTACATTGTTCGATATGCTAGTTACATATGTAATCTTGGATCTTTACTACTTCTTTGGTTTCTGCTGAATTTATGAGTCATTCAAAGCTGTCCTGCAATTCATGATGAACTTTTAAAAAACGCTTTTAATAGAGATCACAGTTTTAGCCAGTAGTGAGCTACAAAATTTAGCTCTTCCCCATATGAGTTGCTTAGCTTGGGACAGAAGCCCACATACTTTTAGCCCTGAGAAAAGCCGGATTGCTTTGTGATACATCCTGTACTGCACTCAGAAATAAGAACCAACAGGCTAGTATGTGAGGATAAAGGAAATGTCAAAATATACACAAAAGTTTCAGGACTGTAACCACCAGAAGAATCAGCAAATAGCTAAATCAGTATCACAGATTTAACACCTGTTCTCATGGTGGAAAAAAAAACACCTATCAGGTTCCCTCTTTTGTTGAAATAGGCAGGTTGGTCTATAGGACTCTCATTTTGATCATCTTATAGATGTTACTAGTGCTGTCCACAAATTTTAAATCAGAGTTAGCATTCAAATTTTACTGAATTGGGGGAGAGACCTGCAAAGAATCTTTAACAACCAATGAAAATTTTCAAAGGATGTGAAAGAGAATGGACAGAGGTCTACATCACTGTGGAGCTCTGGGTAAACTGGCACCTACCTGCTCCAAATCTCATGACAATTCTGCCCCTGTACCAATACAGCAGATAGAAGGGAACCTCAGGAAATGCTTTTGGGAAAGAATGGCATGTGATTTGGAGGAGTAAAGGCAGATTCTAACAACAGCTGAGCAGAGAGACTCCTTGAAACACAAGGAAGGTAAGGTTATATAAATGAAAAAGCCCTCATTGTAAAATGCAAAAGGAGGATTCAACATCATGTAGATGAACAAATGCTGGAGAGAATCTAGACATAGCCCCTGGGAAGAAGTTAGCTGCTGACAAATGAGCATAGAGAAATTAAGTTAATCTAAGGGTGACAGGGAGTTTCTAGACTATTGAGAGAATCAGGAGGTGCCGTCATTCATTGGGCTTGCATGTGTTTCTTACTTTTTCTTTTCTTTCTCCTTTTTTCCCCCTTTTCCATGAGGGGATGGGGAAGGAATCAAAGAACCTTGAAGTTATAAACAAATGATTTTTCCTCAAAACTAGGTTTTTTAAAAATTCCAAAAATTTTGACAGTCATCAATATATGTAGTATCTTTTAAATTATCTGGTAAATTCAGTAAAGCTTTGGCCCTCTTCTGAAACATACATCTATTCTATTAGAAGAAAGCTGTCTGGTTATAAAAAAAATGCTTACCTTTTGTCCCTAACTGCAGAACATCTGGTAGCAATTAAGTGAGGCTACTTAATGGCTGTTACTCATTTATTCCTTCCCGTTTTATTAAAATAAAAAACAAAACATTTTTAATCAATTTAAACCAGATAAATCCACCATGAAATGCCAGGGCATGGTGTCTGTTTTATTAATAAGAACATTCTCTACCCATGGTGGGTAGAGAAGTAGAAAAGTAGAGTAAGCACTCAGTGGTTAAGGGATTGTGTGTGTCCCTTCTAGATCACCACACACTTGAAAATGATCTCCAACACTGGAGGGAAATGGCAGTGTGACTATCAGCCATGAGAAAGAGCATGTGACATGGCAGCCCATTCAATCATCTCTATCGATTATACTATAGAATTCAAAGTTCTGTTTTTTTCTGTAATAATGCGAAAAAACCTTTTTTTTTTGAAATGTGGCAAAGAAAACTACGTGCCTCATTTTGTTGACCAATAATGAATATTAAGGTCATTAAGAAAATCAGGGGATGCTGTCATTCACATTGGGAGACTTCAGTGCTACCATACTAGGTTTTTCGCTACTGCCCATTTTTGGTGATGCCACATATATTCATTTGAGTTTCAAATTGAGACCAGAAGTCCCAGATCCTGTGGTTAGTTAAAGAAGGAATATTACAGGCAGTGGAGACTTTGATAAATGGGGAAGGGCTACTCTTAGAGGAAGGATGTGACCACAGATTCATACTTGTACCTGATAGAGAACTTTATTAATCCCATTGAAAATAGGAAACTAACATCGATGTCACTGTCCTGAATCCCTGAGTCTATTTCAGTGGTTCCTGGCTTCTCTAGGACAATGCTTATTACAGGGATCACGGGCTGTCCTGCTGGTCTATCTATCGGCTGAGGGTTCTCAACACAAAGAGAAGCCAAATGGCCAAAAAACCAGCCTCCTGATGAGTTGAAATGGCAACTTGAGCCCCTGGGGTTGTGACTGGAAGGGAAATTCAACTTCTTCATTTGTAGGGAGAGTTTCCAAGAGTTTTTCTGACTCCTTTTGATGACCAACAACAAATGTAAATGACTCAGAAAGAAGTATATCACATTTCTCAAACAATACCTAGGGATTTGACAGACACATGAAAGTGGTTTGGGCTAATCTTGATTTTCTGTTGTCCTTTAAACCCTAATAAATATCATTAGACATAATCCTAAGCACTAGACTAGCTCTTTCTAATATCCAGTTTTCCTGCTGGGTTGAGTAAATACACAGATAGGGTAAAATCTTCCAAGTGAAACACAGGCTGTGGCAGAGGAGGTTGTTGATTACAGAACACAAGGGAAACATGGATCTGGCTGGAATGAGAGATGGCAGAGTCTGGGGCAGGAAGCATTGCCAGAACGGTGAGAGGAGGCATCATGTCTGATTGAAGCCCTGGACCTCTGGGCTAGTCCCACTGGAGGTCACAGGAGAGAGAGTTAAAAGCAGAAATGGGGAAAGCATATGCCATACCAAAGCTCTGGGAGATCATGGAGAATAAGACCATGATTGTTTAAAATGCTTGTTTCCTTTTTAGTAAGACTGGCCTCACTTCTCTGAAATGTTGGTCTTAGAAATACCCCAGAGTCGGGAGGTAGTATCCTCGGGGGTGCTTTCCTGAGACATTAAAGAGATCTGACAAGAATAGGTCAAAGAGAGGAGGAGAGAATGGCAGATGTCTCATGTAGTTCAGAGGTCTTATTTGATTGCACATAAGATACCCTCAGATCTGCTTGGGGGAATTTTGGGAAAGGCAGGGTGTGAGATCCCTTAAGAGTCAGTGACACCCAATCAGAAAGACAAATGAGGGACTGAACAAAGAAGTTTTGGAGATTCTTATGAAAGAAGGCAGGGAATAACACTAAATATGTAGCAACTTTCCAATTCATAAACATGTTTCTGATTTATCATATATTCTTGTAGATCTTCTAAGTTTTCTTTTCCAGGTTTCATCTAAACTCCTACTTCCTTACTTGATCCCCAACACTGCAATACTATGATTCTACATGTGGACAGATTGAGGTGTTGTTTATGCAGTTCAAAAGAGGGCAGGATTCCAGGTCTTAATTTTAGAATTCATGCTGCATGCTTTACTCAAGTTCTTTGATGACCCTTTAGCAACTAGTATAAATATACCCCTGTCCAGGGTGGTTTCTAGTCTCACTTTTAGGTCCCAGTTTTCCCCTCACTCTAAAATTGACCTCCATACTATACTGTTGGCAGGCCTATTGACTAGTCAAATCATTACTGGTTCCAGTCTACATGGCCATTGTCCCCACTGAGGTGACCGCTCTTCATCTGCATTCAGCTCTGCTGCTTAGCAGTTTATAAATCCTCTGCTGCTCATGTCAACCTATGCACTACTGCCACTATTCCTTCCCCCATGTGATTTCTACTGTTATTTTTCCCATGCTGATGTTACTGATTGGTCTCATCCTTCACCCCAGGACATTGTCTTCTTATGCTGCCAATCTCATACTTTACAGCTCTTTCCACCACCCAAAGATTCCATTGTGTTTTCAGGATTACAGAGTTCCCTTTTGGTGTATTGCATTTAATGGAGTTGGACAGTTTCTCATTTGGACTAGGACAGGGTGCAGAGATGAGGTTGCTGTATGTACTATCATGGCAATCATGCTCTTAGTCTTAAAGTTCATACCCACAGGATAAATATACCTTTGTGAGGAGTAGCCATAACCATTTTATGAGGTTCTCTTCCTTCTTGGTCATAGCACTACCTCCTCAACTATCTTTGTACTTATGATGAATATGTTCTAAAGGTTACCACACTAAAGGAGAATCCCTGATCAATCCTTGCACTTTGGTATGTTGTGGAAAGGAGGGAGGTAGAGGGATGACAAATTTGGATGTATGATTTACAGAATTCTTTTTCAGGACTGAAGTCTTAGAATAGACATATTCATTAATTAAGGAAAAAACAAAGAAGAAGAAATTTTAAAATTGCTTATTTGAAATACTAAAAGGAAAACACCACTAGGGATCCTGTGCCCTGACATCCCATGGTTACATTAGTGTAAACATGATAGCATGACATGGTTGGGTAGACAGCAGAATTCAATGAACAAGTTTGCTCTTTTTCTTTGATTTCCTGTACTTTGAAAGGAATGTAGAAGGTTCTTTAGGCCCCAAGAGGAATAAGTAGAGAGCTGAATCTTAATTCAGCAGGCCTGCACTAGAGCCAAAGTAGGAACAGACAGGGTGACCTTGCAGCTAAAGTTGTAGAGTGGACTCTAGACAGAGGCTTGTTGACAGATTTGGCTGAGATGCAGAGGACTATGCTGCTCCAGAAGAGACCTGAAGGGTCTGAGTCAGTCAAAGAGGCCCATTTGGGTCCCACTAAGCCAAGAGATGAAATCATAAGCTCCCCAGCTGCAGACTTCACTAGGACCAGGGGAATTCAGCGGACACTATTGCATCAATACAAGTGCTATTCTCCCTGCCATCTAGGGGGAGAGATGGAAGGAGGAGGGGAACAAGAGCTCTGGCATGGGGTTATCTATGAAAAAAGGAAAAATTACTGGAAATGAGATTTTTATTGATTTTTTTCCTCTGTTCAGTGGAGGTGAAGGTTAAACTAAATCAGATAAGTTTATGTGCTACTACTTGAGTACTCACATGTAAATGTGCTCCTTCTCCTTCCCATATATGAATATATGTGTATAAGATATATTTAGAAATTTACACAGACTAATTTAATAGTTTTCGATACAACAAAGCAAAGATGTTGAGACTAGATTAATTCCAGGTAATTGAAAGACATCAGAAATTTTGAGTATTTTATTACCTCTTGGGTTTTTTCACATTCTTATATTTTGTTTCATTTGTACATTAGTGTTTGTTATACACACCTAGCTCAAAATCTCAAACACATTTTTTTCTACCCCACTGTGACATTCAAGAACTTACAAATCCTAGGGCCGGGGATTTAGCTCAGTGGTTTCACTGCCTGCTACACAAGTGCAAAGACTGGAGTTCAATCCCCAGTACCAAAAAAAAAAATGTATTTATGGGCCGGGGATTTAGCCCAGTGGTTCCGTTGCCTGCCTCACAAGTACAAGGATCTGAGTTCGATCCCCGGTACCAAAAGAAAAAAAAGAAAAGAAAAAAAAAAGAACTTACAAGTCTTATTTCTATTCTTATAGGTCCCATGTATATCTCCTCTTCTCTCTGTACAAATCACTGCTGCTGTGCAGAGCATCATCCTGGCAGAGTCTCCTAACTTCTTGCCATGCCTTCTGTCACCTTTTAATTTGCTAAAGGATATATCTGACTTGTTTCCTCTAATAATTACATTATTCTCATTGATGGAAGAAAAATACATTCAACCTACCCAGCTCTTTTTAAGCTGGCCAGAGCCCACATTTCAAACCTAACCCCCCACTTTGTACCCCATTTCAGTCTCCACTGTGCTCTAGCCAACAGACTTGCTGCCTTCTGGACACACTTCAACCTATGTATTTTATAACCACATTCTGTTCAAATGGTACCTCTCTCAATGATTCTCTTAAACTCCCCTCTCTTCTGTGCTGTTGTACTCTGTCTATATTTCTGCAACACAACATAGTCTGTGCCATGATGTATGTGGCAAACCTCTCTTCTATAGTGAGAGTCCCTGAAAAGAAGGACCCATTTATTAATTAACCCATTTTGCATTCCTTATTCTACCCAATACAATGACCCACATCCAGTACAGTGGATAAGCATGCATGTGAAAGTACTTTATAAACAGCAAAGTTCTGTATAAATAGCAATTATTCTATCATTGTTTGTTTAGTTTACTTTTAGGAGTCTTGTCATTCTCTGGAAGAAATGATTTCCCATGACTGATATGGTGTCTGAAGACACTGCAAACCAGATACATCCCTGGAGGAGATGGTAGAGGGAATCTTAGCTTTGGAGTCTGCTCTTTCTTTCCTGGGCATGCCCCACAGGCCAACCTTGTCCAGGGATCCATGTATATTTCTCTATTCATTTCATATCAAAAATCACTAACAGAATTGGGAAGTTCTCCATCAGGGAAGATCAAAGAAGGGGCATTGTAATAAGAAACAGGCTCTGGGGAGCTGGCCCTGGGCACAGGTTCTACCAGTACTTTTCTTACACATCAGGCCAAGCACTTCTTTGATGATTCTTGGATTGCTGGCCTGCTATGAATATAACGAGCCTGGTATTTCCTGATACAGGGATCATTTCCATCTCTAGGAATTCCATAAATGTTCTCAGAGGCCTGTGGGACATTTAAAATTTAAAAATAAACCTTTATAATGTAACATAAATATCCTAGAAATTCATTTGTCAGCCTTTTTTTCTTGAAAATACCTGTAAGTCCTGTTGTCATTTGCATAAAACAAAACCCACAAAAATCATGCTCACAGGTAAAAATTTCGTCAAGAAACAGCCATGCAGAAATTGGCTCAATCATGTTAGGTATTTGCTGACTTATTATTTGAAAGCCTTGGAAAGTTTAGCTAACTCAGTGTGAGGAAAAAAGAAAAGAGGAGGAGAGAGGAAAGGAAAAGAAAATAAAAGGAAGAAAAAGAAGGAAGGAGGAAAGAAATGGAGGGAGAAAAGAAAAGTGAGGGAAAAGGGAGGAGTGAACTTTGATACAACAAATCTGCCAGCATCCTTATCTAATTCATCTCTGAGGTGTCTCCATGGAAGAGGAAATAGTCCAAAGTAGACGAGAATAAAAAACGAAAGATTTTTCCCTAATGCCAGATGTTGTGGAATAGAACAATTCTCCCCTCTCAGAGCAATGCAAGCATGCAGGCCCATCATACCTGCTATGCTGATGGTGGCTGCTGCCTTTGCAGTGCTATATTTCTGTCCATGCTCATTGGTAGCTATGCAGGTATAGAGTCCTGGCTTGGTGATAAACAGCTGCAATCTTGAATCAATCACTCGATCTTTCACACTCTCTTGAATGGACCCAGAAGAAACCTTTTAGAGTAGGGAGAAATTTAAAAAATGGAACTAGGTCAAAGATTTCCTAATATACTACATATGTAGACTAGAAGGAAAAAGTATTAGTTTTATGACCAAAAGACGTGTAGTAGATTGCAAAAGTAGCCAAACAATTTCCATCCCTATTTCCATGTTTTTACAATGTGACTTTGTAGGTATTCCCTTAAGTGGTAATGTCTTTCTTCACACCTTGAATCTAGATCAGCTCGTGATGTGTTTTGGAATGCTGAGCAGTGACTTGCAAAGTTTTTGCACACTGTGGCTTGCTCTTTTTTGGAACCTGTGGCCTTCCATGAATGAGCCAGAGCTAGCCTGCTAAAGGATAAAATACACATGGGCCATTTATCCCCACTGCTTCCAGTGGGAGCCAACAACAGCCAACAAACATGGAAGTAAGGCTATTCTGGACCACCCAGCACCCAGTGGAGTTGTTGATCATAGGAGCCAAGCCAGCCAACATCAGGTAATCTTGACCCCATCAGGAAAACTGTGCAGTTGATGCATGGTCTTATAGCCACTAATAAACAATCACTGTTTTAATCCACTAAATGTGGGGGTGCTTTGTGATATAGCAACAGATAACTAATGCAAAGTATGAAAGAGATCCTGTGTGTATCTTCCAAGATGTTTCCTCTATAGCATGAAGATAGGGCTGTCAAGTCTGAGGGGTTATAGTCTTCCAGACTTATTTTTATAACGTTTGATCATTGCTTTAGAACTGCATATCAGATAGATAGATGGCTATCAAAAAAAATGATTGTGAAGTCAACTCTATTTCTGAGTCATGACATAAATGATTCTGAACTACTTGAACCAGAAAGTCAAATGTCCCTGAAGAGCTAGAATATCAACATTATATTAGTATAGAATTGGACAGGTTAATTTAGATAAGTGCTTATTCATTAGTCAGCCAGTGTGTCTAACTCCATGGTAAAGACTCTGCCCAACATGTTCTATTAGGATGCAGAGTTAGAATTTGTGTCCTAGTTGGTCTGACAACAAAGACTGTGCTTTTAATTATTGTGTGCCCTGGTCATCCCCTGTCCTAGAAGAGAACGAATGAGGAATCATTAGAAAACAAAAACAAGCTGGGTGCAGTGGCTAACACCTGCAGTCCCAGCTACATGGGAGGCTGAGACAAGAGGATCCCAAGTTCAAGCTCAGCCTGGCAACTTAGAACTTGTCTCAAAATAAAATGAAATTATATTTAAAAAGGGCTATGTATGTAACTCGGTGCTTGACTAGCAAATATCAAGGCCCTTGGCTTAATCCTCAGCATTGCAAAATAAAAGACAATAGATAAATAAAAAGAAGAAAGAAAATAAGAAAAGCAACAATATGTTCCCATGCTATAACATACTGCTCCACCAGAGGTCCAAAGTAACAAGATCAACTGACCATTGACTGAACTCTCTGAAACCATGGAAAGATTTCCTCCTATAAATCTGATTTTCACAAGTATTTTGTCACAGAAACAAACATCTGATTTAATAGAATAACCTTAACAAATCAACCAGCTATGAACAAGGTAAATACCTGACAAATGTCACTAAGGAGATAGCATTTAAAATGATAGTTCTTCCTTCACTGTTTTCTTGAGCACTGTACCATTTTAAGTGATTGTTCTTTCATTATAACTATTTAAATGAGGAAAAATGATGGCAGTTTGAGAGAAATTTGAGTGAATGACAATTAAGGAATTGGCCCAGGATGTGCCTCAACCTCATTTTGGAGGTGCAGAGCGGGGGACCGTAGTGGCCGAGTTTGACTGCCTTGAATCTTGAAAAAAAGATTCTTCTGTTCCAGTAATAAGGAACAAAGCCAAGAAAGAGGAATTTGGAGAAAGTGTTTTTACTATTTTCCACAAGAAGATTTGCACAGGCTAGCAAGGGGAAGAAAAGCACTAATGTATACCAGCTTTCCTTCTAGCTGCAAGTGGTTGAGTATCCCTGGCACCAGGTCTATTCTGTAGCAATTAGGCAGTGGAAGTTTGTCCAATTTCTTTCTTTACCTTTTTATTCTCTACCCTCACTACTGGTCTCAGTACCTATGGTAGAATCAGTTAAATCCCCATGTGTTAGTTTATCTTAACTAGAAAAACTATCCAGGTAAAATCAAGTATGGTGGTATTTTCTCCAGATAAGCAGCCTGGTCTCTACAGGAAAGTGACAAGACAGAAAAATATCATTGAGTGTTATAAACTGAGTAGTAGGCAATTCCAACTGAATTCATCATTATTACTTTTATCAGAAGTTTTATATGTTATGGGTATCCAAATTAGATTTTAAAAATTGAACAACTTGAAATCTAATTTTATACTTTAACTGACTTTTAACAAAACAGCAATGAGGAAAAAAAGCTAAAGACTGCAAGCCTTTATGTTATTTTGTATTTTGTGTGTTGTTTATAAAGATAATCTCATTCCAGTTTACATAAGTGAAATCTGTAAGGTAGCTGTTTTCTTCCTTTGCAAAACTGGTTCTCTCCTTCAAGAAGTAGGGCTATGCAATATCTTGGAAGAAACTTAGAAACAAATATTGCCCTCAAGGTTGCCGAAACTTCCACTATTTTCATGTTCACACTTCAGAAAGTCATTTTTAAATCCCTCTTCAAGGTCACTGAAAACATTCTTTGTAGGAAAGAGAAGCAATTTTTAAGCTTCCTGACCTCTCTTCTCCTGGACTTCATCCAGGTGTTGAAATAGTTCAGTGAAGAGACCAGCAAGTTACAGGGCTCACTGCTCCATTATGATGTGACTTCTAAATGCTTCTCCTCTTGTGTCCAGAGGCCTTGCCTGCTTCATTGGTGACTCATGCACAGCAGGCCTTGTTAGTCATAGTTTGAATTTGTTTTTCTTTCTTCATGGATCACCCTGACCAACAGTGTAGTATTTTTGAAGATCTAAAAATAAAAACAACCCTCTGCCCTCCATTTGAATCCTTTTGCCCCCCCCCCCCCGGTTTAAAAGATCAAAAGGATGAATCCAGATTATTACTGTGAGCTCTTACCAAGGTATGGCTAAGAAATAGAGTACTGTTGGCCATTCATGTCCATGAATTCCGTATCTGTGGATTTAACCAACTATGGATTAAAAGTATTTTTAAAAATTATTTTTGTATTGAACATGTACAGACCCTTTTTGTTATTATTCCCCAAACAATACAGTTTAATATTTATTTACACAAAATTTATATTGTATTAGGTATTACAAGTAGTCTAGGGATGATTTGAAGTATACAGGAGGGTGTACATATGTTACATGCAAGTACCACATCATTTTATGGAAAGGACTTGAGCATCCAAGGATGCTGTTATCCATGAGGGTCCTAGAAACAATCTCCATAGTTACTGAGGGTTACTACACTTAATTGAAGTGACTATATTGGATATTTACATCAAGTACATTGTTTTCTCCAAGTTACTCACAAATACTGACCAGGAGGAGCCAGATAAATAGCTCTCTGCTCTCAGACACAGTGTGCTATCTTTAAGCAATAGTGCTGGCTTTTAAGTTGATGGATATGTTAATTTATTTAACTGTAGTAATCATTTCACTGTGTAATGTATATCAAAACATCATGTTGTATACCTTAGATCTATATAGTAAAAAATAATAAAATAAAAATTTTAAAAAGAGACTGTAAAATAAGTTCTCTCAAATAGCTACACTAATTAACACCTGCGATACTATGTGTAAAGCATCTTTGAAGGTGGTAAAGGAGTACAGACCTGTGGGATATTTTTTATTATCATTAATACATTAACAACACTCTCTTGAGAGAATCTGCCTACAGCTATGGATAACCTGGTAACTTCTTGATTTGACCTTAGTACAGGCAGAACTCTGAACGGTATTTTGGCTTCAGTGTTGCTGCCTTGCAAACAGCTCCAAGTGGCTGAGAACATTTTGTGAAACTGCTAGGAAGAGGCCCCATAGAATCCACCTTCAAAGAACTATAATAATGTCTGTCCATGCATCATACATAAAGGGATGATAGGGAGATATTTCCATGTTGTTTCTAATATACATCACCAAAAGTATTGGTCTCTTTCAAACTGGGTGCTAAATTGTTCTATATAAGACTTGTTATATGTAAAATAGTGCCTTTTAAAAATCTGCATAAAATATAGATAAGCCTCCCTGTAAGAATATTTAAAATTACAATCTTCAAAATACATGATTTATCTATTTATTTTATAAAATTCTAGTAAATGAAAATATTTTAAGGATTATGTTTATCGGACAAAGCAAGAAAGTCACTTAAATTTTCTAAAGTTTTAATTTAATGTCTCAATGACAAAGACATTATCATTATAGCTTTAAATAGATCTGCTTATTTTAAAAAAGGATTTTCTTGGCCTGGGGATTTAGCTCAGTGGTTCTGCCACCTGCCTCACAAGCTCAAGGTTCTGTGTTTGATCCCCGGTACCAAAAAAAAAAAAAAAAAGAGGATTTTTTAAAAAAAGGTCTACTATAAATAAAAATTTTAAAAAAGTAAAATCTGTTCCATCTATACCTAATTTCTTTGTGGAATATTATAAAAGAAAAGGAACATTACCAGTCCCTCTGAAGTTCTGTGATTAGATTACAAATTTCCCTGAAAAATTAATGTCATTTCCATAGAAAGAAAGCAAAATATTTCTTAACCATTTTGGTGCATGTTTCTTAACTTTCTCCAGCTCTGATTGTTTAGGATTTTAATTTACTGGTATGTACATAAAGGGAGGAAAATAAGCATTTCCATTTTTAGCAGCCATGTACTTAGCAGGGAGTTAAGAGGTTAGTTCACTAACTCCTGCTTGAGAGCCGCAGTTCAAACTCTGTTCTATCCTGTGTTAAAAGCTCTGCTGAGTTATTCCACATAGACTTGTTATATGTAATTATTTTGATTTACCAGTTCTAAAGCTCACATACCATCTGTTCTGCCCAAAACAATATCAGAGTTATGAGTTCCTTCATGTTCCCCTACATAGACTTTCTGGTTTGCTATGTTTATGACATTCAATGCCTTAAATTGCCTTCATTTCCTGTAATTTGCGTCAGTATAGGCAAAGTCATCTCCAATTCATTTTGACTTGGGTCCTATTACCAAGACCTTGGCTACAAAATCGACACATGCTGACTATGAGAACTATGAATGTACCTTTACTTTCTTCCTGGAGGAAAGTCACTATTTATTTTATTCTTGTTTTAGAATCAGAGTCATAGATCTATTTTGCTTTCTCTTTTGGTGAGTCACACATTGAATGATTAAATTGGGGGTCTCAATAAGACCACACTAACTCCAGCTATCCTCCTCTTATTAGTCCTGAACTCTAGGAGGAAGTAATCATATATCTTTCATTTCTAAACTCATATGAGCTTTTTGAAAATCCTGGATTTGGCGGAGGGGGCGGGGCAGGGTGCAACTGGAAATTGAATCCAGGGCCTTCACACCAAGTTACATCCCCAGCCCCATTTTGTATTTTTTATCTTGAGATAGGGTCTTGCTAAAGTGCTAAGTTGCCCAGGCCAGGCTCAAACTTAAGATCTTCCTGCTTGAGCTTTCCGTAGTGCTAGGATTATAATCGTATTCCACCACTCCTGGCTTGAATGTTTAAAAAGCACACATATTTCTATTTTCTTTATTATTGTTTTCACACAATAAGACAAATTACCAAAGTTACATTGTCAATCCCCCAATTTCTTTAGGATTCTTTATACTACCTTGAGAGACTGAAGTCAATTGCAGCGGCTTCTAGAGGAGAGCTATAAAACACATTGGCTAAAATGATTCAATTTCAATGGATACTTGAAGTGCAATTAAAGAGGTAAAGAAGAGCAAGGACTACAAGTTACTTTGTAAAAACTTAACAAAATTAGAGGATGTTAGCCCTGATGTCATACTAGAGATCTTTGACAGCCACCTGACATTTCTCAACATGAGAAAATCAATGTCTAAATGGCAAATGGACTCCCTCCAAATCACATTAGCTGAAGAGGGGCATTAACCACTTAAGACCCCCAGTTTCTTATCTAATTCTTGTTCTATCATGGCTTGAGTGATAAGCTGATAAAGTAGCATTCATTTACTGTATTCTGAAGGGATATAGAAGAGACACATGAAATCAACCAATTTTAATAACTAATTGTGAAAAAATGTTTTTAAGTATCAGAAAAGGGAAAAATACTTTCAGCAAAAATGGCAGTAGTGAAAATAATAATGAATGAATTGTAAGGATTGGGGGTTTGTAACGGAATACAAGACACTCCTTGTTACTGAGGTAGCCATAGAATTTGGCATCCTTTCCCTGTTTTGCAACCACCACCACACTAGCACACTTTGTTTTCCACACCCTTCTTCTATCTCCTCCCCTTCTTCTTCTTCTTATGCCCTGTGTCCTAGTTCTCATCTTTCAGGACTACAACCAGTCAGTTTTCTTAGATGCACTGCATTTTAGGCACAAGGGACTGGGAGGTGCAGAGCATTACTACCTCACCCTGCACTTGGGTTTGAACCCAGGGCCTTGCGCATGCTAGCCAAGTGTACACTACTGAGCTACACTCCCAGCCAGAGACCATCACTTTTCTGAGATTCCTTTTTCCAATCTAACTTTTTCACATCTTTTTGCTTAATGTGGTATAACTGACAAATACAAATGGTATATATTTGAGGTATATGACTACCACATCTGTGCTATACAGTAATGGCAGCCCTAGCAGACTTATACAATCCTGGAGAAGAGAAAGTGGAGAGGATCTACAATAAATTAAGTCCCTAGTGGAATGTGCCTCAGATTGGACAGAAATAAAACTTAATGTGATTTCAATTATAACAAAATATTTTGCCTGCCTACAGGAAAAAAAAGTCCCCATTTTCTTGTGATACTAGTTTGAGACCTTCCTGGGCCTTTAAAATGCTATTGTTAATGTATTATAGAATGATATGTTTACTACACCCAAGACACCACAAAGTTGGCAAGAGACTATCCTGCAGGTGATGGAATAAAAACAGCCAAGTACAGTTAGATGACCTATCAAGGGTTGGGTTGTTTAGTAATACTAAGAGTCATCCTCACACACCTAAGGGACTGAATTGGACATGTACCTACTGTCTTTTTAAGGCATTAAAGTGTCCTTGATAGGACTAGCTACAGAGTTGGCATAATGTCCCTTGCTGTACAGTAAAGACTTAAAGAGATAACAGATCATGATTGTGATAGCCCGCTAAAGGATAGACCATTCCCAGTTTTGAAAATGGATGTAGTAATCTTGAATAAAAATTAAAACAAATTGAAATGGTGCAATTAAGCAAAAATGCAATGTTACCAGAAATAAAACAATGGTTCTACTTAAGGGAAAACTGCAATATAAAGCAAAAAAATCACATGCTCATCAAAACATTGATATAATCAGTGACGAGGTATTTTATTTAGTTCTCTCATATATATATATTTATATTTATATTATGAAATTAGTAATGAAAACCTTGGGAGTGGGGCTGGCTGTAGCTCAGTGGTGAGTATTTACCTAGGGTATACATACCTAAAACTTCATATATAATTTTTTTTACCTCATAAAGAATATCAGAAACTGAAAAACTAGATGTAAACTGAACATAATTAAACAAGTGGTAGAGTCTATAAGATATAATAATAATAATAATAATAACCCATAGTAGGTCTTTTTCATAGATATTGATGAACTAGAATATTCAGATGAACCATCACACTGACAGAAAAAAATCAAAACTGAAAAATAATTTAAACAGTATAGCAAGCTTAAGTTTTTTTCCCCCATGAGAACCTTTTTCAACCCTAGAAAATTTGAACTTTTTTTTTTGAATAGCCTTAAGGAATGAGGAAATAAGTCAAAACTCAGAGCCCACACAGATTTATAGTATAGTAAAAGATACATTAAATTAATAACACAAAGAACTAGATATCAGAGACATGTCACTATGAACTACAAGTGAATTAGCCCACATAGAGAATTACAGCTCATGTTATAATGATCTGGGATGTCCAAGAAGCTTCTAACCTTGAGCTTAGTTTCAGATTGTCCATGATTGGTGGTAGAAATTTATTCTTGATAAAAATAAGCAATAATTCTCTCTGATGGAAAATACCTTCATCTAGACCTCAAAATAGTTTCTGACATTTTTTCCCAATATACTGAATAACAAGTCATCAAAGATAACTAGACACACAAGAAAACAATACAATGATCAGGTATCTTGGTCAGCTTCTTGTCATTATGATCAAACATCTAATAAAAACAAGTTAAAGGGGCCGGAGATTTAGCTCAGTGGTTTTGCCCCCTGCTGCACAAGCGCAAGGACCCGAGTTCAATCCCCGGTACCAAAAAAAAAAAAAAACAAGTTAAAGAAGGAAAGATTTATTTTTGGCTCACAGTTTCAGAGGATACAGTCCATGGTCAGCCAGCTATATTGGTTTTAGTTCTGTGGCAAGGCAGAAACATAATGGCATAAGGGCCAGGCAAAGGAAATCCGCTCACCTCACAACAGCCAGGAAGCAGAGAGAAAGGGAAAGATTCACAGAAAAGGGGCAGGGTTCCATACATAATCCCTAAGGTCACAACCTGATGATGCCTTCAACTAAGCCTCATCTATTTCCATCAGCTCCCAATAATACTATCAAATTATGAACACATAAATGATTCATCCACTGATGAAATTAGAATCTTCATGATCCAATCACTTCAAAAGCTCACAGCTGGCAACCAATCCTTCAACACAATGATATTTGGCGGCGGGGGGTGGGGGGGTGGGGTGGGTATTTTAAGTAATAACCATAACAGGAAGAGTCAGTGGAAAAACAGACAACAAAAACAGATCTGCAATGGTATCCCCTATCACAAATAAAAGGCAACCAACCTTTCACTGATGTCACTGACACATTATATGAAAATTATTTTATATGCAGAAAATAATTGTACCCATTTAATATTCTACTATTTTCCATGATACAAGAAAAGAAGCAAACTTCTAGTGTTTAACTTTCACATCAGTAATCCCTACAACAAAGATATTGGAAGACTCAAAAAAATGATGCAAGTGGTATCAATGACAGAGATCAGGGTAATTGCACAAATAAAGGCTCTATCTTGAAATTCATGATGAATGGGTCTTCCCCAAACAAGTCCCAACACACAACACTCACAGCATTTCCATTTTCAATCCAGCTGATGGTGGGGACAGGGATGCCTGTTGCTGTACAGCGCAGAGTCACCAAGGAGCCAAAGGTGACATTATGAGATTCAGGAGCACGCAGGATTCTGGCAAAAACTGTTAGGAAAACAGAAGTGGTGAGTGACTCTCCTTTAGAGAAGGAAGAAGCTTCAGTGATCTTTAAAAAATGCAAAGGAGACCAGTTTCTGGGTGTGGGATCCTTCCTTCTGTTTTAAGGATAATACCAAGTGGCACGCCCTGGCCTCCAAGCACCTTTCACGATTGTGTTGCATTTCTCACCATCCCAAGATGCATTGAGCTTATTCCCAGTTTAGGATCTTACCCTTGCTATTCCTCGGTCTCCTACACACATCCCCAGGTTCCCTGAACCATTCGAATCTCTGTTGAAGTGACATTTCCTTAGAAATGTCCACCATTGTCGCCCAACATATAACACAATTCTTCGTCTATTTGGTTTTTCATCATCCTATTTTAATCTGGGACATTTTGAATATATAAATGTTGGCCCCATCTAGGCATAGTGGTACATGCCTATAATCCCCAGTAGTCTGGGAGGAAGCTGAAGCAGGAAGGTTGAAAGTTTGAGCCCAGTCTGGGAAATTTAGCAAGACACTCTCTCAAAATGAAAGATAAAGGGCAGGGGATATAGCTTAGTGTGAAAGCCCTAGGTTCAATCCACAGTGGTTGCAGTAGTGGTCAGCAAAACCCCACTGGACCCAAAGCCAGGAAAACAAAAAAGCAAGAAAGGCGATGTCCTCACAAGCAATAAGTAGTTGAAAAAAACCTTTTAAAATCAATAATAGTATTAAATGTTTAAAGTCCAGCTGAATCTGTCCACCCCAAAAGCAAAACCGAGCCTGAATTTAAGCAAGTTCTGGGGTCTAATTACCAACAAATAAATAAATAAAGAAATGAATCAACAACGTGTTAAATAATATCATGGAGATACATTTCAATCAAATCCAGAATTCAGGAAATTTGAAATGGTAAATAACTTAGTTTCCTCAATAAATATATAGCAGTGGGGATGGGGAGGAGAAGAGTAATCTGTTGTAGGTAAAAAAACCTTTAAGTGGGTGGGGATTTAACTTAGTGGTGCCGCCGCCTGCGGCACAAGCCCAAGGTCCCAAGTTTGATCCGCGGTACAAAAAAAAAAAAAAAGAGCTTTAAGTGAGACATCACAAAGTATGGTTCTCTTTGGATTTTTGTTTTCCCAACAATCTAAGTTTATAGGCATTATATTCTCATTTAACTGTTTTATCTGTAGTTTGAGTCCATGTGCACCATTTGGCTGGAATAACTCTTGTACGTTTAGTATTACAGTTTTTGAGTGAGAGGCTACTGCAGTGAGCATCCATCCCTGAGTCCCTTGGCTTCTGAGAATCTGAAACAAGCAAGATCCTGAAGAAATTTGGAATGGGATCATTTCAATCTCATAAGTACTGGAAAAAATGTTTTAATAACATTGACTGCGCCCTTGAACTTGTATGAGAGCCTTCTGGCTGAAGATGATCAGAATTTTAAAAAAAGGAGAAGAATGAAATCTAGATTATTTTTTACTCCTTTAATTTATAAAGGCAAAAGTTCTAATTTGGGGAATTTAAAATTCTTGGAAATTTAGTAATCAGGGAGGATTTATTTTGTTCTAATTTATATCTTTTTTTTCTTTTGGCTGGTATTAACATTATTTGAAATATCAACTGGGCTCATTGCAAAACCTCTGATGACCCATATGCACAACACAGCTAAGCATTATGTGAAATAGTAAATAAGTTAGAGAGTCAATTACTATTTTACAGTTCATGCTGACATTGGAATTAAATTAATTTCTTCTCTGCTCCATCTCAAAACTTTCTGGGGGCTCTAGTGGGGGGAGATAAGGGTGCATTAAAGAGTACTGTTGGCATTACAGCTTCATGAATGTGACACTGTGCTGATAAATGGCTGTTCTCCTTCCCTAAGGGGGCAGATACACCCTTCTCTCACCATGGCTTCCATTGTTAAAGTGCAGCGAGTTAAGAGAAGTAAAAAGACCAGGGAAGCTGGTCTCTCCTGACTTTCACATTCTCTCCAAAAGATAAAAAAGAGACTCAACCCTCTTTTTTTCAGTATGGAAAGCTATCATCAACCCTTCCTTTTGGTTTCTATTTTTCAAAGGAAGTTTTAAATATCTTTGGGGTCTCCATTTAAATGTTTCACTATCACAATGCTTTCTTGTCTTCATTTCCTTTACCTTTGTTTATTTTTCTCCATTATTATTTCTTTATCACTATTTCATAAATGCTGAATCAATTAGTTATTTGTTCATTTGACTGCCTCTTCCCTTGGAACGTAAGCATCACAAGGACAAGGTTTGCTTTATTCATCAGTGCAGTCTAATTGATTTACCTCTACATCTGTGTCTATCTCCAGACTCCTATGTAATACATGGTAGGTGTTTGATCAATATTTGCTGAATGAGTGAATGAATGAATGAATGAATGAGTGACTTCTCTGGGAAGAGGAGGGGAAGGGACTGGTATATGGTGTGTGTGTCATCCTTCCAACCATCACTCTCCCAGCTATCCTGCATGTGTGAAGGGAAAGGTGTTGATGTGTGGTGGGAAATTCACCAGGTGGGGCTTCTTCATTCAACAACTAGGAGTAGCAGGAAAGAGTGGAGAGAGGGTGAGAAGGATGATGAGGAACTAGAAATTGTTTACTTTTTAGAATAGTCTACTTTTTAGATGGAGTAAAAAAGCTTTATTTTTAATCCAGCTTAACCATCAGTAACGCTGATACATTTTTACCCATCTGTCTTTGTACCCACTTGTAAATAAGAAAGGTAAATGGATGCTAAAAGGAATTCCAAAACATTTAACAACCATTGAGAACAATAAAGTCAGTTTCAGTTAAAAATAAATGGCAGACTAACCTCCATGAATGATAATGTATGTGCAATAATGTATTAGGGCACAGTACAATTACAAACCCCATTATTTCAGTGGTAATCACAGACTGAAAACACATTCTAGGTCACCAATTTAAAACATAATATGTTATGTTCCTTATCCAAACAAAGTCCATCAGATATCCTTATTTTGTATTTCTTTGTGTGAATAAAAATATATTAGTGATTTTGTTACATAAACAAGTAAACTGCACACCAAATTACTTAATCATTTGGAAAATGCTTTCATATGGATCTTTAAAGAAAAAACACGTATCCAGCTCCTCTTGCCATATATGATCTTGTCCATTATTCTTCAATTCACCTTGATCTCTTTCATTTGCCTGCAGTCAGGCAAGTTATTTCTTCTTCAGCATGGAAAGTACACACAGGTAATACATTTATCTCCAGTTTTTTTTTCTAATGGAATCTATTCATGTGTTTTGGGTTTTGTTTCTCTTGGGCAGATTTGTAGAGATAACTGCAAGTTGAGACTCTTATATTCAATGTATTCAATTCAATTTGCGCGCTTAAGCAGTCAGCAATTTCAAAGTCTTTTTTAACACAACCATGTTGTGATCTGTTTCTGCTCCTCTTCCACCTCCTCCCTTTTTCAAAGTACTTTCAGATACATGATGTCTTGTTATTGATTTTCGTTCTATGGGGCAGTATGTATTAAGGAGATAAGGCCATCGTTCACCCTGAATTTGCCCTATTGGTATAATGGGAAGCTCAAGGAATAGGGGTAAGTCCCTACCAGTTTGGCCTTGGTAAGGGAATAATCAGAAGAATATTCATGTTTCTGATCAATTTCCGGTTTTGAGCACCTATTTAAAAGGATACCATGAGCTCACATGCATTTTATTTTCTCTTACTCTTTTCATTTGTTATTATTTTCTAGCTTTCTTTAAAGAGGTTCTTATATGCTTCAAAAAACTAATGACTAATAGGAACAGATTGGGAGAAAAACTTAACAAAAATCATACAGAACCAGGTGAAATGTTTTCTCCTGAACTTGGTTACAAGCAAGCTGGTATTTAGAATGAGGAAAACATTTCAAATACTAGGTTGAACAAGTCTTAAAACCAGAAATCAAATCAGAAACTTTTTTAGCACAGACATGACTCTTGGAAAATTTCAGTTTTGAAGCACTTTAGATTTCAGATTTTTTAATTAGGGTTGGTCAAAATCCTTAAAGTCTATGCAAATATTTGAAAAAATTAAAAACTCTGAAATCTGAAACATTCTGATCCCAAGCATTTTGGATTAAAGGATAGTCAACCTGCATTTTATTTGAGATTCTGAGGAAGTATTGTTTTAAATGATAACAGTCTAAATAACCCCTAGAGTCAAAAATGTTATTATATGACAATTTGTAAAATTTATCCCCAAAGTATCAGATGAGGATTAGGTTAAAGGTTGTAAATTGTGGGGCTTGCTCAAAATTCAAGGTACTTTTTGTAATGGAAAACTCTTGTTTCACAATAGGGTTTTTCCCAGAAAAAATTGATTTCCAGTCACTTTCTTCTAAACATATTCTACAAAATATACATATCTGTATGCAATTAAAATGAAATTATTTTTTATTGACATGGAGAAATTGCATAATCTGCTTGCCCTGTTGAAATAATGACAGTAAAAACCTAATCTGGCATCTTAACATTTCTCCAAAATTTTAGCCCCACCCATCCAAGAAGTCTGTTACAAAGAGTAACTTTCTGTTCCAACCTATGCTGGATTTATACTCATATGCTGATTTATTACATTTCATTTGCTTGTGTTTCCAGAGTTTAGGACACCCAATTTAAAGAGTTCTCTTTCCTCAGTCTTTTCTTAAGAAATGTAAATGGTCAATAAGCAGTTTATATAACAAAGTAGTCTATCTGCTAACACTTTGTTAAATGCTGTGACTTCATATCCCCCATAGGTCATTTGATGTTTCTTAGCAAAATAACGGCACTCAGAGTTGTTTGGAAGGTCAGTGAAAATAAACAATTGAAAGGAGACATGCACTTAAAAAGAAGCAGTACAAAAAGTTAAAAAAAAAAAAAGAATACCTTTAGTATCCTGCTCAGGTTCACTTTCTTCTGTTAATAGAAACAAGACAAAACAAAAACACGCAATAAACACACAAATAAACACACAAACAAAACAATGCATCATGAAAAGGAAAATCTTTGACCAGAGAACATCAATTGTGCAACACAATTAATTAGAATCTGCTTGTTTCTTATTTCAATAAGAAACAGATGCAATCGGGAAACTGCTGACCTTTTTGAAAGCAAACTATTATATGACATAAGATTCCAAATTACTACTTTTAGTCAGGCAGTATTATACAGAAAATAAACTACAGCATACCCAACAACATAGCTCATTCATGCATTTTTATTTTAATCAGGACAATCCCCCTTTCTTTCCAGGCAACAGAGTCCCCACTATTCTCATACATTCTGCTCCTCCTTGTAGCTTGGCTTCTCCGCTTACAAGGTCTTGCTGTGAAGTCAGTAATGTTGAATGTGGGCTCTCAGCTATCATTTCTATGGCAATAGACTCCTGTTGTGGTAAACAGAGGATTAGGGGGTTTCTGCTGAACCAGAGCCTTCCACCATCAGAGATCCACAACACTGACTTAACACTCAGAGAGCAAAAGAAGCAAGTCATTGCCTTCTGAGAACCTACCAGTGAAGCATGCTGCAGAAGAGAATGTGAAAATCACTAAATTGTACCTAATGGATTGAGAATTTAAAAGTTTAAAAAAAAAAATCCTAGAGGATAGATGACAAAAACAAAATCAATTTTTCCAAAATGTTTATTATAACCATATCAGTCATGGTGGACCCCACATGAAGCTCTATTTTTCTTTCCTGAAGGTTTATTTATTCATGTCCATTCAGACTTTTCGTGGAGTTAATGATAGGCCACCAGCAATATTTGTTAATAAATAAGAATAATGATGCTGTTGGCAATAACTTCTAATCACAAGAATACACAGTTTTTCACAGATGATGGGTAGTTTTACATACATAATACCTCATCTCACTGAATTTTGATATCTCTGTGATAGAGCATAATTCATATTGCCAGCTTATTTTTCAAATAAAGAATATTTGTGTCAGATTTGTCAGGAATTCAACCTCTTTTTCAGACATGGAGTATTCTCCTCTAACCTAGTGTCATAGTGAGGTCATATTTTTATAGCTAATACCCAGTACCCTCAAATTTAAGTGAATTTATAATTTCTCATTTAGATTTTACTGCATAAGAACTTTTTCTACCTTCACCAAGTCGGCAGCACATCCTTATTTCATTTTATTTTTTTAAGTATGGATGGTTGAGACACAATAGGCCTCAAAAATTCTATTAGAATGCCTTTGGCTAAGGGTGTCTTTTGAATTCCCTGGAACGATGTGTGTGTTTCCAGGTTTGGAAACAAAATTTCCTTTTACTTTTTCTCTTTTTCTTTAAAAAAACTAGCCGAGTAACTATTTATGATAGTTGGGATGGCCATGGAATTCCTGTGGGATAAGTGCCTTTATTCCACAACTAGTGTGGTTCCAAATTTTTATTTCACTCAAGTTGAAGAGCAGCTGTCAATTCTGAGGATCTCTTGTACACCTCGTCTTTAGGTTTCTTAGAGCAAGTACAGATCCATTCTGAGTCTCCTTTAAAAGTTTGCTCCACTGATCTTTTATTGGACAACACTTGAACTATACTTTGAGCATAGACCTAGTAGTGGACAATTCTGATTTCTTTTTTTTTTTTTCATTTGTTACTGTTACTACTATTGCTCATTTTTCTTGATTTTTTGGGGATTGGAAGCAATGTAAAGTTTGAAAGACTGAACCACCACAGATAAGTAGAACCAACTCAAGAAATTAAAAAAATCTAAGTTTTGTTGTTTTCCTAAAAGGGAGCTTAGAAGTTCTCCTGGAAATTTCACTTTTGTATCAGTACTTCAAATATCATTCTATGCATAAATCCAAATATACATTTTTATGCATGCTTGTGCATTAATATATACACATACATATATGCATGCACACACAATTGAAGCTACTTTAAATTAGAGAAAATTATTAACAAATAGTTTGTAAAACCTATTGCAGCTTGATGTCAGCTTGTTGATCATTTTAAGATCAAATTGGAGTCCTAATTTTTTCATGTGCCCTGCTTTCCCAGCCTGCTGTAATCCCTCTTGATTTCCAAAATTACTGTTTTACCATTTACCAATATTTAAATATTCTGCCTCATAGTCTTTATTCGTATTTAATCATTATATTCTCATTGAACTGTTTTATATGGAGTGCATTGGTCTTATCTTCCAAACATATTTTTAATCTTTTCTAAAAGGGTAGGGTTAGAACTATATGGGGATTAATATCATATTTTTATTATTTTTTCCTCATGCAATCTCCTATAGGAAAATAATTACTCAAAAAATTTCTTTGCAATTTGAATCAGTCATGCATTTTCCTTCTGCCTTCTTGAGATTGTCTAGTAGGATAGTTAGAATAATGAATCAAGGACTGTTCTTACTGATATAATCTATTCCCTTTACTTCAACATTCAAATTAAATATTAATACATCATTTTCTTGAATATTTGTATTTATAGGGAACTCAGTATCACTATCGCAGCACATTTTGATCAAATCTTTTTTTAAAAAAGAATATTCTTTAAATCAAACCAAATTAAAACCAATCTCTTTATAATTACTGCCCATAAGACCTATTTCCTACTTCTACCACTAGACACGAATGAGAAAATATCCAACAAATATTTTCACATTGCCAAACGTGATAATGTGGTTCCCCATTCTGACTGTTCACTTTTGAACTTACCAGTTCCTCCTATTTTGTGATATTCAGGGTTAAACCTAACACAAATGTAAAGTCTAACAAATTCAAAGAACAGCAATCCTCTTTTTAAATGCTTTTCTTCTAGAAACATAAATTTGTGTGTTTTTATTTGCAGTCATCTAATCATTTAGTTTAGTGTAGTTAGTTTGTTGATTCAATTGAAAATCATGAATATCCAATGTTCATCTTCATTTACTTTACTCTTTTTAAGGTCTATCTCCCCAATTTGACTGCATATACAGTTAAACTTAATTCTAAGAAAGATAAAATAAGTTTTTCCTATTAAACTCACTGCATTAGTTGACTGGAGAACAAATGTAGAGGAGATACCTATTATTAACAGAAAGGGAAGTCATCAATATTCCCTGATAGAGATTAAAAATAATGCATTTAATGAAATCATACAGGTGATAGAGACTTTGTGGAGAAAAAGAGACAAAACCAAAAGAGAAACAGGCACTGTGGAAATGTGGAAAAGTTTGCATTATTTTGGCCACAAAAAGTGAGGGGAGCCGAGAAGACAATATGAATTTGACTACACAGAGTTGAAGTCTCTGAGAAAACTGAGAGTCCACATTTTTTGCTCCTTGTTGGATGGCCTTGGGACCTCTTTCTCATAATGCAATTATCATGGAAAATATGCAAATGAAGAAATATGATCTGGCTAGCTCTACCTTGGAAAATTGTTGGATGTTTTGGAAAAGTTTGAGCAATAGTCAAGTATTGAAATCATGAAGGGAAAGAACTTGAGATATTTAGGAAAGGGTGCATTTGAATATGAGAATTTTAGAGTTTCCAGGTATACTAGCCCATTTCTTATTGCAATGATTAGGATCAAGGCAATGCAAGTAATAAATCATGTGGTAGCATAGTACATAAAGGTTAAGAAAACAGGCTCCAGACCTAGGACCCTGGTTAGAAATACTGTTATAAAATTAATTTATAACCACTCTTTTGAATAATAATACATCATATTTTATTTCTTACATGTTTCACTGGATAGAATTCACATATAATTGTAATACTTCTAAGAGTGAAGACTGCTAATCATGATGGTGCAAAATCATCCAGCTAGAACAAGGATATAGCAATACTGGAGGAGAGACCAGCTATTTTTTATATAAAAAGACAAAGCCATGTTGAAAAACAAGATAAATGTGTCAATGCATTAGAAGGTGGACAAAATATAATTGATAAACAGGATATACTGAGTCCTGGTTCTCTAAACTGGGAGAGGGAGCCTGAAGTTTGATTTCTCTAACAGTAAAACACCTAAGATGGGGAGCTGACAGCTCAGTGCTTGAAACCAAAGGGCAGGAGTGAAGTGTCCCTTAGTTGTGAAAAGATGAAGAAGTAGTCTTGGTATTATAGCCAGAATGTGTGTCATGCGTTCCTCTGCCTTCATGATTGGATATGGGCTGAACTCCAAAACATGACTTATTAGGGATCCTAACTCCAATTCATAATACCTCATTAGAATGAAGAAGTTAAAAGACTTCCTAAAAGCAACCTCCAAAAATACCAGAAAAAAAGGAGAAATTATTTTGAAGACAGAATAGTTCTCAGGGGCAAATCATAATTTTGAAACACATTCGGAAAACAAATGCTAAGAAATTAAATGGATTCTATAATCAGGAGATTAGCTTACTCTGGAAGAAATAAAGCTGTGCAAAAAAGAGTAACATAAAAACTTAAAAAAAAAACAAACTAGTGGTGCCACACATCAGTAACTTCAGCTCTCTGAGAGGCTGCAGAAGGATGATCATAAGTTCAAGCCCAGCATGGTCAACTTAGAGAAACTCTGTCTCAAAATAGAAATAAGAAAGGACTGGGGCCATAGCTCATTTGGAAAGCCAGTATCACAAAAACCAAAAGCCAAAATCAAATAAAACAAAAACTGTTTCTTGTTTTAAAAAAGAACAAGAAATTATGAAACAAAAGACAAAATTGATATATGAGCAAATAATTCTAAAAATAATAAAAACACTAGAAATTAAAAATATAATAGCTGTACTTGACACATAACACAGAGAGGAGGATAAACTCAACCACTGACAAAGTCAAAAGAAGAATTAGGGAATAAAATAATTGTACTTAAGAAATCATAAAGCCTTTAGGCCAAAGTGAAAAAGAGAGAGACATATGAAAGATTAGCTAAAAAATGGGGAGAATAAATTTGGAACATTGGGAATGTGCATTTTGTGGAAGGTTTTGAAAAATGCCTGATGTTTCCAAGGGGCAGTGAGATTGCAAACCACTATGGAAATGAGTATATAGACAGATTGATAATAATTTGACACTGTTGTGGTTTTAAAGTGTGTCCACAAATCCTTTCTTGGAAAAGTGGAATCTAATTTTTCTCCTAGATTTGAGGTGGACTTAGTGACTCATTTCTTACAAATAGAATGGGGCAGAAGTATCTGTGTATGGCTTCTGAGGCTGGGCCATTAGAAAATATTCCTCTTGCTCTCTATTCAATCCCAGGCAAGGAGTAGTGCAAGCAAGACACAATGTTGTGAGAACACTCAATCAACATGTGGAGGTACCCACATGGGGATGAACAGAGATTTGTCACCAGGCAGCATCAACATGCACCCAGTCGTAAGCAAGCCATATTTGATCTGGAACCTCCAGCCTGGCCAGATTTTCAGAGAAATGCAGATGTAGTCAACATCTTCAATGCAAATACAGCCCAGGGAGTGGCTCAGTGAAGCCACTCTGGAATTCTTGACTCATACAAACAATGAAGTGACCAGCCTATTGTTTATAGTAAGTTGTTCTGTAATTTATTGAACAACAATGACGTTTTTTGGTGTAATTTATTGAATTGTCAATAGCAGACACTATGATAATTATAAGAGAAACATTGGTTATCAAAAGAGAAAAATATAAAATTACCAGATAAAAGAGCTAGATTACTATCTCTTCAATAAGTACAAAAGCAGAGAATAATGCTGAGGAAAAGTATTTGCCAACATGGCTTTCAATGCTGACCTGAATGATTAGTGTAAATGATATTTTCAAACATACAAAGGCAAAGAGAGTCTACTACCCACATTGTCTCTGAAAGAACAAATGAAGAACATACTTCAGAAATAAGAAATTGAAAACAAAACACAGAAAAGGAATCACGAGCACAAAAATTGGTGATATAAGTAAGTAGAACTATTTAACTATGGTTTATAAAGCTGTCCAATTTTTTTGAGATAAATAAAATTTTAGAAAATACTTAAGGGAAATGGCAAGTGATGAGGAGAACTGATGTTAGACAGGAAATTAAAGTAAGATAAGATCCTTGCCTTGGTTTAGAAAACTGGAGAGGATAGTATGTCATTTTAAACTTTATTAAAATTAGTATTGACTGGATACTAAAAATGTAAAAGTAATAAATCACCATAATATAATATTGTTGTTAATGGGGTGGGATAAAGTGGAGAATTAAAGTGAAATCAATCCTCCAGAAAGCAGAACAGGAATTTAAAAAGAAGTACAGACAAGAAATAGCATAAAAAACAGAATACATTATAAAATAAAATAAAACCTTGTTATAAACAATAGAAGCAAGTTTTCAGAATAAATATAAGGACCTTAACTTGTCTACTAATAGCACAGTCTGTTGGATTGGATTATTAAAAAAAAAAATCAAGCTATATTCTGCAAAGAAAAGCATTGAAGAATACCAAAGAATAGGAAAATAAATACCAAACAAATAAGAAAATGTAGTGACAATATTAATAGAGATGAAAAAAAATTCTCCAAAGTTTAAAAATATAATTCTCAAAGGAGGATTTACAACAATAATCACTGTGTATGTACTTAATAGTATAATTTCAAACATATGAAGCCCAAACTGATAGAATTAAGAGAAGACATAAAACAAAGGTACTGATACAAGGCTGAATTTTTGCCAGTGAAGAGCCTATTGAAAGTTTTATTGTGCTTGTCCAATGTGAAGGGCAAATGGCCTATTTTGAATAACAAGGCCAACATTCAAAAGGGAAGGTCACAAATATTTTAAGAACATAAGTGAAGGAGAAAAATAACTCTCTGTTACTTTTGTCTATAATTCTAAATGCATTTAGTTTTGTTATAGTATAAATTTATTGAAATAGAAAGTTTATAAATGCTACAAAGTCATTTCTCAAAATAGAAAGTTATAGATGTTTCTCAGTTTGAGCCCTAAATTTACTCTTCAAATATAAATATTCTGAGCTTTTCATGTTGTGAGAACTCATTTGGTGACAGGATTAAAGATTAAGAAAATCTGTGAAAATTCCTAAAAAGTCAGAGGTGTGTATCAAGAATAAATGTAAAAATAATTCCATTTATATAAGGCACTCTTTTTTTTCTTACAGAAAAAAGTCTCTTTCCAAAGGATTGTTTTATTTTCAGAGTCAATCCACTAAGCTGTTTATAATTTTCCTAATAGTCAATATCTTAAAGAAATTTCCGATCATCTGGTATTATAAGAATACCATTCCATAGTTTTTTCTAAGGGCAAAACTTAGAAATTGGGAAATCAAAACCTTATTACATGGATAATTCCCTTGTGTTCATATATAATACCCTTATAACAATCAAGGCTGTAGATTTATATTTTAACTCTAACTTCTCTGTTTACTAGCTGTTGGATTGGGTGTATTGCTTAACTTCTTGGAACTTTAGTTTTTTCATCCAGAAAATATAATTATTAACTTCCAACTAATATAGCTATGGAGAAGACTAAATAATACGATTTATATAAAGAAGTTAATATAGCACCTAACACACAGCTACAAAGTCCTGGAGGCAAATTTTGAAGCCAGGCCTTTTAGCTCTTTTTTTTTTTTTTTTCTTCCAGAGCTATTTTGATCTGTAGGATATCTTTGTGACTCATGAAGGCCATTCCTTCGACTGACTTCAAAGAGAGAGAGCTTTATTTTATTTTATTTTTTAAATGTCAACCTGCTTTAGCCGGCTGCCTCCCGGATGCGGATCATGTTGAGTACCCTTTTGCTAGGTATTAAAAGCATGTGCTTAACTCCATGCTTAAAATGAATTATTTAAGAGAGGAATCATTCTGTAAAATTCATTCTTTAGACCATTTTAGTAAAATGTGGATGTTAATCAGTGTGGGCCAGTTGAATCTACTCATAATTAGACAATCTCATAAAGCACTGTGGTTTAAAAATTATTGTGTGGAAGATGCCTGTTAGTAGACAAGCACTACAAAGAATGAAAAGGGTCCATTTAATTTATTTAATCTTTAAATTTCTTGGTTTTGAAAAATTGGTTGGCTAAGACATGGCAATCATATGGAAGCTCTGTGGACCTTCATTTCTCAACAAATTCTTCTTTTGTTTTCAAATCCTTAAAAAAATCTGGCAATAATAATGACAAGCTTAAATAAATACCTGGTTTCTCTTTCCTAACTCTTGGTAGCTAATGCGAAGAAACTGGATCCTGGTGTGCTGCCACTGTTTACATTTCTGTTCTTTTTGAAGCAGAACAATGCATGAGGTGGTTTACCCATTGTGGCTCATCTTTAGAGAAGATATGCATCATCCTCAAAGGCAGGGACTACTCCTCTCAAAGTCCTCAAAGGAATGGCTGCCTGCCTCCATGAGTCTCTAAAGTGGCTTGGGTTGGAACATTTCTGTGGCTTTTGAGATGATAATATTTTTCTAGCTTGTAAATATGGATGGTGACTAATGAGTATGAGCAAGAAATGTCTACCAAGTAAATCAGACAAGGGCTTCATGAATTACACTTGTTTTCATTTTAGTCTTAGATGCAGATACAGCACTATTGAGAATATTTTTGTTAAACTGGTTCTGAAACTATATTAGGAGTTTAACTACTCGCTAAAAAAATGTTGAATTTCAGGTCTGGTTCACTTTTTTCAGTTTTTAAAAAGAAATTCACCTTCCAGTTTTGATGGAACAAGGTGCTAAAATGGTTTTACTAGGACATGCATCTTTCTCAGTCTACCTTTTAAAAACATTTTTATTCTAAAATGATTTTAGATTTACAAAAGAGTTACAAAGATAGTATAGAAGTTTCCATGTATGATTTACCTAATTTTTCCTAATCTTATATAAGCATGATACTTTTATCAAAAATCTTAGCTTACTGCTAAAGACATTTTTCACTTAAGCTCAGGACGGTACCCGTACTCTGAAAACAGTAAAGCTGAATTTTATAAAAAATAAGGTATTTATTTATTTATTTATTTATTTAATTTTTGCCCCTAGAAATTTTACCAGGAAGAAGAAAGAGGAGCCATAACAATCTTAATCTACTACCACCATAATATTCCACCTTGGTGGATTGGATTGGGAACATTTCTGTGGCCCTTCAGATGGAACTCTAGAAGCCAAACAGGGAACATGCCTCCAATCTATAGTTTCCTATGTGGACATGATAGATATTATTTACCCATTTAAAGAGGATCCAAAAGAATACTATCGAACAGAATCTCAGTGTGAGACTGTGAATCAAATCACAGGTTCCTGTGGCCTGTATGACACCACTAACAGATGATGTTCCAAACTCTCTGGCGTTTATTTTACTCCCTGGTTATAAGTCAGGTTCAGGCTGTGCATGTATGATGAATATGTATTTTCTCCTTTGTTTTCTTTTTCCTCTCTCATTGTTATCCACACCATGAGGAGCTCTTCATCTTAAAGCCCAGTTGTACCTCACCTCTCTGAATCTCTCACTACCTGACCTCTCACTACCTCCTCTGTCCTAGGTATGTACCCTATGAAAACTCCTATCACTACAAATATATTGCACTTTACTTATTGTAACTACTTGTTTGCATGTCCATCTCTTCCTCACTAAATTCAAAATCGTTTCAAGAAATGAACTAAGTTGCTATAGTTTGAATGTACCCTGAAAACCCATGTGTTAAAGAATTGGTTGCCAGCCCAGAGTGCTGTTGGGAGGTGGTGGAATCTTAATGAGAGGGGATAATGAGAGAAAGCAAGGTCACTGGGAGTGTGCCCTTGAAGGGGATGTTAGACCCCTGATATCTTTCTCTTTCTCACTGGCCATCAAGTAAATAGTCTTCTGTTACACTCTCTCTATATCATGTCATATGCCACCCAAGGCAATAGGGCCAAGAGACCATGGACTCAAACATTTGAAACTGTGAACCAAAATAAACCTATTTTCTTTTAAGGTGATTATTTCAGATATTATTTCACAGTAACAGAAAACTGACTAATATACATATCTTATGTTTTCTGTATCTTTAGGAGTTACCTCATTAAATGGGACATAGATGGGTAAATTTGGAGGTATCCTGACATTTATATTGTCCTATTTATGGAAAGTCTAACTTTATATTTAGATTTTTATGATTCATCTGGAATAAAGACACTCCAAGTAAAAACTTTAAGTCAATGTTTCCTAAAGTGTGGTTCATAAATCACCTGCATGAAGCATCATGGGGATGTTACTAAAAAGCCCTAACAGAGACCTGCCAAATCTGAACCTCTGGGAAATATATCCTGAGGTTATGCCTTTTAAAGAGACCTGCAGATGTTTCTGATGTACAAGGATGTTTGAGAGCCACTTGGAGTAAGAATTCTACCAATATATCAACTTAGTTTTTTCTATTTCTTTTCTTAAAAAGAAAATTTTTTTCTATTACTTTCCTTAAAAGTTTTTTTTTGGGGGAAGATAGTTAAAATCAATGATATGACCATAAGTTAAGTGAAATAATAGGATATTATAAGAGAGAAGGCAACTTCTGGTCAAGTTTAGTGTAACAGATACTATGACTAGGCTTCAAGTTGGAGTCTAAGATACATGCCAGCTAAGGCAAAAAATAAAATAAATCACACAGTGTTCACTCAGGAAGGGGGAGAGAAAATGCCAGTTTCCCATGGAATACCATTTATTTTCCCCAGGCAATTTCTCAGTTGGGATTTACAAAGGAGCAGTAAGTAATAGAATGATCAATTAGAATGATCAATATTCCAAACAAGATTTTTGGTAAATATGCATTTCTGTAATTACATCTAAAGTTACATCACTAAAGTTACTTTCAATTTATTATGCTTTTTTTTTTTTTTGGAAGGGTATTCCTTCCAGTTTGCCATAGATACAGCTTCATACAGCTCCTTAGGTAAGCTTCCCTACATCACTCATCACAGTGGTGCCAAACCAAAGTTATAATCTCTAACAAGTACCAAGAATGCAAGTACAAAGCATTGCTGACTGGGGATAGATTTATGTTCTTTGGAAACCAGATGAGCAGTTGGTAATGTTGACATTCTAGTTATGAAATTTGAGAAGCCTAACCAGTAGGAATCTCTGGATAGAGGTGATCTAGCTGTATAAAAATGTAAACAATAGACAACAATACTCGCAACAAGAAATACTTATCAAAGAGCTCCCATGAGACTCTGTACATACTATCTTAGTCCATTTTAGGAACTCCATGTTCTAAGTAATGATGCTGTTATTTCATGAATGAGGAAATAGACTTGCAGAGGTCAAGTAAATCACCCACCATCACATAACTAGTAAGTTACCCAGTCAGGATTAACACCCAGGTCTAACTAATACTAGAGCATGTGAACTCTCCAAACTACTGACTTACACAATACAAAGATTTAAAAAGGAAAGAATCAAGAGTGGCTAGTGGAGGGTGTCCTGGGGTAGGAATCAAGATATTCAAGTTCCCTTGCTAACTTGGGCAAAGTAATCCTTTAACTGGTTTCAAGTTTCCTTATCTATGAAATAAAGTATCAGGCATATGATTTTGAGAGCCCTTTCTGGATAGTAAGTCTGTGATTTCTCTTCAGATAGAATCAAAATGAATTCTATTTTAGATGAAAATTTAGCTTTTGCCATTGAACTTTATTGTTTCTACCTGAAAGAAGGATGACACATTGGAAAAAGAGCTATAATTGCCTTCATATCACTGTTTCTATTGCATGGAAGTTACATCAGCCCTAGAAATAACGTTATTAACTATTGAGTGATTTATCTGTGCCACTCTCATGAGAGTTATAAATATGTTGTCTAGGTTTATCCTTCTACAACTCCTGAGATAAATAATATTAACTATTTTGTAGGTGGGAAAACTGATGCAGAGAGAGATTAAGTAACCTACTGAAAGTTGCACAGATAGTAAGTGATGGGACCAAGATTTTAACTCAGGAAGCCAGCGATGGTGCACCTTTTCAAGTTTTTAATGATAGCGAACAGCTGGCTGTGGCATGAGTGGCATAGGTTTCCCAGCACTGCTAGATTCTTGAGCCCATGTAGCTTTCTTGAGAGCCTAGAGCTTGTGTAATTAACTAGCACATCAAGTTCCCTCCAAAAATCATGTCATGTGTAGATAATTATTCATGGAAGTGATATACTAATTAAAACCTCAAAATCATATATTTGATATCTGAAGGAAATAACCGAATGCAAAATTATTTGAACTCCATATTGCCACAGATTTCTAAGAGCTTTCCATGACATCTTTGCATGAATCCAAGCCTGGGAATTTTACATTTACATTGTGAGATTAAGCCCAGAGAAGAAGTAATGGCTGGTTCTGTCTTACATAGTTCCTGGAATATTGTTCAATGCATTTTTGTTGGACAGATTAATTCATTACAGAGAATGAACTTTCTTTTTCTGTGCATCTGTGTTTGAATCTGTACATCTCTTTTAAATATATCTGTCTTTATTAAAAATAAAAATAAAATTTATTTCAATCAGAGTAAGCCTATTTCAGGTCATAATAACTTTTCATTTCAAACAGTATCATGTTTACATTATCTGAACGGTTTAATTATTTTTGAGTACATTTTCGTTAACACCACAATTTAAGAGAGTCTAACTGTCCTTTGAAGCATTATCTGTTCAGTGCTATAATTCTTTTATCACTTTTCTTTCATTGAGGAACTTTAGGGACAGGTCTTTAACTAAAGGCCAGCTTTAGCATTCTTCCCTGAAAGTCCTAAAGAACTGTTTAAGTAAAAGAACATAACAAGGAAAATGAAATATTTCTACATAATGTCTCCTAAAGTCAAAACCAATTGGTCAAACTCTTCTTTTTGAGCATGCACTCTACTAAATCATGCAGATTTAATTTCCCCAATGATATAGACCCAGGGATATCAAAGGTTTATGATTTATTCTTTTGTTTGGTTTTAAAATACACAAAGTATTCATGACAGCAAATCAAACCTGTTAGTGGCATCAGACAAGTAGGACTGATGCCGGGAACAGGACCACTGCAAATTTATTAAAACTGCAATCACTGAACTCACAGCACACGTTGGGGGTTCAAATACCTCTCTCTGTGGCATTTGTCATATTAAGAGCTGCAGCATAAACAAAGGAAAAAGCAAGTCAAATGTGGTGTAAACATCACATGATCACTTCCATGTTTGCAGAGGCAACAAGAACATTGGATCCTGAGGAAGGAAGACAGCTAGAAGTCTAATACTTTAAAAAATAGAGCAGCTCTTTTGTAGTTAAATCTACCATAGCTGCTTCTTGGACGCAATAGACCTGGACAGACAGATATGAATTACAATTTATTTTGGTCTCTTGGAATTCTACTTATTTTGACATACTCTATATGTTTGGAAAAAACTTCAGAAAATAAGTTTCTGAATGGACTTGGTCAGCCCTAAGTGTATGGGGTAAAGCCTAAGACTGCAAAGAAACTGTACTGACAGCATTCAGATCCCCTGACAAGTGATGGAGACGAGTGGATTGAGCCCATTTAAATTTTTCACATGGTTTCCCTTTCCTCCCTGCTCCCAAGGTGCCTCTCCCACATGCTGAGATAAGATGCTGCTTGTAAAAGCCCTGTGGAAATGAGGAATTAGAGAAGCATTAGAGAAACCCACAGCAACCCTCTGTGTAGAAGAACTCAGTTCTCGTTCTTTTTCTGCTTCCAGACCCTCCCTGGCTCTCATCTGTGGCTTTGTATTGATGCCAAGTGACCTTTTCGCACTGGTAAGAACAGATAGCCCTGTCTTGGTCCCAACTTCCCTTCTGGCCAATCTTTTTTCTTAATGACTCAAAGCTCCAAGAGCAAAAAAAGTAATAATAGAAAATGTAATTAACAGGGAGTTTGATACTCTCCAACATCCATCTATTTTAATTTGAGTCTCTCTCAAACAGTTTCTATACACAAAACAAGATTCATGTGAATGTGATATTCACAGGGTATAGTGAGATCCACATTCAGCCCCAAATAAACAAATCCTGTTATTGAGTTAAGGCAAAGAACATAACAAGGAAAATGAAATATTTCTATATTGCAATGGGTCTTTTCCAATGATTAAAAAACTTACAACAAAGGCCCTGACAGCTATAAAAACAAAAAGTACATCATCATACACAAAAGATTTATTTTCTGTGATATTATTATTCATTAAAAATATATTTTAAAAGGGATATATGTCACTGGTTAAGAAGAAGAACATGAACTCAGTCTTGTTTTTGTTTTGTTTTTTTGGTACCAGGGATCAAACTCAAGACCTTGCACTTGCGAGGCAGGGGCCGGAACCACTGAGCTAAATCCCTGGCCCAATGAACTCAGTCTTATACTTCAGAGGTTGTCCAGAGAAGCCACAATAGTAACCTCTTTTTGAAACCCCAGCTCCACCATTCACAACAGTACATTCTGTTGTCATTTCCCTGGACCACTGAGTGTCTGTCTTCCTGGCCTTTACCCATGATCAGGAGAAAACTATTTCAGTATAGATAATTCTTTGGGCATGCACCATACCTAAAGTAAAATGTAGAGTGGATTCTGGAAGCAGGCAAGACTCTCTTGGAAGGAAATTCCTTCTATAAAGACTTTAAAAAGTTACTTAACTTCTGTTTTCAACCTAACAAATCTAATATATAGTCAACATAATTTATTGAGGTGGATAAAAGACTACATGGATTCATCCTACTGAAAATGATGATTTCATTTTTATGGGAAACTAATTTTTAAAAAAATGATCACAAGCAGAAGGAATATTTATAGTTATAATGAGAAGGTTTTATGAAGCAATATGGTTGATTTGTTTTTGTTTTATCATTGTATATTCATTCTTAGATTAGGAAACATAAGGAATGAGTCTAGATAAAGGGTGGAAGCCATGAATCAGCTTCAACAGCCTTCAGCATCTATGAGATAAATCTCAATTTTAGACATATTAAAATTTACAACAAAAGAACAAAAAACTAGTCAATATTAATCACAAGAAACCAATGATTCTGTGATGCAATCCAGATACAGTAAAATACGAAAAATAAGCCTCAGAATTATGTAGTATGTTATAGATTTCTCAGGTGATATTAGACAAAAAGATGTCCCTGGACATATCTTGCTATGAAACATGTTCTAAAGTCTATTATCCCAGAGGTACCACAGACAGGGGTTAACATTTCCACAGTTGTAAGCCTGACAATGCTTTTCTACATTCCAGATGACTATGGAACTTGAGAAACAATGAGGAGTTCTCTTCCAATGTCAAGTAGATCTTACTAGCAGTGATTTACTTTTTATGGCAACTTATGTTGGTTTTTTTGTTTTACTTTTCCCTTTATGCCATAATTCAGTAACATCCACAGAGTGTGGAAAATATTCAGAGAGAAATCAGAGCCCAGACTGAATTTTCATGTTGGATCTTCCAAAAAAATGATAAATTCCAAATAGGTAGAGAATCTATCAGCAGCTCCTGTTGTCTGATTCCCTTCACCTACTCCATCTAGTTGGCTCCACTTATTTCTTGTACAGGTCTCACAACAACTACTCTTATTGATTGATTCCTTTTTATTAAGTTTTAGAGCTAGACTATCCCCCAGTATCCCTCATGTGTCCAGAGGTGGAGTTGTTTGGAAGATAATTGGCTATTGGAGGCACTATACTCATCAGTGGATTAATCCCCTGATGAATTCATAGCTAAATGTCCTCTAAGGAGATGAGCCCGCTTGGAAGATGTGTGTAACAAGGGGCATGACCCAAAAGGATGTTTTCTTGGCTTTGGCTCCTTTCTTCTTTACTGTCTGTTTTCTGGCTGCCATGAGGTGAGCAGATTTTGCCACCATGCTCTTCCATCATAATGTTTGTGCCTTGAAGCCAGCTTACCATGGACTGAATTCCCTGGACCATGAATCAAATTAAGCCTCTCCTCCTTTAAGTTGTGGGAATCAGGAATTTTGTCCCATCAAAGGGCAAGTGACCAATGTACTTCTGTAAAGTAAGGGTATGTTCCATGTTTTGTTCATCAGGACCCCTACTTCCAACATTCTTCACCCAGTAGTCAAGTGTTACAAATACCTAATCAACATAGGAATCAATTGTCTTGCACAAAATGTTTCCCATTCCTTTTTGTCCAGGAGAAGAACTGGAGCAAAAGAACTGCAAACACAACATCTCACATCTATGAATGAAAGGTTCATGACATTTTTCAAAATAGTATAATATTTGGAAGAAATATTTTTCTAAGTATAAGCATGTGTATTAATTATTCCTAATTATAAAGGTCTCTTTATGAAGGTTCAAAATCTATAGAACTGTATAAAGTGTACAATGAAAGCTAACTCCTCCCATGTAATTGTAGATAGAGATGATGACCTGTTAAGTTTTATACACATACATATATAATATATAACATATACTGTTATTTAACTTTTAAATTTATGAATATATTATATGAGTAATGAATTAATATCCTAAAGAACTTAGAACTGTACCTTGCACAGTACAAGTACTTACTATATGAAGTAAATAACAAAAAGAGGAAAAATTATATAGTGTTGACTGTGTGCCCATATTAATAAATAATCACATCAACTAAAGATGTAAGTGCTTTTATTTTTATTTTAGAGATTAGGAAACTGAGGGTCAGAAATGGGAAACAGACATATTATCACATATATGATGGATATTTTTAGAAGTTAATGTATATAGATCAATCTCATTCTTTTAATGACTGAATGGAATTTCATCACATATTTAGTCAATCTCATATTGATGCAAATTTAAGTTCTTTTTAATTTTTTACCATTATAAACATCTTTGTAATAAATAATCTTGAACACATGCTTATCTAAATGTTTCTTTAGATAATTATCAGAAATTAAATTGTTGTGACAAATCTATATACATTTTAAAGTTTGACTTTTTTCCCAAAAAGACCTCTATGAGGGTACACCAATCATAAGCATAGATGAAAGCAGTGGTTTCCCTACATATGCTGTATGGTTGTGATTCAAATTGTTATCCCTTGTAAGTAACATGACTTTTCTTCCATTTTTAAGATCATCTCTTTAAGCTGGGAGAGGTGGTGCATGCCTGAGATCCCAGCACTTTGGGAGGCTGTGGCAGGAGGATTGCGAGTTTATGTCCAGCTGGGGAACTGAATGAGCCTTGGTCACAAAATAAAACAGAAAAAGTGCTGAGGATATAGCTCAATGTGAAGGCCTGAGTTCAATCTCCAGTAGTACCAAAATACCATCTCTTTATTTTTTATGCTTCATTGTGATGTCCCTGGATAAAATTGTTCTCTTATTTTCTCTTTATTTTTACTGATTGGGACTTGGTGTGCTTCTCATACTGGAGGATTTGAGTTTTCATCACTGCTATCAAATTCTCAGTCAAGTGTCTGGGTGTTGCCTGTCATTTCCTCCATGCTGTTTCTGTAACATATCCTGATATTGATATTTGTAACATATCCTGATATTGATATCATATAATGATATTTCTTAAACTCAAATTCATTTTTTAAATCTCTACATGGAATTCTAAATTCTTAAGAGTCTCTTCTAATGGGTGAATTATCTCTTTAATATATAATTACTCATTTATTTTATTTTATTTATTTATTTTTGGTAAGGGGATCGAAATCAGGACCTTGCGCTTATGAGGCAGGTGAGGTGCCACTGAGCTAAATCCCCATTCCCATCCATTACATTTTAATTTCAATCATTATATATTTTTCTTTTATTAAAATTATATTTAATTCTTTTTCAGAATAGCCTTCCTTCCTCCTGATATATTTTCTTCCTTCTTTTGTGTCTTTAATAATTTAAAGTGATTACTTTATAATCCTTATTACATTGTTTTATTAATGTTTTTTGTATTGTAATATCTGTTTTCTGTTTATTATACCACCTAACTATTACTGAAGGTAGGTTGCTTCCTGTAGGTAAAAAAAGTTTACATTGTGAACTCACCCCCAGTGCGACTTTATCCATAAAAGTCTTACGTCAACTGGATAAAGTGCATTTTAAAATTTTTTTGTTGTGGTTAACTTTTGGCCCAGAACCAATTTTTTTATGTTAGTTTCTTCAGTGGGGGATTTCAAAACTGTGCTGATCTTATCAATTTAATATCAAACGCTGTGTTCTCAGTGGTTTTTTTTTTCATAAAAGGCTTTTATTTCCTCTTGTCACAACTGGAACTTAGATGAACACAGTCAAACCTTTGTGTTATCTTTTTTCCTATACCTGGAAATTTTCTGGCTCATCTCACCACTTTTGTGGTCCTCAGATTTACATAGGTTCTCAATGATAACCTCCGGTTCATGTGGTTGAAGACTGTTTCCTGACTCTTTTAGGTCTTAAGACCATGAACATCTCTCCCATTGCCTCCTGGACAATGAAGAAACTACTTTAGAAGCTTACTGGTCTGTTGGTTCAACTTCTGTTGATTTCTGACTTCTGAGGAGTTACATTTTATTCATACGAATTGCACAGCGAACCCAGAATTTACAGGTGTTTGTAGTAGGAAGACTTTCATATTACCTTGTCTTCCATATTGCTGGAACAACTGTTTAATGCTAGGTTTAATTTCTATTATATTTGATATTTGGATATTAATCCTTAGGTATATTTGATACATAAAAATCCCATCTTTCATTGATTCAATCTCTCTTGGAATATTCTCCTTTGCCCTATTTTCCTTCTTGGCAAAACTCCGACTTTTATGTCTTGCCTTTAAATTTAACTTTCTACTTTTTCTGAACTTATGCAGAGCAACATGGTTGGCATGGGCTGGGAGAGGGACCCAGCAGCCATGCAGGTTGGTGCCACTCCATATTCATAGTCCTTTTCTTAAGTATACCTTGATGTCCCTCTGCAATCCTAGTTTCTCTTGTGAGTCATCTCTCCCATCTCACAGCTATTTAAAACCTTTCCACTCTTTTTATCCCCACCCCCTTTGCCTGGCCCCCTTACAAAGTATTTTCAGAAGATAACCTTACTTTCTACTTCCTAGAGAAAATAGAGTCCATCAGAACAGAGCTTTCTCAAACTATATTCACTTAACTTATTAATTCATGCTGGTAAATGGACATTTTCTCCTTTCTTTCTATTATAAAAAATAAAAAAACCTCCTCTCTTCTTGGCCAAGGAGAGTAACCATATCATTTATCATGGAAGCCTGAATACTTTTGAAAGTAAAAGAGTAACTCCGTTAATAATTATCCCAGGACAACAGGTGTAAGCCAGAACTGTCCTGGAAAAACCAGGACATGTGGTCACCCTCAGTATAAAGTTTATCATTTCACTTGGCCCCTGGGTCATCCCTTGTGGATGCTAAGCACTACAGTCCCCTAAATGTTTCCTTTATCTTATATATGTTCAAATCTTCTCATTGGTGCTTTAATATTTTCAATACTTTAAAACAACTGCTTCCTTTTTTGACTCCTCTCTTTCTCTGTCAAATTTATTGAAAAATTTGTTTCTTCCTCCCTCCTCTCTACATTCCTTTTTTGTCTTTCATTTACAAAATACCTCACTTCCATTCTGCTACTACTCTTTTTTCATTAGTAAATGTTTGCAATACAAAATGAATACATTCATCTTGAGGAATTGGTACATGTACCTAGCATATTTTAATCCTTTTAATCTCCCTTTTCCCTCACATCCCTCCCATCACACTCCATCTCTAGATTCCCTTCCTGTTTGCAAAAGGTCTATTTCCCTGTTTCCTATTATACATCTTATATTTTGCTCTTTGAATTATTTATACTTGAGTATCTCATATAAGAGAAACTATGTGATAGTTAAGCTTCTGTATCTGATTTATTTCACTAAGCACTATGGTCTCAAGGTGCAACTATTTTCCTACAAATGACTCAAATTTACCCTTCTTTCCTCTTGACATCATCACACAGGACTCTCTTTTTCTTTAATAGAATAGAAAGCATTCAGTGTTACTCAATTTCTTAGTACGATCTGTGTGGCCTTTTGTAATTTGCTAATCTCCGTGTTCCCCGGTTTCCTAAACTATCACAAGAAAGGATCTTCTCAGAGACTGTTAGTGATGATTAAATGAGATAATCCAACCAAAGCATTTAGCATCAGTGGCACATTAAAAAATGTTAGCCATCTCATTGCTCATCCTTTTAGAAAGACATTCATGCTGGAACATTCTGAGAATTCTATGTCACTGTTGAATCATTTGAGACAAGACAGAGGAGTAGAATGTCCTTATGTTCCCATTCCAGAGGTCCAAAAACCTGCAGATGGTAATTTAGAAAGCAAAGTTTATTTCCCCTGGATGATAGTGTTTCTTTTATGTTCATTATGACAGCTGGGAGTCACACTATACCCAGTGTGTTAACATGCCTGGTATGTTTGTCCTTGTTAGAAGCTCTCAGTGGCAAGGCCTCTTTTTTCCTGGCATGCCCACCCATAGTAAGTGTGGGACAGCATCAAATGGCACTATGGAGCTCTGACTCAAAATATCCAATGTGTAACTCATTTGCAGAGTCACTACATGGTGCATACATACATTCATCAGCCTCAACTGATCATGGTCCAACCACACATTCCATTTTTACCACTGCCAAGATAGTAGACCTTTGCAGGTACTTTGGGGGCTCTTCTGTTTATTTCTCTATTGCATTTCACCCTTGAATCAGCTCTCCTTTGAAGAGAACATGTCCTTGTTGTATATTGTAGCAATTCCTTAACTGTCATTTCAAGTGGAAGTTAACCTTTTAGAATGTCCAGTGCCGAAACAGATTTGCTGCAATATTAATGTTTTACAAGTAATAATTATTGTAGATGGCATTTATTAAATACTTATTGTGTACCATCAGCTGCTAAACATGTCACATATTTGGACTATTTTAATAAGAACAAGAGGGGGTAGAAATAGATATCTGAGCTAAAATGATTGTCTTACCTATTCTTAGAGGAACTTTAAATGATATTATGCGTTTTCGGTACAGTCATGGCTTAATAAAATCTGTAGCATCTATTAACTGTGAAAGAAATGAACAAGATCATTTAAATATTAGGAACAAAGAAGGCAGTATTCAGTTTTACGAATAGCCATGATCCAAAATTAAATGGTGAGCCAGGACCTAACGGTGTAATTGGACTCCAACTAACTGATATTGGCGATAATTTTGGTGGAGCCAATGTTAAAGCAAGTTATTTTAATATCTATGAACACAGTGGCAAAAGGGTCATTATTATAATATGGAGGACTTTTAATGGATAGTTTGATAAGAAAAATTCAGCAGCACTTTATATGAATGGGTAATACCAATTTCAAGGAAACACTGTACCCATGCATATATTCAATATATGTGAATGTGTGTCTAGATGTGTTTCTGTTTATTTAGCTTTCACTGAAAAGAAAATCACATCAATTGTTAATACTAATCTTTAATAGAGATATAGTAACTGTGCTAAAAATATATTTTTATATTCTGACAGCCTCTAGTTCCACCAAATTCATTCTTTGCCCCTGAAGAGTTAATGAAAATTTTAGGAGTAATCTATGTAGTGACATAATAAAATGTTGTGTCAATTGTGGCAAATTTGGGAAATGAGATCATTAAATTTGTGGGAGGAAGGACAAAGACCAACTTGGGAAATAAAAATAACTATAAAAGAGAAAATAGTGAATGAGAGAAGAGACAGGAAAAGATAAATTTTGGCTAAAGGAGAGTAAGATGGACTCAAAGATCTTGGAACCCTTGAAGCCTTTCCTGCGTGAACTCTGATTTCTTCCAGTAGGCAATTGTACAACGTTTTATTAATCAGGTAAGAAAAAAAAAGTGGCAATTCCTACAGATTCCAGCATTTATTGAGCGTTCGAAAAGGGCCAAACATAGCTAAAAGCTGTCAATATCTTATTTCATTAAGTATAACAACCCCCACTTTACAGAAAGAAAACTGATAGCTCAAGATATTGAATCTGTGCCTTGGAATAAAAAGCAATGGCAAGGTTTTGTAATCAGTCTACTCACAGAATAGGTATGCTGGTAGTGTGTATTTTTAAGTAAAATATGCAGTTTTAGGATCAAATGTTTGGATTCTGATTTTTCAATGAAGACTCTTCACACTGAGCCATTGAACTGATTAAAAAAATCACTTTGACAACATACTACTATGTTGACAAACTGCTACATATCAAATGATCCATAAAACTATGATCATTTTTTGTTGTTTTGAGTCCATTTATTTTCTCATCCTTTTATGACAAAGTACAATCAGCAAAAGATCATCTTTTTTCTTTATACCTTTTGTTAAAAGAAAGATAAAATAGTTGTCTCCAAATTTCTAAATGAGAGAAAATTGTCTAAGCCAGCAATAAGTTCTAAAATGTCTATTATTTTAGCACCAAAAGTCCAACTATTTTAGTATTATACTATTATACTTTAGTATTATGGTGATCAAAATTACAGGTGATTGTGGGAAATAACTAGAATATGACTTGTTATGATACTGAACAATTCTTTCTTTCTTAACTTTTCTTCACTGTTCTCATAGTCTTGACCTATGGTCTGTGATCTGGACAGCCGGGGGACCAGGAATATCTACATTTCTTTCTTAAGCTAAAGCACAGCACTCCCTGTAAATGTGAGGTCCCCAATCACACTGTGATAGGAAGGCATGCAGCTTCTTACCCTCAACTTCCAGCTTCACCAGTTTGGAATATGCTGTCCCCAGGCTATTTTTTGCCACACATCGATATTGTCCTGCATCTTCCTTTTGCACATTATGAATCCTTAAACTCCCAGATTCAAGAACTGCAATGCGGGCATTTTCCTGCCAGAGACCAGGACATGAGTTTGAAAACATCCAGTCCAGGATACACTTGTTATTTTCATCAAGTCATCATTATAAGTATTGCCAACAAAAATATTAACTTTCATTGAGTGCTTATTATGCATAAGATAAAATATTAAGTAAGCGAATACAAGAGGATCCAATTAACCATCATAATGATCCCAAGAGATGTTGTCATTTTCTTTCATCTCATGAGGACACAAGAGCTTCCTTGACTCCTTAAAAATCATACCCAAGTCTGTTTGATTTAAGGCATTGTTTTTTTATTTATCTATATTTGCTTGCTAGAAACTAAAATGGAAACTTTAAAAGAAATAAACATAAAATATATATTCATTAATTCATTTAAAAATGATAGTAACAAACCCCATCCATGTTAGTACAAATCACATATAATTCATGACAAAAAAAAAAGGGATTTAGTGAGAAGATTGGTGCCACTTTTACATTTTAATTTTGCAAATTTCTTTAATATCTAGCCTAATAAAAAAATCCTGGATTCTTATACATGTTTCTGCATTCAACTATTGTAATATGTTGTTTTGCTTGAAGCAGTTGAGTTAAATTCAGCCTCATGAAATGTCCTATAATTTGCATAATTATAGAAATATTTCTATAATTCATAGAAATATTGAAGTTTAAATAGAATAAATATTTAGGGATAAATAGAAATTTAAAGATAAATAGAAATATTTAAGTTTACTTAAAATGCATATGATCAAAATTTAAACTTAAAGTCTGTAAGCATGTAACTGTTTAAGAGTGTTAAATTTTAAAATATGTTTTCATACAATAATCACTTACCCTGAGCGCACTGTCCCCCTTAATCCAAGACACAGTTGGCTTGGGGTTGCCCATCGTAGTACATGGCAGGACTGCTTTTAATCCCTCTATTATTTTTACATTGATTGGAGGACGAGTTATTTTAGGTTCTATAGGGAAATAAAAATGCAAAATTAGAAGACAATATGGCTGGTTTGAACTTAGTTTTAAGTTTCTGTTCAACTCTACATTGTCGCTTCAAAAGTAATTTTAGGCTATTACATTTTAAATTTCATCAAATTCTAAGACAAGTTTTTAGTGGCTATCAAGCAGAAATCATTTTTAAAAGTTTGGGTTATCTTTATTTTATAAGACCTCTTGTACAAAACACAATTTTTTGAAACAGATTAGGTGTCAGAAATTTCCACAGTATTCTGAATTTTAAAAGCTAGTTACTGAAAAAGTTGATCAACATAAGATGTCAGCATTATTTAAATTAATCCAGTAAACATGAACATGTTCGAAAAATTAATATGAGTATTCCATATTGTTCTGAATTATGACCTGCTTTCCCAATAATTTCCATCTTAATTTTATGATTAAAGTTGATATTTAATAATGAGCTAAATTTATCCTCTAGAAAGTAAACCAGATACATACACACACATATATCTATATCTATATCTATATCTATATATCTATATATATCTATATATATCTGTCGCATAACTTGGGAACTCAAGTCTGCAAAGTAAACTTGTGCAGTGTACTGTTATATCAAAGATCCAAGTTAATCATTCAGAAGAAATAGCTAATGTCAGGTAATTTTAATTCTATAATAGGAAATTTTCAAATAAAGAAGTTACTAAGTCTAACATACAGAATAATTAACAGGTTAAAATGCTAGTTATTTTAGTACTTCAAAGATTTATAAAATAATTAAAAAGTATATTTATTCCATTAGTAATCATAAAGATATAAAATAAAAGAATGTCTTTGTTGGACAGACTGATAAGAAATGGAAGCATTTTATTTCTTTCAGGTCATGAGCCAGAACCAATCTGTGACACTGAGTGTAAAGGACTTCTCTTTTCCTTTCTACTTCAGTGTGTAAGAAAGGAATGGTAGGGGGTGATTGTATGTGATACTTGCAAACTCTACATAACATATTGGCTTTTAATCTAGGCATTTATCATCATTTATAGTTTATATTGTCTTGAACTCTGGCAAACATACATTACAGGCTTTAAAGTATGCTATGGGAAAATATCAGCTTTGTTATCTATAGCCTATAAGTCTAATTGATATTAGTGAATACCTAGACCTCACATTCTTCCCAGGCACCTCATGAATTGTATTATCATCTACTTGCTAGTAAAAGCCTGGGTTGGGAGTTGTTATTCCTATAACTGTCAAAAAGGGGCTTGTCTATTTTTTAAATTGTGTTCTCTGGACAAGATCTCTATGGTAAAGCTGAGTCACACATGTTGTACCTAGCATACCAAATGAAGTATTTGCCTGTTTAAATGAAATAGTTCCTGTCTTCTCAGTGAAATAGATGTCTTGGTCATCTGTGAGGTGAGCACTAAGGAGAATCCTTGTGTGAAACTGAATATGAAGTAAACTAAGAATGAGTAGAGTATTGATGTTGAGTCCTGGATCCCCACATTAAAGAAACGTGATTCATGAGAGAGCCATGAGTATTGGCCAATCAGAAATGGCCCTCTTGTTGAAGCAGGATACTAGAGGTATACTGCTGTGCCAGCATTGAGTCCTTAATTGATAAACCTTAGAAGGTTTGATGAGGGATAACCTGGGGGAGGGAGGGAAGCTGGAGTAGTGATGGGGGCCAGGAGTCCTTGGGAGTCTCATGAAGCAGCTCTTTCCAAGCACTATGAGAGCATTCCCAAAATTTACCATTTGGAAGATACTCACATGAAGACAAGTGAACTCTCCTCAGGAGAGGGTGAAAAGAAGAAGAGAAGAGAAAGTAGAAAGATTTAACATAGAAACAAGATCTAGAATATTAGTACTAGAGAGAAAAAGAGAAGCATTACAAATATGGTAGCACCACAAAGTATTGAAATACTTGATTGGATTCCATCCTCAAAATCAAGTCTTCAGCATTTAGCAAAATAGACTCATCTGATTTCCTTACTCAGTTTTTGTTGTTGTTGCTGTTGTTCCACATGCAAAACAAAAACAAAAACAAACAACAACAACAACAAAAACCTCCAGACATAAAGAAGGAAGGCTGTATTTACTACTGACTGTTTCCAATTGTACCAAGTCAACTTTCATCAACTTTGCCACTCACTCATCTTCACTTGCAGGGCTCCACAACTCTCAGCGGCTTCTCCCACACCATTGTTGGCTATGCAGCAGTAAATACCATCATCGCTGTCTTCCACACTCAGGATGGTGAGGAGCTGTCCATTCTCCCGAATACTGTATCGGGTGTCAAAGAGCCTGCGGGTCACAGAGGACAAGACAGATTCATGCATCATTTGTGATTTGTTGCCTTTGCTTAACTGATCACATTGATGACTTGTCAATGCAGAAGCAGGAGAAAAGTGAAATTTGAGTGAGTTTTAAGAATAGCTGTACTTGATATAGTAGCATAAAGCTAGGACCTAATAATCAAACAACTACTGAGTCCTTCAAAATTGCTTTCAAAAGCTAATGGCTGCTGCTAAGACCAAGTGTAAAGACTATTTAGGAAAGTATATCATAATCAAGATCTCAGTCTTCTCCCGTAATTACTAGGAAGAATCAGCTAACATCTATGCATAAATGTGATGAGCAGAAAGGGTTAAATATTTATGGAAATAACTAACAATTAATTGAATATTCATTCTTTCATTAAACAAATACTGAGGGTCTAATAAGAGCCAGGCACAGCTATAGTTACTTGTGATACATAAATAAGTGAAATAGCTTCAAATTGTAAAAAAAACATATGCTATTCATACATTATCAATTTAATTATGTGCAGACTGTCCATTGAGAAAGGAATTAGGGCAACAGAAAAATATTTGAGGGCTGGGTCTTTAGCTCAGTGGTGCCACCGCCTGCCTTGCAAGTGCAAGGTCCAGAGTTTGATCCCCGGTACGAAAACAAACAAACAAACAAATAAAAAGAACGATATTTAAGAAGAAACATACATCAAACTAACATAAAAGTGAGGGTTATTTTTTAACTAAATAAGAGTTCTTTATGCCAAATATGTGACAGTCCCCCTAAATCCATGTCTTAATCATCAGAACCCATGGATAAATTACCTTACAAGACAAGAGAGAATTTGTACTTGTTAAGATCTCAAAATGGAATATTCTAGATTACTCCCATAGGCCCAATATAATAATAAGCATCCTTAAAAGATGGAAGAAGGAGGCAGAAGAGTCAGAGAAGGTGATATGACAACGGAGGCAGACATTGGACTGGTGGCTATTGCTAGCTGTATAAATGGGGGAGGGGCCAAAGGCTGCAAACTGGAAAAGGCCTTTGCATTGAACTCAGCTTTGCCAACATTTGATTTTAGTCCAGTGGGATTTATTTCATACTAATGAAGTCTAGCAGTATAATATAATAAATTTAAGTTGCTTTAAGCCATTAAGTTTGTGGTAATTTGTTACAGCAACAACAGGAAATAAATGTAAATGTTGATACTTGAAAGCATGGGGTTGCTGCAGCAAATATTTAAAAGTGGATATGTGGCTTTGCAGTTAGAAAAGGGTAGATCTGTAAGAATTTTGAGGAGCGTGATAGAAAAAGGTTAGACTTCCTGAAGAAACTGTGAGTAGAAATATGCATATTAATGACTGCTAGTAAGGACTTAAAAGGAAGAAAGAGGGATGGTAGAGAAAATCTAAATCATTTCAGAGAAAACCTAGATTACTATGAATAGGCAGTGGTCGAATACGCATGTTAAAAGCACTGGTGGATGCTCAGATGGAAATGAAAAATACGTTACTCGAAAGTGAAGGAAAGGGGATCCTTGTTCACCATGGCAGAGAGCTTAGCTGAATTGTATCCTGCAGTTTTATGGAAAACAAACCTCATCCATGTTTAGCTCAGATATTTAGCTGAGAAAATTTCCAAACATAGTGTTGAAGCAATGGCCTGGTTTCTTTTATTATATAATTTGAGGGAGAATTGCTAAGCCAAAAAATAAATCAGGATTTGAAGAAGATTTGGGAAATTCTCAACCTATCCAGATTTCAAAAGCTACTAAAAAATACTTCACATATTTTAATTTGGTCTGTGAGTCTTCCTGTTCCAGAATTTCCAGGAGACCTTTCCTGATGGAACCCTTGAAGGCACACAAGGTAGTTTCTCACAATACAGGGTAATTTCCCCCATTAGAACATGTATAATGGAAGAAAATGCTACATTTATTATAGAGGGTAGTGAAGATAAAGATGTTATTTTTCTCATCCAAGTTCATGGACCCTCTATCAATACCCATTTAAACACCTGTCATAGACCACTTGTGTTCCTCCCAAATTCATATGTTGAAATCTAACCCCCAATGTGATAATATTTGGAGGGAAAGCCTGTGAAAGATGATTAGATCATGAGAGTGGAGCCCTCATGAGTGGGATTAGTGCCCCTTAAAAAAAGACCCAAAGTTCTCTTGCCACTTCTCTCATGTGAGGACACAACACTAAAAATGGTCACCTCTGAACCAAAGAGTGAGCCCTTACTAGACACGAATCTTCTGACTCTTTGACAAATATGTTTCTGTTGTTTATAAGCTCTCCAGTCTATGGTTTTTTTTGTTATTAAAATAGCATAAATGAACCAAGAGCTTTTAGCCTTTATGCAAGCTACACTGCCTGCTAGAAAGCCTGTAATTCACTTTGTTACAGACCTTTATAAAGAGTATTTTTCATCAGATAACTATTGTAATGAGAAAAGGACAGCATAACCTTTATCTGCCAAATGATCATTTTATGTCTTTGATAGTCTATCTCACTCCATATTGAGGGTCACTTCTAACTTTAAAAAGAAAAGGTGAGCCAGGGATGTAGCTCAGTGGTGCCACACTTGCCTGGCAAGCTTAAGGTCCTGAGTGTGATCCCTAGTACAGGAAAAAAAAGAAAAGGTGGTCTACTAGTCAGGTTCCTTGACAAATGACTGCACTTTATTGAGATATTAGAAATACAGGAGATGAGGCTGTTACCTATTATTTTCTCAGCATGTCCTGGAATATATGTATATGTCCAAACTAAGAATATCACAGTATTTCATAATGACTCTGAAGTTTCTTCTAAGTTCTCATTTGGAACTTTCCTTGACTTCCCCATGTCAGGTAAATCCCTGGGGTTTTTCTGGGGGGTGTGTTCTGAAATTTACTGAATTTCAGATCTTATATTTATAAAATGAGACAATTTGCACTTACATATTCTAGAAGGTGAACTGTAGCACTATCCAGAGGTATACTTTCATTTATGTCAAAGACAAACAGCAAGGCAGCCACAGATACTCCTACCAGAATAAAATAGAATACATACTTAATGAGAATCTTATTTCTGGTCCAGGAAATCTCAGGCTGCGGATAAGATTCCACTGCACACATGAACGTAGCCACTTCTTCAACTAAGGCATCCACAGTTTCAAGAGGAGTAGTGATGACAGGAGCTGAAAGGAGAGGACAAATCAAAGGAGAACATTCTAGAATGTGTTTGCTAGCCCTTCCTTAAAGCAGTCAGAAGTCATCAGTTACCTGAGGGATAATTATATTTTCCCAGAGCAAAATTTTGCCAAGAGGAAAGAGGTTTTTTCTGGAAAAAACTTTGCTTCTACTTCCAAACGAGGCATTTGAGAGTCAAAAAAAGAAGGCTTTCAGGAGAGTAAGGCTTAAAATTTATTATATGAGTAGAAGTAGAATCAGATTATGTCTGGCCCAACACTGTACAATTTGGCTTCCCTTTTTAAAGAAAAAAAAATATAATTGTGAATACAAAATTTCTGTGGCCACCCCAAAACCAATTAACATGAATGGAAGTGAGTCTGAAGAGAAGTCAGAATGGAAAAGGACAGAATTCTCAACAGTTGTCTAAAATTAATTTTTATCAAATTTCAAAAATTTATATGTTCACAACAATACATTATTAGGGCCCCTTGAGAGTTTAAGAAGGGGATCTCCAAATGAGAGACTTTGAAGCTTAAGTTTCATCAAATTTATAAAGAATTCACATTCTGCCTGTGAATGGAATAGAGATTCAATAATAAAAAGAAAAATAACCCAAATAAAAAATGGTAAAAATCTGAATAGGCATTTCTCCAAAGAAAATATACAAATGTCCAATAATCATATAAAAAGAGACTCAATATCAATAGCCATTAAGGAAATGCAAATCAAGACCACAAAATAACATTTCACACACAGTAGAATGGGTATAATAAAAGAGAAAGATAATAAGTGTTGAAGAGGATGTGAAGAAATTGAAACCTTTGTGCATTACTGGTAGGAATTAAAATGGTGCTGCCACCAAAGAATATAATATTTCTTTAAAAAATGATATGATTGAACATTTTCACTTCTGGATATATATTCAAAGGAATCAAAACCTTGGACTCAAAGAGATACTTGTACACCCCTGTTCATAACAGCATTATTCACTAGGCAAAAGTTGAAAACAATTCAAGTGTCTGTCACATGAATTGGATAAATAAAATGTACTATATCTATACAAAGAAATATTTAAGAATAAAAGTAAGTGAAATCTCATATATTCTACAACATGGAGAAATTTTAGAAATAATAAGCTAAGTGAAAGAAGCCATCCACATATATATCAAATGTCCAGAATCTATAGAGACAGAAAATGTATTAATGTTTGCCTAGGTCTGGGTGATAACTAGTTAATAGGTGAAATAGGAAGTACTAGCAAGGGATGCAGGATTTTATCTAACTATATTTAATGAAAGTGTTCTAAAATCGATTATGGTAAATAATGCACAACTGTGAATTATACGCTTTAAATGGGTAATGTACATGGTGCATAAATTATATCTCAATAAGTGTATTTTATTTTTCAAAAAGAAAGAAAACAGAAAGAGAGGCTATAGATACAGTGCCTTCTTGCCTCCCTCACCTCTCCTGTCAAATGAGAATTGAGAATTACCTGGATTGAAAAGTGTGACAGGAAAAAGAAGTTAGGAAGGATAAAAATGTGTTGGTTAAAAGATGACCTCCATCTTCAACGTTTCTAGAAACTTGTGAATGCCATCAAAATAAAAGGATTGGGGTTTGGGGCATCTAAAAGGCTGTGTTGTATGGAAAAAATTCTGGAACCTATGTTTAGGTGAGCTTGAAAATCTATCCTATTGCATAATTATCATCACCACTACTGTGTTATCATTATTATTACTCAACAGATATTTAGTCTTCCCATGTAGCGGGTAGTGGGTTGGACTAGAAGCAAATAAATGGTGTGTATGTATGCACAGTGGAAAACTATTTAGGCATGAGCAAGCATGAAGTCTTGTCATTTGGGACAATGTGGATGAATGTGAAGATCGTTATGGTAAGAGAAACAAGGCATCCACAGAAAAACAAACACTGAACTATCTAACTCATGAGTAAAATCTACAAACAGTGATCTTGTAGAAGTAGAGAGCAGAGTAGTCACTAGTAGACAGTTGAGAGAATAGGAAGGACAGAGGAGAGGAAGAGGTTGATAAGCTAGTATAATGTTGTTGTTTGACAGTAGGAATAAATTCTGGTGTTCTATGGCACAGCAGGGTGAATACAATGAATGGTAATGCACTGTGTATCTCAAAATAAAAGAGAGGAAGTTGAATGTATGGAACATAAGGAAATAACTAGAATTTTAAGGTGATGGATATGCTAATTAACCTGAGTTAATCCATACTCAATGTATATATGAATCAAGACACCACACTCTACTCATAAATATGTACACATATTATGTGTCAATAAAAAAAATCCAAAAATCAGAGAAAGAAAAATTATAAGGTATGTTTCTGCCTTGTAAAAGCCCACTATCTATATGATAAGATAGGATGTATAAAATATAATATATAATAATGGTATGCCTGTTATTATCTCATAATTGTTAAAAAATGTCCCCTGTGCTTCAAAAAGAGCTAAACTTGAACAATAAATTATATAATGACTTTAGTTAAAATGCAAGGTGCATATCAAAGCCAAGTAACAAGAACGTTTTAGAAGTAGGATAAGTGGTGATAGTCTTATCAAGTGCCTAGAACAGACTGGCCCGTTGTTTGAACACAAAAATACTTCCACTTTTTGAACAAACTTCATGTTTTTTAGTGAAATGAAAAGCAAGCTCATCTGCACAGGTGGGAGGGATGGTGGGTAGGAGTGTTTAATCGGTCTATATCTGCCCAGCTAATGTTCTTTCTTTAAGTTCCAGTTTAAGCATTGTCTTCTCCCAGGTCCCCTGCCTTCCTACACAGAACTAAATGCCCTTTTCCTTAACCTTAGGCCATCCTGTATATATTATTCTTATAACACTTGTCACATCAATTCTATTAAAATGATCTGTTTATGTCTTTCTTCCACACTCAGTTTTCAAAGCCTTTAGCTATGGACCACTTTTTAGACCCCTTTCAAATCCCAACATTAACACAATGATTGATGTGCTGTTTAAACGAACTGAATTGTATTTTTGAGATTTTTAAAAGAGGAATAAAGGAAAATGTTGCAGAAGAGAGCAGAATTTTCAGGTAAAATGAAATCTTGTGTATCAGAGCTCCCTCTTTTTTGCCAACTTTCTAATACAGTAACTATTAAAAAATGCATAAGGTAACACATAGAAACAGAGGTGAACATTATTCAAGAATATTAAAGAGGCATAAAATGTAGCGTGACAGGCATCATTAATAGAAAAATAAATCCCCAAATAAAGTGGATTAAATCTTAGAAAATTAAAAATAAATTTTTAAGCCCTACTAGGAAGAAAAAGTCAACTACATTTATTAAAATGCCAACTAGGCTGACCTTGAGATTATGCCAAAACAACTGATACCAAAAAGCAATAGACTGATATCTTTACAAGGCTGAAAAAAATTGTTAGCCTGGAATTGTATAGTTATTTTAGATGATAATTTTAAAGAAGTCAAAATGAAGACACCTAAAAAAAGAGATACATATTGAAAGCATATTCTTTTCATAGATGTTCCTAAAACAGTTATTAAATACATAAACTCAGTAAGCAATAACCTGCCCTCAAAAGAGGACATTTTGAGAAACAATATCAGCACTGATATTGGTAAGATATCATCACAGTTTTGTTATATGGTGGAACATTAACATGAAAATCATTATTTTTGGTATGTTTAAAAAAGAAACAGAATTAAGTTTAAACAAACATTTACAAGATAAGGGTTTAGGAAGAAGTTTAGTGGGTAGTTGACACATGCTAAGCTCTAGGCCATGAACAGTAAGATAATAGAAATACTGAGTAAACACAGATGGGGTGAAAATCTATAATTAAATGCACACGTCAAACTTTATTAATGGTCACTACTAGAAGAATAGACTAAAAATGCAAACTTCTAAAACAGCAGAAGAAAAAGAAGGGCTAGAAAATCTATTATCAGTCCAAAAAATAATCAAGGAAACAAAAAACAGGAAGAGAAAGAAGACAAAGATAAGAAAAGTCATGTTTAACAGAACAAGTAAAATCTTGTTGATGAAACTAACCCAAACACATCAGACCTCACAGTCAATGATAGTGGCATAAGCTAGACTATAAAATGAGAGACAAAAGCACAAAAGACATCTAAATAAAGTAGAACAAAGTAGAAGTATTGAAAATAAAGAGAAGTCAAAATAAATATAAAGCAAATATTACCTAAACAAAGTGATATAGCAGTTTTAATATAAGAAAAAAACAAGGTAATAAGCATTTATAGGGAAAAAGAGAAATATTACTCATAAAGGAAAATCCATGAAGAAGATACAAGAATCATATTAATTATTTAAAAATATAGACTTAATGGGCTGAGGATGTAGCTCAGTGATACTGCGCCTGCCTGGCAAGTGCAAGGTCCTGAGTTTGACTCCCAGTACCCGGGGGAAAAATATACATATATATAATATATACATATAGACTCAAAATATTGAAGTCAAAAGTAGAACTAAAATCACAAGAAAATATGGAGGAAATTCTAGCATAATGTAAGTCTTTAACATATCTCACTGAAGAACTCATAAGTCAAACGAAAATAATAATATGTCTGGAGAAGATATAAGTCTTCAATGTTAATGTTATAATTACCTATTTAAAACACTGAATGCAGCAATTAAAAATACAGTTTTTAGGGCCAGGGAATTAGCTCAGTGGTTGTGCCATCTGCCTTGCAAGCAGAAGGTCCAGAGTTCGATCCCCAGTACCAAAAAAAAAAAAAAAAATACAGTTTTTAAATGATGCAGAGATGCAACATTTGGAAGTACTGAAAATGCACTAAATTAGAAAGGAGATTTTAACCTAGGTGAAAAAGTTGATTTCATAAATCAATATTTTTTACTCATAATAAAATCTGTAAAACAGAAAAACTTCACCTTGCTTATAAATCAAGACAAAAATATAATTACATATATAGTGGAGTGGAATGAATAAAATTAATTATAAAGATATGCTTATTAAACTCTAAGTCCTGATACATGACACAACTTCAAATTCCAATAAAACTAAAAATTTAATAAATTTTAAAACATAGATTATAAAAGCCATACTATTAGATAACAATGCAATAATACTAGACAGTAGTGAGTAATTTATTAAAAAACAAAACCCAAACAATTAAGAATTTTTAAACCAAAATTGTTGTAAGTAGTTTTATTATCAAAATAGGAAATCAATACTGTAATTAAAAGCATTCTAAAGGCAAAAACTATGCATCAGAACATAGTAAAAATGTTATGAAATTTTCAGCAAGACCAATAGAAGGAAGTGATTGGATTATCAAAGAACATTTGGGGAAAAAATGAGGCCCTCAAAGGTTTTCAGGTAATTTCTTTTGAATTTTTGTGAAAGAATTGTCATGTCACAGAAAAGCCTTGGGGAATATAAAATACAGAAGTTTCCTATCCAATTTTTGGACTAACACATGCAGATGTGAATTAAACAAGATGTAAAATCCTAAATTAAAAAAAATGAATAAATTCTTACAAAAATGTAAAAATAATTTATTAGAAAAGTCTTTTAAATAGGATTCTTTATAGCGATAGTTGAAAGGAGATATGTATAGATGTTAGAGCAGTAACAGAATTTACTGCCCAATATCCATTAAAAAACATTTTAGTAAAGAAAGACACACACAGACATACATTTGCACACATACTCATACAGACATGATTATTTGAATTTGGTTTGGTGTAGTAGGGAGGGAAGACTACTCCGGACAGACAAAATAGCATATGTGAAGGCTTAAAGAGGGAAGAAGATTGGTGCCCTAAGCCGATAACAAGAAAACAGTAACATTTACAAGGAATGGGCAGGAGAATGGAGAGCTTGGAAAAGAGAATAAGAAAAACCAGCCCTGTAAGGGCAGCCAGCAGAGAATTTTGGCAGAGTCCAAGACAGCATGTGTTTCAGTGAGCAGGGAGAATCAGCTGCTGCCAAACAATGCCTGCTGAGTTTCCTAACAAGGAGGACTCTGATGCACGCAGGTTCTGTGGTCCTCAGGCAGTGGAAGAACAGGTGAGGTGGGGGTGACCTGAGTGATGGAAGAGGAGACTGTGCCTGAGGGTTGCCATCTTCTTCCAGCAGAGTTAGCTACAGAAGGAAGAGAAGGAGAGTATGGCCCAAAGGTGGGTTTGAATGCCAAAGCCTAAGTATGTAGTAGAAAGAAAAATGTTGGATATTAAAGAGAAAGGGGAGATAATTGAAAGAAACAGATTCTTGAGGAAGGAGACAAATGTGGGATACAGCTAGGAAGAGGAATTGGGGAACAGAGTCCTCTTGAGTCACGTTGAAAAGATGGACGTAGCCATAGATTTTTCCATTTGTGTGCCGAAAACTAAAAAGAGAGATTTTAGTCTAAATGCTCCTCTTTTCTCAATGAAGTAACTGTCCCCTAAATTTACAAAGAAAATTTCATACATATATATATATGGAGAGAGACATATGTACTATACATATAAATATATGTACAGATATATACACGGAGAGACACACAAACATATGTAACATATATGTCAATAGACACATATATAACATATGTATGTATAAAATATGTAACCAACAATCAATTATATGTATATGTATACATGAGAAAAAGAAAATAGAAGAATAAATTGGATATAAAAATGTTAAAAGTATCTCTATGTATGAAGATTAGATGCAATTTTATATTTTTATATTTTTTGCTATGCCTTGTAGCATTTAAAAAGTGAATACATATTACCATTGTAATAGAAAAGTTACAACAAATAAATCAAAATATCACAGGAATATTAGTTTTTTTAAGTGCAATAGAAACAAACTTCTAACTGGTAGAGTTTGAGAAAGTTAATCTTTTTGAAGAATTATATTTTTCTAAACAACTAATCAATGAAATAGTCAATAGTGTTACAGGAAATAATACTGGAGATGAAATATGAAATATTATATCTCCCAACCTGTTAATGCCGAGTTCTTGTTCTCTAGAAATCAAAGAATGAGTCCTAGGAACAATGAAGGTTAAGAATAGGAAGATATTTATTGATAGGGAAGCTCCTGAGGGACAGAAGGGGTTCCGAGTGGTAGCCAGGGAACCCCACTTTACAGAGGATTTTTATAGGGTGAAACCCACGTGAGCCACAGCCATGAACATCCAATAAGCTTGCAAGTATAGTCACTTAGGTAATGGTGGCCCAGTTGGGAAACAATTAATGTAATAAGTGTGGATGGAAAGAACAAAGGTTCTCCTAGGAAGCGGTGGGTCCAGAGGTCTCTGGTCACCCACCAGGGTGGCTGATGTCTATGTAGACTTCATTAGGCCTAGTGTTTGCTCTTTGAGGAAGTAGGTAGGTCTGGTCATCTTGTCTTTATCTTGAGGCCTGTTTTTCATCCAATGTGTCTCCGGTCGCCACTGTGGTGTGTTTCACCTTTGTCCTAACCCTCTTGAGGACCTAGCCCTATCTGACTGCCTATACTATTTCTACCTAGCTCATCTATCTACCATAATAGGACAGTTACATAGATGTTGAGAGACAAAAACTAAAACAAAATTATATGAAACTTGTAGGCTGTAGTAATGGTGGACCCAAAGGTTAATTGATGATTTTGGATACAAGACTGTTACCAGGCATTGAGAGGAAGCCTAGAACAGAGCTTGCATTCAAATCCCAGCTCTATTACTTCCCAGGTCCCCCCAAGACACCCAGTCACACTTAACTTTGATTTCATCAACTATACGTCAAGATAATAATAAAGCCTACACTAGGCTTTTCATAAGAGTTAAACAAATGAATATATGGAAAACATTTAAAATTGTGCTTGGTTTATATGAAACACAGTGTCAGTGTTATTTGGTTCTATAATTTAGAAACAGAAACCTTGACTGTTAATTGTTCTCCTGGTCTCTGGATTACTTTCAGATTTACTGTTAATATTTAGCTCCTGGAATATATCCCAAAGAAATAATTTCACATATAAAAAGGGGCATAGATGATGTTCACTGAATTATACAAAAACAGGTTATCTGCACAAAATTGTACCAATTGTACAGTAAAGTGAGGGAAGAGCTGGGCGCCTAGATAGGTGTCTTCCCCCTAAAGTTTGTTGGAGCAAGCTTGTACCAGTTTGCAAGAGCCAGTTGTTAATTTTTTAGGAGTTTTATGAAATAATTATTAAATATAGCCAGTATTAAAAACTAAATTGTATAAATTTATAATTAGGTTATGTTAAGAACTAATAGTACTTACTATTTAAGAACATTTTACTATTATCTATGCTCTTGAGGTTAGTTTCATCTAATGTATCATAGGTAGAAATAGTACATAAAGGATGGTGTTATACAAGGATATTATACAAGGATACAAAGGATGCTGTTTCCTAACATTTTTTTTTTTTTTGTACGGGAGATCAAACTTGGGACCTTGCGCTTGTGAAGCAGGTGGTGGTTAAATCCCACTGAGCTAAATCCCCGGCCCCTGTTTCATAACAGTTTTCAGTATTTGTTGCCAGCTTGAAATTGGTTGTGATGTGGAGTATTTACACTGCAGAAATAAATAAGTGCCATAAATGAGGGTCTTTTATCTCAGAGAGATGGATATTTAATATATACCAGCACATTGTTATCTAAACAGGGTATTATAAATCACTGCAAATAATATTTTGAAGAGCATTAATTGTATAGAAAATGTTTATGTTTTAGTGCTAGGTAAAGATGCATGTAGCTGAATTGTATAAACAATATTATTGACACACTGTTTTTAAAGGATACATAGAAAAATTGAAAAAATATATGAACATAGCAACCCTGGATGTATAAGTAAACACCATGCATTATTTTATAAAAAAATACTAGTTGTTTTTCAACACTGTGATTCCACCTCACCCTGAATGGCTGCTATGAAGAAATCAACCAATAACAAATGCTGGTGGGGTTGCAGGGAGAAAGGAACCCTTCTCCATTGTTGGTAGGAGTGCAGACTGGTGCAACCACTGTGGAAATCAGTGTGGAGATACCTCAAAGAACTAGGGCTAGAGGTCCCATTTGACCCAGCTATTCCCCTGCTGGGTATCTTCCCCAAAGAATTAAAAGAATCATACCACAGCGATATATGTGCACCCATGTTTATAGAGGCACAGTTTGTAATAGCTAAAACTTGGAAACAGCCCAAGTGCCCATCAACGGAAAACTGGATAAAGATGTGGTTTTTTTTATAAAATGGAGTACTACACAGTCATAAAGAATGAGAAACTAGAGACATTTATAGCTAAATGGATGCATATTGAGGCCATACTCTTAAGTGAAATAAATAGGACAGACATGTGTAAATACCAAATAGTTTCTCTAGTGTGATAAGCTGAAAGTGTAAATAAGGATTAAAATGAATAATTCATAATTTGAAATAGGAAAAGGTCCAAAAGTGTAGGGGTGGTGGGAGGGGAAGGGGAAAGGGAAGAAGGGAAAGGAAAAATTATGAGAAAAGAAAAAAATGGAAACAAAATCTATGTAAATAGGGAAGGGTGGAGGGGGTGAAGGGTGCACAGGCAAAGGGGAAAAAAATAAGAACAAAGATACATCATGTACAGGTACAAGCACCCAATGATAAATGTAAACTTATTGTATACCTAAAATGTACCAATAAAAAAAAGAATAAAATAAAACATTAGTTTTTTTCATTCATCACACATATAAAGAAGTGGCAGAGGTGATAGTCTTATTATTAATATGATTTTTATAATGAGATGACACAATTGTTATTGAGATTAAGCCCGAAGAAGTAAGACTCTAAAGTCTTGATGATTTTAGACATGAAAAAAATGTATGCAGTGTTATTAAGAACTTTACTTCCTTAGCACCTTTCATAACATTCAGTGACATGACAGTCTTATGTAAAATTTGACTGTTTTTAATAATACCAGTATGTAAAATTGATGAATCAGCTGTTGTGTTTCATGCATTATACTTTTTACTCATTCTTCCATTTATCACAACAAACAAAAGGTAGATGCTAGTAATACTACTCCTTGAAGATTAGTCGGGGGGGGGGCTAGGGATAATTAAATAAATTGTCTTTATCACAAAAGTAGGAAGTGATAGAGCTGAACTTCAGGATTAAGTTTGGTTTACAGGTCCTCTCTTCTAACTATGGTATACTGTGTCATATGATACTACTTACAGAGGAGGAAGGGTTACACGGATATCAACTTCTCTAGGCAGAATATAGTTGGTTAAATCCGCTTTGCCCATATTTCAAAATTACCCAAATTTGCTTTCAAATTTTTACTGACACAGTCACATAGTTGTATTTCATGATATTTGTTGATGCAGCAGATTGTCTCCTGTTTACTCTCATTTTGTTGCCCTGCTTTCATCTCAGCCAGAGCCTGTTTAAATTAGGGCACCATTTCTTGTCTTGCTCCAAGGACTACGTGAATACGAATACATGAAAACAAACACAATACTTCTCTGGACCCAAAATGAACTTAACTTGAATAACAGCCACTTGATGAGTATGACATGATGTTACATTTCCTTTGAAGTTTATGGGTAAAAGTGGACATGGCCATTGACATACCAGCTTCTGATCGAATAGTTGCTGATTGACATGACCAAATGACTGGGCATTTAAAGAACCCAGGTGTATTTTATGCTTTCTGGTTCAGTAAAATTAGAATTGAGACTTAGAAAATATTCATGTTTCTTTAACATTATGAGTGCAGTATGGCTTTTCAAATCTTCCCAAAAGGCTATCCATTATTAATCATCATCTTGCATATCTTAAGAACTGGCACACATATTTAACTGACAATGTAATAAATTAAAAGTTTTATTATGATGTCTTTGTAAGCAGTAAGTTTCATTGATAATAATACTCAATAACCACATATTAATGCGTGTCATTAATTCCTTTTAACAGAACACATTCTTGGCCCTTGCCTTGAGAAATGGTATGTGGTACAGGCAGTTCTGCACAAGCTATTAATTTCTGAAACTTCTTCATCTGGAGGTGTTCCTCTTGGTTAAACCATAGTCTCATAAGAACCCATGTAAAACACACAAGTGATTATTCAGGGGTGATCATTACATTAATCATTGATAATTCTAACATAATACTGAATTATGGTGGGCACTATCATTTTATGAAGAAATGATATGATTTACCAAAATATACACAGAAAGATGTTGGGGACTAGGAAAACGAATCTTGATCTCAATATTTTCTTCCAAGCTTTAAGTGTCCTTGTTTCACTTTCTTCATTTTCCACCCTCTGCCCCATGGCATTTTTGCCTTCTAACCCCAACTCCTTTACCCTTTAGTTCTTTAGCTGTCCTGACCCTGGAAAGCACCAATCCTGAATTAATCCAACCATCTGTCCTCACTACTTATGTATTCATATAGTGCGGTTGGATAAAGTGAGACAACTGTTCAGGGCAGGATCACTATAAAGCTCCTGTCCTCAGCCCCAGCTGGGCACTGCATGGCCCTTGTAATCCTCTGTCATTTTCCTGAATGGATGGCTCCCTTCAAATTCCCTCCCATTCCTCCTTATCACTCTCCTCCAGTGACCTCAAGACCTATTTCTTTGGAATTAATGTAGGGATTAAAGAAATCTTGACATTTAGTTCTTTAAGGTCAATGATGCTTAAAGCAACTGTGTTTCCCTAAGCACACAATGAGTAATGCTTGCAATGTATGTCAATATAAAACATCCAACCAGGACTTGCTGTCCTGGATTTCAATGACAGCTGTGTCCACACCTTTTCAGTCATATGTCAAATCTATGAGTCCTATCATATATGTGTGTGTGTGTGTGTGTGTGTATGTGTGTATATATATATATATATATATATATATATATATATATATGACTTAAAAGAGGAGGTTACTCAAATCTATCTAAAGATAAATCAGACTCAAAAATTTCTAGGTGTGGTAGTAAATGGGGTCACCTTGAAAGCGAGGTTTTGACAGGAATTCTTTGTGCATGTTAAGAAAATTCAGGGCTGTTTACATGAACTCCTATATTCCCCCAGAATTTAAAATCCTTCCATATGCTTGATCTTCTCCCATAAAGCATTTTAAGTGTTTTTGAAATATGTGGTTGAGGCATATATTCAGTAAAATGTTGCCAACTTTCATGCATGGAAGTTTGTAAAATTCTCCTACTGAAATTGAGCTTATCATTGAAAGTCTCACTAGTTGAAAAGACCAGAAGGACAATGACCTTTGCTCTCTTGTCTTCAAACATTAGGCAACAAATTTAAATTAAAAGTAAAACAATAAACAATTAATCCCACAGTTCAATATTAATACCAAAGCTGGGTGGTAATTTTATTAAGGAAGTTATGGACAGAGAATTAGAAAAGAATCCTCTGAATACTCATGTACTATTTTAAATATGTCCACTTATTTTATAATACATTATTGCTGCAGGTTTCAATCATGAGGTTTTGATCATGAGGCTGCAGGTAAAAGTATGCAGGTAAAAGTCTTTTTGTTATTACCTTTGGCCAGAATAGAGAAAACAACTATGAGAAGGTTTGGGTGGAGCATTTTCATTACTTTTAATAGAATCAAATTAATAACACATTAAAGTGGTTCTTTTCTATCAGTATATTTTGGACAGTTCAACATTTAAAATTTTAAATACTATTTTCATGCTATTATTTATTTTCAGAACTGGTATATGTATTAAATGGATATTTACTGCCCCAAGCAGGATGTTTTAGGCTAAGGTTGATATTAAATCTACACTAATTCAGATTTTATAATAAACAGAGTAGACTAAGAAAAAAATATTGTTTAATTTTCAAATATTAAATCTTAATTATAGTTGATGATAAATTACAAGAAACAAAGATGGATTAATAATTTGATTATTTTATTTAAAAGTCAGGATATTTGGCATAGTTATCTCTGCCCTACAGCATTTTGAAGTTTTCAAAATGGAGACAGTGTTTATTTGAATTAGGACTTTATCTGTGAAGTCTGGAAACTAAAAATTATCAAAATTCTAGAATATAAATTAGGAGTTTTGCATACAGTGGTTTTGGTCTTTTTGGTTTTGCACACCAAATTCTGATTTGGACCATCAAAATTAATTGCCCAGGTTATAAGACTGAATTTTAGTGAAGTTTAGCACTTAGCTATTTCATTTTTATGTAACTGTGTGATGTAGAGTAAAACAGATTAGACTTATGAGAATCCATAAGTCTGAATTTGCAGATGCTACCTTACCGGACATCCGTTATACAATCAGGAAGTATTAAAATAATTTGAAGCTAATGTTAAGTCTTTCTGGCTATTATTAGCTATTTGGCAATGTCTAGATGCTCTTTCATCTGAAGATACCTAAAAGAATTCACTGGAAATTACATGGTATAGTGTATTAGAAGGTACTATTCTCCTCTAGTAAAATGGAAAGACTGAAGCACCAAAACAGAAGTGAACCCGTACAATCAGATTGAAGAGAACGCTGTTTCTTATTTGTATGTGAAACTTGACCTTGTGGCTACAGAATTTTTAGGGAACTGCAAAATCTGAAGGTATGTTTCCCATCTATAGACAGCTACATCTGCTGATCAACACAATACAAATTTCTTTGTCATTTTGACTGAGTAATACAGAGGGAAAACAATTTAAATGTGTTCAAAAACACAGAACCCTTTTACTTCACTATAATACATTCACTATGAATATTTTTTAAATTCATACCATTCAACTTGCTTTCTAAAACAGTTTCAATGAAGCCCTGAATCATTTGTAAATCATAGATTCAGTCTTCTTGATTTGAAGTATACTCACTAGTGTCAGTTTCATAATACACTGGCCAGAAACTATATCTCTGTGGACATTCTTGCTACTGCAACAGGTGTTTGTCAGTTTCTTAAGTTGCTTTCCTTTCCCCTGAGGTGGTGTTATTTCCGGTACATTCCAAAGGCTCTGAAAGAACTTTTGCAGTCTCTTTCCCAGCCAAATCATAACTCCACCCTCAAAGTTATTGTGAATCTATTGTCTTCAGGCCTTCATTGGCTACACATGTTTATCTATTTCTGATTTTAACATCTAAAATATTTATTAAGGATTTGGTAAAACAAAAACTGAAAATATGGAAATGATTTTTTGTTCAGAAGCCAAACACTCTAGATGTGGGGAAGTTGGGAGGATTATATTCCTGGCAACCTTGGTGTGAAAAGGTTTTCATCATCCATTTAGACCACCCTGAAGTCTGACATACACATATACAAAACAGACCTGATAACTTGCAGTCAACCTGCTAATGTTTCCCCTAGAAGGGAGGACTCTGCCTGGCCTGTATAGAGAAACTTGTTATTACAGAATTTAGGTGTAGCATATCGGTAGGAAAAAGACCATCTTCCAATTACTTATGTATATAGTTTCCTCTTTCTGTATACGTACACGCTGCCAAGTAAAACCAAAGCTCACCGTACTATGAATCAGCAGTTATCGAGCACACATACACTTTAGGACTCTGATCAGTCAACAAGAAGACAAGATTACTTGAACTAACCTTTGGGAAGTTTCTCAGTCCCACTGAAGGCAACCAGGGTGAGAATATGCACCAGTGGAATGTTGACGAGCTCTCTCATGTTTAATCCAGGCTCACTCAGGAGAAAGTTCCTTCCGGACAATGCAAGGAAAACGCCACACAGTTTACATTTTAAAGCATAGTTTGTTACAATAGGGTCATCTGCTAATGACTGTTCGTGTCAGCAGCTCCACAGGCTCTAAGTATAATCAGGAATTCTCAGACTTGGCTGCAATGATGGACACGGCCAGCTGGTGAGAATCACTTAGGCCAGTAATGCAAGTGGAGGGCTGGAGGAACAAGGGAAAGAAAATCCTTTAAAAATCTCTTCTAAGACAGTGGCAGAAGGACAATACCAGATGACTTCTGCAACCATCACTGTATTCCCTGAAGTATAGATTTTCTGATCTCCTGATGCAGCCCATCCCCCTCCTGCACTCAAACTGGAAACCTGGATCTATTTTAGCCTCCTCTCCATCTCTCACTATTGCCTCCACATCAAATTCATTCTAATTGATGAAGATTTTTACCAAATAAATCATCCTTGAATTCTTCTTCACCTTTTATTCACACCAGTATCATGTTATCTCAGCATCATCCTCAGACATTCATTGTCCCTGGATTATAGTCATAGTATCCTGTACTTTCTCTTTGTCTTGGGTCTTATCATTTAATCTCTTTTCACAAAAGTCTTCCTGCTCAAAAGCCTACAGTGTCTCCTCCTCACATAAAAATATATTTTAACCTACCAAATGTGACATAGGTGAATGTATAGAGTCTGTTTGCCCCATTAGCCTTATATTTTGCAATCATATTTCTTACTCTAATATTCAGTGATCTGCTGATGGTGGCCTGTTCCTGAGTTATCCAACTGACTGGAAGGCAGTCATCTTTTCACACTTAAAATAACTGCATGAGACCACAGCCAACACCTGCTAACAAAAGTATGAGAGTTAGACACATTAGAGCAAAATAAAAGGAAATAAGTAGGAAGTAGGGAGTTAGATTTTTATCAAAGAAGGAAGGGATCAAGAGGTGGAGGAAGAAAGGGGAAGGAAAGGAGATGAAAAAAGGAATTAAGATGTGTTATGTATGTGTACTAAATCCCACAAGGAATGTGAGCAATATTTACTATAAACATGTACTAATAAAAAGTTTTCAAACTTAAAAAACAAAAAGAATGAGATATATTGGATCTTACAGTATGGCAGTCTTGGGAAGAGAGTGATGAATCAATGTTAATAAATGCACATAAACCATAGTGATGAGGGCAAAACTGCAGCCTTACCTCCACTTTATAAAACAATCTAAAATGTATTCATGCATGTGATATTAAAATTAAAAAAACAGTAAACAACATAAGAAGGCATGTAGCAAAAAATCTCCACACTTGTTGGAGACATTCTCTTCCTTTCTCTTGTGGCAGCAATTATTAATTTTTGTGTTTATTTTGTTGCTTAACCTTCCAGAAGTTATTTAACTAATAAGAATAACAAATAACAATAAGTAATTCATTTTTACTCATGTTGCCCTATCATCACCCAATCTAAATTTCCTACCCAGAAGTAATCACAATTTTAAATTTGATATATATTCTTCCAGATCTTTTCAGAAACACACACATGTATATATGCATATAGAAAAAGACAGTTGCTTTGTGCAAGGTTTGTAAGTAGTATCTTCCTCCATGTGTCACTTTGTGTCCTCAAAGAAACAGGTTCCAAGGCAGTAATGGACAAGTCAGAGATTTTCAAGGAAAATGATCATGAAGAATAAAGGGGAGAGAGGGTCAATGTACTAGCAGGGAGTAAGAACACTGAGACTGCAGATATTTGTGAAAGGAGAGAAGATAGGGATCAAGACTGGAGAGGAAGAGATTCAGAATTCAATGCAGTTCTGTGAAAGTCTCATAATCACTGGCGAGATAGCAAGAACAGAGGCTCTGTCGAGGGAATGCTTCACTGGACAGAAATGGTAGTGTCCTAATATTTCCTGCCATGTTCAGTCATAGGCTAGAACAAGCCCAGGGACAGTATATGTTATGGTTTGGATATATTTTCCCTAAGGCTCATGTGTTCCGGGTTTGGTCCCCAGTGGAACAGTGTTCAGATCTGATGAGATTTAGGGATGTGACTTAATCATGAGGGCTCTAACTTCATGATGTGGATTAATCCATCGATGACTTTATAGATCAACAGTCTTATTAAAAGGTGAGGCCTAACTGGGCAAAGCCACACAAGGAGGGTATGGCTTTGAAGGGCATATATTTTCACCTGGACTTTCATTTCTGGCTCTTTCCCTTTCTCTCTGCTTCCTTGGCTGCCATGAGGTGAGCAGCTTTCCTCTGCCATCCCTTCCATCCTGATATTTTTGCCTTGCCACAGGCCTACAAGCAATGGAGACAAATGACCATCAATTGAACCCCCTGAACCCATGAGCCAAAATAAATCTTTCTTTCTTTTAAGTTGTTTATAAAGTATTTTATCACAGGAACACAAAACTTATGGAAAATCTGTGCAGAGAAATATGGTCATGACTGTGGCTTCGACCATGATTCAGACGCTTTTGGGATTGGTATGGGAGGAGTTTGAAAATGTTTGGAGATGCAAGCTAGAGACACCCTAGCATAGGATAGCAGAGCTTCATGAACAAATCTGGTGGGAGTTCAGAGGACCAGAATGTTGACAGGAATGCAGACAGGAATGCAGACAGTAAAGACGGTGCTCATGGGTTTCAGATAGGAAGAAGGACTCTATTGGGAATTGGACAAAAGCCCTTCCTGTTATGTTCTGATAATGAACTCGTCTATGTTTTGTCCATGGCCTGAGATTTAATGGGAAGCTCAAGGTGGGGAGGAGTGAGGAAAAAAAAGGAAGAAGCAGGATGTGTCATGTGTAGGTACAAATTCCTGAGTCCTACAGGATAAGTAAGGATCACAAGGAAGGGCTTGGGGTAGGCCTTAATATGCAGTGGGAAAAGCATGGAGGTGTACTAAGGGACATGAAGGAATGTGGTGTTATGATGGAAAGGAGAGAATGTTAGTGTGTTTGAGTACAGAGCATGACTGTTAAATTACAGAGTCAAGGAAGGGACACCATTCAATATGTTGTGTACTTCAGTAAGAACTTCACTTTAAGATAAATGAAAAGCCATGGGAGTGTAGATTGCAATTGCAGCTATAAAAGTGAATAATATAACCTAAGGAAAGAGGGTAGAAGGAGGAGAGGTTCTAGAACTGAACCAAAAGACATCCCAATTTTTAAGAGTTAGTCAAAAATCACAAGGTAGGAAAAAAGACTGACAAGGAGTAGCTGAAGAAAGTGGAAAAAAAAACTATATATGTTATAAAAGTTAAGAGAAGTTAGCATTTCCAGAATGAGCAAGTATTTTGCAGAAGTATACAGAATACTGCTGAGAAGTCAAGCAAGGAACAGAAAGGTTTTTACTGAATTTAGCAACATACAAAGCATTTATGACCTTGAAAAAGGAAAGTGTCAGAGAATAGTAAAGAATTAAATGAGAAACCAGATTCACATAGATCAAATAATGCATAGGAAGCAAAGGGGCCAAGAACACGCAATGAGAAAAGAACAGGGATGGTGAAAAACTGTATATTCACATGCAGAAGAATGAAATTAGAGCCTTATTTCATACCATATAGGAAAAATTAATTCAAACTGGATAAAGGAATCAACTGTAAGACCTGAAACTCTGAAGTGACTAAAACAAAAGTACAAATTCTGAATTGATTGGGGCAATAAGTTCTTGAGTACTCCAAAACCACAGAAAAGGAAAGCAAAAATAAACACATGCAAGGACATCAAACTAAAAAGTTTCTGTACAGAATAGAGTGAAGAGACAACTTAGACAATGGGAGAGAACATTTGCAAGCCATACATTTGATAAGGGATTGTTATGCAAAATATATAAGGAATTCAATTTGATACAGCAAGAAAAAAAAAAACAAGTATAAAATAGCCAAAGGATCTAAATAGATATTTTACAAAAGAAAAGATATAAAATTTCAACTCATACAAGAAAAGTGCCCAACATCTCTCTCATCGGGGAAACACAAATTAAAACCACAGTGAGACATCACTACTATCCAAAGAGCTATTATCAAAAATACTAATGATATCAAATGTTGATGAGGATGTGAGGAAAAGGAAATCCTCAAATAGTGTTGGTGATAATGTAAATTTTAGTTATTTTCCTCAAAAACCTAAAAGTAGGATCGTTATATAATGCTGGTATCCCACTTCTGGGCATATATCCTAAGGAATTGAAAATTGACATTTCCAAGAGCTATCTACATATTTCCATGTTAATTCTACTATTATTCAAATAGGTAATACAGAAGCAACCTAAGAATCTATCAATGGATAAAGAAAATAGAATACTGTATAATCTTAAAAAGAAGCAAATTTTGTCATCGCAACAACATAGATAAACTTGGAGGACATTATGCTAAGTGATATAAGCCACAGGCAGAAACTCAAACACTGTATGATCTCATTTATTTGAGGAATCTTTAAAAGTCAAGATCATAGAAACATACAGTGGAAAGGTAGTTTATCAGAGGCTAGGGTAGGAGGAGAGTTGAGGAAAGGGTTCAAAGTTTCAGCTGGACAGGAGAAATACATTTTAATGTATATTTTTAATTTACTAAAAGAATAGATTTTCAATGTTCCTGTCACAAAAGCTGGTATACTGATGAGGTGATGAAAATGTTAGCTTATTTGACTCTTTCCACATGCATACATAGATCAAAATGTCACATCATGCCACATACATGAATCCAATTATCATTGTTAATTAAAAATAAATAATAAGGGCCAAGAAAATGGAAACAGTAGATGAGTATAATCACCTCAAGAAGAGTAACTCTGAAGGGGTGGGGAATGTTGCACAGCACTGGAGGAAGAAGGCATTTGCAGACAGATTTTTAAAAAGTTTACTTAAAGTTTACTTTGGGAGTGTGCTGTGTAATGACAGAGAATAAAGACACAGGAGAGAGAAAAAAGAATGGATGGTTCAAGGTCTCAGCAAAGGCAGGAGGAGCTGGGACATAGAGTACAATATCTTGTAACAAAAGATGCTGAGGAAGGAATAAGTAGGGAAATTGTGGGCAAGATGGCAAAAAGTTTATTCAATCTTCATGTGATGGCTTCTATTGTACATAAAAAAATAGAAGGCAAGGTCTAAGAAGATACAGAACTCACATTCCAGAGAGTTGGAAAACAAACAATTGAGTTGTTATCTACAAATTTATACTGATACTCATATATGTGTGAAGCATTTCTCAGCCTCCCAAGTAACAGGATTTGAATGATTGGGTTTATTTTGGCAGTTGAGGGTGGAAAAGGTAGTTGTTAGTGATGTATTAGGAAAGCAGTGTTCCAGAAAAGAGAATGAAATGTTGAACTAGTGTAGGTGGAGAGGAAAGGGTGGATTTAAGACAAGATGAAAGAAGAATCAAAAGGATTTGATTATAAAGTCAAGACAAACACCAGATTTTCACCTTCATGTATAAAATGGAGCATTTAATTATAAATTAGCAGGAACTTACCAAAGGAAAAGTGGCCCACTGAAATGCAATTAGTTTATACCCTTGGTATCTTGGGCTGTTAGGGTCCCAGAAGGAAAGAGTTGGCCCATTTAAGTAGAATTAGGAGAGATATACAAAGGTGCAAGTTGTTGAGAAACCACAAAAATCAGTGTACAATCTATGAACTACTAACAGTTGCTCATCACTATCTCTAGACCTTCCAGTAGAAAAGACAGAAAAAAATTATTAGAACCTAGAGGCAGAGTTAACTATGTGGAGACAGCTTCCTAATAGGAGGCAAGACCTTAGGTTGAGGGATTGAGTCCACAAGGATTTCAGCAGATTCTTGACATTGGCCAAACCCAGCAGAAAACTAGAGGACTAGAAAGCCCCTTGATAGAGTTGATAAAGGCCAATTCCCATAGGAACAGGACAGGTGAGGAAGACTGAGGAGGAGATTGGGAAGACAATGGAAGGTCAGTTCTGATGGCCACTTTAAGGATCCCTAACCTTTCTCAGAGCACAGATGACACACTAAAAAAACAGAAAGGTATGCCAACACTCTCATATATTGCCACAATTATATTTTTTGATCATTCAATAAGCAAGTTACATCTTTACTCACTTCTCTACTTTTCCCAAAGACTGACTACATTGCTTCCCTATTGTACAACCCCTTGCCTCTTTAAAAAAGATCCACAATAGGCCAATGTGTTACAGTCTCTTTAGGACTGCGGAACAAAACTATTCTTTGAGATCCACTGGTGATATCCCTGAATTCAGCACTTCTTTCTAGGTCAACAGATCAATCTGAAAACTGATCAAGCATCAACATATTGGTCTGAAAAACCTATGGAAGGTTTTAAGACTCTAACTGTACTATGGTTCTAAGACTTTCATATAGGTTAGGTCTAGAATTTCCCTCAAAAGTCTTATATGTTCAGAGGTGGGGCTTTTGGAAGATGAATGGATCATGGAGGTACTACATTCATCAGTGGCTTGGTCCACTGATGAAATTTATAGCTAAATGTGCTTTTTAAAAGGTAGGGCCTGGTTAGAAGAGGTGTGTCATTGGAAGCATGTGCTTGGAGGATAGATATATCTCCCTCCCTAACAACTTCCTTCTCTCTCTGTTTCCTACTTGCCATAAGGTGACCAGTCTTCCTCCCTCCTGCTCTTCTATCATGTCCTTTCTGAATTGGATCCAGCTGACCATAAACAGCAGACCATAGACTGAATCCCCTAAAACTGTCAGCCAAATCATGTACTTTTATACTGTGGGTGTCAGATATTTGTCCAAGTGATGGGAAAGCTGATTAACTTAGACTCTGAGATTCTCACATCTGGTTGAACAATACTGAAAGAAGAAGCCCTCCACCCTATCTACTGGGAATGCTAATTCCATTATTTTCTTACTAGAGAAAGCTGTGATGCTGTTGTTTTTCATTCAGCTTCATATACCTTGACTCAGTCTACACCATGGGGTTTTAGATTCTCAGGGATAACCTAGAGGGATTTTTAAGAACTTCTTTTTATCTTATGAAAAAATAAAACAGAGGCCTAGGGATTTAGCTCAGTGGTTCTGCCACCTGTCTCGCAAGGACAAAGTCTTGAGTTCGATCCAAGGTACCAAAAAAACCCAAAAATGAAAACAGAATTTCATAACAAAATAATAAGAGAATAACAATACAGTAGTTAGTACACTGTGCATAGTTAGCTCAAAGTAGTTACTCAAAGTACAAGACATAAATCAAAAAGATTCTTACACAAAAGAAACAAACAGATAATAACACAAAACTTTCATTTCAGTGATCTAATGACAAATACAAATGACATTTTATGATCAACTGCTGGTCATAAGAACATCTTCTCAAGGAAGGCTTTGTTCTTGAAAATGAATGATTTTTGAAATTTAATATTTGAATATCTTTGTGTTTAGATGGGTTGTGGTAGCAGTCAAGTACATGCTCTCTATAAAAGCCAAGAAAAGAAAATACTCTTTACAAGCCTAAGTTCTTAAACTCATATGGTCAGATGCCTTTGTAAGGACTCAGAATCTGGAATAAGTAACACAAAGAAGGGCAGAATTGGGACTCACTCTAGTGATGGTGGCATCAAGTGTCTGCTGGCAGTGGTGCCAATAGCAGTGTGCAATCATGGCAGTGCCTTCAGAAGTATCCAGTATCTGTTGAAAACAGTGCCAGTGGCTGTGCCCAGTGCCCAGCAGCAGAGCTGTGTCACCCTGACTGCACTATTCCTATGCTGAGATCTTGGCTGTAGTTCTAGTCATCTGACTGTCATTTACTCTTGCCCAGTTCTCAAGGGTTTCCAAAGATGCCATAAGATAGTCAATATCCTTCCAATAATTCCTATCTCCTAAGTTAACCAGAGTCACTCTCTGTTCATTTGCAACAGTAAATATCTGTTTTGTGGTTAAGAAAATTAAGGCACTGAAAGATCAAAAATTGTACCCAAAGTACTATAATTAGTAAATGATGGAGATAGATTTCTAATGGAGATAAATCTGACTTTTGGGTATAGTTTTTCTCCTCTAAACCAATGCATGTCATCTATACACTTTCTATTATAGTGGGTATTATAATGTCCTAGGAAACTTAAAGGTTAAACCAATCAAAATAATGATTATGTTATCTTCTTCTGTAATGTGTCCAACTGAGAAATTGGAAATCACAAATACTGCCATTGGTGAAACACAGCAAGAAACTAATGGACAAGAAAGCCCATTGATAAAGTTTGTAAGGATCAGTTTCCATAGGCATAGGGCAGCAGAAGAACATTTCCAGTAACCCTGGAAAGACAATGGGGCTAGCAATCACTGTCTAAAGATCACTTTGGGCAAGGCCTGGCATATGTAGGTGAGTTACCCAGATCTCTACAAATTGGTGCAAACAATCTTGGCAAGCAGTTGGGCTTAGCTAGTAATACAATATGTACAAGTGTCTAATGATAAAGTCAGGATTGTGGTGGGACTTTGTCCTACTAATATGTATGGGAATGAGACAAGGATGTCTCCTGCTGTCTTGGACCAGTGTAACTTTTTCAGCAGGCTTTGAGAAGTCTTCCTGAGCTAAAGGAAACCAGGAATTTAAAGCATGGTTTTCTCCAAGCCACAGCTCTCTTTTACTTCCTGGCTGCTTAGCAAAAGAAAAACTTCAGACCCTATTGCCCTCCAATTTAACCTTATCCAAGAATATTCCAGTTGTTCATAAGGAGCAGGAGGTATGGCTTCTTGTAAGAGAAAGAAGAGATAATGGCATCAACTTCTGACCCCAGAACCCCGAGGATTTCACCATGGAATCACTATCACTGGTTTGGTTACTGCTTTTACCACTTATGCATTGTGGATGGCAGATTCTATTATGGGATTTTATTTATTTAGCCAGTTGTCATCAATATTAATTATGGAAATTTGGGGTATATAGCCACAATGCTTGGTATTTTAAATCAGTGAGAAAAGTTAATCAAGTTAATTGGGTAGTCTTCCTAAGAAAATAATTACATCTATGTCACATATTACACCAAAGTAAAATTCCAGATCAACCAAAAGTACTAGAAGAAAACAGAGTGTGGGTTGAAATATATATTCATATAAAAATATATACATATAAAATATGTATGAAATCTTATTGTTTGGAAAGGTTAACATAAAACACAAAAGTTAAAATTTACATAAAACTGAATAAATTTGACTAGGAAAAGTTTTTAAATATTCTGGCAAAACATATTTGCCAAAAGTCAAATTTTTAAAAAAAGCCTTGGTAAGCTAATAAATATCTGTATCTATCTTACTTGAGTTTTCCTAAACATATGACAATATTGACTAATTACTTTTGATTGAAGCTTTTTTTGAGCACCTGGCTTCTTCGATAGTGCCTCAGTTTAAGGGGTCACTCACCAGCTCCCTAATGGGTCTCCCCGCCAATAATTTCTCCACACCAGCATCAAAGAACTCCATGTAGCACGTAAATTTGGTTACATCATTATCTGACAGAATGTTTTGTGATTCTCCATGAATTTGGAAATACACTTTATATTCCTTCCCATAGCAAACCTCTGCTCACTTATCCTGTCTGATCTTTTCTTTCTTACACTTTTCCTTCTAGGTATAACTGTAGTTACTCGAAATCATCATGCTTTTTCTGAACTCTACACTTTTTATTGAGCTTAGCTTTCTATTAGGATATCCCTTCCCTTTTAATTTTTACCCAACAACCTCTGTCCCTCAATATTCTTCCTGGTTCTCTCTTTCCTGAGAAGTTTTATTTTGGGCTTCAGTCCTAGTAGGATGTCTTCTCTGCTCTCACTGGGAGCTCCTACTCTACACTCAACTTTCTTAAGCCACAATATACTCTATAACAGAATTATTACCTTCACAATAATGTAAAATTACTGAAGCCTGGTTTTAGAGCCTTTATATCTGTTTCTCCTGTCTAGAAGAGGCCCTGATGTCCTAAATATCTATTTTATGATAAAAGTGTATAAATGAGTACATATCTTCTTTTCTGTCTAAGAATTTTAGGCTTTGGAGCTGAATTCTTCTGATAAAGAAGTGAAATTATTGCAAGAGATTTCTTGACTCATGCCCCATTTTTTTTCTTTCCATTTAGAGTTGCATTATGTGACAGAATTGTGTTTTACACCTCAGGGAAATGAATATTTGGAGGGAAAGTACGGTCAACACAGGAGAGAAAGAAAGCCTGGGGTTGCATAGTGCTACATAGTTGAAGTCTAAGCTTTTGGTAGAGAAAAAAGGAAATTTTAGTATTAACCCAGCTCATTAGGGGAAAAAATGATAGAAAGAAATCACAGAGATATTACATACACAAGAAAAAGGGGACTACTATTTGAGATTTCCTTAGTTTGTATCATTTGGGATCCTGGAGGCAGTGGTACGGAACGTCCTTGCTTAGTTCCATGTGTAATACAATTGGTACATGGTACACTAGAGCCCTAAAAGCCTCCTTCCTGTATCTTCTCTTCTCCCTTACTATCCTAAACCTCATCCAGCATTTCCTAAGGCAATACGGAGAGACAGAGCAGCCTGGAAATCATCATCAGAGCCCTTATCAGGATTCATCCCTATTTTTCTCTGCCTGCCTCCTTCCTCTTTCTTTGTTACGATAAACAGTGTTCCACACTCCTACTCTGTATTCTCTGAAAACACTGAATATGTTTTCAGAGCACTGTGGAAAAATGGTAAAACACTGAACTATAACATCTTCAAAAGAGGTATCCATGTAATGAGTCTATTTCTTAGTTTAGGCTCATCGACCACCACTGTTTGTATTTTCTGACCATGGCTGAGAGTTATACAACTCAATCCAGTTCAGCAAAACATTGCTAGGCCCTAAGCCAGGTTCTGGACTCCAAAAGAAACATTGACGACTGCATCCATCAGGCCATACGGCTTTGTGAGGAGAGAAGGTCTTGGCAAGGCTTGGAGCACTGCAGAAGGCTGAGAGAACTCCTTCCCAAGGCTGCCCTAAAAGTAGATGAATGCAGTAGGAGCCTCTACAGTGGTACCAATGTGGAGTCTCATGCAGTCCTTTTTCCTAGCGTGTGAGCTGGATTTAATGGCTCACTTCTAAGGCACAGATTGCAGAAGTACTGGTATGTCACTTCCAAGACTAGGTTATAAAAAGATTGTTGTTTCCCCCTGGGGTGTTACAATGATAGGATTTGGTGAGATAGAAAGAGGAAGAAAAAATTATGCCCAGATATTTGGATTGCTTAACTTGATGGATGTGGTGTGTGGCAGAAGACTGGACAACAAAAAAGTTTAAGGGGGTAAAAGTTCTTACCTATGATTTGGATTTGTATGTCAAGTTTGAGATATCTACTTGACACCCAAACCAATGTCTGTTTGGCAGGTCAGATTTGGGTCTAGAGATCAGAAAGGAAATTTGGGCTTTAGAATAAATTTGGGGTTTTTCTACAGGTTGATGTTGTTTACCCAAAGGGCAGCAGAGATCAGCATGGTGAATATAGATGGAACATAAATGAATATTGAGGCTTCAATAATACATAGTTGAAGTCTATGCTTTTGGTAGAGAAAAAAAGGAAATTATAGTAGTAACCCAGCTCACTAGGGGAAAAAATGATAGGAAGACATTACAGAGATATTACATATACAGCAAAAAGGTGACTACTATTTGAGCTTTCCTTAGTTTGTATCATTTAGGATCCTGGCTGTATTGAGGAAGAAGAGCAAGTTAATGAAGCAAAAGAGTAAGAAATAATTGCCAACGAAGTTGGAGGAAATCTGGGTGTTTATATTCTTGTGGGCAGAAGGGGAAGGAAGTTCTGAGAGAGAGAGAGAGATCACTGTGGTCCCATACTGCTGGAAGGAGGGAGTTAAGGGATGAGAAGTGTCAGTCTCACCTGGAAAACTGAAGAGTTAATATGACCTTAACAGAAATTAACATTAAAGACAAAAAAATTTGACAAGTCCTTAGGAGATCTGTACATTAATTAGTTTTAGTTTAATTTGATTTATGGGTTCTTCATTTCAAAAAATGAAAGCATAATATATTTGGTCAACACTGTATTTAAGGTAGCTTTGAAAATTGCTGCCCAAAATTACTAGCCCCTTTTCTTGTAAAGTGATTGATTGAAAGAAACAAATACATTTAGCTTCCCAATCTCCTCACCTAACAATTACTGCTATTTGCACACACACACAGATTATCAAACTACTTCTGCATATGACCAAATTCAAGAATGACATCTTCTAGCATTGTGTATGAGTAGTGTAGTACACTTACTGTGAGCATGCTTGGTAAATAATGGCTCAGAAGTGTGTAATATAATGTAAAGCTATCCAGAAAAGAATTTTTCAGTTTTGAAAAATTTACAAGTTCAGGTAAAAAGAATTTACAGCTTCAGTTTATCTCCTCAACAATTCAGTGGCTCAGAAGTACAAGAAGTACACTAAACAACTGAATCAGTATGACATGGTCAATTTATTTATAGTCAATTTTTACAACAATCTCTGAGCTGATGCAAGGATAAATAAATGTGGTCCATGCATAACTCTGATGTTCTCAGGAGATTTAACTTAATAAAAATATAAGCCCACAGATAAGACTTGCTTTTGGAATGTCCAAGTAATCACTAGGATTAGAGGAGGCGAAGCAACCATGCTTCTGGCCCTTGTTCCAAGCCTGAGTGTGTGGCCCATGGACCAGACTTGTTGCTTTAGTTTAGCTCAGGGAAAGAACCAGATGGAACTGTCCTGACTAGAAAAAGTCCTAGAAATTCTGAGCTGTGATGTATATAGCCTTTTATGTACTATTATAATATATACCCAAGAAGACATTTTTCTGTGGATTTCTGTCTTCATGAGTGAAGTAACTTTAAGAAGTTTCTTTGGCAATAGCCAGATTAAACTAGGTTGGTTGTCTCTCTAGATTAAGAAATATTTGGAGACTGTAACAAATTGATGTGACTTTTCAGCACTCTTTATTAGTTTCTTTTTAAAAATCTCCATAGTTTCTTTTTAAAAATCTTTTTCTGATTATAACTGTTCATTGTCAAAAGAAAAAAGATGAATACAACCATAAGACATGAGAGCAATAAAAATAAAAATTATTTAAGTCTTTCCAAAATAGGAAACAAATATTATTACTATATTTGTACATTAATTTCTCATCTGCATTTGTTATATATTGAAAATTTATGTTAAATAGAATTTGAAGATCACTGCAAATGGTTTTGTGTACATTTCAGCCATCAATGATTATAATCTGTTTCTAGATTCCCTTTCAGATATCCCCCGCTCCCCTAAAAAAGCAGTATGGTGTAGTGGGTAAGAAGCTGGCCTCTAGACCAATGTGCATTCTATCACATTACCATTTTTGGCCTATGAGGATTGATAAAAAGGTATCCTGTGTTATTTTGTTATTAATGTGAAATTTAACCTCTTGTGATCTTTGTTTTTGTCATTAATACTTCCTTTGTAAATTATGTGAATTTGTGTTTTGTCTATTTTTCCTTCAGGATATTTGTTTTCTCTTAATGTATACTATCTTTTTATATTAAGAACTTTTAGTATTATATACTTATATATTGCCAAACTTTTTGTCATTTGTTGAATCTGTCTTTCATGACTAAAAAAAGCCATTTTTAAACTTTGATATAACATAATCTAGCATACGTTTTCCTTCTGCCCTCTCCCTAATGCTTTTATGTTCATGAAAGTTCTCTGGATCCCCCAAAACATGACAATTACTTCTATTTTATTTTAGATCATCTAGGAGTTAATTTTTAACATTAAAATTTTCAATAGATCCAGATTATTTTTAGTACATAATAGAAAGTAGAAATATGGCATCTTTTTATAAAAATATCAATTATTCCCACATCACCTGTTAAATAACATTTTATTCTTCCTATTGATCTGAAATCACATCTTTTTAATACGTTCTATTCTTTAGGACAATATAATGGTGAGGCACAGAAAGGCAAACAAGAAATATCTCGAGTGACAACTAAGATGACTGTACAGAACACTATGTTAGAACCTACACAGACGCAACTTTAGGACCAAAGCAGAGTGGCACTTTTGATTACTAGAGTCTTCCATGAGCATGTAAATGAGAAGGGAATCATAAATATGCTTTATACTTATACATTGTATTTCTTTAATGTCTTTGTATTCTAGACCTTGTAATGTATAGTGTAGTTATGTTCCTAATAATCAGCCCATATATATGTATATAAAGCAATTTATAGAATTACTATCAGAATGTGACAAATCACAATCATTGTGAAACATTTCTAATATGTCTCTCTAAATAATACAAGTGTAAAAACTGTAGGGGTTTCTTCTCCTTTTTTTTGGTCTGGAGCAATTGAGTAACAGATGAGTAATTGTAAAAGGTATTTGAGGTTCTTCCAGTTCTGAAAGTCAGTGCACTGGCTTAGGTTGTGGACTAGTTATGCTAAAATCCTGTTTTATTAAAAAAAAAAGAATTCCTATGTGATAACAATAGGAAGATAGAAGTTCCAAACAGGGAGAAGATGAAAAATTCAGGCTTAAATATTTGAAAACACATCAAGAAGGAATGATTTGGAGTTTAGTACCATAATGACTATAAAAAATAAGGAAAGGGTAGGTTTTGACATAAGTGCATCATAATTTCAAGTAAAAAGGTTCACTTTTACATGAAAATAATTGCTTTAATAATAGCTTTAGCTAATGACTAGAGGATGCCCTTCATGTGTATACAGGGTAAGGAAAAAGATAATTGGCATGTTTTTGTTGTTTTAGCAATGCATTTTCATGCATTATTTTTGTCAGTATTTTATCATTGAAAATAAGACGTCATAAGCAAAAACTTATTTATAAAATTTTTTGTGAACAGAATATTAATTGATCAAATGACAGAATCCTATTTGTATCATTTTTTAGTTCAAAGCGCCAAAGTGTCATGAACCTAGTTTCATTTCTGGCACCAGTTAGGCATTTGATAAATATTGAATTAATGAATGAATCAGAGACATTCTTAGCCATATGCGTTTTCCTTACAATATAATAATATATAATTGTTAAACAAGATATATAGTTTTTTTTTTCAGATCTCACTATGTAGTTCAGACTGGCCTTGAACTTGCAGCGACCCTCCTGTCTCAGCCTCCTGAGTGCTGAGATTACAGGTGTGCACCACCACACCTGGCTAAAACATAAAACAAATGCAATAATTACCTCAGTTGTTTAAAATTGTGCTATAGTTATTATATATTCTTTTCCAAATTTTATAAGATTTCCACCTTGAGTGTTGTTGTCCATAATTGTATATTACAAAGATGGACCTCCCAAGAATTGGAAATAAGCATAATACAGTTGCCATCAGAATGAAGTTCTGAAAACTTTGCATAATGGATAAGAAGTCAAAACTGGTTTCAGGCCAGAAGGGCATGTTTTAAAATATTCACATATTCAATTTAAAAATTTTTGTGATAAAAAATTTGGTTCTGCTGAACCATGAAAATATTAATGAGTATCTCCAGAGGTCAGAACTGATAGTACCCATGTCGGTAGTATTGCAGGGAAATACAGTTTTAGCAATTAGGCTTTCAATATTTTTTAAAATTATCTTTTGCAAGATGATATTAACAGCTAACTCAGCTTGTGTGCCAGTCATTTTTGTAAGTATTTTACATCTATAAATGTATTTATTCCTCTTCAGAATACTGTAAAGGAGGAATTGTCACTGTCCTCATTTTACAGATAAGAGGACTAATTTTATAACATGTTCAAGCTCCCATAGTTATTAAGAAGCAAAGCCAGGATTTTAATCAAGAAAGCCTGAATCCAGCACCTGTGCTTTTAGCCACTACCCTATGCACTCATTTAGGTATTCAACAAATCTATTCTGAAAGCTTGTAGATGTGGCAAGCACCAAGAACTCAGTGGTGCTCAAAACACACATGGTACCTGCTCTCCTGGAACTCACAGTGTACAGGTTGACAGAACTTAAAAGCAGCCAACAGACATGGGAGCATACACTGGGGTGAGTATTATAGAGAAATTACATGGTGTTCTAGAGTATGCTGCAGGGACCTTTACTTAGATAAGACCAGAAAAGTTCCAAGAAAGTGATAATTAAGCTAAGATTAGATGGATTAGTAAAAGTTAGTGAAGGATGGGAAAAGAATGTCCCAGGCTTTGAGAAGAGTATGGCAAAGTATTTTCTAATCCCTTTAACAAAATCTCATAAGGAGACAGATGTATCTTAGGCTACTGCCATTAAAAATAAATTTCTCTGTTTCACCTTGTTCTGACTTGTATTCACTAAAGTCTTCTTATAAATTGGTTTCACATTTAGTTTGACCATAAAAGGATAAAATGCTGATTGCACATTTAATATTTTGATTATTATGAAAGTCTTTTCTCCTTATAAACGAATAAATTCATACTTCTTTCAGTCTTCAGTATGTACTTTTCTCATGCCCAAGTTTGTCAAACTTCAAACTCTGAACTTTCAAAACAAAACAGATCCTTAAATGGAATGACCTGCATTCCAAATTAGGCTTCCACCCAACCCTTAACAGTTTTCCTTTCCTTGGACAGTTCAAATGTTTGTTTCTGATCTTGCTCACCCTTTCATTTGTGTAGTTTTATAAGTATGCAATATTTGATAAAGGGAAAAAGTGAATATTTAAAAAAAGACTAGATCAAGTAAGTATATAATCCATCATTATTCCCATTATTTTTACTGAAAAGAAAATCCATCTGGAAGAGGAGTCTGAATGGAATCATGTTTTGAATATTTAGGGAATAAAACAGACACCATCTTGTCTCAGCAGTCATGTGCTGAGTGAGTAATGCTGCTATTCTTTTATGAGATTGTTTTAGTATAAAGCTGTAGTAAACTCTGCTGGTAAGTGTTTCCCCACTACAAGCATGGAAACGAGACTTGCCCATAATATTTATTTCTTCTCCAGAGTGCTTTTGCAGACCTGAAACATCTGAACTAACAAAACCCCTCCAACTTATAATACAACACAGCTGTTCTGCAGATAGCATGCGTGTGTGTGTGTGTGTGTGTGTGTATGCATGTGTGTGCGAGTGTGCACGCCATCTGAGGGGATTTCCTTGTAATTATATGCCCTCTGGAAAAGGGGTAAATTCAGTCCTACTGAAATTCTAAGTGTCTTTATTGGGCATTTGTTAGATATAAAAAGTTAGCTCATATCTAAACTATCTCCCAAGCAGTGTGCAGCTGAGAGCCATAAAAGACGAGATTGTATATTGTTTAGAGTCAGTGATGTGAATGGTGGCATTTTCACAGTGAACAATTCATTTTTCTACCAATGCAGAATAATGTATTTATTACCAAGAATTGGGTATTAATAGAAAGTATTATCCAAAGATATGTTTATGTCATTGTTTTTATTGGCAGTTATTTAATATCAGTAAGTTAACCTCCAATACATGCTGCTTTTTAAAACAGCAGAAACAAAAACGATCGTTAGTACTGTAATTTAGTTGTTTCTTTATTCTGCACTTTTGTCCTCCCGAATTGGTTGAACAAAGCATGAAAGATCTTAAATGCTTCCAACTTAGGAAAAATTTGGAGGTCCTATGAATAACTTTTCTATTTCTTTGTCCAAACATGTACATTATTTCAATTAACCGAACTTGACTCTAGAATTACAGTGATGGATAAAGTCTTATCAGGAACTTGCAGCCTGGCTAGGAAAGTGAGTGATGGTATCAACAATTATGAAATAGTGCAGTAAGTATTGGAGAGAACTCTTGGTATATAGAGTATGGACACTGTGGGAGGCAAGCAATGGATATAGAGTCTGGGATGGTTCCCAGGGAGGAGGGGATTAAAGCTGAGCCATTGTTAGGTAGATATGAGGCCAGGAAGAAGAGGATTCTATACGACATGGGGGTGTGAGAGATTTTCTTGCCTGATTTGTTTTTATCCTTGTACCTTTCCATGGATGCCAAGAGAAAGCAATAAGACAAGGATTCAAAGGAAGAGGTAGAACAAATGGAGACCACTTTGTCTTCTAGGGGAAAGTGGTACTTGACAACAGATATCTGTCATTTTCTTCCACAGTAACTAATTAAATCACTCAGGAAATGGTGAAACAACTACATGTGCAGAAAGGAACTAGAGAGCCACTCGAATGCTAGAATTTCTCATAAGGCAGATGGGGCCTGTGAAAAGAAGGTTAATTAAGGACCGATTTGCAAATCACTTGCCTTAGAAAGCAGAACCTTCCAAAATTTAGGAAGACATTGTGAACATCATAAATTCCATAGTTTATATGGTCTTGGGCTTAAATTAGAAACAGACCATCAGATCACAGAAAAATCCTCTTTGAGGCATTTTGTAGCTCCTGCTAGCCAGACTTCTTTCTATGTTGTAGCTGCCTCTGGGGAATCTAACAGGATTCCAGAGTAGCTATCCTGAGAGGTCTGGGGCATAGATGGCTTTATAAAGTCAGAGGCTGCTGGCAAGGATGGCATTGGACAACTTTTATCAAGGCCCAGGCCCCAGGCCTTCAGAGTGCTAACCATGGTTTTAGTGGCAACACTAGAAACAGGGACCTGGTGTATATGATATAGTATTTGCCGTACAGGTGTTGAGAGATAAATGATGAGACCCTCTCCAGAAAGTTTCACCTGCTAGGCCTGCTACTGACCCTATAATTCTGCATTCAATTTGGGCTCCTAGAACAAGGTGCTAGAGCTCAAACTTCATTATATGACCCAAGTGAGATATGGAAAAATATCTCTTAGAGAGATATATCCAGCTGATATCAGAATAAGTAGAAGAGATTCTTGTTATCAAAATTGGAAAAAAAATCAGACTTTAAGAAACATAATTTAAAAAGAATTAACATAAAATGAAACAAATATTTATAAGTAAGAATACAGAATTTTGTATTTTTTTGATGCTCAATATTCAGACCCTTCCCTCCCTTTCTATACTTAGAGATTTGCTCTAAAGTCAAGGTGCTCTCTCTCACTAAAGACATTGAAGGGTCCAGATTCTCTGTCCCTTGTGGCCAAAATCAGGCCTCATGTGGGTGTGAGACCAGGATCAGCCAATCAGATATTTATAACCTGAACTTTGAGTCTTGAATGCATCAGCAAGAGCAAAGAGACACTTTGGAATTCACCTACCATCATGGTGTATGGCAACGGCAGGATATTTGGTTGTGGTGGTTGCAATGAGACGCCAACAGAATCCAACTCTTGTTTTTATCCTTATTTGGAGTTCAATTCTCTAGCTTTCCTGTTGACTCCATGAACTTCACACTATTCTAATAATTTGTTCTGCAGCCTAAGTTAGGCAGTATTATTAAATGGCAGCAACTGATAGAACAGGTATAGAATTTGTTTAAAGCTTTATATCTGCACTGTCCCATAGCATTCTTAACATAGTTCTTCATAGCATCCCATAGTTCTTAACAAATATAAAAGTGTGAACATTTCTTTTTATTACACCTGGAGACTCAGTGCTAGTATCTCCCCAAAGTGAAGTTCTAGTGGTTGGTTCTCAGCTACCCTGTATTATTTATGCCTGTCATGATTGGCATTTTGTTCCCCATAAACAGATCTCATCAATCACAGGTCCTCTTGCAACATACTCATTGTTATCAACAACTTTCTTCATTCTTAATTAATACTATGTTTCTCTTACCTGGTTGAAACTCTAGTTCCAAAGATTTTCATCATCATGATATAAATGCTAGACCTATGGTCTACCTCACATTTCAGTCAGATAAAAAGTATGCACTGATTAATTATATGGTACAATCAGCTTTAAATTCTATTGAATACAAGCCAACTGTATCTCTCACACATGGATGTCATAAAAGCTTTAGCAAGACCTTGTCATGGCTCAAAGAGAGACATGCCTGATTCACAAATTCTTGATAGCACTTAACATTTTATTTGGATTTAGAGATAACTCTGGATACATCAATCAAGCAAGTTGTTTTCAAGTCTTTCTGTTCAGCTGTTCCTGGTGCCAGATTGTCTAACAAATAGAGGCATAGACAGATGTAATTTGTGACTGGTGGAAACCATTCTGTGTCATGCAACAGGCCAGCTGGTGGCACAACCTAAGATACAGTCCACAGCCTCACTTGCAGGCAGCAGGGTTCTCACTCCTCGTGTACAAGAACAATGTTTAAATATCACATATATCAAATAATAAAAGTTTATTGTACAAAATTATTTTAAACATTTGCTTACATAGTTTATCATTGAAATGGTATTTTATTATAACATGTATCCATGTAATCACATTGTTCTTACTTGGTTAAAGAATATGTAGTGGCAAGTTTAAAAATAGAACTTTGGGAAAAAAATGAACAAGGCATGTGATAGCCCAGAGACATGAAATACATTATATATTCCTAAACTCATTGGTAGGATTACAGTGCTTTTCTTCCCTGGAAGCAAAGATAATAGGGTCAGAAGATGCCTAGAATTCTTATACAAATAAAGTTTATAGATAAACTTTAGAAATAAGGTAGAACCACTCCTCCCACCTGACAGAATTTAAAGGTAAATATTTGTTACAGAATTTACAAATGGTTACTAAACACAGTGCACAAAGAGTTTGTATAAGCTAGTAAGAAAAAAAGAATAGTTTCAACAGAAAATTCAACAAAATACAGTGACAATACAGAATTAAAAATTCCTAACATAAATTCTGAAAATTCTCAAACCCATCAATATTCAAAGAAATAAAAGTAATAAACATAGGGCAGGGGATTTAGCCCAGTGGTTCAGTCGCCTGCCTCGCAAGCGCAAGGACCCGAGTTCGATCCCCTGTACCAAAAAAAAAAAAAAAAAAAAAAGGTAAAAGTAATAAACATAATGTACATATAAAATGTTATGGTTTAGATAAAAAATGCTCTCCAAAAGGTTCATGTATTCAGAGTTGGAACTTTGCAAGGTGATTAGATAACAGGCATAGTAACTTCATCAATGGCTTCAATCATTGATGAGTTTATAGCTGAATGTGCTGTAGAAGTAGGTCACTGATGGTATAATCTAGAAAGGTATTCATGTCCCCAGCCCCTTCCTCTCTCCCTGGCTCTTTACAACCCTCTCTACTTCCTAGTTGCAATAAGGTGAGCAGCTTTCCTCCATCATGCCCTTCTTCCCTGATGTTTCAGCCTTGGAGCCAGCTGACAATGTACTGCAACCTCTGAAAACATAAGCCAAAATAAATCACTCCTCCTTTAAATTGTGTATGACAGGTATTTGGTCACAGAACAGAAGGCTGACCAATGCATAGAATTTCTTAGAATTATCATTCACTTAGTGATACTAGGAGATAAAAGCAATTTCCATTTGCTTGTACAGAGCAGTATGGTGATAATAAGGTAAAAGAAGCCTATTATTGTTAGCTAGTGGTGAGTGTAAGAATGCCTTAATTTCTAATGTTATTAAGTTTTTCTCATCAAAGAAATTAAAACAAATGCATAAGATAAGAAATGGCTCCCTGTTTCTAATTAGCAAATTGTAGAAGAATATACCATGTTCCTAATGCAAGTGCTGACTTGCTATTATCTGGTCTACCTGGTAGATAGTCTGAAAACGTAACAGCAGCTAAGGGCTAGAAAGACAGTGTAGTGGAAGAGTGTTAGTTGGGAATGGTAGAAAGTGGGTCTGATGTGGTTGAGGGATTGGTGCCATTAAAATGTCTACCATGGTTGCTTGCCTGCTTTACCAATCACATTCATCCCAGAGAGAATTCCTCCTTTACTAACCACATTTCCCTCAGAATGCCTGATTTGGATGACACAGAGCCTATGTGGAGTAAAATGTGTGATCCTTTGTCTTTAAAACTGGAAAATTAAATTTTCCAATGATAGTTATTGTTACTGATGACATAGACTAAAACTTTTATTCACAGATGAAGATTGTATAAATCAATTAGAAACTTTTACAAAGAACTTCACAAATAAAATACACTTGAACCAACTAATCTCACATTTAGGACTCTATCCAATGCAGAGACGTAAAAGAGATTTGTACTTATGATATACCAATAGTGATCAAAATATACAGTGAATGATTTATTTAAAAACTGTATCACAGTGGGACACATTGTCATTAGTCCCTCTCAAAGTACTCACCTTCACTTTAAACACACTTACCAATATTTAATTGTTCCTGTCACTTTCTGAAGCAGATCTGGAAGTCCTTGTTCTTGAGTGTGTTTCTGAAGTATAATTTAAAAAATATAGTGACTGCTGCTGCCAAGTGCCAGTCAGTGGAAAGGCAGTCATATAAAAACACTATGGTGTATTTTCAGTTCACTGGATCTGACACCATGTGACTTCTGGCTCTTCCCCAAAGTAAAAATGACATCAAAGGTAAATGTTTTGAATCCATTGAGGACACTGAGACAGCCAGGACAACACAATTAAGGACAGAGGAAGAGAACTTCGAGAGCTGCTTCAGAAGATGGAAAGAGTGATGGAATAAGTGGATTCAAAGAGAGGGAGAATATTTTGAAGGGGATTAATGGCAATGTATCTTTTATTGTAACCAGTTTTTTAAAAATTTAAACTTTCACTGTATTTTTCTATTACACCTCATATATAATAGTCAAAATTATAAAAAATTAAAATGACCTAAAGGCCCCCAAGGGGAAATATTTGGAAATTATATGCTATAAGATTATGTAAGTACATAAAATAGTATGTTCAGAATTTAAGAATATTGGATTTTTATCCATTATTAAGTTTTTAAAATATAAGAATAAAATTTGCTTAAACAGTATGGTTTCCACGCACATCTATACATTGCAAGATAAAATACTTTACACTAAAATGTTAAGTTTCCAGAAAAACAGATTTCTCTCAAAGGTATAATTACAACTGAATATTTTTCTTTATGCTTTTTTGATCTCCTAAATTAGTCACTGTGATTATATTATCTTAAAATACATTTCCAAATATAATTTATGAATAATCATTTCTATGTAATTTTCATCTTTATGTCCAGTTTTGTAGCTATTCTTATAACACTTTAGACAACTTTTAACATTATTCATCACTTCTAATATGTCACAAAATCATCTTGAATTTTAATTAATTTTTTATTGAATAAAATATTTGTTTTCTTTTTCAAGAAGGGTAGATAGTAGGTATGTTCTATAAGGCTTCATATATTGAAGATTTTCTACTGAAGCTTCCAGTTATAAAAGGCAATGTTTATCAACTGCAGGATTTTCTTCACAGTTGCTTGATATTTAATATTACATAAGTTTGAGGCAAATCTAACTTTTGAGCCATTGAAAGTCGCCCTTTTTTTAGTCTCCTGTTATAGTGTTTTCATTATCATTAAAATTAGAAAAGCTTTGGGTTCATTTTCCACTAATAGTACCTATCACACAAGACATGTTTTAATTTGAAGGTCAATGTCATCTGGAATATGAGATGACTGTGGTCACCCCTAGGCCATACCATGGCTGTGTACAGTCTCCCTTAGGTCAGAAAAAGTTCAGGGTAATTGTCAGAGCTAAGGCTACAACTCTATGGGTGAAATTATAGATATTCATGCTGACTGGTTCAGTAGTATTGTAGTCAGTTTTCCATTGCTAGGACAAAAATACCTGAGCTAATCCACTTATAAGATAAAAGATTTATTTTGGCTCATGGTTTCAGAGGTTTCAATCCATGGTTATTTGGCATCATCAGTTTGGGCCTATGGTAGCATAGTAAGTCATGTCAGGAGTATGTGGTGAAGGAAGTCTATTCACAACATAGTCAAGAAGTGAAGAGAATCAAGAAGGGGTCAGAGTCCCAATATCCATGTCATGGGCACTTCATGACCTAACTTCTCTCAACTAGGCCCCAACACTTAAAGGTTCCACCACCTCCCAATAGAGCCTCGGGTTGCTGACCAAGCCTTTTCCATAAAGCCTTCTGGGTAACTTTTAAGATTCAACCTATTGTATGAAGCCCTCAATAAAAATCTGTGGATAGTAAAGCTTAAATATTATACATTTCTCTTACACTAGAAACCTAAAATATAAATAAAGTGCAAAATAAAAGATAATAGGAAGTAGGGAGCTAGATCTTTTGCAAATGGGAAGAGGATGAAGAGTGTGTGTGTTGGGGGGGACCTGAGATGTGCTATGTACATGTACCAAATTCCCAAGAGGAATGCGATCATTATATACTACAAACATGTACTAGTTAAAAAATAAAAATTAAATAACAAAAAAAATCTATGGAGTATAATCCATGAGTGGATCTTTCTAAATCTTATATTAGCTTTCCTCCAAGCCTTGTTCAGTTTTCACCACTGCAGATTGGTTTAGTCAAAAGACCAATCAACCAAAAATGAGGATTACTAGATTCCAGCTATCACACAGCATTACAGGCCAGGTATGAATTGGAGCTACACAAACCAACTCTTTGATGTCATGAATGTCTTTCTTACATTGTGAGTTACATTGACTCCCATCTCAACACAACTTCTTAGTAGAAAAGTCCTGTATTTTTTTGTAGGCCACATTAGCAGAGAGGCAAAATAGAATATTCATGAAGAAATATGCAATTATTTTTGTTTGTAGCTCCTTCACTCCATGAAGGTGTTTTTACAGAACTTTTCACATTTAGTGGGTATCCTCAGGGTGAGTGAATGTGTGGGATGAATTCAAAGTTGGGTCTGTTCTACTACCCTATATCTGTTATTATTTTGTTGCATAAGCCTTTCAGTGAAATATTCTGCCAAACCTCAGCTGTAAGCTCCTAATCACCATCACTGCTTCTATGGCTCTCTGTAATAATATCATCAGACCTGCCAAGGAGACAATCATCTAATATTCCTAAAGCAATTCCCACTGCAAATTTTTACATGCTGCTACCAAGGACCTCAGCCATAGAGCAGCAAGTGACATTATGTCACAAACAACATCTTACAGAATTTTGAATAAAATCAGCTCTCTAAGCTTTTTTTTAAATCCCCACCCCCAGCATAGTTGTGGAAATAAAACCACAAATAGATAGTTTTTGCTGTATGGTTTTAAATCCTGGCTGTCTTACTTTGGGCAAGGAACTTAAACTCTATACTTCCTCCTTCTGAAAAGGTTGTGATAGCAATAATAATTATTCATGTGGATGTTTGGATGTGTACATGCATTTATTCCTTGCTTTAAAAATTTCAATTCTTCCTAAAAACTCTGTCATAAAGTGAATAGCCATTATTTTTTAACTTTCATTAATTTAAATGGGAAATAATTATATTCCAATTAGGCACCTCCCTAAAACTTGAGTGTATATGAGACATTCGATAGTCATCTTTATAGCTTGTGTGGTATGGAATTCAGACCTCATAAATGCTCAATATGTGATAATGTAGACCTGTGGTTCACAGACCTATGCTTTAAAGGAGGCTGTCAGTAAAAGATAGGAAACATGATGAAGAAAATGTTTAAAGCTAACAAAAAGATCAAGCTTTCCAATAACATTGGAAGGGTCTATTAATTCATATATTAACAGATACACAAATTGATATATTGATTAGGAAATGTGTCACATGCAATTTGAGTTAAGAAAAGTGCCAAGAACTTTTTTTTTTTTTTTTTTTTTGTACTGGGAATTGAACTTGGGACCTTCCATTTGCGAGGCAGGCAGTGGCACCACTGAGCTAAATCCCTGGCCCAACCAAGAACTTTTTAAAAAGTAAAAATGCACAAATCACATTGAAAATATAAGCTTTAAAATATACAAAATATATAAATGCATAAAAACACAATTCTTGAAGATTTTGGCATTGCTTCACCATGAGAAATCCAGTGGTAAAAAATACATACAATTTAATGGAGAATTTGAAAAATTTTTAACCTGATTGTAAAATGTATATTCTACACCATATAAATATAGACTAGCCCTTTTCATAGCACCTTAAGAAATGTTTATTAAAATTAATGATAAAATAGCTTTCAAAGAAAATTAATAAACTTAATATAAAGAATTACAGATATAGTCTGAATATCATATTAATCACTGGCATTAATATATTTGGGATAAATTTAATGGCAACAACAAATTTAATATATAAACAGTGCTCACAAAATAGTGATATTATTAACTATTCTGTTTTCTAAAGAAGTTAAAAGACATGAGTACAAAAATCAAGTCATTAATAAACTTATAATCAAAGATATATTATTTTAAAATAAAGTTATAGTTTTATTGATTTTGAGGCAAATAGTTCTTTAATGTAAGATATATGTTGGATCTCCAAAGAAAAAAGAGCATGCAAATTATATATCCTTTGGAGGAATGAAAATGAAAATAATACTTTAAAAATTATTTGAATACAGAACTTCATCTAGGAATTTATCCTATGAGGACAATTAAAAATGAGACCTATAACTAGGGAATTTGGCACAAGGATGTTCATGACAGTGTTGTTTATGAGAATAAAAGATTGGGGGTAACATGATTCCTCTAACAGATCATTGATTACCTAAATTTTGATATGTTTATGTAGCCATAAGAAATCATATTGCTGTAGAAAATTTGATAGTATGATAATATATTTATAATATATTGTTCATTTTAAAAGCATAGTTATTAAGCTCCTGAAAGATATGATCCATTTTTGTTAAACCTGTGTACAAAATTTAATTGTATGCTAAATTCTCAATTTAATTTGAAATATGAATAATTTTAAGTTTTTCCATCTACTTTGTTTTTTAAATTTTCATAAGCTACATGTGTAATGAAAATGGTGACCACCAATCTTTTAAAAACTGTCTCCAATTTTAATACATTTAAGAAGTGATTCTTCAAGTTAGCAGTGCCATCTGCTGATCATCTTGAGAATATTTCTTCAGGAAAAAAAGCTCAGAATTTAGGGATGTCAGTAATTGTCACAGCTAAACATTATAAAACATTTAACAAGTAGAACTGAGAAGAAATGTTGGAAATTTACCTAGTTTAATTCTTATATATTATGCCATTAAAATGGTTTTCAAAATCTAAATATGGACTTTACCATTATTGTATCCCTTCATTTTACCTTGTACTTTTGTCATATTCAATTTACAATCATCATTTTTATAGAACATATCAAAGTCAGAACATGAATTACAGTCAAGTGTACATGTTGGCTAGCAAATTGCAATGAGCAACACTTCCAAGGCCTAACATAAAGTAAAATACCCTAATAAGTAAATAATAAGTGAAAAAAATGAACTGAGTCAGAAGTTGGAGTAACAAATGCGGGAAATTGGCCAGGACATGAGTTCAGAAGAAAACGTGCTAATTGATCTCCTTTACATGGTGAGGAGAGGATAGCTGACACAAAGACTAGTCTAGAGATCCAACACAGCTTACCAGAGGGGGAGTAGTAATGGAGATGCGCAGAGAAGAGTCACTGAAAATGAAGGTATTATGAAGTGTGTGTGGGGGGGAGAGGTTTCACTCTGAAATGAAAAATTAGTAGGAAAGATGATATTTGTAGATCAAACCAAACACTTGGATAGTTGAATGAAGAAGTGGTGCTGCCATGGCTGGACTGTCTACCCCCAACCCCGCTCCTCTGGGGAGCAGCCATATGAGAGCGTCACACATAGCCTGAGTGACAGAACTAGCACTGCAGAGCCCAGATTCTTAGGACAGACTCTGCATAAAATGGATCCTCATCCCCATCTTCCCCCTCCAAACACTGAGGAAAGCTGCATTCCTGTGGTGTCCTCTGAAGCACTCACTCTAGCAAGGGAGTCCCCCTACACTGGACTCTGGCCAGAGAAGATAAACATGAGCATATCTCTGGAAGGAAAAATCTCATTAAAAAGATCTTCATATTAAGCATATAATCTCTCATCACTCTACTTGATCTCAACCCTCAGCACACAACACACACACACACACACACACACACACACCACAACACACATATATACATACACACAGGATTATGGGAAAACAAGCCATCAAAATACCTGTGAGGTCTCTCAACTCTCCCAAGGCAGATCTAAGGGGCACAAGTGGAGAGAAAAGCAAACCTCAGCTAGATGTTTATAAATTGATTAAGGAAAGATAAAGAAATCTGCCAAGTTCAAAGAGGACAGGTACCAAAAGTTCATAGAATCATAGAAAATGACCAATGTGAATATGGGAGAAGCATACTAAAAATTGGAAGAGTTGAAGAAAACAGTGCAAAATTTAAGTGACAAATTTAACAAAGATATAGACTCCATGGAAAGGTATCAGACATAAATGCCAAGTATGAAAAATATACAGAATTTATAAATTGCAGAAATGCCCAGTGTAAATGCAAGATTTCTAAAACTAAGGACAAAGTGGTAAATTATGATGAATTATTCAGAGAAGCCTTAAAAACTCATCCAACAGCTATTAGATGACACTAAGAAGACCAATCTAAGGCTAACTGGAGTTAGAGAAGAACTAGAAGACAGTACACATGAAACAAAAAATTTGTTAACAGAAACCATAATAAAAAACTTCCTAATTATGAAGAAAGAGTTCAGCATACTAGTTAGTGAGGATTACTTATGAACACCAATGAACAACAACTTTAAAAACAGTTCCCCCAACATATTTTAATCAAACTTCTAGATGTCCAACAACAACAACAACAACAACAACAACAACAGAATCTTAAAAGCTGCCAGAGAAAAGCAAAAAAAAAATTGCTTATAAGGGTAAACCCATTAAGATTACAGCAGATTTCTGAATGCAGACTTCAAGACTAGGAGAGCCTGGAGTAAAGCATTTGAAGCCCTAAAAGCAAATAACTTCCACCCCAGATTAACATATCTGGCAAAACTTTCTTTCAAAATAGATGGAAAAATAAGGACATTCCATGAAAAAGAACAATTTAAGAGATGCTGTATATGAACACCAAACCAGCTCTTTGGAAAATACTCAAGAATATCCTAGATAAAGATGACAAAGCTAACAAAGCCACAAATCCAGATGGAATGAAAACATCAAGCAAGGTTAATAGATAAACAAACAAAAAAGGAGTCATCAACAGAGAAAGAATGAAATGTCAGATGTAAGTCAACTTCTTTCAGGAATAACTCTCAACGTTAATGGCCTCAACTCTCCAATTAAAAGAAACAGATTGGCACACTGGATCAAAAAACAGAATCCAACAGTCTATTGAATTCAAGAAATTCATCTAATCCAAAAAGATATTCATATACTAAAAAACCCCCAAAGGATGAAAAAGAGTATTTCATGCACCAGAATCCTGAAAACAAGCAGGGGTAGCAATTTGCTTCTCAGAGAAAGTAAACTTCCAACTAAATTTGATCAGAGGAGACAAAGAAGGTCATTATATAGTATTTAAGGGAAAAATTCAACAGGAAGAGATAAAACTTAAATACTGGAGCAAGTGTCTTCATAAAATAAATACTGCTGGACATAAAAGAGGACACAAACACCAACACAGTCATAGTGGGTTACCTCAATACCCTACTGTCACAAAGAGATCAGCTAAGCAAAAATCAATAAAGAAATAGTAGAGCTGAGCCACACCTTTGAAAAAATGGACTTCATAGATACCTAAAGATAGTTTTACCCTGACACATCAGAATACATATTCTCAGCAGTGTATGGAACGTTCTCAAAAGCAGTCCACATACTAGTCCACAAAGCCTACTTAAATAAATATATAAGAATCAGGTGCCAGGGAAGCCCTGTGCCCGCCACTGCCACCTGTTCCCGTCCCTCCACCTCCCCAGGCCGGGTGCAGCCTCCTCTGGCCACGCCGGCCACCCACACTTTGCATGAGTGGGAGCCTGGCGAGCGGGTGAGAGGAGCCGCTGCCGCTGCCGCCACCGTCCATTCCCTTCGGAGCCAGAGGAGGAGGGGAGAGGCCTGGAGGACACCAACATGAACAAGTTAAAATCATTGTAGAAGGATAAAGTTTGACAGTCTATGATCTTCACACAATCTAGTGAAAACACTGCAGTAAGTTGTCTTCCTCAAAATGACTGGAAGTTAGATGTTGCAACAGATAATTTTTCCAAAATCCTGAACTGTATACATGAGAGAGTGTAAAAGGATCATTGGACAGGAAGAAGTTAGAACAACTGTACAATAGATACAATGATCCTCAAGATGAAAACAAAATTGGAATAGATGGTATACAGCAATTCAGTGATGACCTGGCCAACATAGGAACGGAATGGAATCCATAAAACAGATACAAACAGATTTCCAGGAGATTAAAAACTCCACTGAAAGTCTGCGCAGCAGAATGAACCAATGTGAGGATAGAATTTCAGATGTAGAAGAAAAGATTGCAATTAGTGACCAGGAAAAGAAAAATTGCTTTAAAATTGTAAAGGAGCATGAGAAATCAATCCAGCAGCTGCTGGATGATACAAAGAAGAATAATATAAGACTGATTGGAGTCAAGGAAGAAAGAGGAGAGAGTGCAGATGACATAAAAAAACTGTTCACAGAAGTGATGGCAGAAAACTTCCCAAGGAGGGGAAAAGAACTTGACATACAGATAAGAGAGGTATGTAGGACTCCAGCTAGCCTTAATAAAAAAAAAAATACACATAGGCATATAATAGTTAGGATTCTAGAAATCCAACAGAAGAATAAAATTCTACAAGCAGTGAGAGAAAAGGAAGAAATCACATACAAAGGAAAACCCATCAGAATCACATCAGACTTCTCAATGCAAACCCTCAAGGCAAGAAGAGCTTGGAGGGATGTATTTCAAGCCCTAAAGGAAAACAGCCTCCAACCCAGATTGATGTACCCTGCAAAACTATCTTTCAAAATTGATGGAGAAATAAGATACTTTCATGATAAAGAACACCTCAGGAACTTCATGAATACCAAACCGGCACTCCAAAAAATTTTAGACAATACCCTAGGAAAAGACAATGAGGATCACAACCCCAGGAAACCCAGCAGAATGAATCCATTGGGTGTGACAAATTAAATGCAAAAGGGGAGAATCCAACAAAAAGAAAAAGTCATGATAAGGCTTTTAAAACTTTTGACTTCATCTCCCTAATGAGTGTATAATTCAATCTTATTATTGTACTGATTAGTATTTTTCTGATTCTAGAATTGCACAGCATTCCTTGTGCTATACTGGCTATTTATCATCTTCTTATATCTACATTTTAATTGGGTTGTCTATTAATGAGCTCTAAGAATTCTTTATATATTCTGGTTGTAGGTTATATGCATTGTAAATATGGTCTGTTTAAGGACTACTTTTCATTTTAATGATGTCATTTAAAGTTCTAAATTTTGATGGAATCTTATTTATCAATTTTTTTCTTTTATACATCATGGTTTTTGTATCCTAAGTAGTTCTTGCCTACCCTGAATTCATAAACATTTTCCCTTATAATTTCTTCTTAAAGTTTTATACTTTTAGGCTTTCTTATTTAGGTTCATAGATCCCTTCAAGTTATTTTCATGTATGGAAAAAAAGGGTTGAGGTTAATTTTTCATGTACAGATACCAGGTGTTCTAGTGCCATTTGCTGAAAACACTATCTCTTCTCGGCTCTTGAATTGAGTTTATATTCTATAAAATGCTAATGTTAAGTAATCTTTCAAAACTCAGTGGACCATATATGTGTGGTTCTATTTCTAGATTCTCTGTTTTATTTCAATGATCTATATGTCTTTCCTTACACCAACACTGCCTTGATTACTTTAGCTTTAGAAGAAGTCTTAAAATTAGGTACTAAACATCTTCCAACACTGTTTTTGTTTTTGTTTTTAACTTTTCTAGGTCCTTTGTACTCCTATATAACTTTTAAATTTCAATATCCAATTCTTCATCTATAGCAAGTATACACAGACCTGAATTTTTATATATACCTTGCGTTTTCTAATCCTGCTAAATTCAAGTACAAGTTCTAGGGGCTCCTAGGGATTTCTTAGTATTTTCTCTGTAGATGATCATTTCATCTACACATAAAGACTTTGCTTCTACCTTGCCAATCCTATCCTAATTGTGTCATTTTATTACCAGACTATTTTGGTTTAGACCTATGTTTCAAAGTCTAATGGCCAGATAAAGAGTAACCATATCTGCCCTTGTTCCCCATCTTAAGGAGAAAGCATTGCATCTTCTCCATTCATATAAGGTATTCTTGCTGGAAGTATGGAGTACATGTCTTTAATCAGTTGAGAAGGATCTGTTCTACTTCTAGTCTCCTGATAGCTTTTACCATGAACAGCTGTAGAATTTAGTCCAATACTTTTTCTCCAACAAGTGACAGGATCATATGGCTTTTTCCTTTCCTCTGTTAAAACGATGACTTTTGGGGGTGGATCGCCCAATGCTGAACCAACACTGCCATCCCTATAACAAAACCACTTTCTACATCCTGCCAGATCTGACTTCTAAGTGTTTGTTTTGTTAAACAAATTTCTATCTATGTTCATACATTTTTCTTCTATTATCTTTATCCAGTTTTAGGATTAGCAAAATGTTGAGTTCCTAAAATGAGGGGAGAAGCGTTCCTCTTTTTTCTGCTTTAATTGTTTGATATAATTTATCAGTTAAAATGTATATGAGCCTGCTGTTGTCATATAAGTAGGTTTTCAAGCTAGGAATATACTTTCTTTAATAGGTGCTATTCAAATTTTATATTTCCTCCAGAGTTAGTTTCATTAATTTGTCTTCCAAGGTACTTCTTAGAAGTTGTCAAATTTATTTCAAAAAAGATTTTTGAAATATGTTTTCTATATTCTTTTAAATTCTGTAAAATCTGTGGTAATGTCTCCTAGATCTTGATATTGTAATTTAAAAAATATATAATTGATATTGTGTAACAGGAAGAAAAGGTCTAAAGGTGCAGGGGAAGTGGGAGGGGTAGGGGAAAGAGAAAAAGGGAAAAGAAAAAATTTGAGAAAAGGAAAAAAATGGAAACAATGTCTTTGCAAAAAGGGAAGGGTGGAGGGAGTGAAGGGAGGGCAGGGGAAGGGGAAAAATGAAAGAACCAAGATACTCATGTAATGGTACAAGAGCCCAGTGATGTTTGTAACAGTATTTTATACCTAAAATGTACAAATAAACTTAATGGGGAAAGAAAAAAGGAAATTGATTCAGTAATTTAAAAAGCTACCAACTATCTGATTGTCACAGGTCAGTAAGAGCATAAATTGTCTGCAAATGTACTATGAATTGTAGTAATAAATTTCTGCAAAGAGTATAAATGATGGAAAGATTTATCAGTAATATTACCAAAGGAATTTTTGTGCAAAATTACATTGTTTTAGGAAGAATAATTATTGACTGTGATGAGGCAAATGACTTTATTCTAATCCTTGGTGTTGGGATTGACATTCTCTTTCTTAATCAATATTGCTTTGACTAAGAAGATATAATATGTCTGTGAAGGAAAATAAATGTTCAGTTTAATAAAAAGAGGAAATTAGGCATGCTAAGTCAGCCTGCTGCAGACAGACAGGTCTGCGCATGCCCTACCATGGTCCTGAGTCACGCGGAACATGCCAAATCAGCCTGCTGCAGACAGGTAGCCACCTGGTTCCACACTACAATGATGCAGAGGACACCAGACCACCAGACCATGGTACTGAATCCCGCTGCTCCTGACCCAGAGGTAGGGGGTTCTGAGCTGCCGTCTCACTGCTCCTGGTCCAGAGGAAGGGACTTCCCAGCCACCATTCCTCCCGCTGTTACCAGCCCAGAGGAAAGGGCTTTGGGGCCACCTTCTGTCCCACCACTCCTGGCCCAGAGGAAGGGGCTTCTGGGCCGCCATCCCTCCCACCGCTCCTGGCCCAGAGGGAGGGGCTTCTGAGCCACCATCCCACTGCTCCTGGACCAGAGAAAGGGGTTTCCCAGCCACCATCCCTCCCACTGCTCCCAGCCCCCAGGAAAGGGCTTTTGGGCCACCATCCCTATTGCTGCTCCTGGCCCCTATCCCACCTCTCCCAGCTCAGAGGAGGTAATCCGTGCAGGCGCCAACAGCCCCCTCCCCAGTCAAAATGAGAAAACACGTGACTAAGTCTCAAAACCAGACATCCAGATCACCTACTGCAACCTCAAAGGGAAATGAGATGGAACACTCTGATACTCAACCACCTGGACCCACTGAACTGGCAACAAAAGGGGATCTGGAAAAAATGAAATCAGAAATAATTTATCAGATTACAGCAAAGATTGTGCCCATAGTGCAAGACATAATTAATAAATTTAGAGAGAAGCTCAGGAACATGATGGAATCCCAACATAGGAAACAAATGGAATCCATAAAACAAAAGCAAATAGATTTCCAGGACATGAAAAACTCCATTGAAAGTCTACACAGCAGAAGGAACCAATGTGAGGATAGAATTTCAGATATAGAAGATAAGATTGCAATTAGTGACCAGGAAAAGAAAAATTGCTTCAAAATTATAAGGGAACATGAGAAATCAATTCAGCAGCTGCTAGATGATGCAAAAAAGAATAACTAAGACTGATTGGAGTCAATGAAGAAACAGGAGAGAGTGGAGATGACATAAAAAAATCTCTTCACAGAAATAATTGCAGAAAACTTCCCAAGCAGGGGAAAAGAGCCTGACATACAGATAAATGAGGCATGTAGGCCTCCAAATAGCCTTGATCAAAAAAAATCTACACATAGGCATATAATTGTTAAGATTCCAGAAATCAACAGAAGAACAAAATTCTCCAAGTAGTGAGAGAAAATAAACAATTCACATACAAAGGAAAGCCCATCAGAATCACATCAGACTTCTCAACACAAACCATCAAGGCAAGAAGAGCTTGGAGTGACATATTCCAAGCCCTAAAAGAAAACTGCCTCCAACCCAGATTGATGTACCCTGCAAAACCATCTTTCAAAATTGATGGAGAAATAAGATCCTTCAATGACAAAGAGCACCTTAGGAACTTCGTGAATATCAAACAACCATGCCAAAGAATTTTACACTAATGAACATAGATGTAAAAATCCTTAATAAGATAATGGCAAACAGAATGCAGAAGATCATCAAGATCATCCACCCTGATCAAGTGGGATTCATCTCAGGGATGCAGGGATGGTTCAATATACACAAATCAATCAATGTAATACACTATATCAATAGAGCCAAGGACAAAAACCATATGATTATCTCCATAGATGCAGAAAATGCATTTGACAAAATCCAACATGCATTTATGATAAAAACCCTACAAAAATTGGAATAGATGGTCTCTACCTCAAACTGATAAAAGCCATCTATGAAAAACCAATAGCCAATATCATACTAAATGGTCAAAAACTGAAATCCTTCACACTAAAATCAGGAACAAGACAAGGATGTCCACTATCACCACTCTTGTTCAATATAGTTCTGGAAACATTAGCCATGGCAATTAGACAAGAGAAAGAAATAAAAAGAATAAAGATAGGAAATGAAGAAGTCAAATTGTCATTATTTGCAGATGATGTGATACTCTATATAGAAGACCCCAAGAACTCCACCAAAAGTCTTCTAGACTTAATAACCAAATTCAGTCAAGTAGCTGGTTACAAGGTCAACACACAAAAATCAATAGCTTTCCTCTACACCAATGACAGACTCACTGAGAGAGAAATAGGGCAAATAATTCCTTTCACAATAGCATCCAAAACACTGAAATACCTAGGAATCATCCTAATGAAAGAAATCAAAGACCTCTTCTCTGAAAACTATGGCACTCTGAAAAGAGAAATTGAAAATGATATCAGAAAATGGACAGACATCCCCTGCTCCTGGGTAGGAAGGATTAATAGAGTGAAAATGGCCATACTTCCAAAACTACTTTATAGATTTAATGCAATTGCAATTGAGATCCCAGCAGCATACTTCATGGACCTTGAGAAAACAATCCAAAAATTCATTTGGAACAAGAAGAGACCCAGAATAGCAAAAGCAATTCTAGGTAACAGAGACATGGCAGGGGGTATCACAATCCCCAACTTGTAACTATACTACAAAGCTACTGTGGTAAAAACAGCATAGTACTGGCAAAGAAACAGACTTGAGGACCAGTGGAACAGATTAGAAGATGCAGAAACAATGCCAGACACACTCAGCCATCTCATCTTCAATAAAGGAGCCGAACACCCTCACTGGAGGAAAGATAGCCTCTTTAATAAATGGTGCTGGAAAAACTGGGCTTCAACTTGCCAAAGATTGAAACCAGACCTGTATCTCTCACCATGCACTAAACTAAAATCAAAACAGATTAAAGATCTAAATATTAAAATAGAAACTCTGAACCAATTGGAACAGAGGTTAGGTAGAACTCTTGAAGACATCAGTGTAGGAAAAGAGTTTATGAACAAAACCTCAGTTCCCCGTGAACTAGCACAAACTATCAACGAGTGGGATCTCTTCTGATTAAAAGGCTTCTGCACAGCAAGAGAAACCACAATGTATTAAATCATCTCCACCCACTCTTCCTCAGACAAAGGTCTACTATCTCGAATGTATAAAGAACTTAAAAAGATCAGACCTCCCAAATTTAAAGACCCAATCTGAAAATGGGCATCTGAAATGAACAGACATTTCTCAGACAAAGAAGTAGAAATAGCAAATAAATACATGAAAAAATGTTCAACATCACTGGTCATTCGAGAGATGCAAATGAAAACAACGCTGAGATTCCACTTCACTCCAGAAAGAATGACTGCTATCATGAAATCAACCAATAACCAATGCTGGCGGGGCTGTGGGGAAAGAGGAACCCTGCTCCACTGCTGGTGGGAGTGTAGACTGGTGCAAGCACTGTGGAAATCAGTATGGAGATACCTCAAAGAACTAGGACTGGAAGTCCCATTTACCCCACTATTCCCCTGCTGGTGATCTTCCCCAAAGAATTACAAGAATCATACCACAGTGATATATGTGCACCCATGTTCACAGCAGCACAGTTTGTGATAGCTAAAACTTGGAAACAGCCCAAATGCCCATCAACTGGAGACTGGAGAAAGAAAATGTGGATTTTTCATAAAATGGAGTACTACTCAGCCATAAAAAATTAGAAATTAGAGACATTTATAGCTAAGTGGATGCACATTGAGGCAATACTCTTAAGTGAAATAAATTGGACACACATATATAAATACTGAATAGTTTCTCTGGTGTGAGAAACTGAAAGTGTAAATAAGGACTAAAATGTATAATAGGTCATGTGAAATAGGAAGAAAAGGGGCAAAGGGGAAGGAAGTGGAAGGGCTAGGGGAAAGGATAGAAGGGAATGGGATTAATATGAGAAAATGGAAAAATAAGAACAAAATCTTTGTAAATAGGGAGGACTGGAGTGGTTGAAGGGAGGGCTGGGCAAGGGTGAAAAATAAGAACCAAGAGAGATTATGTAAAGTTGCAAATTTCCAATGATGAATGTTATTATATTGTGTATCTAAAATGTACCAATGATTAGAATGAATAATTGATAATGCAAAATAGGAAGAAAAGGTCCAAAGTGGTAGGGGTAGTGGGAGGGGCAGGGGAAAGGAAAGAAGGGAAAGGAAAAATGATGAGAAATGGAAAAAATGGAAATAAAGTCTTTGTAAATAGGGAAGGGTGGAAGGCGTGACGGGAGGGCTAGGAATGGGGAAAAAATAAGAACCAACATGCATTATGTAAAGGTACAAGTTCCCAATGAGAAATGTAAATCTTTTGTATACCTAAAATGTACCAATAAATGAATTTAAGAAAAAAAAGATATTAAAGATGAAGAAAGAGATTTTTTCAGATCTGCTAGGGCTTCAAAAAGCAAATAATTTATAAGTCCAATATCATTAGACTAGCATCAAATTTCTCAGGAAATATTGTGACTGTAGTTAAACAATATAAAATGTCCTTGAAAAATGCTAAGCGGGTAGACTTTAAATGTCTTCACTACACATATAAATGGCAACTTTAAGAGATAAGGCATATATCAATTATCTAGATTTAGCCAATTCACAATGTATATATTTTAAAATAGCATGTTCTCATGATAAATACAATTTTATCTTTCAATTAAGAAAAAAGATATAAGGATAAAGATAATCACTACTGCCTTCTATTATTTATTTATTTATTTATTTTTGCAGTACTGGTGATCGAACTCAGGACCTTTTGCTTGCAAGCTAGGTGTGGTGCCACTGAGCTAAATCCCCAGCTACTACAGCCTTCTAAATGGTAAAAGAAATTATAAACCTAAAATAGTAAGGGAATAAATGTATAGAAATGTAACAATTATATAACAAACTATAATTATAATAAATACTATGACAGATTTGAGTCATACATGTCTCACCAATAAATATGACTGCACTTAATTCTAATAAATAAAAGATTCTCAATATGGCTCATAAAACAAGAGACACCAATATCACCTCACAAGAGAAACATCTAAAAAAGTGATTCAGAAGCCTGAAAACAAAGAAATGGACAAGGCACATTAGGCAACTGAAATCTGTGAAGGAAAAAGGCTAAGCAATTCTGATGTTAAACAAAAAAAGATTCAATTCAATAAGCAATAAAGGTGAAAAAATGACACTTTCAATGCTAAATATCATAATCCATAATCAAGACATTATTATGAATGTTTATGTGCTAAATAACATAAAATTCCTTCAGTGAAGCAAAAGCTGCAACAGATGCAGTGAGACATAGATGGAAACACTCATAATAAGAAACTTTGACACAGCATTCTCTACATGACTGATTGACAAAAAACAAGGAGATAAAAGACCTAAACAACATGATCAGGAGGATATATCTTCAGGATATGTTAAATGATAAACTCCAGTAAGGAGAATGTAGTTATTCAAGTGCATGTGATGGTCATAAAAATTAACTTTTCACTGGGCATGGTGACACATGCATATAATCCCAGGTATCTGGGAGGCTGAGGCAGGAGGATCACAATTATGAGGCCAGCCTAGGCAACTTAACAAGAGCCTGTCTCAGTGGTAGAACATATGCCTAGCATGTACAAGACCCTGGGTTCAATTTTGAGTACTGAAAAAAATTCACTTTGTGATCATATGTCATGTCACAAAGAAAACAATACCATGATAGAAATATTATTCATTGTCTTATCATAAACCCTAAAATATAAAAATTGTTAGCAACAAAGACAGATTCAGCTAGAAACATGGAAAATCCTTACATTCAGCTAATAGATGGGAGAGGAAAATCAAATTGAAATTACAGATTTTTAAAAAAATAATAAAAAATGAAAATGTTATATATCAGAATCTGTTTAATATATTTAAAAATATTTTATGAATAAACATAAAAGAATCAAAATAAGTGAATTAAATTCCCAGATCAAAATGCAAAGCAAGGAACAAAGTAAGGCACATATTAAAATAAGGAAAAAAACCCCAGATAGACAACAAAATAAATCAAAGAAAGAAAGCAAGGAAATAATAAAAATAAAAACATAATTGTTGAGATTGAGAGTAGAAAACAATAAATCTAATTCATAGATAAAATTCTCACTTTTAAGGGGTTAAATGAAACAACAGACAAAATATACTATTAAGAAAAAAGAAACAAAAAAAAGAACTGAGTGAAAACACAAAATAGGTAATTTGCTAAGGAAATTGTATCAGTTCCCTAGTGCTGCTATAGCAAGTGCCTTATACTTTGTGGCTCCAAACAATAGTAATTTATTTGCTCATAGTTCTAGAGGCAAGAAATCTGAAGTCAATAATTTGATAAGGTGACACGCTCTCCCTGAAGACTAGGAGAGTCTTCCCCTGTCTTTTCCAGCTTCTAGCAGTTGCCAGCAACCTGCATTCCTTGGCTGATAGTAAATCACTCTCTCTCTCTCTCTGCCTCTGCCCCATGTGCCTCTTTATCTTCTCTCTTACTATTTTGGCACTGCTTATGCTGGATAATGACATAATGTACATTTCGAAGGTTAAAAGAGAAGACGATCTACTTTTACTTTCCTAAACCATTTGTATTTCTGTTATGAATTGCCTGCCTCTATCCTTTCTTTTTCAGTTTTTTTACTTTTTCTTATTGATTTGAAAGATTTCTATTTGTCTCTCATGATAGTATTTCATGATAGGCTCACAGATGATGCAAATATTTTCTTTCTATAGTTTGTCTTTTTAGCTTTGTTTATGAAAAGTCATATCCCAAAATAATTGTACACTTAAAGTCCACCATAATTTTTTCTTTATTGGATTTAAGGCTATGTTAAAGAAGGCTTCCTCTCCATATATTGAAAAACAAATCTTTGAGTTTTTCAGAATAGGTTTACAATCCTAATTTTTAACTTCTCATGTCTAAGACAGTTGATATTTCATTTTATGTCCAGTTTTAAATAGAGATCTAACTATATTTTTCCAACCAAGGAGTCAATAAGTTTCACAGGCCACTGAAAGTATAAGTTTCCACCATTTTCTGCTCCCAATTTTTTCCTCATCAGAAATGCTGATGGGAAGAACAGGTGAGATAATGTGGCTGTAACTGCACTGTACTCAAAGACATTGGGAGACACAGGAATATATGATACTCAAAAGCTCTTAAGTACAGATGTTTAATTGTACTGTTCATTTATATAACTCAAATTATTTTTTTCATAACTTTATCTTAGGCCTACAACAAAAATTTCTCCACAATTCCTCTTTAAAATTTTCTTTAAAATGGAACTACACAGAACACATGTGACTCGGTCTTTATTGCTTATTATATTTATATATGTTTTATTGTCATTAAAATGTAATTGTTATAGAAGTGGGAGTCTCATTACCAGTACTGGAAGCACTATATGCCAAATTCAGCTTTTGGAAAAATTTTAACTCTATTTGGTCAAAATTCTTATTGTGTCCTTGGTTCATTTTTGTGTCAACAAGAATGAAATGCATTGCACAATTTATTTGATTTCTTTTCTTTTTGTATGAATCCCTCTATAAGATCTCAATGACAAAAATCATTTTGATATTTTTGCTTATTTTTTGTCTACTGACCAAGCTTGATATCTTTTGCTTTTGAAAGGGTTCTGAAAATGTCATCCCAAAATATGGTGCTTTCATATATTGATTATTTTGAACTAAAGACACTTGAGAAATAGTGAATGCAATGAAGATCATCAACCTTCCCCTTTCTTGCTAAAAGCAGTTCATAAACTTCTCATGAGAAATGTGCCCTCCTTGAACCAGAAAGAAAAGAATATTCTTATCACCAGAGACTGGGAGTCAATGCCAAAACAAATCTATACCAACATTATTAATAATCTTCATCTTCCATTAGTTTCCTCCATATATTTCCTAATCACTGTCCCACTGTCCCACAGCCGCAAGCTCAAGTCTCTATCTTGACACATCACCACCATTTATTAATCTTTGTTTAAAAAATCGCCTCTATTTTTGCACCTAATGGCTTCTTTGGGTATTTTTTTTCCTTATAAATACTGCCATGTGCATTACACAATATTAAATAAAACTCTCATGCTTTTCTCCTGTTAATCTTTCTTATGTTAGTTTAATTAATAGGTCCAGTCACAGAATCCAAGAAGTTTAAGGGAAGTTTTTCCTCTCCTACACTTCTTGGATGCAGTGTGTTATGAGTTCTTTTGTTACAGATTTTTTCCACTTTGGTTTGAAAGTTTCTGTTTTGACAGTGACTGTAAGCCAAGATGGTCCCTTTCTAGGACATTCCTGGCAGGTTTATGTTGGGGGGAAGTTAGTTCAGAGTATCAGTCAAGTGAAGCACAGTGAGGAAGAGAAAGCTAAGTACAAAAAACATAAATGTCTTAATCAGAAGGCTCAGAGAAGTTAGGCATCTCAATGGGAAGCTTAAGGGAAATAGAGAGGTAGGGGACAGAGATGTGGAAGGAGAATGGAGAAGGAGGGAAAGAGAGAGGAAGGAGGAGGAGGAGAGGAAGAGGAAGGAGAAGGAGGAGGAAGAAGAGGAGCAGAAAGGGAGAGGAGACAAGAGGAAAGGAGAAGAGAGGGGAGGGGAGGGAAGGAGGTGGAGAAGGGAGAGGGAGGGCAGGACAAGAAAGAGAGGAAAGAAAGGGGAGACTGAGGAAGGGATGGGGACAGACAGACAGAAGGAGAGGGAGGGGAACAGAGACACAGAGAAAGAGACAGAATGAGCCTGTGGACTATGATTATGTTCCGTGAATGTAAACCCTTAGGCTTTCCCTCAGGGGTTGTGGACTGTCTAATTTAAAGGAAACACATGACGAGGAGTATTCACTTACCTGACTCTGATGTTTATCCTAGTCAGCAACTGTAAGATACGTTAGGCTTTTAGTCAGTAATAAAGACCAAGTAGGTGATACTACAAACAAGCACACACAAAGAAAAGTTTTAAGCAAGCCAAAGGTGGCAGAAACAACTGAGTTTCAAATAACTTATGTGAGTCCTAAAAAATGGATGTCGAGGCTGCACTTATATTAAATAAATGTATGACACAATTTGTTTCTACTTTTGAATTTCGTCCTGATTCAATAATGTCAATTGTTCAATAAAATTATCTGAATGTTTTAATCTCAAAATTATCCTGTTAAGAGCAATGGAAGATGGTGGAATAAAGATTATATTACTATGTATTAAATTTTGTGGTATTATTATAAAATTTATAGAAGATTTTAGAAAAATGTACTAAAATATATGTTGAAGTTTAAAGAAATTGGATGAAGGATAATGTGAGTCGGTATACTTTTACATGTTAGATTCAGATAATGACAACCACACAACAGATGAAATCATTGTTAGTAACTTAGAATATATTCTTTCAGACATTTATGTGTCCATAGACATACTACATTAAACACAATCTGTATATGCATGTACACTTCCAAAACTAGAAAAAATACTGCATATACTTCTTACTTTCTTATTTTTTTTTAATTTATAAAATTTCTTCAAATTTTAACTGTGACTTGAAATTTCATAGACTTTTCACAAAGGACTATTTAAATAAAACATAACTTTAATTCATAGATTACTATTGAGGCTTATGATACTGAATTTATATCATACACTTCCTTTTGAACATTTATTTAGGTTATTTTTCTAATGCCTCACTGTTACAAAAAAAATGCTTTGGTATAGTAGTGAATAAAATACCCAACTACATGTATGAATCTCAGAAGTACACTATGCCAAGTGAAAGAAGCCAGATGCAAAGATGCAAAAGTCTATAGGTTGTTTGCTGCCATTACTGTGACATTCTTGTAAAAGCCAAACTACCACCACATAGAACAAAACAGTGGTTTCCTTGGAGATGGCATACGGGAGAGTATCAGTCATGAGAGTTAGTAGGAATTTTTGTAGGGTGGTGGAAGTGTTCTATGTCTTGATTGTGACGGTAGTTACATAATTGTGTGAATTTCTTAAAGCAAACCATTAGTCCTGACATTGTCAACTCCACTGGATTAAGAAATGCCTAGTATATTAGTAAAGCACACTCTTACGTGTGTCAGGGTGGGTCATGGAATTATAACCTTGGGTGCCATAAATGTTCTCTGGCCCATTCCTCTCCAGCACTGTTCCCCTGCTCTGCTTCCCAGTCACTGTGAACGAAGCAGCTTTGCTCTGCTATGGCCTTCTGCTGTGATCTTTCTGCCCTTGAGCCTAATTACATGTACTGAATCTCCCAAAACCATGAGCTTAATAAATTTTTCTTCCTTTAAGTTGTGGGTGTAAGGTGTTGTGTCGCAGCAATGGGAAAACTGAATAACATAGATGTGTTTTACTTTTTTATAAATTACATTCCAGTGAAATTGATTTTTAAACATTGGGGGAAAGACTTTAGTGACATGATCCTCTCTTAGGATTAGCTTTAAAGTGAATCTTCATTACTGTGTTATTTTCAATGTTATCAATTGAAAACATTGCAAAATTACTGATATAAAAATGATACAATTGTTAACCTACAGTGTGAGAAAAAGTTTTTAGCAGCTGTACCTCAGACAAAGGGCTACTATCTAGAATATATAAAGAACTGAAAAAAATCAGAACCCCCAAATTCAAAGATCCAATCCAAAAATGGGCATCTGAAATGAACAGACATTTCTCAGATGAAGAAGTAAGAGCAGCAAGTAAACATATGAAAAAATGTTCAACATCACTGGTCATTTGAGAGATGCAGATGAAAACAACACTGAGATTCCACCTCACCCCAGAAAGAGTGGCTGCTATCAAGAAATCAACCAATAACAAATGCTGGTGGGGGTGTGGGGAGAAAGGAACCCTTCTCCATTGTTGGTGGGAGCGCAGGCTGGTGGAACCACTGTGGCAATCAGTGTGGAGATACCTCAAAAACCTAGGGCTGGAGGTCCCATTTGACCCAGCTATTCCCCTGATGGATATTTTCCCAAAAGAATTAAAAGAATCATACCACAGAGACATATGTGTACTCATGTTTATTGCGGCACAGTTTGTAATAGCTAAAGCTTGGAAACAGCCCAAGTGGCCATCAACTGGAAATTGGATAAAGAAGATGTGGGTTTTATTTTTATAAAATAGAGTACTACTCAGCCATAAAGAATGAGAAACTAGAGTCATTTATAGCTAAATGGATGCATATTGAGGCCATACTCTTAAGTGAAATAAATAAGACACACATGTGTAAATACTGAATAGTTTCTCTAGTGTGAGAAACTGAGAGTGTAAATAAAGATTAAAAGGATTAATAACTAATAATTGATACTTTGAAATAGGAAAAGGTCCAAAGGGGTAGGGGTAGTGGGAGGGGATGGGGAAAGGAAGGAATGGAAAGGAAAAATTATGAGAAAAGAAAAAAATGGAAATGAAGTATGTAAATAGGGAAGGGTGGAGGGGTGAAGGGTGCACAGGTAATGGGGAAAAAATAAGAACCAAGATACATCATGTACAGGTACAAACACCCAATGATGAATGTAAACGTACTGCACACCTAAAATGTACCAATAAAAGAACATAAGCCAAAAAAAGATACAATTGTTAAATAAACCCAAAGCCTATATGAACATCAATATAATACATAAAATTCTGGAAATCTAATTGATAATAAAAAAGACACCATTATTCACTATGAAGGACAAGTGGGATATACTTATGAAAAAGAAAGAAATTGAGTAGTAAAGCATTATAATGCAAGAAGGCAAGAAGAAGATGAGAAAAATAGAAATAATCACAAGTATAATGGCAGTCTAAGAAGGAACTGGGAGACTTTTAAAAACAAAATAACAGGGGAAGTTAAAAGATTTTAGTAACTTATCTAAGAAGATTCATTTGGAGACCACTATCTAAAATCCTGCAATGAGGTCTGAACTGTGAGAGATCTGTAAGTAGTTCATAGTTAATGTCATAAACCCATTTTCCTGGACATCCAAAAAGTTTCCTCCTGCACCTACACAAGAGAATAAATAAATTCAGGGTATAAATCTCATAGCTCAGAATAATACAAAAATATAACTGTAATGTTCACTAGATTACAGAAGACATTTATTGATGTTACAAATCACTAAGTAAACATCTTTCTACAACATTACATTAGGATTATATGCATATTTAGGGTGCCAGGCTACACATAAGGTGTAGCATTTATATCAGGAGTGTCCAATATGAACTTTGCAGGCTGCATAGAGGCTCTAATGTGGCCCCACGAGACTGTAAACTTCTAACATTATGTGATTTTAGTGATATTTTTCATGATTGCACAGTGTTCAAGCATAGACTGCCCAGTAACAAAGGAATGCTGTCCAGCAGAGGGTGCTGTGCAGTGCTCTCTCCATCTCCTACACCCACCACACACAGTAGGTGAATCCAAACCTGCATCTATCAGATGTAATATGTGATTTTGGGCACATAAAATACATACACATGTACATGCCTGTGAAGACAGGTGCTTATTGTTATTAACCAGACATGTGTTTTCTTATTTTATTAACCTGAGCTTATGTTATTTCATAAAATCATTTAATAAGTTAAATATTTTAAAAGAGAGTTTTTTTACTTATATACATTAACTATATCATATATTTTATATGTGGCCCAAGATAATTTCTCTTCACTCACTGCAGCCGAGGAAAACCAAAAGTTTGGACACGTACAATTTATGTGATGTTTCATGCCTAATAGCAGATGATAACATCACACATCATCCCTCACTTTGTATGTTAAGTGGCCCAGAGAAATCACTAAGAAAAGCATTGTGATTATCACCATTACATACTAGGGAGTTTCATATGATAACACACATGAAAAATCTCTATGAACCGTGAATGAATAAATGTGTGTATTGACATCTATTATATTGCTTTAGCTTAAACTTTCACAGGTACAAAAAGATGGATAATGGATCTGGTCATGGGTACTTAGTCTTTTAATAAATTTTTCATTTCCACGGGGTGGGGGTGGGGTGCTTCTGGCACCCGCATGGCTCACCTTCTCTGCCCTAGGAGCTTGGGATGGCGGCGGGGGAGCTTCCTTCCGGGTTCTGGGACCGGCTCAGCTTCTCTGCCATGGTTACTTAGTCTTGATCTACCATCATAATACCTAAGGGGATAAATACAAAATTCTGTCAAAAAGACATAATCCTCTCCTCAAATAGAGATTTAGGACTGTAAGGCACTTGAAGTTCTTTTTTGAAGTTCTGCAGAGTTAAGTGTATGAACCACTGGAGGGCAGCAGAGGCAAGATTGTAAAAAATTTAAAAAACAAAAAACCCCAGTAACTATACATGACCAATTGATGGATTCGTTATATAATACATGTATGCCTACTCTATGCAAGGTGTTCAAATTCTTATAACCAAACCTGAAGGGACATTTCATAGATATTTCTATTTGAATTTTTGTGTGTCTGGCATGGATTAAAATTAATGCTTTTGTATAGTACACTTGAGAACTCATAAAATTATAGAATTTTAAAGCTAGCAAGAAATTTTTAGAACATTCATATCTACTAACCTCTCTTCTGAATTGTGTCATTATATTTTCTGGTCTTTCTTTTATGCAAAAATCCTATTGATTTGTTTTTTCTAATCTGCTTAATCTCAACAGAAAGTGCAAAATGAAAATCAAATTCAATCATAGATATATGTATGGTTAGCATAGTACTATTTAAATGTTATACTATGCAGGCCAAAACAATTTATCCAGACAAATAAAATTTTCATCTCTCTATTGAACGTATTTATTTTTCTAGGTTTATTTTTGCTTCTCACATTGCTTCCAAAACAAGAAAAAATATTCACATTGATTTGGGAGTTACCTTGTATTTTGATCCATCAAAATGTATCAAAGAAAGAATAAGCCACATAATATTTGTAAAACTTCAGGCATTACTGATTTCCTTCCAAAGTATTTTAATAGTAAATTAGAATTAGACTGTGTGGAGAAAGAAAGAGAGTATGATGAAGTATAGTCATTTGCCATCGAATACATCAACTCATGTAGTCAAGCAGTAGGTGAAGGCCCTTGACCTCACACACCTCCCTCTAAAATAGGGGAAGAATGTATGGTTTACTCTTCCACATACTCATTCAGCAAATTCTCACTAATATGTGTCAAAGCACTATTTCATATATTGAGGATTTCAGATTAAATAAAGTGTATTGCCTGCCATCAAGGGGTGTACAATCTAGTAGCAGGGACAAAGAAATAAGTGACTTGCTATGTTGGATGTTACAAGGTGGGAAGCATAGTTTCTATGGTATTTATAAGTTTCTCCTAAGGAGCCTTTGTTCTTTAAAGATTTCCTTGACTAGAAGATGTTTAGGCCAGAAACTGAAGGGCAAGGAAAAAGAGGCAAAGCAAGGAAAAGGAAAAACAAAAACAAACAACCATGAGCAGAGGAAAGAGTATGCACATGCCATAGAGTGAGCATAGAGAGGCAAACAAAACCTAAGAGGAAAGCAAAAAAGAAAAATAGAGAGGATTGTATACCATATAAAGGAGTTTGAACTTTATCAGATGATACAATTTTAATTGTACAAAATAAACTCAGGTTAGTATGGGAAAAATGGAGTAGAGTAGGACACACTAGAGGAAGGGAATCCAGTTACAGGAAGATGGCTAAATTTTATTTAAGGCTGATAAGAATTATTGATTTAATTCAAAAGCTGATATAGAATCTAGACATGACAGGTATTTGATGTATATTGAATTAGTGATTGAGGGGCTGAAGATATTTGTGAACAGGTTAGCATCTCTATTTGGAATCTCTGGGGAAGATCACTGACCTATTCCTATACATTCTACCACAACTTAAGTATCATTATCTTAATAACAATTATTTCTATTTCCAAATCAGTATCAACAGCTTGAGGTTGTATGCATAGAAAAAGTGAGCCACTTAATCTTCCATTACTGCTGTCAAAAATTGGAAAAGCCTGATTTTTATCTAAATGTATACTTCAAATTCATAGAGAGGAAATCCATTTACTTCATTGAAATCTTTTCACTACTACTACTGCTTCAGTTTACCAAGTTTCCTTGGAGAATTTGTTTTGGTGATCTAATTTGCTTATCCATGAAATGTATGAGACTACATGAACATTACTCACACTTCATAATTCAGATTACAAGACTAGGTCTAGAAATTTTAAAGAAAATTTATTGTGTAGGTTGTGCACATAGCCATAAAATACTGTTTCCTCGGGTGTAATGTAACTACAGGGTCTAAAGAAAACCAGAAGGGAAATGTGTGATTATAACAAAACATTTATGCAGCTCTATGTTTCTTGAGTAAATTATCTGCTATTTACTAAGAAACAAGCTGCGAGGAATGGAAAGTTTTCCAATTTGTCTTTAAGAAACTTCCAGGGAGGTATTTCAAAACTGGAGAGTCTAGATATGAAAAATTTTAAGCATGCCAAAGCATTATAGAAGCAGATGGTTTTTAAAAAGTTTTTTTTTAAGGATGGAAGGAAATTACATTAAAATACAAGGATCCAAGTCAAGGAAATATTTGAGTTATCTACAGTTAATTCATATTTTAGTTTGATCATTTGGCATCTGTGATATTCACTTAAATTGCTTAAGTATGTCTTGCCAAGTTTTCTTTTCAATTACAAATTAGTAATACTATATTAACAGAAAAATAGAAAGCAATAACAAATTTAGCAAATAGCATTATTTAATTTTAAAAGATACAAATAATAATTTTCACATATAATTACCAAAAACACATGATCTCTCCTAGAGCCAGATGGCTTGAGTAAAAATATCCACACTTTCTAAGCCAAAAGTAAAAAGCTTATAAAGTTGGAAAATGTTGCATTTTGTTCTTAAACTCATTCAAAATATCTCCATCATTTCAATCACACAAAAATATATTTTAAAAGGCCTTAAAATAAATGCAAACTCCTACTGAGATAAGTGGATGCTATTCTTCAAACTCATATGCAGAAGATGGTGATTAATGAATGAAAACACCACATCAGTCAATGAATGTATATGATTCTGAATTTCACTTGTACTAAGTAATGCAAGCAGAGGTCAGAAATATCAGAAGTTAATACATTATGGGTGAGTACAGGGCAGGAAATGAATGGGATATGAGACATAGGGATTGTTGGAGATGAGAAATTCATGTTGGACTCTGAGTTTGAGATATCCATGGAATACTGGATGATAGGTCCACTTGTAAATAATTAAATAAGTCAAGAGTTTGGAGGGCTGGAAATGGAGATTTTTCTCAGCATGCATACTCCCCAGGTGGATGAAGTCACCCAAAGAGAATGTGCCGAGTATGAAAATATGAGGTTAGAAACAGAAATTGCTATAAAGAGAGCTTTTAAGGGTGGAAGAATAACACAGAAGCATTGCAGAGCAAAAAGAGAAGATTAAGAAAAGATAATTACAATGTGAACAGTGCTCATTACCTATTGTCACCAATGGCAAACATTTATCAAATAAGTTTGGATAGGATAATCTTTACAATCAGCTAAAGATACTAAAACTGTGTTCTATTCTTCATAATCATTCAATTAACACTTTAAAGTGGCAATTTTTAGTCAGTTTTATATTTAGTATTAAATCAAGCTGAAAAGAAAAGAAAATAAAGTGACCAGATATAGAATACAAAATAAGATTCAGGTTATTAACCCAGGTCCCAGGTTCTTGGAAAAGCCAAAGATAATGAAGAAGATAAATGGCAAGATTGGAGCTATGCTATAAGAATGTCAATTATAATCGCAATGGCAGATAGGAAGGTTAGAATGCCCTTTGCTTACCTATCTACATTATAGCATTCAGAATTTCTGTTAAAATAACAATGGACACCATACTATAATGATCATCCAAAGCAGCAAACACTGAAAATTGATATTAATAGTCTATTGTGAGACTTTGGAAGAAATTTTCAGTAATTACTGGGACAATGAAGGTGCATGTAAGAAAAATAAGATTTGTGTTCTACATATTCTTCACTTCATGAAGCAAACTGTCCCATCACACTTTGCAAGACTATTGCAAGCTACTCTAAATCTTAACTTGTTCTTTAGTGACTCCTACACACTAGATTAATTGAGTTTATCAGGTAATCTTATCAAGTAACCAGGTAATGTTTATCAGAGTGCTTGGTAAAATGTAAACAACAAATACACCTCTAATAGTAGTTTTTAAATAAATCTTTTACAACAATGCCAAAAATTGCTGAATAAAAACAGGAAACAAAGACCATTCAGAAGAGCAAACAATATTAATCAATCTTGAAAGCCTGTTGCCAGATTTGGGGATAAATTTCATTAATCACTAACCTGAACGAAACTCCATTTATGAAAACACATTTTTCTTCCCATTTTTCACCTCATGAAACAAAGTTATTTATTATCATCACTAATAGCATTTATAACTTACCACACACCAAGGACTGGATAAACTCTATGATTAACCTGGGTTTGGAGGTGTTCAGGTAGCAGAGATTCTCACGGAATCTGAACTCTGGAAATTCTAGGCCAATTTTTGGCTTCTTCTAGAGATGGTCTATAACTTTCATGCGCTTCTAAAAACATCTTATACACCCCTGTCCAACACAAATAGGTTAAGAAACCTTTACATTTTACAGGAGCTGAGATGGGCTACCATCCCAGCATAACATTTTTACTTGCATGGATCAACCATAGCATCGACACCTCCAGACATGAATTTTCAGAATAATGCTAACTTGAAACAAAGAACTATACATTTTACTGATTTTATTTTTATTAAAATATGCTAAGTATTTTGTTCTTAATTAGGTTTTGGAAGATGAGCTTCCAATATCATAAATTACCAAAATTAATAAAAATACATAAATGTAAGTTTTATTAAGTTCTTTTCCATTTTCTGATTGTTCTTTCTTGCCATTTTTATATATAATTTCTTCTGAAACCTAGAATCTAAATCTAAGAGTCATCTATAACACAAAATATCATTTTATTTGGTTATTTGCATATTCTCTTGGCATTTAGAAATCTCACTTTCAAATGTTTCAAAAAATTTAGGAGTTTCTAACAGTGACGCCATGGTTTAAAATGTGTGTTGGAAGAATGCTATGAGAACCAAATGTTCTTTCCCAATTCTACTATATGACCCAAATTACCCAAAATACTAAGTCAAATTGCAAATTCAGAGATTAATTTAAATACTTGCAGAGTAGAAAGGGTACAAAGACTACTAAACCTGTAAAGTTTAAGCTTAGAGAATAAAGAAATATAGAGTGGTCTGCAGAAACAAAAGTGTAATATTAGAACTCATGAAAATGGTACCAAAAGAATTATTCATGAATCCAATGGTTCTGTTTGTTTTATTTTTTAAACCAGCATCCCAAATCTCTCTGATAGAAGTGTAAGATCCAGGCTTAGTTTTTCTAGCCATGCTGGCTGGTTAGCCTGGTGCACTCATTCTTCCAGCCCTTGGCATAGACTCAGAGTCTGGTGCCTGTGGAGGTTCCCGGGGTCTTGCCAAAATGCCAGTGCACCTCTAGACCCTTGTAAGGACTAGAGAGCAGGACCATGCCATAGCCCTTGGAGGAGTCCAGGGATAGTGACAGAATGGGCAGTTAGCTAGATATGAGCTGGAGCTAGGAGAACATAGCTGGACTGAAAAAGAAAACCTCACACAGATAGTAGGTCTAAGCACATTGGGTATGCAGCCTCATAACTTCCTCAGAGGGGCACATCCAGCCTCTTACAGGTGCTCCTCAGTGAAAATTATTTAAGTTTGTGGTCAAAACATGTTCACCTAGAAACACAAACCCTAGGTCGACACACGCGCGCGCGCACACACACACACACACACACACACACACAGAGGTAACAACCACCATGTTCATTCTGGCCAAGACTATATGATATCAAAAGTTCCCCCTCCCGCAGAAGGATGTCCCACTGCCAATTGAAGAATTCCCCATTAGCTATATCCCTTGTCTCCTCCCCTCTTGTGTGTACTTATCTCCTTTAATAAACCTGCTAACCTCAGGGTACATCTGTCTCTGCTCACTTTCTCCTTTTGAGAGTGTTCTGTCCTTAATAAACTGTTTTGTATTTGCTCCTCAATAAACTAGCGTGCTAAACCCCCTACTTGCTGCCTCTGTATGTCTTTGCTATGGATCACCACACCAATCTTCTGGAGGAGGATCCAAGAACCAAGACACCCTAAACAATGCAGACTAGCAGCCCCAAATCTGGTATAAATAGCTGGTCACAAGTGATGATCTTGACCCCCAGACTTAAGGATGCAGCTGTGGCTGGGTATCTTTTGAATGGCACATCATCAGTTATGGTCCTGAAGACCACAGCTGTTTTGTTTTCCTGGCCAGGAAGCTTCATCCTCCAGATCATCCAAGAAAGGGAGTGAGATGACTGGTTGGTACAACTCATGAACAACCACTCTTGATTGAAGGTTGTGAAAGATAATCACATTATAAAATGGTATATTTCCTTGGCCTTAGGGAGATGTCCTGGCTCTTGGACTTCTTGTGTCCAACCTTTAGGTCCTTGTGCTGAATGTTGATTCTATGATGATGCCTCTTGCTAGACAAGCCTGGAAAGGACAGTGATTCTGATTTTACTCTAGCACTTTTCAAGCACTAATTTTTAAAAATATCACAAAATTTATCTTTATTTCAAGGTTCTTGGCATTTGTGTTTTCCTTCCAAGTGAAACTGCTTGGTAGTGGGTCATCAGAAAAACCAAGTAGACCTTTTTAGAGAGCATGGTGTATTTTTTTAAGGTACTAGTTGTTCAAGTTCAAATTCTACAAAATGCATTTAATGTCACATAAACTTGTGAGCTCAGATAAGAGAATTGGAAGTGATACCATATGTGATGCATCTGAGAGATTGATTTTAGGTCCTTGTGTCTGGTGAGCAAAGAATTACATCTGTACCCCAATGGTAAAAGAAACAAGCAGTCACATTTATTAAAGTTAACAAGAAGGTGTGCTCAGCTCAGGTCCATGCCAACAGAAACAAAAAGGTGGCACAAACAAGAAAAGTGATGCTGGGATGGTAGGGAAATAGACAAAGTGAAGATAAATTAGGCTTTTGGATTTTGGAAGATGTGCATCCTGCCCTGGGAGCCTCTCATTGGATCTCTCTGAATATAATTAACAGAAGTGATTAACAGGGTGCTCAGTCATTTCAGGGGCACCTTAGTATTCATGACTCATCCAGAATTCACTCTGTTTAATCACATGCATGACATGCAGTCCCTATATATGAACCATTAAGGAAGTCTGAGTGGGAAAAAATGTTACAGGAAGGTTAGGCTACATGATCTAACACTTTTGTGCTCTGGCCTAAAGCTTCAGAGAGTTCCTGGGTCTTTATTATTCTTATTTCTGCATCTCTTAGGACAATGGAAAGAGGATTGGCTATGAGGTGTCGCCCAAATTGAAGGGGGGTGATAGGGAGTGGTCTCTCAGCCTACTGGTGCTACCTGTACTAGAAAGATAACACCATTATGATAGCAAACTAATTATCACAAACAGAATCTTCTTCCTATATTTCCTTGCTAGAGTTAAATCTGTAACTGTTCATTATATACTTAAAACTAGAAATGTGAGATACTGGCTGTGTTAGCCTGTCAACATTATAAAACATTACCTAAGATAATCAAGTTATAAAAAGGTGTATTTTGGCTCACAGTTTTGGAGGGTTTAATCTAAGATTGGTACTATTGATTCATCCCTGTGGCAAGGAAGTACATCATGGTAAGAGTTCTTGGTATACAGAAGAAATTGCTCATGGCCAGGAAGCAAAAGAGGATGAAGAGGGAGGGTTGGGTCCCATAATCTCCTTCAAAGGGCCCTTCTTGTGACTTAAAGACTTCCCAGTAGGTCCTACCTCTTAAAGATTCTATAACCTTCCAATAGTGATATAGGGGAGAAAAATATAACTCCCAGCCTGCTAGGTGTCAGATACATCGAGTTAGTGTTCCCTGAAGTTAAGAATGAATTCTAAGGAATAACAGAGATTAAGAGTAGGAAATTTTATTGGGGAATAGGAATAGCTCCTGAGAGAGACAGCAGGGGTGCTGAATAGGTTTCCAGGGAGCTCACTTCTCTGAGAAAGTTTCATAGAGCAAAGTCATGAGGTGGCTACTGTTGGGATCAGTGGCCTGAAGGGAGGCCAGTCAGGCAAAGTTCCCAAAGGAAAGAACACACATAGAGTAGACATCACAAAAAGCCGGAACCAAACTTTATTTTTCCAGTACAGCACTTATAGCAGTTTTTTATCAGCTTACTGAGACATAGAAGACAAAACATTCTGTGTAACCTTGCAGGATGGAACATGTGTGGTTGTTTACAGTGATTCCTTATTACATAACGAAGCTGTTGTGTACCCATGCCAAATGATAGGATTGTGTCTCAGGTGTCCTCAGACACCTTCAGATGCCCAGGCTTTGACACATCTGGCAGCGGCCCCCTACAGTACAAAGCGGGGTCAAATTGTAAATAAGACTACAAGTATAGCTGCTTAGCTAATATTGATCCAAGAGTAGCAAGGGCATATGGATGGCATCCTTAATCTTGGCTGATAATCTATAGTCTTAGTCTTGTCTATTTAGTCTTAGTCTTAGTAGTCTTAGTGGGTGGGAGAGGATGGCCTACTTCTAATGAGACAATGGTTTATTTATATGGGAAATCTCAAAAGGGTGGTACCAACAACCTCAGGCTTCCATTTTATCCCTTAGGGATGTATATAAATCTGGCCATTTTGACTTTAATCTTTGGATGCCTCTAGCCACAGTTCCAAAGTGTTCTCATCTTTTGCATTGACGCCCTCAAGGGCCTAGCCCTGTCTGACTGCCTATAATATTTCGACCTAACTTAGCTGTCTACAATAATAGTACCACTGTAGTGAGGAAGCCTTTAACAAAGGGCCTTTGGAGGATACTCAACATCCAAAGTATATCACTTACAGCTACATTCTTAGTTAAGATCGATCATTTGTACTTGAAAACAATGAACAGATGTAAAAACTGAATATTAATTTTAAGATATCAATAGAAAAATATAATACTTACAAGGTTATATAATAGCAGAGCAGATATTATTCTAAGTGAAAGAAGCCAGGCACAAAAGACCGCATATTGTATGAGCTCATTTATATGAAATGCCTTGAACAAGAAAGTTACAGAAGGTAGATTATATAAGCTTGGGGAGTAGGGAAATGGGGAATGATTGCCAATGGGGTTTCTTTTGGAATGATGAAAATACACGTATGCTAGGGCAGCTTCGTGTGGGCCTCAGGACCTGGCCTGCCCCCGCCTCCTGGCAGGCTACAGGTACTAAACAAACAAGTGCCTTGAGACAAGATGCTTCTAAAAGGAAAGCAGAAATACAGAAGCAGCTGTGAAAAAGAAGATTGAATTTGAAAGAAAAGCTCTACATTTTGTTGAACAACTGTTAAAAGAGAATATCACAGAAGACTTCTTAATGGAATGTGGGAAGTTCATCACCCCTGCTCACTATAGCAATATTGTGGTTGAATGTTCAATTATCAAATTCTGTGGCTATCCTTTGTGTCAGAAAAAACTGGGCATAGTACCAAAACAGAAATATAAAATTTCTACCAAAACCAATAAAGTTTATGATATTACTGAAAGAAAGTCTTTTTGCAGCAGTTTTTTGAAAAGCAAAGCACCAAAGTTTTTTGAAGCACAGATTCCCAAAACTCCAGTATGGGTTCGAGAAGAAGACAGCTTTAATCACCAAACTGGAGCTTTAATTTTGACTTCTATGAATGTTGACAATCTAATCACCCTGAGTTAAGAATATTAAATTTGACTGGCGTGCAGACCCATGCCCCTGGGCTGGCTGAGGGAGGAGGTCTGAGTAGAGGGTGAGAACCAACAGCACCATGGGATGGGGCCGAGGTCATGGCAGTGACCTGGCCTCAGTGTTCCGGCCTACGGCAGTGGACTAGCTTAGCAAGAAGAGCAAAAAGAATATCGGTGCCTGGAAGGAAGCTCCCCACCGCCATCCCAGGCTCCTAGGGCAGAGAAGGTGAGCTGGTCCCAGCACCCAGAAGGAAGCTCCCCCACTGCCATCACAAGCTCCTAGGGCAGAGAAGGTGAGCCGTGTGGGCGCCAAAAGCACTTGCCCTCCGTGGAAATGAGAAAACACATAAACAAATCTCAAAAACAGGGTTCCAGATCACCTACAGCAACCCCAAAGGGAAACGAGATGGAATAATCTGATACTCAACCATCTGGACTCTCTGAACTGGCAACAAAAGGGGATCTGGGAAAAATGAAATCAGAAATAATTACTCAAATAACAGCAAAGATTGTGATCATGGTGCAAGACATGAGTGATAAATCTAGAGAGGACACAGATAAAAAAATAGAGGATCTAAGGAACATGATGGAATCCCAACATAGGAAACAAATGGAATCCATAAAACAGATACAAACAGATTTCCAAGAGATTAAAACTCCATCAAAAGTCCGCACAGGAGAATGAACCAATGTGAGGATAGAATTTCACTTATAGAAGATAAGATAGCAATTAGTGACCAGGAAAAGAAAAATTGCTTTAAAATTGTAAGGGACCATGAGAAATCAATCCAGCAGCTGCTAGATGATGCAAAGAAGAATAACATAAGACTGATTGGAGTCAAGGAAGCAAGAGCAGAGAGTGCAGATGACATTAAAAAAACTGTTCACAGAAGTGATGGCAGAAAACTTCCCAAGGAGGGGAAAAGAACTTGACATACAGATAAGTGAGGCATATAGGACTCCAGCTAGCCTTGATCAAAAAAAATCTACACATAGGCATATAATAGTTAGGATTCCAGAAATCCAACAGAAGAATAAAATTCTACAAGCAGCGAGAGAAAAGAAACAAATCACATACAAAGGAAAGCCCATCAGAATCACAGCCGACTTCTCAATGCAAACCCTCAAGGCAAGAAGAGCTTGGAGTGATGTGTTTCAAGCCCTAAAGGAAAACAGCCTCCAACCTAGATTGTTTGATGATAAAGAGCACCTCAGGAACTTCATAAATACCAAACCAGCACGAGAAAATATTTTAGACAATACCCTAGGAAAAGACAATGAGCATCACAACCCCAGGAAACCCAGCAGAATGAATCCATTGGGCATGACAAATTAAACACAAAGGGGGAGAATTCAACAAAAAGAAAAAGTTATGACAAGGCTTTTAAAACTTTTAACTTCATCTCCCTAATGAATGTATAATTCAATCTTATTATTGTACTAATTAGTATTTTTCTGATTCTAGAGTTGCACACCATTCCTTGTGCTATACTGGTTATTTATCATCTTCTTATGTCTACATTTTAATTGGGTTGTCTATTAATGAGCTCTAAGAATTCTTTATATATTCTGGTCATAGGTTATATGAATTGTAAATATGGTCTGTTTAAGAACTACTTTTCATTTTAATGATGTCATTTAAAGTTCTAAATTTTGATGGAATCTTATTTATCAATTTTTTTCTTTTATGCATCGTGTTTTTTGTATCCTAGGTAGTTCTTGCCTACCCTGAATTCATAAATATTTTCCCTTATAATTTCTTCTTAAAGTTTTATACTTTTAGGCTTTCTTATTTAGGTTCATAGATCCCTTCAAGTTACTTTCATGTATGGAAAAAAAGGGTTGAGGCTAATTTTTTTATATACGGATACCAGGTGTTCTGGTGCTGTTTGCTGAAAACACTATCTCTTCCTCAGCTCTTGAATTGAGTTTATATTCTATAAAACGCTAATGTTAAATAATGTTTCAAAACTCAGTGGACCATATATGTGTGGTTATATTTCTAGATTTTCTGTTTTATTTCAATGATCTATATGTCTTTCCTTACACCAACACTGCCTTGATTACTGTAGCTTTAGAAGAAGTCTTAAAATTAGGTACTAAATGTCTTCCAACACTGTTTTTGTTTTTGTTTTTAACTTTTCTAGGTCCTTTGTACTCCTATATAACTTTTAAATTTCAATATCCAATTCTTCATTTATAGTAAGTATACACAGACCTGAATTTTTATATATACCTTGTGTTTTCTAATCCTGCTAAATTCAAATACAAGTTCTAGGGGCTCCTAGAGATTTCTTAGTATTTTCTCTGCAGATGATCATTTCATCTACATAGAAAGAATTTACTTCTACCTTGCCAATCCTGTCCTAGTTGTGTCATTTTATTGCCAGACTATTTTTGTGGGGACTAGGCTTCAAAGTTTAATGGACAGATAGAGTAAACATAGCTGCCCTTTTTCCCACCTTAAGGAGAAAGCATTGTATCTACTCCACTTATATAAGGCATTCTTGCTGGAAGTATGGAGTACATGTCTTTAATCTGTTGAGAAGCTTCTGTTCTACTTCTAGTCTCCTGATAGCTTTTACCATGAACAGCTGTAGAATTTAGTCCAATACTTTTTCTCCAACTAGTGACAGGATCATATGGCTTTTTCCTTTCCTCTGTTTAAGTGATAACTTTTGGGGGTGGATCTTCCAATGCTGAACCAACACTGCCATCTCTATAACAAAACCACTTTCTACATCCTGCCAGATCTGACTTCTAATAGTTTGTTTTGTTAAACAAATTTCTATCTATGTTCATACTTTTTTCTTCTATTACCTTTATCCAGTTTTAGGATTAGTACAATGTTGATTTCCTAAAATGAGGGGAGAAGTGTTCCTCTTTTTTCTGCTTTAACTATTTGATATAATTTATCAGTTAAAATGTTTATGAGCCCACTGTTGTCATATAGGTAGGTTTTCAAGCTAGGAATATATTTTCTTTAATAGGTGCTATTCAAATTTTATATTTCTTCCAGAGTTAGTTTCATTAATTTGTCTTCCAAGGTACTTCTTAGCAGTTGTCAAATTTATTTCAAAAAATATTTTTGTAATATGCTTTCTATATGCTTTTAAATTCTGTAAAATCTGTGGTAATGTCTCCTAGATCTTAATTTTGTAATTTTAAAAAAATGTATAACTGATGTTGTGTAACAGCAAGAAAAGGTCTAAAAGAGCAGGGGAATTGGGAGGGGTAGGGGAAGGGAAAAAAGGGAAATGAAATAATATGACAAGAGGAAAAAAATGGAAACAAGGTCTTTCCAAATAAGGAAGGGTGGCGGTGGGGGGGGTGTGTGAAGGGAGGGCAAGGGAAGAGGAAAAAAATAAGAACCAAGATACTCATGTAAAGGTACAAGATCCCAATGATGAATGTAACTGTATTTTATACCTAAAATGTACCAATAAATTTAATGGGGAAAAAAAAAGAAAATACACGTATGCTAAAAACCATAAATAATTAATTATATTATAATAAAGCTGCTAAAATATGCAATCATTCAATTTTTTTGAAAGAGCATTATTGAACATTAGACACTTTTACCTTAAAAATACTTGAATAATCTTGAATTTTTCATTATACAACATTATTCATAAATTTTGTTAATTTCTCAGTGATCAGGAAGTGATATTGCCATTAAGGTTAAAATATCCTTCAAATGGGTTTAGTGGCAGGTTTTTTCTCAATTATTATTTGTTTAATGGCTTCCATGTTTTTAGTAGCTGACCTCTGTGCTCTAATTTTGGCTGTATAAACTACAGTCCATGCATCAGGAACACTGGTATCAGTTGACAGTCTATTAAAATTCCAGACTCTCAGGTCTAACCTCATATCTAGGAGACCAGAACTTCCTTTTAACAGAATCCTCACATGATTCACATGCACATCCATGTGCCCTAAAACAGGGCTTCGCAAAGTTGGTCTCCAGAGCATCAGCATCACTTTAGCTGGGACTTTGCTGGAGATGAGAACTGTCAGGTGTTGCTCAAACCTCAGGAATCAAAACTCTAGAAATCTGTTTTGGCAAAGTCTCCTGGTGTTCTGATCATGCTGAAAACTTTGCTGCACTACAGAGTCACCTAGGGAGCTCAGAAAAAAATCTTGAGGTTCAGGTTGCAACTCATATGAATTAAATTAGCCTTTAGATGGTTCTCAAGTGACAGGGTTTTTTAAATTCCTCATGTGATTGCTCACCTGATTCTCAGGTGACAGGGTTTTTTAAATTCTTCAAGTTTGAGAATTGTGTTCTAAAGGAGAAAGGCTATGCAATTTCATTCTATTGATAAATCATCTGTTCTCAGAATTTCATTTTATTGATAAGTCTATTGTTGTTCTCAGATATTATTACACTCATCAGAAATAATCATTGACTGGAATTTTGCTGTACCTGTTACAGGAGTGATTTTTGTACATCATTCTCTTAACACTGTTGTTTTTTTTCCCCTTCACTTTGCCTACTTTGACATTAGTGTCACAGACGTGGGAAACATTTCAGAGTGAAAATCAAGCCCTAATGTAATACTCCTAGGGATTTAGAAGGAGAAACAAGCAAACAAAAAGAGAAATTACCTGTTTTGAGAAAGGGTAGAGTATAAAGAAAGAAATAATTACATGATAGAAGGGATGGTAGGCAGTGCCTGTTAGCTGCTGAAAGGTAGGACAAGGAACAAAAAGTCAGATTTGTTTGAAGAAGCAAGGTCAGTACATGACACCAGTTCTAGCCATGAAGGAAAAAATGGAGGCAATCACAGCTCAGAGAGGTGGTGGTGACAACACTCTGGTGTTTGTGGAAAGTTGGGGATCACAACAGTGAGAAACTAGTAGTCAACATGTAACTAAGATGAGGAGTCTGGTTTAGGAGACACCGCAGAGACCATGTCTTTCTCATCTGAAATCAAAAGAAAAGCTTGGATGAAAGTCAGAATTCTCAGGGAGTGTGGGAGAGGAATGAGGCCCAGCTCTGGTGGTTTAAAGAAATCCATATTAAATATGGGGGTGGTTCTTGGGAGATTTGAACATTATAATTTTTTGGTTATTTCACACTCCTTTGCCCTCATATTCTCTCACAACACTGCCAGGAATGCACTTTTCTTATGCTTACCAAGCTACTAGCAAAATGCCGTCTGGCTCTGGAAGGATACATTTTTCACCTCAACAGGCAGCATTAGTTTGGGGACACTACTCTAAAATAAGAAGAAATGGATAGAAAGTACTTATGCATTTTCAGAGATTAGAGCTATGGTTTGGTAATATATGTATTTCCCCCTTATAAACTAACTGAGATGCTGAAAAGAGAAGACTCCTAAATGTTAAACCATAACTAGAATTCACAGACCTAAATTGTACAAAACTGTGTTCTACTTTGAATTAGAAGAAAGAGCTATATCAGATGTTCTTTAGTATCCTAACCTTGCCACAGTTATTTGGGCAGGAACTTGACTGTTCTGAGAACTGTTGGTTATTTACAGTGGGAAATAAAGCTCATAAGACAAGCCTCATGCTACTGATAATTGGTCGATTTTGTGGAGCAGATTTCCAAGAGCCAAAGCAGAATGCTATTCCGTGACTATGGCCATGCCCTAGAAAGGTTTGCCAAAGTAGTTAGGGTCTTAGTCAGATAAGAGATAGAAATTCACAGAAGGCCTAGGGGTGGGGTGGGGGCCCCAAGCAGACAGGATCCAAAGTCTCAAATGTATCTATGATAATACCAGATGCAGAAAGGTTTTTAACTGAGGACTTGGCCACAGAGAGGAGCAGGAAAGTGCTTTGAACCTTCTTGAATGCATATTGATACTAAGTACACTATTGCTGAGAATTTTGGTGGAAGGTAATGGGGAGAAGGCTTCCTAGAAAGAAAAGCTAATCAAAAGATCTTCAAAATGTTTTGCAAAAGCTAAGTTTTTCCAAGAAGGTTGTAATAATTCTCACTCTCAGTAAATGTAATCTGGGAAAAGACAATGGGATAGGATTAGAGGTTTGTGGGGAAAAAAATGTAGACCAAAAAGTCAATATTCAGATTCAGACCTAAGCTTGGATAGGAGTAGCCAATGGTCCTGAATGAAGCCCAGAGAGTTTCCTGAAATAAACTGTCTAGTCACCAAAAACTTGGTTTGGGTTGATTTTTGGTAGTTCATAGTTTTCAAGACATTGATCTATGTCATTTAAATCATCAAATTTTTAGGCACAGTTGTTTATAGTATTTCTTAGATGTCCTTTTAATTTTCATGGGATCTATAGTGATAACCCTATTTTTTTGGGGGGGGGGGTCCGGTACTAGGAATTGAACTCAGGACCTTGCACTTGCCAGGCAGGCACAGCACCGCTGATCTAAATCCCTAACCCCATCATAAATCTCTTTTAGTCCTAATATTGGTTATTTGTATCTTTTCTTTACCCCGTGTTAGTTACTTTTTCATTGCTTTGATGAAACATATGACACCCACAAGTCAAAAAAGAGAAGGATTATTTTAGCTCACAGTTCGTAGAGGTTTCAGTTCATAGTCAGCTGGGTCCAAGGTAGGGCGGTGTGGCAGAGGGACACAGCAGAGCTCATGGCAAGACAGGCAGGAAGCCGCAAGGGTCAAGGAAGAAGGAAGGATACACATATACTTCCTTCCACCCATGAACAGCGACCCACCACTTCCCACCAGGCTTCACCTCTAAACATCACAATCTCAGTGAACTAATCCAGTATTACACACCTGTGATCCAGTCTCTTACATCCATGATCCAATCACCTCCCAAAAGCTCCACCTATGAGTGCGCAAGGCTTTAAGGTACATCTCCATATAAACCATAATATTCTCCAACTCCAGAGACTGCTTTGCTAGAATTTTAATCAGAGAATCATTCTTTGTTTTCATTTATTTTCTCTATTTTCCTTTTCATTAATTTCTGCTCTTATATATTACTTTGGGTTTCATTTGTTGTTTTACTGGTTTGCTGAGGTGATAGCTTAGATTATCAATTTGAGACCTGCTTCTTTTTTACTATGACCATTTCATGCTATAAACTTTTCTGTGAGCACTACTATAGTTACATTCCATAAATCATGAAATGTTTTATTTTCTTATTCATTCAGTTCAAGTCCAATTTCCTTTAAAATTTTTTATTGTCCCATTGATTGTTTCATTTGCAAGTATTTTGAGATATTTCAGATATTATTTCTAGTATTGATTTTTAATTTGATTCCATTATGGTTAGAGCCATACACCTTGCATGACTCTGCTTTTTTTCTTTAGGCGGGGTCTTGCTGTATAGTTCAGGCTGGCCTTGAAAGCAAAGTGATCCTCCTACCTCAGCTTCCCATGTGCTGAGATTACAGCCATGTGCCACCCAGCTCAGTGATTAATTCTCGTTAATCAACTGAAGCTTGTTTTTATGTCTCAGGATATTGTTTTGGACGAAGTAGTCTATCAGTGTCAATTCCTGCTGTTTTAGTTTTTTTCGTATTTTTGCTGATTTTTCATCTAGTTCTCCTATTAATTACTGACTGTCTACTTGTTAACTTGCTTATTTTTTTTCAATTCTCTCAACCTTTACTCAATTTAGTTTTATCCCTATTGTCAGGAGTATACAATTTTGGATAGTTATGTCTTCTTGGAAAATGCATCCCTACATCAGTATATAGCGACCCTTGTTATCATTGTTTTTATCATATGATTTTGAGATTCCTTTACTTTTATTTATTTATATTTTAACTTGGCTCTTATAGTGCACATATAGTGAAATCTTTAATAAGAGCTAATAGGACAGTCTGTTTTTAAATCAGAAAATGTAGAAATATAGTAGCCTTAGGAACACATACGCCTCTTTATACTCTATTGTTTATATTATACTTGCAATATATACTAGTTTACTCCCTTGAAAATGGCCCCAGAGGGGCCAGGGATTTGGCTCAGTGGTGCTGCCCTGCCTCGAAAGCTCAGGGTCCTGAGTTCAATCCCCAGTACCAGAAAAACAACAAGAACAAAAAAGAAAATGCCACCAGACAATATTTTAATTTTTGATATTGGTAGTTATTCTTATTTAAAAGAAAAAAATTGGCCACCATATTTACTGTTTTTGTTGCTCTTTCTTTTCTTATGGAGTTCCTTGTCTCGATCTGGTAATCTCTCTCTCTCTCTCTCTGTCTCTTTCTCTCTCTGTCTCTGTCTCTGTCTTAAAAAGCTTCTTTCAACATTTCTTTCAGAGCAAGCCTGTATGCTACTAATTCTCTATTTTTCATAAGATGGAAATGTCTTTATTCTGCTATATTCTGGAAGGACATTTTCATTGGATATACAGTCAGAAGGTAACAATTCCTTTTATTGCAGCACTTGAAAATTAGTAATTCATTCTATCTGGCATTTTTGGTTTTCCATGAGAAATCTAATCATTTAAGTTGTTGTTCCCCTAAATGTGAAGTGTTATTTGTCTGTTTTCTCTCTTTTCATCTACATGCACATTTTAATCTTTATTTCAATAGCATTGTTTTCTGGTATCTGGACATGGTTTTCCTTGAGTTTATACCATGTAGGGTTCTCAGAACTATTAAATATGTAAATTTATGCCTTAAATTCACAATTTTTCTATTTTGTTTACTATTTTATTTTTGTAATTACTGTTCTCAAAATTTTTACCTTTCTATTCATTTAAAAAGTTTCATACTTACCTTATGGAAAATGCTTGTAATAGCTGTTTAAACATTTTTGTTGGATAATTTAAATATTTAGGCCACCTCACAGTATTCATCTATTGATATCTTGCCCTAGTAACATGATCAGTTTTCTTTTTATTTCAAATAATTTTAGGTTATATCTAGAAAGTTTGTCTTACATATTGTGTTTTTAAAAATTATTTAAAAATCCTCTGGAAATCACAATTTTGTTTTCTTTTGTTTTAGGAGGCAATCAACCCAGTTAGGTTTAAGCTACAAGCTCTGTCTCTCTTTCTGTGGGATGCAGTTCTAATCTTCCAAGCCTTTTCTATTCCTGTTTGAGTGTGCTTCATGTTTGCATGAAGCGTTGGTTTATTCTCTGCTATGGGTGGTTCATTTTTCAAAGCTATACTTCTTTTTGTTTCAAGGTCACAAATGAAGACAAGTGTCAGCTCACACACAGAATTAAAGGACCTCTTTTTCTAGCTCTCTCCTCCCTAGAATTTTCCCCCATACTCTCTACCTTCTATCTTTCTTTTTACTGGTTTTCTGATTTTTAAAGGGAAAGCATCTCTCAGTGTTTGAGGTCCCACTCTGGGCATAGCCTATACAACTGAGTCTACCCTCAGGATGAAGTAGCAAAGGAAAAGGAACAGAGAAAAAGATATTGGGTGATTCCCTCAATAGTCTTTGGGCTGAACAAGAAACTAGAGACATTTATAGCTAAATGTATGCACATCAAGGCCATACTCTTAGGTGAAACAAATAGGACACACATGTGTAATTACTGAATAGTTTCTCTGGTGTGAGAAACTGAAAGTGTAAATAAGTAGCAAAATGAATAACTGATAATGTGAAATAGGAAGAAAAGGTCTAAAGGGTTAGGGGAAGTAGGAGGGGTAGGGGAAAGGAAAGAAGAGAAAGGAAAAAATATGAGAAAAGGAAAAAATGGAAACAAAGTCTTTGTAAATAGGGAGGGGTGGAGGGGTTGAAGGGAGGGCAGGGGAATGAGGAAAAATAACCAAGATACATCATGTTAAGGTACAGGTTCCCAATGATTAATGTAACTGTATTGTATACCTAAAATGTACCAATAAGCTTTATGAAAAAAATATCCTTTGGGCCACAGGTGCCTCTTTTCTTTGTTTTTGTAATCTAGACACAGAAATGGGATTTCTCCCTGGGCTTTAGATGCTGGCATTGCTGCTATGATAGCAAATTTCTTCCAAACTTGGTGTGTAGGAAACAGCCTAGGAGTTTATCCTAACCTAGGGAGGGATGAGGGTGAAAGAACAAAGACAAATTTTTAAGCAGTCTGGAAAGTCCCATTTTTATTAGTAGCACAAGGCAATGTAGCAAACATGCAATTCAAGGAGCAAAGAACTGTAGATGATTAACTAGGAACATAACAACCCCATACCTGGACATGTTTTTGTTTAGCCCTTGGGTGATGTTGTTCTGCCCCAGGGGTATTGCTGGCTTCAGTATCCCTGCACAAAAACAAGGGAGGAGGCAGCCCTCCACCCCTCTCCTGTCCCAGGGAGAGGTCAACAAGGCCTGGGTATCTTCAGCTGATCATGTAGCCCAGTATCCCAGATTGGTGGCTTAACACGAACATTTAGTATCTGACATTTTCTGGGGTGCAAGATTCCAGGTGTTATTTGTCAGTTTTTCAGGGCTGCAGTCATCAATTGATGGGGAGAGGATCTGCATGCCAGTCCACTTATGTGGCATTTACAGACTTCAGAAATTCCACCTGCCAGCTCCTTACAGGCCATTGGTACATTACAAGTCCTTGTTGGCTATTGGGCTGACATCAGATCCTTGCCATGAGGGCTGCTCACAGGACATCTCATAATATGGTACTTGGTCTTCCTCAGAGCAACAGAGTGTTACAGTGAAAGAGAGCAGAAAATATATAAATTTTTTAAATAAACTGATCTAAAAAATGGCACCTGAACAATTATTCTTTATTGTATTTGTTGGAAGTGAATAATTAAGGCCAGCTTACATTCAAAAGGAAGAAATTACACAAGGGCATGGATAGTGAGGGGCAGGGATAAGTAGGGGCCATTGAAAAAGTTGTTCACAACATTATCTTAAAAGAATTGCCATGATATGTCAGAGTATATTGCACCTTCAGACCTCCATATAACTTGGAAGAATATAAAATGCTGCCTCCTCCCTGGAAAACATAGATTCCATCTGGGTTCAATAGAAATTAAGGATGTTGAAAACTGGAAGGCAGATCTAGAAAGAGCCAAGCATATGGAAAATAAATCTGGGTATGTTTGGTGCGTCATTTTCATGCTACTTTGAATGTTGTTAAGCATACTGAGTATAAGAAACATCTGGCTGTAGAAAAACAAGGTATAAATTAATGGGATATACACAAATGAGTGGAGTATGTTCCATCATTTTAATCTGTTTCAGTTTGCAAATACTACATCAAATTGCATTACCTACAGGATAATTAAGCTACTGTGAATGGTCTTTTATCAAGCATTGATAGTTAGAGAGGCATTGGTATTTTTTAGACTTTATATCAGCTTAAGACTCATTGAGCACATTAAAGGTCTTTGAAGAAATGAAGAAGCTAGTATGAGGCTGGCAAGTTGAAAGAGCAGTATTTTCTAAAAGTGACAGATTTATCTTTAATACTAAGTGACAAAGTATATTTTCCAAAGTCAGTACATCAATAGCAAAAGAAATCACAAGAATTTCATAAACACATGGAAATTGAACAACACACTGCTGAACAACCAATGGGTCACAGAGGAAATTAAAGACGAAATCAGACAGTTTCTAAAATTAAATGACAATCCCAATAAAACATATTGGAATCTATGGGACACAATGAAATCAGTCTTACCAGGGAAATTCATAGCAGTGGATACTCATATTAGGAAAACAGAACGAGCTCAAATAAACAACCTAATGTTGAACCTCAAGCTTCTAGAAAAAGAAGAGCAGGACAAACTCAAAACTCATACAAGGGAAGAAATATTGTATAATTCTGATCCCCAAACTTTTTTGCAATGTGACCTACCTACTTCTCTGTCTAGAGGTAGAGTCCATTTCTCTATGTCTGAATGTAGATTGGCCTTTTATTGAGTTTAGCCATCATAATATGGAGGAAATAATGCCATGCAAATTCCAGCCATCACTCCTAACAAATCCACTCATTTCTACTTCTGTCTCTTCAAACTGTGAACCACCATTTTAAAAGTCCGGGGTATTCTGTTGGAGAATGCATCACATGGAGAAGCACTGGATTCCATATAGGGGAGTGAAGGAGCCACCTGGATGTCTATCTGTTGTGCCTCTAGGTAGCTCCAGATGCAGCCTCTGATTTCAGTCACAGGAATAATCCCAATTAAGAAACTCTCTATGGATCCCAGTCAACCCACAGAATCAGGAAACACAATAATATGTTATGTTTTTAAGATTCAGTTTTACACACAAGAGATAATCAGAAACCATTGTTTGCATAAAGCTAGAATTTAAAAAACATTGTTAAATTATATATAGATATCTCAGGAGGCTTACAATATTAAATTATTTAACCCTAGGACACCATTGATGTACATTGTATAGTATTGCTCTATCTGGATATAAACACATATTTATATTCTGTAGTCTAAAATGTGAAAAGTCACTAGTAATGGATCTACCCTGAAACAAACATTATCATGTATTTGTATGTTTCTTTTCATCACCTTTCCTGTATGCCTATTTTAAAAAAAGGTCTTATACAAGTATGTATCTGCCTTCTGTCTTTCATTTTAATAGGATGCATTGAGCATTTTTATAATGTTATTTTTTAAACATAAGCATAATACTACATAAATATTTGTAAGCATTCAATTACTTTATCCAACCATTCTCATTCTTATTTGTTTAGGTTGCTTCCAACATTTGCAACACATCACTTCTGTGATTGGTCCTGTTTATTCCAGCTTCATACATAAATGTGTATGCTCATTTTTTACTATTTTCTTGGAAAAGATTTTTGACTAAAGGACGTAGCCATTATCATAATTTTTAAAGAAAAATAATAATATTGAAAAAGTCTGCCAAGGGCTAGCCATGTAGAACAACTCTACTTTCATCAAATTTTAGCCCATGAAATATCATCTAGAATAACAGCATTGATTAACTAGCAGTCATGACCTGGTACTCCTTTTTGAGAGAGACTGCAAGACCACATCTGGGAACAGCAGCAAAGATTTCTAGGATAGACTAGTAATATTTAACCTCAATGAAGGATGGAAGAATGGAAGCACATGTTTTTTGTCTGCAAACCCAGATATATTCACTAATTTTTGCCAATATGAAATGTAAAGGAAGTCTTGTTTTTATTATAATGCATTTTCTCTTATTATCATTATAGTTGAGTGGTTTTTCATGTGCTTGACATCTATCTGAATTTATCCTCTGGTGAATTGCCTTTCCAGTATCTTTTGTCTATATTTTCAATTCTAAATCACTTCTCAGCCTTTTGGCTAAGATCAAGTGTAGTATATTTTCAATTCTATTGGTAATATGGATTCATAAGAATACTTTATACACAAGGATAGTAAGATTTTTTTCTATCATTTTCCAATTTATCATTGGCTTTTTAATTTTGTTTATGGCATTTTATGATGAAGAAAAATATTAATTTCTATGTGGTAAAATAAATTTTTCTCTTTGTGGTTTCTTCCTTTGTGGGCATGTTAAAAAACATCCCGCCCTGACCTACGATCTTGTAAATATTCATCTATATATTTTTCTGTATATTAAATAATATAATTATTTAAATTATAAAAATTAAATAATTTCCTTACATTTGTCTCTTAAATCCACCAGAAATCTAATTATAATTTTTGTAATGAATCATCTTAGCATTTTATTAAACAATCTTTTCCAATGATGTGAATGTCATCTTTATCATGTACTAGATTCTTAACTATTCTGCTGTCTGTTTCAGGAATTTCATCAAACTTTAGCCCAGGAATAGCAATAACAATATGCAATAATATTAATGACAATAATAATAAGAATAATGATGGGAATAATATAATTTTTTAATTCACTAAATTACTTTGCTGGCAACTAAAACTAGGTCAACTGAGATCCAAAGAAACTGTTTGCTTCCTCATTGACTAGTTTAATTTCTTATTGCTCTATAAAGAGAGCAACAGATTTGGATCCCTTCACCAGAACACAGACCTACCTACCACATGTTTAGCACATCTCTGAGATGATGAGAATACCAGTCTTCTAAGGTTTTGCTTGCTGATCTTTGGCTTGTCAGTTTTGCCCATAAACACTCTTTCCCACTCCATACTCTGAAGCTGTGGAATGTCCCTTCATTTATTGTTACATAATTACTACTTCTAATGAGTAAGCCATATACAAAATTGAAACTTCCTTGAAGAAAATTAGCCTACAAACCCTGCCCATATTTATATATTTTCTGTATTTCTTAATAGTTAACTTCATGCTTCTTTCCATGGAATAATTTTTGAATATTTTTACTGAGACAAAGAACAAAATCTCCATCTGTCACACACAGATACACACACACACACACACACACACACACACACACACACACTTCTCAATTCCAATATATTTTTCATCCCAGAATTAGGAGCTTGATCTTTTATTCATTTTCTATATTTAAGAAGTGGGATCAAGGATAAGAAAATGGTGGAGTGGTGATCAGTAGCAAAATTCAGCTTCCTAGAGATCCATATTTCAGACATCTGGAAAATAACAATTTGGCAGGAGAAAAGGAGAAGTGGATTGCCTGGAATTGGGAATAAACTGTCAGGAAAATTAGAAGCTACAGAGAAGTTGGAGAGATGGACCAAAGTGCAGAGAAAGGAATGAGGCAATCTGGATGCTCACCTGGGCTCATTGCTCTCAGGAGGTGAATCTCGTTCAGCAGATGCAAATGCCCAGGGATGGGATAGCTATAGTAAACTGCAAAAGTGGCATGGAGTTTGGCTCTGAGGGGACTCCTTGCATACAGCAGCCAACAGCTGGAGCTGGATTTCAGCACAGCACTAGCCATATCACCAGAGAGTGTTTGATGTAGTGCCATTTTGGGAAGAGGTTAGTTGTTTAAATCTGGGACTCAGAACAGTTAAAGAAAAACTTCACTCTAGGATTCCCAGTGTTGCCCTCCCACAGTGACTGCTTGGGAGACAGACAGAGGAGATAGCCATGGAGAAGGAGCAGCAGGCTAGACAGAGAAACACCAAGAAGTTTGAGCTCCAATAAGGACACAGCCCCTGCCCCTATAGGGAGAAGCTAGGCCCAGCTTCGGTCTGAAAGTGTAGGATTAAGTACTTGAACTTTTGCCCTGCTACATACATCCAACATAGATCTGGGATCCCCTGCCTTTCCTACCTACCAACATGAGCAAGGACATGCCTCAGTTTGGACTAGGGAAAACAGGGGGGCCTTGAAACAGATGATGGGCATCCCACAAATCCACAGGACATACAGCTAGGTAGAGAACACTGTAACTCAGATCTTGGGAGGAAATCACCCATTCAAAACTAGAGGATTTTTTTCCTATTTTTGAACTTGTCCCCCCACCTCTTGCTCTTCTTCGCAGGTTTATTGGAGTTTGAGGAATTTTTGTTTTTCTTATTTCTCACTTCTTTTTCCCCCCCCCCCTTAACTTTTTTCCTCTTAATGTCTTTCTTGTTTTTATTCTCCCTATTTTTCTTTTTTTCTCTTTTATCTTCTGTTTCTCATTTGGAGTGAAGTGTTTCAAGGTAAAAAAGAAACAGCTTCCAACTAAGACTTATATACCATGCAAAACTTTCTTTCAAAATTGATATAGATAAAAGTATTTTCAAGATAGAGATATTTTCAAGAAATTCATGACTACCAAACAAGTACTCCAGAAAATTCTCAAGGACACCCTAGAAAGAAACAATGACATCAATAATCCCAAAGGGGTGGGGGTGGAAATTCACCAGGCAGGGTGAAGAGTTAAGCAAAAAAGAGGATGGGGGTGTGTGTGTGTGGGAGAAGTCAGTAATAGGAAAATAGAGATATCTTGGTTCATGAATGCTTCTGCTTGTAAACATTTTAGTTCACAAACAAAAGCAGCAAAATTTTGCTTTTGTTCACAAATTCCATATCAGGCTACAAACATGACTATGGCCACCTTCTCCATACAAACTCAAATGCAGAAATCTCCCCCCAAAACATAAAGCAAATTAAGTTTGTAAACCAAGGTACCATTGTAATGCAATGACAGGAACAAGTCAATACCTTTTGGTAATAACTTTCAATGTGAATAGTTTCAATTCCCTCATCAAATGACACAGATTGGTAGAATGGATCAAGAAACACAACCCAACAAATGCAGTATACAAGAAATATATTTAATCCAAAAAGAAATTCATAAATTAAAAATTACAGGCTAGAAAACAATATTCCAGGCAACAAGAACCCGGAAAAAAGCAGTTGTAGCTATACTGATTTGAAACAAATTTATTTCAAGTCAAAACTAATCAAAAGAGGCAAAGAAGCTCACCATGTATTGGTTAAGAAACAATTCAACACAAAGAGATAACAATTATAAACATATATGCACCAAGCATCAGCATGCCCAACTTCATAAACACTAATAGAGATAATCAGAAAAACACCAACACAATTATAATGGGGAACCTCAGTACCCCACTGTCACAAATAGAGAGATCAACTAAACAAAAAATAATGAAAGAAATATTAGTTGAACCAGACCCTCAAACAGCCTTTAATAGATATTTACAGATACCCAACAGAATACACAAGGGAGTACTACTCTGCCATAAGGATAACCTGAGTCATTTGTAGGAAAATTAATGCATCTTGAGTTCACAATGTTAAGTCATATATTTTCTCTTATATGAGAAACCCAAAATATAAATTAAAAGAAAAATAAAAGTTAGATTATAGGAAATAGCAATATAGATCTTTTGAAGATGGGAAGGGGACTAGGAGATACAGGGAAGGGGGAGGGATGGGGGATTTAAAAATAAATTAAAATATGTTATGTACATTTACCACCTCCCCACAGGGAATGTTATCCTTATGTACTAATAAAAATATTTTTAAAAGAAAAAAATGTTAAAATAATGAATCAGGATAGAAAAGATAGAAGGAGAAGATGAAAATTAAAATGAGTTGAAACTTGCCTATTCAGTCAATGGACAGAGATTAAATCACTCCTCAGAGCTAAGCACTGAATGAGGACCTGGGAATAATGTACTCAAAATAATACACACAGCTTTGCTCAGAATTGTAAAAACAAGGCTATATATCTATTTTAATCAAATGTATATCACTTAAAATGATAAGATTTTTAAACCCATTAATGTGGTAAATCATATTAACACATTTTCTAAGCTTAAAACAAGTATTGCATAATACCTCTCAATGAATACTACTTGGTCATATGTACTATTTTGAAAACTATTGAATATTAATTAGCTTTGAGTTCAGCGTTTTAACCTTTTAAGCTATTTTAAGTGGTTTAAATAATTTTATTATCACAACTCTGTGAAACAACATAGTATTTTTAATTTTTAATATGCTCTGAAGAGTTTGCATTATGTAAGAATTTCTTGACATCTTTCTCTGCTTATAAAAGCTTCTATAAATTTTTCATAAAAATAAAATAATGTTTTAGAACCACTAATTTGACAATTGTATTAAATTCCTTCCTATTATTTAAATTGATGTTAGTAATTTATATCTCTCAGAATATGAACCATTTAAAAGCTCTCCTGTTACTTATAGTTACATCCTGTGTGTGTGTGCACACGCGTGTGTGTGTGTGTATGTGTGTTTTACAATGCATATCTTCCAAAATGGCTGGAAGTTGAGCCATTTTTACAAGCTTATCTTATGTCATTGGTGTTCCTTTCATTGAGAGATAAATGAAAGAAAAAGCCTTCAGAATGTCTCTAGGCATAGCCACCATTGTAATGAAAACCATGTGACCTTAAGCAAGAACCACCTAGGGAAGAGCCAAATTATGATACATAATAAAATTACTGTTGTTTTAACTCATCATGAATGGTTTATTAGAAAGTAATGCTTTTTTGTAATTGGTTTTGTTTTTTAACTAAGGTTTCATTTTTTCCCTCTGAAATGCTCCAGAATCATGACACATAATAGTAATATTACTGTCATTTTAACTCACCACAAATGGTTTATTAGGCAGCAATAGTTTCGTATTTTATGTATTTATTTTATGCTTTTTTTTTTTTCTGCTAAGGCTTAACTTTTTTCCTCCCATAGCCCTCAAACATAGACATGTATTTTTTATCTCTTAACCTTTTGGAGATTTGTCAGCATTACTAAACTGCCAGTTTAGAAAATGCTTCAAAAGAGAGAAAGTATTGGTATGTGGACTATTGTCTACTTACCTAAAAATATGAGGAAAAAAGACAAGAAGGTTAACCAGTGATGAGAGGTATAACTAGGACTAAAAGAGGGCAGAAGTCCTGGACATGTGAACTTTGAAGTATGTTAATTACCTTTAGTGAGGCCACTTTGTCTATCTTTTCTAAAAGAGGATTCCAAAAGAAATTTCAAATATTTTTCATGAGCTATTTATATATTTATTTATTTTAGTACTGGGGATTGAACTCAGGTCCTTGTGCTTGCAGGGCAGGCGGTGGAACCACTGAGCTAAATCCCAGGCCCTTTAATGAGTATTTTTCTTTAGAAAGGAGGAAGTAGTTTAGGTAAAGGAGAAAGTTCCAAAGATTTTATTTCCAGTCTAGAGCATCAAAACAGAATCCTTTACATTTAGAATCCCAGGAGATTTGTGCTCAGAAAATGTTTAGGGTTTTATTCATCAAAAAAGAATCATTCAATTTATCCTGAAAAGGAAGTCAATAAACTTTGGATAAAAGTAGAAATAATGAAAATTTTGATATTGAGTAATAAAGAATATTTGGCATATAGTTTTAATATTTTGTTTCTTTAATAATATTTTACAATAAAATGTATGGAATTATTCACCCATTTCCCTTTCATCAAGAAAGTCAGCTCATTTATACTATTAACCTCATCAGAATTGTTACACTTTATTTCCAATGAAGTTAGAATGGGTACAAATCATTTGATAATTATTAGTTAAAAAAAAAGAAATAAATTTTCTCTAATTTTAATGGCTGAAATATTTCTTAGGTACTAATATATATTTTATGTACACACACAATGCACATATGGAGGACATATGTTTGCATACACACATCCTTAAATACATTATTCTGGAATTCATTTGGATGATACACTTTCTTACCTCTGGTGGAGGATTAGAGAGCTGAGACATAGAGGGCACTCAAAGTTGCCTTCTTCATTCTCTCTAGGAAGCTATGGCTTCTAGCTATGGAGGAGGAGACCCAGCAGAGGTGGCTGCACATACTCAAGAAACAGGAGGTTCACAAGATGGAATACTAGAGGCAGCCTAGATTTATGAACCACTTGGGATATTCATCTAAAAGCAACTGTGTAAGGTTAGGATGCACCAAGAGTCACATCCTTAGAGAGACAGTAACCAGAAGAAATTCAGAAAGACTGGTAGTTGGTAAGATAAGTAACTTAATTGAAACAACACATCCCAGCACTGAACACAAAGCACCTCAGAGGAGGAGAGGGATCTTCCCTTCCCATACAGCAGTAAAAAGAAAACCAGCATTCTCTTCTAAATCAGGGTGAGGAAAAACCTTGAGCAGACAGGAGGTCAGACTACAACCAAATGAATAAAGTCAGGAGTGATAATTCTCATTTTTTCCCTAGAATTTGGGCAGGATCAGACCAGGAAGTCATCATATCCCTTCTCCTCCCCCTGCCCCTGGCTGACTAGCACAAGCAGGAGGCAGATTCCAGCAGAACCCACCTGGAGAAATTCACTTTGCCTAGATGTGGTAAACCTCCACATTTTTTTATAACTTCAAAATGACACTGTGCAGTCACTGTGCAAAATGCCACTGTGCAACAGGGAGTAGCTGGCTACAACTTTTAATAATTAGGGTGGCCTCTGCAAAAAGATGACTGTGACACAGTAAACTAAAGTGACAAGAATAGGAGAGGCAACGTCCCCAGTTACTGGGAGATGAAATTCTGGGCTGAGAGAAACCCAATGGTGTATGTGTGCTAGCAACAGCATACAAGGGTGAGATATTACTTTTACCCCTATAGAATTTAACTGTGTTGACCCCCACAAACACAGAGGAGGTGAGCTGCTCCTAGCGCACAAGAGGAGGCTTCTGGGCCACTGCACCACCCATGCAAGCACAGAGGAGGTGAGCAGCACAGGTGCCAGCAGCAGCACCACCCCCCCATGGAAATGAGAAGACACATAAAGAAGTCTCAAAACCAGACTTCCAGATCACCTACAGCAACCCCAAAGGGAAATGAGATGGAACACTCTGATACTCAACCACCTGGACTCCCTGAACTGGCAACAAAAGAGAATCTGGAAAAAATGAAATCAGAAATAATTTCTCAGATAACAGCAAAGATTGTACCCATAGTGCAAGACATGATTAATAAATCTAGAGAGAAGCTCAGGAACATGATGGAATCCCAACATAGGAAACAAATGGAATCTATAACACAGATGCTAACAGATTTCCAGGAGATTAAAAACTCCACTGAAAGTCTACACAGTAGAATGAGCCAATGGGAGGACAGAATTTCAGATATAGAAGATAAGACTGCAATTAGTGACCGGGAAAAGAAAAATTGCTTCAAAATTATGAGGGACCATGAGAAATCAATCCAGCAGCTGCTAGATGATGCAAAGAAGAATAACATAAGACTGATCAGAGTCAATGAAGAAATAGGAGAAAGTGCAGATGACATAAAAAAACTGTTCACAGAAGTGATGGCAGAAAACTTCCCAAGCAGGGAAAAAGAAATTGACATACAGATAAGTGAGGCATATAGGAATCCAACTAGCCTTGATGAAAAAATCTACACATAGGCATATAATTGTTAAGATTCCAGAAACCCAACAGAAGAACAAAGTTCTACAAGCAGTTAGAGAAAAGAAATAAGTCACATACAAAGGAAAGCCCATAAGAATCACAGCAGACTTCGCAATGCAAACCCTCAAGGCAAGAAGAGCTTGGAATGATGTATTTCAAGCCCTAAAAGAAAACAGCCTCCAACCCAGGTGGATGTACCCTGCAAAATTATCTTTCAAAATTGATGGAGAAATAAAATAATTTCATGTCAAAGAGCACCTTAGGACCTTCATGAATACCAAATCAGCACTCCAAAATATTTCAGACAATATCCCAGGAAAAGACAATAAGGGTCACAACCCCAGGAAGCCCAGGAGAATGAATCCTTCAGGTGTGACAAGAAATTAAATGCAAAGGGGGAGAATCCAACAAAAAGAAAAAGTCATGACAATGATAAGTCAATATATATGAGTTATAACCATCAATGTTAATGGTAAATTCACCAATCAAAAGAAATAGCCTGGCAGAATGGGTCAAGAAGCAAGATCCAAGAATATGCTGCATACAAGAAACACATTTAATTCAAAAAGAAACTCATAGTCTGAAAGTTAAAGGGTGGAAAACAATATTCCATGTCACAGAAACCTGAATAAAAAAGGAGTAGCTATCCTCTTTGCAGATCTTTGCAGATCAAGTGGATTTCAAACAAAAATCTGAAACACTCTGGTCCCTAGAATTTCAAATAAGGGGCACTCAATTTGTATGTACAAATCTATTGTGAACATGTGTTTTCATTCCTGTCAAGTAAAAACTTAAGAACATGATTGCTGGTTCTTAACAGTAATATAAGAAATTTCTATATTGTTTTCCAAAATGATTTTATCATTTTACATTCACATTAGCAGTATTAGAAAGTTCTAACTGGTTCACACCTAAGCTCGCATTTGTTCTTTTAAAACTTTTGCCTTCATCTCCCTAATGAGTGTATAATTCAATCTTGTTATTGTACTGATTAGTATTTTTCTGATTCTAGTGTTGCACACCTTTCCTTCTGCTGTACTATCATATTCTTGTGTCTACTTTTTAATTGTGTGGTCTATTAATGAGCTATAAGAGATCTTTATATATTCTGGTCATACATTATAAGCATTATAAATGTGGTCTGTTTAAGGACTACTTTTCATTTTCTTAATGATGTCATTTAAACTTCTAAATTTTGATGGAATCTCATTTATCAATTTTTTCATTTATACATCATGTTTTTATATCCTAGGAAATTCTTTCCTACCCTAAATTCATAAACACTTTCCCTTATAATTTCTTCTTAAAGTTTTATAGTTTCAGTCTTTCATATTTAGGTTCATAGATCCTTGAAGATATTTTTATGTATGAAAATAAAGGGTTGAGGTTAACTTTTTATATACAGATACCAGGTGTTCTAGTGCCATTTGCTGAAAAAAAAATCTTTTCCTCTGCTCCTGAATAGAGTTTATGTTCTATAAAATGTTAATGGTAAATAATCTTTCAAAACTCAGTGGACCATATATGTGTGCTTCTATTTCTAGATTCTGTTTTATTCCAATGATCTATATGTATTTCCTTACACCAACACTGCCTTGATTACTGTAGCTTTAGAGGAAGTCTTAAAATGAGGTACTGAATGTCTTCCAACACTGTTTTGTTTTCTTTTTTACTTTTCTAAGTCCTTTGCACTCGAACGTAACTTTTAAATTTCAATATCCAATTCTTCATTTATAACAAGTATACATAGACCTGAATTTTTATATATACCTTGTGTTTTCTAATCCCACTAAATTCAAACACAAGTTCTCGGGGCTCCAAGAGATTTCTTAGTATTTTCTCTGCAGATGATCATTTCATCTACATAGAAAGATTTTACTTCTACCTTGCCAATCCTATCCTAATTGTGTCATTTTATTGCCAGACTATTTTGGTTTTGGGCTATGTATAAAAATTTAATGGACAGATGAAAAGTAGGAATATCTGCCCTTGTTCCCCATCTTAGGGAGAAATCATTGTATCTTCTCCATTCATATAAGGCATTTTTGCTGGAAGTATGGAGTACATGTCTTTTATCTGTTGAGAAGATTCTATTCTATTTCTAGTCTCCTGATAGCTTTTACCATGAACAGCTGTAGAATTTAGTCCAGTACTTTTTCTCCAACTACTGACAGGATCATATGGCTTTTTCCTTTCCTCTGTTGAAATGATGACTGTTGGGGGTAGATCTTTCAATGCTGAACCAACAATGCCATTCCCATAATAAAACCACTTTCTACCTACTGCTAGATCTGACTTCTACTAGTTTGTTTTGTTAAACAAATTTCTACCTACATTCATACATTTTTTCTTCCATAATCTTTATCCAGTTTTAGTGTTACCACAAAGTTGATTTCCTAAAATGAGGGGAGAAGTGTTCCTCTTTTTTCTCCTTTAAATGTCTGATATAATTTAATCAGATAAAATGTATATGAGCCTGTTGTTGTCATATAGGTAGGTTTTCAAGCTAGGAATATACTTTCTTTAATAGGTGCTATTCAAATTTCATATTTCCTCCAGAGTCAGTTTCATTAATTTGTCTTCCAAGGTACTTCTTAGAAGTTATCAAATTTATTTCAGAAAATATTTTTGTAGTATGCTTTCTATACCCTTTTAAATTCTGTAAAATCTGTGGTAATGTCTTCTAGATATTGATATTGCAATTTCAAAAGTTTATAGTTGATATTGTGTAATAGGAAGAAAAGGTCTAAAGGACTAGGGGAAGTGGGAGGGGTAGGGGAAAGGAAAGAAGGGAAAAGAAAAAATATGAGAAAAGGAAAAAAATGGAAACAAATTCTTTGTAAATAGTAAAGGGTGGAAGGGGTGAAGGGAGGGCAGGGGAAGGGGAAAAAAATAAGAACCAAGATACTCATGTAATGGTACAAGATCCTAGCTGGGCACAACCACCAGCCTCCAGCTCGGCTGTCCGTGTGGGCAGAGCTGGTGTGGGCTGAGCGTGCCCTGCTCAGTCTGGCTTGCTCCACCCAGTTTCAAGCAGAAGACCAAGCCTGAGACCAAGCTGGTGAGGACCCCTGGGCATGCACACCAGCCTCCAGCTTGGCTGCGTGGGTGCCTGCAACAACAGGGCGCCCCACCCCCCCAACCAGCCTATTGGCTGTACAGCTACTTGGATCCACACTATAGAGGCACAGGGGAGCATAAAGTCCATTGTCCTGCACTGCAGAAGTGAACAACAGAGAGAAGGCCTCTCTCAGGCTCCCTGATGAAATCTGAAGCCCACTGGAAAAGTAAAGAAAATCTATGCAATAAAGGCACACCAGACCACTGTGCTTGATAAATTAGAGGAATCATCACCTCCCATTGGAACCTGGACTATCTTCAGGGGAAAGGCAGCTGGAACCAGCAATGAACCTTGCAGAGTTCAACCCTGCAGGAGGACAGGGAGCTCAACTTGGAACTTGCAGCCAGAAATCTGCCTGAATCTCACAAGTCTGGGTCTGGCCTACTGAGACTGATTGACTCATAACTGCACATTGCTGCCCACGCTGTCTATTGTGACAGGACAGACATACCCTGAAGGAGTCCCTTCATTTTTACCTTTTATTTGTTATTTTCAAAATGGCCACCATTTTTTTGCTCTCATTTTTAATTTTTTTTCCTTCTTTGCTACTCTTTTAAAATTTTTCTTTTTCTCTTTTTCCTTTTTTTTCTTTTTTTTTTATTAAATTCTTTCATTGGTACATTGTAGGTATACAACACAATTACATTTCTCATTGGGAACTGTACCTTTACATAATGCATCTTGGTTCTTATTTTTTCCCCATTCCTAGCCCTCCCTTTACGCCCTCCACCATTCCCTATTTACAAAGACTGTATTTCCATTTATTCCATTTCTCAGCATTTTTGATTTCCTTTCTTTCATTTCCCCTGCCCCTCCCACTACCCCTACCCCTTTGGACCTTTTCTTCCTATTTTACATTTTCAATTATTCATTCCAATCATTGGTACATTTTAGGTATACAATATAATGACACTCATCATTGGAAATTTGCACCTTTACATAGTCTCTCTTGATTATTATTTTTCACCCTTGCCCGGCCCTCCTTTCAACCCCTCCATTCCTCCCTATTTACAAAGATTTTGTTCCTATTTTTCCGTTTTCTCATATTAATCCCATTCCCTTCTATCCTTTCCCCTAGCCCTCCCACTTCCTTCCCCTTTGCCCCTTTTCTTTCTATTTCACATTACCTATTATACATTTTAGTCCTTATTTACACTTTCAGTTTCTCACACCAGAGAAACTACTCAGAATTTATTCATGTGTGTCCTATTTATTTCACTTAAGAGTATCACCTCAATGTGCATCCACTTAGCTATAAATGTCTCTAATTTCTCATTTTTTATGGCTGAGTAGTACTCCATTTTATAAAAAAACCACATTTTCTTTATCCAGTCTCCAGTTGATGGGCATTTGGCCTGTTTCCAAGTTTCAGCTATTACAAACTGTGCTGCTATAAACATGGGTGCACATATATCACTGTGGCATGATTCTTTGAATTCTTTGGGGAAGATCTCCAGCAGTGGAATAGCGGGGTCAAATGGGACTACCAGTCCTAGTTCTTTGAGGTATCTCCATACTGATTTCCACAGTGCTTGCACCAGTCTACACTCCCACCAGCAGTGGAACAGGGTTCCTCTTTCCCCACAGCCCCGGCAGCATTTGTTATTGGTGGATTTCATGATAGCAGCCATTCTTTCTGGAGTGAAGTGGAATCTCAGCATTGTTTTCATTTGCATCTCTCGAATGACCAGTGATGTTGAACATTTTCTCATGTATTTATTTGCTATTTCTACTTCTTTGTGTGAGAAATGTCTGTTCATTTCAGATGCCCATTTTCAGATTGGGTCTTTAAATTTGGGAGGTCTGATCTTTTTAAGTTCTTTATACATTCAAGATAGTAGACTTTTGTCTGAGGAAGAGCAGGTGAAGATTTGTTCCCACATTGTGGGTTGTCTCTTCACACTGCTGGTGGTTTCTCTTGCTGTGCAGAAGCCTTTTAATAAGAAGAGATCCCATTTGTTGATTGTTTGTGCTAGTTCACAGGCAACTGAGGTTTTGTTCATAAAATCTTTTCCTACACCGATGTCTTCAAGGGTTCTACCTAACCTCTGTTCCAGCCAGTTCAGCGTTTCTATTTTAATATTTAGATCTTTAATCCATTTTTATTTTAGTTTAGTACATGGTGAGAGATACAGGTCTAGTTTTAATCTTTGGCAAGTTGAAACCCAATTTTTCCAGCACCATTTATTAAAGAGGCTATCTTTCCTCCAGTGAAGGTGTTTGGCTCCTTTATCAAAGATGAGATGGCTGAGTGTGTCTGGGGTTGTTTCTGCATCTTCTAATCTGTTCCACTGGTCCTCAAGTCTGTTTCTTTGCCAGTACTATGCTGTTTTTATCACAGTAGCTTTGTAGTAGAGTTGCAGGTTGGGCATTGTGATACCCCTTGCCATGTCTCTGTTACCAAGAATTGCTTTTGCTATTGTGGGTCTCTTCTTGTTCCAAATGAATTTGTGGATTGTTTTCTCAAGGTCTATGAAGGATGCTGCTGGGATCTCAATTGGAATTGCATTAAATCTATATAGCAGTTGTGGCGATATTGCCATTTTCACTGTATTAGTCCTTCCTACCCAGGAGCAGGGGATGTCTGTCCATTTTCTGATATCATCTTCAATCTCTCCTTTCAGAATGCCATAGTTTTCAGAGAAGAGGTCTTTGATTTCTTTCGTTAGGATGATTCCTAGGAATTTCAGATTTTTGGATGCTATTGTGAAAGGAATTTTTTGCCCTATTTCTCTCTCAGTGAGTCTGTCATTGGTGTAGAGGAAAGCTATTGATTTTTGTGTGTTGACCTTGTAACCAGCTACTTGACTGAATTTGGTTATTAAGTCTAGAAGACTTTTGGTGGAGTTCTTGGGGTCTTCTATGTAGAGTATCATGTCATCTGCAAATAATGACAATTTGACTTCTTCATTTCCTATCTTTATTCCTTTTATTTCTTTTTCTTGTCTAATTGCCATGGCTAATGTTTCCAGAACTATATTGAACAAGAGTGGTGATAGTGGACATCCTTGTCTTGTTCCTGATTTTAGTGTGAAGGATTTCAGTTTTTGACCATTTACTATGATATTAGCTGTTGGTTTTTCATAGATGGCTTTTATCAGTCTGAGGTAGAGACCATCTGTTCCAATTTTTTGTAGGGTTTTTATCATTAATGCATGTTGGATTTTGTCAAATGCTTTTTCTGCGTCTATGGAGATAATCATATGGTTTTTGTCCTTGGCTCTATTGATATAGTGTATTACATTGATTGATTTGTGTATATTGAACCATCCCTGCATCCCTGGGATGAATCCCACTTGATCAGGGTGTATGATCTTCTTGGTGATCTTCTGCATTCTGTTTGCCATTACCTTATTAAGGATTTTTGCATCTATGTTCATTAGTGAGATTGGCCTATAGTTCTCCTTTTTGGTTGGGTCTTTCTCTGCTTTGGGGATCAAGGTGACGCTTGCTTCCAGGAATGAATTTGGGAATATTGCTTCCCTTTCAATTTCATTGAAGAGTTTCAACAGGAGGGGCAGTACTTCCTCTCTAAATGTCTTGTACAATTCAGCAGTGAAGCCATCAGGGCCCAGGCTTTTCTTAGTTGATAAGTTTTTAATTACATTTTCAATTTCATTGACTCATATTGGGTTGTTCAGTTTTTAGGTCTTCTTTGTTCAACTTTGGTAACTCATATGTGTCTAGAAATCTGTCCATTTCTTCTGTGTTGTCCATCTTATTGGCATATAGGTTCTGGAAGTAGGTATTGATGATCATCTGGATTTCTGCTGGGTCTGTTGTCATTTCACCCTTTTCATTCCTAATTGCATGGATTTGGGCCTTTTATTTCCTTTTTCTGACAAGGATGGCTAAAGATTTGTCAATTTTGTTGATTCTTTTGAGGAACCAACTCTTGGCTTTATTGATTTTTTTGTATCATTCTCTTAGTCTCCACTGCATTGATTTCTCCTCTGATCTTAATAATTTCCTCCCTTGTATGAGCTTTGGGGTTGTTCTGCTCTTCTTTTTCTCAAAGCTTGAGGTTCAGCATCAGGTTGTTTAATTGGGCTCGTTCTGTTTTCCTAATATGCATATTCACTGCTATGAATTTCCCTTGTAAGACTGCTTTCATTGTGTCCCATAGATTCTGATATGTTGTATTGTCATTGTCATTTAATTGAAGGAACTGTCTGATTTCTTCTTTAATTTCCTCTGTGGCCCAATGGTTATTCAGAAGTGTGGTGTTCAATTTCCCCGTGTTTATGAAATTCTTTGAGTTTCTTTTGCTATGGATCTCCAATTTCATCTCACTGTGGTCTGATAATATACAGGGGATAACTTCAATTCCTTTGCACTTACTTAAACATGTTCTATGTGTGAGTATGTGGTCTATTTTGGATTATGATCCATGTGCAGCTGAGAAGAATGTGTATTCTAATTTTGTGGGGTGGAAGACTCTGTAAACATCTGTTAAGTTCATTTGTTCAAGAGTTCAATTGAGTTCTAGTATTTCATTACTTATTTTTAGTCTAGTTGATCTATCTATTCGTGACAGTGGGGTGTTGAGGTCCCCCACTACGATTGTATTAGTGCATATATGGCTTTTCATGTCCGTTAGGATTTGTTTTATATAGTTGGGTGCACTAGTGTTTGGTGCATAGATATTTATGATTGTCATCTCTTCCTCTTGGATTCTTCCCTTTACAAGGATGTAGTGTCCTTCTTTGTCTCTCTTAATCAGTGCTGGTTTGAAATCTACTTGATCTACAAAGAGGATAGCTACTCCTGCTTTTCTTTCGGGTTCCTGTCACATTTAGTATTGTTTTCCACCCTTTAACTTTCAGTCTATGAGTTTCCTTTTGAATGAAGTGTGTTTCTTGTATGCAGCATATTGTTGGATTTTGTTTCTTGACCCATTCTGCCAGTCTATTTCTTTGGATTGGTGAATTGAGACCATTAACATTGATGGTTATAACTGAAACGTATTGACTTGTCATTGCCATGACTTTTTCTTTTTGTTGGGTACTCCCCCTTTACATTTAGTTTCTTATCATGTCAGATAGGTTCATTCTGCTTTGCTTCCTTGGGTTGTGATCCTCAATGTCTGTTCCTAGGCCATTGTGTAAAATTCTTTGGAGTGCTGGTTTGGTATTCACGAAGTTCCTAAGATGCTCTTTGTTATGCAAGTATCTTATTTCTCCATCAATTTTGAAAGATAGTTTTGCAGAGTACATCAATCTGGGTTGGAGGCTGTTTTCTTTTAGGGCTTGGAATATGTCACTCCAAGCTCTTCTTGCCTTGACGGTTTGTGTTGAGAAGTCTGCTGTGATTCTGATGGGCTTTCCTTTGTATGTGATTTGTTTCTTTTCTCTGACTGCTTGGAGAACTTTGTCCTTTTGTTGTGTTTCTGGAATCTTCACAATTATATGCCTATGTGTAGATTTTTTTTGATCAAGGCTATTTGGAGTCCTATATGCCTCACTTATCTGTATGGCAAGCTCTTTTCCCCTGCTTGGGAAGTTTTCTGCCATTATTTCTGTGAAGAGATTTTTTATGTCATCTGCCCTCTCTCCTGTTTCTTCATTGAGCCCAATCAGTCTTATGTTATTCTTTTTTGCATCATCTAGCAGCTGCTGGATTGATTTCTCATGTTCCCTTATAATTTTGAAGCAATTTTTCTTTTCCTGGTCACTAATTGTAATCTTATCTTCTATATCTGAAATTCTGTCCTCATATTGGCTCATTCTGCTGTGTAGACTTTCAATGGAGATTTTCATGTCCTGGAAATCTATTTATTTTATGAATTTCATTTGTTTCTTATGTTGGGTTTCCATCATGTTCCTGAGCTCCTCTCTAGATTTATTAATCATGTCTTGCACTAGGGGCACAATTTCTCCTGTTATCTGAGAAATTATTTCTGATTTCATTTTTTCCAGATCCCCTTTTGTTGTCAGTTCAGTGGGTCCAGGTGTTTGAGTATCAGAGTGTTCCATCTCATTTCCCTTTGGGGTTGCTGTAGGTGATGTAGAAGTCTGGTTTTGAGACTTATTTACGTGTTTTCTCATTTCAACTGGGGAGGGGGGCTGTTAGCGCCTGTACAGATTACCTCCTCTGAGCTGGGAGAGGTGGGACAGGGGCCGGGAGCAGCGGTAGGGATGGTGACCCAAAAGCCCTTTCCTGTGGGCTGGGAGCAGTGGGAGGGATGGTGGCTCAGAAGCCCCTCCCTCTGGGCCGGGAACAGCAGGACTCAGTACCTTGGTCTGGTGGTCTGGTGTCCTCTGTGTCTTTGTAGTGTGGAACCAGGTGGCTGCCTGTCTGCAGCAGGGTGATTCGGCATCTTCCACGTGACTTGGGACATTGGTAGGGCATGGGCAGACCTGCCTGTCTGCAGCGGGGTGGTTTGGCATCTTCTGCATGACTCAGGACCTCAGTAGGGCATGCACACACCTGCGTGTCTACAGCAGACTGACCTGTCCCGGTCCGTGGGACCCAGGATCCTGGCAGGGCACGGACAGACCCACTGGTCTGCAGCCCCAGTGCCCTCCACATGGGACTCAGGTCCTCGGTAGGCCGTGCACAGACCTGCCTGTCTGCAGCGGACTGATTCAGCATGTTCTGTGTGACCCAGGACCCTGACAGGGCCTCCCTTTCTTTTCTCTTTTCTTTCTCTCTCTCTCTCTGCCTCACTCCTTTGCTGTCCCACATTGTTCTTCCTCTCCCTTTGTGTTCCTGTTCTGACCTAATTCATGTTTCTTCTTTATCTTTCTTTCCTTCTCTTTCCTTCTCTTGCCTGTGCCCTCTGGCCTCACTGCTAACCTTCCCCTATCCTTCTTCTTACCTATTCCTCGCTCCCCAACTCCTTCTAACTCCCCATCCTGAAGTAGGTAAATTTGCTATATTGAAGAGTTTATTCACTATAAACAAATGTTGGGTTTATCCTTGGTTTTGATTTAATTCACACAGTTAAAGGTGATAGATTAATGACTAACACAAATTGTTATTTTCTAAGAGGTACTTGATGATATTGTGTTGGTGATTGTATCTCTTGGGCTAAGGTGTTGTTATTGATCTAATCAGTTTTCCTCCTGGTATAATGAAAATGAGCCTGGGAGCCATTAGGGACTCAAAACCTAAAGACCAGTTATATCTAGAAGACACCTATGAGAAGCAATCATTCCATGAGGATTCTAAATACATCAACAAAGATATAAGCAACTTCAAATTATCAATCCAGGTGTTAAACCAAGCATAATACCAAAAAACAAAAATAAGAAGACATTTAAGCAAGGCACAAACTCAGACCTCCACCCCACAAAAGGCAAATTCTGGGGGAAACAAGGTGGAAAAGCCTGATAACCAACCATCTGGACACCCTGAACTGATAGCACAGGAAGTAACAAAACAGATGAATGAGGCTCTAGAAAAATTCAAAACAGAAATAATTTCCCAGATAACTACAGAGATGGTGAACAGAGTGAAAGACATGATTAGAGGCTATAGAACAGAAACAGATAAAAAAAAAAAAAGTAGATGAGCTCAGAAACATGCTGGAAGGCATGAATGCCCAGCATAAGAAAGAAATGGAAACCATGATCACCCAACATAAGAAAGAAATGGAATCCATGAAACAGATTCATACAGACATTCAGGAGATTAAAAACTCCATTGAAAGTATCCACAGCAGATTAAGGGAATCTGAAGATAGAATATCAGATATAGAAGACAGGATCGTGGTTAGAGACCATGAAAATAGAGATTTCTTAAAAATAGTAAGGGACCATGAGAAATCAATCCAGCAGCTGCTAGATAATGCAAAGAAGAATAAGATAAGATTGATAGGAGTCCACAAAAAAAGAGAAAATACAATTCACATTAAAAAAACCTGTTCACAGAGGTAATAGTAGAAAGCTTCCCAGACAGAGGTGGAGAATTGGACACACAGATAAATGAAGCATATAGAACTCCAACTAGCCATGATCAAAAAAAATCTATGCCTCAACACATAATAGTCAAGATCCCAGAAACCCAACAGAAGAACAAAGTCCTACAGGCAGTTAGAGAAAATAAACAAATCACCTATAAAGGAAAGCTGATCAGAATCACAGCAGATTTTTCCACACAAACCCTCATATCAAAGAGAGCCTGTAGTCAAGTATTTCAAGCCCTAAAAGAAAATATCTTCCAACCCAGACTGTTGTATCCTGCAAAATTATCTTTCAAAATCAATGGGGAAAATAGATACTTTCATGACAAAGAATACTTGACCAATTTCATGAACACCTAATCAGCACTCCAAACAATTCTAAACAATATCCTAGAAAAAAACAATGAAGATCACAACTCCATGAGGCCTAACAGAAGGAAGCCAACAGGCAAGGTAAGACACTAAAGGGAAAGGGGGAAAAATAAGAAATAAAAGAGCCAACAACACTAAAACATCGTGACAAGGATGAGTCAATATCTATCAATTATAACTCTCAATGTTAATGGTCTCAATTCACCAATCAAAACAAATAGGCTGACAGAATGGATTAAGAAGCAAAATCCAGCAATATGCTGTATACAAGAAACACACTTAACTCAAACAGAAATTCATAGACTGAAAGTAAAAGGATGGAAAACAGTTCTCCACCAGACAGGAACCCAGAAATAAATAGGGGTAACAATCTTATTTGCAGACAGAGTAGATTTCAAACCAAAATTAATTAAGAGAGACAAAGATAGTCACTACATCCTTGTGAAGGGAACAATCCAAGAGGAAGAGATGACAGTCATAAATATATATGCACCAAATATGAATGCCCCCCAACTATACAAAACAAATAATAATGGACATGAAAAATCAAAAAACCAATAGTACAGTTGTAGTGGGGGACTTCAATACCCCACTATCACAAATAGAAGATCATCTAGACAAAAAATTAACAAGGAAATTCTAGAACTGAACCAAGTGATTGAACAAATGGACTTAATAAATGTTTACAGAGAGTTCCACCCCCAAAAAATCAGAATACAGATTCTTTTCAGCTGCACACAGGTCATTCTTCAAAATAGACCACATGCTAGCTCATAGGATATGTCTAAGTAAATGTAAAAGAATTGAACTTACCTCCTGTATATTATCAGACCACAGTGCAATAAAATTGGAGGTCAATAACATAAGAAATCAGAAAACTCCCACAAACACATGGAAATTGAATAACACCCTCCTGAACCACCAATGGGTCACAGAGGAAATTAAAGAAGAAATTAAACAGTTTCTACTAGTAAATAATAGTGCCAGTACAACACACAGGAATCTATGGGACACAATGAAATCAGTTCTACATGGAAAATTTATAGCAGTGAATGCCCATATTAGGAAAACAGAGAGAACTCAGATAAATAACCTAATGCAAAACTTCAAGCTCCTACAAAAAGAAGAGCATAACAAACCCAAACCTCATATAAGAAAGGAAATTATAAAGATCGAAGCAACGCTGTATTAACAGAATCAAGGACAAAAACCATATGATCATCTCAATAGATGCAGAAGAGGCATTTGACAAAATCCAACACCCATTCATGATAAAATCTCTACAGGACATTGGAATAGAAGGTCTTTATCTCAACCTGATTAAGGCTATTCAGGAAAAGCCAACGGCCAACATCATGCTAAATGGTCAAAAACTGAAAACTTTCACACTAAAATCAGAAACAAGACAAGGATGCCCACTATCACCACTCCTACTCAATATAGTTCTGGAAACATTAGCCACAGCAATTACAAATGAGAAAGAAACTGAAGGAATAAAGATAGGAAAGGAAGAAGTTAAACTGTCATTATTTGCTGATTAAATGGTATTTTACATAGAAGACCCAAAAAACTCAGCCAAAAGACTTTGAGACTTAATTGACAGATTCAGTAGAGTAGCTGGATATAAGGTCAAAACTCAAAAAACAATAGCCTTCTTATACACAAATAGCAGACTCACTGAGAGAGAAATTCAGAAAACAATTCCTTTTACAATAGCATCCAAAAAAATGAAATATCTAGTGATCAACCTAATAAAGGAAGCAAAAGACCTCTACATTGAAAACTACAGCACTCTAAAAAAGGAGATTGAGGAGGATATAAGAAAATGGAATGACATCCCTTGTTCCGGGGTAGGAAGAAACAATATAGTGAAAATGGCCATACTTCCAAAACTACTATATAGATTTAATGCAATGCTGATTGAAAATCCAACTATATACTTTACAGAACTAGAGAAAACAATTCAAAAATTCATTTGGAACCAGAAGAGACCTAGAATAGCAAAAGAAATTCTAGGCAACAGAGACATGGCTGGGGGTAACACAACCCCCAATTTGAAACTATACTACAAAGCTGCTGTGATAAAAACAGCATGGTACTGGCAAAGAAACAGACCCAAGGATCAGTGGAGTAGATTAGAAGATTCAGAAACAACTCCAGACATACTCAGCCACCTCATCTTTGATAAAGGAGCCAACCACCATCATTGGAGGAAAGATAGCCTGTTTAATAAATGGTGTTGGAAAAACTGGATTTCAACTTGCCAAAGATTAAAACTAGACCCATACCTATCACCATGCACTAAACTAAGATTGAAGTGGATTAAAGATCTAAATATTAAGACAGAAACACTAAACTTGCTGGAAGATAAGTTAGGTAGAACTCTTGAGGACATTAGCATAGGAAAAGACTTTATGAACAAAACCTCAGTAGTACAGGAACTAGCATAAAAAATCAACAACTAGGATCTTATCTTATTAAAAAGCTTCTGGACTGCAAGGGAAACCACCAACAGAGCTAAGAGACAACCTACAATGTGGGAAAAAATTTTTAGCAGCTGCACCTTAGACAAAGGTCTACTATCTAGAATATATAAAGAATTGAAAAAAATCAGAGCCCCCCAAAATTCAAAGACCCAATTCAAAAATGGACATCTGAAATGAAGAGACATTTCTCAGACAAAGAAGTAAAAGCAGCAAATAAATATATGAAAAAATGTTGAACATCACTGGTCATTCAAGAGATGCAGATTAAAACAACACTGAGATTCCACCTCACCCCACAAAGAATGGCTGCCATCAAGAAATCAACCAATAACAAATGCTGGCAGTGGTGTGGGGAGAAAGGAACCCTTCTCTATTGTTGGTGGGAATGTAGATTGGTGCAACCACTGTGGAAATCCATATGGAGATATTTCAAAGAACTAGGACTACAGGTCCCATTTGACCCAGACATTCCCCTGCTGGGTGTCTTCCCCAAAGAATTCAAAGAATCATACCACAGCGATATATGTGCACCCATGTGTATAGCAGCACAGTTTGTAATAGCTACAGCTTGGAAACAGCCTAAATGTCCATCAATTGGAAACTGGATAAAGAAGATGTGGGTTTTTTGTATAAAATCGAGTACTACTCAGCCGTAAAGAATGAGAAACAAGAGACATTTATAGCTAAATTGATGCATATTGAGGCCATACTCTTAAGTGAAATAAATAGGATACACATGTGTAAAGACCAAATAGTTTCTCTAGTGTGAGAAATTGAAAGTGTAAATAAGGATTAAAATGATTTAAATGAATAACTGATAACCTGAAATAGGAAAAGGTCTAAAGGTGTAGAGGTGGTGGGAGGGGAAGTGGAAAAAAAGAAGGGAAAGGAAAAATTATGAGAACAGAAAAAAATGGAAATGAAGTCTATGTAAATAGGGAAGGGTGGAGGGGGTGAAGGGCGCACAGGTAATGGTGAAAAAAATAAGATCTAAGATACACCATGTACAGGTACAATCACCCAATGATAAATGTAAATGTATTGTATACCTAAAATGTACCGATAAAAGAATTTCTTTTTTTAAAAAAAGGTACAAGATTCCAATGATGAATGTAACTGTATTTTATACTTATTTTGGGGGAAAAAAAGAATCTATATCAATTAGGTTCTCTCATGCCAAGGATTATTTCATAGAGTTTGCTAATTTAGTTTCTCGATTAGGTCATAAATTGGACTCAGTCTCCCTTTATCCTCTATCACTTTCCATTTAAACTCCCTGCCCCCTTCTTTTTCTTTCTTCTCTTCCCTTGCCTTTTCAAATCTGCTCTCCCTCCCCACCTTAATTTTTGGTGTATAAATACTACCACACAACTTATTTTATTCTCATTTATTTTGTTTTTTTTCTTTTCTTGCTCTTTTAAAATACATATCTAGGGTGTATGTGTATATAAAGTTGTGAATAAGAATTTATTATTGCTTTATTTATATAATGTCTTAAATTGACCTGTCAGGTTAACCCTCACCAAAGGTTGTGTTTTTGAACATTATGTTTTTATCAATTTAATTGGGTCCAACCTTGTTCAAGCTTCTCTTATTTTCCCATTATATTTCCTTCCATTTCCTTCCTTCTTGTCATTCCCAACAAACAAGTTCACAAATATCCTCCCCTCTCTCCCTCTATTATGAGCATAAAAATAATACTAAAAACCTATCTTCTCTATTTTATCTTGTCTCTTTTTTCTTCTTCCTTTTAATTTTTCTTCTTCATTTTCTCTTTTATTTTCCTTTAATTCTAAGCCTGTTCTTCATAAGTACTATTCCTTTGTCTTCCTGAAAGAAAGATTTACTGAAAGATTTGTGAACTTTTTGAACAAGTTTTAAATCATATGTTAATATATGGTTGGTTCTGTGGATGCTGATATAACTAGTAGTTGTTCCCTTCTCATAGTTCAGTGATACAGACTGATTCTAATTCTAATTTTAATTCTAATAGGTTAAGTAGGTGTCAGTATACTGAACATATCCAAAACCAAGGACATACCACAGGTAGAAATCCATTTACGAAAGAGATCATAATAGTAACAAAGCTTTCTACCCTAATTGATCTACAATCCTCAATGTGAAAACACAAGAATCATAAGAAAACAAGACAACAAAGCACCTCCAAAAATTCATAACTCACCAAAAGTTGATCACACAAGCATGGAAGTAAATAAATATCTGGACAAAGAATACACAAAAGGAATAGTTAAAATGATTGAAGAGATCAAAGAGACAAGCAGGTGAGTGAAGCAATTACTAAGATCTTTATTTAACTTAAAGAAGATGTAAATAAGCAACTGAATGAATGAATTAATAAAATGATTAATGACTTTGAAGATGCAAATAAGTAACTGAATGAATTAAAGAACACAGTACAGGATATGAATGGTCACTTCGGTAAAGAATGAGAAATTCTAAAAAATAACAAGCAGAAATGAAAACCTCAATTGAAAGTTGTATCAATAGACATAATTAATTAGAGGATATAATATCAGTCCTTGAGAACAAGCTTAGTGAAATAGAATATTTACTCAGGAACACTTAAAAAGTAGAAGATGATCCAAGAGCTCCTAGATTACTCAAAAAGAACAAAGTTAAGTCAAAAAGAACAAAGTTAATTGGAGAAGAGGTAGAGTCATTTAATGGCATAAAATATTTATTCAATGAAATTATTACAAAAAAATTTCCCAAATCTAGGAAATGAGATTAATATCCATGTAAATGAGTCATTTGCAACCCCAAATAGATATGGCCAGAAAAGAACCTGACTATGAAACATCATTTTCAAAATCGCAGAAATTCAGAATAAAGAGAGAATGCTAAAAGCTGTTAGACAGAAACACCAAATAAAGTATAAAGGGAAACTTATCAGAATAACAACAGATTTCTCAACACAAAACTTAAAGGCCAGAAGAGCTTGGATTGAAGTTTTTTATGACCCTCCAAACAGTAATTCCCAACTCAGATTCCTATGTCCTGCAAAATTATCCTTCAGAATCAATGAAGAAATAAAGACTTTTCACAACAAAAAGAAACTAAAAAAAATTCATGACTTCCAAAACAGCCTTGAAGAAAATGCTCAAGGGAATCTTAAACAGAGACAAATATTTCAACATCACCAAAGAGCCCAAAGGAAAGCATGTATCCAACTCAGAGAGTAAACAAAAGGAAAATAGTATAATAAATAGGCACAGGAAAAAAATAATATGAGAGAAATCAGTAGTAATATTTTAGTCTATATGCTACCAATGGGAGCACAGGAATTAGCAGTAGTAGTAGTAGAGGTAGTAATGATAAATAATAATAATTTGATAGAAATACTTCCAACAATAATACTCAATGTAAATATCTTTCAAGCAAAAGACAGAGACTAGAAGATTGGATCAAAACCCAAAGGATACAAAACTATAATATATGCAGTTGGAGCTTGAAAGCAAGGAGGAGTAGCTACTCTAATTTCTAACAAAGTTGATTTCACATCAATCTGGTCAGAAAAGAAAGGTTACTACATATTTGCAAATGGAAAAATTTGCCGAGAAGAAATAACAGTCATAAATATATATGCATTGAATGTCAGCACACCCAATTTCACAAAACAAATACTACCTGGCATAAGACAGATAGACATCAATAGCAGAGCAATTTAATACCATGGTCTCATAAATAGACAGGTCAATCTGGCAAAAAAAATCAACAAAAAAAATCAGAGCTAAACCACACCACAGGAAAAAATGATTTAATACATATTTACATGATATCTTATCCAACAATACAGAGTACACATTCTTTTCAAGAGTCCAGAGTACTTCCTTTAAAATAGACCATATTTGAGATCTTAAAGCATGTTTAACAGATACAAAATGAACTAATTTCTTACATCCTATAGCATAGATCACAAAGGAATAAAACTAGAAATTAACAGCAAAGGACACTACACAAACCCATGGAGATTGAATAACATATTCTTAAACAATCAATAGATCATAGAAGAAGTCAGGGTAGAAATTTAAAAATTCCTAGAATCAAGTGACAATGAAAATACAACATATCAGAATCTGAGACTCACTGAAAGTAGTTCTAAGAGGAGAGTTTATAGCTATGAATGCCTACATCAGGAATCAGACCCATTCCAAATAACCTAAAGATGGATCTCAAGATCTCCGGGGAGAAAAAAGATTAACCAAACTGAAAACTAGTAGAAAAAAAAACAAATTATAAAGGTCAGAGTGAAAATCAATAGATTAGAAACTAAAAAAATGCAAAGGGTCAATGAATGAAAGAGTTGGTTCTTTGAAAGGATAAATAAGATTAATAATCTACTAAGAGAAAAGACCCACATTAACATAATTAGAAATGAAAACAGGAGAAATCATAACAGATACCACTAAAATCCAGAGGATTGTAAGAAACTATTTTAAAAACTTATATTCCAATAAATTGAAAAATCTGGAAGAAATGAAATACTCCTGAACACATATGAATTAAAAATTTGAACCAAGAAGATATAAGAATTCTAAACAAACCAATAACAGGCAATAAAATTGACTCAGTAGTATAAACTGCCAATTAAGAACAGCCCAGCCACTGAATTTTACCAGAACTTTAGAGAAAAACTAATACCAACACATCTCAAATATTTCCATGCAATTGAAAGGGAAGGAGCAGTTCCAAACTCTTTCCATGAAGCCCATATTATCCTGATATCAAAACCATATAAAGACTCAACAAGAAAAGAAAACTACAGACCAATGTCCTTGATGAAAACATGAAAAATTCCTCAATAAGGCATTTGCAAGCAGAATTCAACAAATCATTAAAAAGATCATACATTAGGAGAAAGTTGGCTTCATCCCAGAGACGCAAAGATACTTCAACACATATAAATCACTACTAAATATAATACAATACATAAGTAGAATCAAGGATAAAATCATATAATCATCTCAGTGATGCAGAAAAGGCATTTGATGAAATTCATATCCCCTCATGATAAAAACCTTGATGAAAATAGGTATAAAAAATTTTATCTGAATTTGACAAAAGCTACATATATTAAACTGATAGCCAGCATCATACTGAATGGAGAAAAACTAAAATCATTCCCTCTACAATCAGAAATAAGACAAGGGTGTCTTCTTTCACCACTTCTTTAGATATAATACTACTCAAAATTTTAGTCAGGGAAATTAGTCAAGAGAAAAAAATAAAAAGAATAAAATAGGAAAGGAAAAAGTTAAATTATATCTATTTGCAGATGACATGATCTTTTACATAGAAGACCCCAAAAAACTCCACCAGAATACACTTAGAGCTAATGAACAAATTCAGCAAAGTGGCAGGATACAAAATCAATACTATTCTAGCACACTAGTAATGAACTCAACCAAGAATAAAGTCAGGAAAACAATTCCATTCATGATAACTTAAAAAAATTCAGCATCTAGGAATAAACCTAACCAAAGGGGTGAAAGGCCTCCATCACAAAAATTAAAAAAACCTTTAAGAAAGGCATTGAAAAGGATGTTAGAAAATGGGAGGACATTCCCTGTTCCCAAATTGTTAGAATAAATATCATTAAATGGCCACATTACCAAAAGCACTGTATAGATTTAAAACAATTCATTCTAAAACACCAAGAACATTCTTTGCAGAAGTAGAAAAATCATAAAATTTATATGAAACCAGAAGATACTCAGAATAGTCAAAGCAATTTTGAGCAAAATGAGCTAAGAGGTAGGGATCGCAACTTTGGATTTCAAGTTATACTATGAAGCTACAGTAACACAAACAGCATGGTACTGTGTAGACAAGCCTGGTCCTGAGTCCTTTTGTGTGCCAACTGTAGCTGACCCACCTGGCCAGCCTTTCAGCTGGTCTCAGGTCCCTCCTGCCCTAGGCACCACCACGGGGAACCAGCCCACTCGTCCAAGCTTTTCCCACCCCGCCACCACTTGTGGGGAACCTAAACCTGCTATTTTGTTCTTCCTGATCAGAGGGCTAATGAGCATGAATGACAAAGAGACTCCACGCTGGCACCCAGGGGCTCTCGTCTCTAGTGGTCTCTAGTAGTCGTCTCTACCTCATCCCCCCCCCCGCCTCATGCAGTCTTTTTCAGAGGTGGCTCAATCTAGAATCTGTGATGCTTGGATTAAGGGCATGGGATACTAAACCACTACACCTGAGTGACTAGTTTGGCAGCACCGGTAGTCTGGATAGAAAAAAGGAGGAGAAAGATTCTGTTAAGGTCTCTTGTTGCTTTTGCTATCTTCTGTCACCATGAACTGTGGCCACTCTGCCACCCTGCCTTGGAGCCAACCCATTATGAATTGAAACCTCTATGAACTGTTAGCCAAATAAACCCTTCCCCTTTAACAACTGGTGTCGGGTATTTTGTCTCAGCAATAAAGGAAAAATAACTAAGACAAGCATCTACCTCTTGTAACTGTAGAGGCCAAAGGTGACTTGAATTAATCTCTTAATATCTCAATAAATTTAGTATTAAAGTATTTATACAAGTTGATGCACACATTTTTGGTGGAACATATATATATTTTTTCCATATATATTTATATATATATATTTTTTTTCCATATATATTTCAGACACAAAGAAGAAAGAAATCATATTACTTGCAGAAAACTGGATAGATTTTGAGACAATGCTGTTAAGTGAAATGAGTAAGATACACAGTTAAAAATCACATGGTTCCTCATATGATAAATTCAAAATATAAATTAAAGAGTAAAATAAAGGAACGGTAGTAAAAATCAAGGAGGCAGTCTTCTTGGAAAAGGGGAAAGAGGTCAGAGCAAGGGGAGGGGGCAGGAGTAGAGGTCAAAGGGATAGAAGATAATGAAGAAATTATATACAAATAATTATATATAATTAATTTTCTAATTATTTTATTTATAATTATGAATATTCATAATTATATATACCAATCCCCAAAACAAATGTAAGTGTTCTGTAACAGAAAAATACATTAATTTAAAAAGAAGAGCTCTATAAATGGCTCAGGAGAACAGCTTTGGCCTGTCACACTAGGACAATGGTTCTTAACTATGACTGCATATCAGAGTAACTTGGAGAATTTTAAAATTAAACAAAACAAAACACTCAGAGAGATTCTTACTTAATTGGTCTGGGATGTTCTCTGGGTGCTGACATTTTTGAAGAGTAATACAGGTGAATCCAGGATGTACCCAGGGTTGAAACTTCTGTTCTTGGGGCTGGAGGACAAATGTGTGGTCCATAACAGTAGATGAGTTACCTGCACTCGCCTCTAAGTCTTGGTAGGTTCTTTTTCCTTTGGCATTTTTTTTTGATGATTCATCTTTAGCATCTGTCTTGAAAGCACATGAACACGTGGAAAGAATCACGCTGCTTTTCTGCTGCCCCGTGAGGACATCGGCTTGGAAAGTACTGATAGCTAGAAAATCCCATGCTCCAGATGTGTTGGAGAAATATGTGGAAAAGATCAGAAGAAGATGAAGATATTGTGAGAAAGAAGGCCACAAAATGTACTAATTTGTCTGTTACATGAAGAAAACCTGTGCACAATTGAATTTTGCGGACTCAAGAAATCAGGGTCTAGGAAAGAATTTAAAGGAGAATTAAGGTTTTAAATGGCCAAGAATAGCCTAAAGTACAGAAAAGGAGCTTTAAAAAGACCTAGAAACCGGATGTATTACCACTGTTAATTTTCTTTCAGGGAGACAAAATGTTAATGCCAGCATCTGTGTGGGGTAGTTGAGCAGCATGGAAGATGAGTCTGGTCCTTGGAAGGTAGCGTAATGTTACAACTCAAAACTCAACAGGTGCTGGATTCTGGGCCATTGGCACAGAGGAAGTGGCATCTTTCGAAGGCTGAAAAGATGAAGATGTTCTCTTTTTCACATGCTTTTGGGTTTAGTTTACTCAGCATTTTCCTTCTGGATCTCTGGGTAAGGGTCAGCCTCAGTCTTGGTGCAGGGAAGGAGAATCTGCAAGTACAGCACTGTGGCAGTCACTTGTGTTTCTGGATTTTTCTATATTGTCTCAGTGTTTTCAGCATTGGACCCTACTGTGATATTTATGTCTACCCTGGTCTGTGGAAAGCACACAGTAGACTCTGAGATCATGAACTTCAACTTCAACCCCTGATTCTTTAATAGATACAAAGTGATAAGGTCAAAACAAAACAAAACCCTCATCTTTGAATTTCTAAACTGGCTTCACCCTTATTCTCTCTTGCTTGTCTCCGACCAACTCTCTAAGTCTCTAAAGAAGAATAAGTAAAGTAAAACAAAATAAATATGACTTACATTAATGAGGGCCTTTTGGCCTCTACTTTTCCCAATTGACCAGCTCTTGGGCCTCTCTGATTGGTCACACCGGCAGAAACATAAGGAAGTGTGGAATTTACAAAGCAGCTGAGGTACTGGGAAGCTTCTCTGAATCTATCCAAACCACTTTCACTTTCAGTTCTGAAGGGAAGGGAAGGGAAGGGAAGGGGAGGGAAGGGAAGGGGAGGGGAGGGGAGGGAGCTGTGGTAAGTCTGATTCTTACCAGTATAGCACAATTCATTAGAATGGGCCCTGGAAGTCTGATCCTTACTGCATAATCTTCCCATTGCTAGGTAAAGTTACTCAGCATTGGGAAAAATAACATATATTTCATAAGGTAGAATATACATGGTTTGAATTTATTTCATAGATAATTTTGTAGATAAATACAGAATTTTATCAATAGTTCACTCATCTGCTGTGTGGCCTGATGTAAAGAAGGAATTGTGGTTACATTTCGACAAATTGCATATCCCAAAGGAAAGAGAGAGCCATTCCATGGTATCAACCCCTCAGGAATAAAAGCCAGGTCCCTGGAGGCTTTCTCTTATGTTCCATCATAAGAAAGCAGTTCACACTCTAGAAAATCAGGGAAGATGAGACACGTAAGAGTCCCTAATGCTATGAAAATAATGAAGCATTCACAGTAGTTTTGGGAGAGGAAAGGGTCTGCTGAGGAAGGGATCCAGACTCTCTTAGTACCTGAATGTCTCCTCCTCTGGCTGGGAGTGACTGAGAAAAAAATGTAGAAGCTTCTAGTCTATGTATGTGTTTATTTGTTTTTATATGTATTTTGGTACATGTGTTTTTCTGAGGGTATTGCAATTAAAAAATGGTAAAAAGGTACATGATTTAAACATCTTGGGCTGATTTTTAATGTGCCATTTTAACCCTGCTACGTATCATTTGATTTTTTTTCTGATTGACAAACACTGATTGCAATATTTCAAATGGGAAATAATGTGATATATATGCACACATAGAATACAATATATATGCAAGTGGAGGAGGACAATATATGAAATCTTAACTTTGAGAAGACTAATTAAAAAAGTAGATTATAAGAGGAAATTCTGATTTTTCTCCTTCAGAACACCCCTCTTCTGTCCAGTGAAAAACAAAGGTGTTAGCTTGTAAGTTTAGAAGTTCCTCTACCTCTGCAAGAGACAGATATTTTGGTGATGAGATAATACAAATTATTTTTCTGACACCTCTTTTTTTGAGATAGGACCAATGAATTGGGTGAGAAGTGGGTAGTAGACAGGACTGGCAGGGCAGCATCCAGACCCTAAAAGATAAAATGATGGGATGGGATGTAGCTCAGCAGCGCAGTGCCTGCCTGGTAAACACAAGGCCCTGAGTTTGATTTCCTGTACCAAAGAAAAAAAAAAGACAAATGAATTAAGATATGAATAGACTACACCTTGCCTGTACTATTTAGATTTTGAACAGAAGCAGCCCCAGCACAAGGTCACACATCACTAGGAGACACTGAGTGGCACAGGAGGCTAGAGTGCAGTCAGAAGAAAGCTACTGGATGGCTAGAGCTAGGATGAGATGAAGGATCCCAGCTCACAAAAGTGAAGCCTCAGATCCCATCATTAATTCAAGTTTTCATAATTTGTTCGCAATGATTTTCTTGCAGTTATTTTCATTTTTTAAAAGTATATTAAAACATTGTTTATCTTGATTATCCTAGGCTTTTGGCACTAATCCCTTACTCCAGTCTAGTGCCATTAGCTCCCAGGAACAGAGCATGGAGAAGACACTGAACCAGGGGCTTTACCAGGGATTGCATGAGTAAGCAGCAGGGACTTATGGCTGAAGCCTGGATAATAGACATACAAGCCAGGTACTCAAGCAGTGAGGTGTCTGACTTACCTAATGTTCCATAATACACTGGGTTGGAAACCACAATAGAAAAACAAGGACACTGCCCAAAAGAGAATTTGAAGGAAAAAAAGTAAGGACATCCTGTCTCCTAAAAGAAGCAATGATTCAGGATGTAATCCCTGCTTCTCACTATGTAGGACAGAGATCACACTCGACAAAGAAGGAGAAAAAGCCTATATGACAGTTATTATTCAGTCTATCATTTAAAAAATAATTCTGAATTTAACAAGAAATAAGTGTATTAGCTGATCATTTTGAAAAGCGGCATAAATGAGTGGGTGTTGAAGTTCAAGAAAAAGCATACTAAACTATAAAGTTGAAGGTTACCAGTAGATTAAGTTTGTTTCATACATGTTTTAATGAGGATATTTTCAGTTGCAAGCGACAAAAGCAAAATACCTAACAAAGGCTTAAAACAATAAAGACATGGACTATTCTCAGAAGGAAGTCATAAGTTAATTTCTCAGAGATGGCTGGCTTGGTGACCTTCTGGTATAATGTTAGGTCTTCATTCTGACTGTTTCTACTCAAGGCTCACCGTGATAGCTTTGTGCATCATGTTCCCACAGGACCTCCAGAAGGTTAGTGGGTGGGTGGGTGGGGGGAAGCCAATAAGAGAAAGGTCTCATTGAACTCTGTCTCTCTTTCTATGGAAGGAAAGAATTCCTTCCAATAAGTATCTGCACTGACTTCCACTTCTGTCTCTTTTGTCAAACTGGATTGCATAACCATGTTCTGCAAGTAGAGTTTCTCAGAAGAAAATAAAATTCTTAGCTTTTTAGCCTCTGCAGTTGTAAGAAGCTATCAGGAGTAAAGAAATGGGAATAATTGTTGGGGAACCAAGTACAAGTAAGTGTTTGTCATGCACCTAAGTTCATGGTTACATAATTTGTCTGTTTTATATAGTCAGAGAGAAAGTGAGAGAGAGAGAGGAAAAAATTATAAAAAACAAACCTCACAAAGTCTTTATATGAGCAATTATTCAGCTCACAAGCTTATGGATCAGCTGGGCTTGGTGATCTAGTTCAGCTTATCTCAGTTGGGGCCCTTGTGCACCCATCTGGGAACTATCCTGATCTCGGCTGTGTAGACTTGGCTCTGCACAGCTATCTCTTTTACCTCTTGCGGCCAATATGCTAAAGCAGGCATATTTTCTTTTGGCAAAAAACAGAGGATCCATAGAAATCTCTTGTGCAAATACATTTCAAGCACAAACTTGTGTTATTCCATGAGCATCTTGTTTGTCAAAACAAGTCACAAGACTGAGCCCATACTCAAAGGTGATGAAATACTCATTCCATTGAAGTGAAGGGTAGAGACTAATGTATCCTGCAAAGGCAAGAAAGAGGAATAAAAGGAAGCAAACAAACAAAAACAGAAAATCTAGACTAAGAAGGCAGGAAGTTAATGTTGGTTATAACAATTTATGCAAATACATTAATATCTTCCTAATGCATCTCAAAAAAGAGGTAGACTAAAAATGGTAAAAAATGAATAAGAAAATAATATAACAAATTCAAAATAGTGTTAGTGATGATGATGATGATGATGATGGTGATGATGACAATAAAATTAAGGTGCCATCCAGACATAGGTAAATTCAGTGTAAGTACATTAGTGCCAGGGATTTAGCTCAGTGGTTCTGCCACCTGCCTCACAAGTGCAAGGTCCCTAGTTAGATCCATGGTACCAAAAACAAAAAAACAACTATGTAAATATATGAAATGAATAAAAATTAGCTTTATACTCAAGGCTATAAAGTTATATTGTTAATGAATAATCATTCACAGCAAATGAGTAGTTATTAATGAACATTTATGCATATACTTTGAAATACTATAAAAATATAAAGCAAATCCTTGAAATAAAACATAAATTATCAAAACTGACCTACCAGATTTTAATATATTCTGAGCCTCACACAGATAGACTAGATTAAAGTAAATAGGAATATAGAGCATTTGAATAATGTATATAATAAAGTTGATTTATAAACAGGAGAATTTTTATCCTACCACTAAAACTGCTTATTTTTCTCAAAATCTAATGGCCCATTTTACTTTGTCATATATTAGGTCATGAGAAATCTCAATAAGAATACAAGATGCACAGACGTGTTCTTTAACTCCAATGAAGTGATCTCAGGAATAAATTAAAAATTTCTTACAAAACACACAAACACTTGGATTTAAAGTAACAGCATAAAAATAAAGCAATCCAATGCTTTAGTAAATTCCAGCCCAAAGAAGAAAATAAAGCTCCAACTGAAGATTGTTTAGTCAATAATAATGATACTGCACGTAAGATTTAGCTAAAGCTATACTTAAAGCAAGTTACAAGGCTGAACCGAGAATCAAGGAGTGGTGAAGTAATCTGTCTCATGGAATTGAGTAGCAGAGACTAATCTACCCGACAAAGAAAAAAGAGAGGTAGAAAAGAGGTTGCTTTAGAAAAAAGCAAGTCATGGTTGCTTATTTGTCTCTGTCCTTTCTTTCCTTTTCTAAGAGGAAAACTCTATTTGTGAAATACTATTAAAAAACAGTAAATGAAAATAAATGAGCAAAAGATTCAAGTCAAGGAAATACAAAAATTGTTCAGGATAAAAGCCTAAATTAATGTATCAGAAAACCATGTCCACCAGTTGGTTCTCTAAAAAGCATAACATAATGGAATAAAATGTTCACAAATGTAATTAAGGGAGAAAATGAAAATTATTAATATAAAGTATTAAATAGAAATGAAATAATGTGGTAGATATAGAAGAAAACAACAATTAAAAGCATATGTTCTAAATATTTATGTAAATAAATTTTTAAATGTATTAATTTAAATTAAGAACAATGTCCTTAAGAAAATATAAATTGCTAAAACTTTCTTAAGTCTAAAACTTTGGGCTTGGGATATAGTTCAGTGGTAGAGCGCATGCTTGTCTGGCCTGCACGTTGGAGTGGTTCAATATTAAACATGACAAATTATTTAAAAAGTACAAAACTCTAAATGAAAAGAAAACCTCAGAGGGAGTAGTTGAGGGAAATTAATTATTATTCAGAATATAAAGTAATGCTTCTAGTCCTGAATAATATGGAGTATGTACAACTCCACCCAGTTTGTTCCACAGAATGTAACTATCAAATCAGCACAGAGTGCTTGGGGCTGCCATTTGACAACACTGAAAGGTTAACATTATCAAGTGGTTTGAAGAAGTATGGAATCTAATGTACCACCCATCAGTTTACTGTATTTAGTCCTTTTTAGGATCCTCTGGGGTTAATTCAATAAAGCCTGAAACCCAAAAGCAGGCATTGGTACAGACAGAGAGAGGGCTTGAAGAAGCTGTGGGGTTCTAGCATGGAAAGTCACGGAAGAACATTCCTTTTGTTTGTTTCTTTGTTTTTTATCTTCTGTTTTCTCACTTTCTACCCTTCCAAACTCTTGACAACAGTAGCCAAGGATCAGCAGGAGCCAAAACTTGGAAGAAATACCTTCTCTTATTGGAGGCATTGTAAATCCAGGAAGATGAGGCAAAATGTTCTTATCCTCATCTTTGGGCCTGGACATGAGCATAATCACAGAAATGTGCAGGAAAGCAGGATAACTCAAGTCCCAGTTTGGGGAGCAGAAAAGAAAGGAAAAGGAAAGAAAAGAAAAGAAAAGAAAAGAAAAGAAAAGAAAAGAAAAGAAAAGAAAAGAAAAGAAAAGAAAAACCAGAGTCCCCGGAAACCAGTAGTGGGGGAATCTAGGTAGAAAGGGGCTTGGAAACTCCTGGCTTCCTCTTAAGCTGCTCATGGATGGATCTGATCTTAATTTGCACTTAATTGCACACTCAGTAGAACTTCTGTCACACAGGGGAAACCCTAATAGCACTTCAAAAAGTTTGAAATCCCAACACTGGAATTGCCACTAAGGCCTATGCACACAGAAGACTGATTGCATCTTGTGTCTTGAGTCTCCCCAGGTTAACTACCAAATAAAACAAAAAACAACACTTTCTATAAGATTTAAAGAAGACCCAGAATCCAATGACATAATACTCAAAATATTAAAGATACAATTCAGAACTACTTACCACACCAAAAGCAAAAAAGCAACCAACCAAACAGACCAAAAAGCATAATTTTCATGGGAAAAGACAATTCCAGATGACATATATTGGAATCACGAAGACTTTAAAGAGCTATCACAAAAAGCTGCCATGTGCAGTCACCTGCTCCCTCGAAACAAATGGAAAAATGGAAAGTTTTATTAAAGAAATAGTAAAAACTGAAAAATACAATAACTGAAATTAAAAACGTACTAAATGAGTGGAATAGTAGGTTTGAGTTAAGAGACAATAGGGAGGGCGCTACCAATCCAGAATTATATATCCAGCAAAAATAACTTTCAGGAATTCAAATGAAGTATTCTTTAAGATTAGAAAAAACTAATGTTGTTGCCAGCAGATCTGTTCCATAAGAACTTATGAAAGAAATCCTTCATGAAGAGAGAGAGAGAGAGAAATTTGGAACTTAGTAATAAAGGGTAAAGTTCAATGTCATTAGCTGTGTGGGGGATGAAAATGAGAACCATAATGACATACTATTGCACATCTATTCAAATGGTAGTATATGTGTGTGTGTTTCACAAATATTTATATATGTCCATATGTGTATATGTGCACACATGCGTGCACACTCATACCATAGTATGAAGTACTGAACAGAATGCAGAGCAACCAAAATTCTCATACATTCCTTTTGTGGAAAGGAAAAAATGCATGCACTACTCTGGGAAACATTTTGGCAGTTTCTTATAATGAAAACATGCTTTTGCCATATGATCCAGAAATTCTATCTCTAGGTATTTATCCCAAGTAAATAAAAACTTAAATTCATACAAATGTCTGTGCACAAACTTAAATCTGATTTACTATGCTGAGTGGAAAAAAAGCCACTCTGCAAAAAATATATACAATATGATTCCATTCATATGCAATTTTTAAAAAAAATTTTTTATTTTTAAATTAATTTTATTGGTACATTTTATTGGTACATTTTAGGTATACAATTCGTTTACACTTATCATTGGGTGTTTGTACCTGTACATGATATATCTTGGTTCTTATTTTTTTCCCCATTACCTGTGCACCCTTCATCCCCTCCGCCCTTACCTATTTACATAGACTTCATTTCCATTTCTTTTTTCTTTTCTCATAGTTTTTCTTAAAAAGACGAAACTACAATGAAGGAGAAATCAGTGGTTAGGGGGTGAGGTGAAGGTGCAATATAAAGGCCGGTTTCTGGAGCAATGGAGCTGTTCTGTATCCTTATTGTGATTGTGGTTACATGAAACTCTGAATATATTTGAATTCATAAAACTATACACACACCAAAGTCAGTTTTACTGTATGATGATTTTTGAAATAAAAATTTTAAAGTAACTATAAGTACTCCTCCAAATGGAAGTGGCAGTGTGAGAGTTTGTCAGTAGGAATTACATTTTCTGATTCCTTCATATTTCACAAACTTGTGAGATAAAAAAGAGAAAAAAACCAAAAGGATATGACTATTCTATGCTGCTACTACTACTACTATCGTTATAATTATTAATTTATTTTTAGCAGAACACTCTCCAGTATAGTGGATAAGATCACAGATGGAGGTTGATTCAATCTTTGACCTTAGACATAATGTCTAGAAATATGTAGTACTGTTCTACTTCTTATAGATTGAAAGTTATCAAAGATGGTACCCATAAGCAGACCCAAAGACTGATCCTGTCAGAAAATCTAGAAGGCCCTTCAAATGCACATCTTTTTAGGGGAGAAATCACCTCCTATACTACCTTGGGAAAACTAGTTCACAAATTCAAAGAGACAACCAGTGTTTTGGAGAAACTTCCTGGCAGCCCAAAGAAGGTGCTTTGAGTGACTCAAACTACTGCATAAAAGATTCTCAACAGTTGAGCCTTTCAGATGCAAGTCTGCAAAACTTAGCCAAGGGTAATCTCCACTGTTTAGAAATGTGTTCCTGATGCTTGGATCTCCCACATAAAAGTTACTAATTTCTTGAAGGCAGTGTCTGTTTAGAGATCAAGCTACTTTCTACATAAAGGGGAAGCAAATAAATGGTACATGTGATATTAGGTCTGAAAACCATCAAGATAACCCACACTGGAATTCAGCCACCTTCACACAAGACAAAGGTTATGGTGAGGTGTGTCCTGTGGAAAGTGCCTGCTTTGGGACCATTTTTCTTTAAAAGAGCTAGTCTGACTGGCAATATCTTACCCTGTAAAGTGGCTAATTAATGCCCACATTTGGCAGACTAGGAGCAGGATATCAGGAATGGTTCTAACGGTCTGATATGCCACTGTATTCAGCTAGAATGGTGAGGAACAGGCTGGACAATAATTTCCAAAAACTGATTGGTTGATGTGGTTGTGGAGAGTAGATTACTTGCTGGTCAGATCCAGAGTCCCTTGATTATTTCCTCTGGGGTTTGTCAAAAGCTCAACTTTATTCAGTGGAGATCAAAGACCAAGTTATCTGAGGCAGTGCATCATAGACACAAATGCAAGGCATGATGTGCTAGCAAGGAACAACATATTGAGACATGTCATGTAATGAAATGAAATGAAATGCAGTTTATTTTTTCATCTATAAAATGGTATATAAAGGAACAACCATTATATTCATTTATGAGGCTATTTGGCAAGGTAACATGAGATACAGTATATAAAATAAATATTTTTAAATATTTTATGTGCATTACACTCATATTTAAAACATTTTATTTATTTATTTATTTATTTATTTATTTATTTATTTTTGTTTACTGGTAGGGATTTGCCACCATAAATGTCACCTTAATTCCACTTAGAAAAAACATGTAGAGTGGTATAGTTTCAAAAGCTCAGTATGTCTGTTATGTTCATAATCAAACATATTTTATAAAATATAGTCACAGGGTGGCATCTTCCTATCACCACTGCTGACTGCTGTGATTCACCAGCACTGTTATAGATTTGGAAACAAAACTAAACACAATTCCCAGCAAGCAGGGAAACTGAAATTTTTCCTGCCTCTGTTCCCATTACTGTGCTTAATTCTTAATATCCCAAATGGATCTCTGGTGGAGATCTGCTTTCTTCCTCAGTCTCTCTTCCAAGTTTCTCCAAATGCAAATGCATTTTTTTTTACAGTGATTGCTTTAAACAGAAAGGTAGTTGAGTGAAGGGTGGCTAAAGGTGGCATCCTGAACTCTGGCACAGGCCCCAGTGGACAGGCAGGGATTGAGGTGCTGTTTCTACTGATCCTACCCTGGGACTGAACCAGGATACAGGTGAGAAGAGTGTGAGGCATCCTTCATTCCCTGGTCACCCACACACTCTCCCCATGAAAGTCTATTTCATGAGACGAATCCAGGGCAGTTTTTCTCAATTCAGCTCCACGTTGTCATTTTGTTTAGGTTGTTTATCAATCTTAGTGCTTTGCAAAATGAGTTTTTTATTATTTCTTGTGTATTGTACTGGAGAGTAGCCCAGGATTACCAACCTCAGCACTACTGACATGTTGAGATGGATGGTTCTTTCTTGTAAGCACTGTCTAGTGCACTGCAGAATAAGATGCATCCCTGGTTTCTATGTGCTCAATGCCAGTAGCCCTTCCTCCCCCTACCTCAAATGTCTCCAGACATTGCTCAATGTTCTCAAGGTGGGGGTGCAAATCAGCTCCCCTTGTTGAGAACTATGGCTTTAGATCAGACTATAATAGATTACAGAGTGCTGGTGAGTGTTGACAAGGTTGGAGCTACAATCTTAATAGTGTTCAGGTAAGATTTCTCTGCCTCTGGTATGTCCCTACTCTCTGAACCTGAGGAAATTTGGCATAAGCTTCATTGATCAGCCCACTGGAAACACACAATACCAGAGTCTGTTGGGCTTATGCTGTCACCTCAGGACATTTGTCAGAATAATCTAGGAGAGTCCAATGTGCCTAGGGCTATGGAAGATGTCTCAAAATATTATTAATATCATCACTTTAAATACAAGGTATTTACTGAAACAGTTAATAAATGTTACTTAATGTGACTATGAAGAGATACATGTATTGCTATATGACAAATTGCATTTTAAAACATATTCTGGTAACTGTATTTTAAAATAATTGGTGTTTTGTGCCAAGGAAGACAAAATTCCAAGACAAGCTATGATTTTTCAAAGAACATAGAAAAATGAATTTGATCTAACTCCCACCACTGCTTAATTATAAACTTTTGCTAAAATTGGACACTATGTACTACATAATTAACCGAAGTCATATAGAACTATAGCCTGCCTTGGGTAAACTTACTATTCCAAACTAAAGACCAAGAAGTCCTTGCAGAAACTGATTTATAAATCTTTCCTATATGAACTTCCTAAATTTCAGGACAGCTTAAACATCCCAGGGTTTTGTCTCTATTTTGCTTTTTGCATTCAACTCTCTTCTCATTTTTATGTGTCTTAATAGAGCAATTATTTATGCTTTTCATCTACCAAAGGCTGATCAGACCCTCAGCTATCTTTTAGGTGGTAAGAAAGAGACAGAGAAAATTTTAAAGATAAAAAGGCGGGGGGTGGTGGTGGGGGAACAGGAGGAGATCTGCCTCTAGTGGACAGACTCCAATAAAACTCTGTTGGCCTCCTTTTATTAGTCAGTGAGAAGCATAGGGGGAGGAGTAGCATGTGTTTCATGGAACAGCAACTATAGAAAATAGGTGGGTAAGGATTAAATTAATGAGGAACCAGATTTTTCTCTACACCCAAATACCTGTATATCACATGCCTCAGAAGTGCCAGGTTATCAGCATTCCACCTGTAACCATAGGGCATGTGGCCTTCTGCATACTTCCCTCTTCCCAAGGCAAGATAACACCGACCTTGAGAAAGAGTTCTGAGTTACATAGCTTAGTCCCCAACATTCATCAAATATTTTTACCTTTCTGCTCTGAATATATGTTAGGCTTGTCCTTCCCTACTGCTCCCTTTAAAGTTAGACATGGCCATGTGATTTGCTTTGAACTGATTGTTGGAACAGAACTTATGTGTGTTAATTTGGGGAGGCACCTTTAAGAGCCAATGTAAAATTCATTATGTTCTCTTTTCTCTGCCACTGCATTCATGAATGTATAGCTTGAGAATGTAGACTCCATAGCAACAGATTTGAGAATACTGGTCAGTATTAAGCTCAGCTGGATGTGACAGGAACAGTCAGAGTAAAAGGGATAGCCAGGCAATCTGGGATAATTACTATGGTTCTACTCAAAGAGCTCTAGAGGGGCCCAGGCTTCATCCATCCCTAAATTGTGACCATCATTCTCTTGGTCCACAATTTCGGCCACTATATTCATGTTTTAGGTAGAAAGATGGAGTAAAGAATGAAAGGAAGAGACAACAAAGAAAAGACAGTAGCTGTCTTTTAAAGAGGTTTTTCTGGAATCTGCCACAGAAAACTAGCCTAGAATCTAGTCATATGATGATATCCAGCTGAAGAAGATTACTGGGAAATGTAGTCTTTACTTTAGGCACCTTTGCTCCCAGCTGAAACTCAAGAGTTCTATTGCTTTTTAAGAAGGGGAGAATAATGGGGGTTTAGGCAATTAGGAGTCACTGCAACAATGAGCACATGACCTAGGTTAGGACAATTATAATGATCCGTCCTAAAAATCACAATGGTGGATTAAGGGATGGGCATGTGACCCATGCTTGCTTCAATGCAGTCCTTCTTTTGAGGTGGTGGTTTTTGCTAATGTATTTAGACTTGAGATTGGGGGGAAGAGTCTTCCTTAGTCAGGTCATAAATCTGAAGGAGTTAGATCTTTTACAAATGGGAAGGGGTCCAAGAAATAGAATTGGAGAGGGAAAGGAAAGAGAAAGTAAAAAGAATTGAGACATGTTATATCCATGTGCCAACTCCCCATGATGAATGTAACCATTATGTACCTCAAACATGTTTTACTAAATTAAAAAAAAAATTATTTAAAAAGAAAAGACTAAATGTAGCATGCAAAGAGAAGCGGAAGTGAAAGAAATTCTGACGGCATAAGTAGTTCTTGATTTCCTTTTCCAGGGCTTTTTGAGACCAGCTCTACCATGCTGGCCTTTCCACAGTTCAGTTGCTTGAGCAAAAAAATCCTTGTTTGTTTAAATGAGGAGAAGTTAGGTGCCTATGACTTGCAACCAAAGGTTCCTAAGGCAATTGTCAACCTCTCTGGGTTGTTGTGGGAAACATATGAGATGGTGCACATAGCAGTTGCCATAGTGCCTCACACATAAAGGTCCTGAAATGCTAGCTCTCAATGATGTGTTTTAAATCACCCAGAATAGATGAATTTTGGAAAGCTTTCCTTTTTAAAAAAGTCGCAGCTCAAAGGAGATCTTAATCATTTCTAGGAAGCTTTACCTCTTTCTTCTTCTTGCTCCCTCTTCTCCATCTTGCTACCATCCTACTGTTTTGAAATTATTTGCAAAATTTGATATACTTTGAGCTTCTGGAGAACTGGAATGGAGTCTGCTTTACCTTTCAATTCTCATTGCTAGTACATGGAAGGTGGAAAATAAATATCATCAGAAAAATAAGAAAGGTGGTGATAATAACAACCAGCAGTTTTTGACTATCTACTTTGTTTTAAGAACTGTCTTAGGAACTTTATTTATTTTTTAGGATTGAATCCTTATGCTAACCCTTAATCTGCTATGATAGCTCCCTTTCTAAACAAGCAAACTGATGTCAAGGTCACACAACTAGTAAATGTCAGGGCCAAGATTTCATCTCAAGCAACTTGATGCTAGAGCCCTAATATTTCAACCAATATTAATACACTATAATATCTCTTATTGAAGATACTGTGGACCCTCGAGTTACAACCTTCCTGACATACAAATAACTTGGGATATGACCAGAATTTTAATTTTAACTTGTGATCAAAGTCTTCAGTTATGCCAGTCTCTTTCAGATGGTCTCAGATACAGATTTAACCCTTAAAGAGTTCTGGAAGGAACATTACAACATCCTTTCCTGTATGGAGTTAACTGAGAAATCTTGGGCCAGTGTCTGTCTAAGGACACTGAGATCTGCCTGTATACAGGAGAGACCTTGAAGGCTGTATAGAGGAGCCTGGGCCTTCAATTGACCAACTTGAGTTTCAACCTGGCCCCAGAGAATGAATTGAGTTCATAAGTCAAAGGGCCACTGTATTTTATCAAATATACTTGGAATTAAATCATTCACAATTAGAGACAGAAGAAACTTTGAGGTCCCTGAATTCTATCCGGAAATAGATATAAAAATAAAACCAGAAATTCCGGTACTTTTCGTAACTGCAAGGGCAAATCTACACAGGGCTCCTGGCTCCTAGCTGGACTCTTTCAACTAAGAGCCCCACCTCTCTTGCAAAGTGTGGCCTTCCTTACACTTGCACCCCTTAGGGATCTTGCTTTGGAAAACCCACCCCCGGTAGAGCTTGTGTGTCCAAGTGGATATATGCCAGGTACCATTCAAAGCCAGATGCAGCTCACCTATTGAAATAGATCAAGGAACAAATGGATTGGGGAAAGGGATCCTCAAACTTCAAAATTTGCCATAAACTTCACAGTCTCAGAAAAGGCTTTCCTGGCCTTAGCCAAGGTCAAATCTACCTAAGCTCCGCTTACGGCATTTAGCAGGATCAGTTGTAACTGTACATATTTCTTGTGTGAACGTCTGGTTCATGGTCACATCACTTGTTACCTTATAAGTCTCTTGATTCCTGTCAACTTCTGTTCCTACTCATGTAGGAGTAAGATGACTAGCATAGATGCCTAGCATAGATCCTTGCACATACAACACTGTGCATGCAAAAACATATGTTAAATCAAGGAAAGAACAAACAGTTGAATAAATAAATGCACAAATGAAGCAGCAGGACAAATCCTCCCTACCGAATGGGTAAATGTAACCCCTGTGTGGTGTCATCTGAGGAGACCCTTAAAAGTCTACCCACTGTCGCTGAAATCCCCAGCATTAAGGTTACACAAACACTTCTTCAGCGAGAGCTGTGGGACATTAAAGGATGGAAAAGAGACACAAAAGGTGAGCAAGCAGTTTTCAAAGGGTGCTTTCAACTCCCTGGCCAGTACGTGTGTATTTTCTTCTACAAAGTGTTTCCAATTACTGTGGCACTCTCAGTATCTGGATCCATCTCCAGCGAATTCCTCTGCAGCTCCTGCCAGACATATGGGATCAATCAGCTCCGGCGCTGGTGAGCTTGCTGCGGGAATGTTGACAGTCTGACAGACGCGGGGTTCTGGTGTCATGGAATCTCAGAGTCTTTGGCTGGGTCCGGGAGGAGAATGAGAGGGGGAGGAGAGAGATAGAGACACAGATATAGGCAGGACAGAGCAGAGTGGAGAGAGAGAGAGACAGGAGGGCGAGGGAGAGAGAAGGAGGGCGATTTTTCTTGACTGCTCCCTTTCTTTCAAACATTTTATAGGCTTCGGGGAGAGAGAGGAGGAGGAGAAAGGGAAGGGAAAAAAAGAGGACAGCAGAGGGTTAGAGACCGCGCCGTTCCCTCTGATCCCCGAGCTGCCAAGGAGTCTGGATTGTGTCCCCAGTGTCAGATGAAAGGGTTCTGAAGCTCGAGGCCGCTGCCCCGCTTCCCTCTGCGCGCGCCCCTCTGCACGCCGGGCTGCTGGACGCCTCTCCTCGCCCGGGCTGCAGCCTGCGCTCCGGGGCGGCCGCTCCGTCGCCAGCGCAATGTGGCCTCGCCTGGCCTTTTGTTGCTGGGGTCTGGCGCTCGTTTCGGGCTGGACAACCTTTCAGCAGATGTCCCCGTCTCGCAATTTCAGCTTCCGCCTCTTCCCCGAGGCCTCACCCGGGACGCCGGGGCGACTATCTTCCGTGCCGCCCGCGCCCGGAGAGGAGCAGGCGGCGGGGAGCAAAGTGGAGCGGCTGGGCCAGGCATTCCGGCGACGCGTGCGGCGGCTGCGGGAGCTCAGCGAGCGCCTGGAGCTCGTCTTCCTGGTGGACGAGTCGTCCAGCGTGGGCCAAGCCAACTTTCTCAGCGAACTCAAGTTCGTCCGTAAGCTGCTGTCCGACTTCCCCGTGGTGTCCACCGCCACGCGAGTGGCCATCGTGACCTTCGCGTCCAAGAGCAACGTGGTGCCGCGCGTCGACTACATCTCCTCCCGCCGCTCGCACCAGCACAAGTGCGCGCTGCTCAGCCGCGAGATCCCGGCCATCACCTACCGCGGCGGCGGCACCTACACCAAGGGCGCCTTCCAGCAAGCCGCGGTAAGGCGAGGCGTCCGCTCCGCGCCCTGGCCCGCGCCCCCGGGGCCCTTCCCACCCTCCGCTGTCTGTCCCTCTAGCCCCGGTTCAGCCTTGGGCAAGACATAAGCTGCCCAAGTCACGCGTCCCCACCCACAAAACGCATTCATTGCTATTCTCCTGTTGCTGTAGGGTCCAACAGATAATGGATTTTAAGGAGTTAGACTGGAGACTTGCCAGGCTTCTTAAGTACAGTTAGGAAAGGGGCTCTTAAGACCCTACTCCTATTTTACACTTGTACCAACGGACTGTCTCCAAGCTGAACCAGATGAGTGTGGTTTTCAGTGTTTCTAGAACTAGGATGTGGAGTGACCTGAACATGTCTCCAGTTCTTTTTTTTTTTAATGTTATTTTATACTTTCAATAGAACCTGCATGACCTTCATAACTTGCTCCAAACCCTTTAGAAATCTTTAGCATTTGGGAGAAGTCAGTTTTGGATGAAAGAATTCTTTTTTAAAGTAGTAGGTAGTTAGTGGAAGACAATTTGGAAATATAGATATGTCTGATCCATAACAGCAACTCAAGGGGGAAAAAAGAAAAACACAATTATATCACCTTTAAAATGGCACTGTTTATATATGGCTAAAATTTATTCAGCAAGCATATTCATACATACTTTTAGAGAAGTTGGCATCTTGCAGTTCCGTAGGCTACAATTTTCATTTATTATATCGTAATTAAAATGTTTTACATTAGCTGAGTCCTATTTCATTGAATGAAAGTGCCATGGTTTATTTTGCCAAGAGCCTCTTGTTGGATCCTTGGATTTTTTTCTTAACTAGGTTACAGAGAACTCAAATATCTGTAGACATTTCTGATTACTTCTTTAAGAAGTTTAAAATTTCTAAATTAAAAGCTATGAAAATTTAACTTCTTGATATATATTGTTTACTTCTCCCTTGGAGAGTTGTATGATGCTAAATGCTGATCAGTATAACATACCATTATTTTAATATTTTTTTCCAATTTGACAGGTGAATAGAGACATCGTCTTAGCAAATGCATTTCTTTTAATTTTTGAGGATGAATATTTTCTTCGACATTTACTGGACATTTGCATTTTTCTTTTGATAATTACATTGTCATAATTTTTGCCTTCTTGACCCTACAATCATCTTTCTTTGTTTTTGATGATTTGTAAAAACTCTTTATGTAGTAAGGCAGTAACTTTTTCTGTGTATGCTGTAAATTGTTTTTTCAGTTCATTGTATTTTACTTTTATTTATGGCAGTGTCATTAGACGGGTGATTTATGTTTTTATATGATCAAATCTATCAAATTTCATTCTAAGATCCTATATTTACTTATATTTTTAGAGTGGCTTTCTTATATCCCAAATTGGAAAAATAGCTTTCCATTTAACAGTCTATTCCATGTAGAACTTTTTGGGGGGTATGGTATGACAAAGATGCTTATTTTTTAAAATAGTTAATCAGTTGTCCTGGTACCAATTAATAGCCATTCACATTTTTCCAATGTAATTGAATGCTTCTTTTACCAGATACAAAATGTATATTGGTATTTTCTTTCCTACTGGCTTTCTCTTTTATCCTATTACCTATTTTATTTTTAAACGTTGTCAAAATGATTTAACTCTTGTAATTTTACACCATACAGTATTTAAATATCTGCAATGCAAATTCTTTTTCCTTTATTCTTATTTATCCTTTTTCAGATTGACCTTACCCATTTATTACCTAATGTTAAATTGTGATTCATTTTTACATATCCCAAATGAAATCAGTATTTTTATTTCAATATAAAAAATATTAAGCTAATTGAAGACTATTACATTTTTATAATAGTTAATTCAAAATTAGGTTACATCCATTTATACAAGTTTTTTATATTAATCAATAAAGTTGTAGATTTTTAGAAATTAAAACCTGCATATATTTTTTAAACTTAGACCTAAATAAATTCAATTCCATGTTGCCATTCATTAATGTCATCTTTTACATTGTATCTTAAACAATTCTTGAAGTAACAAAACATGATTGACTTTTTACGTGTTCTGTAACTTGATTTTTATTTTTGGAGTGGAGTCGTGCTATGTTGACTAGGCTGACCTTGAACCCATGGGTCCAGGGATGCACCTGCCTCAGCCCTCCACATAGCTGGGACTTCAGACTTGTGGCACTTACCCAGGACTCTGCATTCCTGTTGAAGTCACTTTGGTTCATTTTTTTCTTTCCTCTTTTATTTTACTGATAATAAATGTATATTGTAAACAAATATCAGAAAAAAATCCTATAAATACACTATATTTTAGTGCATACCTTTCTTTACTCTTAGTAGCAATCATTTAGGATCAGGTATATTTTCATACATGCACATATATCATGTATGAAGAGTATTTGCCCAGAAAGCGGTCAAATTGTGTTTAATTTTGTCACTTTCTATTCCAACATATTTTACAGTCTTCTTTCTATAATAAATATTCTTCTCCTTTATCATTTTTTACAGTCACAGTTTCTCACTGGAGAGCATTTGTCCATATCTCTAATCATTTAATTAATGCAAATTTTCAAAGTGGCATTATTGAATCAAAGAGTATGTACATGTTTAAGGTCACTGATACATTTGTCAAGTTGATCTGTCAAAAATGGTACCAAATTGCCCTCCCATGTGCAGTGCCTATGTCAGTACCTAAGAAGCAGACTGATCTGCACAGGCTGGTATTACTGAATATTGCCCACAACTTTTTATGTGGGAAACAGAGTCCCATTTTAAATTGCATTTCCTTGAGTGAGGCTGAACATTCTTCTTTCCATATATTATGCCATATGTAGCTCTTTATTTTTTTAGAAAATTTTGAGGTTATTATTAATTTTTCATCTGAAAGTGCTTCTTTTTTCTAATTGATTTGCAAAATCTTTTTAAATCTTAATGATAATAACCCTCAGCTGCCAATTATGTGGCAAATATTCTTTTAGCCTCCCTTTTAGTTTTGTTGAGAGTGATAGCATCTATTATTTTACCAACTATTGAATCTACTTTTCATTTGTATTTTTTCATTTTGTGCACATTTTTAAAGGCTTTTTGCCCTTAAGAAATGAGATGACTATAGATAGGTATTGTTTATTGAAGCAGTTGTACCAGGCAGAGTTCAGTTTTGCAGACTTATTCCCTAGCTTGACCTCCACTCCAAGTACCCATGAAGCGCTCATGGCTGGCCTTAGTCTTAAAACAGTTCACTGCCCAGTCCTCCTATGAAGAACCCCATTGCACTGGGGGGAAACTTGCCATAAGCAGCCCTTCTGTTTGGTTGGCCAAGCTTTCCCCTGGGATTTCTGAGTATGCGGATCCCGAATAGTAAAAATACATTCTGGTTGCCTCAAGGCCTGCTCTGTCTTCATCTTCGCCTTTCCAAACACTATATCCTGTCTTGGAAAGAAGAATTGCCAAAAAGGTTCCCAATGTCTTTATTCAATCTGGATGTATTAGCAACCCAACAAGTAGAGATTTCTCCGAAGTTTATGTTAACTGGACTTTCTCTTAACTTTATTTTTCTTTTCTCATTTTGGTTGAGTTAGGACAAGGTGCAGAAGAAGGTCAGCTGGGCCTAGTCCCTGTCCCATCTGGAAACCTACTTGTCTTTATTGTAGCCTTTCCAAGCCTCTGATGAACATTCTTAGCTATAAAAAGATGATATTTAGAGAAAATTGATAGAAAGTATCTAATATTTAGAAACTAGTTTGAACATGATTTTTGCATAGAGGTCATACAGGTATGTTTTATTACAGTTGGTTTGAAAATGGTAAGTTGTATAGTTTGGATTCAGATATAAAGCATATATTTCCTATAGAAATGAGACCATTCATCAAATTCCCATGGATGTACAGAATAGCAATATTTGGTCTTTATGTAAAATTGGAAGCCAGGATTTTTTGAGACTATTAATTATTTTCCCTAGGAAAACTAGTTTTGTAAACTTTTCTATTTGAAACTCTTTGCCTACTCAATGTTACACACTTTCATAAGCACATAGACAAGTATATAAACATATATATAAATATATACTTGAGAGCAATTACCCCTCACAATTCAGACTTCTTAGTCGTCTTATGTAAAAAGTCTTGAGATGTGAAATTTTCTTTACCAACATGAAATTTGCTTTTATTTCTCAGAACATCTGATAGACTAAACAAAAGGATAGCAGCTTTCTTTTTAAATTCAGTGTCAGAGTTTTACAACTTGACAAGGACTATAAGGTGGCTACCCACTATTAGCACACTTGATGTGAATGGATAAACTATATTTTAGATGCTACTCCCCAGCACTCATTGAAGAGTCCAAGGGCTGAAGCAGTGAACTCTGTAGTTAGTACAGAGTTTCCAGAGGCATGATCAATAATCCAAGGGAAGGATTTAACACTTTAACTTAACTGTGTGAAAACTTTTTGCAAAATCAATGAACAGCTCTTCAGCTTTTCCTTTCTGGTGAATGATTGTCTATATTTCTCTCTTCCATGTATTTATAAACTGCCTTTTCTGTACTGTATATTTTGGTTTGGGCCCACTATGAACATCTGCCTCTATGTATCCTAAACATTTCACATCACAAGAAAGTTAGATACTCTCATTCCCACTTTATTTTTTTAAAAATATCTGTTGAACAAACAGCGTGAAGTTTCCTTTGAAAAATATTCTGCTTTCCTCATTGTTCCAGCGTTCCAGAAATATGATCTAGAAGTGTGTTGTCTTACCAAAAACCCAAGGTTTAGGTGGCCAGGACACTGGGAATAGACAGGTGGAGGCTTTTCTAATTTCAAGGAGAGAACGTCATCCATTGTATGTTTCTACTTGTACACAGTCACACCTCTCCTGGGACAGCACCTTCTTTCAGCCTATAGGAAGAAAATTTCTGTTCCTATTTTCCTAATAAAACCTGAGGATTTGTGATTTGCCACTGGATTAAAATCTTGATAAAGGAAGTTAGAAGCATTGTGTTTTCATTTACTAGACTAATAGCCTTTGTGCATTTTTCAGTGGCCCTTCTGATGGCTGCAGTACTGAAAGGATAAAGAAAGTTTGGATTTTCCTTTCCTGTAGGAATATGTGGGGGCTTAACCAACCTGAGGCATATTCAGCTGTTTTAAACTCAGAGCGTGATTCTGATGGCAGGAAATGCTCACTGCTGAAGAAGCTAACTGCCTTCTTTATATTGAAATGATAAATTTCCAAATGTATCACTGGAAATGTATTCTCTTTGGTTCTCAAACTTTTAAACAATTTTCATATTGCCCTTGAATTTATGTAGGAACTTCTCTTGTAATCCTATCAGGACTATAGAAGTGTAGACTGAATGGAATAAATGAATGCAAAAAGTAGATACAAACCATATATATATTTCCCAGGCCAAAAAAGGTACTAAAATTCATACTTTGAAAAGAGTGAGCAAATAATTCTCAAGTGTCAAATTCCAATTTCTTCTTAATCTAGCACATGCACATATTTTATTTATTAGTTTTTTTAATCCCTTGAGTATAGGACATTATGGTAAGTAATAAGGATGTATATCTACCTGCTGTTGTTGAAGAAACTTATAATTATTGGTTGCTAGCACTTTAGTATGTTTGGTTAAATCCTCTGACTGTGAATGCTTAGACATAGTGACAGCAGACTCTGCTATGTCCTGCTTCCCAGCTGACAGATTCCTACCTGGTCAAAGAGTAGGGAAATTTTCCACCAATGACCTGGTGGTACAAATGCATTCAGAAGGGATTTCTCTTACAGCGACAATGTGAACTCTTGAATAGACAGACCTTTAATTTGTAAAGTGTTTTGTAATCTACAAAGGCTCTCATATTATGATTTTTTTGCCATGGTTTCACAGAAAAGGCAATAGATAATATGAGAGTTTATGTTGCTAAATGCTAATAAAACAACTAAGTAAGTACCAAAGAAAGTCAATTTAGTCTTCTAACTTGTATCCTGGCCTTACACACACACACACACACACACACACACACACAACCCAGCATTTTACTATATTACTTCTGTGGGTGAATTGTGGGTTGAATTGTATTAAAATCTAGGGAAAAGTAACAAATTCCATTTCTAGGGCTGTAAAATGTACATAAGATGTACAAGTAACCTAACCCAGAGAATATAACCATGGCTTTGAGGCCACATTCACCCCATAGCTGCATTAAATTTCTAGTTTGTCTTCTAAGCTTCCTTTTAAACCCGATAATTTGATTAGGAGTAGGTGTAGCTGAATGTAATAAAGAAAACCATCTGAAGTACTAGGGGTTTAAACATGATAAACACTTATTTCTGTCTCAAATTAAGCAAGCCTTGAGTAGAAACTCAGCTAATATGGTAGATCGCTGACGTCAGGACCTAGATCTCTCCTTTCAGCTCAGCTCTGTCATCTTTGGTTGCCAAGTGGTCTAAATGGCTGTGGGAGATTCTACAAGCAGGAATTCATCTTAAACCCCAGGCAGGAAGAAAAGGCAGAGTCACATCCATTTAATTAAGGAGACTCCCTGGCAGCCATACAATACTTCCACGTAGGTCTCATTGAGAGAAACTTCTTTTAGTAAAAAATGATCAAAGTTCCTGAGGAACTCCTTTAAATATTGGCATCAGAAACTTCTTATATTAGTTTCCTGGAAGCCAATAGTTTCTAAATAGTATGGCATTTATTGACAAAGAAAAGATTAAACTCAGAGTGAAATTGTAAATCACATGCAATATAAAATCATATATTATTGTTAATTTAATAAACATAAATGAACATTTCTCAGAAACCATGGGATTTCCTTGTCTTTTCTATGGTGAACTGTTAGGTTAAGAGGCCTCTATAATGTAAAGGAGTTACTGGTTGTGTCTCTGCCTTTGCCATAGATTTTTTAAGACTGCTCACTAAATCTCCTCAGGCCACATAGAGAATGGATTTCTGGCTAAGAGTCTGCTTACGCACAGTGACCTGCTGTTTCCCCAGTGAAGAATGAGAGTTGGTGGGGAGGCTTGAAAGGCACCCATTAGAAGGGTAACTCTGAGAGGTGACACTATGCCGAGCATAGAATGCTAGAGACAGCAAACATGAATTTCAAACAACTCAAGAGAGTTTGATGAAGTAAGGACATATCCACACTGATATGTATTGGAATTGATAAAATTGTATTTTAAAGACAATTTAATAGCATAGTAAATTAGCCAAATATACAGTCCACTAAAAAATGTATACACATTTCAGGAAAAGAAAAACTGTTACAAATATTTTGATACTAACTTCATTGAGACATCACGAGATTAATCCAAATTACCTTAGTCTTCTACAATTTCAAGAGGTGCTCATAGCAGCCATTAGCTTCCAGACATTTTTTTTATTCTTAAGTTCTTTTATTGGTACATTTTAGGTATACAATACATTTACATTTATCATTGGGTGCTTGTACCTGTACATGATGTATCTTGGTTCTTATTTTTTTCACCATTACCTGTGTACCCTTCACCCCCTCCACCCTTCCCTATTTACATAGACATCATTTCCATTTTTTTTTCTTTTCTCATAATTTTTCCTTTCTCCTTCCCCTCCCTTCAACCCTACCTCTTTGGACCTTTTTTCCTATTTCAGATTATCAATTATTCACTTTAATCATTTTAATCCTATTTACACTTTCAGTTTCTCACACTAGAGAAATTATTCGGTATTTACACACGTGTCCTATTTATTTCACTTAAGAGTATGGCCTCAATATGCATCCATTTAGCTATAAATGACTCTAGTTTCTCATTCTTTATGGCTGAGTAGTACTCCATTTTATTAAAAAAACACATCTTCTTTATCCAGTTTCTAGTTGATGGTCACTTGGGTTGCTTCCAAGCTTTAGCTATTACAAACTGTGCTGCTATAAACATGGGTGCACATATATCGCTGTGGTATGATGCTTTTGATTCTTTGGGGAAGATACCCAGCAGGGGAATAGCTGGGTCAAATGGGACCTCTAGTTCTAGTTCTTTGAGGTATCTCCATAGTGATTTCCACAGTGGTTTCACCAGCCTGCACTCCCACCAACAATGGAGAAGGGTTCCTTTCTCCCCACACCCCCACCAGCATTTGTTATTGGTTGATTTCTTGATAGCAGCCATTCTTTCTGGGGTGAGGTGCAATCTCAGTGTTGTTTTCATCTGCATCTCTCGAATAACCAGTGATGTTGAACATTTTTTCGTAATGTTTATTTGCTGCTTTTACTTCTTTGTCTGAGAAATGTCTGTTCATTTCAGATGTCCATTTTTGAATTGGGTCTTTGAATTTGGGGGAGTCTGATTTTTTTCAGTTCTTTATATATTCTAGATAGTAATCCTTTGAGGTACAGCTGCTAAACATTTTTTCCCACATTGTAGGTTATCTCTTAGCTCTGTTGGTGGTTTCTCTTGCAGTGAAGAAGCTTTTTAATAAGATAAGATCCCACTTGTTGATTCTTTGTGCTAGTTCCCGTGCTACTGAGGATTGGTTCATAAAGTCTTTTCCTATGCCAGTGTCTTCAAGAGTTCTACCTAACTTATCTTCCAGGAAGTTTAGTGTTTCTGTTTTAATATTTAGATTTTTAATCCACTTCAATCTTAGTTTAGTGCATGGTGATAGGTATGGGTCTAGTTTTAATCTTTGGCAGGTTGAAATCCAGTTTTTCCAACATCATTTATTAAACAGGCTATCTTTCCTCCAATGATGGTGGTTGGCTCCTTTGTCAAAGATGAGTTGGCTGAGTGTGTCTGGAGTTGTTTCTGGATCTTCTAATCTATTCCACTGATCCTCAGGTCTGTTCTTTTGCCAGTAACATCTGTTTTTATCACAGTAGCTTTGTAGTATAGTTTCAGGTTGGGGATTTGATACCCCCAGCCATATCTCTGTTGCTTAGAATTTCTTTTGCTATTCTAGGTCTCTTCTGGTTCCAAATGAATTTTTGGATTGTTTTCTCTAGTTCGGTGAAGTGTATTGGAATTTCAATTGGCATTGCATTAAATCTATATAGTAGTTTTGGAAGTATGGCCATTTTCACTATATTGGTTCTTCCTATCCAAGAGCAAGGGATGTCTTTCCATTTTCTTGTATCCTCTTCGATCTCTTTTTCATGGTCCTTAACTATGATCCTGTCTTCTATATCTGATATTCTATTTTCACATTCCCTTAATCTGCTGTGCATACTTTCAATGGAGTTTTTAATCTCCTGGATATCTATTTTAATCTGTTTCATGGATTCCATTTCTTTCTTATGTTGGATAATCATGATTTCCATTTCTTTCTTATGCTGGGCATTCATGCCTTCTAGCATGTTTCTGAGCTCATCTATTTTTTTAATCTGTTTCTGTTCTAGAGCTTCTAATCATGTCTTTCACCCTGCTCACCATCTCTGTAGATATCTGGGAAATTATTTCTGTTTTGAATTTTTCTAGAGCCTCATTCATCTGTTTTGTTACTTCCTGTGCTATCAGTTCAGGGTGTCCAGGTGGTTGATTATCGGACTTTTCCACCTCGTTTCCCTCAGGGTTTACCCTTGGTGATGTGGAAGCCTGAGTTTGTGCCTTGCTTAAATGTCTTCTCATTTTTGTTTTTGGTACTGTCCTTGGTTTAACTGCTGGGTTGATACTTCAAAATTGCATATTGTAAGTATCTTTGTTGCTTGTAATTAGAACCCTTATGGTATGATTGATTCTCAGAGGTGTCTTCCAGATATAGCTGGTCTTTAATTTTTGAGTCTCTAATGACTCTGAGGTTATCTCATTTTCATTATACCAGGAAGGACCACTGACTAGATCAATAACAACACCTTAGCCCAAGTGATAAAATCAGCAACACCATAGCATCAAGTATATCTTAGAGAATGACATTTTGTGTTAGTTATTAATCTATCACCTTTAACTGTGTGAATTAAATCAAAATTGAGGACCAACCCAACATATGTTTATAGTGAATAAACTCTTCAATATGACAATTTTACCCTTTGGGAGGGGGAGTTAGAAGGAGTTGGGGAGGGAAGGATAGATAGGTAAAAGGATAGAGGAAGGTTAGCAGTGAGGCCAGACAGGCAAGAGAAGGAAAAAGAGAATAATAGAAAAGTAAAGAAGAAATCTCAATGAGGGCCAGAACCGGAACAAAAAGGGAGATGAACAATGTGGGACAGCAAGAGAATGAGTGTAAGAGAGAGAGAAAGAAAAGAGAAAAGAAAGAAGAAAAAAAGGAGAGAAAAACAAAAAATTTGCAAAGAGTAGGAAAATATTAAAGATAAGAGGAGAAATAAAAACAAACCAATACTACTAATTTTGGAAATAAAAAATAAAAATGAAAATGAAGGGCCTCCTTCAGGGTATGTTTCTGCTGTCACAATAGACAATGTGGGTAGCAGTGTGCAGATATAAGTCAGTGAGTCTCAGCAAGCCAGTCGCAGACTCGTGATATTCAGGCAGATTTCTGGCTGCAAGTCCCAAGTTGAGCTCCCTGTCCTCTTGTAGGGTTGAACTCTGCAGGGTTGTACTGCAGGTTCCAGCTGCCCTTCCCCTGAAGATAGTCCCAGTTCCAATGCAAGGTGATGATCCCTCCAACTTACCCAGTATGGTGATCTGGTGGTCTGGTGTCCCCTATGTCTTTGTAGTGTGGAACCAGGTGGCAGTACAGCCGAGAGGCCAGAGGAGTCAGGGGGGACAGTCCTGCAGGCACTCATGCATCTAGATGGATCGCTGCCAGGGGTGTGGGCTGAATGGGGCGGGTTCCCTGTGACTGGGGACCCCGCTGCAGCATCCCCAGACATTTATTAGTGTGGTGAATTGCTGCTTGGGTAACCTTGGTCAGAGTGTTCATTGAGATTGCTGCACATGCATTTTCAATTTCTTCTCTAAGGCCCAGGAGTGTAGTGGGTTTTCTGTGATATACGACATACCTTAGGGTCCCCCACATATAAAGGTCTGCAGGTATTAAATTAGGAGAACATGCACTTTATGCAAGTTTTTCCTTTCCTGAGGTGTTTATACATTTTGGGGGGCCGACTCTATATTAAATGAGGTGAAACTATATGTGTTTACCATCACTTTAGGAAACTCTATGTGACGTAAATTAAAAAATGGGCAGAAAATTTTCAAATAATGAACAGTAACTATTCATAGATGGTATATTAACCAATTTAAATACATTCATTTCTCCTGGAATTAAAAAGTTAACTATAATGAACACATATACTTTTTTAGGAAGTGAAATATTGTTTTACTCGGATAAAAGTGATTGAAAATTGACATACCTTTGGGGCATCTGGCAGCACATCCTGGAGTGATTGGTCTCAAGTATAAATAAAAGTGCTTTTAAGTCTCAATTTTATCTGAAATATCCATGAGAACTTTACATACTATTTCACAATATAGCTCTGCTTTCAAAAAATAAAATTCTGCTTTAGCTTATCAGGAAGTTGAAATGAGATTCCAGGCTTTTTTTTTTTTTTGATCCAATGACAAATGCTGTGGTATTGAATCTTACAGGCTTGAAAAGTTATGCTGCATTGAAGGGCACCCTACCATGGGCCCTGTTGGTCCTTTTAGCTGCTCTCTCCTCCTTCCTAGTTCATCCTGGATCTAGCGAATTCAGACTCACACAAAATGCCTGTAAATAGGTGATGGTAGTTCTCCCACTGGTTGGCGAGCTCTCTAAGGGGAGGAGCCCAACAGCCAGGGTGTAACCTAGAGCAGGTGTTGAGGCTGCAGATGGTGGAAACAGCTGACTCCATCCCCTTGCTGAGAGCCAAGAGTGACCCTCCTTGGTTTGTCACCCATGGTTGGGGAAGTGACCCACTGCTCTGTCACTTTCTCTTATTCTCACTTGGAATACTCATCAAAGAATATTATCAGAGAAGAAGGATTCTCCTAAGACTGAATCTTACCCTATGTAAATAAAATAGTTGCTTCAAAGGGTCCAATTTCCACCACAGATAATTTTCCTTTAGCTCTCAATCTTTGCTTTTTATCATAATTGTTGTCTTATGCAGTAAAAGGAAGTCTGTTTGCTTGCTGTTGTCAATGGAGAAGATCCAGGCACATTCACATGTATTTGATGATGTGTTTTGCTGAGTGTTCTTGGCTCATTCATTTTAACCTATAGCAATTTAGTCCCTTCTGTAGAATAAAACTTAGTCCTGTTTTATAGGCTTTACTTTTCCAGACGAATCTGAAATGGACTTTGAAAGAAATTAAGCAAATTTTATTTGCTTATTTGTGTTTATACAGTGCTATTTCTAGCCAAGATTTCTGTGTTTTTAGTCATGTTTTCTTTCAAAATGTCCATGCTTGGCTTTTAAATTTTGTTTCAAAAGTGATGACTTTATGAAGTTATTGTTGGAATTTTCTGGCAATAAAAATACCAAAATTTAAACTATTTGTAAATAACTTAATCTAGTCAGTCAAAACTCACATTTTAGGCAAGCATCAACCAAGGATAGTATGTGGGCTTTTCACTGTTGTCACAGATTTGGCACCAGGGCCCACAGCACACACTGAAGAACATTGCATATTTGAATTTTTTAATGAAAGCCATCAACAGCTGGAAAGGATACATTCCTCAGAGTTCATGGATACTGTGGTGATCTGACCTTACCAAATCAGTCTCCTCTTCTTCCCCTCCCCAATACCTAGCTGTTCTCAGCAGAGAACTAAGAAGAGAAACACAGAGAACAGAGAAAGTGTGAGGATCTTGAGCTTTGAGAGCAGAGCAGGCTCAGACTGAAAGACAAATATTTTCTCTCTCACACGTAGTGCTTTCCACTTCTACCAGCCAGACGAAGTGGGGGAGAGAGATCCACAAGCTACACACTGGTTTAAAACTCACTTGGGCGAAAGTTTGATTTGCCCCTGTGACTATGTAATACTGAAGAAAAGACTACAGCCAGTGTCTTGGTTTGAATTTTGCCAGAAGTATAACCTGGGAAGATGATCTGGGTATAAGAATTAACTTATTAGGAGATGATCTGAGTAAATATTGATAGGGGAGGACAGAAGTGAGACAGGCTTTCCTCTCTGTTTAATGAAGGCAGCCAGCAACAACAAGAAAAAACAGTTGGTGCTCATTTTCTCTGGGGAGCATGGGAGCAGGTGTAGATTCAAGGCCTAGAAATGTCAAACTGAAGGGTGAAGGTTCTCAGGTTTTTATAGACCACCTCATGCCCATCACTATTGATGGTTACTGGCTGGAGGGTATTAATTCTCTATCACTCTCACATTGCCTGAAAATTCCCCCCAAATAGAGTGATCTCCAGGCATTAAGAAAGCCCTGAGGCAGAGATGCAGATGCTGGCAGAAGTCTGGGATGGGGTAAGGACATCAGGGGGATCTGCTGTTGCAGGTAGAAAGGGAGCCCAAGAGGAACAGCCTGCAGTATGTACGGTGAGTAACCAACAATGTATGACTTTTCCGTAGTAGAAGGAAAACCATGGAAAATAGTTCTATAGAAGTCACTTTACTGCCCGTGAAGGAGGAAACTCCAGCAATAAGAAGTTTTAGGGTGTAGGTGCTACTGGGAGTGGGAGATGTGGGAAAAAATAAAATAGAGAATTCTCATGAATTTTTCTTTATTTCTTTCCCGTTTTCTATTTCAAAATTTCCTCTTTCTCCTATAAATTCAATCCCAAAGACTAAATGTCAGCATTTAGTAGGCAAGATGACCCAAGTCCTAGCAGAATTCTTTTCAGGAATTTGCTCTGTATTTGATATTTGCCTCAAATGTGTGTGTGTGTGTGTGTGTGTGTGTGTGCGCGCGTGTGGAGGTGATACTGCAGGAAATACCTTATTTGATGAAGAAATTATAAGGATACATGATGCATAGTATAAAAGTCTGTCTTAGCTCTTGACTTCCTTCTGTTTGTTAAAGACAGAGAACACATCTCATTTTACTTTATAGCTCCTACAGGGCCTAGAAAATGATATTTATTATTACTTTGGAGTTCTTAAAAAGATATCTCTTTAGTATATTTAATTTTGCTATAAAATAGCAAAATTAGGCTAGGATATAGGATAGGATATTGTGTTTCTCTGACTTCCATTCTGTTACCTAAAGGTAAGCTACTTTTCAATAAATCATTCAATGAATGACTTTTTAAATGACAGAAGAATTTCAACCAATTCATTGTTTAGATCATTTTCCCATGGACGCACTGGAAAGGGTTGAGAAAAATCTCAGGTGGGTGTAGATCCCTACACTTTTTCTCTAAAGTCTGATTCAGCAAGCAAACCTTACAGCCCAAATAGTGATTTAAGAAGGAATCTTGTAGGCTCTGAAGTCATGTCTCCTCTCCATATCAACATCAGTACTGCCTTTAGCCATTCTTGTTATTGTCATAACAGGCACAGCTTCAAGTACTTACTTTTTTATTCCTCTGCCCAGGGTACTACCAAGTCCTTCTTGGCTCCAGTGACGTTATACAGCTAGTAGTTGTAAAGTCATAATTTTCCCTATTGGTTATAGAGTCCTACCTTGTCAGCCTCCACTAGCATTATTCTGGGTTTTCACTCACAGCTCTGAATGAAAGTTGCTTACATTGTAATTGATTTATCTACTTGACAGACAAGTCTAACAAAATATTATAATTCCTTTGACAAATCATGACACATAGTGATAGGTGATTACTGCTTGGCAGGCACTACTTAAGCACTTTCCCTGTATGAATTCATTAAATCTTCATAAGAGTAAACTTCCTTAGTTAAATTATCATAATTATTCTCAAAGTTCAGATGACACAGAGCATATAAGTAAGTATGACCCAGGTTACACTGCTAGTGAGTCAAACTAGAATTTCAACATTTTAAAGACAGAAAGACAGAATCTTTTGCTCCATAATGGTCAACTGATATGGGTTTTTTTTTTTAATAAAAACTCATACAAAAAGAAAAAAGAGAAGAAAAGAAAAATAAAGCAAACATCTAAATATCTCTTATTAATCCCAATAAATATCACAAATTAAATGTGTTTTTTTAATCGATGTAGGATACTTATAACAAATAAAATACACAATAAATTCATGAACTTAAGATCTTCCTTCAACCCCTAACCTTTTGAATCCTTCAAGTGTCAGTAGATTTGATTTGAAATATATTTGGGTTTTTGAAGTGCTTCATAGTTGGGCTGTTGCTGGATTCCAAATATTTTCAATGTCCTAGTAAGATTGTGTCTTTCATATACTCTAAGCTGCTAAAATTTTCATTCATGGTTATTAAAATACCTCGTAAGATAATACCGTTTCTTTCATGATGGCTTTGAAAAAATAACATTTCTCTACTTTCTTGAAATATTTTTGCACTTCAGTTTTCCCAATCCTTACACCATGTTTCTTGGTATTTGGTGCTCTTTTTGGAAGGACAGTTTGTCCCGATAAACTTCCAAATCAATTTTTCTACTAAAGAAGTCTAAACCTAGCATGAAATTCTTTCTTTTCTTTGTAGCTCATATCTTTTTAGTCCATGTCAAACAACAACTGTTTTCAGTGAGAACCACACCACCCTCCTACTCTGTCTCATGCCCACCCAGGAGGTTTTCTGTCTGGATTGATGGTGACAGTTGAGGTAGATCCTTTATAGTCTTCCTCCTAGCAGTTTGGATTAGGGCACAGTGGTTTTAGAAGAATAGATTTTTGTCTTGTTTTTGTTTTATCAGTAGTTAGGGAATACAGAGTTAGAATTGTGCATGCAAATCCCATCAACATAATTTGTAATGAGAATAAGGGTGTATAGAGAGGTTGAGGCAGCATACGGTATGACCCTGGAAGGAAGCATAGGGAAGGTTGGAGGAAGTAGCCACCATGGTTCCTACTGATTTCTTGTTCTTGTTTCCAGTTTCCCTTAAGGCCAAGATCTCCTTCCTGATTGTGAGTTGAGAGAGATATTCCTATATGTGTCCAATAAATTTCCCGACTTTGCTTAAGCCAATTAAGGGATATCGAATCCTTATAGACAATGAAATGTGATTAAGCCATCTTTTGTAAATTTTTATCTTAAAAATGCAAATATCTCTAATTCAAAGGAACCATTGAAGTCATTATAAACTTCCATTTGCAGGTATCTAAAATATTTTTGCTTCTTTTCCTTATTATACAAATAATATATCCATTAATAGTTTTACAGAAAGCAGAAAGCTGTAACTCCTACAGTCTTTGTCTCTTGCCATTTTATATGTTATTTGTGAAAAAAAATTTTATAATTTTTACTTTTGAAGTTCCGTGATGAAAAAATTATTATACTGCATTAGAAAATTCTTCCAAAATTATTTTTAAAGCATATGTTATCATGTAGCTAAAACTACAACTGGATTTTAAAATCTGTTAATGGTCGCATGCTACTGTAAAATTTTGTAGTTAAATTAGTGATCTGTACACAAATAATTTTAACACCTTTCAAAATTTTCTTTCAATTTGATTTTCTTTTTTCTGATATATGATTGATTTTATTACATTTATTTGTGTCTTGCCTCATTATGTTGGTTAGTATTCCCAAACTGAAGTGATAGAGCTTCTTTGACTTGTTCTTGAATTTAATGATGATACTTCAAGCATGATTTTGGCCATTGGTGTGTGATTGCTATCTGTCATATTAAGTACTTCTCTCTACTTTGCCCAATTTATTTTTAAAACTATAAAAGCTAACATGTCCTAATAAAAATTTTAAAATAGAGGGAAGATTAAAACTAGAAATAACAACAACAAAACTATGAATGGATGCTTGAGTACCAAATTACACTTCAACCATCTGAGATTATCCTGCTTGCTTTCTCCTTTGACCTCTTGATGTGAAGCATATGAATAAATTCCATTTCTTTGACTTTTGGGGCTAAATCCTATGTGGTCATGTTGTATAGGCAATTGATATGTCAAATGAAATTATTTTGTAAGGTTATTCATAAAAATATTAACAGTACAGTTTCATTTTTATGTGATATTAAATTAGCAGTTTCCTTAAGAATGACATGACAGGGCCAGGGATGTAGCTCAGTGGCACTGAACCTGCCTCGCAAGCATAAGATCTTGAGTTTGATCCCTGGTACCAAAAAAAAGAATGACATGACATCTCACCTCTTATCTTCATTTGGATATAATGACTTTGCTTTTAGTATCTAGATTTTCTTTTTCCCCTTCACATTTATAGAATGAATGGTGGAAGTTGGCACAATTGGAAATTTGTTCCAATCGGTTTCCAGTTGGTGTTTGTTCTTTTGCTTTTTACAGTCTGGATTAAGTCTGCTACTCATCAACTCCAATGCACACCATTTTCCAGTTGGCTATGCTGTCCCTATGGGTCCATTTCAAAAATGATTTGTGTCCATGTTTAATAACTAAAGCATGTATGTGGGTGGAAGAACTATGTAACTGTAAATCTGAGGCTAAGTTGTTCTTTGACCTCCTGGTTCTTCTCTAATTTGGCTAGACTATCATAAATTGCCTAAATGTTACTTGAGCCAACATTTTTTCCTTCTAGAATTTCAGTCTATGAAGCCCAAGTAAATACTTAAAACAAATGGGGCATACTAAATATGATTCATTTGAAATTACAAGGTAAATAGAGAAGCTCAGTAATTGCAAAATAGTCTTTCCAGTTAGACTTTTGACATTGTTTTATTTTTATTTGTTTTTAGTTAGTTTCTTTTGCATCATCAATAGCACAATTAGAAGACCCTAGCACAGTGCCTGGTATATAATGGAGATATTATATGTAACCCAAATATAGATTCGGTGTAATATATTTAAATATATTTCTAAGAGTTTTCACTTCATGACTGCAGAAGAGGACTTACTATAGCAACAGTTTTTGGCCTGGAGCTTATTAGTTTACTTTATATGTTGAACATATACCTAGTCAACATTATGGCATTTGTTTATTTATTTGTTCATTCATTAGCTTTGTAGTTATTTTTCATTATCAATAGAGTGAGACTATAAGATTCAATTCCCACCATAGAGTATCTCACTTGGGATATAGCCAGACATACAAACATTAACTATAATTATGATGAGTTTAGTGCAGTGGAACATGAGTGAGAGTACTAAAGTGAATTTGTATATACTCAGCAGAAGAATTTGGGAATGTTTCAAAGAGGTCACAAACATTTATCTAAATTGGGAAGAACTAGTAAGAGATGGGGGTGGACATATTGGGAGGTGAAAAAGAATATGAAAAATTCTCAGGCACAGCATCCATCAAAAAAGCACGGTATGTTCCAAAACTCCCAAATAGATGGTGTGGCTAGAATAGAATGAAAAGATGAGTAAGGAAAGCAGATAATGGTTAGGGATATGGTAAGAGATGCAGCTGGAACTATTTAGGACTAGATATTAAAAAGACCTGGAAAGAAGTTCAATCTTAATTTTGCAAAATATTGAAAGTTTAAAAACATGATCATGTAAGTATTTCAGAAAAGCGACATTGATAGAAGGTCAGAAATAGATTTGAAAGAAGAGCACCTTACACTAGAGATGTTTAAAACAACTCTTATTTTTCAAGAATCTGGACCAGTGATGGCAAACCTTTTAGAGCTTTCAGTGATACAAACAGCCAGCCCCCTGCGGAAAGCATGCCGTAGGTTAACCACCACTGATGTAGACTGAGGTACCCAAACAATGACTGGGGCAATAAGATGATGAGATAGGTAGGTAGCTTGGAGGTGAAATGTATAGTTCCAGATGGATACTAAATATGATAGAGTGAAGGTATCATAAATTACTCCAAGATTTTAAACCTGGAAGATGAGTGGATTATGGTACCACATTTAATATATCTTGAAATCTGATGGAGGAAACCCTTATTTGGACATGAAGAGGATGTGTTGAATGTGAGAGGCCTTGTAGTACAATTAGGAGAAGATATTCAGTAGGCTACTGGAACTTCACATGGGGAGTTTTAAGAGTTTACTTTGGCTAGATTTACAAGCCATTAGTCTGTAAGCGAGACTCAAAATTCTGCATTGATACGATACTCCCTAGGGGAAGCATATAGGAAAAGAGGAAGAAAATTTTGAAATGACATAAAATAGAAGTTCAAAAATCCCTTAAAAATATTATCAGGATATAGTGAACCATTTGATTTATATATTTTCAATAATATATATACACACATAAATATACACATAAATGCAGCACGTTCACACATATATACACACTTATGTAATAAAATCATTGTTTGGCTACCTAATACTTAGATTTAATATTATTCAACTGTGTCATTGCAATGGTATTACATAATTGATTTGTAATTTTTTTTTGTAATTTCTTTAACTAGTATTCTGTTGCTGGAATTTTGTATTGTCTCTAGTTATTCATGATTATGAATTATTTTAGTATCCACATTCTTCTGATTATTTTTATATGAATTCTCATGGTTATTTCCTTAAGATATTCATAGCTTTAGAATTTCAGTTCAAATTAATGTGAAGTTCTTAAAACTTCATCAAATTGTACACCAAACATTACTAGTCCAGGTGACATTCCCCATCAAAGTCTCTATTTGCCTATATATTTTACAATTTTACAATGAAGCTAAGCTTTGTTTTGTATTTTCAACAAACAGAATTTCTTTTGGTTTTTTTTTTTAGTTTTTGTGCAGTTTGATCAAAACTCATTGTACTAGTATTTTTCTTTTGTTCTTTATTTAGATATCTAGAAAGTTCTTTACACTTTAAGAACATTAGTACTGTTTTTGATAAGTGTGATGAGCATATTTTCCAGTTCCTTGTTTTCTAATTTTAATTTTTTAAAGAAGGATCAAAACTGTAAAGAAGAGCAATACTTTCTTATTATTTTGGATAGAAACTTCAAAATGATCAAAAATTATGGTGAAAATACTTTGTTGATTTATTCCTTATTTATTTGGGAAATATATGGGGGTTCTCTTAGAGTTGAGCATAGTTTCCTTTTTGTTTTAAGATAGATAACTCATTATTTAAATGAATTATTATTATTCCTAATTTTTATTCATTAAGAGGAGAAATTAATTTTATTAAATTTCTTTTAGTATTTCCTCATCTTTTTCAAAATTTGGACTGTGATTGTGTTGCCTTAAACCAAAAGATGAATTTTAATCCATATTTACATTCAAAATATGTCTTACCATATAAACAGAAAACGATTCTTTGATGATTTGAATTCAGTTTGGTGATCTGACAGTGGATAGGCATATGGTAAGAGATGTGGCTGGAACTATTTAGGACTAGATATTAAGCTATTTAGGACGAGGCCAGGCTCAGTAACTCACCCCTATAATCCCAGCACTCAGGAAGCTGAGGCAGGAGGATTGCTGTGAGTTCCAGGTAAGCCTGGGCTATATAGTGAGTTCAAGGCCAGTTTGAACTACATAGTGAGACCCTGACTCAAAAAACAAACAGACAAACAAAAGGTTATTTAGGACTAGATATTAAAAGACTGAGAAAGAAGTTTAGTCTTTATTTTGTAGACAGAAACAAAATATTAAAAGTTTAAAACATGATCATGTATTTCAGAAAAATGACATTGATGGCAGGTCAGAAATAGATATGAAAGAAAAGCACCTTCAACTAGAGATGTTTATTTGGTATTTTGTAGCTACATTTGTGATTGAGGTTTGTCAGTAAATTTCTATACAAAAATTTGCACTAAACTTCATCAGTTTGCATTTTAGAAACTGTTACCTTACCATGAACAATGTGAATTTCCAAGTCCTTTGCTATATTTTGAGTTTCCTTGTATTATTTTTATATCAAGTCATTCTCTTCCCACACATTTCTCTTTTCATCTTATCCTGTTCCCTAAGGATTTCAGCTCTTCTTTTCACATAGGCTTTGATTTTCTAAATTTTGGTGCCATAAGCATCATCTTATTAGCTTATTTTCTTCATGTTTCCATATTAAATGATGTACTTTTCTAAATCTTCAAGTTGATTTTGCATTTCTTGAATTTACAAAATATTCTCATAGGTCTCTCATTTTGTATTTTTTCATCCTAGGATGAGGATCAATCTAACTTAACCTGCACTGTCCAATATAACCACTGGACACATTTGTGTACTTAAATCTAAATTAATTAAAATCATTTTTCAGTTGCAATATGTCATTTCAAATACCCAATAGCTACATGTGGCAGGTGGCTACCACATGGAACAGAAGAGATACCCTGTCAATAATCGGAGAGTTTTATTGGACAGTGCTGGAGTAGGCCTCAGTTGTCAAACAAAGATAGCTCATGGCTTATTTTGGACTATCTTCACTGATCACTTGGGCTTGTTTTAATAACAATAATAGAGATCAAATATTACAGTCTTGGATTCCCATCCTTATTTTACTCAGTTGTTTATTGTTTGCTTCAAATACTTTGACTGGATACACTTCATTTAGGGATGAAGAGAAAAAAATCAACTTTATCTAGCTTCTTTGAATATTTTCCTCTAGATGAAATAGAGCGTAAAACACTGGTAAAATGTAAGAATTCCCTGTGAAAAACAGAACTAAATTCCAGAAAGCATTTATTACATGTACTTAACATAAATAATAAAGCACTAAAATGGAGACAAGAAATAAGGTGATAAAGAGCAAACTGAAATTATAACAAAAGCTGGCTGAAAATGAGAGAAATAAAAAGAGAACTGAATAAAATTTTAAAATATTACAACAAGAAAAATAAAATCCAGTACCAGGAGTAATCTTTAATTAGAAGTGGAAGGAAAGAAAATAACACTGTAAAAAACCAAAATTGCCATATAGAAGAAAAGCTTGGCACATTTCTGCCAGATTTAGAAAGAAGTAAGATAAAATAAAAAAATGAAAAAGTACCAGAATATATGAAATCCAGAAAATTATGAACAAACAGAATAACTAGGTCCCTATAAATAATACTCAAAATTATACAATCATGAACATCACTTGCAGAATAGTAGAGTATTCATATTAAAAATATTAACTAAATAAATTAAAGTTGGTAATATTTTAGAGTGTGGAGGGTGAGGAAAGTATTGTAAGTAACTTATGATGCCTGTTTTTATTTAATGCTTCCTAACAAAGAAAAAAAAAATAGAAAACAAAGTGAAACCCTGAAATCATTTGTTAATTTTTGGCTCCTTGGTGGACAGTAGCTTTGACATGTTCACAATTGTTATCAGCATATAGTATCAAATTCTGTAAAAGGTAACTGTCTCCTGTAGTTAGTATCCTTACTGAATGCTGGTCACGATGGGTAATTGCAGCTAAGGCAATATGGCAGTTAATGTACTAATTGAGCTTTAATTAATGTATTAATTAATAGAGCTCAAGAGCAAATATTGTTCCCACTTCAGATTGGTTGTGACTTCTCTTTCTTTCAAAACCATTTCTTTCAATACCATCTCCTGTGGCCTGGCTTGGGGTGGGGGCGGGGCTGTAGTCTTGTGTAATGGTGATGGATCTCGGTTGTTGGAATGATGTTACACAACTCTGCATTTTTATCATTCTAGTAACTATTGCTGGACACAGGAAGCTGGCTTCCCTGCCAGATATTTATACAAGCTAATCAGAGGCTTGATACAATACAGATGGTGATAACCTTTTGCCATACAAAGTCCATGTTGAGTTTATCTTTGGCAGCCAAGGGTTTGCCTCAGTCAACATTCTGGATCCCGAAACACTGTTGTTTTTATTAGTAGTAGTATACATTTACAGCACACAATGATGCCATTCATCACGAGGAGTTGGTACATGTACATAATACATCTTAATCTCGCCACCTCTTGGACCTCTTCCCTTTTGCAAAAGATCTATTTCTCTGTTTCTGAAATGCCTCAGGGTGGCAGATGATGTAAACTATTTCAGGAACACTGAAAAAAAAGGACTGAGCTTCTACTACATTCCACAAATGTCACCACACATCAATTTACTTCTTCAGTCTTGGTATGAAAAATGTTTTTATTTAACTATGTTATTATTCAAACATGATGAAGCACAAAGATGGGGGATTTGTAAATTATTTTCAGTAAATCGTCTACCCCTCCTCTATCGGTAAATTACATTCCAAAACCAGATCTTGTGAAATTCTTTGCTTGGATAACTAGTCTTGCCATTATTCTTGCTATTTTAAGCTTAATATATCATCTTGCCAACAGATCTAATGGTTCCTGTAAATATTCATCAGTTCTCTGCAAGAAGAGAAGAAAAATATAATCACAGCTTAAAGTGTTTTGTGTGTAATTAGTACCACAGCAACAAATCTCTGATATACTAACCTAGGTGTTAAGGAATGTTATTATTGCAAGCTAAGGTTAATATTCCAAAAGAGCATTTGTTTGTTTCAGAAGGACCATAAAGGCACACTATCCTTTTTCTTTTTGGTACAAAACTATATAAAACACATGCATTCTACAACTGACTCAAAACCAACTCACTTAATTGTCTTTTCCATTGTATCCTAGAGTCTTTTCATTTATTCATTTATTGAATAAATTTTTATGAGCACCTATTCTATCCCAGACATTATCAGAAATATCACCCTGAAAAAGAACATTTACTTTTCTCTCTTCTCCTTTCCATCATTATTCTTATTTTTTATTAATTTTATTGGTACATATTTGATATACACAAAAATCACATTTATCATAAGGAATGTGTACCTGTACATGATATATCTTGATTATTTTTTCTCCATCCCCTCCCCTCCCTTCAACCTCTCTTCCCTTCCTTATTTACAAAATTACAATTGTTTCCATTTTTTCCTTTTATTCTTATTTTTAAAATGTCTTGGATACACTTAACTCTGATGTAACTTTATAGGAGAGATAAAATTCAAAATGAGTAGAAGCACAGAGGAGTGTCTGTGGAGGTGAGATTATCCTTCTGAGTGTAACAACTAGACAGAAAGGGAATTTATTACTTAGTCACGAGCAAGGATGATTTCAATACAACTTGCCACATTTTAGAGAACTAGAACTCAGAACCACCCTTTGACTATAGGAAAATATAATTTTAAAAACAAATAAAATAATGTCTTATTTGTGTCATCTATAATAGATAACTGGACTTTTCCCCAGAGGTGATACTGAAGAAAATATGTGCCTGGGTGTGTGTGTGTATGTGTGTGTGTGTGCGTGCGTGTGTGCATGTGTTTACACTTCAGTCCATTCCAGCTATACATATAGTATAAATATATACATAATGTATATATATTATACTTGATACATCATTGTTATTATTTTTATTGATACTCACACTACCCTATGTTTGGCCTCGTGGCTTTTCAGCCTGGCTCCTGGTTCTCTTTGGTTTACCCTTGAGAGTCTTTAACAGCTTCTTTGCTTTCTGTCCTGAGAGGATGTCCAAGCTCCTCATGTTTTACATTTCCTGCCCTCACTTGAAATCAAACATTTCTTCAAGAATTTCTGGCTTTTTCTAGTGGGCCATGGAGTTTTGAAACTATAGACAGGAGTTTAGAGATGGTCATTTTACTGGGCTCGAACCATGGTTCAGTCTTTGTGTGTGTGTGTGTGTGTGTGTGTGTGTGTGTACATTCAGCCATGCACACAAGAGCCATGCTCTTGATACCGCTATGTCTTCAGGATAGTTTTCTAGAAGTGGGATTACTGGGTCAAATGATTAGAAAAATTTTAATGAAGAATTTCATAAGTTGACTTTCAAACTCAATTGGAAAATGCAAATTTTAAGATCAACCGCATATATGTTGGCAGTAACAGACAAGTAGATCAATAGAATAGAGACTATAACCAAAGAAAGAATAGATGAATCGATAAATTATTTTGGAAAAACTGCTTATTCATTTGAATAAAAATAATGATAATCTCACATCGAAGACACACACACACAAATACAAACAACACACACACACACAAAGCTATGTAATTGCTAGGGAATGGAAGCAGAGGGGAATTGAGAGGCAGAGTTTCTTTTTGGAATGATGCAGGCTCTGAAACTGCATACTAATAGTGACTGTGTAACACTGTAAACATACTAAAGACCACTGGATTGTATACTTTATTGTGGTTAAAGTGGTATAATTTATGTTATATGAATCTTGTCTAATTAAAAATCTTTCAAAGTGTGTTTAAAAATAAAATATTAGTGTAAAGTACACGAGAATATTAGGCTTAGATGGGGAAATTTTCCAAAGCAAGATAAAGAGACAGGAGATAAAGATGACTCCTAAGGTTTTTGTCCAAGCAATTGGGAGAATTGCTGCATGGGCTTTTCTTTATTGACAAATATTTATTGTGTGTACCCTGTTTGTCAAGCACTGCCCTAGATTCTGGAAATAGAGAAATTGAAAAAATAGACAAAAATACCTGCCTTCAAGGACATCACATTTGGGGCAGCCAGACTTCTGTTTGAAGCTGTCCCTACCCTTGAAATGCTGGGCCGCTCAACTCTGAATGTCTTTGAGCTGTGTTGCTAAGGGGTTAGATAATGACCTCTTTCTTTTCCATTCCTGGACTTCATCTCTAGCCCTTGCCTCTCCCTCTAAATATGTGGGGATGGTAGGATTCCAAAAGATATTCCCTACTACTTTCCAAGACACCACAAGGCTCCTTTGGGAACAGAAACTATGTATGTAGAAGATGTAATATTTCTTCATGTGCTGGCTAAGAATTTTTTTAAATTCTCTATTTTTTATACTAAGTGTAACTTGCATTTTGAAATGCTAATGGACTTGATTTCATAAAAACTCAAAACATGAAGTTTTTCAATCACTTCACTTTTGAAAACTGAGTTACATTCCTGAGTTTTTTCCTCTTCTCTTTCTTCCTTGCTGCAGTTGAGCCTAAGCGTCAGGGCCTGTGCAGAACTGCCTGGGGGATGTTCATCTCTCTGCTCTGACATATCCTGTGCTTCCTTCCTCTGAGATGTGCAATTGTCTCATCAGTGGTCATGATGGTCATCATTGGTCATTGGCATAGCTTTGTTGCCCTTGATGCCGCCATCTCCTGGGCTCTCAGAGTGTCTTCATGCTGGTATTGTCCAAGAGAGATACATCTCTGTCTGACTTTTGGCTTACATGGTCCATGGTGTCTTCCATTGCCATCCATTGCCATACTAATGCAATGTTGTAAGACTTTCAATCTTTCAGAGTCATAATATTGCCTTCCCTCTCTCCCACCCTTCTCCTATGTCTCTTTAGAAATACAGAAGACTCGTCAGGTCATCTTTTCTTTTATGCCCACATAACTATACTGTATTGTTGCGTGTAGCCAGGACCTTTGGCAGCACACCCAGTGTGCATATTTGGAAGATGTCTTTTTGACATTTCGCACGTTATTCTGTCAGAAAAGTCATCATCTGTGCCTTTCTTCAGTGCATTCCCATCTCCACAGTTTTCCTTGATTTCACTTGGTTTTGGAGACAAACCACTGGCTTTCCAGTTATTTTCTGCAGTCATTTTAAGTTGATTTTCTTTAAATTAAGATTTAGCAGCTCTAGTTTTAGTTTGTAAACATTAACAAAATTCATCTAGGAATTACTGAATTATAATTGAGATCCATTAAGTATGTATTAATGGAGATTACTTTCTACAGATGGAAATCTTATCTGAGAGAATCTGGATCTTATTTTGGACCCCCCTAAAGTGTATAAGTCAAACTGTTTACAAGTCACAGTACTTTATTTTAATTTCAACAAAACACAGGATACATTGTTGCTATTCTTACCTGCATTCTGGAGTACCTGTAGTGTTTCTTGGATTATTGCCTAATAAACATGAATTCCTTTTTAAGAACGTGCTGGAAAATATACCTTGGCAATTCTTTACCTTTCCTACCCAATTCAAATGCAAAACCAAAACAGCAAATTGAATTACAGGGCCAGATTCACTATTGGAGTTCTCATGGCCTTGTGATATCACAAAGCATTAATGGCAATAAATAGAATCCCTATTTAAAAGGTCTCATTATTTTCTTCCATCTATAAGAACAGGATAGCATATGACATTGTAAACCGAGTTCACTTATCCTAAAATAATAAAGTGTTGGATTTAGTGAATTAATGTTCTCTCATGAAGGATGAAGATAGCCCAAACAGCTGATTTTATACTAATACTGGGTGGTCCAAAAGACATGAAATATTGAAGCAATTCCATGTTTTTGAAGGAGCAGTGGAAAAACAAATATAGGAAGCAAGTCAGCCATTATTAACTCTGGAAAGGACACATTCTGTTAATTCTTATAAGCCAAAAGATGGATTTTTAGTGAGACAAATAGATGATAGATAGATAGATGGATGGATAGGTGGATGGATGGATGGGTGGATGGATAGATGGATATGATTGGAAGTAGATACATTTTGGTTCTCAAAATGTGGGAAGCAAAAAGAGAACTTAATAATAGGTAACAATATTAATTTCAAAATAAATGGTGTAAACGCTTGGGCTCTATATTAATAACTTCCATAGAGACACCGATTCTAATGCTGTTGATGATACATTTTAAATGCTTTGAGGATTATTATGTCTCTGGGAGACACCCATCATAGATTTTAGTCTGTGTCCATTTCTATTTTATTCTCCCTGATCAGTGCTTCTGTTCCCAGGGGCTGTGAAGTGCCAATGGTCTGCCTTACATAGGAGGGAAGCACAGAGCAGGCAACACAATGAGAACTCAGACTAACTTGTCCTATTTCTTTACAGCAAATTCTTCACCATGCTAGAGAAAACTCAACAAAAGTTATCTTTCTCATTACTGATGGATACTCCAATGGAGGAGATCCCAGACCAGTTGCAGCATCACTGCGAGATCTGGGGGTGGAGATCTTCACTTTTGGCATATGGCAAGGAAACATTCGAGAACTGAATGACATGGCTTCCTCCCCAAAGGAGGAACATTGCTTCCTGCTCCACAGTTTTGAAGAATTTGAGGCTTTAGCTCGCCGAGCATTACATGAAGGTAATGAAACCTAATAATATAACAAAAGAACCTGGTCTCCTCTCTCACTTGCTTGAAGCCCACTGAAAAGTAATATCCAATCCTTACTAGAGTTTTGCTGAGCACGATGGCTGCATATGTTCTGTGTATCATGAGATATGCTGAACTTCATAGAGATAACATCCTGACCTCACAACAAGAGAATTTGTTTTGTTTTGTTTCTTAACAGCTGTGATAGATTTTCACTAGACTATCCATATGCTCCCATCTAGAACCATTAGAATCAATGGAATGAATTAAGGTGTGTTTTGAGGCCACACACAGAGTGGGAAGGCTTGACTTAGACCTCATTTACAGTTACCTGGTCAGATGAAGTAAACATTTAGAGACATGCATGGTGAATCTCAGTAGAATGCTTCCAGAAATACATATGAAGATATAGGGACAATAAATAACACGTTTCTCGCCCTGATAATTTTAGGATAAATATGCTTTTGCATAAGCTTAAGAGCATCAATCCTAAAAAGAAAGAAAAACAGTAAATGCATTCATTAGAGTTATTTATACAGTATTTATAAAGCTATTTAGTTATATACTTTAAATTAGATGAACTTTTCTATCACAGTATGGTTATGTGTCTTGGTAAGCCAGGAGAAAAGAATGCAGACTGCAATGAGACGATAGGTGTTCTGAGGATGTGGTAAATTAGGCTTGGTCCTTTCAAGTTTCCATGTGAAAGATTCAGTTCATGGAGGACACAGCAGCACAAGATGCCAAGCAATTCATAGTGTTCATAATATGCAGTTTAGCTCTATGGTAGTTCCAAGAGAAGAGTTAACAGTGGGTTACAAGGCTATAGCTATGGATATAGCAAAAAGGATTTAGCAGTTCTCAAAGGGAGGATGCTGGCAAAAGTTATTGGAGTCACGGATTCTAGTACAGTGGGGGGAATTTAGGGTTTGGGTTTCCATCGTACCACAGAGTTTTGGAAGGCTCCACATTTACTAAACTTAACTAATATATAGAATAAGTTTCCAGAGTTGGTAAAAAGAAACTCTGTTTTAACTGGAAAGACATGATCAGAGCAAAGGAAATGGGCCTCATTCCCCTCCTTCTATATTCTCTGAAGCTACTTTCATTTTGCATGAATCCACTTTTTGGTCTCAAGACTATTTCTGTCCACTGTCAGTAGAGATATGTTACAGAATGGTAGCTTTCCCCATATGTAATTTATCCACTTAGCTCTAGTTTAGATTTGAATGGTAGAGCCCCAGTCTTGACACCTAGGTTCTCTTGCCCCCTAAGTTGCTCTATTGCCAAATATACTTGTGGCTCTTTGTCTCAAGGCTAAGTCCTGAGGGCTCCTGTTGCAGATCTTTGACCTACAGCACAGTCTATTGGGTAAAGTTCCGATCGGGTGCCTGGTTGTGCTAGTCTCTTTCCCTTGGAGCTATAGTCTTCCCTTTAATCCCATTATTCAGAGTCCTAATGCAGAGCAGCAGATGTTCCATAATTGAGGCCATCACAAGTTTCCTCCCCAGGTATTTGATTGCAGTCCATGTCCTACTGACAGTTACCCACTTGAGCCCCTACAATGCGCCTATCCCGACATCTGGACCTAGAACCTACCATGGCTCAAATAATCAGAATGGTGTCTATTTCTGTGACATGTTTTAATATATTTAAAAAGAAGAGACAGATCAGATCCCATTTTATTATTTAATTTATTCAGTTCTATTCTTTAAGTTTTTAATCAAATAATCACAGAAATATTTAGACTTATTCTAAAGTCAGTAGCTCACAATCAACACCCTTATTCAGCAGTCAGGATTGTGGCTTTATTTCTAACTTGAACAAGGATTTTGGAAATGTGGTTACTGCTGCCTGACCTTGAATGCAGTCAGTGGAACATTGTAAGTTTGGAAGCAGGGGAATGACCTGAAGAACTGACTGTGTTACTTCCTGCTGCATCTGGCGATTCCTTCCTAAAGTACTTAACTTCTGCCTGACCCTGCATGACCTTGGGAACTTATGATGAGGTCCCAGACTGAAATAACTTAACTGGCTGAAACAAATTCCCAGAGTGTGGTAGTGCAAATAATACACATTTCTATTTGGGAATAGGAAATAGGGAACAGAGAGAAATTAGGTGGATGAGAAAAGATACTTTCTTCAGCTTGCAGTTACATTTAATGACTAGAGAATGTAACCTTCAACTGTTAATCATTTTATTAATTATCCTTTGTCATGCATTATTGGCAGATCTACCTTCTGGGAGTTTTATTCAAGAGGATATGTCACATTGCTCATATCTTTGTGAAGCTGGAAAAGACTGCTGTGACCTAATGGCAAGCTGTAAATGTGGGACACACACAGGTCAATTCGAATGCATCTGTGAAAAGGGCTATTACGGGAAAGGTCTACAATATGAATGCACAGGTGAGTCTGCAGTTGGTGTGTAACTATATCAGCTATCTGTTACTGTGCAACAAATGATCCCCAAACACAATGCCTTAAAATAATGTGTTTATTATTGCTAATGGGTCTGGGTCAGCTGGGCAGCTCTTACGGTCTCAGCTATCCTGGATCATGCATTTGCCATCAGCTATGGGTTGGATAAGCTGCTCTGCAGATCTCATCTGCATTCTCTTATGTGTTTTGGAATCAGCTAATAATAGGCTGCAATAAAATGGCTTTGTCTGGGACAATGAGGTTGTCCTTTATGTGGCCTGTGATGCCCCATCAGGCTAATCTGGGTCTTTTATTGTAATTAACCTGGCTAGCAAAACCTACCCTCTAGCTACTTTAGCCAAAATATGCCTCCATCTCTCCATGAGATTGAAGCCAGTGGGATCCCAGTCCTTTACCCACATAAAATTTATTGGTTTGTTCCCACCCCCAAAGCAACATTCACTTCATGATCTTTTGGCTCTTCACAATCCTCCACAAAAGGGCATCAGAAAGTGCTATCACTTCAAAATAGAATTTACTTCTCATCGTTTGCAATTTTGCCTTCTCTAAATTTTCTTCCAAGAAGACCTTTCTGTTTTATTACAGAAACATTCTTAGGATTCTTGTGTTCTATGTTGTAGTTTAGGAAATACCTAGAAGTAGTATGTGGTTTTTCTTTGTTGGATATTCGGTTGGATATTTTTGTATTGTTTATTCAGTTTTTACCCTAAAAAGTAACTTTTTACAAAATAGCTTACAGGATTTTCATGATTTGCTGCTTTGGAAAACCATATTCCCATGGAAATTAACACCCACCAGGAAAATACAGGGGCATTAGGTTTGCATTCTTTTGTACCATGAAGTTGCTCATTACTTGTTTCACATGAGCCTTGTTTTATTCTGGCACTTGATAGGTCAGCCTGCTCTGCTGGTTCTCCCCTCTGTATCCAGTATGTTTTCTGTCTTTTTTTCTCTCTTTTCTTTTCTCCTTCTCCTGGTGGGTCATTTTTTCTTGTGCCATTATTATACTCTCTTTTATTCTTTTTATCCCTCCTCTCACTTCCCTTCATTTATCCTCCCTCCCCTGGCTCTGATCCCAGTTGGCAGACACATCCTTACCAGGTCTGACATTCATGTTCACCCAGCAGAGTCACTCCTTTATTGGCTGGGCTCCCACTCTCATCCAGAAGGATTTCTCACTTAAGCAGAACAGAGGTGGGGAGGGGAATCAGCCCAACTGCCTCTGAGTTGGCAAAGTGCCCCCTCGTGTTTTTCCCTTCCCTTGACTCTTCCCACACTCTCATCAGAAACCCAGCTTGGCTCTCTCCAACACTCCTCCTATCCTAGCCCACCAAACACAGGCAGAAAATCTCATTTTCTTTGCTCCATGCTGCAGGCAGCATGTCTGCCTTCTGTGTGGTCTTGACCAGACCATTCCCCGCCAACAAGCTGCCATCATCACAGTGTGGCTACCTGGCAACCTCATCCACTTTGCTGCAGCCCCCATTGCTCCAAGACACTAGAATCTTGGATCCTGGGGGTACTCTGGAGGAACAGAGAAAATGGCACTTTATAAACCTCTGTTTACCCTCAGTTACCCAAGTAGCTTTGGCTGCCACCACTATTGCATTCCAAACTGAAAGGTACAGCAGGCCATAAAATGTAGGTGGTTGAGTAGGCCTGTCATTAAAATGTCAGTTGAGAGGATTGGCAGCCTTTTGTTGTTGTTTCTAGCCAAGAACACCATGCATGAAAGAATTAACTTATCCATGCCTTCTCATAAGTGAATAAGCCTCAGTTTAATACTTCCTGACATACAAAATTTAAATCCTAACAGTTGCATCGATATAAATGTTCATATTGTCATCTTCAGTATTTATTTCTAAGAAATTAGGAAAAATTGTATGGAGCTCCAAGATGTTTACTATGTGTTTGTGTAGTTGCAGGAGGCAGTGCTCATCACTGGCTTCTCTGGCATGCTAGAAGCTACGAAATGTCCTTCTTATGGCATAAAGCACTCATTATCAGACTTCTCTTTCCAAAAGCCAGAAAGAAATAGTAGCTGTAAGTCACCTAGTTCTGCAAATCTGTACTCAGTGAGCCTTTTAAGAATCCATTTGATCAACAAATGTTACTGAGAACCTTCTCCCTACTGAGCCCTGTGCAAGGTCCTACGTAGGCATTCAGCGGTAAACACAAAGATGCAGTCACATCCTTCTTGGGAATGACTGTCCAACAATACAAATCAACTTTGAAATTACAAACTGTGATATGTGCTATGAAATAAAAATGCCAGTGGTATGAAGAGTAGACTCTAGGAAAAGCTAAAGTAACCTCGAAGCCCAGAGCTGCAGGATGACTAGGCCATAGCTATTTTATTACTCAAGAAGAAGATGTCAGCATTTATTCTGAATAGTTGGAATGCTGAGTATTTATTCTTATTGTAGAAACAGTGCCTTTCAGAAGCATATCATCCATTTTTCCAAGCCAGAGATTATCTACTTTAAACTCCTTATTCTGCAAGAGGAAATTGAAGTCTCAGGAGGGATAAAATTTCACTCCAGTTGATATATCCAGCTATCAGCAGAAACCAGGGAGGATCCCCGGATGATTTTCCCTGAGTCCCTTGTTATTTCCAAGAGATCACTTAGTTTATTTTTCCTATATTTGAAAATAACTTTCTGAATACATTACTTGCCTGAGATTCTAGACACAGAACTGTGCTCAAAATGTTTAAAAACACCGAAAGATCTGGCTCAAATTCAACTCCTACCAATTACAAACTAAGTGGCTCTGGATAAATTCATTTCTTCTGATTCTAACTTTCTTCTGTTAAATGAACTTACTAATGGCATAGTTTTATATAGATACATACATATAAATATACATTTATCTCTATATATGTATATGGGTTTATATATGCATATGTATATGCTTGTGCACATGTGTGTACATAAATAGCTGGGTTAATTGAGAAAATGTAGAAAAGTATCGCTTTCTAGCTCCATTACTGGTATTTATTTCCTTACTTTCACCTTTATCAGTTATTTGGATAGCTGTGATGATAATGATAAGGTTAGTGATGATGATGACAGCAATAATAAAGTAATAACTTACAAGCATATATAATAGGTAATAGTAAATGATAATTACATGTGAAAAACTTGCTTTAATATTTGTACTAACTCTCTGGAGTATTGTTCATTTTTAGAGCTAAGGAAACTCAAAGTTTAGAAGTTTAAATAATGGAGGAATGCATAAGATCAAAATATATTCTATGCTGGTGGGGGTGTGGGGAGAAAGGAACTCCTCTCCATTGTTGGGGGGAGTGCAGACTGGTGCAACCACTGTGGAAATCAGTATGGAGATACCTCAAAGAACTAGGGCTAGAGGTCCCATTTGACCCAGCTATTCCCCTGCTGAGTATCTTCTCCAAAGAATTCAAAGAGTCATACCTCAGCAATATATGTGCACCCATGTTCATAGTGGCACAGTTTGTAATAGCTAAAGCTTGGAAGCAGCCCAAGTGCCCATCAACTGGAAACTGGATAAAGAAGATGTGGGTTTTTTATAAAATGGAGTACTGCTCAGCCATAAAGAACAAGAAACTAGAGACATTTATAGCTAAATGTATGCATATTGAGGCCATACTCTTAAGTGAAATAAATAGGACACACATGTGTAAACACCAAGTAGTTTCTCTAGTGTGAGAAACTGAAAGTGTAAATAAGAATTAAAATGATTAAAATTAATAATTGATAATCTGAAATAGGCAAAAGTCCAAAGGGGTAGGGGTGGTGGGAGGGGAAAGGGAAAGGAAAGAAGGGAAAGGAAAAATTATGAGAAAATTAAAAAAATGGAAATGAAGTCTATGTAAATAGGGAAGGGTCGAGGGGGTGAATAGTGCACAGGTAATGGGGAAAAAAATGAGAACCAAGATACATCATGTACAGGTACAAGCACCCAATGATAAATGTAAATGCATTGTGTACCTAAAATGTACCAATAAAAGAATTTAAGGAAAAAAATATTCTAAGCATTGAAACACAAACACATTGACAAAAAGAAAGTGTAAAGTTAGAAGGGAAAGTGGGGCAAGGTGCATGATGGGCATGTGTGAAACTGATCGAAGTGTATTACATACAGGAATAAAACTACAAACATGAAATGCATCAACCTACATAGCCAATATGCGCTAAAAAAAATGAGTAGGAAACACAACTTCAGTAAGCTATCCACAGTCATGCAGCTAGTCAAGTGTTGATATGAACCTAAGTTTCTAGCTCCAGGACCTACAGGCCAGCCAGAGAGCTAGACATTTAATAAATATATACTCACTATTATAAATATAATTTCTAATTCTAAACATTAGTTTGTTTCTAATAAGATCATCAATATTTGGCCATTTTCAACCTATAGGACAGCAGCTTCCTATGTTTCAACCTAGTGCTTGGAAGAAAAAGAGCAGAGTACATTACATAAAACAGAAATCTGGTTATGTCACATCCCTTTTTAACCTTTCTCAATTATGGCCCATTTATAGAATAAACTCTGGCTTGTTTCCCTGACATAGAGATTTTGCATGATTTGACCCCTCCTTTACCTTGCGCTAAGAGCTAGAACTATTTAGTTCCCTCTAACTGCTATGCTCTGTCATTCCTCAGATCTTGCTCCATGCTTCTTCTGACTTCTTTTCCTACCACATCCAACCATTCCTGTGTGTTGCTCCTTTATCAGACCGGTGACTCTGACAGGCAGTGACTTCTTGATCCATTTTGTATTTCCACTGCCTGCCTTCAGAGCCCATTCTAAATGCTAAAGAACAAGAATGTAGATAAGAAGTCAACTTTAATACCAGAATTTTCAGTGGATAAAAGCTCATTATTGAAATCTTAGGTAACTACATGGTTTCTGTGTCTGCTATGGGCACCACAGAATCCCTAGTACAAAAGCACATGGTAAAACAATTTTAAAAGTGCATTTGATTTATTTGAAAGCAGACTATTTACATTTGGTTAACCTTTGCCAGCAATAAATTAAGTACAACATCCAGTTGATTTACTAGAATAGTCATTTTAATGGGTAGATCATCTAATCAGTTGTGAATAGCCACTCTTATTAATCCTAGTAGTTGCAGCTGTTCTGGATTTTCTCTGAAGGGATTTGAGAGACACAGAGTTTAGAGACAATAGACATCTTGAGGACACTGCTCTAATGCAAAGACTGACTTCATTTCAGCAAGCTTGGAATGAGCAGATTGAAAATTATAGTTGGGAGCCAAGCATAAGGCTTAGGTAACTTGAGCCAAAGCTCCAGTTGTATTATTTTTCATCAGAGGAGGATACCCTGTAGAAATAAATACATTAAAATATTTATGTGGGACTATCTTCCTATATGTGTACATAAATGCATATAAATCTCCACCTCTGCCCCCCCCCACACCATCATGTCTAAACATTATATCATTTCTTTGGAAAGAGAGGGGCAATTGCTCTAGAAATTCTTGAATGGAAACCAAAATATTTGTAAATCTTGTTTTCTCTCTTAGCTGACCCCCCCCCATTCTCCAAAATACCTAATAATGGATATATAAGGTGTAAGGAATTTGTACAATGTCTTCCTCTTTGCTTTTTGTGAAAGAATGTTGACACTAGCTTCCATTATGTCAAAGATGAGGGTTTGTAACTGCTTTCTAAATAGGCTATTCCACTCAGTTTGCCTCTAAATGAGGTAGGTATTCAGCTCTAATGGTATACTTTCCAATCTAGCATGGTTTTATAACATGAAAACATACAGAATTAGATCATAGCTGTAAATCATCACAGAATCCGTGAAGTCCGTGTATTTATTGTATACCTTCAAAACACTCATAAAAATATATGTAGTAATCTAAAATTGATCTTAAGATTGTGATGAATTTCTGCTTATCATTGTAAAATCATTCAGCCACATTACAGGTGACTCTTTCCAATAACAGTGAGAAAGGACAAAGAAAAGACATTTCATATCTACTAAATCATAGCCTTCAACCAGTTTTGCTTATCTTATTTTTCCTTCCACCTAAAAATACTGAAAATCTCTGTGTTCTTAATTGATTTTTTAAGTGGCCACCTAAAAAGCTTTAGCAGAATTTTAAAATGTGGCAATTCTATAATTCTGTATTGACATTTTGAAACAAAACTATTAGGGCCAGGGTTGTAGGTTGTGGCTCAGAGGTGGAACACTTGCTTAGCGTGTGTGAAGCTCTGGGTTCAGTCCCCAGTTTTACAAAATACATGCACACACACACACACACACACACACACACACTCACACACATCAAAACAAAACACCACAGAACTACTATATCGTTTTAGAATGTACCCACTAAAATCTAAGTAATATAGCAAATTGGATTCCTCCCAGTATTCATTTGTGAACAAGCACCTTTTTAATGCAGAAATGTTGCATGGCTTCTACTTTCTTAGTTCTAGTGCACTTTTACCACATACTAATTCTGTTCTAGAGTAATGTTTTTTGCCCCAAAGCCTATTTTTCACAGCTTTTTGCTTCTCAGATACAAAAGTTGTGAATAAAAACTTAAAATTTTCTGATGACATCTGCCTCTAGATTAACTTATCACAGTTATTTGTATATGATTTGCATATATATATATGGCACCCCATCCCATCCCCTTTTTTTTGAGACTAGGTCTTGTTAAGTCACTAAATTGCCCAAGCTGGGCTTTAATTCATGATCCTCCTGCTTTAGCCTCCCAGAGTGCTGGGACTACTAGTATTTGCCACCATGCCTGGCTAAATATATTATCCATTTGATACATATTATCTTTGGAAGCTCATCTCTTAATGAGATGGATCATTGATTAGTGCATATTTCCATGGATTTGGATGATTCACTGTTAGATTAAGAGAACATATGGCATCTATTTCTCTTATTTTTATAGATTTTAGTACTGAAAACATTCCTCTTATAAATATATAAATGGGATATAGCAGAGTGTGTTAAGCTGATGTCACTCAATTGTTGGAGTTTCTCCTGCGTTACATGCCAAAAATAACCTCAGTTATCTGTCATCAGAAAAGTATTTTAAATGATCTATTAGCTGATAATTGCCTTGGGTCTTTTTTCAATTTTATTGAAATTGAAGAATTGGGAACCTTCTGACTTGGGAAGGCAGTTATTACCCAATCATTACCATTATTCCATTTTTCAGTTTCTGCAAAGCCATCTAAACTGAGACTTACTGGAAGACTACCTGTTAGTTTCAGTTATGTAAGATAAGTTCTAGAGATCTGCTGTGTAACGTTGTTCCTATGTAAAAAGAGCTTCTTAGAGGCTCTGCTTATAGTGCCTTGAATTAAATAATGTTTAAGGATGTCAAGATCTTGAATGGTGCTATAGGATTTTCACCTTGCAGCAGTAACGTTTAGTGAGACTTCAATAATACAAGAAGTACACATTTCTTTTGAAAAATGAAAGTCAAGCAATTGTTGAAAGATACCATAGACAATTTCTCATAGACAATCTAGTTGCATCTGAATCTTGAGGTTCTCAAAATAGGATCTCTTAAAATGATCCATGTCACATCCATATGCTACTGGAAAAGTATTTGTCTTAAATTCTTCCTTTGCAAAAGAAGCACCTCTTCATTGATGAAGAGGTGGAGCTCTTTGACCCTAAAGTTCACACTGTTCCTTATAATTCATCCACACTAGTCATTACACAGTTATGATCCATCAAATAAATGATCCAGAACTATTTTGCTGCTCTTTTCAGATTACATGTAAAATAAATGGATGCTTCTAAGTTGTAGCTTAGTGTCCCTCGTGTTTAGTTTCATTGTGTCCACATGGAGTTGAAATTCACTACATGTTAGACATTTAGCCAAGTTTGAATGATAGCCAATATTACCCACTTGAACATAGTAACCCAAGCTAGAGAGATTAAATTACAGCTGATCATTCCAAACTTATTGAAATCATGATATGCCTTGTAACATGCTAAGTGCCAGTGATGGTGAGATATATCTGATTCAGTTCATATGCAACTGTGTGTTCATACATAGTTATTGGTAGCAATTAGTGACAGAAATCCTGGTTCACTTACTCACTGTTCTTTGTTTTCCAGGCAATTTTTTTTTCTTCTATGTACCTTAGTTTCATAGTCTATAAAATAGGGTCAATAATAGTAAGATTGTTTAAAACATGAAATGAAATGTGTGTAAAAATGTGTGTAAAAAATGTGTGTTAAATTGTCTGCCATATTGTCAGTACTTGATTAATGTTATTTTGCCTACCAGTGGTGGTTCTTAACAAGGAATGATTTTTACCCTCCAGGGGACATTTAACCATATCTAGTGATAATTTTGGTTGTTAAAGCTAGAAAGTGGTATCCAGTGAATAGTGGCCAGCAGTGCTGGAAGACATCCCACAATATACCATGCAACCCCCAGTAAGTTTCAAATGCCAGTGTACTGAGTTTGAGAAACCCAGCTCTGAATTGGACGGATTAGATTCATATAGTAAAGTGAGAGTCAAACAATAGTACCATATCTTTTTTAAAGACAGTTTGAAAAAGAAAATCAACATCATGTGATCCTACCAGAGTTGAACTGTTGCTTGAGTATAACCATTGCACCACCTTCTGCTGTAGCCACTCTAAACTTCTTGCAGCTGCTTAGACACTTCAAGTCCTTTTTTTTTTTTTTTTTTTTTTTTTTGTACCGGGGATCTAACTTGGGTCCTTGTGCTTGTGAGGCAGGCAGCAGAATCACTGCTCTAAATCCCTGGCCCTTAAGTCCTTTTTCATGGCTAAATGCTTGTGCAGTTTTATTCCTTTTCCTGGAAACTTGTATGTCTTGTCTGTATGTTCAGTTTTTACCAGCTGTTCAAGATTTACAACAAATAAATTTCTCCAATGGAAACTTCACTCTCATCCCTTTATCCACAAATTTGTCATCATGGCACAGGTAGATCTAGATATTTTAATTCCCCTATATATCTTTTCTCTGTTCAGTTACTACATAGAATTACAATTTTTGACAGGTTTTTCTTGTCTAATATTCTGAGAATTCCTTTAAAACACGATTACTTTTTTCTAGCCTCTGCTGCACAGCACATAGACTTGGAGTGAATCTTAGTAAGTTTTTGGTGAATGAATGGATGAGTAAATAAATAAGATGAGTTGCATGTTTAGACACTAGAACACAGCATATGGAAACTCTGCTTGGTTCTCAACTTCCTGGGAATTTTCCATTCCTTTTATGGAGAAGCAAAGGTGAACAAGTCTACTGACCCTGAGAAGCACTGGCTTAGTATCAAAATGAGCCATCTGGAAGGCCCAATTCAACAATAGGAAGTGGCTAATCACACATTTATCTTTTTTTATGTTATCTAGTTACTGAGATTATTTCCAAATCTTTAACTAAAACCATGGTAGTGTGTTATTTTGCACACACGCACTTAAAGCTATTTGCATTTGCAGGTGGTTTAAGATAGTGTTTTACTTCACGTAATTGTGCAAGGCATAGCAATCAAGGTACTGTGGATTTTACTGTTTAAGCAATCATTAATAAACACATAAAGCAAATCATTAGTACCATATATAGCATCTTGTTAACAGTTGGAAATTTCTGTTAAGACTAGGCTTGGAAATGTCACAATATGTAAGCCATATATATAAAAATAAATCATGAACTGTAAAACAATTTATAAAAAAAAAGTACATATTAGGGCCGGGGATTTAGCTCAGTGGTTTTGCTGCCTGCTGAGCAAGTACAAGGACCCAAGTTCAATCCCTGGTACGAAAAGAAAAAAAAAAAAAAGTACATATTAGAAGTGAAAATTTTAAAGCAAAACCATAAAAATTAATAAAATAAGCCTACTCTATTTCATTATTTTGTGTTTAAAAACAGTTATTTTATTTCTTGCATGCTATATTATTGTCCACCTGGAAAATCCAAACGACTCTACTGAAAACCACTAGCATAAATAGAATAGGTTTGCAAGGTAGTAAGATAAATAAATTAAAATCAAGTTTTTCTATAAAGAAACATGTAAAGTATGACAAAATTCCATTAATATTGACAAGAAAAAGAGACAGTTCCTTAAAATAATTTGAAAAAGAATTGTGTGACTCTCATGAGGAGCTATAACATTTTATTAAAACTGATACAGTATGTGAATAAAATGCCAATTTATGAATTTCTCTTCATCATTGTTCTCAGGGTGTCTATAAAGCAATAACAGTTCCCCTGTTATTCTGGTATTCACTAGTCTCAAAAAAGCAGTTTCTCTATGTTGGATATTTCTGGATGTACCTTGAAATTTTGTGTTATTTTAAAATTATTTTTCATTATGGTTTCTCTTTTGAGATAATTATAAATTCATGTGAAGTGTTGAAAAACAAACTTCGGAAAGACCTTATATCCTTTTCCCAGTTTCTCCCAATGGTAACATCTTGCAAAGTTACAGTATGCTATCATAACCAGGATATATTGACATTGATATAGAATATCTTCACCCCGATTTTTGTTGCTCTTTTGGAGCGGCAGACACTTCCCTCTCATTTCTAGCCTGCGTCAAACATCAATCTGTTCTCTGTTTCCATATTTTTTTTTCATTTCAGTAATGTTATGTACATGGAAATATGTGGAATATAACATTATGAGGCAGGCTTTTTTCATTTGGCATAATTCTCTGGAGATTTTTCTAGTATGTTGCATGTGTCAGTATTCATTCCATTTCACTGCTGAGTCATATTTCATAACATCAACGCACTACTATTTAACCATTTGTCTGTAAAAAGACAACTGGATTGTTTCCAGTTTTGCTGTTTTGTGGAAAAATTGCTATACACACTTATGCATAGGTTTTTATGTGAACCTGGTCTTTATTTTCACTAGACTAAATGTCCAGCAGTGAAATTGTAGGTTGTTACAGTAATTGAATGGTTAGTCTTGAGAGAAACTGACAAAATGTTTCCAAAATGGTTCAAGTCTTTTACCTTTCTATCAGAAATGTGTGAGTTATTCAGTTTCTCTGCTTCCTTGGCAGCATATGCTATTGTCATTATTTTATTATAGTCATTCTGAATAATTCTGTTGGGATGTGCCATTTCAGTTTGACTTTGCATGCCTCTGGTGAATGGTGATTTTGAACATCTTTACATATTCTTATTCATCACTTGTGTTTTCTTCAGCTTTCTCAGGTCTTTGTATTCATTTGTTTGCTTTTTAATTTTTGTTTATAGGAGTTCTCCATGTATTCTATATAATGGCCTTGTATCATATATACGACTTTCAAATATTTTCCTTAATAAAAATTATTCATTAGTAATAATTTTCTTTAATAAATATTTTCTTAGGAATATTTTTTAAAAATCCTCTTAAGAGGGTCACTTACAGAGTAAATGCTTTTTAATTTAATTAAGGATATTTATCAAATTTTCCTTCTGTGGATTGTTCTTTTGGTGTCAGATCTAAGTTGGTGCCTAGTCCTGGTTGCTAAAGATTTTATCTTATGTCTGTGTGTAAAAGTAATAGAGTTTTGCATTTAAATTTAAATAAATATAAGTGATACATTATGACACATTATAACTGTGTATAAAGTATAAGACTTAGGTCAAAGTTAATTTTTCTACACATGGATGTTGAGTTTTTCCTCATTATTTCTTATTTTCTTATTTCTTATTTCTTCTGTTGAGTGCTTTTGCATCTTTTTTTTTTTTTTCTGGTGCTGGGAATCATACTCAGGGCCTTGTGCTTGCCAGGGAGGCACTGCACCACTGAGCTACATCCCTGGCCCTTTTGCATCTTTTTAAAAAATCAGTTGACTCATTAGTATAAGTGTATTTCAGTTGCATTTCTGTCACATTTATCAATTAATATCACATTGCTTGATTATTTAGCTATGATTACTTGTCGTTATACAATAAGTCTTGAAATCACTCCCATTTCATTCTTTTTTGTCAAAATTGTTGTAGTGACACTAGTTCCTTTGTTTTTTCATATAAATTTTAGAATAATTATTCATTTGCTAATATTTTGTTAAGAATTTTTATGTCTATATTCCTGAGAGGTATTGGTTTATCAGTTTGGGATATTTTTGTTGTTGTTTCTACTGTTGTTTTGGTTTGGTGTCGATTTTGTATTTGCCTGTATCTATGTATGTATGCATCTATCTATCTATCTAACTATCTATATCTATTCGTTGCATCTTGCAAGTTTGATAAAAGATGCAAGTTTGATAAAATGAATTGCAATATATTCTCACCTCTTCTGTTTCTTTAAAGAAATTACGTAAAAGTTATGTTAAATTTTTGTAGATATTTAGTAAATGTTTGTTAAAATTGTTCAGTGAGATATCTGGTTCCTAGATATCTCTTAGAGGGAAGGAGTTTTTTAAACTATGAAATCAATTTTGTTAAAGATACAGCTATTCAAATTATGTACAGTAAAACTTTGGTTTGCGAGCATAATTCATTCCAGAAGTATGCTTGTAATCCGAAGCATTTGTATATTGAAGTGAATATTCCCATGAGAAACTGGAGCCAGGGATGTAACTTAGTGGCACTGTGGCTGCTCACAAGTGCAAGGTCCTGAGTTTAATTCTAGGTATCAAGAAAGAAAGAATTGAAACTCAGGTGATACATTCCACAACCCCCAAATATTCATATAAAGATGATTACAATACTGTAATACAATATAAAATAATAAAGAAAATATAAAGAAAAATATGTTAACCTGAAGAAGTTACCTTTTAAAACATTCGTGACTAGTGTGATGGAGGTAAGATAGAGGAGGGTTATTGTGTAGGACAACTTTCACTATCACTAATGAAATCACTGCTATCTACTGCCTCAATGAAATCATTTTCTTTTCATGTAACTTTTAACAAAGAATCCATCCAATGACACTTGCTTTTGCCTCCTTCTGAGGATATTGCAGACATGTGACATTGCATTGTCATTAAATAGTTTCATCACTCACTACAGCTTTATTCGGGTGGTGTTTTCTCAAAATTTGGCGCTGATCCCCACGTTTTACACATCTCCCTAATCTTATTTGAAGTGAGGTGTTCCTTCACCTCTGCAAATGAAATTTCCTCCATAACCTCTTGCTGTTGGAAGGCAATCACCCACAATGCTAGAGAGAAGAGAGAGAGAAGGGGAAAGAGAAAAAGAGAGAGAGAGAGGAGAACCACTAGCTCAGTTGTGATCTTATGACATTTGGTGTCACATACTATTGTATTGCAAGACATCACTTGTTTATCAAGTTAAACTTTATTAGAAATGTTTGCTCGTCTTGTGGAACACTAGCAAAACAAGTTACTTGCAACCCAAAGTTTTACTCTATTTCATATTGAACAGATTGTGGTAATTTGTATTTTGGGGGACTTGGTCTGTCAAATGTATATGTAGGACTATTACATTTTTCATGTCTATGGATCTACTTCATTCCTGATATTGTTTGTTAATTTTATTGGTTTTTTCAAAACCCTTTACTTCATCAATTTCTTGTGTTTCTGTTTTTAATTTTATTGATTTCTGTTCTTATAGTATTTCCTTCCTTCTGTTTAATTTGCATTTATTTTGCTGTGCCTTTTCAAGTTTTGGGGGTTTTTGGGGGGTTTTTTTTGAGACAGGATCTCATTTTGTAGGGTAGGCTGGCCTCAAACTCACTATGTAGCCCAAGTGGACCTTGAACTCATGGTGTTCCTCCCTCCTCAGCCTCCCAAGTGCCGGGATTACAGGCCTGTGCCACCACGCCCAGCACAAGATTCTTGAGGTACAATTATATTGGTGATGTGAGCCTTTTCCTCTTTTCTGATGCATATATTTAGTGCTTTGAATTTCCTTTTCAATCTACTTTATTGGGCATTAACTTAATCACTCTTCCTTTCCTTTTAACTCCATGTTACATCTGCTTTCATCATTTTGATTTATATCTTCCTATGTTATTAGATTTAAGGTGAGTTTTTTGTAGACAGCATATGCATAGTCAATCATTTTTAAAATCTATTTTACCAATCTCTTTGACTTGATTTATTTAGATTACATTTAATGTAATTATTGATATATTAAGGTGTAAGTGTGCCATTTAATTTTTGGATTTTTTTCTGTCTGTAATCTTTTGTTTTTCTTTGTCTTTTTTGCTTTTCTGTGGTTGATTTGAAAAGTTTTAAAAATTTTATTTTGACTTACGCATCGATTTTGACTGTATGTATATATGAGCCTCAATCTCCTGGTGGTATCATTTCACAATTAAAGCAAAGTATAGAAATCTTACCTCTATTTCCCTTTCCCATTTGCAATGAAACTCTCATAAATACTTTATTTACATGCGTTTAGAACCATCTAAGAGAGCTATAGTTTTTGCTTTAAACACCAAATAGAACATATGGGAGAAAGGGCAAAATATAATGTTTTTATTCATATTTTTATTCATTTTATTGGTACATTTTAGGTATACATTAACATTCATCACTGGAAATTTGCACCTTTATATAATCTCTCTTGATTCTTCTTTTTCCCCATTACCCTGCCCTCCCTTCAACCCCTCCATCCCTCCCTATTTACAAAGACTTTGTTTCCATTTTTTCATTTTGTCATATTGATTCCATATTTATATTTTTATTTACCACGCATTTTCTTTCTTCTTGATATCCCAAGGTTCCTTATTTTAATATTTTCATTCTGTTTTGAAAACTTCCTTAAACAATTCTTTTAGGGCAGGTCTTCAGTGGCAAATTCTCTGTTTTCCCTTATCTGATTATGTCTTTTTGTGTGTGTGTGTGTGTGTGTGTTAAATTCTTTTATTGGTACATTGTAGGTATACAACACAATTACATTTCTCATTGGGAATTGTACCTTTATATAATGCATCTTGGTTTTTATTTTTTCCCCATTCCTAGCCCTCCCTTCACGCCCTCCACCCTTCCCTATTTACAAAGACTTTATTTCCATTTTTTCCATTTCTCATCATTTTTTCCTTTCCCTTCTTTCCTTTCCCCTGTGCCTCCCACTAACCCTACCCCTTTGGACCTTTTCTTCCTATTTTACATTATTGATTATTTACTATAATAATTGGTACATTTTAGGTATACAATATAATGACATTCATCATTGGAAATTTGCACCTTTACATAGTCTCTCTTGGTTCTTGTTTTCCACCCTTGCCCAGCCCTCCCTTCAACCCCTCCAGCCCTCCCTATTGACAAAGATTTTGTTCCTATTTTTCCATCTTCTCATATTAATCGCATTCCCTTCTATCCTTTCCCCTAGCCCTCCCACTTCCTTCCCCTTTGCCCCTTTTCTTCCTATTCCACATTATCTATTATACATTTAGTCCTTATTTACACTTTCAGTTTCTCATACCAGAGAAACTATTCGGTATTTACACATCTGTGTACTATTTATTTCACTTAAGAGTATTGCCTCAATGTGCATCCACTTAGCTATAAATGTCTCTAATTTCTAATTTTTTATGGCTGAGTAGTACTCCATTTTATAAAAAAAACACATTTTCTTTATCCAGTCTCCAGTTGATGGGCATTTGGGCTGTTTCCAAGTTTTAGCTATTACAAACTGCGCTGCTATGAACATGGGTGCACATATATCACTGTGGTATGATTCTTTGAATTCTTTGGGGAAGATCCCCAGCAGTGGAATAGTGGGGTCAAATGGGATTTCCAGTCCTAGTTCTTTGAGGTATCTCCATACTGATTTCCACAGTGCTTGCACCAGTCTACACTCCGACCAGCAGTGGAGCAGGAATCCCTCTTTCCCCACAGCCCCAGCAGCATTTGTTATTGGTGGATTTCATGATAGCAGCCATTCTTTCTGGAGTGAAGTGGAATCTCAGCCTTATTTTCATTTGCATCTCTCAAATGACCAGTGATGTTGAACATTTTTTCATGTATTTATTTGCTATTTCTACTTCTTTGTCTGAGAAATGTCTGTTCATTTCAGATGCCCATTTTTGCATTGGGTCTTTAAATTTGGGAGGTCTGATCTTTTTAAGTTCTTTATAGATTCGAGAGAGTAGACCTTTGTCTGAGGAAGAGCAGGTGACGATTTTTTCCCACATTGTGGGTTGTCTCTTCACACTGCTGGTGGTTTCTCTTGCTGTGCAGAAGCTTTTTAATAAGAAGAGATCCCATTTGTTGATTGTTTGGGCTAGTTCACGGGCAACTGAAGTTTTGTTCATAAAATCTTTTCCTACCCCGATGTCTTCAAGGGTTCTACCTAACCTCTGTTCCAACTAGTTCAGAATTTCTATTTGAATATTTAGATCTTTAATCCATTTTTATTTTAGTTTAGTGCATGGTGAGAGATACAGGTCTAGTTTTAATCTTTGGCAAGTTGAAGCCGAATTTTTCCAGCACCATTTATTAAAGAGGCTATCTTTCCTCCAGTGAGAGTGTTTGGCTCCTTTGTCGAAGATGAGATGGCTGAGTGTGTCTGGCATTGTTTCTGCATCTTCTAATCTGTTCCACTGGTCCTCAAGCCTATTTCTATGCCAGTACCATGCTGTTTTTATCACAGTAGCTTTGTAGTATAGTTTCAGGTTGGGGATTGTGATAGCCCCTGCCATGTCTCTGTTACCTAGAATTGCTTTTGCTATTCTGGGTCGTTTCTTGTTCCAAACGAATTTTTGGATTATTTTCTCAAGGTCTATGAAGTATGCTGCTGGGATCTCAATTGGAACTGCATTAAATCTATATAGCAGATTTGGAAGGATGGCCATTTTCACTCTATTAATCCTTCCTACCCAGGATTAGGGGATGTCTGTCCATTTTCTGATATCATCTTCAATCTCTCTTTTCAGAGTGCCATAGTTTTCAGGGAAGAAGTCTTTGATTTCTTTCATTAGGATGATTCCTAGGTATTTCAGTATTTTGGATGCTATTGTGAAAGGAATTATTTGCCCTATTTCTCTCTCAGTGAGTCTGTCATTGGTGTAGAGGCAAGCTATTGATTTTTGTGTGTTGACCTTGTAACCAGCTACTTGACTGAATTTGGTTATTAAGTCTAGAAGACTTTTGGTGGAGTTCTTGGGGTCTTCTATATAGAGTATCATGTCATTTGCAAATAATGACAATTTGACTTCTTCATTTCCTATCTTTGTTCTTTTTATTTCTTTCTCTTGTCTAGTTGCCATGGCTTATGTTTCCAGAACTATATTGAACAAGAGTGGTGATAGTGGACATCCTTGTCTTGTTCCTGATTTGAGTGTGAAGGATTTCAGTTTTTGACCATTTAGTATGATATTGGCTGTTGGTTTTTCTTAGATGGCTTCTATCAGTTTGAGGTGGAGACCATCTGTTCCAATTTTTTGTAGGGTTTTTATCATAAATGCATGTTGGATTTTGTCAAATGCATTTTCTGCATCTATGGAGATAATCATCTGGTTTTTGTCCTTGGCTCTATTGATATAGTGTATTACATTAATTGATTTTCGTATATTGAACCATCCCTGCATCCCTGGGATGAATCCCACTTGATCAGGGTGCATGATCTTGATGATCCTCTGCATTCTGTTTGCCAATATCTTATTAAGGATTTTTGCATCTATGTTCATTAGTGAGATTGGCCTATAGCTCTCTTTTTCAGTTGGGTCTTTCTCTGCTTTGGGGATGAAGGTGATGCTTGCTTCCAGGAATGAATTTGGGAGTATTGCTTCCCTTTCAATTTCATTGAAGAGTTTCAACAGTAGTGGCAGTAGTTCCTCTCTAAATGTCTTGTAGAATTCAGCAGTGAAGCCATCAGGGCCCAGGCTTTTCTTAGGTGATAAGTTTTTAATTACATTTTCAATTTCATTGGTTGATATTGGGTTGTTCAGAATTTTTAGGTCTTCTTCCTTCAACTTTGGTAATTCATATGTATCTAGGAATCTGTCCATTTCTTCTGTGTTGTCCATGTTATTGGTGTATAGGTTCTGGAAGTAGGTATTGATGATCCTCTGGATTTCTGCTGGGTCTGTTGTAGTTTCACCCTTTTCATTCCTAATTGCATGGATTTGGGCCTTTTCTTTCCTTTTTCTGACAAGGTTGACTAAAGGTTTATCAATTTTGTTGATTCTTTCAAAGAACCAACTCTTGGCTTCATTGATTTTTTGTATCATTCTCTTAGTCTCCATTGCATTGATTTCTCCTCTGATTTTTATAATTTCTTCCCTTGTATGAGCTTTGGGGTTGTCCTGCTCTTCTTTTTCTTGAAGCTTGAGGTTCAGCATGAGGTTGTTTAATTGGGCTCGTTGTGTTTTCCTAATATGCGTATTCACTGCAAGAATTTCCCTTGTAAGACTGCTTTCATTGTGTCCCATAGATTCCAATATGTTGTATTGTCATTGTCATTTAATTAAAGGAACTGTCTGATTTCTTCTTTAATTTCCTCTGTGACCCATTGGTTATTCAGAAGTGTGGTGTTCAATTTCCACATGTTTATGAAATTTTTTGAGTTTCTTTTGCTATGGATCTCCAATTTCATTGTGCTATGGTCTGATAATATACAGGGGATAACTTCAATTCCTTTGCACTTACTTAAACCTGTTCTATGTGTGAGTATGTGTTCTATTTTGGAGAATGACCCATGTGCAGCTGAGAAGAATGTGTATTCTGATTTTGTGGGGTGGAAGACTCTGTAAACGTCTGTTAAGTTCATTTGTTCAAGAGTTCAATTGAGTTCTAGTATTTCATTACTTATTTTTTGTCTAGTTGATCTATCTATTTGTGACAATGGGGTGTTGAGGTCCCCCACTACAATTGTATTAGTGCATATATGGTTTTTCATGTCCATTAGTATTTGTTTTATATAGTTGGGTGCACTAGTGTTTGGTGCATAGATATTTATGATTGTCATCTCTTCCTCTTGGATTCTTCCCTTTACAAGGATGTAGTGTCCTTCTTCGTCTCTCTTAATTAGGGTAGGTTTGAAATCTACTTGATCTGCCAAGAGGATAGCTACTCCTGCTTTTTTTCGGGTTCCTGTCGCCTGCAGTATTGTTTTCCACCCTTTAACTTTCAGTCTATGAGTTTCCTTTTGAATTAAGTGTGTTTCTTGTATGCAGCATATTGTTAGATTTTGCTTCTTGACCCATTCTGCCAGTCTATTTCTTTTGATTGGTGAATTGAGACCATTAACATTGATGGTTATAACTGAAACGTATTGACTTGTCATTGCCATGACTTTTTCTTTTTGTTGGGTTCTCCCCCTTTACATTTAATTTCTTGTCATGCCAGATGGGTTCATTCTGCTTTGCTTCCTGGGATTGTGATCCTCAATGTCTGTTCCTAGGCTATTGTGTAAAATTCTTTGGAGTGCTGGTTTGGTATTCACGAAGTTCCTAAAGTGCTCTTTGTCATGAAAGTATCTTATTTCTCCATCCATTTTGAAAGACAGTTTTGCAGGGTACATCAATCTGGGTTGGAGGCTGTTTTCTTTTAGGGCTTGGAATATGTCACTCCAAGCTCTTCTTGCCTTGATGGTTTGTGTTGAGAAGTCTGCTGTGATTGTGATGGGCTTTCCTTTGTATGTGATTTGTTTCTTTTCTCTGACTGCTTGGAGAACTTTATTCTTCTCTTGTGTTTCTGGAATCTTAACAATTATATGCCTATGTGTAGATTTTTTTTGATCCAGGCTATTTGGATTCCTATATGCCTCACTTATCTGTATGGCAAGCTCTTTTCCCCTACTTGGGAAGTTTTCTGCCATTATTTCTGTGAAGAGATTTTTTATGTCATCTGCACTCTCTCCTGTTTCTTCATTGAGCCCAATCAGTCTTATGTTATTCTTTTTTCATCATCTAGCAGCTGCTGTTTTGATTTCTCATGTTCCCGTATAATTTTGAAGCAATTTTTCTTTTCCTGGTCACTAATTGTAATCTTATTTTCTATATCTGAAATTCTGTCCTCACACTGGCTCATTCTGCTGTGTAGACTTTCAATGGAGTTTTTCATGTCCTGGAAATCTATTTGCATCTGTTTTATGGATTCCATTTGTTTCTTATGTTGGGATTCCATCATGTTCCTCAGGTCCTCTCTAGATTTATTAATCATGTCTTGCACTAAGGGCACAATTTCTCCTGTTATCTGAGAAATTATTTCTGATTTCATTTTTTCCAGATCCCCTTTTGTTGACAGTTCAGTGGGTCCAGGTCATTGATTATCAGAGGATTCCATCTCATTTCCCTTTGGGGCTGCTGTAGGTGATCTGGAAGTCTGGTTTTGAGACTTATTTATGTGTTTTCTCATTTCGACTGGGGCGGGGGGCTGTTAGCACCTGCACGGATTACCTCCTCTGAGTTGGGTGAGGTGGGACAGGGGCCGGGAGCAGCAGTAGGGATGGTGACCCAAAAGCCCTTTCCTGTGGGCTGGGACCAGCCGGAGTGATGGTGACCGGGAAGCCCCTTCCTCTGGACCAGGAGCAGTGGGATGGTGGCTCAGAAGCCCCTCCCTCTGGGCCGGGAACAGTGGGTCTCAGTACCTTGGTCTGGTGGTCTGGTGTCCTCTGCGCCTTGGTAATGTGGAATCAGGTGGCTGCCTGTGTGCAGCGGGCTGATTTGGTGTCTTCCTCGCGACTGGGGACCTCGGCAGGGTGTGGGCAGACCTGCCTGTCTGCAGTGGGGTGATTCGGAGTCTTTTGCAGTGGCGTGATTTGGGGTCTTCCTCATGACTCAGGACCTCGGTAGGGCCTGCACAGACCTGCCTGTCTGCAGTGGGCTGATTTAGTGTCTTCGGCGTGACTCAGGATCTTGGTAGGGCATGCACAGACCTCTATCTGATTATGTCTTAATTCCTCCTCAATTCCTGATGGACATTGTCACTGAGAAGAGGATTCTGGGTTGATAGTTCTTTTCTTTCAGCAACTGAAAAATATATTGTCACTTCTGGCCTCCATTGTTTTTCCTGAGAAATTGTTTCTCTCTTATAATTTTTTCTTTATAGTTTTCTAAGTGGGTTTTTTTTTCCGCTGCATTTTCCTCTGGCTAATTTCCAGATCTCTTTCTTTGTCTTTAATTTTCAAAAGTTTACTTGTGGTTTCCTTTGGCATGAATTTCTTTGGCTTGAACTCATTTTGAGGTTCACTTGGCTACTTGAATTTGTAGATTTATATCTCCCGTCAATATTGGGCTATTTCAGCCATATTTCTTCAAATACTTTTTCAGTCCCATCTCCTTTTTCCTTCTTTCCAAACTCTGGTATTATGCATTTAGAACTTTTGTCATAGTTCCCCACATTTCTGAGCTTCTATTTGTTTATTTTAGTCTATTTTCTCTGTGTTGTTCAGATTTGATCATTACCATCATTCTGTCTTTCAGTTCACTGATATATTTTCCTCTGTATCCCTATTCTGCTGTTGTACTCATTCAATTAGTTTTTTATTTTGTGTGTTTGTTTTGTGCTCTTTTCAGTAATTATCCTTTATTCAATTCTAAAATATACTTTTTGTTTTTATTTATCCTTTCTAACTTTTTTCATTTGTTTCAAAAGTATTTGCAGTGCACCTTGAATCATTTTTCAAGGCTGCTAAGAAAATTTGTCAGATATGGTAATTCTAGTATCTCTAGCATCTCTGTTTTGCTGCCTTGTTGATGGCCCTTTTTCATTCAGTTGAGGATTTTCCTGGTTTGTGGCATGACCTGTAATTTTCAACAGAAACCAGGACATTTTCATGCTATATTTCATGGATCTGGGTCCCATTTAATCCTTCTGTTTTAGCAGGCTTAATGTGACACCATGCCACCAAGAGGAGGGGACTTAAGAATACTTCTTGTTCTATCCAGCTAACAGTAGAACCTAGACTCCTCAAGATTTTATCTCTGTTGGCACTGTTGGATGGGGGACTTCATTACTGCTGGGTAAACATGGAAGTTCTGGCTGCTCACTAGGCCTCCACAAGAGGCCAACCCATCTGTAATAGGAGTTCATTACTATTGCTCCTTCTAACAGCACATGGACCTTTTCAGTGCTTAGTGTTAGTGAATGTGCTGATTCTCCAAGAAACCTCCTTGGACACCAGTGAGGATGGGAAAGGGCTCTTCTTACTTCTAGATGAATGGTGGAAGTGAGGTACAACCCTTACTTTGTGGTCTCTATTGGGACTTCATCTTCTCCAATACCACCCTGGCAGAAATCTTGGGCTGTCTTGCTAGAAGAACATCCAAGAGTGAAGATCTAAGATTCCCACTTCGCTGTTGCTGTTGTGAATGGAGTTGGGGCATGATTTTTTCTGTAGTACTTGGCTAAAGTAGAGGAGTAGAGCATCATTGTCCAAAAGTGTCATATCTTCCTGGACTTCTCTTTTCCTCATCCTTTAACTAGACAGAGCACATTTTGTTGAGTGTATTGATTTGTTTTTGCCAGTGCCCATTGATGTTTTGGGGTTGCAAGCTTTTTCAACTTCAAAAGTGAAATATATCAGGAAATAGAAAACCTGAGGAGCTTACCTGCATGTTGCTTTATGAATCTTGAGTTTCCTACTTGGTCTCAAATCTTATTGCACACTTCAGAGTTATTTTATGTTTAGTTTGATGCATGATGTCTAGTATTTTTAGTTGTACTTGGGAGGAGAATTAAAAATGGATCTACTGAATCTTCCCATAAATAAATGCTTGTTGTGTGTACTAGTTCCTCTCTGTTGGCAGATTTTTCCATTTTCATTATATCAGTTCAACAGGTTACATGTATTCTTTATGGGCTGGCTTAATTTGGGAGACCCATTGTTGAAGTATAAAGGCATTATCTTTTCCCATATCTCATACTGGATGATGACTTTTTTTCTGCTGAAACCAAAGTGAATTGAAAAAAGTGGTTACTAGTTAATAAAGAAAGGATTACATGTTTTAGAAACAGCCCTAAAACAAAATCAATCAAGGAAAAATAAAACATATTAAATTTCCTAGATTGTCCTTATGTACAGAAATACATGGGAGTGAGTGAATAAAACCATGTGTTTGAAAATGAAATGTTGTTGTCCTCCAAAACCATTCTCCAGACTACATCAAGAGTGATCTGATTACTCTCCCCAATTTAAAACCTTGTCATTGTTCCCCATTGTTTCTCTGAAAAACTTCAAGATCTTGAATGTGGCTTACCCAATCTTTTCTTTTTATTTTTCTTTTATTGGTACATTTTAGGTATACAATACATTTACATTTATCATTGGGTGCTTGTAACTATACATAATGTATCTTAGTTCTACTTTTTTTCCCCATTACCTGTGGGCCCTTCACACCCTCCACCCTTCCCTATTTACATAGATTTCATTTCCATGTTTTTTTCTTTTCTCATAATTTTTCCTTTCCCTTCTTTACGTTCCCTTTCCCCTCTCACCACCCCTACACCTTTAGACCTTTTCCTATTTCAAATTATCAACTACTCATTTTAATCACTTTAATCCTTATTTACACTTTCAGTTTCTCACACTAGAGAACCTATTCGGTATTTACACATGTGGCCTATTTATTTCACTTAAGAGTATGGCCTCAATATGCATCCATTTAGCTATAAATGACTCTAGTTTCTCACTCTTTATGGCTGAGTAGTACTCCAATTTATAAAAAAACCACATCTTCTTTATCCATTTTCCAGTGGATGGTCACTTGGGCTGTTTCCAAGCTTTAGCTATTACAAACTGGGCTGCTATAAGCATGGGTGCACTTATATCACTATGCTATGAGTCTTTTAATTCTTTTGGGAAGATACCCAGCAGGGGAATAGCTGGATCAAATGGGACCTGTAGTCCTAGTTCTTTGAGGTATCTCCATACTGATTTCCACAGTGGTTGCACTAGTCTGCACTCCCACCAACAATGGAGAAGAGTTCCTTTCTCCCCACACCACTGCCAGCATTTGTTATTGGTTGATTTCTTGATGGCAGCCATTCTTTGTGGGGTGAGGTGGAATCTCAGTGTTGTTTTAATCTGCATCTCCCGAATGACCAGTGATGCTGAACATTTTTTCATGTATTTATTTTCTGCTTTTACTTCTTTGTCTGAGAAATGTCTGTTCATTTCAGGTGCTGATTTTTGAATTGGGTCTTTGAATTTGGGGGATCTGATTTTTTTCAACTCTTTATATATTCTAGATAGTAGACCTTTGTCTGAGGTGCAGCAGCTAAAAATTTTTTCCCACATTGTAGGTTGTCTCTTAGCTCTGTTGGTGGTTTCTCTTGCAGGGAAGAAGCTTTTTAATAAGATGAGATCCCAGTTGTTGATTCTTTGTGCTAGGTCCTGTGCTACTGAGGATTGGTTCATAAAGTCTTTCCCCATGCCAATGTCTTCAAGAGTTCTACCTAACTTATCTTCCAGCAAGTGTAGTGTTTCTGTCTTAATATTTAGATCTTTAATCCACTTCGATCTTAGTTTAGTGCATGATGATAAGTATGGGTCTAGTTTTAATCTTTGGCAAGTTGAAATCCAGTTTTTCCAACACCATTTATTAAACAGGCTATCTTTCCTCCAATGAGGGTGATTGGCTCCTTTGTCAAAGATGAGGTGTCTGAGTACGTCTGAAGTTGTTTCTGCATCTTCAAATCTATTCCACTGTTTCTGCATCTTCAAATCTATTCCACTGATCCTTGGGTTTGTTTCTTTGCCAGTACCATGCTATTTTTATCACAGTAGCTTTGTAGTATAGCTTCAAGTTGGGTATTGTGACACCCCCAGCCATGTCCCTGTTGCCCAGAATTGCTTTTGCTATTCTAGGTCTCTTCTGGTTCCAAATGAATTTTTGGATTGTTTTCTCTAGTTCTGTGAAGTATATTGTTGGAATTTCAATCGCCATTGCATTGAATCTATATAGTAGTTTTGGAAGTATGGCCATTTTCACTATATTGTTTCTTCCTACCCCGGAACAAGGGATGTCATTCCATTTTCTTATATCCTCCTCAATCTCCTTTTTCAAAGTTCTGTAGTTTTCAGTGTAGAGGTCTTTTTGTTCTTTTGTTTGGTTGATTCCTAGATATTTCATTTTTTTTGGATGCTATTGTAAAAGGAATTGTTTTCAGAATTTCTCTCTCAATGAGTCTACTATTTGTGTATAAGAAGGCTGTTTGTTGTTTTTTGAGTGTTGACCTTATATCCTACTATTCTACAGAATCTGTCAATTATATCTAGAAGACTTTTGACTGAGTTCTTTGGGTCTTATATGTAAAGTATCATATCATCAGCAAATAACGATAGTTTAACTTCTTCCTTTCCTATCTTTATTCCTTTTATTTCTTTCTTTTGTCTAAATACTGTGGGTAATGTTTCTAGAACTATATTGAACAGGAATGGTGATAGTGGGCATCCTTGTCTTATTCCTGATTTTAGCCTGTTTTCAGTTTTTGACCATTTAGTATAATGCTGGCTGTTGGTTTTTCATAGATAGCCTTAATGAGGTTGAGATAAAGACCTTCTATTCCAATTTTCTGTAGCATTTTTATCATGAATGGGTGTTGGATTTTGTCAAATGCCTTTTCTGCATCTATTGAGATGATCATATGATTTTTGTCCTTGGCACCATTAATAGAGTGCATTACATTTATTGATTTTCGAATGTTGCACCATCCTTGCATCACTGGGATAAATCTGACTTGGTCAGGGTGTATGATCTTCTTGATGACCCTCTGTATTCTGTTTGCCAGTATCTTGTTGAGGATTCTTGCATCTATGTTCATTAGGGAGATCGGCCTGTAGTTCTCTTTTGGGGTTGGGTCTTTCCCTGGTTTTGGGATCAAAATAACACTTGCTTCCAGGAATGAATTTGGAAGGCTTGCTTCCCTTTCAATTTCCTTGATGAGTTTAAAGAATATGGCAATAGTTCTTCTTTAAATGTCTTGTAGAATTCAGCAGTGAAGCCATTAGGACCTGGGCTTTTCTTTGTTGGTAAACTTTTTATTACATTTTTAATTTCACTTATTGTAATTGGGGTGTTTAGAATTTCTATATCTTCTTCATTTAACTTTGGCAATTCATATGTATCTCGGAATCTGTCCATTTCTTCTGTGTTTTCCATTTTATTAGAGTACAAGTTCTTGAAGTAGGTATTGATGATCCTCTGAATTTCTGCTGGGTCTGTTGTGACTTCACCTTTTTCATAAATTGCATGGATCTGAGCTTTTTCTTTCCTTTTTTTGATAAAGTTGGCTACAGGTTTATTGATTATATTTATTCTTTCCAAAAACCAACTCTTTGATTCATTAATTTTTTGTACTGTTCTCTTAGTTTCCATTGCATTGATTTCTGCTCTGATCTTTATAATTTCCTTTCTTGTATGAGCTTTGGATTTGTTATCTTCTTTTTCTAGGAGCTTGAGGTTCTGCATTAGGTTATTTATCTGAGTTCTTTCTGTTTTCCTAATATGGGCATTCACTGCTATGAATTTCCCACATAGAACTGCTTTCATTGTGTCCCATAGATTCCTATATGTTGTACTGGCATTATCATTTACTTGTAGAAACTGTCTAATTTCTTCTTTAATTTCCTCTGTGACCCATTGGTTGTTCAGGAGAGTGTTATTCAGTTTCCATGTTTTTGTGGGAGTTTTCCAACTTCTTATGTTATTGACCTACAATTTTATTGGACAATGATCTGATAATATACAGGGAGTAACTTCAATTCTTTTACATTTACTTAGACATGCCCTATGAGCTAGAACATGGTCTATTTTGGAGAATGACCTGTGTGCAGCCAAAAAGAATGTGTATTCTGATTTTGTGCGGGTGGAATACTCTGTAAACATCTATTAAGTCCATTTGTTCAATCACTTGGTTCAGTTCTAGTATTTTGTTGTTAATTTTTTTCTAAATTATCTATTTGTGATAGTGGGGTATTGAAGTCCACCGCTACAATTGTATTAGTGCTTATTTGGTTTTTCATGTTCATTAATATTTGTTTTGTATAGTTGGGGATATTCGTATTTGGTGCATATATATTTAGCACTGTCATCTCTTTCTCTTGGATTGTTCCTTTCACAAGGATGTAGTGACCATCTTTGTCTCTCTTAATTAGTTTTGGTTTGAAATCTACTTTGTCAGCAAATACAATTGCTACACCTGTTTTTTTCTGGGTTTCTGTTGCATGGAGAAATGTTTTCCATCCTTTTACTTTCAGTCTATGAATTTCATTTTGAGTTAAGTGTGTTTCTTGTATCTAGCATATTACTGGATTTTGCTTCTTAATCCTTTCTGCCACTCTATTTCTTTTGATTGGTGAATTGAGACCATTAACCTTGAGAGTTATAATTGATAGATATTGATTCATCCTTGTCATGATGTTTTACTGTTGTTGTCTCTTTTATTTCTTATTTTTCCCCCTTTCCCTTTAGTGTCTTACCTTGCCTAGTGGCTTCCCTCTGTTGGGCCTCATAGAGTTGTGACCTTCATTGTCTTTTTCTAGGATATATTGCTTAGAATTGTTTGGAGTGCTGGTTTGGTGTTCATGAAATTTCTCAGGTGTTCTTTGTTGTGGAAGTATCTAATTTCCCTATTGATTTTGAAAGATAATTTTGCAGGATACAACAGTCTGGGTTGGAAGTTATTTTCTTTTAGGGCTTGAAATACTTCACTCCAGGCTGTCTTTAATTTGAGTGTTTGTGTTGAGTTGTCTGCTGTGATTCTGATGGACTTCCTTTTGTAGGTGATTTGTTTCTTTTCTCTAACTGCCTGTAGAATTTTGTTCTTCTGTTGGGTTTCTGGGATCTTGACTATTATATGTCTAGGTGTAGATTTTTTTCAGTCATGGCTGGTTGGAGTTCTATATGCCTCACTTATTTGTATGTCAAATTCTCTACCTCTGTCTGGGAAGTTTTCTACTATTACTTCTGTGAACAGTCTTTTTTATGTGAATTGTACTTTCTCCTCTTTTTTTGTGGACTCCTATCAATCTTATCTTATTCTTCTTTGCATTGTCTAGAAGCTGCTGGATTGATTTCTCATGGTCCCTTACTATTTTTCAGAAATCTGTTTTCATGGTCCTTCACCCCAATCCTGTCTTCTATATCTGATATTCTCTTAGTCTGCTATGCATGTTTTCAGTGGAGTTTTTAATCTCCTGAATATCTGTTTGAATCTGCTTCATGCATTCCATTTCTTTCTTATGTTGGGCATTCATGGTTTCCATTTCTTTCTTATGCTGGACATTCATGGCTTCCAACATGTTTCTGAGTTCATCTATTTTTTATTTGTTTCTGTTCTAGAGCCTCTAATCATGTCTTTCACTCTGCTTACCATCTCTGTAGTTATCTGGGAGATTATTTCTGCTTTGAATTTTTGAGAGCCTCATTCATCTGTTTTATTATTTCCTGTGCTATCAGTTCAGGGTGTCCAGGTGGTTGATTATCAGACTTTTCCACCTTGTTTCCCCCAAAATTTGCCTTTTCTGGGGTGGAAATCTGAGTTTGTGACTTGCTTAAATGTCTTCTCAGTTTTGTTCTTGGTGCTGTCCTTGGTTTAGTTCCTGGGTTGATACTTTAAAGTTGCTTATTTTAAGTATCTTTGTTGCTTGTAACTAGAACCCTTGTGGAATGATTGTTTCTCAGAGGTGTCTTCCAGACATAGCTGCTCTTTAGGTTTTGAGCCGCTAATGGCCTGAGCCTGTGTCATTTTCATTATACCAGGAAGGAGAACTGATTAGATCAATAACAACAGCTTAGCCCAAGTGATACAATCAGCAACACAATAGCATCAAGTACCTCTTAGAAAATGACAATTTGTGTTAGTTATTAATCTATTACCTTTAACTGTGAATTAAATCAAAATCAAGGACCAACCCAACGTATGTTTATAGTGAATAAACTCTTCAATATAGCAACTTTACCCTTCAGAATGGGAAGTTAGAAGGAGTTGGGGAGGGCAGGATAGGTAGGTAGAAGGATAGGGGATGGTTAGCAGTGAGGCCAGAGGACACAGGTGAGAAAAGGAAAGAGAAGAAAAGAAAAATAAAGAAGAAATACAAATTAGGGGCAGAACAGGAACACAAAGGGAGTTGAAGAACAATGTGGAACAGCAAGGGAGTGAGGGAGAGAGAGAGAGAGAGAGAGAGAAAGGAAAGAGAAAGGAAAGAAAAAAGAAAAATAATATTTTTAAGAGTAGAAAGTGAAGGAAAAAAATTAAAAATAAGGGCAAAAAAATAGTGGTAATTTTGAAAATAACAAATAAAAGATAAAAATGAAGGGACTTCTTTAGGCTATGTCTCTTCTGTCACAATAGACAACATGGGCAGCAGTGTACAGTTATAAGTCAATGAGTCTCAGTAAGCCAGTCACAGACCCATGAGATTCAGGGAGATTTCTGGCTGCAAGTCCCAAGTTGAGCTCCGTGTCCTCCTGCAGGGTTGAACGGTGCAAGGTTCTATTGCAGGTTCCAGCTGCCTTTCCCCTGAAGATAGTCCAGGTTCTGATGGGAGGTGATGATCCCTCTAACTTACCAAGTACAGTGGTCTGGTGTGCCTTTACTGCAGAGATTCTCTGCATTTTTCCGGTGGGCTTCAGTCATCATCAGGGAGCCTGAGAGAGGCCCTCTCTCTCTTGTTCACATCTGCAGCTCAGGACAATGGCCTTTATGTCCCCTGTGCCTCTGTAGTGTGGAAGCAGGTAGCTGCACAGCCAAGAGGCCGGAGGCGGCAGGGGGAGGGGGGTGGCCGCTCTGTTGTGCTCCACAGGCGGCTGGTGGGCATGCCCAGGGGGTCTTTACCAACTCTTGGTCACAAGTAGGCATAGCCAGACAGAGCTGGGCTCTGGCTTGCCCAATTTTGATGTTTCTGGTACCCACTTTCCTTTCTAGTCTCACCTTTCTTTGCCCTCATTTGTTGGTGAATCCTCTTTTTTTCAAGTAGATCAAACCCTTAGTGCCTATGTTGGTTCCTCATGCTTTCACCCTGCTTCTACTCTTCCTCTCATGTCTATTCATGTTCTGCCTCATCTTTGAAAGCACTTTGACTAGCAAAGCCGATCCAACTACTCTACCACTTTCTCAAGACTGGATTATAGCCCTGCCCTGGTACTGCCATATGTTATGGTTTGGATTAGAAATGTCCCCCAACACTCATATGCTAAAAGCTTGCTTTCCAGCTGATGGGCTTCTGGGATGTGGTTGCATCATGAAGGTTCTAACTTCATGGGAAAGATTAATCCATTGATGCAATCATAATTTGGTGACATTATTAGGAGGAGAGATAAACAAAAGATGGGATCTAGTTGAATGGAATAGATCATGGAATGCGACCTTAGGCCTATATCTGGTCTCTAGCTCTTACTTTTGGGTTCTTTCCCCCTTTCTTTGCTTTCTAGCTGCCATGAGGTGAGCAGCTCTCCTCTGCTATACTTTTCCACCTTGATGTTTCTGCATTGCCACAGCCTAAAAACAATAGAGTCACCCAATCGTGGACTAAGACCTTCGCAAACATGAGCCAAAATAAGTCCTTCCTCCTTTAAATTACTTTCTCCACTTCTTGGTCACCATAATGAAACATACTATATGGTACTTTTCCTGTGTTTGTCTGTTTAAGACCAAAATTGGCAAAGATTGTTCTTTACTTTATCTTCTTTATCCCATTACCTGTTTTATCCTTTTCATCCCTAAACAGGGTCATGAATTTTACTTTTACAATTTGGTTACACACATGATCACCCATGTAGTAATGGAAAAATCAGTTCTCCAGTTAGTTACATAACTTAGAGAGGCTCATACAGTGTTGGAGCCAGTAATAATTTGCAAAATTCTTATTCTTACACCAATCCTCTGTACCATGCCCTATTTTAATGGATGAAATGGGAAAAAGGTGGTGATATGGTGAAATTTAATATGATGAAAGCATTGCAATTGCCAAAATACCTTCCAATTTTATTTACACACATATTATTTAGAAGATACTCCAGATATTATAATATGGGTCTATGAATGGAAACAACTATTAAATGACTGGAGTACTTCAAAGTGTGCTATACTAGACCACACAAATCATCAGAATGAATGCCAGCAAAATCAGGTCAGTCTGAATCACATCTTATGGATACCACAGAAGGAAATCATTTAAATCTGTTCATTGACTCCTTTAACTACTTACTGACTATCTCTTTAGGTACTGCGGCAGATACAATTGTTGTACAATGCTTTTCTTTAAGTATCTTATAATGAAATAGAGCTATGATTGCTATAAACAGGTCAGAATGTGTGTCATGAACCAAGTATTATGATTAATCCATTCTAAGCAACTGGGTTTAAAGAAAAACAAAACTAATGTGACATATGTGATATAAATGGTGTAGGAATTTTTTTAAATGACTATTTTTAGTTCTGGAAGTGGTGGGATTTGAACTGGATTTCAATGATAGGACTTGGACCATTAGAGATTGGGGAGACTACTGTGAAGAATAATAAGTCCAAACCTTCAGGGGCACTGGAGGTAGCTTATCTGGATGGGAGAGTAGGCTAATCTATAGATATAATGGATTCAAGGCAAGGAAAATAAGGTGGAAAAGTCGATTGTATTGACATTTGACTTACAGGTCACAGAGATGGTCTTTGGTCAACTGACAATGGTGATCCAATAAAGACTTTTGGATGGAGAAATAGAATGCTAAAAAAATAGTGCAGATAAAATATTAACTTGGTACCTGAATGTGAAACAGTATAAAACAGGAGCATGTATGGAAGTTATAGAACCAATGGATAAACTAATAAGGTCGTAATTTAGTGTAGTAACCATGGAAATAAAGGACAGCAATTGATGTAATCTATGTTGCCAAACTTCCACAGACCATAATGTCTTATTGAATATGAGACATAGGAGAGAAGAAAAGGAAAATATAAGAGGCAGCTGTGGCCTGAGATTTTACTTGTAACCTGTCACTCCTTATAGGACCCCATGTGAAACAAATTTGACAGACACCAAACTACATTCAGAATCTTTTTTTTTCATTCTGGCTGGTAAAGTCAAATTTTATTAGGTCTGACATATGTCAATTTCTTTAGGACAAGCTAACATTTAGTGAATATGTACCAGTACAGATGTAAAAGTTATTAAAGTATTTATGCACTGGTTGGCAAATCTGTTGTCCCAAGTTCCCTCTTACTCATATGACCCCTTCGTAGCACTACTGTGCTTTCCCATAACCCAGCATCCATACAGGGAATATCTGACAGATAAGTCAGCATGCAGAACCTGCTTTGCTGCTACACTGTGTGTTCTCACTGGTCAGTGATCAGGCTATGCTGGGTTATAATATTTTGAATATTATTCCTGCTATGGATAGAGTTTTCTCCCAGAAGCCTCTTAAATTTTTCAAGCAAATGAATTTCTACTGAGCCTATACATAGTAACTCCCCAGACAGAGCAAAACTAGGTTCAAATTGAAACCCTGTTGCACTGACATTCACAAGCCTTTATGTTTAAATAATGATTTACTGGTAATTTTTAAACTGTTAATACCCAGTGGCAAAAAGAATACAATTAAGTTTTGTATTTTCAATACTGATAATGAGAATAGAAAATAGTTCAACTATAATAGCTTCATGAGCTTAAAAAATTAATATTATTTTGTCTAAGAAAAAAAACTGAAATTGACCAAAGATTTAAGGAAAGAAGATGTTTCTATAAAAGTTGTTTAAAATTGTAAAAAAAAAAAAAACTACAATCAAGCTACATATCAAATATTAAAAGAATAAACCACACTGATTTAGCTTATGGTATATTTTATTTCTTTATATGATTCTGAGTTATTAGCTATTTTGGAAAGGAAAAATAGGGTCAGAGGTAATTTTAAAAATCTCCAGAGGACCTCTCCTAAAAGTGCAAGACCACAACGTCGTAATTATAAAACTCACATGCTTCATCCAGACTGTAAACACCCTAAGAAAATTAAGAATACAGAAGTCTTCATATGAATATTTCATATTCAGCCAGGTTGTATTTACATGTGAATCCGTATGTAAGTATATGCATTTTCTTTGATGATTTGCCCTTTTATACACACAGTCCTTTGAGGGTTTTGTTTTTTGATAAACTTGTGATCTTTCCCTCATCTCCTAACAAGTCTGAGCAAGGGCTTATATTTACAACATGGCATCCTGCAGTTTAGATGCCATTTGTTTTTACGGCACCACACTGGGTTCAAATTCACAATTTTGTGCAAATACTCCTTACTGCAGCCAAATGAGCTGACCCGTCAGAGGGACAGTGGCAGGGTGCTAATGTGCACCACATAGATTCTGATGTACAGATTTCAGGACAGTGGAAAGTCTCCTCTCCTAAAGGACAATTGCTGCCTAATAAAAAGAAAGTTCCTGTCCACATGCTTAGGTTCTTGTCCTATATTTGTGAAGGTGTTGGCTCAGCCTACGGGAAACTGATTCTCTTCTAAGTAAGTGGATTCCTGAGCTCAAAGTCCTAGCAAAAACATTTGTAGGAACAGATTCCCTACTCAGATCAGATCCATAAAATTGAAAAGCATGACACTGTAATAACAAAGAGCCTTTATCTAAAGGGCTACATGCTTCCCTGGTACCTGACCTAGACAGAGCAGAAATGAGGGGTTTAGAGTTGCTCATCTCCACAGGCCGCAATCATAATCCACATGAATGGGCACCCTTGGAGTTAGGTACTGTACAGCCAAATGCAGCTCATTCAAGTGCCCCAGCACTATACTCTAAAAATACGCATTAATCTTTAAGGTGAATTGTGGACAGAATAAAGGGTTTTAATTTTTATCAGAGTTTAAAAAAATTAAACTTACATATAAGGAGGAATTTTATAAAATGTAAGCCACTGTATAATCTATGTTATTAATATTAACAATTTAGTTAAGACTATTTTAAGTCTTCTAAGAAGTTAACATTTAATGGGCCAGATAGATTAAAGAGAATGGAGATTTATTTGTGTTTTACAAATTCCAGATTTGTTGATATTTTATCTACTTCAAAGAGTTGCATTGTCAGCTGAAAAAAATCTAATGTTAACACATGATAACTTCAGGAATCACACTTCCAGTAATAGTAGCTGATACCACCAACGTGTTTCTGAAAAGAGAAAGTGCTTATTTTAACAACAATAAAAGCAATTAAGAGGTCTGGAGATTTAGCTCAGTGGTTCTGGTGCCTGCCTCGAAAGCCCAAGGTCCAGAGTTTGATCCCCGGTACCAAAAATAAAATAAAATTTTTAAAAATGAACAAATAAAAGCAATTAAGAAATAGTAGTACGTTTCCAGATGAGGAAACATCCTTTTTTTTTTTAAATGCAGTAGCCCTTTAGCCAAGACTTGTGAAACTTGTTCAAACCTCAGATTTATTTCATGTCTTCAACTTTTGCTCAGTTTTGGATGAGGAATTTTCCCCCTTGGGAATCAAGGAAGTTGATTATACCTCTCCCACAAGAATTGTGCAATGCCTTTAAATGGTTTTCCTAAAGTCTGTTTTCCATTATCCTTCTGAATTTCACAATATATTTCCAAGTGTACTTTTGGATATTTTTATCCAAAACACTATTCTCCAGTCCTATAAATTCTTCATTATTCAAAAGATTTTGGAGAATAAAAAACATGAAATTACTTCCTTCTCAAGTAATATTACTTTTAAAATAAATTATAAAATCTATATCTGGCCTCTGACTACACCTATTAAAAGTTTCTTTAAGTTGCTTTTTAGTATTAGTCATTAATATTTCAAATATTAATTTTGAGAAGATCATTAGCTGTAACTTCTGCATGTTGTATGAAAAGAAGTCACTTGCCATTGACCCCAAAGCTTTTTAGTGGAAGATCCAAGAATTCAAATTTCCAAATCTAGATTGTCTAGACTCCAAATGTAATGACCTTTCACCTCACCCTGCATTACCCTTCCTGACTTCAGTACTCCCTCCTCCCATCCCAATCTCTTCTCCAATAGAGCTTGTTTTCTCTGGCCCTCCTTTGATTGAGTGACTGCCTGCTCAGGCAATGCGATAGACAATGGCCATGTCAAGGCTCTCTGCAAGCACAAGAGCATGTTGCCCAGGAGAGAATGAGATGGATGCATATTACATACAGTGTGATATGTCCCAGAGCAGAGTTCAGGGCTATGTGTTGGGTGGGGGGGCAGAAGTGCAGGGAAGACAATCTGTCTGAAGAAGTCGGGGCTTTGAAGGACAAGTTAGAGTCTTGAAGGATATTTAAGGTTCACTAAGAGGCCGGAATATATATATATATATATATATATATATATATATATATATATATATATATATATGCAAAAGCAGAAGCTAAGTGGAATATAGGAAAGGGGGGAAAAAGGAAGTAATATTTACCAAAGGCCAGAGTATCTGGCACAACAAATCTATGAAAAGTATAATTATATATTTTATGATGAGAAAATGAAGGGTTGGGGACATTATTGTAACATTTACTGAATGCCAAACTATATGCCAGGAATTAGTGCTTTTACTCACTTTATTTCAGTGAATCCTAACCAAAAAAAAAAATGTGTATGGAAAATACAACTACTATTGCACCAGAAAAAACAAAGTCACAGAGGAATTAAGTAAGCTGCTCAAATTCCCAAGTCTAATAAATGTGGTCGGAGTGGGGAAGGGGTATAGAACAACACCAGATTCTGGTGTTGATTCTGGCTGATTCTGAAGTAGGTTCTAACCAGGGTGTGCAATTCATTGGTTCGTTGTGACTGACAGAGGTGAAGAGAGATCCATGATGTCACTGTACTCCAGACTAAAGAATGAGGGCTTTATGCTATTGGCACAGTGTTTAGGTAGAAAGTGATTTAATTGAATTAACATTTTTGAAAAGCCTTCAGGCAGCAACATCTAAAATGGGTTAAAGGCAGAGATAAGAAAGATTGAGGGGCCAGTAATGAGGACTTTGTAAAAACCCAGAAGAGAGACATTGAGGTCACATAAGAGTAATACTGATGAAAGGAAGAAAATCAGGATATTTTTTAGGTAATTAGGTCCAAAGAACATGGTTTTCATTTGGATATTGGAAAAACAAAAGAGAGAAAAAAATAAGGAATCAAGACAATTTCCAATATCAAAGAACCAATAATCATGAAATGAGATCTGAAGTTATAGACATTGACTCTTTTATATATAATTGTATTTATTTTCACTTTTACCCAAGTAATACCTACTCATTGTAATGAAACTAGGACTTGTAGATCAGCAAAAATAAACTTGAAAGCCTCAGAATTCTACCCTGAATATGCAGCATGTACTGTATGCATAACCTTACAGGTTGTTTCCTGAATGTCTCATATATGTACTTATAAGTTTAAAAGGATCATACAATTCAGGTGAGTTTTAAATTTTTTACTCTTAACTACATAATTTGAATGACTGATGTCAAGAACTATTTTTTTATGGGTAATATCTCATTGGATGGATGGGTCAAAAGAATTTGACAGACCCTCTCTCTAAACATTTGTGTTATCATTAGTACTGTACAAAAAGGAATAACATTTAGGCTTACTTGATCATTTTTATTTGGGTCAAATTCTTAGAGGCAAAATGCAGTATTAAAGAGAATGCTCCAGTTGAGGCTTTTGGTGTCTACCCTCAAATTGTCCTACAGAAACTTCACACAATCTCAACAGTGTGGGAGAGAGCCAATTTTTTCACAGTAATTTTTACTCCTTAGTTATAAGTAAGGGTAAATAAGTTGTCCTATTATTGATCACTTACATTTCTTCTTTAGAAAATTTCCACTTCTTATTTTTTGTCAATTTTCCTATTAGAATATTCATATCTTTCTCATATATTGTTTCTCCTTAAAATAGTAACTTGATTCATCAAGATATTTTCAAATATTTTATATATCTTTGCACATCCAATTATTTTTTAAATAATATGTCTGATGTATTTTAGGTTTACATCTTACCAACCCAGTTAAATTAACTCTAATATTTACAATGATTGGTATATTTGGTTTTATTTGCTACCCTTGTTTATGGGGCTTTATTTTTCATTGTTTCTTGCTATTTCTTCTTTCTTTTAATTCATTAAGTTTATTAGTACATTTTAGGAAAACAAAGTCTTTGTAAATAGGAAGGGGTGGTGGGGTTGAAGGGAGGGCAAGGGAATGGGAAAAAATAAAAATAAGCTATTTCTTTTTTCTATGTATTTTTATTATTTAGATTTCCTTTATGCTTTCTTCTCCACTAATTTGGAGGTTATATTTTCTTTTTCTCTATTCATAGTTATGTACATTTTATGTACAAATTTGAACTTAGGTTTTTCTTTCCATTTTATCACATTAATGTATATGAAAAGAAATGAGAAATTTACCTTTTACTTTTTACCTATTTCCTAGTTTCTTCCATATTTTATTTTATTTATTTGTTTATTTTATTTTTTATTTTTTTGGTACTGGGGATTGAACTCGGTACCCTGTGCTTGCGAGGCAGGCAGCACCACCACTGAGCTAAATGCCCAGCTCTTTCATATTTTAAACATTTCTTCTTTAAACTATGCAAAGATTATTTTTTTCTTTGAGTATTTTTTAATAAAAAGATACTTTATTTTATATTTGTTTTAATTTTCACAATCATTGTAACATACTTAAAATTTACATGTTCTACACGTTTCTCAATATCTAGGAATTTACTAAATAACATTTTTCTAATTCTTGTGTTCTTTATTTTAATTTCTTTCTCACTAAATGAAATGTGTCTTTCTTTCCTAAAGCCATGCACCTTCTCCAATGACTTTCTTTTTCCTCATGTGTACAATGTCTTGCCCAATATTTTGAATATTTGGTGCTCATAGTACTTTTTTTACATTGGTATGTATCTTATTCCATCTTTTATTCTGGCACTTGTTTTTTGCACAGGAGAAATGAAATATCAGTTCGATTTCCCCATTTATAAGTATCTTGTTTGCCTTTCCCACAGTTTGTGATACTTTTCATTTATTCCAAGTGTGCCTTTTTAATTAATTTTGCCTGGAAATTGATGAGTATTTTTGTACTAAAACTTTAAGGAATAGTCTTTCATTAATATCATAACTATTATTCCTGCTAGGTCTACTTAGTTTTGTTGTTCTGGAACTATATGGATTTACTGTAGTGCCCAATGACATCTTTAATTTTGCAGGAATAATTTAAATTTTCCTTTTAATCTCTGTATTTATCTCAATCACTTTCTCTTACAGCTGCTGGCTTCTATTTAAAGGAGACTATATTGTCCTACACCTTTTTTGAGAATCCTGATGAAATATTTACTGAAATATTTATAGGAAGAAATATTCAACAGTATGAATAATTCAGTAATAATTCTATATTCACCAATATAATGCTTCAAAGGAATGTTCCCATTCTTTATGCTGAATTATTTTTAATAAGTCACATATCATTATTACTATTTTAAAAATATTCTTTTAAAATAGTTTCAAATTTATCCAGATCTAGAATTTTCTATTATATGTCATAGGACTATGGTATCTTTTTGTTTTTAAATATAATCAAGAGTTTTTGAAGCATTATTTTTTCAAATAATTATAACATGAATCTTATCTCTTAACTTGATTTCTTTGTACTACTAGTGTATTATACTGGGTTAACCTCAGCATCCAAGGGACTTGGAATTGAGACACATCCACCTGTTTAGTGGTGAAGAACGCAGCCTCTGGATCCAAGCTGTCTAGGTCTCCCCTCTGACAGTCAAGGTGTAACTTCAGCAAGTTACCTAACCTCTTAGAACTTTAGTTTTTTCCTCTATAAAATGAGATTAATAGTGTTACTTAGTTTATAAGAATAATACTATTAGCTACTTCATAGGTTTTTAAGGAGGTTAAAAAGATAATGTTTGTGAAATACATAAAATAGTTCCTGGAACATAATTAATGCTATATAAATATTTAGTTCTGTTTAAAAAATACTAGCTCCGTCACCTTCTAATTGAATAACTTTAGTCAAGTCATATCTCTCAGCCTCCTTTTTCTCATCTTCAATGGATATAGTACTAATAAAATTAGTGCATATGTTTATCATATTAATAACTTTTAATACTCTTAATAACATGTAAAGATTAAATGAGACAATTGGTATAAAATATCACCACATAGGTGCACATTTCTTGGCTGCTTTTTTTAAATAGACAAGTGCATGTTGGGACTATGCTACATTTAATTGACTTAACTGAGCATGGCAAGCCCCTTTCTTCTTTTCATAAATTTCTTATTTTTGAGTTATTTTATAGATGCGTAGCCCCAGAGGGATGAAGTTACAAATTCAAAGACACAGTGTCAATGCAGAGGGAAGATTTAAAGCAAGGTCAATTAGATTCTGCTTTTAATCTTTTTTCCCATGAGACTGGAAAATGCAGGGTCTTTAAATCTGTTTTCTTCAAAAGGCCTAGTTGGATTAGTTCCCTCAAGCCTTTGCTTTCTCCTCATCCTCTGTCAAGTTCTTTGAACAGAAACAAGGGGCCAAGTGCTTTTTGCATATCAACCATTACTCTTCTCTCTGCTGGGCAGTGTGTATTGTGTGGGGGTGGGTGGGGTGTGTGTGTCTGGGTGGTAGAGATAGAGCTCCACAGGGTAGGGGTGATTAAATATGGTGGATACCATTTATACCAAGATTTGTTTAATCTGTTGAGGGTCATTAATTCCTTCTAGTCCCTTGATGTATGTTGCTGTTTTGAATTTTCCCACAAATCAGCCCAGACATGTCAGGTTGTGTTGTGTTCTGTTGCGATGGAAACTAATTGTGGGACAGACACAGGAGGCCTTCATGACCTGCATATAACAAACTGCATCACTCTTTTAAAAAAATGTTAGTTTCTATTCTTGCTTGAGTTATATTATTATTTCTATGAAAAGCTCTTGTTTGGCATTTCTTTCCCTACTTAGTTTCAAATATTTTGTTAACTCTTAAGTGATGTACCACATAACACGGTCTCCCTGGCTGTCTGCCCACAGCTTGCCCATCAGGGACATACAAGCCTGAAGGTTCTCCAGGAGGTATTAGCACATGCATCCCCTGTCCTGATGAAAACCACACCTCTCCACCGGGAAGCACATCCCATGAGGACTGTGTCTGCAGGGAGGGATACCAGGCCTCTGGCCAGACTTGTGAAGGTAAGACCACTGCAAACAGGTAATAGCAAAGCTGATCTCTGTGATAGAAAAAGTGGTGTTTGCACTCAGTTCATTTAGAATAATCTTTAATATTTATTTCCTTAATCATATGGGGGGGGTATTTGCTTTTATTACATAGCATTTAGTATCATTGAACACATACATCATGCTACAGAAAAAATTGATCTGAAACCCTAGGAGTAATCTAATCATGAGAACAGAAAAAGTTAATACTAAAATGAATGAAAAGAGAAATATTTCAATTCTAACCATAATCTGAGTAGCCAATGAGCTTAGATTGGCCCCAATGATAGTTAACTTCATTTTAAAATGCTTTAATATGTGTCTTGGTACCCTTATTTGTTCATACCATCTTAATTAAGAGGGAAAATACCTAAACGGCATAGTTATGGTCAAGAACGAGGGATTGGAGTATAGCTTAGGGTTTAACATATGTGATCCCTTAAGTTCAGTCCCAAGCAGCACCTCCCTATGTAGATAGCAAAAAAAAAAAAAAAATTAAGCTTAAAAATATTTAGTTTGCATTTAAAATTTATTCTGTAATAAATACCCAACAGGAGTCAAATCTAAGGATTGTTCTTCCTAACATACTCTTAGGAATTCCAATGCAGTAAATAGGAAAGCTTTGGGGAACTGAAAAGTCTGTGTAGCATATGCCCTTAAGCAAAGAAAAGAAAGAAAACATTCCACGGACAAAGCCTGAACTTGCTTTTAAATTTTATTTCTATAAATGCTAGCTGTCCACTGCCCTCCCTTGAAGCCTCCTGAAAATGGTTATTTTATCCAAAATACTTGCAACAATGACTTCAATGCAGCCTGTGGGGTCCGATGTCACCCTGGATTTGACCTCGTGGGAAGCAGCATCCTCCTGTGTCTACCCAATGGTTTGTGGTCTGGTTCAGAGAGCTCCTGCAGAGGTATGCAAACTGCCAGTTCATGTTGGTTACTGATTGTCTTGCTTGATTTAAACTCTAATGGACTGGTCAGTTCTTTGTTTCCTTTTTTAGACCACAGGAAGGGAAAAAGTTATAAGAAATTTGAAGGCAGAACTGCTAAATTCAATTGACCACGTCACCATAAACTATATCTTTTATATTTTGTGATGAACAAGCAAAAGAAAGACTTGTCTGGGAACTAAATGGACAGTTTACTCAAACTTCAAATTTCAAGAGCCAAGACATAGTGCCAAAGACACCAAGACATGGTGCCAACTTTGGGGATAGTAAGGATGGAGGCTAGATGCCAACCATAAATGCCGGAGTTTGAGAACACACCAGGACCCTGCAAGAGGAGCAAGTAGCCAGCTGGTATATCTTTAGCCTTCACTTGGGGTCCTATAGAAAGTGGAGTATGTGCTATGATGAAATCCCCAGGAGCTAGAGAGGCCAGAAGAAAAGAGGAAGTACCAAAGGCAGGGCCAGAGGTTCTGAAATCAAATACTATACAGAGAAACAACAAATAAAGCAGCTGTCTCCAGCAACTACTTTCCTACTTCTTACAACTGTCACACAGCCAACTTCCTATGGGTTCACAAATAGTGCATGAAAGGAAGATTTTCAAAGGGAAGGTAAGAGCGCAGCAACCCAAAAACTTGAGGACCTTTCACCAAAGCCCCTGCCCATGAAGTTTTTTCATACAGCATACCTGTTTATATTTTTAAAAGTTGTTGATTTTCTGAAGGTCATATTTAGTTGGGTATCCTGCTTGGTTGGCTTGTCCATCACTAAAGCTGTTGACCTTACCCCCAGCACATGCCTTGGGGCATTCTTTAGCAATACTCTATGAGGAAGATTTCACTCCTTCAAAACCACAAATCACCAAGCTCACTGAGTAAGGAGTTCTGTCTTCTGGTGTTCTCTTGGATCCCACGCTCACAAAGTAAACCCACCTACTCACCAATCCAAGATCTTTTGTAAAGCCAAGAGATACCTCTTGTTTCTGTTCAGCTATTGATAGTTGGTCCACCTATAAATAATGTATTTGCCTAAATCAGGTCCCAATCCAGAGCTTTATCTAGTCCTATAAAAAGTCAAGGAGAAATAAAGAGAATCAGCAGATTGAACAAAGACAAGCAGAAAAGGGGAGGAGTAGAATCTCTAAGATTCAAAGGTGGTTATTACTGTTTTGCTAAAATAAGACCAGGATTCCAAAGAATGGGAGAAATCTGAGAACAAAAAGATAGAGAGAGAGAGAGAGAAAGAGAGAGAGAGGAAAAGGGAACTAACTACTGGCACAATAAATGGACATCATTATTATAAAAGCCAAATAAATAAATTTAGAAAAACCAACTCTAGAAATTCATGTGAAAGGAGCACAAAATTTCAAATATAGCAAAATTATGAATGAATAAAGTGACAGAAGAATAATCACAGGCAATATTCTTCTCATATTAAAAATCCAGAGAGAGAATGGAGTAGAAAAGAAGCAGTAATAGAAGATCAAAGAATATATGTCCAAGCTGAAATCTTGAAAATAAATGCACACAACCAAAATCTTTTGTATTCAGTTTAAAATCACTTAGTGAATGCCAGAAAAAAATTATTAAAAATAGACCAATGTCTGGAAATAATCTTAGTGAAATTTCTGAATATCCTGAAAAAGTAGAAAATTATGTCTGTTGGATAGTTGAAAATAATATCACCTACAAAGGAAAAGGAATCAGAATAACCTTGGGAGTTTATTGGCTATTTTAAAAATGTTAGAAGATACGAATGTATTTCTGGGATTCTGAAGGAAAAGAATTAGATCCAAGATATCCAATCTCACACAAGCTATTATTTATGGGGGAGGGCAAAGCAAAGACCGTCACTAAAGCCATAAATGTGGCTGTACCTCTCAGGACGCTGCCCCTTTTTGGGCTTTGTCCCATAGCTCTGCCTTTGATCTTGGTTCTAAACCTTTCCCTGTTGCCAAGCTCCTCAGCCTGAAGGGCAGCATGACCCCTATAGGAGCATGTTCTTCATCCCAGGCTTCTCACTGTGTGTGGCAGTCACTCAGTCACCAAGTACATTATGGCACAAGTGATTTATTTCAGTGATCAGACCTTACACAATTTTAGAAGGAGATTGGAAACAGAAGGTGCAAAATAAAAGTTGGAAGCTCAAGTTGTTCCTGACAATGCAATCTTAGAAATCAAGTGTGCACAGTTTTGGGTGTGAAACTGCAAAGGAAAATTGGGGAAATCAAGAACCCTCACCTGTGTGGCTCCATAGCAGGCTGTGAGTGTGGGGCCTCTGTTGGTCAACAGGGTCCTGAATCAGGACATGGAACAGAGGCAGAACGAGTTGAGCTGAAAGCCACTGGGCCTCTCTGCATTTGTCCATCCTTGAATCTGACCACAGTAGCCTCTGCTCCACTTCTGCCTCCCTAAATCAAGGGTAGGTCCTTCTTTTGACCAAGCTTAGTGGGACCACAGTAAAGCGTTCTGACAAACACACTTCTCAGCTTAACCCACGTATTACCGTACCTGTTTTTATTGTTAACTAACTTATCACCTCTGCTAGACTGTGAATGCACTATGAACACAATATATTTTTCTCCCTTTAATCCTTGGATATACCTCAAGTGAAAAAATGAAAAGTTGAATTTAGCACACATATTGATAATAAATATTTTGATGCTCATTGATATATATATATATATATATACACACATATATATATGGATAGCCTGCCCATGTCACCCCCCATTAAAAAGCACACTTGTTCTCTTTTATGTAATGTTTATTGTTATTCTAATGCGCATAAAATAATTTTAATTATAGTGCGAAAAATGCTCTGGGATCATGGATCTTGCTAAAACTCTGCAAGGTCAGCAACAAAGCTTGCAAGTACGTAGAGATGTCCTCAGTGAAGAGACTCAGGCCTTCTTCATTCATGATTAATGAATTTAGATACTTGAGTGGGTGGGTTTATTTACTTGAGACACTGTGATAGTCTATGAAACCAGACCATATTTCACTAAATCTAAAACACTACCCCCTTCTCCTCTTTTAATATTCCTGAAATTGAAATTTGTCTTGAAATCATTGGTCGTACATCATTTCATTAATATTACTGTATGGGTAGCAGTGAGCCTTAAAATAATGGTGTGTCTTACAATTGGAGTATGTGGGATTCAGACAAATATGGTAATCGGCTAAGTTTCAACTCTGTTTCTGGGAGACTACTATGGAGAAAGTAGTATTTTTACAAGCTCATTTAAATCAATTATAAGAACAGAGAATAATTTTAGTTATGTCATTTTTTGTGTGTGAAAGTCTTCCTAAGGTTGATTCATAAATGAAATGCACTGAAAATTTACAGCCTTTTGCACATTTCATGTTACATTGTTAATGCTTCCATACTGGAAACATTCTTATTCCATTCTTAAACGTCCTTATTCCATTCTTATTCCTCTCATAAAGCACTTGTAGTCATTTCTAATTTCTTCTGAATTATGCACTTCTTTCTAAGCCAAGAAAGATTCTTTTGTGTTTTCTTAATGATAATTAGCTAAAGCACATCATAGAAAACTAAAATTTGTGATTTTTTATTTTCCTGAGAAAAGATTCAAACTATAAATTTACTATAATATTTTCTTTATTTTCAGTACTAGGCATTATCACAATTTGGAAATTGAACGGAAGCATACATCTAGGAAAAATATCTGTCTGACTTATGTTTAAGATGAGAATCACAGCAGGTTCAGCTTCTTTTATTGTCTACCACATTGTAGATTGTTCTCTTAAAAGACCAAGTTGCTGCATTTGTTTTTAAGTTTTAAATATTATTTTCCAAAGTTTTAATTGACACATAATAATTATAAATATTAATGAGGTACACTGTGATAATTAAATACATGTATGCAATATGTAGTAACCAAACCAGAATAAGCTATTTTATAAAAAAATACTAAAATACTAAAACTATATTTAGAGATTGCTTAACACAAATCTAAATCAAGGGACATTTATTGTAGGATTTTTCAGCTTGTTAAAATAAAAAAAATTTAAGTTGAATCTAGCAAATAAACAGTCCTATTAAAATAGTAATAAATGGCCATTCTTGAGTGAAAAAGAGTATAAAATGTTTGGTAAAATAAATAGAGCTGTTGCATATACTTTGTTTTCTCTAAGGAGCAATGAGAGTTTATTAAAACCAACATTTGAGAAGCAGTATAATTTGCATCTGTGTGAGACTCCAGCTCTAATCTATTATTAGTTCCCCCGAGATAGTACAAATCCATTTTTTTCTCCAGTTTGGAAATCCGTAGTGATTTAAAAAAAGTTATTGATGCTAAAAGCAGTTGTTAATATGTTTCTCTAAATTTTATACATCTTGATCAGGGGAATTTATCTTATTCACTTTTTAAGCCAACCTGGCACATAATATTATACTACATATGATGGACAGATTCAATAAAATTAAAAATGAGTTCAATTCCTTTTTTATTAATATTTGGCCTCAGTCCAAATTGTTCTATGGATAGAGGAGGCTAGGACTTACAATTTAACCTCTAAGCTAATTCTTGAATTTTCTCTACAGAGTAATCAATCCTAACTTTATGTCTAATGTTCTCAGTATTTATGTTCTGTCAAGTAACATAATGTGAACGGGCTCCTTGAGAATTAATTTTATCTGGGACTTAAATTGTACATACACTTGCATATTTTGCCCAAGCTTGCTATTTTGAAGTTAAATCTTCATCATAAATAAATATATCTGCATGTGTAGTATTTTAAAAATGGCAAATGCACAAAATAGAAGAAATAATATTATATCTCACCCAGAGTAACAACAAAATTCTTGAATCCCAAACATGTTGTTCTTTAGGGATTGCTGTAATGTCATCAGGCCTTTCGTGTTGTACAGGTGCTCTCTGGGAGCAAACTAAATTTTGTTCTTTTGCAGGGGTTGCATTTTTGTTCTTCATACAATGTCTGATGCTTGCAGGAGATCTATAAGCTACCAAAATGAATATATGTGCCTATCTGCTGACGTATTCAACAGGCATCCACTCTTTTTTCTTCTCTGTTTCTCTACTCCTAATGGCAGTATACACGGCATTTGATGGAAAGAGTACATTTTTCATGGCCTGGATGGCACCCTGCTTCCCTATTCCTCTTTTGTACTTTCCCCTGCCACTACATTCCCCTCCTCCCTGTCAAAAGACAAATATACAATCAATGTAATTATAGATATAATTGACTTTTGTTTCTGATTCATTTTTCAAGGAAACCTACATTCTGCACAACAGAACAAACTCCCCCCTAGGCAATGTCAGAGCAGTGGAGTTTTATAAGGAAGGGACAAGGAAACAAAACAATAGGGAAAAGAAAAAACAGATTGGTTAACATTAGTTACCTCAGATTATTTTTTGTAATGATTAAAGCAGAGTTGAATTCCTTATTAACTGATTCAAGTAATCCATGTAGACTAGGATTCTGTTTCCAGGAAATACTGGTCTGTTTGGAGATACTTAAAACTGTTTCATTATGTGGCATTTAGCATGAGTGATGCCAATTGTGTTTGTTGTGATTTTCCTTGGGGTCTAGGGCAGGATCTTAGTCTAAAGCAATGGCTCCCATAGTTCTGTTTAGCATCTTTATCCTTTGATATCCCCTTGTCTTCCTGCATCACCCCCACACTCATCTTCCTTTTCTCCTCTTCCTTCCTCTTGCTCTTCCACTTACCATTCTTTTCCATTTCTCTGCCTTTTATTCTTACCTTTTCCTTCCTCCCTTACTCTTCTCCCTTCTTCTTTTATTTAGAAATCTCATTTGGAGTAGATCTAAGATAGAACTAAAGGAAAGGAAGTATAGAAAGAATATGAACAATTCAGAGATGATTTTCTCCAAAGAGGAGCACACAAAAGATCAGAGGTTCCTGTAGGGCAGAGACTTCATAGAGTCAGCACTTGAAAGAGTGACCTGAGAAGGTAAGATCTGACTATTAGAAACCAGGATACTCAGATCAGTTGTGGTGGGGTCTAGCTGATATGAAAATGGGGAAAGCTGAGGAGGATGAAGGATATGGTCACTGGAGGGAAGAGGTCAAGAGTATGACTCAAGAATAATACTGGGATGACTACATAGGTAATGGCATCACTGAGGTGAGTGTGTGTGTGTGTGTGTGTGTGTGTGCGCATGCGCACGCGCACGCGCGCGCATGTAAGAGCTCAAGGGAGAGGAGAAAGAATTGAAAAAAGGATGTTCAATATACAATAGAATACTTAAAAGGAACCTAAGGTTTTCAAGGAAAACAGTGAGAGAAAGATCTGGGAAGGCAATAGGGAGCAATGAAGACACCTCTCTGACCTCCAGGCCCTGTCTATAAGAAACATTAAGATTTTAATTAAAGTAAAATGAAGACATTCAAAAAGAAGTTTACAACATGAGGAGGTTTACTGAAGACTTATCATATATTCCAGGGAGCAAGGGCAGAGTCTATAGTTAGATTTGGATCACAGTTGCTTGGGACAAACCCTACAGATGAAGGATGAACAGGGAGGGTGGGGCTTTCTTTTTATTTTATTAAATTCTTTTATTGGTACATTGTAGGTACACAACACAATCACATTTCTCATTGGGAAGTGTACCTTTACATAATGCATCTTGGTTCTTATTTTTTCCCCATTCCTAGCCCTCCCTTCATGCCCTTCACCCTTCCCTATTTACAAAGACTTTATTTCCATTTTTTCCATTTCTCATCATTTTCCTTTCCCTTCTTTCCTTTCCCCTGCCCCTCCCACTACCCCTACCCCTTTTGACCTTTTCTTGCTATTTTACATTATCCATTATTCATTCTAATCATTGGTATATTTTAGGTATACAATATAATGACATTCATCATTGGAAATTTGCACCTTTACATAGTCTCTCTTGGTTCTTGTTTTTCACCCTTGCCCAGCCCTCCCTTCAACCACTCCAGTCCTCCCTATTTACAAAGATTTTGTTCCTATTTTTCCATTTTCTCATATTAATCCCATTCCCTTCTATCCTTCCCCTAGCCCCCCCACTTCCTTCCCCTTTGCCCCTTTTCTTCCTATTTCACATTACCTATTATACATTTAGTCCTTATTTACACTTTCAGTTTCTCACACCAGAGAAACTATTCGGTATTTATACATGTGTGTCCTATTTATTTCACTTAAGAGTATTGCCTCAATGTGCATCCACTTAGCTATAAATGTCTAATTTCTCATTTATTATGGCTGAGTAGTACTCCATTTTATTAAAGAACCACATTTTCTTTGTCCAGTCTCCAGTTGATGGGCATTTGGGCTGTTTTCAAGTTTTAGCTATTACAAATTGTGCTGCTATGAACATGGGTGCACATATATCACTGTGGTATGATTCTTTGAATTCTTTGGGGAAGATCCCCAGCAGTGGAATAGTGGGGTCCAATGGGACTTCCACTCCTAGTTCTTTGAGGTATCTCCATACTGATTTTTACAGTGGTTGCACCAGTCTACACTCCCACCAGCAGTGGAGCAGGATTCCTCTTTCCCCACAGCTCCAGCAGCATTTGTTATTGGTGGATTTCGTGATAGCAGCCATTCTTTCTAGAGTGAAGTGGAATCTCAGCCTTGTTTTCATTTGCATCTCTCAAATGACCAGTGATGTTGAACATTTTTTCATGTATTTATTTGCTATTTCTACTTCTTTGTGTGAGAAATGTCTGTTCATTTCAGATGTCCATTTTCGGATTGGGTCTTTAAATTTGGGAGGTCTGATCTTTTTAAGTTCTTTATAGATTCGAGATAGTAGACCTTTGTCTGAGGAAGAGCAGGTGACGATTTTTTCCCACATTGTGGGTTGTCTCTTCACTCTGCTGGTGGTTTCTCTTGCTGTGCAGAAGCCTTTTAATAAGGAGAGATCCCACTTGTTGATTGTATGTACTAGTTCACGGGCAACTGAGGTTTTGTTCATAAAAACTTTTCCTACACCGATGTCTTCAAGGGTTCTACCTAACCTCTGTTCCAACTGGTTCAGAGTTTCTATTTTAATATTTAGATCTTTAATCCATTTCAGTTTTAGTTTAGTGCATAGTGAGAGACAGAGGTCTACTTTAATCTTTGGCAAGTTGAAGCCCAATTTTTCCAGCACCATTTATTGAAGAGGCTATCTTTTCTCCAGTGAGGGTGTTTGGTTCCTTTGTCAAAGATGAAATGGCTGAGTGTGTCTGGCATTGTTTCTGCATCTTCTAATCTGTTCCACTGCTCCTCAGGTCTATTTCTTTGCAGTACCATGCTGTTTTTAATCACAGTAGCTTTGTAGTACAGTTGCAGATTGGGGATTGCGATACCCCCTGCCATGTCTCTGTTACCTAGAATTCCTTTTGCTATTCTGGGTCTTTTCTTGTTCCAAATGAATTTTTGGATACTTTTCTCAAGATCCATGAAGTATGCTGCTGGGATCTCAATTGGAATTGCATTAAATCTATATAGCAGTTTTGGAAGGATGGTCATTTTCACTCTATTGATCCTTCCTACCCAGGAGCAGGGGATGCCTGTCCATTTTCTGAAATCATCTTCAATCTCTCTTTTCAGAGTGCCATAGTTTTCAGAGAAGAGGTCTTTGATTACTTTCATTAGGTTGATTCCTGGGTATTTCAGTTTTTTGGATGCTATTGTGAAAGGAATTATTTGCCCTATTTCTCTCTCAGTGAGTCTGTCATTGGTGTAGAGGAAAGCTATTGATTTTCGTGTGTTGACCTTGTAACCAGCTACTTGACTGAATTTGTTTATTAAGTCTAGAAGACTTTTGGTGGAGTTCTTGGGGTCTTCTATATAGAGTATCATGTCATCTGTAAATAATGACAATTTGACTTCTTCATTTCCTATCTTTATTCTTTTTATTTCTTTCTCTTGTCTAATTACTGTGGCTAATGTTTCCAGAACTATATTGAACAAGAGTGGTGATAGTGGACATCCTTGTCTTGTTCCTGATTTTAGTGTGAAGGATTTCAGTTTTTGACCATTTAGTATGACATTGGCTGTTGGTTTTTCATAGATGGCTTGTATCAGTTTGAGGTAGAGACCATCTATTCCAATTTTTTGTAGGGTTTTTATCCTAAATGCATGTTGGATTTTGTCAAATGATTTTCTGTGTCTATGGAGATAATCATATGGTTTTTGTCCTTGTTTCTATTGATGTGGTGTATTAGATTGATTGATTTGCATATGTTGAACCATCCCTGCATCCCTGGGATGAATCCCACTTGATCAGGGTGTATGATCTTCTTGATGATCTTCTGCATTCTGTTTGCCATTATCTTATTAAGGATTTTTGCATCTATATTCATTAGTGAGATTTTTCAGCTGGGTCTTTCTCTGCTTTGGGGATCAAGGTGATGCTTGCTTCCAGGAATGAATTTGGGAGTATTGCTTCCCTTTCAATTTCATTGACGAGTTTAAACAGTAGTGGCAGCAGTTCCTCTCTAAATGTCTTGTAGAATTCAGCAGTGAAGCCATCAGGGCCCAGGCTTTTCTTAGTTGATAAGTTTTTAATTACATTTTCAATTTCATTGGCTCATATTGGGTTGTTCAGAACTTTTAGGTCTTCTTCATTCAACTTTGGTAATGCATATGTATCTAGGAATCTGTCCATTTCTTCTGTGTTGTCCATCTTATTGGCATATAGGTTCTGGAAGTAGGTATTGATGATCCTCTGGATTTCTGCTGGGTCTGTTGTCATTTCACCCTTTTCATTCCTAATTGCATGGGTTTGGCCCTTTTCTTTCCTTTTTCTGACAAGTTTGGCTAAGGGTTTGTCAATTTTGTTGATTCTTTTGAAGAACCAACTCTTGGCTTCATTGATTTTTTGTATCATTCTCTTAGTCTCCATTGCATTGATTTCTCCTGTGATCTTTATAATTTCCTCCCTTGTATGAGCTCTGAGGTTGTCCTGTTCTTCTTTTTCTAGAAGCTTGAGGTGCATCATCAGGTTGTTTAATTGGGCTCATTCGGTTTTCCTAATATGCGTATTCACTGCTATGAATTTCCCTCATAAGACTGCTTTCATTGTGTCCCATAGATTCCGATATGTTGTATTGTCATTGTCATTTAATTGAAGGAACTGTCTGATTTCTTCTTTAATTTCCTCTGTGACCCATTGGTTATTCAGAAGTGTGTTGTTCAATTTCCACGTGTTTATGAAATTTTTTGAGTTTCTTTTCCTATGGATCTCCAATTTCATCTCACTATGGTCTGATAATATACAGGGGATAACTTCAATTCCTTTGCACTTACTTAAACCTGTTCTATGTGTGAGTATGTGGTCTATTTTGGAGAATGATCCATGTGCAGCTGAGAAGAATGTGTATTCTGATTTTTTGGAGTGGAAGACTATAAACATCTGTTAAGTTCATTTGTTCAAGAGTTCGATTGAGTTCTAGTATTTCATTACTTATTTTTAGTCTAGTTGATCTATCTATTTGTGACAATGGGGTGTTGAGGTCCCCCACTACAATTGTATTAGAGCATATATGACTTTTCATGTCTGTTAGTATTTGTTTTATATAGTTGGGTGCACTAGTGTTTGGTGCATAGATATTTATGATTGTCATCTCTTCCTCTTGGATTCTTCCCTTTACAAGGATGTAGTGTCCTTCTTCATCTCTCTTAATCAGTGTTGGTTTAAAATCTACTTAATCTGCCAAGGGGATAGCTACTCCTGCTTTCTTTCAGGTTTCTGTCGCATGGAGTATTGTTTTCCACCCTTTAACTTTCAGTCTATGAGTTTCCTTTTGAATTAAGTGTGTTTCTTGTATGCAGCATATTGTTAGATTTTGCTTCTTGACCCATTCTGCCAGTCTATTTCTTTTGATTGGTGAATTGAGACCATTAACATTGATGGTTATAACTGAAATGTATTGACTTGTCATTGCCATGACTTTTTCTTTTTGTTGGGTTCTGCCCCTTTACATTTAATTTCTTGTCATGCCAGATGGGTTCATTCTGCTTTGCTTCCTGGGGTTGTAATCCTCAACGTCTGTTTCTAGGCTACTGTGTAAAATTCTTTGGAGTGCTAGTTTGGTATTCATGAAGTTCCTAAGGTGCTCTTTGTCATGAAAGTATCTTATTTCTCCATCCATTTTGAAAGATAGTTTTGCAGGGTACATCAATCTGGGTTGGAGGCTGTTATCTTTTAGGGCTTGGAATATGTCACTCCAAGCTCTTCTTGCCTTGATGGTTTGTGTTGAGAAGTCTGCTGTGATTCTGATGGGCTTTCCTTTGTATGTGATTTATTTCTTTTCTCTGTTTGTAGAACTTTATTCTTCTGTTGTGTTTCTGGAATCTTAACAATTATATGCCTATGTGTAGATTTTTTTTGATCAAGGCTATTTGGATTCCTATATGCCTCACTTATCTGTATGTCAAGCTCTTTTCCCCTGCTTGGGAAATTTTCGCCATTATTTCTGTGAAGAGATTTTTTTATGTCATCTGCACTCTCTCCTGTTTCTTCATTGACTCCAATCAGTTTTATGTTATTCTTCTTTGCATCATCTAGCAGCTGTTGGATTGATTTCTCATGTTCCCTTAGAATTTTGAAGCAATTTTTCTTTTCCTGGTCACTAATTGCAATCTTATCTTCTATATCTGAAATTCTGTCCTCGCATTGGCTCGTTCTGCTGTGTACACTTTCAATGGAGTTTTTCATGTCCTGGAAATCTATTTGCATCTGTTTTATGGATTCCATTTGTTTCCTATGTTGGGATTCCATCATTTTCCTGAGCTCCTCTCTAGATTTATTAATCATGTCTTGCACTAGGGGCACTATTTCTCCTGTTATCTGAGAAATTATTTCTGATTTCATTTTTTCCAGATCCCCTTTTGTTGCCAGTTCAGTGGGTCCAGGTGGTTGAGTATCAGAGTGTTCCATCTCATTTCCCTTTGGGGTTGCTGTAGGTGATCTGGGAGTCTGGTTCTGAGACTTATTTATGTGTTTTCTCATTCCTATTGGGGAAGTGGTCTGTTAGCACTGGCATGGATTACCTCCTCTGAGCTGGGAGAGGTGGGACAGGGGCAGGGAGCAGCGGTAGGGATGGTGACCCAAAAGCCCTTTCCTGTGGGCTGGGAGCAGCAGGAGGGATGGTGGCTGGGAAGCCCCTTCCTCTGGACCAGGAGCAGTGGGATGGCAGCTCAGGAGCCCCTACCTCTGGGCCGGGAGCAGTGGCAGGGATGGTGGCCTATAAGCCCCTTTCTCTGGGCCATTAGCAGTGGGACAGAAGCTGGCCCAAAAGCCCTTTCCTCTGGACCGGGAGCAGTGGGACTCAGTACCATGGTCTGGTGGTCTGGTGTCCTCTGCATCTTTGTAGTGTGGAACCAGGTGACTGTACAGAGGAGCAGGGATGGGGGCGTCCAGTGGATTTTTGCAGGGGCACAGGCTGATTCGGCGTCTTCCACCTGACTTGGGACCTCCGTACGGCACGGGCAGACCTGCCTGTCTGCAACAGGGTGATTTGGTGTCTTCAGCATGACTCAGGACCTCAGTAGGGCATGGGCAGACCTGCCTGTCTGCAGCGGGCTGATTTGGAGTGTTCTGCACGACTCGAGACCTCGGTAGGGTGTGTGCAGACCTGCCTGTCTGCAGCAGGGAGATTCAGCATCTTTCGCACACCTTGGGACCTCTGTCGGGCATGCACAGACCTGCCTGTCTGCAGCAGGGAGATTCAGCATCTTCCACTTGACTTGGGACCTCTGTAGGGCATACACAGACCTACCTGTCTCAGCTGGGGCTTTCTAACAAAATTGCATGAACAGTAGAATAGGACTTGATAGAATTAATTGAAACGTGCTCTAAGACATATTGTGGATTTTGGTAGGCTGAGCGAGGAGGGCATCTTGCCAGGAGAATTCCAAGTATAGAAAGTATAGATGTTATTTGGAAATGTGTAAAATCAGGAGCAGCCCAAATGCCCCTTTGAATTTTCTCTGATGTACATTTGAGGCAAAAGGGTTAGAGATGGCAGAACAGGGAAACAGAGGTTCTCTAGACACTTGCTACATGGAACTTTCCCCCCATAGTTGTATTGGGGCTGGCTCAGTAATGGAGACATCTCCAGCACCCAGAGCTTAGTGGATAGCTCTGCACTCTTATGGTGGATTCAAAGAGGGTCAGGAAAGGAACCAAATCACTAGTTGTACCTGCTCACTACTCAGATTTGGAGAATGGGATCCTAGGTCATGTGTTCTACCCCTGTGAAGTACACAAAAATTCCTGAAAGACAAAAACAATTTTTTCCTAGAAAATTAACACAGCAAAAGTGAATGGAAGCATCATTGAGAGAATTAGGATTTGTATATAGCTACTAGTATCGAAAACCCAAATAACAATGCCTTCACTCAATTAAAAAGTTTGTATTTTCTTATCTTGAATGAAAACCTAGGTAATCTAAACCTGGAGTGATAAGTCCATTGTCATCAGGGTGTAAGATTTCTTATATATATTTATCTACTCTATTGTCTTGGTGCATGGTACTTTTCCTATAACTTTCTTTTCTTTCTCTTTTTTTGGTACTAGGGATCAAACTTGGGACCTTGCGCTTGTGAGGCAGGCAGCAGCACCCCTGAGCTAAATCCCTGACCCTTTCCTATAACTTTCTATAAATATACTATAGTATGCCGGGGTACTGACTCTCAAGTCTATATTTTGGGAAAGAAAGAGAAAAAGGAAAGGCAAAGAAGTACTTTCTCAAATGAGATGGTCCCCTTTATAAAACTTTCCAAGAAGTCCCACACAACTCCAGCTTTTATTTCATTTGCTTTCATTAATTTTGATGGAGGTGGAGAATTCTAATTTTACAGCTGGCACATTACTATGCTAAGAACAAAATTTTTAAAAATCTGGGAAAATAGCTTTAAGAGAGCAACTCACAATCTCTGCCACAGCAGCAAATAAGCAAACAAACCATTGTTAGTACAGAAATCAAGATTAGCATCACAAGCTAGAATTTGCAGCAGGTATGTGGGAAGAAAGAGGAGAAAAAACTAAAAGGACCAGAGTTGTGATTGGCCAGTGGAATACTGGAATTTCAGATTGCAGAAGTTGGACAGATTTGCAAAGCTGGAATCATTAAAATGCTCAGGACATGGCTCTGAGTTTTGAGAACTGAGTTGATCCTGAACCTGAAACCCCAATCCTCAAAAATCCCTCTTCCTTTTGTTGGAACATATCCTGATGGATTCAGGTACTTCCCTTGGTCAGCCATCCCCAACCTACCACCACCACTGTCCACTTAGGCATAGACCCCATAGACAGTTTAAGTCTCTCACATATGGACAGAGAAGTGGACACAGTGACACTGTTCTAGCAATGCATTTTGATAAACAAAGGTGTTTAATTACCCCACTATACTAAAAAATGATGGTGAGTTATTTATTGTTTTCTAGTTTTAAGAACAGGAATTTTTTTTGCTTACAGTGTGAAGATATTATTGAACTTACAATTATTATTTTTAGCCTTATTTAGTAAACTGTGATCTTATTGTTTGCATTTTTTGTAGTGAGAACATGCCACCATCTCCACCAGCCCAAACATGGCCACATAAGCTGTTCCACGAGGGACATGTCCTACAGGACAACTTGCTTGGCTACCTGTGATGAAGGGTACAGACTAGAAGGAAGTGCTAAACTTACCTGCCAAGGAAACGCCCAGTGGGATGGTGGAGAACCCCGGTGTGTGGGTAAGTCCCTGGAAGGTGTAGGGCCTTGGGTGATCCATTTCTCATTCCCTGTGATTTTGCCAGTGTTCTCTGAAGACCTAGAACTAAACACTGGTTCATAATGAATGAGAATAAACAGCTGTATACACAGATGTGATGTTGTAGACACACTGACAAATAACACTGATTTGTTCCTCTCCACTGGTAAAAAGACTTCTATTCTGAATTAGTTTTCTAACTAAGTGAAATTTGTAGGTTCAAATAACAGTGCTTTTTTTCCCTGAAGTTGAGGCCAACATAGGTGGATTTTGATCAAAAACCAAATGCTTCATAAACCTCTTATTTTGTTAAACATGATGAACCAGTAAATTATTAAAATCTTTTCATTCTTAAACAGGCACAAATAAAAATAACTGAATATTTAATTTAAAAGTTAGGAAAAGAATAATTCCATGGAAAACTGAAAGACTTAACAATTATTGTTTAAATTTTAAAAAATGAGAGTGAGAGGCCCGCCATACCATTGATAAGTGCTCGCAGATCCTGGAAAGCAGCTGTGTGGCCCAGAGCAGTGTGGGTGCAGGCGGATCCCAGCCAGGCCTCCACCCTGACCCCAGAGGCTTGGGCACAACCACCCAAGCCAAAGGCACACCCAGGAAAGAACTGCACAGACACACAAGCTTCAGCCAGAGAACCGCCATACAATCAGCCACAGCCAAGGGCCCACCTGGAAAAGAGCTACACAGCTCACCAGCAACATCCAGAGGCCCACCCCAATACCATTGATAAGTGCATGGAGAGCCTAGCTAGAAGCCTGTGCAGACAACAGGAACTGGGACACACAGGCCCCAGCCAAAGGCCATCCCAGACAATAGCTACATAGGGTCCCCAGTGAGAAGCACTCTGAGATACCATCCCAAGTGTGCACAGGCCCCAGCCAAAAGCCTGCCAAGACAATAGGTCAGTTCAGGGATCCAGAAGGCCACCACTATGAACCCAGGAATTGGTATACTGGTGAGTAGCAGAGTAAAGGCTGCTCAGTGGCTTGCTGAGAATTCAAGACCACTGGGTGAGCAAAAAGTCACCTCAACAAAGGCATAGCAGGCTGCATCTGTTGAAATGAGAAGACACATAAATAAGTCTCAAAACTAGACTTCAGAATCACCTAAGGCAACCCGAAAGGGCAACCAGATGGAACAAACTGATACTCAACCTCCTGGACTCCCTGAACTGGTAACAAAAGAGGACCTGAAAAAATGAAATCAGAAATAATTTCTCAGATAACAGCAGAGATTGTGTCCATAGTACAAGACGTGATTAATAAATCTAGAGTGTACACAGATTAAAAGATACAGGAGCTGAGGAACATGATGGAATCCCAAAATAAGAAACAAATGGAATCCATAAAACAGATGCAAACAGATTTCCAGAAAATTAAAAACTCCAGTGAAAGTTTACAAAGCAGCATGAGCCATTGCAAGGACAAAATTTCAGATGGAGAGGATAGTATTGCAATTAGTGACCAGGAAAAGAAAGATTTCTTTAAAATAGTAAGGGATCATGAGAAATCAATCCTGCAGCTGCTAGATGATGCAAAGAAGAATAACATAAGACTGATTGGAGTCAAAGAAGAAACGGGAATGCAGATGACATAAAAAACTGTTCACAGAAGTGATGGCACAAAACTTCCCAAATAGGGGAAAAGAACTTGACATACAGATAATTGAGGCATATAGGACTCCAAATAGCCTTGATTAAAAAAATCTACACCTAGGCATATAATAGTTAAGATTCCAGAAACCCAACAGAAAAACAAAATCCTACAAGCAGTTACAGAAAAGAAACAAATCACATACAAAGGAAAGCCCATCAGAATCATAGCAGACTTCTCAATACAAACCCACAACGCAAGAAGAGCATTGAGCGACATATTTCAAGCCCTAAACAAAAACAGCCTCCAACCCAGATTGATGTACCCTGCAAAACTATCTTTCAAAATTGATAGAGAAATACAATACTTTCATGACAAAGAGCACTTTAGGAACTTCGTGAATATCAAACCAGCACTCCAAAAAATTTTAGACAATATCCTGGGAAAAGACAATGAGGATCACAACCCCAGGAAGCCCAGCAGAATGAATTCATTGGGTATGACAAGAAATTAAAAGCAAAAGGGGAGAATCCAACAAAAAAAAAGTCATGACAAGGTTAAGTCAATACATATCAGTTATAACCATCAATGTTAATGGTCTCACTTCACCAATCAAAATAAATAGATTGGCAGAATGGGTCAAGAAGCAAGCTCCAACAATATGCTGCATACAAGAAACACACATAATTCAAAAAGAAACTCATAGACTGAAAGTTAAAGGGTGGAAAAAATACTCCATGTGACAGGAAACCAGAACAAACCAGGAGTAGCTATCCTCTTTGCAGATTAAGTGGATTTCAAACCAACACTAATTGAGAGATAAAGAAGGATACTACATCCTTATGAAGGGAACAATCCAACAGGAAGATATGAAAATCATTACTATATATCCACCAAATACTAGTGCGCCCAACTATATAAAACAAATACTAAGGGACATGAAAAATCATAAAAGTACTAACACAATAGTAGTAGGGGACCTCAATACCCCACTGTCACAAATAGATAGATCAACTAGAAAAAATGAACAACAAAATACTAGAACTCAATCAAACTCTTGAACAAAAGCACTTAACAGATGTTTACAGAGTGTCCCCCCCCCAACACAAAATCAGAATACACATTCTTTTCAGCTGCACATGGGTCATTCTCAAAATAGACCACATACTTACTTATAGAACATGTTTAAGTAAGTGCAAAAGGAAGTGAAGTTATCCCTGTATATTATCAGAACATAGTGCAATGAAATTGGAGATCAAGAGCAAAAGAAACCACAAGAATTTCATGAACACATGGAAACTGAACAGCACACTTCTGAATAACCAATGGATCACAGAGGAAATTAAAGAAGAAATCAGACAGTTCCTACAGTTAAATGACAATGCCAGTACAACATATCGGAATCTATGGGAAACAATGAAAGCAGTCTTATGAGAGAAATTCATAGCAGTGAATACTCATATTAGAAAAACAGAACAAGCCCAATTAAACAACCTAATACTGAAACTCAAGATTCTAGAAAAAAAAGAGCAGGACAAACCCAAAGCTCATACAAGGGAGGAAAGTATAAAGATTAGAGCAGAAATCAATCCAATGGAGACTAAGAGAATGATACAAAAAATCCATGAAGCCAAGAGTTGGTTCTTCGAAAGAATCAACAAAATTGACAAACCCTTAGCCAATCTTATCAGAAAAAGGAAAGAGAAGGCCCAAATCCATGTAATTAGGAATGAAAAGGGTGAAATTACAACGGACCTAGCAGAAATCCAGAGGGTCATCAATATGTACTTCGAGAACCTATACACCAATAAAATGGAAAACATGGAAGAAATGGACAGATTCCTAGATATGTATGAATTACTAAAGTTGAACAGAGAAGACCTGAAAATTTTAAAAGACCCAATATCAATCAAGGAAATTGAAAATGTAATTAAAAACTTACCAATTAAGAAAAGCCTGGGCTCTGATGGCTTCACTGCTGAATTGTACAAGACATTTAGAGAGGAACTGCTGCCACTACTGTTTAAACTCTTCAGTGAAATTGAAAGGGAAGCAATACTCCTGAATTAATTCCTGGAAGCAAGCATCACCTTGATCCCCAAAGCAGAGAAAGACCCAAATGAAAAAGAGAACTACAGACCAATCTCACTAATGAGCATAGATGCAAAAATCCTTAATAAGATACTGGCAAATAGAATGCAGAAGATCATCAAGAAGATCCTACACCTTGACCAAGTGGAATTCATCCCAGGGATGCAGGGATGGTTCAACATATGCCAATCAATAAATGTAATACACTATATTAATTGAGCCAAGGACAAAAACCATATGATCATCGCAATAGATGCAGAAAAAGCATTTGACAAAATCCAACAGGCATTTATGATAAAAAGTCTCCAAAAAATTGGAATAGACAGTCTCTATCTCAATCTGATAAAAGGCATATATGAAAACTCAACAGCCAATATCATACTAAATGGTCAAAAACTGAAATCCTTCACACTAAAATCAGGAACAAGACAAGGATGCCCACGATCACCACTCCTGTTCAATATAGCCACAGCAATTAGACAAGAGAAAGAAATTAAAGGAATAAAGGTAGGAAATGAAGAAGTCAAATTGTCATTATTTGCAGATGACATGATACTCTATATAGAAGACCCCAAGAACTCCATCAAAGGTCTTCTAGACTTAATAACCAAATTCGGTAAAGTAGCTGGATACAAGGTCAACACACAAAAATCAATAGCTTTTCTGTACACAAAAAACTGATTCACTGAGAGAGAAATGGGGCAATCAATTCCTTTCACAATAGCATCCAAAAAATTGAAATACCTAGGAATCAACCTAACAAAAAGAAATCAAAGACCTCTACTCTGAAAATTATAGCACTCTGAAAAAAGAGAGTGAAGAGAATATCAGAAATTGGAAAGACATTCCTTGCTCCTGGGTAGGAAGGATTAACATGGAGAAAATGGCCATACTTCCAAAAATGCTATATAGATTCAATGCAATCCCAATTGAAATTCCAGTACCATGCTTCATGGACCTTGAGAAAACAATCCAAAAATTCATTTGGAATAAGAAGAGACCCAGAATAGCAAAAGCAATTCTAGGCAACAGAGACATGGCTGAGAGTATCACATCTCCCAACTTGAAACTATACTTCAAAGCTACTGTGATAAAAACAGCATGGTACTGGAAAAGAAACAGACCTGAGGACCAGTGGAACAGATTAGAAGATGCAGAAACATCTCGAGACACCCTCAGCCATCTCATCTTCAACAAAGGAGCCAAACACCCTCACTGGAGGAAAGATAGCCTGTTTAATAAATAATGCTGGAAAAACTGGGTTTCAACTGGCCAAAGAGTAAAACTAGACTTATATCTCTCACCATGCACTTAACTAAAATTGAAATGGATTAAAGGTCTAAATATTAAAACAGAAACACTAAACCAGCTGGAAGAGAGATAGAACTCTTGAAGACATTGGTGCAGGAAAAGATTTTATGAAGAAAACTTCAGTTGCCCATGAACTAGCACAAACAATCAACAAGTGGGATCTCTTATTAAAAATCTTCTGCACAGCAAGAGAAACCACCAGCAGCTGACCCTCAGACAAAGGTCTACTACCTAGAATATATAAAGAACTTTAAAAAATCAGACCACCCAAATTTAAAGACCCAGTCTGAAAATGGGCATCTGAAATGAACAGACATTTCTCAGACAAAGAAGTAGAAATAGCAAATAAACATATGAAAAAATGTTCAACATCACTGGCCATTCAAGAAATGCAAATGCAAACAACACTGAGATTCTACCTCATCCCAGAAAGAATGGCTGCTATCATGAAATCCACCAATAACAAATGTTGGCGGGGCTGTGGGGAAAGAGGAACCCTGCTCCACTACTTGTGGGAGTGTAGTGTGGTGCAACCACTGTAGAAATCAGTATGGAGATATCTTAAAGAACTAGGATTGGAAGTCCCATTTGACTGAGATATTCCTCTGCTGGGGATCTTCCCCAAAGAATTAAAAGAATCATTCCACAGTAATATATGTGCACCCATGTTCATAGCAACACAATTCATGATAGCTAAAACATGGAAGCAACTCATTTGCCCATCAACTGGAGACTGGATAAAGAAAATGCAGTTTTTTAATAAAGTGGAGTATTAGCCACAAACAACAAGAAACTAGAGACATTCATACCTAAATGCATGCACATTGAGGCCATACTCTTAAGTAAAATAAATAGGCCATGTGTGTAAATACCGAAGAGTTTCTCTAGTGTGAGAAACTGAAAGTGTAAAGAAGGACTAAAAGGTATAATAGATAATGTGAAATAGGAAGAAAAGGTGCAAAGGGGAAGTGGGAGAGGTAGGAGAAAAGAAAGAAGGGAATGGAATTAATATGAAAAAAAGAAAAAAATGGGAACAATGTCTTTGTAGATAGGGAGGGGTAGAGGGGTTGAAGGGAGAGCAGAGGAATGAGGAAAAAATAAGAACCAAGATGGATTATGTAAAGGTGCAAATTTCCAATGATGAATGTCATTATATTGTATAATTTAAATGTACCATTAAAATTAATTTTTAAAAAATGACCTATGAAGGGAAATATGATGCAGTAGAATGTTAAAGAAGAAGGGACTGTTTAAAGTAATAAAATAGAGTTTAAAATATTAATAAATAAAAAGCAAAAAAAGAATTTTTCTGAGACACCATAACAAAGAATAGCGATGTCTGAAGGTTTTAAAAAATAAAATATTGGCCCAGGGATTTAATTCAATGTTGCTGGTGCCTGCCTGGGAAGCACTAGGTCCTGAGTTTGATCCCTGGTACTGAAAAAAAATTTTTTTAATACAAAAGTTAAAAATACTGTATAATCTGTGAATTATATTTAAATTGACAACCTTTAATATCTATCACTTATAAGAATATACAAATTCAAAAAAAATTCAAAGAAAGTAAAAATCCAAATATATGTCTACTCATAAAAATGGAAAATGCTATTATAGTATTAATTATTCCTCCAAAAATGACTGAGAGATAAATAAAAGAAAATTCCTTCAGAAACTCAAGAAATAGAAATTTTCAAGCCCTATACCTTTGCCCAAATAGTGGAAAGCACTCCAATTCATATTATTGAACTATTATTATTTTGTTGTTGACGTATTACCAAAAAATATATATATACAAACCTATGTGTAACTATAATAGCAAATATACTGTACTAGCAATCCATATTCAAAAAAATGGTTTACCAACACAAATAGAGTTTATCCTAGAAATGCAAAAATGATTTGAAATTAAGTAATCTATCAATATAGTAAATTATTTCATTATAACAAATAGAAAAAATTCATAGTCACTTGATAGAAGACAAAAATTGCATTCTTCATTATTTAAAACATTTCAATAAAATTTTAAGAATATTCATACACAATTTTACCAAAATGTTAAGTATTCTTCAAATATATGCATAGGTAAAATTCAACCTCATTCAATGACCTAAAATGAATTTTGCTTTTTACCTTCATTTTAGAATTTAGGAGTGATTCCAGGTTTTATTTTTAAAAACCACTAAAATAAGTTTGAAAATGAAAAATTATAATAGTACAAAGAAATTTGTTTTTGTTTTTGTTTTTGTTTTTTTTAATACAAAGAAATTTTAACAACAAAATATATACCAAAGCGGTAAAAATTAAAACTATGCAAAGATTATCATTCAGATCTTGAACACATCCTGAAGCTTAGAAATTTCGTGTGTTTTTGAGGAAGTATCACAGATCATTTCAGGATGAAAAGATTTATTCAACTAATTATATAAAAAATTTGGCTAATTTCTTGGGAAAAATGAAACAAAATTAAAATTTTCTCATGTCCGTAATTCATGCCACATACTCAACTAAAGTATTCATAGACTTTAAAATATAAAGTAAAAATAAAGTCATTAAAACTTAGAAGAACCTAAGCTAAAATACATAAATGAAAACTAACCAATCTCAGAATTTATTAAGCATAAAAGCAATGGAAATATTTAAGAAGAAAAAAAGTCAGTAATTAGATTGTATAAAAAATTAAAGACATGTTCACCCAAAGCACCATGAATAAGCAATAAAAAAGAAAATAAAATCTTCAACAATTTTGAGAGCCAAAAGGATAGTTTTCTTACTTTGAAAAGTACTAACCCTAAAGGAGGGATATTGGGTCCACTCATCATTGTGTCTGAATCACAAATTTGGCTCTGATAGTCTTCTTGGTCAAAACAGGACAGGAAGCCTGATTAGGCACTTGGCTCATGCTGCCAAAATAGGGCCAAACCCATTTCTCAGGAAAAATGGCTTTTACTCATACAAAATATTGAAAGAAATCAATTCAGAGAGAAAGATGATGGTGGAGTATTTAGGAACACAAGTGTTCTGCCACTTACTGCTGGGTGACTTCAGAAAAGTTACTATGGTGCTCAGTACTATGCTCAATACTCATGTTTGTTAATGAAAGTAACAGTAATCTTTACTATACAGAATTAAGTAAATGAATTAAATACATGTGAAGATCTTAAAATTATGCCCTGCACGTAGTAGGTATCAACTACACATCTGCTATTATTATACACGAAATGCAAATGAAGATGTGAGCGATGCTGCCAGTAGAATCTCTACAACAAAGAACTGCACATGAGTGAACTCACACATGTATCTTGGATTAAGTCACAGCCTTGACTTTCCATTCTGCCTGGATTTCACCTAACTCATCTACCATTCTTTGTCTATGCCAGTGGTGGTGAACCTATGGCATGTGTGCCACAATGGGCTATTTGTATCATTGAAAGCATTAAAAGGTTTGCCATCATTGGTCTATGCTGAAGATACCAGTAAGGACCAAGGCTCTAAGTATAAACAGTGATGTTAGAGAAGGTATAAAAATTTTTCTCATTACATGCTCTCTTCAAGATAGCACCCAAAAGCTCATAAAACTGAAATTTATTGCAGAATGTATCACTTAATTCATGAAAAATAAGATCCAATTTATTATTTTATACTCCAAAGCCATAAAATAACATTCTCCAAACCAAATGAAGATGCTCCAAGGAAATGACAAAAGTGGAAAGTGGCATTGATGAAAACATTAGAGGTTTTCCAAGGTTTTGATTCATTGGGAAAAATAGCAAGAGGAAAGTAAAGAGGTATATACTTCCACGTTATTTTGCAACACTTCATCATATTCAGTGTTGTATAGTTATTTAGTGATCTGAGGCAATCCAAAGTCAGTAAAACTATAATTTTCTTGAATAAAGAGAATCTATGGCATTGCTAATATGTGAGAAAACAAATAACATTCTCATTTCCCAATTTTAGAACATCATTGTGCCATCTTTCAGAAGCCCAAAGGTGTCATCGTATCACCGCCCAACTGTGGCAAGCAGCCAGCCAAACCAGGGATGGTGTGTCAGCTCAGCTGCCGCCAAGGATTCATTTTATCAGGAGTCCGAGAAGTGAGATGCACCACTTCTGGAAAATGGAGTGCCAAAGTTCAGACAGCTGTGTGTAAAGGTGGGTCTCTATACTGGACACATTAAAAACCAAATGCCTCTTACCAATAAAAGAATTTAATACAAAAAAACCAAAACAAACAAACAAACAAAAAACCAAATGCCTCAATAATGGTGTATGAATAAGGTGTAGGACTATCTCTCTGCACAAATTTTGTTGCAAGCCTATTTTGAATATGAATGTTACTTCAAGTTATGAGGATTATTTAAAATGGTGGGTTTACAAAATCTAATCACAAAATACTAGTCAGTGGCATAGGAAATAAAAAATAAGGGGAATGTTAGTGCTGAAAATCAGGTAAGTTTTCCATCAGAAAATGAAAATCATTGGGGAATTTCTAGTCCATATGAGCAAGTGAAACATTGATTTTTAATAATAAAATAAGAATTAGCAGCACTTTGAAGGTTGTATCTGTCACATTCACAAGAGGACATTTTCATTTTCCCTGTGGTAACAGTAGAATAAAAATAAAATTAAAATAAAAAGAGAATTAAAAACAAAAAAGAGTCCTTAGAAGTACAAATATCATGTCTTTAAGAAATGGCAAAAAATAGAAATAAAAGTGAAATAAATGTTGTTGGAAGTATATTAGTGATTTGAAGAAACACTTAAATCCTTACCCCCCAAAATAATCCTTGAGTATTGGACTAGCACAGTTTCTCTCCTCCAAGTGAAATTTCTCAGGTACAAAGTTAATGAGAAATTTCTATGTAAGTTTACAAAGAGGAGAAATTGTGCCCCAAAACACAAGAATCAAATGCGCACTACATTTATTTACAATTCTACTTGCCAGAAGAAAATGTAATAATGTCTACAGGATATGAAAATAAAATTAATATAAACTTTTAATTTCAAACCCAGTCAAGCTATGATTTAAATATGAAAAATTAAATGCATTCTTTTAGATTTTCAGTTAATAAACTACTATGTACCTAGGTCAGGAAAAATTCTCCGGTGTAAGTACCTCTCAGAAAAAAAATTGAATAAAATTTTCAAGAAAGAAGATATGAAACACAATGAAATCAATTTATATATATCCACCTGCAAGTTACACAATACTTCACGTAACATAACTTGAAGGATATATTAGATTATAAAATAGGAACTTTAGTATAGCTCGTTCAGCTCTGTATAATGTTAGCACAGTTAATTATTTGCAGTATAAGTTTCACATCAGCTTTAACTTGTTCTTTGCTTTGGCAGTACATACCAGGATGGCTAATTAATTCTTGATAGTCTCTTTCAAGCAAGACTTCTTTATGTTGCAGTCAACATTTATTTTTTATATTTATTTCTTTGTTTCATTCAAACATACTTACTGAATTCTAATTATATGCCAGGCACTAAATAAGATAATAGGATAAGAAATATCCTGACCTTCAAAAAACTTACATTTTATTGGGGGAGAAAATTCAACTTCAAAATGACATGTTGAGTTTTATCATTGGGAAGTACAGAGTGCTGTGAGAACTTGGCAAGTCAATCCCCTAAGTGAACTAGAAGAGTCAGAGATAGCTTCTCAAGCTGAGAATTAAAGAAAAAGCAGTGATTACCTAGGTGAAGGGAGATAAGGACATTAATCAGACAAATAGGAGAAAATGCAAAGGCCTGGCCAAAAAAGAAGACCTTGGGTAACCTAGTTGAGACCCCTCCTGAAAATTCAGGAGCTGTTGTTTTCTTCTCCTTATTTCCAGTAAAACTTTCCTAGCCAAAAAGGAGAAGGAGAAAGAGAAAGAGAAGGGTAAGGGAAAGGGGCAGAGATAGAGGGGAGGGGGAGGGGGAGGGAAGGGGAAAGAGGAAGAAGGACAACAACAATAACAACAACAACAGCTTTGGGGGCCTGACAGTAGTCAGTAAAGAGAATGTGAGAGTGTGTTCTAGTAAAGAAACTGTAAGAAATGAGGCTAAGGGAGCCAATGAAATAAGGGCCTCCTAAGCCAGGCTAAGGTAACTTTTTGGAAGGCAGTTTTATATCTTAAATCAATCAGTCATTGGGATATAAAAAGTTAGTCACAAAGTATTAATGTAATCTGGTTCTTAAATGACTTAGTATGTATCAGGGCATTAATTAATTTGTATATTTTCTGGAGCAGACATGGAGCCACCTCAAATTGACTGTCCCCAAGATATAGAGGCTAAGGCTCATGAACAACAAGATTCTGCTAACATTACCTGGCAAATCCCAACAGCTAAAGACAACTCAGGTGAAAAGGTAAGGCTTGTGGAAATATTTGCATTCTTTTTCAAATGGATACTAAACATAGTACAAATACATGTTATACTGAAGATTTACTAATAAGATAATTATATTATTATGACATAATATATTATACTGATAATTATAATACAGTACTCTCCATATACTCTACTCATAAGTGTTAATGCCTCATTTGGTAGAAGAATGATCAGACTTGTTTTGGAGGGGATTTTTTTTGTACCGGGGATCAAACTCAGGACCTTGCACTTGTGAGGCAGGCACCAGAACCACTGAGCTAAATCCTCAGCCCCAGACTTGTTTTTAATTATAAATTTCAGATGAAAATCTCTGCAATGGAATCTTCTCATTACATGGATTGTTGTATTGCTGTTTCCACTAAGATTACTTGGCTAAAAATTATTCACCCTTTATTAGGATTTGAAAGTCTTCTAAGAAAGAAAGACATGCTGAGTGTGGTGGTGCACACCTGTAATCCCAACATCCAGAAAGCTGAGGCAGGAGGACAGGGCAAGTTTGAGGCCAGCCTAGTCTACATAGTAAGTTCAAGGCCAGCCTGATCTATATAGTGAAACCCTGTTTCAAAAAAAAAAAACAAAAAAACAAGACAGAGAGAGAGAGAGAATGAGAATATGAGAATCAATCTGAGTTACTTGGAGTTATATCTGCTTCTCCCAAACAGAACCTCATTTTTCACATTTATTCCTTGAGCACAAATCATGCAGCTTAAATTATATCCAGTATCTGACCCCAAATTCACCAGTATATAGTAATCTACTATTTTGTCACTTGACTCAAGTATTTCAACTTCTACAACAAAGGATAGCAAGAAGAATATTGAGAATTTGCTGTGAATGTGTAATCCAAGAATGTATATTTGTTTTAGAAAAATTCTGCACAGATGACAGGAGTGGATATGGGCATTGGTTGTTCCACAGAGACACTGCCTGCTTTAGTTATAGCCTTCCATGTACTCCACATGCTTATGGAAGACCAAGCAACTGCCTGAGAATCCATGGCTCATCCATTCTCTGTCCCATATTCACTAACACAATGATTGGGTGAAGGTCTCCCATCCAACTCCAACAGAGCCACATGGAGGAGGGGCAACAGCTAAGATGGGTGCTGTGAGCCTCACTCTGCAGATTGTCAGTATATGGGCTAAATTGGAGGGCACTGGAGTGGATAGGATTGCGCTGGTGGGTGTGCAGATTACAGGAAGTGACAGAGACAAAAACTTGAGAAAGAGCAATATGTAGGGAAAGGGTAGATGAGACAAATGTGATGAGACATCGGGGAAGGGAAATATTAGAAAAGAATGCCATCATTGACCTAAAAAGGCTCTGCTTGCCAGAGAGTTGGTCACCTATGTGGTATACTAGACTAAAAGTGAGTTATACCAGACTGAAAGATGTAAATTAGATTTAGAATCTGAAAACTGAATACTGACCTTAATGAGATCTGTTTTAACAGAGTAGAGTATGTGGAAAACAGATCACAATTGGTTAAGGAATATAGAATTCTCTACAAAGAAACTGTGAAGAAGCTGTGAAGCTGTGAAGAAGAGGAGACAATTGCTTTCTAATGTAAAAGATATTTAAGTATGCTTAATCAATGACAGAATAGACACAGTGGAGACCAAAAAATGATAATGGAGGAGAGAAAACTAATCAAATGTGGTCCTTCCAAAGGCAAAGGTGAGGGAGACAAGGGGACAAGGAAAGTTCAAGGTGGTCTTGAGAAGTGCAGTGTCTTTCACGTTCATTGTGGAAAGAAAGGGGAATAAGGGCAAATTGGATGTTGACAAGAGGTTGGGGGATATTTTTATTTGGTAGTTTCTTTTTCTCTAAGACTTTAAAAATGTAATACACAAAATATTCTACTAGATGGATTGCATGGTTAAAACCATTTGTAATTCAAAACCACTATAAATCATTGAACAAATGAGCACAGGCATGTAAGGCCACAAGTCCTCAATCCTGACAAATTATGAAAAGAATGCAAAATCAAGGAAAAAAATTGATGGAAGATGCTGAGAACCAACTTAGAATCTATCTGATTTTGTGGAATGGGAGGTGCTGAACCCACAAAATATGCTTACCTTTAGGCTAAAAGGAAGGGAGATCACATGGACCTTGCAGACTGGTAACATTCATGAGCAGCTGGGCCCAGCTGAAGTCATGTGCCTATTTCTTTCGAAGATTCTGGGAGAGAATCTATTCTTTGCCTTTGTCAACTTCTGGAGGCCATCACATTTCTTGGGCAGTGGATGCATCACTCTGATGTCTGTCTCTATCACCATGTTGTCTTCTCTCTCTGACCCCCGCCTTCGTTTTATAAGGAGCTTTGTGGTTATACCGAGGCAAACCACACTATTCAGGATAATCTCCTCATGCTATGATTCTTAATTTAGTCATATATGCTAAGTTCCTTTGCCATGTAAGGCAACACAGCACAGGTTCCAGGGATTCGGACACAAGCATCTTTGGGGGACCATTATTCAGGAGAACCACAGTGGGGAAGAACTTGGATGATCTAAAGGAAAAGAAATAGAAATGGAGAGAACCCATTGAGTTGGTGAGGCTAAATATACAGGGAAAGAGGAGACAGTATTGTATATGGCTCCTGGTCAGAAAATGGTGAATTGAAGGGATTAACCAGAGTGAGTTTGAAGAGAGTTGAGAACTTTTGAAAAAGTCATTCTGCATAGGACAGAGAAATAGTAGCATAAATACTCAATAGTAGCATGAGTAGTAGCAGACCAGAGATATAATATGATGAATGAAGTGTTGGGGGCCCTTTTGAGTTTGGTAGTCATAAATTTGTAGAGAGATTACTCTGCACTATTGTGTGAATTTCTTTAGTGTATGATTCTCTGGTACAGCCATAAAAATGGAAGATAATTGAGTTTCTCTATACTATAGAATATTAAAAAACAAAGAAGCAAGACATTTTAGACTATTGGCAGAAAAAGTTTATTGTAATAATGGACCATAAAATGTGAATTCAAAACAGGGTAGGAAAAGAAGGAAAGAGCTAGTGAAATTATTATAATCATCATTGTACCAAATCTTTGCTTCTATCTCCGATTATTTCCAAAGACAATTTTCACAAAGGGAAATTTCTTGGAGGAAAAATGAGATGTTAAATCGCATGTACAGTGTGATCAAAACTATAATTGTATGACTCATTTTGAACAAGCATCAGTAGAAAATAACTGTTTTTCTAGTCATATGCTTTTGTTACTTTGGGATATACAAACAGTTTCTCTCTGTAATTAAACCCACTTTCATGGATTAAAAAGAAGAATTTTGCTATCTAAATAAAAACTTGAACCCTGCATCTACTTCAAAGCTTTTTTCCTCCTGCTGCCCAGATGTGGCCTGAGTGACTTGGGAAAGAGGTGTAGTGGACACTCTTTAATTTCTTCTGTGCCTCCAGTTCCTGTTTCTGGCATCTTTAAAGCTAAAGCCTGTGTGATAAGCAGAATACTGTCCACCCCAAAGATGTCCTTGTCCTATTTCCCAAACCTGTGAATATGTTGCCTTATATGGCAAAGGGACTTCACAGATATAAGTAAGGATTTTGAGATGGGATAATTTGCCTTTATTATCCAAGTCAATCCAATTTAATCATCTTAGTCCTTAAAAGAGGAGTATCTTTCCCAACTCTGGTTAGAGAGAGATGCTCTTACTGAAGGATTAGAGAGATGTGAAGTGAGAGGACTCTATTAGCCACTCTCAGCTTTAGCAGCTGTAGAAAGGGCTGTTCAAGCAGTCTCTAGAAGCTAGAAAAAGGAAGGAAAAATATTTAGCTCTGCTAATGTCTTGATTTTAACCCTGTATAACACATCAATATCTCTGACCTATAGGATTGTAATGGTAATTTTTTAAACTGCAAATTTTATAAGAATTTATTATGAGAACAATAGGAAACTAACATAGCTGGCAAGAGAGTATTTTTGAGGATGTTTTCAAGTCTTTCATTTAGCTAATGCTGTGAGTCCTCTCTATATGGCAGGTGCACTCTGAGATGCAAATATTGGCTTTCTCATCCAGTCCATGCATGGTCTCCACAGAAGACCCCACAGGGACACACCTCTTCCCCATACAGTTCTCTGCCATGGAGATGCACTCTGATAGGACCTCCATTGCAAACTCCCTCTGCTCTGGGCCATGTGATATAGCCCACAACTTCTGAAAAATCTCTAGAATGGGATATAGGCAAAATGACTCAAGAGCCCCAGCCCAGCCCTGCTGGCCTGCCTGTCTTCACCATACCGAAGAATAGAAGTGCAGCCTAACTCATGACCAGAGCATCCTTCCTCTTACACTGCCTGCATTGTTTGATCAAGCCTCCTGCCTTCGGCATTCACCAAGGGAGAACTAAGTATCTGTCTACATTCATAGATGCCTCAAACTCCAAGGCTGGGTGTCAGTCTCACCTAGCACTCCCCACTGCCTTCCCAGTGTTCGCTGAGAGGTTGTCAGAAGCCCAGCCACTTCATTTGGTTTCTCACATAAAGAAGAGAGGAGAGGGGTGCCAGCACTCTACCCCAGTGAGCACTCCTATTTCCCTGTTAATTGGGCTGATGGTGAGTTCTGGGGATGCAGAACCACTCCACCCATTTGAATGTCAACATCTTTGCCATTTGTTCATCTGTAGGGGCTCTCTTTAGAATTTGGCATGACTTAACCTACATACTCTTCAGCTTGGGACTGCAGCTGCAATTGTTTATGTAGAAGAACTTAAGTAAAGTTTTAAAGCATGCATAAACTAATAATTACCTAATTATCTGTGGGGAAAAAAAACAAGATTATCTGTTGGGTCTCTCCCCAAGTAAAATGAGTAAATTATTACTTTTACTTTTCAGCCACTTTGGGTTTTGTTGGTATACTCTGGGGTTTTTATTCTAATTTATTATTGGTTAATTATTAGTTTTTCACTATATGTATTTTTCCCACAAATTATAACCTTTGATGTCTGTTTTATAGCCACATTATAACCATTTTTCAGGCTGTCTGTATTTACACAATTCTGGCATTTACTGGCAGTTCTTTCATACTCTGACTTCCCCACTTGCAGGGGCTTATTGTGGTTAATCACCCATTTGGTGTGTTCAAAATTCTTTCCTTCAGTAAAAAAAAAAAACATATACAGAGGCAGTGAGTTTATCCAGCCTTTGCATGTACAAGAATGTCTTTTATGTCCATACAGGCATTTAATGACTAAGAAAATTTGATGTAAGTTTCTTGTTTCCCTTCCTTTAAGCATTTTCCCAGATGCTGTGGGATTCTTTGATTATACATGAAATTATCTAAGATCTATTTAGGTGTTAATTATTCTTCATGGGCTCTGCCTGATATATCGAGTCCTTTTTATCTGCAGTCATATCCTTCTTTAGCTCCAGTTTTCTTCCACATCTTTGAGTATTTTCCCCATTTCATTCATTCAATTTTCAAGAATGACAATTATTTGTATATCTACTTACAGTCTTCCATATCTACTGTCTAGTCCATCATTAGTACTCTAGGTTTTTCTTTTGTGTTCCAAATTGAGTCTTTTAATATCTGATTTAACTTTCTGGAACTATTTATATTGAATACCCAGACATAAATTCATAGCCCCACATATACCATTATATAAGATATAATGGAGTATAATAGGCTATTAAAAGGGGATTCTATTATAAGTGCAAGATAAATTGTTAAATATTCAGGTACATACTTAATAAAAAAGGTGAATGGAAGTTAAAAGAAAATATGAAACCTCTACAGATTAAAACAATGAAATCAAATGGAAACATGGCATATTTATATATGGAAAAGCTAAATATTTATAGAATAATTGTACACCAATGACACTGTCAGCATAATATTTTTGAAGCTTGACGAATTATTCTGCAGTGTGAAGTAGAATGATATACTGATTGAAATATCAAAAGGAATTAGATAAAAAGGACTGAGAGTATAGCTCAGTGTTAGAGCATATGCTTAGATGTTCACTCTCTAGTACACACACACACACACAAATAAGGGACAACTGGACCTAACAAGCACAAAATTGTTAATAAAATATGTGGCACTATACCCTAATGGAGAGCTAATGTGTTTATGGATTTTAAAATGTCATGAAGGGAAAATGATGGGCAATTTTTAAAATGTAATGCTATATTCTCAGATCATAACATACACAAAATACATTTCCAAATTATTTTAAGTGATTAAAAATATACCATCAAATATATTTAGATATTTAGCAAATCATTTCATGAATGGCTTTCTGAGCTTATTTGAAAAATATTTTTAAAATATAGTGGAAATGAAATACATTTAATTGTATAAGTACTTGTAAGCCTGTACTTCTAAAAATGTCCTAATTACAAAACTAATATCAAACAGAGAAAATGTTTTAAATTTGTCAAAGGTTAGAATGTTTATTACATAACATGCTAATATGATTTTATTACATCATAATTTAAAAATAGATGAAGATAAAATATAATTCAAAAAGAATAAATATATTGTAATATAATTCAAACATTTGAGAACTTAATCTTAACATAAGACATTAAGAAATTGGTGCTGACACCAATAAAACTTGGCAACAGCCCAAATGCCCATCAACTGGAGACTGGGTCAAGAAAATTTTTTTTTATGAAATGGAGTACTACTCAGCCTCAAAAACGAGAAATTAGAGACATTTATTGCTAAATGGATGCACATTGAGGCAATACTCTTAAGTGAAATAAACAGGACACATGTGTGTAAATACCGAATAATTTCTCTAGTGTGAGAAACTGAAAGTGTAAATAAGGACTAAAAGGTATAATAGATACTGTGAAATAGGAAGAAAGGGGGCAAAGGGGAAGGGGAAGTGGGAGGGGGAGGGGAAAGGAAAGAAGGGAATGGATTTAATGTGAGAAAATGAAAAAATGGAAACAAAGTCTTTGTAAATAGGGAGGGATGGAGGGGTTGAGGGGAGGGCAGGAGAAGGGGGAAAATATAAGAACCAAGAGAGTATGTAAAAGTGCATATCTCCAATGATGAATGTCATTACATTGTACACCTAAAATGTACCAATAAAAGGATACACACAAAAAACGAAATTGGTGCTAAGATATTATAGTGATACATGCATATCCATATTTCACAATATAGGTATGCATAATTCACAATAGCTAATCTGTGGAAACAGCCTAGGTGCCCTTAAATAGATAAATGGATAAAGAAAATGTGATATATAATATATATATGTGTGTATATATAATGGAGTATTATTCATCCAGAAAGAAAAATGAAATCAGTAATTTGCAGAAAAAAATGGATAGAACTAGAGACCATCATGTTAAGGGAAATAAACAAGTCTCCGAAAGTTAAATATCATATGTTATCTCTTATATGAACAATTTAAAAATAAATAAAATAAAAATAGAGGAGAGATGACAGGAAACAAGAAGGGTAGACTTTTATAGATGGAAAAAGGAATAAAATAATCAAAATCTTTAATGCATATATCAATTTACCAAAATGAATCTCATTATTCTATACTACTGATATTGACCAATTAAAAATAAAAGAAAGAAACAGGCCAGGGATGTAGCTCAGTGATAGAGCACTTGCCTAGCTAGCGTGTATAAGACCCTGAGTTGGATTCTCCAGAATCACAAACACACACACACACACACACACAGAAGAGGTGACTTAATACCATAGTTTTAGTTTGCCAAGAATTGGTGATATTTGATATAGATCAGGGAACTTTGACACATTATAGCCATTGACAATGAGAATGCAAATTGTTACCATATTTTGGGACAGAAATTTTGTATTATCTGTCAATTAAACGTTAATGGTTTGGGGTTAATTCTGTTCATAGAAATCTACTATAAGGAAATGATGAAAATATTTTTAAATTATCTATGTGAAACAGTCCATCCCAGAACTATTTACAAGAGTAAAAATTGGGAATCAAACTGATATTCTTCAACAGCTTTTTCTTAAGTGATCATATACACTTTGGAGACATTTGAAAGTTATAGAGACATCTTAAGCTTTAAAGACTACGTAAAACCATGAAAAATGTTTTAAGACAACATTTAATATATATATATATCAACACTATAAACTATGTAGTCTGGAAAAATATACACTAGAAGGCTGTGCTGCATTTTTCCCTATATGAAATAACTGTACCATTTTTAATATGACCTAGCTAATAATATATAAATTGAAAGAGAATAAATGTATTTTCGACATTAACTTTAACTTTCAAAATATTTGTCTACCAAAGGTGTCAGTCCACGTGCATCCAGCTTTTACCCCGCCTTACCTTTTCCCAATTGGAGATGTGGCCATCACATACACGGCGACTGACTCATCCAGCAACCAAGCCAGCTGCATTTTCCACATCAAGGTCATTGGTAAGCCTGCCAATCACATGCATGAGTTTACAAACATAACCCAGCACTCCAGGGACTCGGCCTTTCCTTTAGTTTCAACAACTTCCTTTCCACTGATTCTGCCCACTGGCACTGAAAACCGCTCAAATTACTCTGCCTGTGACACCTACCTGCCCTTTAATTATCACTGCATTTCTTTGATTTCTTCCCATATGAGCCTCTTGAAAAATTTTTGATGGTTGCCATCCTGCTCTTCTTACATGCCATTAATTCTCAGAGTCACTCAAGTCTGGCTTCTCTTCCTTCACTCATATAAAGCAGTATCATCAAGGTCAGCAGTGAGCTCGTATTATTCCAGTTGCACACTTTTCAGTCTTATTTTACATGACCTTCCCTCAGATTTTACATTAACCATTCTCTTCTTACCAAAACTTTCTTCTTTCCTACCTTCTCTGACACCATCTTACTTATTTCTCCCCATTTCTCTCACCCATCCTTCTCTTCTTCCATAGGCTTCTCTTTTTCACACCAGCTCTTACATGTTGATTCCTCACATCTCTCAAGGTTTCAGCCTTGAACTTTGGTCCTCTGTCTTTCTAATTTTTTTCCTTAGTAATATTGACTGACAACTCCCAGATTTCTGCCTACATCTCAGATCTCTTTTCTGAAATCAAAACCTACATATAAAACTACCTCCTGGATTTTCCCGTGTGGAATATCTCACAAGCATTTCAAACTCAACTCAAACACACTATATTTCCTAGCTCAAAAAATTGTGGAACTTACCAGACAGCTACCAAGCAAAAACCTAGGAGTCATTCTTGACCCTCCATCACCAACATCCTGTAAGTTTATCAAGTTCTACTGATTTCACTCACTAAGTGTCTCTAGAATCTGTCTTTATCTCTTCATTCTCACAACCACTACCATAGATCAGTCCTTTGGCAGAAAGATGAAGATGGCTTCTCATAGCATCTCCCAATCAGTCTTTGTTTGTCAGTCACTCAATAGATAAATACCCACTGTTCACTGTCAAGATATAATAATGGAGAACTAGGATATATAGTGGTCTCTAGTGGCCAAGAGTGAAAACTGAACCCAAACTGCCTGAGTTCATTACCATCTTCACCATGTGATCAATCATGTACCTGTGCCTCAGTTTCTTCATCCAAAAATAAAATTAGTAAATCAATAATAAAATACTTCCTAAGGTTATTGTTTACTTTAAATTACTTGAAATATATCAGCCATTTGAAATATTGCCCAACACACATCAAACTCTATGTAAAAGCTAAATAATAAGATATTGACATTTTATTACTTGTCGTGGGTCTATCTTTAATGCATTTACCTTAAAACTTAATACATTAAATCTATTTTAGCTTAAGAATTTTAAATAACTTTTTGAAATAACTAATGTATATAAAACAGATTTCTTGGCTTGTAAGTTATAGGTTTTGGCAAAAGTAGATAAAATATTCAAGTAAAAAACCCTAATTTTGCTGTGCTTAGTATTGTAATTGCTTTTTCTTTTTTTTTTCACTTTAGTAAATTCTTTTATTGGTACATTGTAGGTATACAACACAATTACATTTCTCATTGGGAAGTGTACCTTTACATAATGCATCTTGGTTCTTATTTTTTCCCCATTCCTAGCCCTCCCTTCACCCCCTCCACCCTTCCCTATTTACAAAGACTTTATTTCCATTTTTTCCATTTATCATCATTTTTCCTTTCCCCTGCCCCTCCCACTACCCCTACCCCTTTGGACCTTTTCTTCCTATTTTTCATTATCGATTATTCATTCTAATCACTGGTACATTTTAGGTATACAATATAATGACATTCATCATTGGAAATTTGCACCTTTACATAGTCTCTCTTGGTTCTTATTTTTCACCCTTGCCCAGCCCTCCCTTCAACCCTCCATTCCTCCCTATTTACAAAGATTTTGTTCCTATTTTTCCATTTTCTCATATAATCCCATTCCCTTCTATCCTTTCCCCTAACACTCCCACTTCCTTCCCTTTTGCCCCTTTACTTCCTATTTCACATTACCTATTATAGATTTTAGTCCTTATTTACACTTTCAGTTTCTCACACCAGAGAAACTATTCGGTATTTATACATGTGTGTCGTATTTATTTCACTTAAGAGCATTGTCTCAATGTGCAGCCACTTAGCTATAAATGTCTCTAATTTCTCATTTTTTATGGCTGAGTAGTACTCCATTTTATTAAAAAACCACATTTTCTTTATCCAGTCTCCAGCTGATGGGCACTTGGGCTGTTTCCAAGTTTTAGCTATCACAAACTGTGCTGTTATGAACATGGGTGCACATATATCACTGTGGTATGATTCTTTTAATTCTTTGGGGAAGATTCCCAGCAGAGGAATAGCGGGGTCAAATGGGACTTCCAGTTCTAGTTCTTTGAGGTATCTCCATACTGATTTGCAAAGGGATTGCACCAGTCTACACTCCCACCAGCAGTGGAGAAGGGTTCCTTTTTCCCCACAGCCCCACCAGCATTTGTTATTGGTTGAATTCATGATAGCAGCCATTCTTTCTGGAGTGAAGTGGAATCTCAGTGTTGTTTTCATTTGCATCTCTCGAATGACCAGTGAGGTTGAACATTTTTTCATGTATTTAGTTGCTATTTCTACTTCTTTGTCTGAGAACTGCCTGTTCATTTCAGATGCCCATTTTTGGATTGGGTCTTTAAATTTGGGAGGTCTGATCTTTTTAAGTTCTTTATACATTCGAGATAGTAGACCTTTGTCTGAGGAAGAGCAGGTGAAGATTTTTTCCCACATTGTGGGTTGTCTCTTCACACTGCTGGTGGTTTCTCTTGCTGTGCAGAAGCCTTTTAATAAGAAGAGATCCCATTTGTTGATTGTTTGTGCTAGTTCATGGGCAACGGAGGTTTTGTTCATAAAATCTTTTCCTACACCAATGTCTTCAAGGGTCCTACCTAACCTCTGTTCCAACTGGTTCACAGTTTCTATTTTAATATTTAGATCTTTAATCCATTTTGATTTTAGTTGAGTGCATGGTGAGAGATATAGGTCTAGTTCTAATCTTTGGCAAGTTGAAGCCCAATTTTTCTAGCACCATTTATTAAAGAGGCTATCTTTCCTCCAGTGAGGCTGTTTGGCTCCTTTGTCAAAGATGAGATGGCTGAGTGTGTCTGGCGTTGTTTCTGCATCTTCTAATCTGTTCCACTGCTCCTCAGGTCTATTTCTTTGCAGTACCATGCTGTTTTTATCACAGTAGCTTTGTAGTATAGTTGCAGGTTGGGGATTGTGATACCCCCTGCCATGTCTCTGTTACCTAGAATTCCTTTTGCTATTCTGGGTCTCTTCTTGTTCCAAATGAATTTTTGGATACTTTTCTCAAGATCCATGAAGTATGCTGCTGGGATCTCAATTGGAATTGCATTAAATCTATATAGCAGTTTTGGAAGGATGGTCATTTTCACTCTATTAATCCTTCCTACCCAGGAGCACGGGATGTCTGTCCATTTTTTGATATCATCTTCAATCTCTCTTTTCAGAGTGCCATAGTTTTCAGAGAAGAGGTCTTTGATTACTTTCGTTAGGTTGATTCCTAGGTATTTCAGTTTTTGGGATGCTATTGTGAAAGGAATTATTTGCCCTATTTCTCTCTCAGTGAGTCTGTCATTGGTGTAGAGGAAAGCTATTGATTTTTGTGTGTTGACCTTGTAACCAGCTACTTGACTGAATTTGGTTATTGAGTCTAGAAGACTTTTGGTGGAGTTCTTGGGGTCTTCTATATAGAGTATCATGTCATCTGCAAATAATGACAGTTTGACTTCTTCATTACCTATCTTTATTCCTTTTATTTCTTTCTCTTGTCTAACTGCTGTGGCTAATGTTTCCAGAACTATATTGAACAAGAGTGGTGATAGTGGACATCCTTGTCTTGTTCCTGATTTTAGTGTGAAGGATTTCAGTTTCTGACCATTTAGTAGGATATTGGCTGTTGGTTTTTCACAGATGCCTTTTATCAGATTGAGGTAGAGACCATCTATGGCAATTTTTATAGGGTTTTTATCCTAAATGCATGTTGGATTTTGTCAAATGCTTTTTCTGCGTCTATGGAGATAATCATATGGTTTTTGTCCTTGGCTCTATTGATATAGTGTATTACATTGATTGATTTGCGTATATTGAACCATCCCTGCATCCCTGGGATGAATCCCACTTGATCAGGGTGTATGATCTTCTTGACGATCTTCTGTATTCTGTTTGCCATTATCTTATTAAGGATTTTTGCATCTATGTTCATTAGTGAGATTGGCCTATAGTTCTCCTTTTTGATTGGGTCTTTCTCTGCTTTGGGGATCAAGGTGATGCTTGCTTCCAGGAATGAATTTGGGAGTATTGCTTCCCTTTCAATTTCATTGAAGAGTTTCAACAGTAGTGGCAGTAGTTCCTCTCTAAATGTCTTGTAGAATTCAGCAGTGAAGCCATCAGGGCCCAGGCTTTTCTTAGTTGATAAATTTTTAATTACATTTTCAATTTCATTGGTTGATATTGGTTTGTTCAGAATTTTTAGGTGTTCTTCGTTCAAATTTGGTAATTCATATGTATCTAGGAATCTGTCCATTTCTCTGTGTTGTCCATCTTATTGGCATATACATTCTGGAAGTAGGTATTGATGATCCTCTGGATTTCTGCTGGGTCTGTTGTAATTTCACCCTTTTCATTCCTAATTGCATGGATTTGAGCCTTTTCTTTCCTTTTTCTGACAAGGTTGGCTAAAAGTTAGTCAATTTTGTTGATTCTTTCGAAGAACCAACTCTTGGCTTCATTGATTTTTTGTATCATTCTCTTAGTCTCCATTGCATTGATTTCTCCTCTGATCTTTATAATTTCCCCCCTTGTATGAGCTCTGAGGTTGTCCTGTTTTTCTTTTTCTAGAAGCTTGAGGTTCAGCATCAGGTTGTTTAATTGGGCTTGCTCTGTTTTCTTAATATGAGTATTCACTGCTATGAATTTCCCTCATAAGACTGCTTTCATTGTGTCCCATAGATTCCGATATGTTGTATTGTCATTGTCATTTAATTGAAGGAACTGTCTGATTTCTTCTTTAATTTCCTCTGTGACCCATTGGTTATTCAGAAGTGTGTTGTTCAATTTCCACGTGTTCATGAAATTTTTCCAATTTCTTTTCCTATGGATCTCCAATTTCATCACACTATGGTCTGATAATATACAGGGGATAACTTCAACTCCTTTGCACTTACTTAAACATGTTCTATGTGTGAGTATGTGGTCTACTTTGGAGAATGACCCATGTGCAGCTGAGAAGAATGTGTATTCTGATTTTGTGGGGTGGAAGACTCTATAAACACTTGTTAAGTTCATTTGTTCAAGAGGTTGATTGAGTTCTAGTATTTCATTACTTATTTTTAGTCTAGTTGATCTATCTATTTGTGACAGTGGGGTGTTGAGGTCCCCCACTACAATTGTATTAGTGCATATATGACTTTTCATGTCTGTTAGTGTTTGTTTGATATAGTTGGGCACACTACTGTTTGGTGCATAGTTATTTATGATTGTCATCTCTTCCTCTTGGATTCTTCCCTTTACAAGGATGTAGTGTCCTTCTTCATCTCTCTTAATCAGTGCTGGTTTGAAATCTACTTGATCTGCAAAGAGGATAGCTACTCTTGCTTCTTTTCGGGTTCCTGTCACATTTAGTATTGTTTTCCACCCTTTAACTTTCAGTCTGTGAGTTTCCTTTTGAATTAAGTGTGTTTCTTGTATGCAGCATATTGTTAGATTTTGCTTCTTGACCCATTCTGCCAGTCTATTTCTTTTGATTGATGAATTGAGACCATTAACATTGATGGCCATAACTGAAATGTATTGACTTGTCATTGCCATGACTTTTTCTTTTTGTTGGGTTCTCCCCCTTTACATTTAATTTCTTGTCATGCCAGATGGGTTCATTCTGCTTTGCTTCCTGGGGTTGTAATCCTCAACGTCTGTTCCTAGGATATTGTGTAAAATTCTTTGGAGTGCTAGTTTGGTATTCATGAAGTTCCTAAGGTGCTCTTTGTCATGAAAGTATCTTATTTCTCCATCCATTTTGAAAGATAATTTTGCAGGGTACATCAATCTGGGTTGGAGGCTGTTTTCTTTTAGGGCTTGGAATATGTCACTCCAAGCTCTTCTTGCCTTAATGGTTTGTGTTGAGAAGTCTGCTGTGGTTCTGATGGGCTTTTCTTTGTATGTGATTTGTTTCTTTTCTCTGACTGCTTGTAGAACTTTGTTCTTCTGCTGAGTTTCTGGAATCTTAACAATTTTATGCCTATATGTAGATTTTTTTTATCAAGGCTATTTGGAGTCCTATATGCTTCATTTTTCTGTATGTCAAGCTCTTTTACTCTGCTTGGGAAGTTTTCTGCCATTATTTCTGTGAAGAGATTTTTTTATGTCATCTGCCCTCTCTCCTGTTTCTTCATTGAGCCCAATCAGTCTTATGTTATTCTTTTTTCATCATCTAGCAGCTGCTGGATTGATTTCTCATGTTCCCTTATAATTTTGAAGCTATTTTTCTTTTCCTGGTCACTAATTGAAATATTATCTTCTATATCTGAAATTCTGTCCTCACATTGGCTCCTTCTGCTGTGTAGACTTTCAATGGAGTTTTTCATGTCCTGGAAATCTATTTGCATCTGTTTTATGGATTCCATTTGTTTCCTATGTTGGGATTCCATCATTTTCCTGAGCTCCTCTCTAGATTTATTAATCATGTCTTGCACTAGGGGCACAATTTCTCCTGTTATCTGAGAAATTATTTCTGATTTCATTTTTTTCCAGATCCCCTTTTGTTGCCAGTTCAGTGGGTCCAGGTGGTTGAGTATCAGAGTGTTCCATCTCATTTTCCTTTGGGGTTGCTGTAGGTGATCTGGGAGTCTGGTTTTGAGAGTTATTTACATGTTTTCTCATTTTGACTTGGGGGCGGCTGTTGGTGCCTGCACGGATTACCACCTCTGAGCTGGGAGAGGTGGGACAGGGGCCAGGAGCAGCGGTAGGGATGGTGGACCAAAAGCCCTTTCCTGTAGGCTGGGACAGCAGGATGGATGGTGACCAGGAATCCCCTTCCTCTGGACCAGGAGCAGTGGGACGGTGGCTCAGAAGACCCTACCTCTGGGCTGGGAGCAGCAGGACTCAGTACTGTGGTCTGGTGGTCCGGTGTCCTCAGTGTCTTTGTAGTGTGGAACCAGGTGCCTGTACATAGGAGTGGTGGGTGGGTCCCATGGATTGTTACTGGGGCACAGGCTGCTTTGGTGTGTTCTGCATGGGACCTCGGTAGGGTGTGCTGTAGTTGCTTTTTTGATGTTGTTTTAAACATGAGCTTTACCAGTAGCATGGAAAATATATTATCTTTTAATGTGGCATTGTTATTTAGAACATGGGAATGTATTTAAGAGTTACCAAATGTTAGTTTTTGACATGAAGAGTCAATAAGATGAGATATAAAACAAGTACTCAAGCATCCAGATGGATATTTGCTGAATTTCCAAATTATAGAAGAGAAAAAGGGAAAGAAGGAAGTGGAAGCAAGAGGGGAGGAAAAGGGAGGAAGGGTACATGGGGAGAAAAGAGATGGAGAGAAAACATTCCCAAGACTACACTTTTCTTGTTCTCTCCAGGCCATTGGTTGTCTTATTGATGACTAAGAGGCAAGAAGAAATGCTTCTACCTGATATTCCAAGGAGTCCTGCTCTGAAGTGGGCTTTCCCTATCCTTTAAGACAGTGCATCTGCTGACACCTTCATCCCTCTTGAGGCTTACCGCTCTCCTATACCTGTGATTCAACTTTGAAATGTTTGGCTAAAATCACATAAGCTTAGCAAATCTTGGAATATCCATTTGTAATTTATTTTGGGAAAATAATAAATGCTGACAGATTTGTAAATGTAGATATAAATTGACATGATTCAGCATTTTCAAAGTGCATTGACCTCCTACGACCATTCCTTATTTGCTTGTGTATTCAACAACCCGTTTGGGCCCCTGTCTCTAAGATGCATGTTGTACTATTTAGTGGAGACCTTAACATGACCAAACAGGCTCTCTCAGTGGTCTACACAGGTTACAATCCAGAAAAGCAGTAAATCTAAATTACTGCACTAATGAAATGACAAGCATGAGGGAAGACAAAAATTGAACATCTTTCATAAGATCTAGATTAAAACAGAAATGCATATATTCTAAAGGGTACAGAGTGTGTTTTCATATCTTACAGACAGAAATGCCCTGATTTTACTGTTTATGACTACAGTTTACAAGCTTCATGATCTCAGGCAAGTTCTTTAAATTTGCCTAGTCTAGATTCTTCACTTATAAAATTAGGAATAATAATATTTGTCCTATCTTCTTCATTACTTCAAAGACATCATGTGATGAGAGCACTTCAAATGTGTAAAATCTATATTTGCTTTAAAATTACTTCCTACATATCCTCTTTTTTATCCTTTACTGACATCTAAAAGTTATATCATATTCAATAGGGCTTTGAAACCTGGCTCACCCATTCCATCTCAAATCTACCCTTCAACTTGAACTCCAATGTTCAGTAGCACAGGCTTATACTTCTTTAACTTCTACTGTAGCTTTCATCCCTTGCCTAATTCCTTATTTCTAGGTCCACACTTTACTCTTGGTCTTCACCTAGAATTTATCAGCCTTAGAAATTTGAAACTCCAGTGTTCCACCTTTGGATGTAACCTCCTAGCTTTCCAGAAATATCACACTCTCACTTAACATCTTGCTTATTCTATCATATGACTCAGATCTCTGTCCCATACACCTTCTATTTCATTAACTGCCAACCTTATCTTGATCCTTCAGACAAGAGGACGGTCATGGATCATTGAAGTGATGGGTTTGATCATTTCACTTTTTCAGTTTATCTGAGGAAACGGTGGGGATGAGTCTTCACTTCTAGGTGGACCAGCTCAACTACTAGGGTTAAAACCTACAAATTCAGTGCCCATCACATCTAGAATGCTTTTCACACAGCTAAGCTCACAATCATTTTAATAACCTAGTTATTTCTTCTTCATCAGATAGAGGGCAGAATAGTAACAGTCAACTCTTTCTTTTCAGGTTAGGATCAGGGATAAGATATACCACATTGTCAAAGGAGCCCCAGGACCCGCATTGTTTCTTAAAAGGTCACAGTTATCTGCCAGCGCAATCAGACTTCAGTTCTCTCTTGCATAATTTTTGAAGATCCATTGTGACTTGTTTGTCTGCTGTCATGTTGTTTAGATGTAGAGCCACCTGTCATAGACTGGTGCAGGTCCCCACCTCCAGTCCAGGTCTCAGAGAAGGAACATGTGGCCACCTGGGACGAGCCTCAATTCTCAGATAACTCAGGTGAGAGTACAAGGGTTTTGTTATCAGCGTGGTATTATCAAATTACATTTTAATTTTTAAAAACTTTCCTAAAGGGTAAAAGAAATAAGCAAATAATAGCTGTCAAAGTTAAATGAATGCTTATATAAAGTAATGTGTCAATGCTTGTGTAATTATTTAACAATATTACTCTTACCTACCTGTGGGGTTTCTCTTGATTCAGTAGTCAATGGACATTTATTAAGCCTTTGCTAAGTGTTGTACTTGAATGAGTTCTGATGAATTTATAAATCTCTAAGCTCACAATGTTCTGGAAGTATAAACTGCATTGCCTCATATCTCTGGTTCAATTCTATATGTTCATACTCAGTTCTTAAACATTAGCAAAATAAATTATAAAAGGGCATCTATAGAAAAGTAGACAAGAAGTAAGAAAATACAACTGAAGTCCACTTTAAGTTTCCCTGAAACCCAGAAAATAGCAATGAAAAATAGATTTCTTAATGAAGTTTCTAATGTTCCAACTGATGTTTTCAAATACAAATAGTTAATTTAGCAGAAATGCCTTAATTTAATGTAATCTGAGTCTACTATTTCCTTGTAATAGCATAAATACTAAATCTTTCATTTTCTACTGCCAGGCAAATCAACATAAATGGAAAGCTCATTCAATTTGCTTAAACAGAAAATAAGACTTCAAATCAAAGACTCATAAAGTGACTGAAGGCCAATATAATTCCAAATTGCATCCTTTCTAGGTGCTGTCTTAGTCATCACAAGAAGTCATACACAAGGAGACCTTTTTCCTCATGGGGAGACCATCGTGAAGTATACAGCCACAGACCCCTCAGGCAATAACAGAACATGTGACATCCGCATTGTCATAAAAGGTATTCTCTTCATGAGACCCCAAGAATCCAGCTGACATTTCATATATGTGACTGCTACAATTCTTGATTTTGTGAAAGAAGATAGGCTATGAGCGTTAGATTTTTTAAGTTAGAATAGAGTACTGATGGATTTTATTTAGGTTTCTGACTGTTCATTCTTTTTTGTTGTTGTTGTTGTTGTTGTTGTTTTGGTACCAGGGATTGAACTTGGGTCCTAGCGCTTGCGCAGCAGGCGACGAAACCACTGAGCTAAATGCCCAGCCCCCGACTGTTCATTCTTAAACATCATGATAGATGGAAATATTTTCTTATAGGTAGTGTTTAATTACCATTTTATTAATATTTTCTCTAAAGTTACCAAGTATTACTAAGAATCCAATTTTGAATGCTGGAGGAGACAGATTCTGACAATGTCCTGCTGCATAATGTTAGTTTTCATTTTTGTTAAAGAAATCCAGAAATAATAGCACCAAGTCATAAAATTTTTTAGTTTTTATAAAATATGCAGAACCCTTAATTACACAAAGGTACAACTTTTCAATATGTACTTGTGTAGGAACCAAATGCAGACAATGCCGCTCTTCCACACCAAGGATTTCTAGTGGAAGTTTTCCTAGAAATAGTGGTAGACAAGAGGAGTTCTTTTAAAATTTCAGCTTAAAATCCTGGAATTTAATTTATATGTCTTCTAGTAGTGCAGACAAATGATACAGTGTTATTTTAACACAGGTTCTCCCTGTGAAGTTCCCTTCACACCTATAAATGGGGATTTTATCTGTACCCAAGAAAGTACTGGAGTCAACTGTACATTAAGTTGCCTGGAGGGCTATGATTTCACAGAAGGGTCTACGGAGAAGTATTATTGTGCTTATGAAGATGGTGTTTGGAAGCCACCATATTCTACTGAATGGCCAGACTGTGCTAGTAAGTTTTAATTTTATTCTGGGTCTCTGTAATGTGTATGAATGTGTTTGGATAGGTACTTGTATATTCTTATGTGTTAAAGACAAAGCTTGCCTTATGATAGGAATCCATGAAAATGAGTAAGTGATTTGCTCTTCCCTGGATTTAAAGTCTTGTTACAAATTGGATTGCAATGGAAAGGTGGAACAATCTTTGTCCTCTTGTTATTTACCAGAAATAACTGAAAAGGTTTGTCAGTATGTAGTTCTTGACCTGTAACATGAACTTGAAGTCTCATAGTCCAGAGTATCGCTTACATTTAACTTCATATCCAACATAGGTGGTAGAATAAAATAGATCATTTGTATTCTTTTTAGATTTGATTTAGATTTAAAATTTTATGACAACATCACCTGAAATATATGTTGTCACAAAAATTTTAACCCAATACCTTTGTCTAGGGTAAATATTCTCTGGAGTGAACCTTTGCTCTAAATCCATAAATAAAATGTAAATACTAATGTCATGTTTTCAAAAAATAAAACCTACTTACCTGAGCTAATTTTTTCCACATTAGGTAAGTAAATAGAAGCAACATCACTTACTTTCATAATTTAGACAAGAGGATGATATTAGGAGGAATGGCTGCTGAATATTTTATGACAGGTTGTTAAATTTAGCAATCCAAGCTTTTGATCGAAGAAGAAATTTGTCTCTGAAGAAAATGTACCTTCAAGGAACATGATAGGACATAATATTTAGAAGTTTTTCAATATCTGCTGACTTAATGTATAATATAAATGTGTAGTATAGGTTTATATAAAGTAAAATAACTTTGATCTAACCAGAATCAAAAGATCTCTTATTCTGCCAAATACTCACTTCTTTATCTGATTGGAAGGTAAAGAGTAATATACTAAAAGCAAACTCATCCCTGAGTAACTGAATACAGTGCTACTTGGTTCATAGTTTATTATGATCAAGTAATATCTTAGAAACCATACTTAAATGTCATCTCTTGTTTTTCATACCATCTCATAAATCATGTTAGACTTAAACTTTTAGGTTTTGATTACTCTATAAAAGTTAAATTGTTTTGAAAACACTAACCAACTGAAGCTGTTCTGCCCAACATTTTCCAGTAAAACGTTTTGCAAACCATGGGTTCAAGTCCTTTGAAATGCTGTACAAAGCCACTCGCTGTGATGATGTGGATCTGTTGAAGAAGTTTTCTGAAGCATTTGAGACAACTCTGGGGAAAATGGTATGTCACTGGTGGTCCTTTGCTTTATGTCATATTTTAAAGGACACTGTTACAGTCATCACAACCTTTGTGCGTCCCTTGCAACTAAAATTCCTACTCCTGATTATTTCCCTCTTCTTTTTTGTGATCCAAACTTGTGCCTAATATTTAGAACTATTTGTACATTTTCGACTTCTAGAATAAATTAAAAGTAAATCTGCATTAACATGTTAATTTTTAAAAAACACTGTGAGTCAGAAAGTCAGACAAGGTTATGATCTGTGTGGTTTGTGAATGCCTACTTTATTATTTAGAGTTTGACAAAAATTCCAAACATTGTAGATTATACTTATTTACAATGAGGAGGTAATTGGACATTTATAAAATTTTCTTTCTCATGCGTTGTTGTTTGAGATTCTTTCACCAATTATGAGAAAGCACAGCAATATATTTAAATGTATTTAAATGTAATGAATATCTTGCAGGCAAGAAACATGCTATATACATATTTGTGTACCTGACAGAAAGAGTAGCACTTTATAAATGTTAACAAGCATTTTATAGTGCTGCATGACATGCACCACACATTGTTATAAGTAATTAAAGGTATTAGCTGGGATCCATTAAAATAAACACTTGTTTTAAAAAGTTTTATTTAAATCTATTCAACAAAACCAAATTCCAAAAAGAGAAACAACTAACATTATTGTTAGCAAATCAAAAGACTATTGCAAGAGTAGCTCAGCAGGTCCCAGCACCCGGAAGGAAGCTCCCCTGCCTCCATCCCAGGCTCCTAGGGCAGAGAAGCTCAGCTGGTCCCAGCACCCAGAAGGAAGCTCCCCACCTCCATCCCAGGCTCCTAGGCCAGTGAAGCTCAGCTGGTCCCAGCACCCAAAAGGAAGCTCCCCGCACCCAAAAGGAAGCTCCCCGCCTCCATCCCAGGCTCCTAGGGCAGAGAAGGTGAGCCAGTCCCAACACCTGGAAGGAAGCTCCCCCACCGCCATCACAAGCTCCTAGGGCAGAGAAGCTGAGCTGGTCCCAGAACCTGGAAGGAAGCTCCCCCACTGCCATCCCAAGCTCTTAGGGCAGAGAAGGTGAGCCGTGTGGGTGCCAGAAGCACCCCCTCCCATGGAAATGAGAAGACACGTAAACAAGCCTCAAAAACAGACTTCCAGATCACCTACAGCAACCCGAAAGGGAAATGAGATGGAACAATCTGATATTCAACCACCTGGACTCGCTGAACTGGCAACAAAAGAGGATCTGGGAAAAATGAAATCAGAAATAATTATTCAGATAACAGCAAAGATTTTGCTCATGGTGCAAGACATGATTAATAAATCTAGAGAAGACACAGATAAAAAAATAGAAGATCTGAGGAACATGATGGAATCCCAACATAGGAAACAAATGGAATCCATAAAACAGATACAAACAGATTTCCAAGAGATTAAAAACTCCATTGAAAATCTGTGCAGCAGAATGAACCAATGTGGGGATAGAATTTCACTTATAGAAGATAAGATTGCAATTAGTGACCAGGAAAAGAAAAATTGCTTTAAAATTGTAAGGGACCATGAGAAATCAATCCAGCATTTGCTAGATGATGCAAAGAAGAATAACATAAGACTGATTGGAGTCAATGAAGAAAGAGGAGAGAGTGGAGATGACATAAAAAATTGTTCACAGAAGTGATGGCAGAAATCTTCCCAAGGAGGGAAAAAGAACTTGACATACAGATAAGTGAGGCATATAGGACTCTGGCTAGCCTTAATCAAAAAAAAATCTACACATAGGTATATAATAGTTAGGATTCCAGAAATCCAATAGAAGAACAAAATTCTACAAGCAGTGAGAGAAAAGAAACAAATCACATACAAAAGAAAGCCCATCAGAATCACAGCAGACTTCTCAATGCAAACCCTCAAGGCAAGAAGAGCTTGGAGTGATGTATTTCAAGCCCTAAAGGAAAACAGCCTCCAACCCAGATTGATGTACCCTGCAAAACTATCTTTCAAAATTGATGGAGAAATAAGATACTTGCATGATAAAGAGCACCTCAGGAACTTCATGAATACCAAACCGGCACTCCAAAAAATTTTAGCCAATACCCTAGGAAAAGACAATGAGGATGACAACCCCAGGAAACCTAGCAGAATGAATCCATTGGGCTTGACAAATTAAACACAAAGGGGGAGAATCCAACAAAAAGAAAAAGTCATGACAAGGCTTTTAAAACTTTTGACTTCATCTCCCTAATGAGTGTATAATTCAATCTTATTATTGTACTGATCAGTATTTTTCTGATTCTAGAGTTGCACACCATTCCTTGTGCTATACTGGCTATTTATCTTCTTATGTCTACATTTTAATTGGGTTGTCTATTAATGAGCTCTAAGAATTCTTTTTATATTCTGGTCATAGGTTATATGCATTGTAAATATGGTCTGTTTAAGGACTACTTTTCATTTTAACGATGTCATTTAAAGTTCTCAATTTTGATGGAATCTCATTTATCGATTTTTTTTCTTTTATACATCATGTTTTTTTGTATCCTAGGTAGTTCTTGCCTACCCTGAATTCATAAATATTTTCCCTTATAATTTCTTCTTAAAGTTTTATACTTTTAGGCTTTCTTATTTAGGTTCATAGATCCCTTCAAGTTATTTTCATGTATGGAAAAAAAGGGTTGAGGTTAATTTTTTATATACGGATACCAGGTGTTCTAGTGCCATTTGCTGCAAATACTATCTCTTCCTCGGCTCTTGAGTTGAGTTTATATTCTATAAAATGCTAATGTTAAATAATCTTTCAAAACTCAGTGGACCATACATGTGTGGTTCTATTTCTAGATTCTCTGTTTTATTCAAATGATCTATATGTTTTTCCTTACACCAACACTGCCTTGATTACTGTATCTTTAGAAGAAGTCTTAAAATTAGGTACTAAACGTCTTCCAGCACTGTTTTTGTTTTTTTTTTTTAACTTTTCTAGGTCCTTTGTACTCCTACATAACTTTTAAATTTCAATATCCAATTCTTCATTTATGGCAAGTATACACAGACCTGAATTTTTATATATACCTTGTGTTTTCTAATCCTGCTAAATTCAAGTACAAGTTCTAGGGGCTCCTAGAGATTTCTTAGTATTTTCTCTGTAGATGATCATTTCTTCTACATATAAAGATTTTGCTTCTGCCATGCCAATCCTATCCTAATTGTGTCATTTTACTGCCAGACTATTTTGGTGGGGACTAGGTTTCAACGTTTAATGGACTGATAAAGAGTAAGCATATCTGCCCTTGTTCCCCACCTTAAGGAGAAAGCATTGTATCTTCTCCATTCATACAAGGCATTCTCCCTGGAAGTATGGAGTACATGTCTTTAATCAGTTGAGAAGCTTCTGTTCTACTTCTAGTCTCCTGATAGCTTTTAGCATGAACAGATGTAGAATTGAGTCCAATACTTTTTCTCCAACTAGTGACAGGATCATATGGCTTTTTCCTTTTCTCTATTTAAATGATGACTTTTGGGGGTTGATCTTCCAATGCTGAACCAACACTGCCATCCCTATAACAAAACCACTTTCTACATCCTGCCAGATCTGACTTCTAAGAGTTTGTTTTGTTAAACAAATTTCTATCTTTGTTCATACTTTTTTCTTCTATTACCTTTATCCAGTTTTAGGATTAGCACAATGTTGAGTTCCTAAAATGAGGGGAGAAGTGTTCCTTCTTTTTTCTGCTTTAATTGTTTGATATAATTTATCAGTTAAAATGTTTATGAGCCTGCTGTTGTCATATAGGTAAATTTTCAAGCTAGGAATATACTTTCTTTAATAGGTGCTATTCAAATTTTATATTTCCTCCAGAGTTAGTTTCATTAATTTGTCTTCCAAGGTACTTCTTAGAAGTTGTCAAATTTATTTCAAAAAATATTTTTGTAATATGCTTTCTATATTCTTTTAAATTCTGTAAAATCTGTGATAATGTCTCCTAGATCTTAATATTGTAATTTAAAAAATGTATAACTGATATTGTGTAACAGGAAGAAAAGGTCTAAAAGAGCAGGGGAATTGGGAGGGGTAGGGGAAGGGAAAAAAGGGAAAGGAAAAAATATGAGAACAGGAAGAAAAATGGAAACAAGTTCTTTGCAAATAGGGAAGCATGGAGGGGGTGAAGGGAGGTCAAGGGAAGGGGAAAAAAATAAGAACCAAGAGACTCATGTAATGGTACAAGATCCCAATGATGACTGTATTTTATATCGAAAGTATACCAATAAACTTAATGGGAAAAAAAAGACTATTGCACTCAGTGGGGCACTCTGGTTATAGATCATTTAAAAGGCAACCATACACTTGTAGTTATTATACTCTATCCCAAACTGATGAAGTATTCTTCAAATTTTTTAAATAGAATCCACATTGAAGATTGTGTCAAAATGACTTTGAGTATGTTAGATTCAGTATCTACCACAAGTTAAGTTTGTAGCAGGTTTTGATATAATGAGCTGATGTGTGCTATTAAATGGGCCAGAATGTGCTATTAAATATTTAATAAATATTTAGTGTCTATGTTCTGTTCTAGGCACTAGGAATTTTGACGTGAATAAAACTGTCAAAACTATGTGTGCTCATAGTATTTACATGCTGACAAGTAGATAAACAATAAAAAAATTGCAAGAAAATGTATAATGTGCCAGATGGCACAGTGCTATGGAATAACATAAAGCAGAAAATGGGAAACCTCATTAATAAGTTTCTGATTGACAAGAGACCTGAAGGGATGAGGCAGTGAGCCACTACCATATGTAGGAGAAGAGCACTCCAGGCAGAAGGGTCAGCAAGTGCAAAGGCCCTGAGGCAGGATTACAGAAACTTCAAACCATAAAGTGGTCACAGTGGTAAGAGTAGAGATGATAAGTGATAAAGGTGGTCAAAGAGATCTAGGACAGAGAAAGTAGGAATGAGAAGAGAAATGAGACTAGAAAACCTTGAAAGTCATTGTAAAGACTTTGCTTTTTACATTAAGTGAGAAAGAAAGTCATTTAAAGGGACAAACTGTCTTATGACCTTGGGCAGTGGGAGAAGTGGAGGGTGGAAGAGTGTGAAAAGACCAAGTAAAAGATGATCCGGCTTGGGTGGCTCTGGATGTGGTGAGGGAGAATGGATTTGGAGCTAGCTTCTCAAAGTAGGTTTAGTAAGACTTGCTGATAGCTTGGATGTAGACTGCAGACTGTGAGCGAGAGAGGAGGCAGGAAGGCAGGGTATACAGGAGCACAGAGGCCAATGGTGGGAACTCATGGGAGTGAGTGGCAGAGGAAGTTGGGAAGACAAGAGAGAAGAGGAAAAGGAGCCGAGAAGCCAAGGAGACCATAGGATGAATAAGGAATGAGATGGTGTCTCAGACTGGGAAAACTCTGCAAGAGGTACGACGAGTGCATAGCGGGTGGTGTGTGCTTCAGAACTACAAAGTTTTAAGGAGGAGTGAGGGAATGACCTGGAAATACAACTGAAGAATGAGGAAGATGATCCCTCCACTTCCAGAACTACTAGAATTCCAGGATGCCAGAATCTCTTACACTTTCAGAATCATTTTTTAAAAAATATTCCAGAAAACTGGAAGGCTGGGTTTCATTTAGAGCAAAGGTGAAGGGAACATAAAGAGAGGATGCAGGAAATAATAGGACATTTGCCTTTCATTGTCTGTGCACTTCAGAGGGTGCAGAGGAAGATTTGGGCACTAAGTGGAGGTGGGAGATAGGGACAGAGAAGAGGACTGAAGCGACTTATGGGGTAAAAGTCTAGAGGCAGAGCTGTCACTGGAGTCCTGGGCTAGTGGTGATTGACATAAACATAGATAAAAGGTATGAGGCTGACCCTACTGGTCACTGCAGGTGGGGAGGTGGGATGTCAGGAGACTTTTGAGGAGCACGCAGAGCTCTGAGCTCTCACTCCACTCCTGCTAATGGGGACATGAAGGCCAGGAAAGTAAAGGGCTCCTCCAAAGCACACAGAGATGTCACTCACATTTTATCATCTTCCTTTTTTGTTTGCAGGTCCCAACATTTTGCAGTGATGCTGATGACATTGATTGTAAGCTGGAGGACCTGACCAAAAAATACTGCCTGGAATATAATTATGACTATGAAAATGGCTTTGCAATTGGTAATTGCATCATTTAGTGTCAGTAGTTTGCAAGATGTATCTACCCAATAAAACAATTCCAGAAGAATGGGACAAGCTAGAAAAATTAACTTATTAACTTATGTATCAAATATTTTACAATGGCTATATGAATCTATCGTTATACATCTACTAAATTTTAGGAACAGTTAAATTGTTTCAAAGTATTAGACAAAAGCCTTCAAGATGACAAAAATGAAATCACATTGGGATGTTAAATCCAAATAGTGATATGATATCATAGAAGAGAATCATAATAGCTATAAAGTACTAACAACAATTTTTATATACCATTCAATTGACATTGCAATCAAATCATTAATTTAAAAGTCACACATGAAAAATATTCATATTCCTCACCAAAAGAGTGTTAAGATTCAATTAATTAAGTCCAATATAAGTGACATTTTCAGATTTTCTCTGTGTAGACTTTGACATTTTTTATTAAAGCTCTTCCTAAGTATGATATTATTATTATTATATTATTATTTTTATTCCTAAGTATGATATTTTCTCTATGATAGGTATATAATACTTGTAGGGAAATATTTAGGGGAAGTAACAAAAATATTGATCCCCATTCATTTTAATAGCCGAAAGTATCAATAAAGGCAAACAAACTCTGAAAGCAACTAACTTAAGTGGAAAGACTATATGACTATAATTTATTATTAAAGCATATAACTAAGCATCAGAACAATGTTAATATCACTTACTGAGGTTTTATAATGAGTCAAATACTCAGCCAGGTGGTTTGTATATACATATAGTCTCATCTATGCTACAGACAAACCTATGTGGTAAGACTCGTTATCTGTATTTATAAGTGAAGGAACTGAGGTTCAGAAAGATGATAGTGCTTTGATTAACATTACACAACCATACATCATACATCACGAAGTCACAGTATGAACTGTGGTAGTTAATCACAATGACACTAAGTATATCTAGGGAATCCCACGTATCCATGTCACCTCCAGTGTAGTTCCAGTCTAAAAACATTTAACTTACATGCTGTCTTCAGAAACTATTCCACCTTTAAATTATGATGCAGAAACCATGAATAAAGGAAATCTGTGTGCATTAAGTTAAAAAACTGATACTTTTTAAATTGAAGCCAGCCCCAAAGTGAAGTAAGAATTGATTAGAATTCTACCCCACCCCCTTTTTTCTATAAATCTAGGAAAGTTAATTAAGTATTTACTCAAAATAGAATGGTATAGTGCCTAGATACCTTCTTTTAGTGTAATTTGCTGGCTACCTAAATAAGAAGTGTCCAAATATTGCAATAGATTATAGACAAAATGCTGTATGTGGTCCATCATGGTCAAGAGCAATTCAATGTGTGCTTTAACAATTAAAAGCTAAATTCTGACGGCGTTGCCAATGTACAATCATTTGTTTCTGTGCCCCAACCATCAGGACCAGGTGGCTGGGGTGCAGCCACCAGGCTGGATTATTCCTATGATGACTTCTTGGATGCTGTGCAAGAAACACCCATTGGCGTCACCAAAGCCAGATCTTCACGGATTAAAAGAAGTGTCCCATTGTCCGACCACAAAATTAAGTTAATTTTTAATATCACAGGTGAGGCTAATCTGTCTTTTTGAAAAAATTGTGTTGTGTGAAAACTTGGATTGGAAACCTATTTCTCAAATCTGTCATTAGTTACCATTATTAAGAAATGACCTTGGAATGGCAAATTAGAGAAAGCACAATCAACAAAGCTTCATCATTGTTTTGCTATTTAATATCAGGTGTATTTCATGGTCCTCTCAGCCGCAAGCATCCTGCTTCATTTTTATGCCAGCATGATGATATAGGCATGTTTTTAAAATGCAAGAATCTGCAGCAATTTAATATGTTCTAGTGAAGAACCCCTTCTAAAAAGTAATGTACCCCCATCATCTGAAAGGATTAAAGCAAATTATACTGTTCTTAATATGATCTATGTACTAGTTATTCAGTGAGTAGTAGTCAAATTTATTCTGAATTAATTTTTCCAGAAAGATGTTTAAAATAGAGTTTCTTTTTTGGCAAAAACTAACTACAGTGGCCTTTTCAAAATGCCATGTGTGTGTGTTATGTTTTATTTTGTTTTGTTTTCATCTCAGCTAGTGTGCCATTACCCGAGGAAAGAAATGATACCCTTGAATTGGAAAATCAGCAGCGGCTCATTAAGACACTGGAAACTATTACAAATCGACTGAAAAGAACCCTCAATACAGAGCCCATGTATTCCTTCCAACTTGCCTCTGAAATGCTTGTAGCTGACAGCAATTCTTTGGAAACAGAAAAGGCTTTTCTCTTTTGCAGACCAGGCTCTGTGCTGAGAGGCCGCATGTGTGGTAAGACTTTCCCCATGGTCACAAATACTGAACGCCTATTTGGCCACATTAGATGGGTAGAATCATTTTACAACTATGGATAAAGGAATGTTAAAATACAACAGACATTTTGCTGCTTTTGTATGGTTGCTATTTTTACTATACTGTAGTAGTAAAATACATAGTCTTCAGAATCAAAGAAACCACTCTTGGTCAGGACATGAAAAATATTTCAGATAGGGATTTGAATCTTAGTTTTAGTTTTAGATCTTTAAGCCTTGTAGTTTTTAGCAGTAGCTCCAATAACAGCAACTAACATTTTCTGACCACTTCTTAGTGCCGGATGAGCATCTGTCATGTTTTTAACCCTGTTCTTCAACTCCATGATGTACCATGGTTATTAAGCCCAGAAAACTGAACCCAGACGGCTAACAACTTACCGCTTAACATCAAAAGTGGTACAGCTGGATTCCCACTGAGGCAGCAAATTCCAAAGTCTTAACTATATTTTTAATTGAGGTAAAATTCACATAACTTTAAATTAACCATTTTTAAGTGTTCAGTTCAGTGGCATTACATACATGGACAATGTTGTGCAACCATCACCTCCATCTATTTCCAAAACATTTTCATTATCCCAAAAGGACACCCTGGATCTGTTAAGCAGTCATGCCCCACTCTCCCTTCCCCTAGTCCCTTTACTTTTAGCCCCTAATCTAGACTGCCACAATCTGGACCAATTCCAACCTATTCGCCAAAGAAGTCATCATTTATAGTTAGCAGAATCTCCTCTGATATCTGTTCACTTAGCTAAACCAAATGATAAGAGTCTCAGTTAATCTCTCTGTAGACCTGCCTTATGTGTGCTGTCCAGAAAATCTTCTTCAGTAGCTCTTATCACCATTCCAAGAGCTTATTGGCTTTTCCATAATATGACAAAGTCAGCCCATCACAGACATTAAAATTGTCATTTCAAGCTACCTTGTGAAAAAAGATCACAAATGGCCTTGGTCAATGTGTCACCTTCAGACTACTTGTGTCCGAATCACCTAAAATGTTTATGAACCCCATCCTGATTTGAGCACAACCCAAAACTAATCATTTGACACTTTGGAAGAAGGGGATTGGGATATGCATTTTAAATAAGTACTCAGGCAATAATTATACACTTTAATGTCCCAGAATCACCTTGGTATTATTTTCAAGCGTCCCCTCTGTACAAGCTTGATTGTAACTTCTGCCATGAATTTAACTTTGGGCTCAGAATTTCTGAACCCCTCCAAACCCATCAGATAGAAAACCAAATCTCCAAAAGGTTTTGAAAAGAGTCCTTATGTCTGAGGATGCCTCAGATTTGCCTTCAGAACCAATAACTCATGAAATTGGAAACAAAACTCCACTTAATGCATCTGTTTTAATCTTACTGCATTTGCCTGGTTTTGTGTCTAGAAATTATACTGTGATGGCATACAATTTTATAAGGGAGAGCATTCAGAGGAATAATGGAGAAAACATTTTTTTAATATCTCAAAGCCTCAAATTAAATATTCATTGTTTTATCTTTTTCTTCCAACTGCTTTTTCTTTGTTGACTGTATTTTCCATAGTAATCTGGTTTATTAGATCTTATACTCATATTTTAAAGCCTCGTCATATATGTCCTAAGCTGGGTCAATAAAACATTGCATTTTCTTAAAAATCTTTTCTTAAAAAATATTTATTGTTGGTTTTTAGGAGTACCTTTCTGGAAATTTTATCTTGGGAGAAAACCTCTGGTAACCAAATTAAACCCTTGAATCATGCACTGCTACTTTTAAATCTTGGGGGAAAAAAACCCTAGGGTGTTCCATGGCTGTGGTGCTTTATTCAGTGTTTCCTGTTTGTTTCTCCAGTCAATTGTCCTTTGGGAACCTATTACTCTCTGGACCATTCTGTCTGTGAAAGCTGCCGCCTGGGATCTTATCAAGATGAAGAAGGACAATTGGACTGCAAGCTTTGTCCTGCTGGGACTCACACAGAATATCTCCATTCAAGAAGTATCTCAGAATGTAAAGGTAGGGGTTTAAGGACATGTTGAGCAGCAGTATCCTGGATTTTGTGTTCAATTGCAGGGAAAGACAGATTTCTTTTCTTCACTTGGCTTATGGCTGAGGCTACTAACAAAAGACAGATTAGCAAGAGAATAGCATACACATTTATTTAATATAAGAGCACCATAAGGCACAGTTTGTAGTAGCTCAAACTTGGAAACAGCCCAGTTGCCCATCAACTGGAGACTGGATAAAGAAAATGTGTTTTTTTAATAAAATGGAGTACTACTCAGCCATAAAGAATAAGAAATTAGAGAAATTTATAGCTAAATGGATGCACATTGATGAGATACTCTTAAGTGAAATAAATAGGACACACATGTGTAAATACTGAATAATTTCTCTGGTGTGAGAAACTTAAAATGTAAATAAGGATCAAAATGTATAACAGATAATGTGAAATAGGAAGAAAAAGTGTAAAGGGGAAGGGGAAGTGGGAGGGGTAGGGAAAAGGAAAGAAGGGAATGGAATTAATATGAGAAAATGAAAAAATAGAAACAGTCTTTGTAAATAGGGAGGGATGGAGGAGTTTTGAAGGGAGGGCAGGGGAATGGGGAAAAAAATAAGAATCAAGATAGATTATGTAAAGGTGCAAATCTCCAATGATGAATGTCATTATATTGTATACCTAAAATGTACCAATAAAGTTAATTTTTAAAAATAATAAAAGAGCATAGGAACCTTCAGAAATAAAGACCCAAAGAAGCAAGAAAACTTGTGTATGTTTGTGCTAAGTTTGATGAAGTGGGTAGTTTGAGGAAATATGGCTGGATGGAGGATGTGGCCAAATGGTAATAAACTAGGGATATTTAACAAGGCCTGTTTGCTCAGATTCTTCTCTGTGTTCCTTCCCCAATCAGAGGTAAGGATATTCCTCTGAAGGTGAAGTATAGGGTGAGCATCTCCCACATTAGGGTCTTCTGACCTGCTTCAGGAGGAAAAGGCAAGAGGTCAGGGAGACCTTCCTGCTTCTGCAGTTTTTTCAGCTTTCTTTAGCTTAAAATAGCCAGTATATCAAGGTACCATATTTTGGGGTAGGATTTTCTGAGTTTTGTCAAATTTCAGAAATTTAAATGACAAATAGAATGAAATCTGAGCACAATTGAAAGTAATTTTATTTATTCTTTTATTTAGAAATTATTCCCTGAATGTTTCCCTCATTATAAAAAAAATTATTTTTTTCCTTTTGAAAATACTCAATTTCTCTATGTCAGACTCCAATCCACATTCATCAGTTAGCCTGAATTTTTCTCACATTAATTAGTAGAAAAGATTTTCATGATACTTAGCAAACATTAGCTTGCTTTTTGTTAGAATAATATTTCATATAACAATATCAGTTCTCCATTTGCTTGAAAATGAATTGCTACAGGCACACATGCATACACTACAAAAATATGCAATATTTTCAAAATATTTTTACTGTTCTCAAAGGGAATTTCTGATGGAGACATTTTCTTTCATAATTAAGGCTACAGAAGATATGCCCAACCTAAGGAATTTCAAAATCGTGTCCCTTTGGTATTGTTGCAAGTGCACGTGTGGATGTCTAGGTGGTAGGAAATGGGTATGATTGTTAGCAGTGCTGAAAAAGAGATGTATTTGGAAAACAAAGGAAGCAGGAAGGGATAGTGCCCTGGAAGTCAGGGTGTCTGGCCTGGACAGCTCTACTACATACCATTATTATGAATTTAACCTCTTTGCATCTAATGCTGTGCCTACTTTTATTTTCAACTCTGCCAGCTCTCAAATGAAATGGTGTCTTTGGGGAGGAGGAGATAGTAGAGCCAGTTCTTACACAGAGTCACAAAGGTGCCCCAACCTCGCAATTTGGGATTTTGTTTGTCAAGAGAACAATGTATGAGTTGAGAACCTCTCCATGAACAAATCCCCCAGGGCACAACTTGAATTTATTTTGTGCCCAAGTTTGTTCTTATGGTAATGCCTTTCTGTGATATGCATTTCTAACTTCATTCTGCAACTATTTATTGAACACACTCTATGGGCCAAACAGAAGTACCTGGAAACAAGTCTAAAACTTAGTATACAGAAGCATGGGAATTCTACAGTGTTTATGCCTGGTTAACAGGAAGAGCAGTGTTTTACATCCCTCACTCTGTTGTATATTAAAATGTGGACAATCCTACCCTGCACAGAGCTAATTGTAAGCAGCTTAACATTACTGTTATTAATCATATTACATTTTTCTTTTCAGGTCAGTGTAAACAAGGCACTTACTCATCCAATGGGCTTGAGACTTGTGAATCGTGTCCACTGGGCACTTATCAGCCAGAATTTGGTTCCCGGAGCTGCCTCTTGTGTCCAGAACCCACTTCCACTGTGAAGAGAGGAGCTGTGGACATTTCTGCCTGTGGAGGTTGGCACAGCTTTAGACATGGATATTCCTTTAAACCTAAATTATGCTCTGTGCATGAAGGAGTGGACTATTTGTAGAGAAACTGCATGTCCGCTGTGTGTAAAGCTATAAGTAACTCTTTCTGGAGAGTTCTTTTTATTCATCAAGTCAATACTTGAATATAAAAATTGGCTAATGCTATTAGAAACACAAAAGAAGTATAAAACTTGGTCCCAGGCCTCAAACAATAATAAATATGTGGCTTTATGGGTTGGTAGAAATATATCTGAGCTGGTAACTTAGTTTCCTCATTAACGAAATGAACTCTTGTCTAGTGTTTCTTGGAACTCTAAATATAAAGTCTTCCATGAATTCTGACATTTCATGCCCCATAATGTGAAGATTTTCATGAGTGGATATTCACTCTGCCTCCACATTAGAGTCATCTTCACATTAATATAAGTATTTTTTAAATCCTGAAGCCCCAAAACTGATGTAAATTGTCTGCAATAGAACCTGGGCATTGTTTTGTTTTGTTTTTTTTTAATTCCCCTAGATGACTCTAAAGTGACAGGAAAAACTGACAGTGGTTCTCTATTGTGAGCACAGAGAGGTGGTGGAGCATAGATTGCTGGGTCCCATCCCCAGAGTTTTCAGTCTGTAGGTGTGGGAGGAATCCAACAATTTGCATTTCTAACCAGTTTTCAGATAATGCTGAACCAGTTCCTGGACTAATAGAAGTCGAATGGAAATGGGAGTTGCTGGTATAAATCCAAATAGAAAGATTAGCATTCCAATTTTTAACAATGTCTGACTAACATCCCTACTGAGTATAATTATCCAACCAAAAATTCATGAAGACATAAACAAAAATAAATGATGAAAACTTAGAATGACAACGAAAGCCAGAACTGACAGTCAAGGTCAACCTGCTACCAGAAACTCCAAAAACTTGGAACGATTATGCAAAGTCAGTAGAGCTGGATTAAAAACTTAAAAAATTGCTGGCCTACTTCTGGGGCCTCACTGAGGACACAACAATCATGACAAAATGATGATTAAAAACATATATCCTCCTCATTCTTTATACTCATATAAAAACCTGCAGTCTTTGGCCTCTCAAAGATGAAAAATCTGTTCCCTTATTGAATGAGGGGCATTTTTAAGAAATCCCCTGCTGGTTCCCCACTTCTTTAAGCCACACAGAGACACATATATACACCTCTTACTCCCTTTGCACTCCAGCCACACATACAACCATGGAGATAAGAGACTGAGAATCTTAGAAAGTGGCTGCCTGGGGAGTGTGTGTGGTGGTTGGGAGTGGGGTACCCAGCATCGCATCTTGGGAGATGCAGTCCTTACAAGTTAAATGTCATGGAGAGAAGGGAAAACATACATTGAATTATAGGCTGTAAGAGCTCCATCTGTTTAAACTATCTCAGTCTAGTAGGATCATAGTAGGTAAATGTCAGAGACCTGAATAACCAGGTGAGTAGTGTTCATCAACCTAATGTTTCACTGAAGAGTTAAAAAATATTTTTTGCTAGGACCTCAGTGAAATTCATAAATCATGTCCATTGTGTAAAAACAGCCCTGGATTTTTTTTTAATTTAAAGTCAAACAAGGCTTCACATGATTGTTAAAATACATCTGCTAGAGACTGTTTTATTTTGTCAATATACAAACTAATTTGGGGAGAAAATCTACAGTAAAAAAAATTCTGTTCCCACTCTCCTCTGACCACAAAAGCAACCAGGATTTTTACAGCAAAACGAGGTCATATTTGACATTTTTTCTTTTAACTTTCTAAATGAGCCTTGAGGTTTGTCTGACTCTAAATTTGTGATTAAGCATTTCTAATTCCCAGAAAGTCTCTAAAGTTCTGGTAACTGGTCCATTTCTCCTAGTATCCTTAGGAATAAAAACCTCAAACTCTCTCCTGCAGTGTTGGATAAACACTATTTACTTTAAATTTAAATATGGATGAGTCCTGAAATGGTCCCCTATGTAGTTTTTCTTAGGTCTCAACTCACTCCTTTTTCTTTTCTTCCTTCTTTCCTTTTTTCCCCCAGTCCTGGGGACTGAACCCAAGTGGTAGACAAGTGTTCTACCACTGAGCTGTATCTCCAGCTCTTTCCCTTCTCTTTTGGTGTTGATTTACTTTTATGAGCGTGTCGTACAGTTTACCTTATTTTTGCCAAGCTATCATTCTTGCATTTCTTTAGCATATTGAACATAAAATATTAAGCAACACAGTAATTATAATGCAAGTATATTACTATGTTCCATTAAAATTTTCTCTATACAGTACATTTTGCCTTTTCTCGATTCCTAAGTCATTAAATATTCTTTGGTTTGTGACTACAAACACAAAAGACTGAAATTTTTCATTTCTTGAAAATAATTTGTATCTGAACAATAAAGGACTTGTCATCACTGTTGTTAATCTATCCTGTAGGAGAAGGAGAGATTATTTTTGAACCAGAATGATACCACCTCTTACCCTGCTGCTCTAGGATAAAGTTAAAAGAAGACTTAGGACGACTGACTGACCTCAGTCTTTGTCTTTAGGAATCTATTAATTTATTTTTGTATATATTTTAGATAGGTTGCATATTTTGATACTCATGGTGAAATGGTTACTATCAGATAAATTAACATATCCTATTATCTTACATCATTATTCACTCTTTTGTATGATAAAAGCACCTGAATTTTTGATACCAAGTGAAATTTCTCCCCTCTTTTATCATAACTTTAGTCCATTAGAAGCTATAAAACCCATGCATGTGTTTAGTACTGCATTATGTACTCAATAGTATTATTACATATATTTGTATAATTATATATACTTAAATATGTATGTATATATGTGTACTACATGTGTGAATACAAATGCTCCTTTGTTGACAATTAGATTTCATCCTAATAAATCTAAGGTGAATTGAAAGTGTTGTAAGTGGAAAATACACTTACTATCTCTACCCTACTGAATATCAGCTTATAGACATATATACTGTATGTGCAGTATTTCTTATACTCATGATCACGTGGATAATTGGGAGGAGCAGTAGTCTGCTGCTGCCCAGCTTCACAAGAGAGTACTCCATATGGCTGACCAGGCTGACTTTAAAGACCCAGGTCTTTACAATAAAGACCCATACTTTAAATTCCAAATTAAAAGTATGGTTTCTACTGAATGCATATAATTCTGCATCACTAAAAAATCAAACCATAAGGCAGAGGCTGTCTGTAATGTAGTAATGCCGATTGACCATTCCTTGAAAGTATATTTCTGCTGACAACTGTCTGTCCTTGGAATGTAATTTAAACTAATTTTTATAGGCAAACATATTTTACACTTCCAATACCAAAAAGTAAAGTAGAGACATGGCAACAATGAGTTAGCTATTTTAAGAGGCCAACAGATCTATTGTTAACTAAATATTTTATCATTATTTTTTATTTGTATAATTTTCAGCATTTTGTAAATTTATAAGGGCATAAACATCTTTCTTTTTGAAGATTAAGATTGTGCTGAAAATGTATAAAAACAGTTTAATTCATTATAGTATCTTGAGTTTTTAATGGAATTTATCTTTCTTTTTAGTGTTTCATAAACACTCATATTCTCTCAAATAAAAGTTTTATGCCTTAATACAATAAAACAGAAGGTTTTTTAGTTTTGGGTTTTTTAGTACCAGGGGTTGAACTCAGAACCTTGTGTTTGCCAGTTTGCCAGGCAGGTGTATGGCCAATGAGCTAAATCCTTGCCCCAAACAGAAGTTTTTATATTTTTATTTTATACCTTTTTATACTTTCCATTAACCAATTTAATTAGCTGTTTGAAAAGTATTTTTCCAAATAGGTAATTAATTTTGGAAATTTAAGATTTAGAAACCCCACTTTAAACTCAGCAGGCTTACAATTATATTTGTACAAATAATGAAGCCCTACATAGAACTCTGATTCCTATCAAAGTGTATATTAATTTCAAATTATTTCATGTATATAATAAATGTAGCCACAAGAAATATTTTTTCTTAATTGGCATTTATATCTGTGATATTGTCTTCTAGCTCTTATTTCAACTCTTCCCTTTTTGTTAATTGGCTATGTAAAATTTCTTCTACAAAAGATTTGGCTGCCTGTTTTCCTTAAAAACGTTTATCTAAACGTCTTGAGATCACCAAATAATCTCTTGTTTCCTAATACAAATAAGTAGATGTCACTACTTGGAATATCCTGGTCCCTTGAACCTTAAGTGCACCTCTAAATTCAACTATATTGTTAATTATTTCTACTGAACTAATTTTTTATTATCAAGTATACAAAACCCAAATGATAAGTATGCTGAGATCCTAAGTAACTACCTTTTTGTGTCCTATCTTCTATGCTTACATTTGTACAGATAAGTATTAATAGTTTTAGTAGTTTTCTCAGTTTACAAAGGCTTTAGGGCTCACTCAAATGACACCAATTCACCTAAGGAAAGATTATATTCCACCCAAATTTATCTTTGGATCATAGCCTAAAACTTCATCTGAAGGATTAGTGATGGGCAGTTCTTCCCCACATCCCCTCTCCCTAATGCAACAAAAACTTATTGAGAGAGAAGTTCAGCTGGTCCCAGCACCCAGAAGGAAGCTCCCCCGCCTCCTTCCCAGGCTCCTAGGGCAGTGAAGCTCAGCCGGTCCCAGCACCGGAAAGGAAGCTCCTCTGCTGCCATCCCAAGCTCCTAGGGCAGAGAAGGTGAGCAGCGTGGGGGCCAGAAGCACACCCCCCCCCAGGGAAATGAGAAGACACATAAACAAGCCTCAAAAACAGACTTCCAGATCACCTACAGCAACCCGAAAGGGAAATGAGATGGAACAATCTGATACTCAACCACCTGGACTCTCTGAACTGGCAACAAAAGAGGATCTGGGAAAAATGAAATCAGAAATAATTACTCAGATAACAGCAAAGATTTTGCTCATGGTGCAAGACATGATTAATAAATCTAGAGAAGACACAGATGAAAAAATAGATGATCTGAGGAACATGATGGAATCCCAACATAGGAAACAAATGGAATCCATAAAACAGATACAAACAGATTCAAAACTCCATCAAAAGTCTGTGCAGCATAATGAACCAATGTGAGGATAGAATTTCACTTATAGAAGATAAGATTGCAATTAGTGACCAGGAAAAGAAAAATTGCTTTATAATTGTAAGGGACCATGAGAAATCAATCCAGCATTTGCTAGATGATGCAAAGAAGAATAACATAAGACTGATTAGAGTCAATGAAGAAAGAGGAGAGAGTGGAGATGACATAAAAAATTGTTCACAGAAGTGATGGCAGAAATCTTCCCAAGGAGGGAAAAAGAACTTGACATACAGATAAGTGAGGCATATAGGACTCTGGCTAGCCTTAATCAAAAAAAAATCTACACATAGGTATATAATAGTTAGGATTCCAGAAATCCAATAGAAGAACAAAATTCTACAAGCAGTGAGAGAAAAGAAACAAATCACATACAAAAGAAAGCCCATCAGAATCACAGCAGACTTCTCAATGCAAACCCTCAAGGCAAGAAGAGCTTGGAGTGATGTATTTCAAGCCCTAAAGGAAAACAGCCTCCAACCCAGATTGATGTACCCTGCAAAACTATCTTTCAAAATTGATGGAGAAATAAGATACTTTCATGATAAAGAACACCTCAGGAACTTCATGAATACCAAACCGGCACTCCAATTTTAGACAATACCCTAGGAAAAAACAATGAGGATCACAACCCCAGGAAACCCAGCAGAATGAATCCATTGGGCTTGACAAATTAAACACAAAGGGGGAGAATTCAACAAAAAGAAAAAGTCATGATAAGGCTTTTAAAACTTTTGACTTCATCTCCCTAATGAGTATATAATTCAGTCTTATTATTGTACTGATTAGTATTTTTCTGATTCTAGAGTTGCACACCATTCCTTGTGCTATACTGGCTATTTATCATCTTCTTATGTCTACATTTTAATTGGGTTGTCTATTAATGAGCTCTAAGAATTCTTTTTATATTCTGGTCATAGGTTATATGCATTGTAAATATGGTCTGTTTAAGGACTACTTTTCATTTTAACGATGTCATTTAAAGTTCTCAATTTTGATGGAATCTCATTTATCGATTTTTTTTCTTTTATACATCATGTTTTTTGTATCCTAGGTAGTTCTTGCCTACCCTGAATTCATAAATATTTTCCCTTATAATTTCTTCTTAAAGTTTTATACTTTTAGGCTTTCTTATTTAGGTTCATAGATCCCTTCAAGTTATTTTCATGTATGGAAAAAAAGGGTTGAGGTTAATTTTTTATGTACAGATACCAGGTGTTCTAGTGCCGTTTGCTGAAGACACTATCTCTTCCTCAGCTCTTGAATTGAGTTTACATTCTATAAAATGCTAATATTAAATAATCTTTCAGAACTCAGGGAACCATATATGTGTGGTTCTATTTCTAGATTCTCTGTTTTATTCAAATGATCTATGTCTTTCTTTACAGCAACACTGCCTTGATTACTGTAGCTTTAGAAGAAGTCTTAAAATTAGGTACTAAATGTCTTCCAACACTGTTTTTGTTTTTAACTTTGCTAGGTCCTTTGTACTCCTACATAACTTTTAAATTTCAATATCCAGTTCTTCATTTATAGCAAGTATACACAGACCTGAATTTTTATATATACCTTGTGTTTTCTAATCCTGCTAAATTCAAGTACAAGTTCTAGGGGCTCCTAGAGATTTCTTAGTATTTTCTCTGTCGATGATCATTTCATCTACATATAAAGATTTTGCTTCTACCATGCCAATCCTATCCTAGTTGTGTCATTTTATTGCCAGACTCTTTTGGTTTAGACCTATGTTTCAAAGTATAATGGACAGATGAAGAGTAGGCATATCTGCCCTTGTTCCCCACTTTAAGGAGAAAGCATTGTATCATCTTCATTCATAGAAGGAGTTTTTGTTGGAAGTATGGAGTACATGTCTTTGATCTGTTGAGAAGGTTCTGTTCTACTTCTAGTCTCCTGATAGCTTTTACCATGAACAGCTGTAGAATTTAGTCTAATACTCTTTCTCCAACTAGTGACAGGATCATATGGCTTTCTCCTTTCCTCTGTTAAAATGATTACTTTTGGGGGTGGATCTTCCAATGCTGAACCAACACTGCCATCCCTATAATGAAACTTTCTACATACTGCCAAAAAAAAATTTATTGAAAAAAAATATAAACTTGTGCTGTTTGAGGCTATTTTTTTGTTTGGTTACTATTCTATCAATTACTGACAAAAATATTCAGATTTGATTAAATGACAATATTTAACTTTTTTTTACAAAAAAGTACATCTAACAAGAAATGTCATTTCAAGGTTAAAAATAAGATTTCCAGACACATGTATAGAAAAAGCAAGAAAAGACAGGGAGCAAAGTGAAAAAGTTCAATTCAAAGACAAATAGCTGTGCTCACTGTGGCAGCACATATACAAAGCCAAATAGCATCCAATGAGGATGATGAGAAGAAAAAGAGTTATGTGTATTACACAGTTCACAAGAAATGTAAACTGGTCATGATAAACCCTTGTCATCAAAAAAATTGCTCTAAAATACACAAAATAAAATGCATGTCTCACAGGAGAAAATCACAGAAAAATCTATTACCTTCATTAACTCATTACTAAATAGAAAGGAAGATAATTAATTACATGTTAATGAAAATAATTTAAAAATTAACATACAAAGTGGTAAAAAGTATTTGCTCTAAGTATGTCAAAGAATTCGTGTACTTAATATATAAAACAACTATAAAATACCCTAATAACCAATAGACAACTATGCAGAAAAGATAAAATTGTACAATAAGTATAAAAAGAGAGCACCTTCATTGATAGCAAAATGCAAGATAAAATAATAGTGCAATTCCATTTCACTTTCAAATTGAAAAGGAAATTTAAATAATCCTTACCAGTGCTGACAAGCATGCAATAATAAGAGCAATTTCTTATATTGCTGGTGGAAGCACTTTACATTGAAACTACTTTTTTAAATGATTTGGTGTTATAGATCAATAGCTTTATTTTTTTTCATATTTTTAGGTACAACTATTCAGCTATGCAAATTCACCCATACAAATTCAACTATTATCCCAAGGAAATAATCAGTACTATATACAAACATTTACATAGACATTTTCATTTCAACATTAATGATTAAAGCAACAAGTGGAAACAATCTAAATCTCCAACAGTGAAGGGCATGTTCGATCAATTATGATCTGTCAGAGGAATGGAATATTTCTTTCATGTTTATTAAAATGATGTTATTTAGTGATGTGTGGAATGATTTGGAACATGTTTATAATATAATGTTAAGTAGAAAATCAAAATACATTATTTTATGGCCAATTCTAATCTTTATTGAGTGAATGTGTGTTGTTAAAGATGAGAAGGAAACACTAAATATTTATTTGGATGATCAGATGGTATGAGTATTAAATATGTGGAAGGCACTATATTGGTAATTCAGTAGCTTTATTACAACCAAGGTTAAGGCAACTCTTTTCAGTGTAGGGTGTGTTGCTTTTTATGCAAAATGATTTGTTTTTACCTTTGCAGTACCTTGTCCAGTAGGAGAATTCTCTCGTTCTGGGTTAATGCCTTGTTATCCATGTCCTCAAGACTATTACCAACCTAACCCAGGGAAGTCTTTCTGCCTCTCTTGTCCCTTTTATGGAACTACAACTATCACTGGTGCCAGATCTATCACAGATTGTTCAAGTACGTTGATAGACTTCATTTCTTACATATCTCATGTTGGAGGCTTATTTTTGCTTTTCTCTATAGTTGCTTCACTTCTGAATATTACTATTCTCAGTGGATTTGAGTGTTAAATTGCCTTTTTAAGGTCTTTTTGATAACAATGGCTCCAAGAATCATTTTGGAAATGAACTTGGTAACTTTCAAATGCCTTTTTAAGAGTCTAGAATTTAATGACACATGATCGCCATCTCTATACACTCCTGTTTAATGTTAATAAAATAAATATATGTGGCTTTATTCATCATGACAATCAGGATCTTAACCAGAGTATTGAAAGTCTATTATTGGCACTATTATTACCATACATTGACATGTTTTTCTAAAATATTTCTATTAATTTTATTAGGTTTTAGTTCAACTTTCTCAGCAGCAGAAGAAAGTATAGTGCCCCTTGCCTCTCCTAGACATATCCAAACCAAGTACGAAGTTAGCAGCCAGGCAAGTCCATTTTCTTCATATAAAATGTTCTCTAGTGGAATGCTTAGAAAATAACTTGTCTGTCACACAGAGGAAATACTGGGTGTGAAACTTTAATCAGATGTATGAATCCTATAAATGAATAATTATATTTACTCATGACTCCTCATAAGAACTTTCAGAAAAATGCAACAGTAGATGCCCCAAGTACCAGAAAATGGGAGGTTTTTCCCAGCAATGTCTACTCAAGAGTTATAATTCCTTCATTTGAAGCCTTTGATTCATTAATAATTAATACCACACACATAGCCTATCATTTCAAAAGGGATATTTGGTTTAGCCAATGGTCTTTTCTGAATGATAGGAAGAATTCTTCAACTTTCATGAAAATTATTTGCATATTTTTTTCAGCAAAAAATAATCATTTCTGTGAATAAGATGTGAGTTTTTAAAAATTAAAAACATAACTCATGAACATAACTAAACAAATTGTTTTCCATTTTTAAAACAGGGTAGTTGTTAAATCTGATTATTTTGGTAGATTCTGTCATTACTCTGAATTCACTTTGCTCAGTGTTGTGAATTCCATGGCTTTTACTAGTCTTAGGGATAAAAAGTTTATATTTATCACTCCCTCTTTCTAAAAATTAGTCCTAGGGTTTTATAAGTCATATTTAAGACTTAGCCTGTTGGAACCAGAAATTTGTTGGTACTCCTAAAGCAGAGGCCTTCATAATAGAATCTACCTGCCAATTTTTAAAAATAATAATGTGTAGACTCTACTCCTATGGATTCTGATTTGGCTGGCCTGGATTGAGGCTCTGTCTTTTGTACATTTTTAAAACATTTCAAGTGGATTCTAACATGAAGCCAGAAATTAGAAACACTACGTGGGTTCACCAGAACCCCACTCAAGAATAATATGTGGTTTGTGCCCACGCACAGGAGGCAGTGGTCCAGATAACTTGAGTTATCCTGGTAGCAGGAGCCAACTGTCTAGTGTTGCCACCTCTGACTCTCTAGACAGGACTGCTTTGAAATAAATGGATGTTTTGTCTCATACATGCCTTCTCTGCCACTGGTAGGTTTTTCATGAATGTTTCTTAAACCCTTGCCACAACAGTGGGACCTGTCAACAACTCGGGCGTGGTTATGTGTGTCTTTGTCCACTTGGATATACAGGTAATGTGGAGGAATGTAAATTTTAATATTTTATATAGAATCATTGTGTCTTGCTGAATAGAATTTAAGAATATTAGAAATGTATCGTCTAAGATACATCAGACCATATCAATGCAAAAATGTTTGGTTTACCAGTATGCATACTTCACAGGCACATTTTCTCTGCACATTTTGGAGGAAGAATAAGCAATCATCTCTATGAAAAATTCACATCATATCTCACAATCTAAATGGGAATACAGTTCAGGGAGCCATATCCCATGTTTCATTCTAACACAAATTAAATACATGGCAATGTGGAGCAGATTGTCTGTCCAGTGTAAACATTTTTAAACAAACTCTTATTTATGACTAGCTGTGATTTGTTGCTTTGTTTCTTTCTGGAAACTCTGCTTAGAAAAACAGTATGGCTTTGAACTTGATTATGTAGAAATTATGTTTCCTCCCAGTATGGTTCACATACTGCTGAGCCTAGAAACAAAATTTTAAGAGGAAATGAGCTATACCTTAAAAATGCCAATTAATTTTTAAAAATTTAACATAATATTCTTCTAGACAATTTTTTCCAATTTTTAAATTTTGTGCAACCAGCTTGAAAGTTTTTAATGAGAAAAACAGTATTAAGGAAAAATTCACCATAAAATAAGCAGAAGGAAAGTTGGAAAACAAAATATAGCCAAGGGCTAGCGAGAATGCTGACATTCCACTTATTTTGACTCTGTGCGTGTGTGAATTTTTATAAAAATTTTTGTCTTGACATATGAGAAATAATTGATCTTATTTGAGAATTCTATAAATGAGCGGTGACTGAGATCATAATATAATAGTGGCTCGCTAAAACACAGGTCACTCACTGGACCTCAGAGATTCTGGCAGTGCCAAAATTTCTGATTCAGTAGTCTGGCGTACAGCTTGATAATTAACATTCTATTACATTTCCAGGTGCTACTGATGCTAGTGGTTCAAAAATCGCATTTAGAAACCCCCCACGTAATATCTTATGGAAGGAGAACCCGGGTTTCCAGCAGAGCTAGCTAGTACAAAGCTTGTGTGCATCCTATGGGAAGATGGAGCCTGCTCCAGGTCACCTGGCATGTGAGCTGTGATTTGGCCGGATTTAGCCCATCTTCACTCCTCAGCCAGGTTACCTTGGTAGCAAGTATATATGACTTCATATTTTTCACTTTGGACTTAGCATACAAAGGGTGATCAAACTACTATATGGTGAATGTTTAAATTTTTTAAATTATTAGAATAAAAGACACATTACCACTAATACCCCTCAGAACACTGTTCATCTTTGTTCATTGTTCTTGCCACTTTCTGAAGCAGTTCTGAAAGTCCTCTTTCATGAAAGTCTTTACAGGATGTGATCAAAAATACAATAAATGATGCTACCAAGTACATCCAACAGAAAGACAGATTCATAAAAGCACTATGGTGTGTCTTCATTCACCTCATTCACCAGATTTGACACCATGTGACTTCTGACCCTTCCCTGAAGTCAAAATGACTGAAAGATGTTTTGAATCAATTTAGGACATCAAGGCACTTATGACAGTGAATCTAAAGACACAAAGGAGGACTTCCAGAACTGCTTTTGAAAGTGGCAAGAATGATGGGATACATATTGTGTACGAAGTGAGAGAAAGTATTTTGAGGAGGATTAATGGCAATGTGTCTTTTGCTGTAATGTAGTTTTTTAAAATTTAAACATCCACCATATTTTCAATCACATGATATAATTCCTGGCTCCAATTTATACTTCCAAGTTTTCCCCCCTCCCTACTTCTAATTTGGGATCTTTTATTATCTTTTAAGTATTCTTATAAAAGCATCTGAATCTGTTTAGAAACAGATAGTGCCTTCATTAAATACTTAACTAGATGATAGCCCTTGTGGCTCCTATACATTTAGGTTGAGATAATTATCTTTAAATGATTCATGGTTCTGTTTGCATTAATTCTTCTCTTTGATTGCCCTTCAATGTTTGGTTTGCATTTTAGGCTTAAAGTGTGAAGCAGACATTGATGAATGTAGCTCACTGCCTTGCCTCAACAGTGGAATTTGTGAGGACCGAGTGGGAGAATTCATTTGTGAGTGCCCATCGGGTTACACAGGTAAGGAACAAGTCTCTTGTTTTTACAGTATAAACCTTGGAGTCATTAAGATTTCATCACTGAGGTAAATTTAAATTTTATTCTTTGGATATATTAATAAAGTATTATAGACATACTGTAGAGGTATAATTTTTATTATTTCTATACATTGGGAAGGTGTTGCTATTAAACTATTACATAAGGAGAACACAGAAACAGTTTGGCAGCATGAAATTGCTTGAGATTTATGAAACAGGCAGTCTTAATCTCATCTTTGCTACCTAGATGTGCAAACTTACATGAGTCACTTCACTTCTCTGAACCTGCTTCCATATGTAAAATTAGACCCATTTACTAATATATAAATGTTATTTTCAGACTTTATGAGTATACTGTAAAAATTAAAGAAAATATATAAAGACTAGTAGAGTACTAAACATGTATTATGCTCTTTTCTAGCTCATTATTGATAGTTTATTGAATTTATGAAGAGTGTGAATGCTTCTCAGTGTTGTGTGTGTGTGTGTGTGTGTGTGTGTTGTAACTATTACTAACCATGGACTTTAGCCACTTGTATTATTGTGGACTACTTTCCTTTTACCTTATATGAATACATATATTTAAGTGTATATCTTATTTAAGTCAATGTTGAAACTTCCAACGCCTTCTTCACAATGTAGATCAGAAATACTGACCTTACTGTCAATTGTCTTATTCAATTGTTAAAATTATTATAACATTGATAATATATTCTTATAAAATACACCATAATTTACTGTCTTGCAAGTAGTAACATCTTCATAGTACACTGAGATCATCTGAACCCTTTAACATTGTACCTAACTCTAAAATTATTTTACTAAAAAATACCTGAATATATATTTAATTCATATGGATATATACTTCTCTATATTTCATTAAGTTCAGTAAAATCTTAAAAATATTTTAGAAGAACTGGATTCTGATAAATGAGGGGAGTCAGGAGGGAGAGGAGGGAAAGGAGAAATAAAAAGGATCATGTAATAAGTAGACATGTGATAAATGTATTTGTTCTGTATCACAAACGTCTACTAATAAAAATTTTTTAAATAATTTTATATTCTAAAAATAATTTTCATCAAGAAATAAAATTATTTAATACCTTCATTTATGATAGTAATCATTTGAAGCAAGTTATATATTTTCCCTTTTTGGGAGCATGTAGCCACGATAGTTTTAGTTATGTGGGAAGATATATCAAGTTTGTACAATTAGTCTTAGTTAAGTGGGAAGATATATTGAGTTTATACAATAAAATTACATTTAATCTAGAAGGTTTAAGTCAAAAGTTTGTATATAGGGGAAATTTTAAACAGTCAAGATAGACCTTGAAGATCTCTTCAGTCACCTGTCAGGTAGACTGGACAGGTAAGTTTCTTGCTCTAAAAATTTTGTGACTGAAAGTTGTGAAGAAACACTTTAGATCAGTGTATTTGGCAAAGAACAAACTTTTCCACAAATTTATTAGCTAGGATTTATAATTGTTCAGTTGTTACACTCAAAAAACTTGCTCAGAAGCTATTGGTCTTAAAGTCTTTTCATGTTTTCTCTAACTCAAATAGCCTGTCACTTTTCCCAGGTCAGCTATGCGAAGAAAATATAAATGAGTGTAGCTCCAGTCCTTGTTTAAATAAAGGAACTTGTGTTGATGACGTGGCAGGTTATCACTGCACCTGTGTGAAAGGATATATTGGTAAGACATTTCCATTCATCCTCTATTGTTTTAAAATATTATGAAGCACTAAAAATTAGCACATTTAAGAAAGTATGTAACTTACTTTTGGACTTAATGAACGTCCTGTAATAATGTAAGAGAAAGTCCTCACTTTTGAGAAAATATTCACTGAATAAAATGTGCAATTTACTCTTAAACTGTTTAGAAAAAGGTAGTATGCTTATTTGTGTGTGTGTGTGTGTGTATTTATGTGTGTTATGGGAAACTTTCAAGAAAGAACTAGAGACAAAGCATGTAAATATTTACAAATGGATGTAAATGAATGCAAAATAATACAAATGGATGCAAAATAATATGGTTTAAAACACATACTGAGTTGGCAAGGAAAAAGCCCCAGAAAGGAAATGGCCAATGAAGGGTAGACACAAAGTCAAAGAAATGGAAAAATTTTGATAGACTTCCTAATTTTATTTTTTAACATTATCTCAATTAGATGTTCATTACTAATTTTAGTTTTAGAAAGAATATCAAGAGAGCAGATTATCAAAAATCCAGTTATAAAATGACTCACAAAGCCAGAGCTCATTACCAAATGGATCATGAACCAGTTTGATAGGCCAAGTGGATCTGCAGCCTCCAGTCTGGTCATTTAGAAGCAGCATCCTCCAAGAAGCCAACACCTTGATCCCAGTCTTCGCAGGGGGTTAATCTTTTGGGTTCTTTCTCTTCCTCATCCATCCCTAGGCCTGCACTGTGAAACAGAAGTGGATGAATGTCAATGGAATCCTTGCTTAAATAATGCAGCCTGTGAAGACCAAGTTGGGAGATTCTTATGCAAATGCCCACCTGGATTTTTTGGTATCCGGTGTGAGATGAACATTGATGAGTGTCTCAGTTACCCGTGCCAAAATGGAGCCACTTGTAAGGATGGTGCCAATAGCTTCAGGTAAAAGATCAAATCTAGGCTTCATTTTTGTGATTGTTCAGTCATTCTGCTATCTTTCTGGAGGACTACAGCAAGTCCCAAGTCCTCCATTCTCCAGTCCTGGCCTAAGACAGGTTATAATACAGTCTCTCTACCGCTTAAGGTAAGGCTGGACTAAGCCTGATGGAAACCTACAATTTAAAGTAGCCACCTGCTGTGTTTTAAATTTCCCAGTGATTCTGATGTATAGGCTGGTTTTGAAACACCTGCTCTATGCTTGAGAAGTCATAAAAGATGAAAGAAAATATAATTGCAATATACAAAAATAAATAATACTAACACTGGACAGACCCATATTTTCAAATGATTTTCAGCTGATATTTTTACACTGTGTAAAATAAAAATGGGTTTCCAATCATATTTTTAGTGCCAATCTACATTCTATATACATAATGTTCATTTAGTTTAGTAACCTTTGACTCAAAAGAAACCTGAGTATAAACAAATAAAACAGTAAAAGCTAATTTCTGTGGTTGAAAATGGTAGTGTGGGAGGGACAGAAAAACTGTTTTTTTGAGGCAACTCTTAGGGTGCCAGTAGAACTCAGTTTGAAAACCAGCCCCTCCTAGGATCTTTATGGAGTTGGTCCTATTCCACCCCTCTCCTTACAGGCAAGTTCAGAAGACAGCACTTTTGCCTTGTAAAAGACTGTTCCTGATTGCAAAGCCTTAGGAAATGTCATTGTCTTCAAGATCTGCTGGTTCTATAAGTTTATAAGAGTTTAAAGCTTAGGAAAAAGTTTACCTCAAGTGCAACATTTCATAGTCCCTTTCCAGACTGGCCCCTGCCACTACCATCCTCCCATAAATAGCCAAGAGCAAAAGAAACAGGCAAGCAGTTTTTCCAGTGAGACTTCCATTCTCCATGTGGAAATGAGGTTGTATCCACGTAGCATTATATTCTGGTATTAAGTATCTAACCATAGACAATGAAAAATTTCCAAATGAAAAAGACTTCCAAATTCCCCCCAGAGTTCAAAACAATGGACAAATGTCAAATTCATCTAAATCCTAACTAGAGGAAAGGAGAAGATAAAGTCAATTTATAAGGAGTGTAAGTTGTTGACAAAGTGAACATCTTTCAGAGACCAGGATATGGTATGTCATAGTGATATTAAACATTGACAGGTAAAGATGAATGAAATTCTAGCCAAAATAGATTTATCATCAGATGCAGAGACTCAGTAAAATCCCCCAATTCCAACTGAAATTTCCCTTTAACCTCACCCAAATACTACTTATTCATATTAATCATCATCAGGTCAATATCAAAGAGGTAATAGGGGCTGGGGATTTAGCTCAATGGTTCCACCACCTGCCTCACAAGCACAAGGTCCTGAGTTTGATGCCCAGTACCCCCCCCAAAAAAGAGGTAATCATATGAATGTGCTAGTGCTATATCCTCTTTAATTATAAAATATTTCCATCATACAGAAAATTACAAACAATAATAGTCACACATTTAGCACTGTGATTATCAAACCTTAGTATTTTGCCATATTTGCCACATCCTTTGTTTTAAAGAAGTTCTAAAGATAGGGTTGGATTCCCTATGACACACATTCATTCTCTCTCTCTCTCTCTCTCTCTCTCTCTCTCTCTCATCCTCCTTCCCTTTCTCCCTCCTTCCTCCCTCTTCCTTCTCCTTCTTCTCAAATGGTCACTATGTTCTGAAGTTGATATACATCTTTCTCATTCAGGGTTTATATTTTACTGTATGTATGACTTCTATAAGCACTATGCAGTTTTACATGTTACATAAGAGGTATTGCACTATAGATATCCTTTTAAATTTTTTCACTCAATATTGTTTTCAAGTATGGTCGAGGTGAATATATTTGACTCTGGTTCATTTGTTTCAGTTGCTTCTTAGTATCCATTACATGAGTATACTATGATTTCTTTTCCCATTCTCCTCTTTATAGACATTTAGAATGATACTGCTATGAACATTTGTTACATCTTCTGCAATACTCTCCTAGAGAAGATAACAAGAAATGGTGTTTGGGGCTCTGAGAATGCAAATTCTCAACTTCTGTTGACATTGCTAAATTGTGATTCCACTCACTATATGAGATTTCTTTTTTCACAACAACCTTGACATTTGACTTTATCATTTCCATTCTGATGAGTTTAGATGATTTTGCTGTATACCATAACAATGCTGTATGACGCACGGAGAACAAGTTTCAAAATCCCACTCCACTACTTAGTAACAAGACTTAGGCAAACTACTAGCCTTTCTAGCCATAGTTTAACACATCTGTAAAGTGGGAATCATACTAGTATTACTCTCGTCTTTATAGTATAGCTATAAAGATTGGCAAAATATATAGAAAGACATTGGAACAACACCTGAATTTTTATATTTTACCAAGAATTTCTGTGGGGAGAGAATCTATAAAACGTAAGTAATATTTCAACTGGACAAGAACTACCTTCCATTGTTATTATAATCATTATTATTACTTAAATACATGTTGTTTCAAATGGGTTTTATTCAGATTAACTGGAAAAAGTAACTATTTGGATGAGGAAAATATGTTTCAGCATTTCAGTTTGCAAAGTCTTTGAAGACAAGGTTATCATGAATGAGAGATGCCTCTAATACCTTTCCATAGCTGTTCTGATCATTACAACATTTTGTTTTCTTCAGGTGCCACTGTGCAGCAGGCTTCATGGGGTCACACTGCGAATCAAACATCAATGAGTGTCAGTCTAACCCGTGTAGAAATCAGGCCACCTGTGTGGATGGATTAAATTCATACAGTTGTAAATGTCGTCCAGGATTTTCAGGCAGCAGGTGTGAAACAGGTAGATATGAACAAAGTGTTATTAACAACAATACTAAAAACAATAACATGAAAGCAATATCGATTTTTACCTGTACCATACATTACCTAAATGCCAAAACCTGCACTAAGTGCTTTGTACTTTAATCTTCACAGCCATCCAATAAACTAAGTGCTATTATTCATATCCTCAGTAGCACAGATGAGGAACCTGAAGCCTAGAATTGTGTGGGAGAAGTGGAGAAAACCGAATTTAGCAGAACTCTTCTATGTGTTTGGAAAGGACACTTCTATAAGTCATTTGACTTAGATGAGAGTCCATGGACCTGTTAGAGAATCAGTAGATCAAAGCCAAACTGTTTTCCTGGAGGACTGCAGTCTTTCAGCTGTAGGACATTTGTTTTATCCAGTAGGTTTTGCAGGTTTGAGGCAGAGCTGAACTGCTCATGAAGTAAGGAAAATCAGAGCCCTGGGGAGGGGCAGGTGATGCCCTTGCGCTTACCAGCTACTTTCGTGCAGCATGATCACTTCCTCTCCATAAAGTTCTTGTCATCAGAATACATGTGTGCTTCAGTATTTCAACTGGAACAACATCCCCATTCCTCGTCTCCTTACAACTACTCCTTATCTTTCTGCAACCCTTCATAATTGAGTGTTTTTGCTATCTCATATATTCACTGGTTATTTCAAAGAATGTGAAATATATTTTGTACATTAGATTTAGCTTTGAAACTGCTCGTCAAGGAATCATATTTATTATTAGCTTCTTTGACAATACTGCTTACTGTAGCCAATGAGAAATGCCTCCCAAGTGCCCCAGTCTGAACACTTTTCCTCTTTGTTGCAGAACAGTCTATAGGTTTTAACCTAGATTTTGAAGTTTCTGGCATCTATGGGTACGTCATGCTAGATGGTGTGCTTCCGTCTCTCCATGCTATAACCTGTGTGTTCTGGATGAATTCCTCTGATGCCTTCAACTATGGGACACCAATCTCTTATGCCCTTGAGGATGACAGTGACAATACCTTCCTCTTGACTGATTATAATGGGTAAGCTGAAGTGTCAGGCAGAGGCTACACTTAGAAGCTGATCCTGGAATCAAGTTAGAACCTTCTGCTGGCAAGGGCACAATTTCTGACACTGGGGATGGGGAATCAGGTGGCAGTGGTGGGGAGTTAGGTGCTGCATCGGGACAATAGGGTAGCAAGAGTCAAGTGGAACATCTGGGCAAGTTCTGTAAAAAGACAATGTTTTAGTGACAGCTGTTACACACACCTTGTGTTTTATCTCTAAGTATTTTCATATATATTACTTCATTCAGTCTTCACAATGACCTGAGATATTAGCACCCCTTTTATAGATACTAAAACAAAATTTCAGACAGACTAAATAATTTGACCTGAATCTCATACCCCGTTAGGGACAGAGGTAACTCTCAAACCCAGACGCTAAGACTGAGGTTCATTCTTTGTTCAACAGGACCTCCAAAGGGTAAGGCAAGAGCCACAGAGCTGGGCAGGACTTCCGCCATTGGTCATCTATCCACACTACTTATTGCTGAGCTGTCCACTGTCTTGTCCTCTTGTGGTCCCTTTAAGACCACTGATCTTTTTCACATATTCAGTCCTTGACAAGGATTGACAAGGATGTAGGTTTACACCTTCAAGCTGGATAGGGCATGTGGCATTTTCCTCTCCAGTTCATCCACACTGTTGGCCTCTAATGAGCAGTTCACAGCCCTCAGAAGCACACTGAACTCTCTTTCCACCCCACAGTCTGGGAAGTTTCATTGTTCTAGTGGAAATCTCCTATCCTCAAACATTATTCTTCTTAATGGACTCGAGCTTTTAGAAAAAACATTTAAGAAGTTTGCAAAAGCCCACCTTTGTATCAGAGACCTCTGCAGTAGGTTTTAATCTCCTGCTCAGTTCTATGGTGCAAGGCTGAGAAACAAATACTAAAAGCTAGAACTAAAGAGACAGAGAAACTGGGAAGCCAGGAAGTCTAACGCTGCTCATCCAGCAAAGGCATTGGTCAGTCCAAACCACTGATTTTTATTGGTAATCAATTGGGGTAAAAGTGAACTACATGCTAAAGGAGAACTACATGTGAGGACATCCAGCCGTGAAGTTACTGTGGATACAAATGCAAGCAAAGCTTATAAAGGACAAGACAAAGCATTCTTGAATTAGGAACAGAATAGACAAAATGTAGGGTTGTAGTTAGAAGCTTGTCCTTCTAGTTAATAAGGTTTTCTTTTCTTTTTGGTACTGGGGATCGAACTCCGGTCCTTGTGGTTGCGAGGCAGGTGGCAGAACCACTGAGCTAAATCCCCGGCCCTTAATAAGGTTTTCATTGTGGGAATGGAATATGGGTGCGAGTTACCCTGACTTCAGCATGTAAGCTTTGGCCCAACTCGCTTCTCAAAACAAGCCAATTGAGGGATTAACTCTTTACAGCCTGTCCTGCTTACAGGCTGCTTTGGGCATAATCAGTATTGCGGTCCCCTGTGCCTTTGAGGTAAAATGCCTACTTGAATAGGGAGACGAAAATTCAGGAAGGAAACAATACTGCAAAAATACTACCTTTCTACAACATCTTTGAATAAAAGGTGAGAAGATTCTGGGAGAGGTATTCAATGAATTTTTAATCTTCCTTATCAACTTTCCCTAATCATTTCTTTTTCTCCGTTTGCTTTTGAAAATTTTTCACTTTAAGCTACTTATTGTCTTTTTCATTTCCCTCGGTGGCATTATTGTTGAAAACCTCTTCCAGTTGAACACTTTTGCTTAGTACTAATTATTATTTTCTTTGGATTCAGGTACCTTGCCTACCATGTAACTACTTCAGCAGTTTTCTTAGTTCATTTGGGCTGCTATAACAAAGTACTGTAGACTGGGTGGCTTGTAAACAACATAAATTTATTTCTCACAATTCTGGAGACTGGAAAGTCTAAGATCAATATGCTGACAGGATTGGTGTCTGGTAAGGGCCCTCGCTGATTCACAGACAGCATTCTCTTGCTGCGTCCTTAGATGACGAAGGAGCAGGGGATTTCTTTTGGACCTCTTTCATAAGGGCAATAATTCCATTCTTGAGGGCCCTGCCCCCATGACCTAATCACTTGCAAAAACCTATATTGTTTTGTGTGAGGGTTTTTTGTTCTGTTTTGTTTTGCTTTGTTTTTGCAGTACTGGGGATTGAACCCAGGGCCTTCACACTGAGCTACAACCCAGCCCTTTCTTTTTCTTATTTTATCATTTATGTGTATGTTTATTTATGAGACAAACAAGAGTGATTAGATCTTAATATATGAATTTTGAGGAAATATAAAATATTCAAATTCTCAGGCCATAGCAGCAGCCGTGAAACATATTCACCTTCTATAGAATAGCTGAGGTTTTTCTTAGTCATAGGAAGCACACATTCTGGAAGACAGATATGGGTCTGACATTTATAGAACTCAAGTACCTTCATTCTACACCCTCTTTCCAAAATAGCCAGATGGTGAATTGTCTAAAATTGGACAGTTCTCTTGGCTCATCTGAAAAATTTTTCCTACCCCTCAGTGTTGAAGAAACACAAGATTTCCAAGTGAGATACAGTTAAGTGAAATTATAAAATCAAATATGCTTCTATGAAATATAGCCAAATGGAAAAAAGGGACTGATGGGTTTACACAGAGTACTTTACCCACAGAAGAAGAAAAATAGGAACATGCCCCACAGAAAGGATTGCAACATATGACTAATGACTGTTCCCTGGAATCTTCCTCTCCACAGCTGGGTTCTTTATGTGAATGGCAAGGAGAGGATAACAAACTGTCCTTCGGTGAATGACGGCAGTTGGCATCACATTGCAATCACTTGGACAAGTGCCAGTGGAGTCTGGAAAGTCTATATTGATGGGAAATTATCTGACAGTGGCACAGGTCTCTCTGTTGGGACTCCCATACCTGGTATGCATAAGAAAAATGAGTATAATTCTATTAGATTCTAGAGGTGGTGGTGCATTTGTGGACATCAAGCTTATTTGCTTTGTTGGCCTTGGTTTCAGACAAAAATCCACAGTTCTCTCTCATTTACTACTCAGACTGTAAGTTACTAGATGCTTTTTCTTAGGTGAGCTGTATGAAACTGTGTAAGAAATGCCTTTGAGGGAGAGTAATATTACCAAGGAGCAAGCTGAACTAGCAAGAGCCTGCTAACTGTCTTCCAAGAAAGAAAAAGATTAATTGTTGGATTTGAGGAGTATTGTTTATTTGTTGTAGGGACTTTGTTTTGCGATCAGCATACAAACTGTCCCACTGTGAATAGCTGTTCATTTTTTGTTCCCTGTTTCAAAGAAAACTCAACTCCCTCTCTAAAAATACTTTAAAATAAATGTTCGGAGAACTATAGTTTAAAAATGCAAGGGTATTACATAGCAATATTTGCTCCATCTAGGCACATCTGCAGAAGATCATTATTCTCCATTTTCCTCGTTTGTTTCAAATATTTAAAATGGTACCTGGAAAAAAATTAGAAACAGTTCAAAATTTTAAAAATTAACATAGAAGTAAATTGTATCAAACTAGGATAAATATATAAATAAATATAGTATAAAGGACCTAATATTCATGAAAATGTGATGATATTATCTTTACAAAGCCTCAAAATAGATCTTCATTTTATATTTTTTAGTAATTGTTGTTTATATGTATTATTTTTAATATTAAGAAAGGCTTTTCTTTTTGGTACTGGGGATTGTGCTTGCGGGGTGGGGGTGGGGGGAGAAAGACTTTGGGAAAAGAAGATTGATGTATCTAGGATGCAGACTAAAAGAGGGAATGAGGAGCATGGAGCTTGAATGGAGGTCATGACCAAACCATATCAAGCCTTATAGGGCGATTAAGGATTGAGGGTTATAACTAAAATCAATGGGAAGTTACTGACAGGTTTAACATGGCTGGGGTAGATGGCAGCCAGGGGAGCTTAGGTAGTTCCTGGTATGATCAGAATGCAGCAATAGGGCATATGTGAAAAATCACTAAGCAACAAAGAAGTCTTTAGCCAGAAGACAAAAGGACACACTAGTGAGGGGAGGTCCCTGAAAGTTAATTTCACAACCATAGGAAGGATTTGCTATGCTTCTTCTTGGAGGGAAACTTGAGATAAATGAAAAACACAACAGAGAAAGAGAAGGGTGGGGCCAGGGAGGGAGACACACCCTCCCCAGGTCACACTCCTTACAGGCCTCACCTCCTAGCAGCACATTCAGATATGGATTCATCAGTGGGTTAACCCACTAAGGAGTATAGCACCCCATGATTGAATCACCTTCCACACACATGAGAATTTGGGGGACATTTTGGAGCTAAGCCATAACACCTTCTTCACTGAACCTTTTCTTTTGGTTCTACTGTCATCTGTACACTTTGACGATAGTGGAAAGTATCTATGGAAATTGACAACTATTTATGTATGTATTTCCCTTAGAATTATAACCTCTCCAAGGCAGTGAAGCTTTCAGCTCCACTTTTACATCCAAGTCCAGTGCCTGCTATTGTAGACATCATCTCTTTAGTAGCTTTATGAGCACCTGCTGAGCTTAGCCTATATCTCACAGGATGAGTCAGACATAGCTGGGCAGGAGACTGGTGTGGAAGAGCTCTGTGTGCAGAGGCAGTGAGCCACAAATGGGATCTGTGTGAGGAGCATGGCTGGAAATTCCCTGTAAAATAGTTAAGTGGAAAAGGGAGAGATAATAGAGAAAGAAGCTGAAATACAATCCAGTGATGGGCTGTAAGTCCCTCAAAGAATGCACAGTTTCCCTTAGGAAACTAAGAGACAATAAGATATTTGAATAGGAAGTGTTATTATCAGATGAGGTTGGGTGACAGTTTCTTTTTGTTTAATTAGTGTGTTTTTGTTTCAACTATCTCTTCTCTGGGTGGTGAGGCCACAGGTGATTTCTTGTTTTTTCTTTGTTCTTTTTTGTTGTTTTCAAAATGGATATAGATTACTTGTACAGTTCAAAAGGGGCATTGATTGCTTTTTTAAAAAAGGAAAATAAAACCCTGATGGAAGAGAGAAAAGTGGAGTAAAAGAACAAGGAAAGGAAACAAGAAAACTTACAGTAACCATCTAAAGCCATGGTTGTCTGAGCACAGCAGGAAGGATGAGTAGGATGGATTACAGCCCATGATATTGGGGGCTCTGGCTGACAGCCTCAGTGGCTCACTTAATCTGCTTGGCTTACCATTAAAAACATTCCATAAACTGAGTGGCTTAATGACAGAAACTAAGTTTCTCACAGTTCTGAAAGCTAGACATCTGAGGTCAGGGTACTGGTGTGTTCTATTTGGGCAAGGGCTCTCTTCCAAGCTGATCCACAGTCCACCTTCTCACTGTGTCTCCACAAGGCAGAGGGAGAGAGCAAGATTGCTGGTGACTCCTCTAAAAAGGGTGCTGTGATGGTTTGCGTCTAGATGTCCCCACAAAGCCTCGTCCAGGCATAGATGCAGCTTTTTCAGGGGCAGCTGAATCTAGAGTGTGTGATTGATTCAAGATGCAATGCTAGGATTAAGGGTGCTAGGATTAAGGGTGGATGATTATTAAATCAGTCCACTGATTGGTTTGGCACCACCCTAATCCCAGTAGCCTGGACACAAGAGGCTTGTCTTGTCTTTTGCTTGCTTTGCTACCTTCTGCCTGCCATGAGCTGTTTCTCCTCTGCAATGCCTGTCTGCCATGCCACCCTGCCGTGAAGCCAGATAATTATGGACTAAAACCTCTACAAACTGTGAGCTAAATAAACCTCTCCTCCTTTAACTCTGAGTGTCCAGTATTTTGTCTCAGCAACAAGAAAAAAGTAACTAAGATGGTGCTAATCCTATACCTCCTAAATAACTATCATGTGGAGCTAAGGCTTCAGCATATAAATGAGGTAGAGGCACAGCTCAGTCCATAGCAATGACTAGTTTCAGTTTGCATGAGCAGGTTTATTAAAGATTCTATTAGCTAAGATAAGAATTCTAGGAAAAAGAGTTGATGAGGGAGGAAAAGATTCTGTGTTTGGTTTAAGACTTTAAGATTGAAGTTTCTCAGATTTCAAGTCACAGAGGTACATGCAACTAAAATATACTTCTGTTATCACTTCATATCAAATTGGCAAAGTTTTTTTATTGACAGAATACAATTGGCAAGGTTTCAGCATAGTGACACTTGTATAGAGTACTGGCAGGTGTAAAAATTCATACAACCTTTCTGGGAGGTTATTTAGAAATTTACGTCAAAAGCTTTAGAGAAACTCTTTGCTTAGAACCATCAATTCCACTACTGGAAATCAATCTAAAGAAAATAATCAAAGATCTGAAGAAATGTTTATGTATCAGTATGTTTCTCTCAGTGTTATTTTAATACCAAACTTGGAGGCAACTCTAATATCTGGTAATATGTGATTAATTAATTAAGCAAATGGTGGCTGTGCATTCTTATGACATAACAATGCTATGAGAATTCACAAAATGAGAACATGTTTGAAAAGAAAAGCAAGATTGAAGCATCATATACAGTATGATCCTGAGTTGTGTTTTAAAATACCCCTCCACACAAAATAATAATAATAATAACAATAACAGTAGCAATAATAAAAATAATAACCTGGAAAGAAATACATAAAATTATTGGGTTGTTTCAGAGGAATTCTTTTTTTTTTTTTTTTTTTGGTACCAGGGATTGAACTCAGGTCCTTGAGCTTGCAAGGCAGGTGGCAGAAACACTGAGCTAAATCCCCAGCCCCAAGAGGAATTCTTTATAATTTGTTTTCCAAATTTTCTTCTGTTTATGTTAAATTTTAACTTATTTTTAAAATATAGGTTGGGAAATCACTAAGGGAGAGTTTATTGACAGCAATTGCCAAGCAAGCAGGATGCCATAGGAACCACAGTTGAAAGGAGAAGAGAGAAAGCCACAGGATCAAATCCTGGGTGCACAAGCTACTAAGAGGCAGACAGAGAAGGGAGGCTCAGATGGAGCAGAACAGTTTTAGAAAAACGAAGGAGAGGATTCTGTGTTGGAAGCCAGTTGATGTCAGTCTGGCTTGTGCCGGAAATAGGTGGTACATAAAAGGGGCTAACTAAAGAGAATTTAACAAATGATTATTTTCAAAAATATGGGGAGAGCAAAGAGCACCAAAATATGATAGGCAGACACACATGACTAGCAACAACAAAAAGCTGTAAGAGATGGGCCAGAAGTGACAGACATAGGAGTCACTGCAAAGATTTAGACAAACCTGTAGCAATGGAAAGGAATCACACAATGGGAACAATGACACTAAAATGGGGAAAAGCTGCCATCTCTCCTTCATTTGCCTGGAAGGAAGGAATCCAGGAAATTAAACTTCTCTCTTATCTCACTTTCTCATCTTAAACTGGTCATGCCATGGGCCAGCCACAAACTGAAGCCAGAGGACAAGAAGTTGGGCAATGAAGCTCAGAGGAGACAACCTTTGAGACGCAAAGGGTAGAAAAAGGTAGAAGGGAGAGCTGGCAAACACTGACCATCCAGAACTGCCAGGAGGGATGGTTTAATCCAATAAAATGGTGAATAGAAACAGATGCTACAGGAAGTCAGGAGAAATGAATACTGCAGCTTCCTTTGTATTTGCCAATTAGAAGGTCCCTGGTAATTTAGAATGCTCCCTGAAATTGATGATAGAAATTACAGAATTGTGGCACAAGTATAAGGAAAATGAAGTGCAGCTACTAGTAGGCTGCCATAGGGGGCAATTTTCTAGAAAAAAGTAAGTGAAAGAGGACTTACCTATTTTGTTGGCATAAAATCTTATATACACTATATGTATTGTATGTTGTTTTTAAAGTTACATATTTATAAATCCAATATAAGAATCTAAATCTTGTCCAACTATTTTTTAAGTTGCTACATAAACTTAGTTTGAGTTTGTATTGATAAAATATGTAATAAAATTACATAATCTAGCTTTTTAATAGTTTTCTTTCATACATTTATATTGGTTATACTTTCACTAAGTTAGTATTTTAGGAATAGCCAACCATCAGCCCAGTTTTCCTTCGTTTTTTTTTTTTCTCTCTCTCTCTCTCTCTATAGGTGGCGGTGCATTAGTTCTTGGGCAAGAGCAAGACAAAAAAGGAGAGGGATTCAACCCAGCTGAGTCTTTTGTGGGCTCCATAAGCCAGCTCAACCTCTGGGACTATGTCCTGTCTCCACAGCAGGTCAATTCCATTTTCAGTGTATGACAGTAATGAGATGCAAAGGTACAAACCTAGTGAAACTGTGAGCAGCCTAATGATGATGTATCTTATTCTCAGCTCTTAGTTATCAGAATTTATCACTGATATCATTGGGAGTTAAGGTCTATGTTAGGTAGAAGTTATCTATAGTAATTTTCACTGATCATCCTTTTCTGATTTCTTGCTGAGATTTTTATACTTTATTGGAAATGAATATTTTGTAAAATCTTGTGATTTCAGAGCTAGAAAAAGTATTGGAGATACTTCAAATCTCTCTGAATGAACTTGCAGAAACTTGGGAGTCTTGCAATGTCATCTGTAGATAGCAGCAAATAAGTTAGTGGAAGTCAGCCCATGTTCAAATCCCATTTGCACCACAGGTTAGATTAACTGGGATCATTCTGAGCATTTTACTTCATCTCTTTATGTGTCAGTTTTCTTATCTATAAAAGATAGAAAAGTAGAACTACACAGCAGAGTCCTGATGGGAATGAACAAAATAGTGTATAAACTTGTGGTGTTGTTTGGCCCTAAGCAAGGGTTTGATAAATGTTCACTCTTACAGTTGTAGTGGCAGAATCTCTCTAAGTCTGTTTCTTCAACTCTATGTTAGAGGCCAAAGATGTAGAATGGAGGGGCTGGGACCTCTGTGACCCCTTAACAAACCTCAAATCTCTAAATAAGAAGCTCTGTGCATAGGATTTCAAATTTCCATCAACAATGAGTTTTTAAAAAAAGAAGAAGTAAAAAACAATGAGTTTAATGGGAGAGGAAATGATGGAGGTTGGAGTGAAGGAGGAGGACAATTTTCCTGTTGCTTCTGAACTCATACCATGCAAAAGACTGCTTCCCTTCACCTCCACCCACAAAACATTTCCAAATGTTTTAATGGGACTAAATAAAATAATCCCTACTTGGTGGTAAAGTAACAATTATCTAAAATTGTGTTTTTAAATGTTCAGGTGAAATCACTGGCTACTTCCTGCCCAGAAGAACTCAGTAGAGGAAATGTGTTAGCCTGGCCTGATTTCTTGTCAGGAATTGTGGGGAAAGTGAAGGTTGATTCCAAGAGCATATTCTGTTCCGGTGAGAATTTCCTTCTTCTGTCAACTTCACCATCCCTTGGCTACCCTGGAGATATCTTTTACCCTGGCAAAAGAAAACAATTCAAAATTCTCTAGTAGTCAAATCATATGTGCCCATCAATCTACTCCTTAACATTAACTCATATTTACTTTATGCCCATCCAAAGGATTTTTCAAATATTAAAATATATTTTGAATAATAAGGTACAGATTAATTGGGAAGAAAAATTGGACAAAGGTGAAAATTGGTCAAAGGATTAGGCAGATAGGGTGAGAGGAAGGATAGGTTTTTTTTTAACTGTTCACTGAAGTCCTATCCTCTTACCTAACATAGAGTTGTTCTTTTGTTTTTTTGTTTTTTCTACTCCCTGTCTAGGAGCAGGTAAAACACAGAGAAATGTTGTCATCCACACACTGAGTAGTCCAACTCTGGATGATCAAAACTGTCTCCTAAAATTAAATATATTTAAATAAGTTTTTTTAAAAGGTTCTAGAATTCATAGTTTTGGTAATTTATAAGAACATTTCATTAACATGCATGACATGCCATCTGTCCATTTTAAAATATTTAGCAGGCCAGGCATGATGGTGCATACCTGTAATCCTAGAACTCAGGAGGCTGAGGCAGGAGGATCACTGTGAGTTCAAGGTCAGCCTGAGCTACATAGTGAGACCCTATCTCAAAAATAAATAAATCAAATTAAAATATTCAGCAGACTTTTATCAAAAGAGGGAAAATTGTTGACTCAAAAGGTTTTTTGTAATAATTTGGCTTGTCAGTGGTTGAGGTGTGTGGTAATGTGTTTTAATATCAACAGAATGGCTCTTTCATGCTGGTGCAAAATTAGATTTGATGCCTCAAGTTGCTATTCCTACTGCTGTGTTGCTGACAAGCTCTGCACTTGTGTTCTTTGCCCTCAGATTGCCCACCTCTAGATGGATCAGTACCTCATCTTCGAACTGCATCAGGAGATTTAAAGCCAGGCTCCAGAGTCAGTCTGTTCTGTGATCCTGGCTTCCAGATGGTTGGGAATCCTATGCAGTACTGTCTCAACCAAGGACAGTGGACACAGCCACTCCCTCACTGTGAACGTGAGCTCCCTTTGCTGAAGTCACTTCAGTGGCTCTTGAAAAGTATTGAAGCCAAGCCGTGGACACTTTTCAGAAATTCTAGACATAAGCTAATACTTCCTAGTAGCAAAGAAAGCAGATATTCACTTGAGTCCTTCCTTTGTGTAAGGAGCTGTGTGGGGAGGTAGCAGATGAAGATAGACCAGTTGTGAATGCTTCCAAGGTAGCACAAGAAACTGGGTGTGAGGGAAAGACAGTCTGGGTAAGCTGAAGGTCCAAAGAGACATCCGTCATGGCTGGGGAAGGGAGGGATAAGAAGAGGTCTCCTAACAATCAGTCAAAGAGAATGATTCGTTCATTTACTCAACAATGTTTAAAGTACCTACTATGTGCCAGGCATTGATCTGCGTTCTGAAGATCTAGACATTGGGACAGAAGTCCCTGTTCTTATGGACTTTACATTTCTGATAAAAGAAACAGAAAAGTAAGCAAATATAATATTATTTATAGTAGATAATAATGTTAAGGGCTAGAAAAATAAATCATAATAGGGAAATACAAAGCGAAAGGGTTGGGTAGAACCAAGACTACCATTCTAAATTGAGAATTGCCACTGACCTAACATATATTTACCTGTTTCTTATCCATCTACCTCACTATAGAGCAAACTGCACAAGGAGGAGTTTTGTATGGGTCACTGCCATAACCCCAGCACCTAAGGCAGTGTCTAATGAGTAGTAGAATCCTGTACATGAATGGGTTGCATGCCTACTAGGAGCCAGATGATATGCTTCATGTGTGTTCTAGCCTGCTATGGCTCCTACAGTACTCTCAATGCAGTGTTTGTGTACAATGAAAAATCCATGCTTAACTGAACATCATAGAAGTATTTTAATGCGAATACGATTTCCACTGAGCATTTTGCTCCTAATTAGCTGTGTTCTTCCGGGTCACATTCCAGGCATTAGCTGTGGGGTGCCTCCCCCCTTGGAGAATGGCTTTTATTCAGCTGAAGATTTCTATGCGGGCAGCACAGTAACCTACCAGTGCAACAATGGCTACTATTTGTTGGGTGACTCAAGGATGTTCTGTACAGATAATGGGAGCTGGAATGGCATTTCACCATCATGCCTTGGTGAGATAAATGTTGACAGTTACAGAATTGGGTTGTAAATGTTGAGTTTATTCCAGCTCCTTGGGAAACAACTACTATAAATTCCTGTGGCTCTTGGAATTCCTTTGTTAACTCCATCTCTTGCCAGTAAATTCCAGCAAAGCCATAATGACGGTGCAACAGCCCTTAGAGGTGCCACAAATGTTTTACATTTTATCAGGCTCAATATTAAGACTATCTTTAACTAACCCTCTTCTACAGCTTGCCCACCTATAAACTTAAGAGATAATTGTTTTTCTTGTGTATTGCAATGTAATTCTGACAGATTTAAATTTTGTAAAAATAGTGTAATGTATTAAGGGGAAATGATTTAAAACTAAAAACAGATGTTTGATATATAAAATATGAATAAACTTCAATACTTGTATAAAAATAATGTTGGATGCTTAAAAAAATGAATCAACTGGAATATTTGTAATCTGTCTTTGTTTCAGATGTTGATGAGTGCGCGGTTGGATCAGATTGCAATGAGCATGCTTCTTGCCTGAATACAAATGGATCCTACACATGCTCATGTATCCCACCATACACAGGAGATGGTAAAAAATGTGCAGGTAACCATTATATGCAAAACCAGAAATTCTTATTTCAACTTTTTATTAGAGTATATATTTTAAAGGCATATAAATTTAAAATAAGACAATAGTTTTAAATTCAAAGGGCATACACTTAGATGAGAAGATAAACATCTTTTAAAAGACACATAAGTAATAACTAAATGTTCTTTAAATTAGCATTGCTTCTTCCAATGTCTGTTTCTGAAATACAAAACTGAGAGCCAACTATATTGCCAGAATATTGAAGAAATGTCTGCATAGCACAAGAATAATAGAATGGGTTTAGGAATATAATCAATGACCTCTTTGCCTCTATCAGAGCCAAGGAAATTCTTTAGAAATGTTTACCATTAATATCTTTCCCCTGCCTCTGGCATACAATTATATCACTGCAAAACATAGACGTCTTGCTGTACCACATCTCTAAATCTTGCAATAACTTTGATAATCTTGGCCCACCTCTCAACCCATTGATGTCTTTCTATGTATATTGTGAGAAGTAACTACCAGAAAACAATCAGATGGGAAGTAAAGAGGAACTTAAAATAATGAGTAAGATCATTTTGGCTATGGGTCCCCAAGGTAAAGTGCTGTAATTTAGGACAGAGAAAAAAACTCTCAGGAATTGTACATGCTATAGAGATGTTTCCCACTATAAAGTACAGAAAGAGAGAGACAGAGAGAGAGAGAGCTGAAAATTTGCATTATCTGTGTACTGTTTAAGAACAAATCATGAAACTTGTGTAAGGAAGGATTGAATCAATATACACTCCCTTTTGAGAATTCGAGAATTATAGTCACTCTTGTTGATCAACTCCAGCCTCAAACATAGCTTTCATCATTTCTCTTCTAATCTCTCAGTGGTAAATGGCTCCTGCTTTGCATGCAGGAGGGCCTTAGTCGACAGTGTGTTTGAAAAGGGAGGCTAAGAACTTCTATGAGCCTGCTATTGCGCAACCTTTACATCACCTTGAGACAAAGTCAATTGCTCTTCTAAAATAGGGTGTGAGCTGGGGGTGCAATGGGAGAGGTAAAGCACTTCTCAGCCATGCTCTGGCATCATCACTGCTTCCCCATAAAAAACAAACAAACTATGTTTTGGCCAGATAAGTCTTGTATATTTTATTTGTTGTTATTGTTTAAATGCCTATGAAATATATTTTCTGAACTGGATGTAGTGGAGTACACCTGGGAGGTGGAGGTAGGAGGATCACAAGTTCAAACCCAACCTGGACAACTTAGTGAAACCTTGTCTCAAAATAAAATATTAAAAAAGACTAAGGATGTGGCTCAATTTGAAGACCCCGGAGCTTTATTCATCTCCCTCAAAAATGTTTTTCTCAGGATTTTCATGGGTACTTTAATTATAGTGAAATTCTTTTACTGTGAGAACTTTTCATGGTTGCGTAAAAGCCACTTACTATTCCTACAAAAACTTTCTTTAAGAACCTATAAAATGTAAGGTTCCAGAAAATCCAGAAAATGGCTACTATTCCGGTGAGATGTATACAGTGGGTGCTGAGGTCACATTTTCGTGTGAGGAAGGATATCAACTGACAGGAGTAACCAGAATCACCTGCTTGGACTCTGGAGAATGGAATCACGCAAGACCACATTGTGAAGGTATATTAAGCTAATTTCCACGTTATTGTATTTGGCAATTCTAGAAAGCTAGACATGGCAAGTGTTATTTGTATCCATATTCTTTGTTTTGAAACCCAAATATTAGGCTTATGTTTAAACATGACAGGCAAAAAGAAATGTAAAACTGTCCCTTGAGCATTCAGGGGTTTTTACACACACATTCTTAGAAAAGCCATATTTTTTCCCTCCTTTCAGCTATTTCTTGTGGTGCACCAGCTATTCCAGAAAATGGTAGCATTGATGGATCAGACTTTACTTATGGCAGTAAAGTGACATACAGGTCAGTGTCTGAAATAAAAGCTACATTGCAGAAGTTGTTGATGACATGCCATTAGTGGTATAATATTGAGAGAAACAACCCCAGAGGACATATTTTAATTCATATGGAGTTAATTGAATGAAGTGTAGTGTGAAGAAGTCTAACCCAATAATTTAATGGTAGTCATATTTAGAATCCTTAAATCCCCTGAGCCAGGACCTGTCATTGCCACAGCAATCCCTTGAGGATGGATGTCATGGAGGAAGCCACTCCTCACTAATGATTACTGTTGATTATTAGTGGGCTTTGGTTCCCAGCCTGAAAGCTCAGAGACTAGACTAGCCACTCTCAAAATGGGGGTTTTCTGTTTACAACTAGTAATCCATGACTCAAACTGGAGACAGGACAAATCCTTAAATCTGTCCTCTATTTATTCCTAAGCAAGGTTCCTGTGAGGAAGACATACTGTATTCAACCTTGGAATAAATTTTTAAGCATTAATTAAGTCAGGCAAAAAAGACACATTTTCCAATATGTGTAAAATGCCAATATTTTAGAGGTTTAAGGTCCAGACAAAATTATGCAAAATAAAGCAAATTATACTCTATAATTTTCCTTTCTCTCCCTCAGGTGTAATAAGGGGTATACTTTGGCTGGTGATAAAGAAACATCTTGTCTTGCTAGCGGTTCTTGGAGTCATTCTTCCCCTATGTGTGAACTGGTGAAGTGTTCTAGCCCTGAGAAGATAAACAATGGAAAATACATTTTGAGTGGGCTCACCTACCTTTCCACCACATTGTATTCATGTGAGAGGGGATACAGGTAAAGTGTGTGGATACTGGCCCAGCTTTCTACAATACCTTCTTGCTCATTGTTTGCTCTGTAGGATTCATTTGTATGTAACTGGTTGACTTTAAAACAAATTTGTAAATGTAAGGATATCCCCAAATTTGTATGCTTCCTGAAAGCTAGCGTATAGTAAATGCTCAAGAAAATAGTCGGCCTGTGATTCTGCAGGTCCTTGTATGGTAACTGCTTAAGCATTCAGACTGGTTTTTTTTTTGTACCGGGGATTGAACTCGGGTCCTTGCACTTGTGCAGCAGGTGGCGAAACCACTGAGGTAAATCTCCAGCCCCAAGCATTCAGACTTTAAACATGAAAGCAAAAGCTCTTTGTGAAACATAGCACAGTATTCAATGATATGCTTTTGTCATGGATGCTTTTAAATAAATAGCAGACCAAGTTTATACTCAATATTGCGTAGTACTGCATTCAAAAAAGCATGTGAAAGCTGGACATGATGATGTTCACCTGTAATCCCAGGACTCTGGGGGGCTGAGGCAGGAGAATAACAGAGCTAGAGCTCAGTCTGGACAACATAGTGACTTAGCGAGACTATGTCAAAAAATGAAATATAAAGCTGAGAGTGTAACTCCCTGCTGGATTTAATACCCAGTACAGGAAAAAAAGGGTCCATCAAGGTAAGGACCTAGGTTCTCAATAGTGTAAGAGATTAATTTTTTGTTTCAAATCCTTTTTATTGGTACATATTAGTTGTACCATCTAATGGGCTGTGTTTTGGCAGATTTGAACATGCATATAATATATTTTTATCATTCTCATCCCCTCGTTACCCCTTTGTCCCTCCTCCCCCCTAATTTTACCTTGAGGGAGGGTTGAATGTGTAAAATACATTTTTTTTTGGTACCAGGGATTGAACTCGGGACCTTGCGCTTGTGAGGCAGGTGGTGGAACCACTGAGTTAATCCCCGGCCCAGTAAAATACATTTTGATCATATACATTTTCCTGTTGCTCACCATAATACCTCCTCCCCCTTCTCTTATTCCCTTGCCCTTCTTCTGGTCCAATAGTTTCTGTTCTCCTTTCATGTCATCTTTTTTAGATTCCACATATTAGGGAGAACATGCAATATTTGTCATTCTGCATATGACTTTTCTCACTGGACACTTCCAGATCCATCCATTTTCCTGCAGATGATAAAATTTTGTTATTTTTATGACTGCATAATACTCCATTGTGTATTTGTACCATAATTTATCCATTCATCCGCTGATGGGCCCCTGGACTGGTTCCATATCTTGGTTATTGTGAGTTACGCCACAATAAATATGGGTATTCTAGTATCCCTATAGTGTGCTGACTTTAATCCCTTTGGATGTATACCAAGAAGTGGTATAGCTGGATCATTTGGTAGCTCTACTTTTATTTTTTTCAGGAACTTCCATACTGACTTTCATATTGGCTGTTCTAATTTACATTCCCACCAGGAATGTAGAATGGTTCCTCCCCTGCCCCATCCTCACCAGCGTTTATTGTTTTTGCTTTCTTGATGGTAGCCATTCCGACTAGAGTGAGATGGAATCTCAGTGGAGTTTTTATTTGCATTTTCCTAATGACTAAAGATGTTGAACATTTTTTAATATATGTATTGACCATTGTGCTTCTTTTGAGACATGTCTATTCACTTCATTTGCTCATTTATTGATTGGGCTATTTGATTTTCTGATGTTAAGTTTTTTAGTTCTTTATATATTCTAGATATTAGTCCTCTGTCAGAAGAGTAGCTGACAAAGATTTTCTCCCTTTCTGTAGGCTGGCTGTGGTGAGTGTGTTCAAGTAGAATGAACAGTAGAGAAAGTCAAGATGTCATCAGGAAGGTGGTCAACAGGATCTGAAGTTAAATAGATTAAGTGAACAGAAAGTAGAGTGAATAATACAGCCAATGGGAATCATATTGGAAAGCAAAGGCAGATAAGCTATGACATAGGGTTGCAAAGTTAGTTTGGGAAATCAAAGACCAGAGGTCAGAATCATAGCAATATGATTTAAATGCCCAGGCTTATACCAAGGGCAGTGACCTTTGACATCAGTTACTCTGATTACCTGTCTGCAGGTCGCTATCTCCCAGCTGGATCCTAATCAGCTTGTTAACCTTTTTCACTTAAGTAATCTGCTATTCACCAGGTCTGAAGTGCCCTACATCACCACCAGTCAGCACATTAAATTTTATTTTGCATCAAATGGTTGTTGTTTTAACCCATTAATTGTTTTAAACGATACATAGCCTGTTCAGATTTCCCTTGTTTTCATATAAAACAATAAAATATTAAGAAACATTATTTTTATGAACTAAAACTCTTCAAGTAAATGTCCTTTATAGCCTTCTAAATCCTATTTTACCTCCATAGCAATAAACAATTACCTGGTGAGAGGGTGATGTGGTGACCCGTCCTTGTTTCCTGCAGCTTACAGGGCCCTTCCTTCATTGAATGTACAGCTTCTGGCAGCTGGGACAGAGCACCACCTACCTGCCACCTTGTCTCCTGTGGAGAGCCACCTGCCATCAAAGATGCTGTCGTCACCGGGAGTAACTTCACTTTTGGGAACACAGTCACCTACACATGCAAAGAAGGGTAAGTACAGCCTGTGAGGAAAGGAGCACTGAGAGCCAAAGTAAAGGACACTTCCTGACTGTAGAGACAGGCTCCACTGGACACAAAATTAAATTTCCTGGCAGCCAAAGCCAAAGAGAGTTTTATGCTCTTATTTTCTGACAGTAGAGAGGGAGCATATTTTCCTGTACAAGCAATATTTTCTGGAATTCATTAAGCTTATTAAATTAAATAACAGGCATTGGGCAATGCAGTGGACAATATCTTTGTACTTTAATCAAAGATGCAAACAACGCATTTAAATAGATAGTTGTGTATTTATCTTCTTCCAAACCAAAGGCAAGATTTTAAATCACAGCATAAAGATGATATGTCTGCTGGGGAAAAAAAATTGAAAGATAAAGTTCAGGTTTTAACATTGCTGATGATCTCATTTTATTCTGACATAATATTTGGCAAAGCTGGAAGCAAATTACAAAGGGCTTTCTCATTCCTATTTGATCTCTTTTCAAGATATCATTTAATCTTGGAGAAAGTCTGGGAGTGAGATACAGATCCTCTAGGATGATCTGCATCGGGTCTGTAGGAAACCTATAAGAATAGTTAAATCCCTTGTCTGATTTGCCTCTCATCACAATCGGGTTTTTTCCCATGCTTCCTCATTTAATATTTTCACCATTAGTAGAACTTCCCACTTTTAATTACTGCAATTGCTTTTCATACATTTGGAAGCAACAGAGAGGGGTTGCCATTCTCTGTATTTGTATCTAGTGCTGTCCCTCACTAATTGTGTAGCCTTGAGGACATGGGGTGACTTCTGTGTGCATTGGTTGCCCTCCTATGTAAAATTAATCCATTAAAGGTTCATACTTATGGATAGTGTAAGAAACAAAGTTATACAGTGTACGGCTCGTCCAGGAAAAAAGCCTCAGTAAACAAACTTACCCATTATTATGATGAGTAGGGAACAGATGAGAGGACCCAGTTTCTGTGGTATCATGGAAGTCATTTCACCTGTGTAGACCATCCACTAACACACTACTGCCAGCAGGTGGCGACAAAATATTATTGCGAAAAGATCACGCGAGTTGAACATTTGTATATTATCTGAAATCATAAATCATTTTAAATTATTTTAAATTGACACAAAAATATAAAAGTGTACATATTAATGGAGTATCATGTGATGTTTTAATGCATGTATACATTGTATAATGTTTATATCAGGTCAAACATATCTATCTCCTTAAACATTTATTTATTATTTCTTTATGGTGAAAACTTTCAAAATCCTTTCCTCCAGCTTTTTAAAATGCTCAATACATTGTAGTTATCTGTAGACATCTTACTCTTACCTAACTGTAACTTACCTAATTAAATGACCAACTTCACCCCATCTCTCCCCACTCCCCTCTCTCTCTGGCCTCTGGTAACCACCATTCTATGCTAAACTGTTATGAGATCAACTTTCTGAATCCCAAATCTTAACACTTTTAATGAACAAGAAAACTTTAACATTAAAATGTCAGTGCAGGAGTGCCTTTTGATGGTCCCATTTGTGCACTGTGAATTAGTAACCTGCATAAGACTGTTTAAAAGTAGTAATTTAATTATTTGTGATAACCTAGTAAACACATGTATTCCAAATAAAATATAGTTATCAACAACTGCTGGGGTTTTTTCTAATTAAAAAGTAATGCATAAACCGGGCATGGTGGCGCATGCCTGTAATCCCAGCACTCAGAGGCAGGAGGATCGCTGCGAGTTCAAGGCCAGCTTGGCCTACATAGTGAGTTCATTGCCAGCCTAAACTACAAAGTGAGACTCTGTCTCAAAAAAAAAGTAAAGCATGATTGTCATACAAAACTAGAAAATACAAAACTATAGTTAAAAGTCACCTGCAATTTTGCTACTCACAGACAAGTAATAGTAATATATTACCTCATTTCTTCTCAAAATTTTGTCTTGGCATATATTCTTAAATTTTAAAGATCACAATATATGCATGTTTATGTTTTCACTTTTTCTTCCCAAATCAAACACTTCTTCACAACTATCACCTTTAAAATATCATATGAAGAGTTTTATGTCTGCCTAATGTGTATTGTTTAAAATGGTGCACAAAGCACTATCTGGACCCAAGCTTTATGTGGGAAAAAGGCTGGATTTATTTTGTCTAAATACAGATTGAAATTGTGAATGATATCATCAGCTAGCTGGGAGAGAAACTAAGTTTTTATAGGTTCTGAGAAGGGGGCTGTAAGCCTAAGGAATTTGGAGTGGAATGAGTATGATTGAGGGTCCAAGGACAGTCAGCGCAGGTGTGCTACAACACTGGACTCTGGTGCCAGGGAGATTGTATATTCCATCCTAAATTTTCTTTATGGGCATCTGTTCTGTTTACTATGAGTACCATGGCCCCTCTAGTAGTTGCCTGTTGTGTCTTTTGCTGGGATGTTTGCTCACAGGGTCTCACTTGGGTCAATCATGACATTTATCTAGATCTAAAGGTGGTTTACTTAAAGAAGCAATAAAAACAATAATGGAAATTATAACAAACCCGTTCATTTGAAGAGGATTTTTACATTATTCAAAAGACTTCTGTGTGAATTAAAGAAAGAAATAAAGATAGCAGCCAGATGATCATATCAGTGGAAAACTGATCTAGTTCATCAATATCTCAAGACTGGGAGGTTAGCTGGTTAATCTATGGTTTTAATCCAGTGCCCTTGGGCCCATGGATATCCTAATGTATATCTCCCTATCCACCCTGCAGGCAACCAAGGTCATAGGTTTGTTCTACAGAGCCACTGGTTACCATTTGGAGCTGGCCACCTTATTCCAGCTCTTCTCCTCTAGTCAGTAGCAAACAAGTCAGTATCTCTTAACACAATAGTTTGATTATAGCCCTGGGCAAGAATCCACCCCATATTTCGGGTGGCATTGCTTCACCTTCACCTATTGTAAATATGGTATTTTGTTTACAACAGAAGGGTACTAGTTAGCTAAGTTGTTCCCTTTTTATATTCAGCCAAGTTTTTGATTTAATATTACTCGCTATAATCTTGGTTATACTGTTCCTTTGAGTGTTAAAGATCAAGTCAAACAGAGCTCTGTGTTAATCAAAATTAATCTTGCTCTCTATGTATATCAAGATCAGTTCAGGCTCCTCAAGCTTTACTTTTACTACCACTATACATTTTACCTGAAAGAAAAATATCAACTATTCCAAGAAACTTTTATTTTTCTGAATTAAAACTCTGGATGAGAGAAAGAGTATTTGCCCCTTTAGGTACACTGTCCTCTCTGTGGTGTCCTCTGGGAGTGGCTACACTGGAAGGAAAGCTTTTGCTTTATTCCTTTTCTGGTCAAATTTGTAACAAAGCATTTGAAGCATATAGAAGAGACAAAGAAAGAAAGAGGAAAGGCAAGAAAAGGAGAGGAAGTAAGAGAAAGAGAAGGAAAGGGAGAAGGTAATGGGGAAGAGGAAAGAAGAGGAAAGGAAGGAGGGAGTGAGGGAGAGAGGGAAATAAGTACTTCTGTTCAAAGTACATGTTAAATTTTGCCATAGTTACCTTAGATCTCTTTTTATAAAAGAAATACAATATTACAGATATACCTAGAAGCCATCCTCATCAGTCTTTAATTTCTTCAAAGTAACAAATGTGAATTTTTGTTATATATATATATATATATCCTCACAAATATTTTATTGGTTTATGTGTTTTGGATATGATGCTTCAAACTCTATTCTTTAAACTTTTTTTTTCCCCCAGTACCAGGGATCAAACTCAGGACCTTGTGCTTGCTAGGCAGGCATGTCACCTTTGAGCTAAATCCACGGCCCAATTCTTTAAAAATTTTACATACCATTATCTGTTTACATTTTTCCCCATTGGTAGCCAACTGAACTCATTTTTACTTTTTCCTAGTACTTCCTTGTAAGAATGAGCTCTCTCTGAATTATTTCTTTCTCTGCTGGTAGAAGATTTATTTATTTTCACTTTGTAGGCTGATATAAACGGGGCTGAAGTAAATATCCTTGCACATGTTTCCTGCTGCGTATGAAATAGCATCTCAGGCTTATTGAGAGGTGGAATTGTTGGGATATGCGTGGTTGTAATCTCACAAGATGGGATCGAACAGCATCTTAACGCGATCATGCCCATTGATACCTGAAAGTCACGTGTGAGTTTCCCCCACTCATCTTTGCCCACATCAGTGCCACCCCTCACCATCACTGTGTCCAACGTGATAGCTCTGTAAGCTTGTCTTACTGCTCCTCCCCCAAAATTACTGGTAAGGCTAAATAATTCTCAGAGCTTTCTTGGGATTTGAACTCTCTTACTCCATGAAGGAACTGTTTGTATCTGTCTTGTTCGGTTTTTCTTACTGATTTATATGTCATTTATATAATCAAGAGCATAATTCTTTTTTTATTACATGAAGTACAAGGTCTGCTAGTCTGTGATTCTCTTTTCACTTAGACTATGGCGTTTTCTGTCGTATAATTTTTTATTTTAAGACAGCCATATTTATCCATTGTTTCCTTCTAGTTTGAATCAAATTTAAAACTGTTTTTCATATGCCAAGATTATATTCAACTATTCAACATTGTACCTTCATCCTCAACACTCGAATACATCTTACATGTCTTATTGCGGTCTATATTTTCCTTACCCCTTCTTTCATAACTTTGCAAATTAGTTATCTTTAGGTTTACTTATAATGCTTATTTAGATTTACTTACATATATACATTAATTTCTTTGCTACTGTTGTTTATCCCATCTACTTTTTTTTTGGTGAGGGGTTAATTTTTCTAGTTACTAAAGACATCCCTTGCATCTTTCAGTAACAGTTGGTGAGTTGTAAAATTTTTGTCTGAAAATAGTAGTATTTTACTCTAGCTCTTGAATTATACATGTATTTTAGCTGAGAATACAAGTCTGCATTGATCGGTTTTTTTACATAAATATTGTGATACTATTCAATTGAATATTATTCAATTGCCTTATGATATCTATTGAGATTCTGATATCAGTCTAATGTCATGGATTTCAATCAAGAGCAGTATTGCCCTCCAGGGACATTTGGCCATGTCTGAGGAAATTTTTTGGTTGTCATAACTCGTTGGAAGACAGAGTCGCATCTAGTGGTTAGAGGCCAGGGACACTGTTAAGTATCTTACAATGTAGCAGACTACCCTCCACAATTAAGAATTATCTGGTCCAGATAACAATAATAGAGCTGAGATTGAGAATGTTCTTGAATTGCTATTTCTCTATAAGTAATTTCTTTTCCCTTTGGTTATTTTTTAACCTGTATTTGTTGCTTTAATGTTTTACTATGATAGGATTAACCATGTATTTATTGTCATTCATCTTGTTTAGAAATCATTGTACATCTGAGAATGCATATCTTCTACCATTTTTAGAATATTTTCAATGCAAATATTTCCTCATCCTCACTTTTTTTCTCTCTTTCTAGAAATCTTATGTGCTACTCTATTTTTATTTTATTTTTCATCTTTATTAACATGTCACATTTTCCATCTCTTTATCAACTTGTATTACATTGAAGTAATCTCCTCACTTATATCTTCCAGTTCACTAATTTTCTCTTCTAATATCTGTAGCCTGCTTTTGAATGTTCCCATTAATTTTTAAATTTTTGTTTTCTTTATTTTTATTTCTGGAATTTCTATTTGTTTACTTTTCAATTTTTTTCTTTTTTCATGCCCTCTTATTTTTATAGAATTTTGTTATGTGCCTTTTATCAACATGCCTTATAATATGTTTTAGATTTTAGACTATTTTCTTCTAGTATCTCATTTATTGAGGTTCTAACCTTACAGTTTGTTCTGCCTGCTGGCCCATTCATAATAAAAAATGTGCTTGTGTATGTTTTGTAATTTCAAATTGTACCCTTATGGTACACAAGGCTTGTTTGATCTATGACAATCCCTATGACCTATGTTAATTATTTTTTGATCAGATGCCCCAAGAGTATCACACTAGTCAAGAACCTAATTTTATATTAATTTATCAGTTTGAAGATTTCCCACACAAAGTGAGTGGTATCAATTCTAATCTCAAATCTGCATGACGTGCAGATTTACAGATTGATACTTTAGTGGAGATTTTGTTTTTCTCGCCAGAGACTGAAAACACAGAGATGAGCCTGTGGTGGAAAAGTACTAGTTCATTCTTTCACAGGATATTCTTCTAGGAAGTAGATTCAAGCCAAAGGCTCAGGCATTGCTATTTTATTCACCTGCAAGATTCTGTTTTCTATCCTCCGTACTTCTTTCCTTGTCTAATCCAAGGTCAGTCATAGCATTCGTTCATGGACTACTTTTCTGGCTTAAATTTCCTTCTCACATCCGGAACATGGAGATTTCCTTTCATCAGCTCATCTATGAATCTAAAATAATGTTTGTTATTTCAACAAGTACTAAATATGGAGAGTTTTTACACTATGCTATAGCCAGTACTAAGAGTTCTCAGTCTCTCTTTTTTTGCTCCTTTTTCTTTTCTTACACCGACAGGTTGATTAGTAAGGTATCACTGTGTTCAAGTTATAACTTCTGAAAAATGTGACCTGTGTTGCTTTTTGCTTCCACTTCCTAAAATGCTGTTGACGTGGCAAGCTTCAGATTTATTTCCTAGCCCGAACTTCTCAATACTGTCTTCCCTCTGCCCTGCATATCATCTAAACCACCCTGACCCGTTTATTGCACATGTATGTATACATTCTTGCTGCCATCTCACTGATTTTCATTTTTATACTGCTGGTGTGCTTTGCATCGACCTTTTCTTGAATTATAGGAGCAAGATCCAGTCTCAAGTTTAGAATGAAAAGGCAAAGACTTCAGGAAACCAGAGTAGGATGATTATGACAGGACAGGAAAGAAGCAAAAAGTTTTGTTTCTTCAACCTGCCCTTAACTTGGCTTTCCAAATTCATCTTTTATCTAAACATTTCCCTTCGCCAAACTTTTTTCAGAACCATCAAATATTGGGAGTGTTCGGTTATTTGAGCAAATATAAAAGTGGTCATTTGTTTCTCATTTTCCTTCTCATCTTTAGCTTTATAATCCTTGGTGTGAATCTCAGAAGAGTGGAGAGCTTATTGATATTATAAAATAAAACCCAATCAACTTTTGTTGTTTTTAGTCCTTCTCAAACATAAAGTCCTACATTCACTCATTGGATATGTTAAGATAAAAGCTTTAATCATTGTTATTAATTGAAAACAAGATTAATTACTGATGGAGTTGTTCTTATTAATTTGCAACTGTTTAATGAACTGTAATTCTCTTTTTGAAAAAATGCTAATATTTCACTTGGGAGCTTTCCCATTAAGCTTCTCAGGTCATGCTCATTAGTAATCTTCGCTCAATGTATGAATTAAATCCCTGTAATTTGCATCTGAAAATTACTCTGCCCATTTTCAAAAGATTTCTTAGTGCTCCAGAAACATGAAAATGTATTCCAACCAGTTTATCCTCAGGTATGTCCTTCTAAAGCATCACTATGGCCTTGATGGGCCATTCTTCCTTGGATGTATAGAGTAAAACAATTTGTTTTATAATATATGTGGCCTGGTTTTAAATAAAAATCTGCAATGTCCCAAATGCCTCTTGAATGAGAATACAAAACACAGCACAGAATTTAATTAAATATTCCTTCATTTTTTATTAGATTTGTACCAATTCCGATTTTTCTTGCTTGTGTAGCCAGCATTTATGGACATATTTCATCACCTGTACATAATTGTGTCATTCTCTAAGTGATTCTTAATAAAATAAATGGGTGAAATATGTCCCCTGTAAATCTTAACACGCATTGAGATTTCTAACATAATGAAATAGGGCATCAATTTGATCATAGACCAGTTATATTGCTCTCTAGGCAATAGCTAATGATCAATTCCTCTTTTGTGTCTTTTGGGAAATATGCCCTTCATTAGCATCTTAAAAGACTAATGGATGTATATTTATTTTTAGTAAACCTCTGTCCTATTCTTAATTGAATACATTATCTAGTTATTCAAAGCACAGTTACTCCTAACACTCAGGACATTACAAAGGCTTTAGGAGCCCTGCGTCAGGAACAAGGGACAGAGACCAAATATGTACTTCTTATGATGTCCCACAATTAATCTGTGCCTGCCACATCCACACCCACTACACCACAGTCACCTGTCAAAAATGCACAACAGGGTCGGGGATTTAGCTCAGTGGTTCTGGCACCTGCTGCGCAAGTGCAAGGATCAAAGTTCGATCCCTGGTACCACCAAAAAAAAAAAAAAAATGCACAAGATGCTAATTTTTGTCCCTCACTTTTCCGAGTGTTTATATGCTGCTCCTACCTGTAAGTTCTCAGTATGGCCCAGCTGTATCCACTCCCATTTCTTTGCTCATGCCACTCCTCTGTCCTGAATGGCTCAACTTCACTTCCTTCTCTCAAGACTGCCTTCAAAGGCCATTCACCCATAAATCAATCACTCCTCTGTTAACCAACCACTGCGGTTGTGAAGGGGGCCTACAACACCCCCAGGCAATGGTGGGGTGGGTGGGGAGCACAGGTGCAAGTAGGTAAGAGCATTGGCATCACATCTGCACACTAAAGACATGGCTGTGGCACATAACAGGTCTCTAAGAGTTATTTAATGAGCAACTAAGTGTTAATTGAAAGCCACAAAGAAAACAAAGTTCTTAAGTTAGACGAAGTGATATTACAGGTTCTAAGAAATTTTGGGTAATGTTGAAAATGCATTTTTTAAATTCATTTACTCAAAAAGTATGAATTTAGTAGTAATAGTCCATTAAAGTATAAGGCATCTTTGCTGTGACTTTCCATCAGGGAGGGGTCAGAGGCCTAACAAAACACTGCCAAATTACAAAACACAGCTCTTGTGCTCTCAGGAGACTGAGGAATAAGGACAGTTCTGGAGGCACATGCTTCTGTGGCAAAGCAGCTGGTCACAGAAATAAAGGATTTTTTTTTTTTTTTACTGAAAATAAACATTTATTTCCTTAAAAATATTACAGTAAGCTTATCCAACTTGTGAGCAATCAATTTATGGCCTATTCCCACTCTGTTTATAAAACCAGCACATTCTCTACTCTGCCATAAAGAAGGATAAGCTTGGGACATTTCTAGCTAAATGGATGCACCTTGAGAACAAACTCAAGTGAAATAAATCATACACATGTATTTAATAAAATAAAACCAGTACATTCTGAACATTGGTCACATCATTTTCAGCAGTCAAAGAGAGTAAGCACTCCTCCCTCCTCACTTCAGTAACCTGAATCATTTCACTTTTTAAAAAATATTTTCATATGAATATAATATAATAGGCCTCAGCCTTACTCCTGAAGATTCTGTTTCATTACAACTGCATGAAATCCACATTCCTGTATCGGAACTGCCGAAACTAATTCTAACATCACAAGCTGGGAACCACACATCCATTAGGTTTACACTTCCTCTACTTAGAGGCCAACTGGCTTTATGAAAAAGTCCTTTGACAAATTCTGTTTCCTGGACCAGGGTTTTAGTTCAGTAGTGCTGCATCTGCCTTGCAAGCACAAGGTCCTGAGTTTGATCCCCAGTACTTTAGGACAGAGGCTAAGCTGGTCTTGTGTTCACTGAGGGCAAGCAAGTGAACTGGCACTCCCCCAGATCAAAGGCACCAGCCCCTTGCTGCTCCACATCACTGGCTACTCCCACGTAATAGTCCTCTATGGCCCCAAGGTCCTCATCCTCTTCCTCTTCTTCCTCACAATTTGGGTCATAGTCCTCTTCTTTGCTGTCAGACCCCTGGCTCTTCATGTCCACTGACATCTCTGCATCCAGTCAAGTTGCAAATCAGGAAAGCAGTTGCTTTTTCTCCCCTCAAATTTCACTGCTTTCTCAAATGCATTAGTGTTTTTGTATTCTGTAATTTTTGAAGATCATTCAGGTAGACATCACCCAAATATTCTGTCATATGATCTCCATCGGGAACCGTGACCCCATGGCTGCAGAGCCCCGGCAGGCCAGAGCAGGTCAAGCCGGGCCAGTGAGGTCTGACTCAGACGCTGCAACTACAGAGGCAGCGGGGCCGACCCCGCTGAAATAAAGGATTTTTATACATGGTACAATGGATTCTTATAAGTCAGGGATGTCTTAGATTATGTCTATGAACTTCAGCCAATGAAATATGCTAGCAACATCAAAGAATCCATGAACATAATGATGTCTGTTTCAAAGTGATGCAAATTTGCAATGAAACATTAGGAGTCTCAATAAATGGAACTTCCACTAGATCATATCCCACATGTGAATGGTGTAATCTGTGCACCCGACCTAGGGTGAGTGGATTTTTAATAATAAAATCATGTTTTAAACATATTATATGTGTTTCATGCATACATAACATGTTATGTATGTAACATATTATATATGTTATGTATACCTTCCTGCATTCTCTAAGATAGAAACAATCTAAAAATTTGTTAACTTCATATCATTATACAAAGAACTAAGCTTATCAAAAGCAATGATTGCCTGACTGGAGACCATAGCTACTGAGCATGTCTATGAGTGTTCATTTTGAGATCACATCTATCCATTGCATGACATATGACCACATGTGAAATGCATACATGTCTCTGCTATGCTTTATCTTATTTTTGATCTGTCCATTTCCTATAGATTTCATAAATATTTTTCACTTAGAATGAAGAATTACAACCTCTGGATAATAGCTAATCTTATAAAACTGAAAAAAAAAAAAAACCCCTCAGGTGAAATCTTTGGTAACAAATGCCTTGAGAATCTTTTTTATTTTGATGGGTGGGTCAAATAATTTCTCTAGTGAAACTGACAGAGTTCCCAAATTATGGTCTTATATTTCATTGAAAAGAGAGAGAAAATAGAGAGACAAAGAAAGAGAAAAAGAGAAAGGGAAAGAGAACAGTATTGTAGGAAATGGGTAAGTGGTGGGATCTGGTAAGCCAAATTCAGATTCCAACTCTGCTTCATACAGCTGTGTTACTTTAGGCAAGTTACTGAGCCTGTCTGAATCACCATTCACTCATCTATAAAATGAACAAATCAATTTTTCTAGATTGGATCCAATTAGGTACACAAATATTTTAGTCCCTTTACCCTTCATTAGCATAAAAATGATGAACTGATCTAATTTTAGATATTCTTTCAAAACTGTCATCTTTCTCATAAATAAGATGGTGATAATGAAAATATGAATGACTCAAATTAATTATTCTAATACTGCATATCCTAATATTTTGTCTACTTCTTTGAGATAGCACTTGAAAGCAATTTAAGGTTTTTGCACATCATCAACCTATCATCTTAAATAGGAACAGTCCTTGTGCATAGACTGACAGCTATTAAGCAAAATTTATTCATACTGATTAAATAGCAAATTCATCTGCAGAAAACAACTTTTAACTATACCACATGGGAAATGGTTTTGGAGACATTGGAGATTAAAATTATGATCACTGTTTTAAAGTTCATTGTATATAAATGTATATTTATGAGCTATCTCTAGGCTCAATATAGCTTTTGGAGCTTGTTTCAAAGACTAGTGCTAAAATCAACAGACTAAAACCTCTAAGGACAGATGGAATTCCAATTTTGAATTCAGTCAAATAGAAACAGAACTTGCTTCTCATTTTTATTTTTAAAATATGTAACAATTATTAGAGTTCCTTAAATAGTAAAAATTGTACATGTTTCTCTTTCTGAATACACATTAATATTAACATCAAGATGTACTTACATATCGCAAAAGAAAGTCACTTGATCAATAAACTCAATATTTATACAGTAAATATTATTTTAAAAGCGATAAAAGTGAACTCAATGTTGAGAAGAAAAAAATAAAATCAGAAGACAATGCAATTTTTTTCTCAAATATTATACTTAATTATTGCTCCTTTCCTCTGCATCTCATAGCTATACCCTTGCTGGTCCAGACACCATTGAGTGCCTGGCCAATGGCACATGGAGTGGAAGTAACCAGCAGTGTCTGGCTGTCTCCTGCGATGAACCCCCTAACGTGGACCACGCCTCTCCAGAAACTGCCCATCGGCTCTTTGGCGACATCGCATTCTACTACTGCGCAGATGGCTATAGCCTGGCGGACAATTCCCAACTCCTCTGCAATGCCCAGGGCAAATGGGTTCCCCCAGAGGGTCAAGCCATGCCTCATTGTATAGCTCATTTCTGTGAAAAGCCCCCATCTGTTTCCTACAGCATCTTGGAATCTGTGAGCAAAGCAAAATTTGCAGCTGGTTCAGTTGTGAGTTTCAAGTGCATGGAAGGTTTTGTGCTAAACACCTCAGCAAAGATTGAATGTGTGAGGGGTGGGCAGTGGAACCCTTCCCCCCTGTCCATCCAGTGCATCCCTGTGCGGTGTGGCGAGCCTCCAAGTATCCTGAACGGCTATGTGAGTGGATCAAACTACAGTTTTGGAGCCATGGTGGCTTACAGCTGCCACAAGGGCTTCTTCATCAAAGGGGAGAAAAAGACCACCTGCGAAGCCACAGGACAGTGGAGCAGCCCCATACCCACATGCCACCCTGTGTCTTGCAGTGAACCGCCCAAGATTGAGAATGGCTTTCTGGCGGTAAGAGACTGGTTAGCTTTCATCACTTACAGAGCCACCACTGTGACCAACCCTGGGATTTTGAAGCAGGGGCTTCAGATTGATTTTTGAAAACCATTAAGTGGCTAAAATGTATAGGTGGTGAATATTAGAGAAAAGTTAAGATGATTATTAATCCTTTTAATATGTAGGCTTTTGTTTTACAAGTATATAACTATTCTAAGCACTTTGTGACAATATCTTAGCTCTAAACGTGAATTAAAGTAAGCAAATTTCTATAAAATATTATTTTGCTTTATACGAGTTACTTCAAATGGATATGTAATTTCTTTTAAGAAATCAAGATCTAAATGGAACCTAAAGAAATGTATTATCGCTTCTTATTTTTTTGGCAAAAGATGGGATCACCAAATAAGACGAAGTTTTTACATTGCTCTTTTAATAGATCTAACGGTTATTTCACCATACTCAACAGAGTTAAAGTCTGTCTCAAACATATTCTGCTTCCACACTAATAAGTCTTCTCAATAAGTCCACCAATGAACAGGAATAAGAATCTATTCCCTAAGTCAAGGGTAATTTTAAATAGACAGTCTTCTAATTTAAACGTTTTTAAAAAGCCTTCTCTATATATGGCCTTTTCTCCGTTGTAGTCAAAGTAACAGTGAAAAACTTTTAACACTTTCGTGAAGATAGATCAGCTTTACGTTGGAAGAAGGTAAAGAGTATATATGTAAGAAGGCTTTTTAATTTATTAATATAACAAATAGTTCTAGAGCTCCTACTAGGTATCAGACATAATTATGATTATGAGCACCGCACTAACATTTTAACAATACAGATTAGGCCTGTGATGGCAGAGTGTTTTTACCCACCCAGGGTACTCCAGTAATATGTACAAAAACAAATAATTCCAAATACTGCTAAGTTCACTAGAGTGCTAAAGCTGGAATTTACCATTATCACTACCAAAGGACCACTCTCATCTTTTAAAAATTTTGATCAATTTATGTACCAAACCATGACCTTCATCATTATATACTTATCTGAATTTTGAGATTATGAATATTAACCTTTATTTTAAAAGACAGAAGATTGATTTTTATTTTCCATCCTATGTCCCAGGAGTAATCTTTAAAAAGTGTATATGAAAAAAAAATTCTAATAGTACTCTTCAGACATATATATAAAATATTTTATTTATATTTTTATGATAAGTTAAACAGTAACAAATATATGTGTATTTGTGCATAGGTTTGCTTTTCTATGGTTAAAACAACAGCAAGCTGTAGCATTTCTTTGGTCGGCAAGATTTTTTTTTAATTTACCATGTAATCCAGTGGTGGTGAATCTATGGCATGCATGACACAGCAGGCTGTTTGTTATCACTGAAAGCCATCACTGATGTATCTATAATTTTCAATATGACCCTAGTTAATTAACCAATATAGACTATTTATCTTTTACTTATTATGAGGTTGGTCCTATGATAAACAATTCTTTAGTAGATATTATGTAATTTAATCTTTTACATTTCACTTGTGTACTTCCAGTTTTAGATAGATAGATAGATAGATAGACAGATAGGTGGGGGGAGAGAGAGAAAGGAAGGGAGGGAGGGGGAGAGAGAGAGAGAGAGAAAGAAAGAAAGAAAAAGAAAGAAAGAAAGAAAGAAAGAAAGAAAAAAAGAAAAAAGAAAGAAAGGAAGGAAGGAAGGAAAGAGAGAGAGAAAGAAGGAAGAAAGAAAGAAAGAAAGAAAGAAAGAAAGAAAGAAAGAAAGAAAGAAAGAAAGAAAGAATTATCCAGACACAGTGGCACACCCCTATAATCCTAGCTACTCCAGAAACTGAAGTCACAGAATAACAAGTTTGAGGCCAGCCTGAGCAACTTAGTGATACCTTGACTCAAAATAAAATAAAATAAAAAGGGCTGGGGATGTAGCTCAGTGCAAGCGCTTGCCTAGCATGCACAGGTCCTGGATTTGATCTCTGGTACCAAAAAAATTTAAAAACGAAGAGTGGATCTATTGGAAAAAACAAATCTTTATTTGGTTCTAATTGATTCGTTCTGATGTTTTGTTTCTACGTTTTCTTCTAATTTTGTTCTTTGCTACTGCTGAGGTGTTTAAACAATTATACTGTCCATTTTCTGCATTGCACTCACTTGTTTTCTCCCTATTACTCAGCACACTACTGGCAGGACATTTGAGAGCGAAGTGAAGTATCACTGTAACCCAGGCTATATGCTGGTCGGAAGTCCTGTGTTTGTCTGCCAAGCCAATCGCCACTGGCACAATGAGTCCCCTCTGGCATGCATCCCTCTGAACTGTGGAAAACCTCCCGCGATCCAGAATGGCTTCACAAGAGGAGAAAACTTCGAAGTAGGATCCAAGGTTCAGTTTTTCTGTAATGAAGGCTATGAACTTATTGGTGACAATTTCTGGACATGCCAGAAATCTGGTAAATGGAGTAAGAAGCTAAACCCAAAGTGTGTGCTTGCCAAGTGCCCGGACCCACCCCTTTTAGAAAATCAGCTCGTGTTGAAAGAGTTAACTTCTGAGGTAGGAGTGGTGACACTTTCCTGTAAAGAAGGGCATGTCCTGCAAGGCCCTTCTGTTCTGAAATGCTTGCCATCCCAACAATGGAATGATTCTTTTCCTGTGTGTAAGATGGTTCTTTGCCTCCCGCCTCCTCTAATTCACTTCGGTGCCCCTGCTCCTTCTTCTGCTCTTCACTTTGGAAGCACTGTCACATATTCTTGTGTAGAGGGGTTTTTCCTAAGAGGAAATCCTGCCACTTTTTGCCAAGCTGATGGCACCTGGAGCTATCCACTGCCAGAATGTGTTCCAGTAGAATGTCCCCAACCAGAGGACATCCTCAATGGTATGGTCGATGTTCAAGGACTGGCTTATCTCAGCACAGCACTCTATTCTTGCAAGCCTGGATTTGAGTTGGTAGGAAATACCACCACCCTTTGTGGAGAAAATGGTCACTGGCTTGGAGTAAAACCAACATGTAAACCTATTGAGTGCCCAAAGCCCAAGGAGACTTTGAATGGCAAATTCTCTTACACAAATCTTCACTATGGAAAGACTGTTACATACTCTTGTGACAGAGGGTTCCAGCTTGAAGGTCCCAACACCTTGACCTGTCTAGAGACAGGTGACTGGGATATGGATGCCCCATCTTGCAATGCCATTCGCTGTAATCCCCCACAACCCATTGAAAATGGTTTTGTGGAAGGTGCAGTTTACAGCTATGGTGCTGTAATCATCTACAGCTGCTTTCCTGGGTTTCAGGTGGCTGGTCATGCCATGCAGACCTGTGAAGAGTCAGGGTGGTCAAGTTCCATCCCAGCATGTGTACCTATAGACTGTGGTCTCCCTCCTCACATAGATTTTGGAGACTGTACTAAAGTCAAAAATGGCCAGGAATATTTTGACCAAGAGGTTGACATGATGGAAGTTCCATATCTGACTTCTCACCCTCCTCAACATTTGGGAGCAGTAGCTAAAACCTTGGAAAATACAAAGGAGTCTCCTGCCACACATTCCTCAAACTTTCTATATAGCACTATGGTTTTATACACCTGTAATCCAGGATATGAACTTTTGGGGAACCCTTTGCTGATCTGCCAGGAAGATGGAACTTGGAATGGCAGTGCACCTTCCTGTATTTCAATTGAATGTGACTTGCCTGTTGCTCCTGAAAATGGCTTTTTACATTTTGCAGAAACTACCATGGGCAGTGCTGTGCAGTACAGCTGCAAACCTGGGCACATTCTAGTGGGATCTGACATACGACTTTGTCTACAGAATAGGAAATGGAGTGGTGCTTCCCCACACTGTGAAGCCATTTTGTGTAAAAAGCCAAATCCCATTATGAATGGATCCATCAAAGGAAGTAGTTACACATACCTGAGTGTGGTACACTATGAGTGTGACACTGGGTATGTGCTGAATGGCACTGAGAGGAGAACATGCCAGGAAAATAAAAACTGGGATGAGGATGAGCCAATTTGCATTCCTGTTGACTGTGGCTCACCTCTAGTCCCAGCCAATGGCCAGGTGAAAGGAGATAAGTATACATTCCAAAAAGAGATCGAGTTCTCTTGCAGTGAAGGATTCTTGCTTGAGGGAGCCAGAAGTCATATTTGTCTTCCCAATGGAAGTTGGAGTGGAGGCACTCCCAAATGTATACCTGTCAAATGTGCCACCCCATCACAGGTAGAAAATGGGGTGATGCATGGATTGGACTATGGCTTCAAGAAGGAAGTAGTGTTCCACTGTCATGAAGGCTATGTATTACACGGTGCTCCAAAACTCACCTGTCAGTCAGATGGTAACTGGGATGCAGAGGTGCCTCTCTGTAAACCAGTCAACTGTGGACCTCCTGAAGATCTTGCCCATGGATTTCCTAATGGTTTTTCCTTTTATCATGGGAGAGATATACAGTATCAGTGCTTTCCTGGTTATAAGCTCCATGGAAGCCATTCAAGAAGATGTCTTTCCAATGGCTCCTGGAGTGGCAGTCCACCTACCTGCCTATCTTGCAGGTGTTCCACTCCAGAAATTCCATGTGGAACTATCAATGGGACTGATTTTGATTGTGGAAAGACAGTCAAGATTCAGTGTTTCAAGGGCTTCCATCTCCTGGGGCTTTCTGAAGTCACCTGTGAGGCCAATGGTCAGTGGAGCTCTGGCTTTCCACACTGTGAACACATTTCATGTGGCTCTCTCCCAACAATACCAAATGCATTTATCAGTGAGAGCAGACCTTTGCAGGAAAATGTAATAACATACAGCTGCAGATCTGGCTATGTCATACAAAGCAGCTCGGATCTGATTTGTACAGAGAAAGGGACATGGAACCAGCCCTATCCAGTCTGTGAGCCCCTGTCCTGTGGACCCCCACCATTTGTTGCCAATGCAGTGGCAACTGGAGAGGAATACACCTATGAAAACAAAGTGAAGCTCAGGTAAGATCATGGCCCTAGAGTCTGCAAGGGAAGGCAGGCAGGAAGATTGTAAAATGAAAAGTGATATGTCAAAAATTTAACTAATAGGGAAGATAACAGCATCTCTGGATTGCTCTCCAAAACCCAAAGCTTTTAACATTTGATTTTATTCTATGCATAATTATGGAGGAATCCACTGACTGTAAAAATAAATTTATACCTTTTCACACTGTGGTTTCTAATATAATTATTATGCCTATCGTGAAACAGCAAGATCCTCTAGCCAGCTTGAATAACACTGGAATCATGAACCTTTTTTACAAACACCAGGATGTAAATTTCTTTGTGATTATAACTTGATGGTTATATTTATACATGCAAGCATTAGGGAAAATAAAGCAAAACATCCCTAAAAAAGCTGGCGAAAAACACATACTTACATTGACCAATATGAAGAAGGGAGGTATTCTAAAAGGGCCTTCCCTCTATGATTCTAAAAAACTAAGCATTTAATGCCCAAACAATGATATTTTGCTGGAAATTTCCCTGTCTAAATGTATTATTAAAATAAAACATGATAAAATGTGGAATTTGGGAATTAAATTTCTGTTGGAGTAAACACCCAAAATGTTTGAAGATGTTTATTGCAACCTTCAAAAACAATTTAAATTGTATTTACACCTCTGAATGTATTATGGATTAGCCTTCATGTATTGGTATGTTAGATTTGATTAATAAATAATTCAACAACTCTTCTTAAGGCATTCTGTTGTGGACATCTTAGCCCCACCTTCAAATTTTGTTAATTGCAATAGTAGATCTGAGGAACGGTTGAAATAATAATGAAGCCAAAGAATGGTAGATCATGCACTAAGTAGAAAAAACATTATTGCTTGCCTTTGGAAAACATTTTTAAAATTTTCCTTTGGATGTTGGTGTGCCGGGTATCTTGAGAAGCCATAATGTCACCTGCTTCTCGGGCTTCTTTGTTTTTTGTTTCATATTATATGGTATTATATCATCTTTCAAATCTCTACTTAATGTCTGATAATTAGATCAACTACAAGTTTGCAAAATCTCTGATACCTAAGCCTAGTAACTTGGGAACTTTTAAAAATGTTATCCAGCAACAAATGTTAATTAAATGGTTTAATTTTTAAAAGGCAGAGTATTGTACAAAAGTGTAGACTTCAGAGCCAGATTCCCTCTAGAGTCCATGATTTTGCTACTCTGCTACACTGCCTCAATAATAGGTGAGAACTCAGCTCTGCCATTCCTTAGCTATTTAGCTTTGAGGAAGCTACTTGAGAATTTAATGAGTTGATATTTGTAGATCACTTAGAACAGTAAATATAATGTGATGAGTGGTATGTAAACATTTGCTGAAAATCATAGATGGTGTGAGAGCCAGGCTGAGTTGAATTTGAACACCAATCCTACTGTCACAGGATTAAGAAAAATGTCATAGATAGGCCCTAGAGCAGCATTTAGTATGCCCAACAAATATGTTATATTCTTGCCAGTAGAAGTCTATTTTAAACTTTGTCTAGAATTTTTTGAACAGATAGCTGTTTTTAGAATGAAATGAATTCAATAATGCCGTTATTCATAATGATGATAACATCAATAGTATACAAAGCAACTGTAGTCTTTGTAAAAATTTTATTAGTACAGTTTCAATACATAATGATTGCATTCATCATGGGGAGTTGGGACGTGTACATAACATTCCTTAATTCTTTTTACTTCCCCTTCCCCTTCACCTTCCCCACCACTCTTCTCTTGGTCCCCTTCCCCTTTGCAAAATGTGGATTACTAAAGACTAAGGACTGAAGGACTGATCTAGTTAAGATGGTTATATTAATGTTTTAGTTGGCAATGCCATCCATCTGCCATGTGAACCACTTTTGATATACTACATAAAATGTGCACCAATCCCGTAATAGCTTCTTAAATCCAATAATAGATCAGGAACTATATTGTGCTTTCTTTAAATCACTCCTTTTTGCATTGCCATTGCAGATGCTTGGAAGGTTATATGATGGATACAGATATGGATACATTTACCTGCCAGGAAGATGGTCATTGGTTCCCTGAAATAATCTCCTGCAGTTCTAAAACTTGTTCTCTGCCATCAAACTTAACACATGTACTTGTTCATGGAGAGGATTTCGGGGTGAACAAGCAAGTTTCTGTGTCATGTGCAGAAGGGTATACCTATGAGGGAGTTAACATATCAACATGTCAGGTAAGACTTTCATTGTTAATTAGAACATGTGAGTCTAACTCTTAATATGCATATATCACCATCCAAATGATATCTTTTTTTCTCTAAAGAGAAAAAAATGCTTCAAATTTTCTCTTACATTGAAGGATTTCAGTTTTTTGATAGAAATATAAGAGAATATATTTTTGTCCCAACATTCCCAGTTTAAGGTAAGAAAGTGCTAACGTTAGGTAAAGTGTTAAAATATCTAAAACAAGATAGCCATAATAAATTAACCATGCATCTTATTCTTGTTTTGTTTTTGTTTTTTGAGACAGAGTCTTGCTATGTAGTTCAGGCTGTCCTTGAACTCGAGATCCTTCTGCCTCAGCCTTCTGAGTGCTGAGATTATAGGTGTGAGCTATGTCCAGCTCATATTCTTAAAAGTGTCTATGTGTAGTCCACAACCACAGACCAGTGGTAGCAAACCTACGGCATACACGCTGCAGCAGTCACGCAGAGCCCTCTCTGTTGGCACCCAAGCTATGTTGCCCCAACATCACCCTAGCAGCTGAGCATCAGATATTCAGGTTTAATTGCAGTGCTGGCACTTTGTGATAAATAAGTGGATTAGGGTTGCAATTTGGGCACTCAGTCTCTAAAAGGTTCACCATCCCTGCCATAGACTATGCCAAACGTTTCCAGTTTCAGCAGAAAGCTCAGACATTGCAGAAGCAGACAAAAAATTGGAGTCAAATCTTGCTATGTCATTTATTTTCCTGTAAGAAAGCTATTTACATTCTGAGCTTCAGTTTCATCATTTGAAAATCAATGTGTCTAATAACACACATTTGTATGGTTGTGAGAAACGAGGGTAGACGATGGGAGAAAATGCCTGCTTTTGCAAACTATGGCCTTTCCAAAGATCATGGTTGATTAATACACATAGATACTCTTGAGCATAAAATTTTTGGTCAGTTTATCATGAATAACTTGTCATAAATATTTTAATATCTACTTTACTTTGGCACTTTTTAGTTTAAAACTGGGAATCATCAGCACAGATAGCAGACCTGCCTAGCACATCCCTTTTTCCTAGCTTCCGTAAAACATATCAGAGGAAGAAAGGTCAAAGGACTCATTAGCACGGTCTTCTTTTTTGTTAGTTGAGATAGAGGCTAGAAGAGAACTGTGGCATGATTCAGAAATGAATTTTACCTTAAGTGTGTCTTCATTCGAACTCCATCTCAACTCTGGGTGAACCCAGAGCCTTTGCATTGAGCCACATCCTCAGCCCCCCTGCCCTCGCCTTGCTGCTCTACTGCCCTTTTTTGAGACAAGGTTGGGTTAAATTGCTAAATTGCCCATACTGGGCTCAAATTTGCAGTCCTCTTGCTTCAGCCTCCCAGACTGCTGGGATTGCAGATGTGCACGACCACACCCAGCTTATCTGGTTTTCTTTATTTGCAAATCTCTGGTAATTCCAAGAATTAAATTATTTAATATATATGAGCTATGTAATACATGCTTGACATATAATAGGAATTCAAGAATTATTTTATTCTCCTCTAAATTATCTACTTATAAGTTATGCACATTCATGATTGGTTACAGGGAAAGCTAAAATCACAGGGAGCAGGTCAAATGATTGCCAAAGTTACCATGATCTCAAAATTTGTATAGTTCCAGCTGATCTCTTTTAGATTTAGAGCTGAACAAGTGTGAGGGGAAACTTTTTTCCAAGGAGCTGTCTGAACCAGAATTCTGCCATGATTAAGGCAAACAAATTGATGCTCTCCAGGTTGGGTATGTGGACAACTGAGTGGTTCTCCATGTGTCTTGCAGGAAAACCCTGGGATCCTAGTGACTAAGCTCTTCTTTACTGAATTAGTAGTTTATTTTTTATAACCCTCATTGCTTTCTTCACACTTAGTATGACCCCCATCCTTTGATCAACTGGGTTTGGCTTAATTTTTCAGTTTGAAAGGTAGAATAAATCTTTTTTAAGTGTTCAAATGCATAAATTGAACCAAATTATGTTCAGTGCCTGAATATATTTTATTATAGTGCAATAAAGAGATTCTGTAGTGCATAGAATAAACAAATGGATGAGGAAACCAAAACAAATTTTGAAAAATTAATACTGAAGGAAGGCTAGCCTTGCCAAAAATTAAAACCTAGTATTATAAAATTCCCGTCAATGTGGCTCTGGTGTTAAATTAGGTAGAAGGAAAAAAAATGAATGGAATGGAAAAAATGAGTCGGAAGTACAAGTTCTGGGGAAAGGAATGACTGATAAATTGTTTTGATCTCATTAAGTAACCATATGGAGAAAAATTGATTCCAAATGTGTGAAAAAATAGTAAAACAAAAGAAAACAATAATGAGTAACTTTAAAAAGTTACTAGTAATGCTAAGAAATATTTATGTAAAATTAAGTTCACTGTAGCATTATTTACACTGTTGAAAAATTAAACACAATTTATACACAAGAGGGGAAAGATTGTGATATAGGAATATTTATATAAAATTACTTCTAGCTTGGATGTAGAATGAGTTTAGCTTCAAATCTCCCTTTAAACTGTTATCCAACTCGTATACTATTTCCTCAAAGAAAACAGAAAACTATTTGTCTGAAGATACAGAAAAACAAACTCCGTTTCTCCCTCTGTCCTCTCACAACACCCCTCTGACACCAGATGTGTGAGGGTTTTCCCCCCACACTTATGAAGCAAGCAGTCAGTTCTGCAGCAAACACCAGCTGGGCATCTTCTTATTCAACTCAACTCAGACACAATCTACTTGGACTTGGTGTTATGTCCCACAATTTGAGGACTCTGTACTCAAGACTGCACCCTCATCAAATGCCAGTACCAAGTTCTGGCCTCTAGAACTTCTGACCTTCCAGCTACCAGTTGGGGTTCCTATGACACCTCCATGAGTTCCATTAATTTCCTAGAGTTATCCAGAGAACTCAGGGAAACATTTTCTTACATTACTGCTTTCTTATAAAGGGTGTACTAAAGAACACAAACAAACAGCCAGTTGAAGAGATATGGTGCAAGGTCTGGAAGAGTCCAGTTGGCATGTAGCATCCTCCCAGCATGTAGTGAGTCTTGTTCACTTTCCTGAGAGCCCTCATGTGTTCAGCTGCCCAGAAGCTCCTGAACTCTGCCTTTGGGGTTTTGTGGAGATTTCATTGCATAGACATGATTAAAGTATGAACAACTGTGGAGAAATGTGATCAGTCAAAAGAGTCTGATCTATTATTAACACGCTGGAAAAATCCAGCAAGGCCTGTCTGTACAATCTGTCTTGGCCTTTCTGTGTAATATTTCTTCCTTATGGGTGTGGGCCAGGACCCCTTCTGAAATAGGGGCCTTATGATCTACTGTCACATAGGTGGATCAGAAAATGTCTTTATGGATAGCTTCAAGACAGAAAGACAGAGAAAGATTAGAGTTTTTATGATTTAACTTAGAAAGGGAAATTCTGGTTTCTATGGCCTGCCTTGGAGATGGAGTTATGAGCCAAGAATGGTAGACAAAAACTAGCATTCATTCTCTCTCTCTCTCTCTCTCTCTCCCTCCCTCTCTCTCTCACCTAGTATCACAATATCACAATTAGCAATAGAATAACAATCTTCAAGAGAAATATCTGTGGATGCCTCACTTTATCCAACTAGAAGGCTGAAAATGTTAACTCTGATGGTATATATATATGTATATATAAATTTGTTTGGTTTACTATCGACCCCTTCAAAAATAAATAATAGAAGCATTCATGTTGAAATTGAGAAAAGGAAGTCATCTTTTAAAACTTTCAGTATAATGCCTAAAAGTTGTAGTTTTTCATACATTTTAAAATGTGGAATCATGAAATATAAGGCTACGCTGGTAAAGTCATAGAATATTTATATCAATATCTAGTCTTCACATATTACAATGGGAACATAGTATACAGTGAGTTTTTTAAAATTTTTGAGTGAAGTCTATTAGGAGGGAATGTTATTTTATGTTTAAAAATGTCTACACATGTTTAGGGATGACTCTGAAGACCACCTAAAAATGAATGTTATGTTTTGTTAGAGCTATGGTTAATTAGCTTAAGCAAGACCAAACTCTAGGTCCTTTTGACTGTCATCTTGGGAATTATTCTGCCATACACCAATATTTGCAAACCTCTTCATCCGTGTGTATTAATTCCTAAATATAATTTTTTATTTGTTACTTAGCTTAATGGGACCTGGGAGCCACCATTTTCTGATGAATCTTGCAGTCCAGTTTCTTGTGGGAAACCTGAAAGTCCAAACCATGGATTTGTGGTTGGCAAGAAATACAGCTTCAGAAGCACAATTATTTATCAGTGTGAACCTGGCTATGAATTAGAGGTAAGCAAGCAAATTGTTTGTTTTCCAGTATATTGAGAATATTTTTGGTATCAACACAAATTTTCTTCACTAATGTTGGTCCTAATATATCCTATTGTATTGTATTACCTTAGAGTTTAACACTCAAAAATGTACTGTTACCTCAACCAACCATTTAAACATGTTTTGGCTTGCTGGCAATCATACTGTGCAACAAGAAAGTCCACCGTTCACTATGGTGAGCTGACAATAAGGGCTTAGGTATGCAAAGCCAGAACTTCCCCAAACAAATGAGCTTATCTCAACCTGGTTGAGGTGCCAGGTTCCCATAGGGCAAATCTGGCCTGAAAAACATCCTCACTGCAGTTCTAACAAATGTCAATTTTATTCTTAATACCTTGCTTGTAATATTAAAAACCCATCAACAGCACTTATATCTCCTCATTGACATCAATGGGAGGGTGTTAATTCTGCAGAAAGCATTATTGTGTCACCAAACATGAAGTTTAAGAGACCTGTTTGAAACTACATTAGCTTGTCCTCTGGTTTTTCAGGAAGCTCCTCTTGACTCTCTTTATTTGTACAGTGATATTTGAATACAGGTTTTGCAGAATATTCACTGCCAGTGATCTGTTCAATGTGTGCGGTATGTCCCATTACTTTCTGGCCCAGCAAACAAAATTGTCACAAATAGGTGCATGAAAGCCGGAATTAGGCTTCTATGGATCTTGTTTTATTTCATCAAAAGGTTAAAAAAAATGTAAACAGAAGGATGACAATGAAATGATTGATGATAATTGGAAAATTTTCCTGCCTTTGAGTCTTATTTGTCCTTTCTGTGAGAGTATGAATTTTGCAATTAATCAAGAAAAGCAGTATCAACATTTGGGGGAAATGTATAGTGAAATGATTAAATTTGAAGAAGTAGATAACTTACCTTAAAAATTTTTAGAAACAACCAACTGCTAACTACAGAATTAAGAAAGGAGCAATAGCAATTATTTTCACTCCAAGCTATACATGTTAGGATCACCTGACAAACTTTTAAAAAATACTGATTTCCAGCCATTTGGAGAAGTAACTTATTCCAGCTCGAAAGTGAGAAAAGTAAAAGAATGCCTAAAAACTCTTATCACATGAGATGGCTGGAAACTTACCAGAGACTTCATGTCAAAAGGACTCTGAAGACTAGATGAAGTTTCCCAAGGCCAAGATAAGACCATTTCAGTAGCAATAAAGATAATAACTTCAATGGACTGAAACACTTCAGATGTTTCATGAATGATATTAGATTCATAATGATACTAAAAATTAAGTTAGTTGGTAACTATTAGTGGATGCTCATAACAACAAAAACAAAATCCTGTCTGTGGAAACATCTACAGAACAAATGATCAGGTTTTCTGGTCTGAAGTAAATTGACAGCAGAAGGGAAGAAATGAAGATGGAATTATAGATTCAGAGAGACACTGTATCAGGATTCTCTGAAGAAAGTACCAATAGGAGGGAGAAAGAAAAAGAGAGATTACGATTATGAAGAACTGACTCACAAAACTATGGAGGTAAAATCCCATGAGCTGCTGTCTGCAGGCTTGAGACCCAGGAAAGGCAGTGGCACAATCTAGTCCAAGTACAAAGACTTAAGAATCAGGTCATTCAATGATATAAATCCTAGTCTGAGTTCAGAAAATGAGAGGTGCCACCTCATGCAGTGCAACAATGAAAAGTAGATGATGTCCGCCTTCTGCTACTCTGTTTTATTTAGCCCTTCAATGGATTGGATGGTCCCCAGCCACACTGGCTGGGGAAGGTAATCTACTTTATTGAGTCCGCAGATTCAAATGCTCATCTTACTGTGAGATAGATCCAGAAACAATGTTTAATCTGGGTACTCCATGGCCCGGTCAAGTTGACACATAAAATTAACCATCATAAACATACTAATTACTCTCTATGTGTGTGGACATTATTTTCGTCTGATTCAAATGAACTGTAAAAAGTGAATAAAAATAACATTTATGAAATGATTGGAAATTTAAGCCTTGAATGCATTTATGAATAGAGATTGTAATTTTTTAAAGAATAATATTGTTATTGTGCTTATAATTTTAAAAGCCCTTAGCTTTTAGAGATTAATACTGAAAAAAATTGATAAATGATTTGATGTCATCTGCAATTTGATGTCATCAAGGGTTTGCCTGATGTAGCTTAGTGGGAAGGGGGCAGGACTTAAATTAAACAAGATTGGTTCTGAGTTAATTTTTAAAACTAGGTGATGTCTACATGGGACTTTCTTATAATCTTATTTCTGTTTTCTTATCATGGAAATACAATGCCCACCTTTGCTGTGATGACTGAAGATAAGGAAGCATGGCTCTTTAGGCATTGTGCTGAACTCAATATAGGGTAGTTATTATCATCACTTCTAGTATTTGTATTATTACCAAAATCAAACAAAGCAATTAGGACATCCAATATAACTTAAGTTCTTCTACTCTGTAAACAAATTTCCACTTATGTGTGCAGGGAACACTTTTGGGGGCCATTTCAATCTCAAAAATGTTACTATGCATGCAAAATGTTACAAAAAATTACTAAATCCCATTGAAGAATAAATCAAAATAAGGAATTCAAAAATGAGATGGTCCTGTTATGAAATCACTGCTCCTAAGCAATAAAGTGGCTGTTATGATTCTAAAGCTGAATTGAATCTAAGCTAATTGTTGAAAAAGCAGATATATTAGGTTAAAAAACTGTAATGCTAACCTGGAATTAAAACTCCAGCTTAGTTAATGAAAAACAAGCTAAGTAAAGGGGCAGCAGAATAAAAAGAAAATACATGATAAATTTTATCATTTTCTAAGGAGAAAGACAGTAGGTGCTGTTTGATTTTTTAAGTCAATAGTTACTGGGAGTTTGTTTGAATTTTTATTAAAATAAAAGTTGACATAGTCAGAACAATATTTATCTATTCAAATCTTTAGAGGAAAGAGAACAAAGAACAATAGTACTAGGAAAAATCTAAACTGTAGTACTGATTAAAACTACATGAGTAAAATGCACTCAGGAAGTATCAGAATGGTTGGTTAGGAGCTAGTTTTAACTATTTCTCAGCAATTTCTCCAAATTAATAAAAAGTAATTCACAAATTAGAAAAGTAAACTTTCTTGTGCATAGTAAAGTCACACGTGTTGCTAGGCATGGTGGCTCACATCTCAACACTTGGAGACTGAGTCAGGAGAATCGCTGAGTTTGATGCTAGTAGTTTATAGTGAGTTCAAGGCTAGCCTGAGCTACATACTGAGACCCTGTCTTGAAAAACCAACAAGACAGAAAAAAAAAAGAGAAAGAAAAGATAAGGCATAAATGTTAACAATATTTATCTCTGAAAGATCCAAGAAAAGTTTCTATATTTTTCTTCTGTATTTTCCAACTTTTCTACTACCTTAATAAGAAGAAAATGGGCCCGGGATTTAGCTCAGTGGCTTTGCCGCCTGCTGCGCAAGCACAAGGACCCAAGTTCGATCCCCAATACCAAAAAAAAAAAAAGAAAGAAGAAGAAGAAGAAGAAGAAGAAGAAGAAGAAGAAGAAGAAGAAGAAGAGAACCATTTAAGTTTATAGAAAATTCATTGGAAATAAATTTATTGGAAAGTCAGGGCAGAGCCTATCCACTAAAGTCAATGGAATTTTCACAGGAGAAGATTTATCAATAACTGAACTATTAGCTCAAGGAAAAATACCTATGAAGAGGAGAATAAAAAAGACAGTCAATCCAAATAAAAACCAAGAAAAATCAAGTAAAAGAAGAGCTCCTTTTCATGTGTCTTGCTGATTTGGAGCACAACTTCAAAACAATATGCTGCCCAAACTCTCTAACCAAAGAAAAGAATGTCACACAATCCATGTGCTAAAGCTCCTTTGAGTTAGACTCAAGTCCCTTAAGACATTACTTAGAGCCTAGTGTTTTTTAAAAAATATAATGTATAGAACTTTATTTATATTATTGATTAGTCCATAGTCAATTAGGAATTTAATGTATAAAAAGTCATTATTAGGAACATAAATGATAATAGGAAAAGATAAAAAGGAAGGACTCTAAAAACCACAAGCTTTAACCTAATAACTTCAGGGGGCAAACAGCCTATAGAGCCCTCGAGTGTGTGGAATATTGAAAAATATATTCAGATAATAATAATAAATCATTTTTCAAGAAATTTTTATTTTGAAAAACATGACCCAAAAGCAGACAAAAGACTATTAGGGACAGAAAAGGGGACAAGCTAGGGGATCTAATAGAAGAAAAGAATCTTAAAACCTGTTAGATAAAAGCAACAAAACACTTATGAAGCTAAAATCATTGGAATTATAGCAGACTTCTCAAAACAAACCTTAACATCAAGGAAAGCCTGGAGTGAACTGTTTTAATCCCCCACCCCCCCCAAAAAGCCTTCCAATCCAGACTATTATATCTTAGAAAGCTATCTTTCAAAATTGATGAAGAAATACAGTCTTTTTATGACAAAGAAGACCTTAACAAATTCATGACCATCAAACTAGCATTCCAAAAAATTCTAAAGGATATCTTAGAAAGAGACCTAAAGACTTAGAGAGAGAATGAAGCCAACAATGCCAAAAAGTCTAGCAAAATTAATACATCAGACAGGGTGGGAAATTAAGCAAAAGAGTAAAAAAATAAAAAGGGATTAGCAACAGGAAAATAATGCATTGACGGGAATATCTCAACACCTTTCAGTAATAACTTGATCTCAACCACAACAAGACACAGATTGGCAGATTGGACCAAAAATAAAAACCCAATGGTATAGTGCACACACAGAAAAAAGTACATTTAATGCAAAAAGAAATTCATAGACTAAATATCAAAGGATAGAAAACAATGTTCTATCAATGTAGCAGGAGCCCCAAAACAAGCAAGAGTAGCTATTATATTTCAGAAAAAGTGGTTTTCAAGCTAAAACTGATCAGAAGAGGCAAAAAAGGTCACTAAACATTAGTTAGGGGAACAATTCAACATGAATAAATAACAATTATAAATGTATATGTACCAATTATTAGCACACCTAACTTTATAAAATGTACAGGATAATAGAAATCAGATAAACATCAACAGTTACAGTGGAGGGTCTCAATATCCCACTTTCACAAATAGATCAACTAGACAAAAAAATCAACTAAGAAATATCAGAGCTGAGACACTCCTTTCAATAAATAGACTTCATAAATATCTATAGAATGTTCCACCCAACAGCAACAACATTCTTCCCAGCACCACACAGAACTTTCTCCAAAATAGACTACATACTGGCCCATAAGCATGCTTAAATAAATACAGAAGAATTAGAATTATTCCACGAACGCTATCACATTGTAGTGCATGAAAATAGAAATGAACGGCGAAAGAAATCACAGACATTATGCAAACACATGGCGATTAAATGATGCACTCTTGATTTTTTTTGTTGTTGTTGTTCTTATTTTTTCCCCATTCCCAGCCCTCCCTTCACCCCCTCCACCCTTCCCTATTTATAAAGACTTTATTTCCATTTTTTCCATTTCTCATCATTTTTCCTTTCCCTTCTTTCCTTTCCCCTGCCCCTCCCATTACCCCTACCCCTTTGGACCTTTTCTTCCTATTTTGCATCATCGATTATTCATTCTAATCACTGGTACATTTTAGGTATACAATATAATGACATTCATCATTGGAAATTTGCACCTTTACATAGTCTCTCTTGGTTCTTATTTTTCACCCTTGCCCAGCCCTCCCTTCAACCCCTCCAGTCCTCCCTATTTACAAAGATTTTGTTCCTATTTTTCCATTTTCTCATATTAATCCCATTCCCTTCTATTCTTTCCCCTAGCCCTCTCATCTCCTTCCCCTTTGCCCCTTTTCTTCCTATTTCACATTACCTTTTATACATTTAGTCCTTATTTACACTTTCAGTTTCTCACACCAGAGAAATTATTCAGTATTTATACATGTGTGTCCTATTTATTTCACTTAAGAGTATCGCCTCAATGGATGCACTCTTGAATTATTAATAGGTCACAGAAGAAATCAAAGAAGAAATTAGACAGTTCTCAGGATCAAATGATGCCAGTACAACATACCAGAACCTATGGGATACAATGAAAGCAGTCCTAAAAAAGAAGTTTATATCTATGAATGCCCACATCTATAAAACAGAGCCCAAATAATAACTTAATGATGCACCTTAAGGTCCTAGAAAAATAAGAATAGGCCCATTCAAGGTTGTACAGGGAAGGAAATTATAAAGGCCAAAGAAGAAATTAATGAAACTGAGGCTGACAAAAAAACAATATAAAGAACCAATGAATCAAAGGACTGGTTCTATGAAAAAATAAACAAAGTAGACAAACTCTTAACCAAAATTTCTAAAAGAAAGAGAAAAAGACCCATACCATGCAATTAAAAATAAAAAGTGGAAATCATAAAAGGCACTGCTGAAATCCAGAAGATTATTAGTAATTACTTCAAAAACCTATTGTCCAATGAATTGGAGAGTCCTACATAAAAATGAATTACCAAAACTGATCCAAGGAGTTATAAAATCCTTGAATAATCCAATAGCAGAGAATGAAATTGAGGCATTTTTTTAAAAAAACCTACCAACTAAGAAAAGCCCAGGCCCCAAAGATTCACTACTGAATTCTACAAGAACTTCAGAGAAGCTCTACTGCCTATGCTCCTCAAACTTGTTAATGAAATTGAAAGGGACAGAATATTGCCAAATTCATTCTTGGAAGCTAGAATTATCTTGATTCCAAAACCAGACAAGGACTCAAGTAAAAAAGAAAACTAAAAGCTAATCTCTTTGATGACCATAGACGCAAAAATTCTCAACAAGATACTGGCAAACAGAATGCACCTAATAATTTAAAAGATCATAGATCATAACTAAGTAGGCTTCACACTAGAGATACAAGGATGTTTCATACACAAATCAATAAATATAATTTTCCACATAATCAGGCAAAGACAAAAATCATATGACTGATAGGAAAAAGGGAGGAAGAGAAACAAAGGTATGAGCTCAACAGGACAGGTTTATTTCACCACCAACTTGAGAGGGACCACTCTAGCCTTAAGATCAGACCAAATCCTCTGATTCAGGGTATGGGTCTTTTAGAGGGTGATTGGGGGTGGGGGGAGATCAGTGAAAGGGAGTTGGGGCTACCTGCCAAGATCAAGGCTCAAGAAAGGGTAATGGTTACCCAAGGACGAGGCTTGGGAACACTCAGGGAGTAGTGGTTGCTATCAACAGCAGGGCTGATAATAATGTAAGTCACTGAGTGTAGCTGTGCTGGGTGGCAGGGAGAGCAGTCTCTGGTCAGCCTAGGATGATGGTGGTCAGATTCCTTCCAACTGATCATGTCAGTAGACACAGAAAAAGCCTTTGACAAAATCCAACATCCATTCGTGATAAGGACTCTAAAGAAAACAGGTATAGAAGGACCTTATCTCAATCTGATAAAAGCCCATTTATGACAAACCTACTGTTAATATCACATTAAACAGGGAAAAACTGAAAGCTTTTTCTCTAAAATCAGGAACAAGACAAGATTGTCCACTATCACCATTCCTGTTCAATACAGTACTTGAAACATTAACCAGAGTGATCAGGGAAGAGAAAGAAATATATATCCGAAAGGAAGAAGTCAAGTTAGCATTATTTGCAGATGACATGATACTCTACCTAGAAGATTTTTTTAAATCCATCAAAAAACTCCTAGAACTAATAAACAAATTCAGTAACATAGCAGAGTACAAAGTCAGCACACAAAAAGTCAGTAGTGTCCCTGTATACCAGTAATGAACTCACTGGGAAAGAAATTAAGAAAACAGGATCATTCATGATAGCATCAAGAAAAGTTAAATGCTTAGGAATTAACCTAACCAAGGAAGTGAAAGAGCTCTATAATTCTGAAACGTCCTTTATGGGACATCAGAAGATGGATAAATATGCCTATTCCTGGAAAAGCAGAACCAATATTGTCAAAATCTCTATACTGTCAAAACTAATATATAGATTTAATGAAATTCCAACCAAAATACCAACAATTATTTCTCTCAAAGAGCTGGAAAAAACAGTCCTAAAAGTCATATGCAATAGAAGAGAACCAGAATCAATCTTGGGCAGCAAGAGAAAAGCAGGAGGCATCACAATCTCAGACTTCAAATTATATTATAGTTAGAGTAATAAAAGCAGGATGACTGCAGAAAAACAGACAGGCAAATCAGTGGAACAGAACAGAAAATGAAGAAACAACCCAAGTCACATTCAGCCATCTGATCTTTGACAAAGGGGCCAAAATATCTGCTGGAGGAAAGTCTTTTTAACAAATGGTACTGGGAAAACTGCAGAAACATGCAGAAGATTGAAACTACACCCACATCTCTCACCACTAAAATAAAATAAAATAAAAATGGATCAAAAACATAGGTATTAAAACAGAAATACTTAATCTGCTTGAAAATAAAATAGACAAAATTCTAGAAGACATAGCTGAGCAGAACCTCAATTACACAAGAAATAACATAAAGAATCAACAAATGGTATTATCTCAAGTTAAAAAGCTTCTGAGCAGCAAAGGAAACAACCAACAGAGTAAAGAGAAAACCTACAGAATGGGAAAAAAATTGTTTACCATCCACTCCTATAGAGGACTAATACTTAGAATATATAAAGGACTCAAAACAATAGAAAACTAAAAATAGAAATTCCATTTGACCCAACTATTCTGCCTCCAGATATCTTCCTGAAAGAGTTAAAGACATCATATTGCAGCAGTACATCATACCCATATTTGTAGTAGTACATGTGTTACCTAAAGCTTGGAATTGGCCTAAAAGTCCATTAACATATGAATGAATAAAGAAAATGTGGTATTTGTACAAAATGGAGTACTAGTGTACCATAAATTAAGATAAACTTAATTCATTTGTAGGAAAATGAATGTACCTTGAGATCACATGTTAAGTGAAATCAGACACAGAAGCTTAAATATCACATAACTTCTCTTACATGAGAAACTCAAACTATAAATAATTTAAAGAGCAAAACAAAGGACAGTAGGAAACAGGCAGATAGATCTGTTGCAAATGGAAAGGGGACCAAGAGATGGAGGGAAAGGGAAGGTAGGGAGAGGAAAAGGGGAGAAAGAGCAGATGTAGCTCAGTGTGAAGGCCCTACGTTCAACCCCCAGAAATACATACATACATGCATATGTGCATACATATATAACTGGAAGAAGGAAAGCTATATTTCAAAAGTCAGGGAAATACATTTTAGAAAGACTTTACCAAAAATATTTAAAAGTTTATATGCATAGATCATTAATAGGGTAAGTTTATGTATAGTAGAGTAAAACACACGGTTGAAAAACTCTGTTTTCATAACAATATATCTCATATTCTTTGCTGTGCCTTTCAAGTATTGAAAGATACATACAATTTCAAATTTTGGGGGGCGTACCGGGATTGGAACTCAGGACCTTGCACTTGTGAGGCAGGTGGTGTCACCACTGAGCTAAATCCCCAGCCTGATTCAAATTTTTTTTTTATGGTACCGGGGGATCAAACTCGGGTCCTTGCGCTTACGAGCCAGGCAGTGGAACCACTGCGCTAAATCCCCGGCCCCTCAAAATATTTTTAAAAATATGTTAAGCAAATATACCTCTTGGACTTTTCTCATCCATTCTTTGTCAGTCTTTGCTACAGATTGTAATTAGTTACCATTTAAAATAGAAAATAAAGCAAAACCTATACCTTAATTACAGTAGTTTGCCAGGGATGAACTTTAAAGTAATTTTATAAAAATGTTTTTCAAAGTCTAAACCTACTCCTTATCCTATATTCACTTAAAATACTATGTTTATTTAGCATTTAATGCTGACCCATTCAAGTCTGTAGCCAAGATTACTTTGCTTTCTCTTACTGTCTTTCTATTATAAAATTATGATCTTGTCAATAACCTTTCTCCATTGATTCACAGGGGAACACAGAAAGCATCTGTCAGGAGGACGGACAGTGGAGTGGAGGGGTAGCAACATGCACAAGTAAGTTAACTGACACTTAGTGGACCCGAAAATGATTCTGAAGGCACAAAATAACAGTGTAGCTACATTTTATTTATATATCAGTTTTACAATTCTTTTTTAAAAAATTATTCTATCTATGCTCAAATGCCAGCCTTTTATTTTTTCTTCATGCTGGTCTGGAGCTAGGGCTTCGTGCCTGCTTAGGAAAGCACTCTACCACTGAGCTACACTCCTAGCCCTGGTTTTTTGTTTTTTGTTTTTGTTTTTTTGTCTGTTTTTTTTTGAATTTCCAAACCAACTGAATAAACTGTAGAAGGTTGGATGACCTTTTGTTCAAGGGCACCAAACCAATAAAAGGGTCAAACACTGCAGTAGAGATTAATGATTAATTGGAATAAAGCATAAGATTACTCACTCTGGGATGACAAACATTTTGTTTAGGAACTAGCTAATTATTGTGCTTATTTGCATTTTGGTGGGTTTTCCTCCCAAATAAGTGTAAATTAAAAGGCTTAAGGCTGATGCTTCTTGGTGGCAGTACTGCCCAATACTGACATCTCAAGTGTTGATGGGACATCTGTCAAATAAATGCATATTCACATTTACATGGAAGGTTTCTTTAACTCATTTTATGAGAACAGCTCAATTTATTTGGCAACATATAGGTTCATTCACATGACTTTCTACCCAGTCTGTGGCCCATATGCTTTCTTCTCCAAATAACAGTGTTTTTAAAGATGATAGTTTCAAATCAATTCTAGTGGCAAGCTTTTTAATTTTTTTCTGTATAATCTTGATAGAGTCAACAAATTCTCAAAATGGACAAGCCTCTTAGATGATCTACTTCAGTGCCTTTGATTGACAAACAAGTTCATGAGGGCTAGGAGAGGTGACGTGGCCTAGTCATCATCAGAGATAAAGTTAGTGGCTGAGCTGGCACTGGGCATCCACGATCTTAAATCCTTCTTGCCTGTTGTTTCAAGTGTATTTTAAGAGGTAGATAAATGAAATAATCTTGTGTATTTACAGGAATCTGAAATCTTTTAAAAACTATTATATATTTGCAATTCAGTGGAGAATTATAACTGCTTTTAGTCCTCAAAACCTTGAATAAATATTAGAAGAATATTCTTCAAATATTGAGTGACATCTCAAGTCACAGAAATTAGCATTTATGCAAGACTTTGGACAGTCTTGATAATAGCACTTTTATGTAAACTACTCATGATCAAATGTGTGTATGTATGTGCAGACAAGGGGAGTGGGGGTGAAAAGGAATCATACATGAGTGGCATTGAAGCCATCATATGTTGGTGAGGGGATTTTTTTCAGTTTTGAGCTACAAAGATAATGGTTTGTTTACTTTTTGTCCTACAAATGCAAGACAGTAATAGAAATATATGTGTGTGTGTGTGTATCTATATAAATATATCTTCATTTATTTATGAGGGCTGAGTATCAAACCCAGGGCCTCATACCCACAAGGCAATCATTCTACCACGTAGCTACCTCCCTGTATATATTGCTATTATTTCCTATGGCTTATCTTTTTTTTAAATTATTAAAGTCATGCAAGTTAATTTCCAGAAACTAGATAGTGTAAATAGGCCAAAATAAAATAATTTTAATCCCACCACTCAAGGATAAAAAAATTAATATTTTGATATTTTATTGTATTATTCCCTAGATATATAAAACAAATTTCTGGGGGAAAGTATGCATACTGAGAAATCTTATCTAAAAGATTCTTTCATAACTCACTAAATTATTAAATTTGTTGATATCTCTTATCAGCTTTCAGAGAAGCCCATACAAATCACTAGGATTCCCCAGACTGGTGTTTCTCCATGTACAGCACACAGATTGGCAGCAGCAATGGCACCTGAGATCTTGTTCAGACTTCAGAATCTCAGGTCTTGCATTGTAACAAGATCCCTAGATGGTGCCCTTGCACACTGTAGTTTGAGAAGCAGCATTTCAGGCCTCTAAATTTTAGCTTTCAGCATATGGGAAGGGAGCTTTGAAAATTCCTAGTGCCCAGTCTGCACCTTGTACCAGCGAAATCTCTAGGGGTGGAACTAGCGTCTGTACCTTTGTAGGAAGGTAATTCCTCCAGGGAATTGTAAAATACCGCCAAGGCTAAAAATCCATGGTCCAAGTATGTGCAAAAATCAACAGGCTGAAAGAAGCTCAAAGAAGTCAGCTAGCATCTAATCCAGGGACCCTCGATTCTTCATGGACTTCACAATCATTTGGGGAGCTTTTTATAAAATACCAAAAACTGGGCGACAGCATGGAGATTTTTATTCATTTAGTCTGGGATAGGCCCTGTATATAAAAGCTTCCCAGAAACCCTAATACACAACTAAAATTGAGGACCACTGGTCTAAATCACCTTCTCTGCCTCCACAATTTATAAAATTTATAAAATTAAAACTCAAGTCCACTTTCTAAGATTCTAGAAAAGGTGACCCTGCTTTCCTCATAGCACTTCCTGGTAATAACATTTCTCACTGATGTAAAATCATTCTTCATAGCTACAATATGGTCTCATCAGTATATGAGGTTTACACAGCCCTAAAAAGCCATATAAAATCTCCTTCACTCTAATTTCCCCAAGGCTCATAGTTCCCTGTTCCTGATACTTTTCTATTATGTTTTACTTTCTAGTAAGCTTATCTTTTCTCTCTCCTAAAGGCAGCATAACCTTGACCAAATTATTTGACCTCTCTGAGAGTCACTTTTCAACTGTTAATTGGGATAATCTCCAAGCTGCATAATTAAGGCCACCAGATTTAGGAGGAAAAAATACAAGCTACTCATTTCAATTTATTTCCTATAAAAATAATTTTTAAAAATAAGTATGTCCCATGTGATATTTGAAAGATACTTATATTGAAATGTATTTATCTGATAAACAACTTTAACTGGATAGCCTATATTTCTATCTGGACTTACAACCCAAGAATTATAAAAAATATTTTTGGTATCGTATAGGAAGTTCTTGACCACAGTCACAACTTAACACGTTAAATCCTTTGTATCACCCACCTACCCATCCATACCACCACTATCCTGAGCCTTATTAACCATTTTAACAATATATAGGCAGCTGAAGTAAATTGGACAAAATAGCAATCTTTCATTGCAAACACATCTGAATAAAGTACTTACATAAGTTGTTTTTCTTCAGCAGTGTTTAGCATGTCTTGCAAACAAGTGGGCCACAATATTTTATATTATTGTGTAATATTTTATATGTATTAGCCATTAAGTTCCTTTAACAGCAAAGGAGAAAAGATGATTTGGAGAAGTGTTTAATGGCAAGATTTTATTCTTCCTTTTAGAGACCAGGTGCAAAGCTCCTTCTGGGTTTCCGAATGGGGAGGTTGATGTGGAAAACACCACAGCGGGACTCAGCGTCATCTACTCCTGCCACAGAGGCTACAGCCTGGAAGGGCCGCCTGGGGCACAGTGCACTGAAAATGGAACGTGGAGCCACCCAGTTCCTCTCTGCAAACGTGTGTGTTGATTTTAGGACCAGTTTTAATCAGATTGGGTTTCATGATTAGCTTCCCCCATATATAAAACAGAGGATTACCCCAGAGAAAGCAATCCATGCCTATCAAACCAAATTGCATGGAGTATTTTTAAAAATCCACTTGTATTATCTGAAACATCCTAAGAATCAGCTTTTATCAGATTCCTTTGCTGTTTACAAGTTCAAGGCACTATGAAATAATGCAACTTAACCCATTTATGTAGAAGATTGCATTTTTTGAATTTTTGTATGAAATTTATAGTGTTACCTAGAAAAATTCAAGGAACAAGAATTTGAGGAGAAAATTTTCTGTTATGTTCCACTATTATAAGCATTGCAAAAATGGAATGCTATGCATAAATGGGTTAATGAATATTGGCTGTATGTAATGAATTCTATTAAGGATAGGAAAGGGGTAAAGAAAGAAATAATGTTTAAAATATAATGTTTATATGATTAAAAGTTAGGTATAATCAATCACTTGAATGAAAACAATATTCACAAACAAGATAAAGTCGACAGAGCTCTGCTTCTTAAAGTAACTGTATCACAATGCGGTAACTGAGCCTTTAAGGTTTAGCAGAAGCATACCTCAGTAACCAAGATTTCTTCTGAGCCCATTTAAAATCAGAATAACTAAAATTATTTTAAATATATGTCGATATGGTGTCACACATTTGCACTAAGCAAGCCTAGCACCATCAATTCCTGTGTTTCCTTCAAACCTATAAACATAAATCCATCTTTATCAATAAGGCTTGCAAACTCTAAATTGAATTTCTGATATTTTGCTCATAGCAGCATGAGTCTAAAGTCATATTCAACTCACACAGAAATGTCTGGTGATTCTCTGGTTCTATCCTTCCACAGGACATTCCATAAAGAAATAATTTGACAGAAGAATTTACCATGTCATTAATATTTTCCAGGTATTAAGGGAATATTTGATACACTCTTGATTTCTAATATGCATTTTGTTCCCTCCATGCTCATCAAAAAAGATCTAAAATAATCTTTAGACTATACTTTCGGACAGCTATTTAATTTTCCATTTTAGACTTGTAAGACCCTCCTTAGGGGTTGAAAATCTTGGTGTTTTCAGATCTTATCTGATTTTATCTGTACAAATTATTTCATGTAGATTCAAAACAAGTATGTATTTAATGTTTGTGAAGTGGAAGCTGAAGCAGGAAGGTCACAAGTTTAAATCTAACCTGAGCCACTTAGCAACTTAGCATGACCTTGTCTCAAAAAATATAAAAGGGAGGTAGGGAACTGTGGCTGTAGCCCAGTAGGAAAGCCCTGGGTTAAATCCACACACACATGAAAAAAGAGAGAATGAAGGAAAAAGACAGAATGAGAGAAAAAAAACAGAAAGAGAAAACTTGAAGTTCTATGGATTTTAAGACTAGTGATCATCAGTGAGAAACCATCTCCTGCAGGAGTCTACTCTGCCTTTAAAGAAATAAATTAGAGGGCCAGGGATTTAGTTCAGTGGTTCCACTGCCTGCCTTGCAAGTGCAAGGACCCGAGTTTGATCCCTGGTACCAAAAAAAAAAAAAAAAGAAAGAAAGAAATTAGGAAAAGGGGGAAAATATCAGTAAGCATTTTCTTTTCTTTTCTCTTTAACAGCAAATCCATGTCCTGTCCCTTTTGTGATTCCTGAGAATGCTCTGTTGTCTGAAAAGGAGTTTTATGTTGATCAGAATGTGTCTATCCAGTGTCGAGAAGGGTTCCTACTCAAGGGCCAAGGTGTCATCACCTGCAACCCTGATGAGACGTGGACACACACGAGTGCCAAATGTGAAAGTGAGTCAACAGGGGGAACCCAGTGCCTGCTGTTAGCATGAAATGCTTTCTCATCTTTGTGAAGTTGCTTTCACAAAAGAAACTTAAATGTATATATTTAGATCTCTACACTGTCATAGTTATCTTCTGCATTCAAAATGTTTTTTAAAATTTTAAAGAACTTTTAATATCAAACATTTTTTTAAAAATCTTTCTAGAACTAAGCTAAAACTAACCTGAACAGGATTCACTGAGCAGATTTTCAAAGTGTGCTCTTCCAAGAATAAGCAAGAAATTAAATTTAAAATACACATTTTTTTCACATTCTCAGAATCCCCAAACTATCCTTTAATAGACTACAAGTCCTTGGTGAATACAAAAATTATTCTATAGCTCTTAAACTTGAGCCAATTTTACAACCTAGAGAGTTTTTTAAAGGGCAAATGCTGGAGGCCCAGCCTTAGAGTTTCTGAATCAGTGGGTCTGGAATGAAATGTGACACTTTGCACTTTTAACAAGTTCCTGGGTGTTGCTTATTAGGCTACTGCTGCTCTAGGAACCATAATTTCAGAACCACTGGGCTAGCATGATGTTGATTTACCCAGGGTGTGACATTATATGCCTCAGTCTGGCAACGTCTCTTTCTACCATGTGATAACTCATAACATCTCTTAACATGCACTTCCTGCTTCCTCTTAAAACATCTCCCCTGTCCAACTTCCTGCCCTCTAACTTCCCTTGTTGCCCACACTACTCCCTCAACAGCAATCAATATATCTTTTGGGTCTAACCACATGCAAGGTGCTGGACTACATAATATAGGACCAGTATATGATCCCCACAATGATCTCCGTCTTTAGAACATCCACACTCCATCTAACGAGATTAGAATTCTGAGTGTGAGATCTGGATTTGAATTCTGTCCTCAAAGATTTTAACTGTCAACTCATATTAGTGGCTTACTTTTTCTGAGTCTCTGCGTCTCATTTGTTAATAGTGCCAATAATACCTATCTTACAGGTTTGTTATCAAGAATAGATAAATTGGTATCTACCACGTTATGCCCATCTCCAGATGAGGAAGAGATACCCACAAGCCTAAACCCCTGAATTTTCAACTAGTAACCTACTGTAGTATTAGAAAGTTGATTTTTCTTCCAGATAAATGTGGACTATAATATTGGTGGGATTTAGGTCCCAAATACTTAGAAAATCTACCATTAATAAAATGGAAAGAGTTAAGTATGTGCAATTGAAATTCTCTTTGGCCCTGCACTCTAGTTGAGAGCCATCAGACTGAAGGAAAGCAGGCCAAGTGACCTCATTCTGCCCATATATCCACACCTTGGCCTTGGCTCTCCAAGACTTACCATTCAGGCCACAGGGGGCAAAAGAGTAAGAAGAGACGTGCATTTACTACAAATGTTCCTTCTATGCATGCTTAATTATTCCACAGTCTTCTTGCAAGGGTTGGGAGTTGCCTTGGAGAAGAGACAGTTTCCTTGTTGCTTATTATCCTCAATCCTCGTTTGTGTTTTCTATTAGAGGGGAAATCTTTGGTTTAAAACCAAATATCCTTCCTTCCCCTAATCAGCAGCCTTCTCATTCTGTTCACCTACCTCCAGCATTTATCTCTATCAATCAAAGATTAAAATGTAATGTATAAAATATTTGCCCCAGGAGAGTATGTAAAATGCAGATTCATAAGCCAAGAAGCCCAGAAATGTGCATTTTTAATAAGAACCCTAAGTGATTCCGGTAAAGGTAGAATGAAATCTAGGATTTGATTTTCAAACTGCTACAAACCAACCTTCAGCTCACCATGAGTTCGCCAACCAGGAGCTTCTTTCCCTCTGACCCACCCAGACTTTATAACCTGCCCAGTCCAAATACCACTTACACTGCACTTCATACCCTGGTGATCTTAAGTATAGTTATTATGTTCACTTCAATATCCCTACAGTAGGGTGTCTGTTCCAATACTGCAGCTCAGTTTAGGTTATATTGTAGTATTTCTTTATCTGTCTTTCCCTACTTCTCTGAACAAAGAATCAGCATTTTCCTCATTTATGTCTTTCAAGTTTCTGATACATAGTAGGCATTTTGTCCCACTTAGAAGGAAAAGAAAATTTAGAAAGACCATAAAAATTTATCATCCCTCTACCAAGTTTTTAATAGTATTATGACAACAAAGTGACCTTTTAGAAGCCAGGTTAGGAAGACTTTTCATCTAAAAATTGGACTTACACAAATGGAAACTAACTAGATTCCTTACTTCATTTCAGTCAGGATGCCTTTTGATCCATCCCAGCATATACTAGTCATCATAAAGCTTCTTATAAAATCCTAAAGCAAAATTAGTTATAAAAATTTTTATTTGAATGTAAAACACATGTCCCTTTTAAGAAATAGGATTGTTATTCAGTTTAACAGATACCAAAAGTAGAGTACCACTGCTTTACAGTACTACAAAGGAAGAAACTAATGGGAAACTTTGAATTTTGTAAGCTTTGTCAATAAGACATGGACAATATTCATTGATTTACTCCTTTTCCAAATATCCATCAAACTTTCACTAGTTGTTTTGGGAACAACTAAAACATTCCTGATTGAATATACAGTGCTGCTGTTCATGATCTTTACTCTGAAACAGTAGAATACAATCTTCTTATTTTTCCTCTTCTAGTTTAATAAGAGCATCCTACATTGACATTTTCATGCAGCCACCTCTTTGGTGAGGTACAAGAGCTCATTTTTATTTTCCTACAGACTTCTTTCCTTGAGATTATAATAGTTCAGCTTCAGTATTTGAAGCAGAGGGCAAAAATCTTTTGGTCTTGTACGTATAATTGTTCTCAACAGCTGATGACTCTCTTAGATCCTACCTAGTATTCAAGATATTAATGCTCCCCTTATGTATCTTGCTCTTTAGATTAATTCAGCCTTAGAGAGGGCATTGTACACTCAGTCTGAGTTAGTAGCACAGGCTTAATTTTTTTTGTTATTTATTTGGTTTTCTTGGTCTTCCTACAGAAATCTCATGTGGCCCACCAACTCATGTAGAAAATGCAATTGCTCGAGGCACATACTACCAATATGGGGACATGATCACCTACTCCTGTTATAGTGGGTACATGCTGGAGGGTTCCCTAAGGAGTGTTTGCTTAGAAAATGGAACATGGACATCACCTCCTATCTGCAGAGGTAAGGAAATATTTGAATGATTATTTCTTAGTGAAGCTGCAGGGAAATATATATAAAAGTCTAACATGACAAGCAATCAGTATGTATCAAATTTTTGTTACTTTACTTGTCCTTGACTTTAGATTTTCTCTTAACAATTGTGTCATTTTTCTCCACTTTATTGTTTTGAAAGCTTACACATAAAACTCTTAGTTTTTATGCTTGAAATTATGCAAAAAATGGAAAAAATAATAAGGTATTCAACAATATCTCTCTAAAATTTAAATCACGGTAATTATTTTCATTCAGTCCATAAATATAAGCTTCCAGCCAAAAACCACGCTAATGAAAAAGACCATCATAATGAATAAACTAAAACAATTGAGTCAATGGGTGGGTTGTCCACATGGGCAATGGTTAGATTTGGATTTGAAGTGAAAATGTATGTCAAAGTCTTAAATTGTGGATGAGGTGGGCCAGGGAGAATTGAGGAAATCAATGGATGAATAACACAGCCTCAAAAGGGAAGGTTACTATAGGAGAAAAGAGATTAATTAATTATCTGGGAGCAACAATAAGAAATGCAATGACTAACCCACTGGAGGTAAGAGAATATACCGCCTTTCTTGAAAGGGCTGTGGAGGATGGCCATCCTAGTGGAGTAGCCCAGGCTTCCCTTAAAGTCCTGAATCAAAACAAAGGTTATGTGCTCACTTGCTCATTTCCTCACTTGTTTGTTTTAAGATATTCAAACATTTTCAAATCTTCTGGAAAGGACATTTCCTCTGGCCTACATCCACAGGAGCTATTCTCTATCCCTACATAAACCACTTTGTCCCCTCCTATCCCAAATCCTCCAAATAACTAAAACTTTGCTAGCCACACTCCCAGAACTGCCTAAGAATTTTTGTGTCTCTTGAGCTCATAATGTTCACCTGCAAGCCTGAAACCATGGGACTAGTTCTGCAGCAATTCCCCTGGGGTGAGTTATGTTTGTTACTGGTTCCTTAAGCACACACTGAACAACTACTCTGAAGACATCACCCAGACCTTGTGGTATTCGCTCCTTCAAAGAGCTCATAGTCTACTAGAGGAAAGAGACAAATGTACCAAAAAATAAATAAATAAAGATGTAGTGTGTTTGCATCAAAGAAATGAGTTCTTGTGTCTTGTGAATAAAGCTGACCTTTCCTCATGTAGGGAATGGGAATACCTGGGAAGGTTTAATGGGGAATGTTAAACCTGTCATTGGGTCTTAAAGCCATTATCCGGGGAAAGAGAGAAAAGGACATTCTGAATGGAGACAAGGAGGAATTAGAGAATGGCATATTTATTTGTACTCTGCCTTTTTCTTTATAAGAAGATAAGCATTTTCCATGTCTTTTAAATCAGAATATATATGAATATATATTATATATCTATCTGTCCATCTAGATAAACATACTCGAGACACATGCTTGAGATGCCCTTGTGAATGTGATGTTGAAATCTCACCTAGGGTTCAAGGATATTAGCCAGAAAAGTATATATGGGCTTTTTGTACTTTCCTTTGTATAAGAAAGTGTTGGGTATATTTAACATACATGATTTTAGGAGATACATATAGATAGTAAAATGGTTACTGTATTGAAACAAACTAACATATCTGTCACCACACATAGATATATTTTTTGTAGCAGGAGCACCTAAAAATCTATTCATTAGGCTAAAGTTTAAAATATAATACAATGTTATTACTTAAAGTCCTGGTATTTTACATTAGATCTCTTAACTTGTTCATCCTACCCATCTGCTACTTTATATCCTTTGACCTTCACCTTCCCATCCCTTCCTCCTATAGAAATGTATGGATGAGTAGTCCTGGGAAGGGACTCTGAGCAACACTATCATTTTCAGAGAAGAAAGGAAAGGGGAGGAACATGAGAAGGAGGAGCCAGCAAAGTGAGGGAAAATCAGAAGGGACTCATAGCCCAAGATCCAAAGGAGGAGATATTTTTGGAAAGAAGAGCAGTGACCAACCATGGCTCATGCTCAGGAAGGACAAGTAAAAGAGAAGCCAAAGCATGTGCACTTGGTTGCTTGGTTTAGTGAGGTAAATTGGAGTCATTTAAGGATGTGTTGACAGCTGAAGCCAAATTACTAGTCTGAAGAGTAAGGAAGAGGCAAAGAAATAATAAAAGCAAGAGCAAACCACTCTTTAGAGTGCAAATGGGAAAAGGGGAAAAGTATTAATCCAGTATCATTACAGACTATGAGATAAACTAGACTATGAGATAAACATATTTATTTGAGGTGATTTGGAGAAGAATGTGAAGTAAGAGAGTTTTTTTAAAGATAGAAGATAATGAAGGGCTGGGCATGGTGATGCACATCTGTAATTCCAGCACTTAGGAGGCTGAGGCAGGAGGATATCTGAGAGTTCAAGGCCAGCTTGGGCTACATAGTCAGTTCAAGGACACCCTGAAGTACATCAAAAAACAGATAGGTAGGCACAAGAGGAGGCTTCTGGGGCACTGTACAACCCCTGCCAGCACACTGGAGGTAAGCCACTCCCAGCACACAAGAGGAGGCTTCCAGGCCACCATACCACCCCTACCAGCACACAGGAGGTGAGCCATGTGGGCACCAGCAGCACACCCCCCATCGAAATGAGAAGACACGTAAACAAGTCTCAAAACCAGACTTCCAGATCACTTACAGTAACTCCAAATGGGAAACAAGATGGAACACTGTAATACGCAACCACCTGGACTCCCTGAACTGGCAACAAAAGAAGATCTGGAAAACATGAAATCAGAAATAATTTCTCAGATAACAGCAGAGACTGCACTCATAGTGCAAGACATGATTAATAAATCAAGAGGAGCTGATGCCCTACCGAGGTCCTGAGTCACACAAAACACTCCGAATCACCTCGCTGCAGACAGGCAGGTCTGTACACACCCTACCGAGGTCCTGAGTCGTGCAGAAGATACCAAATCACCCCGCTGCAGACAGGCAGGTCTGCCCCTGCCCTACCGAGGTCCTAAGTCACACAGAACACGCCAAATCAGCCCGCTGCAGACAGGCAGGTCTGTGCACGCCCTACCTAGGTCTGGAGTCACACAGAAGATGCCGAATGACCCCACTGCAGACAGGCAGGTCTGCCCATGCCTTATCTAGGTCCTGAGTTGCACAGAACACACCGAATCAGCTGGCTGCAGACAGGTAGGTCTGTGCACGCTCTACCTAGGTCCTGAGTCACGCGGAAGACACCAAATGACCCTGCTGCAGACAGGCAGCCACCTGAATCCACACTACAAAGATGCAGAGGACACCAGACCACCAGAAGAAGGTACTGAGTCCCACTGTTCCCGGCCCAGAGGTAGGAGCTTCTGAGCCATCGTCCCACTGCTCCTGGTCCAGAGGAAGGGGCTTCCCAGTCACCACCCATCCCGCTGTTCCCAGCCAGGAGGAAAGGGCTTTCGGGCCACCTTCTGTCCCTCTGCTCCTGGCCCAGAGGAAGGGGCTTCCAGGCCACCATCCCTCCCACCGCTCCCAGCCCAGAGGGAGGGGCTTCTGAGCCACCATCCCACTGCTCCTGGTACAGAGGGAGGGGCTTCCCTGCCACCATCCCTCCCGCTGCTCCCAGCCCATGGGAAAGGGCTTTTGGGTCACCATCCCTACTGCTGCTCCCAGCCCCTGTCCCACCTCAGCCAACTCAGAAGGGGTAATCCATGCAGGTGCTAACAGCTTCCTGCCCCCATTGAAATGAGAAAACACGTAAATAAGTCTCAAAACCAGACTTCCAGATCACCTACAGCAACCCCAAAGGGAAATGAGATGGAACACTCTGATACTCAACCACCTGGACCCACTGAACTGGCAACAAAAGGAGATCTGGAAAAAATGAAATCAGAAATAATTTCTCAGATAACAGGAGAAATTGTGCGCTTACTGCAAGACATGATTAATAAATCTAGAGAGGAGCTGAGGAACATGATGGAATCCCAACATAAGAAACAAATGGAATCCATAAAACAGATGCAAATAGATTTCCAGGACATGAAAAACTCCACTGAAAGTCCACACAGCAGAATGAGCCAATGTGAGGACAGAATTTCAGATATAGAAGATAAGATTGTAATTAGTGACCAGGAAAAGAAAAATTGCTTCAAAATTATAAGGGAACATGAGAAATCAATCCAGCAGCTGCTAGATGATGCAAAAAAGAATAACATAAAACTGATTGGAGTCAATGAAGAAACAGGAGAGAGTGCAGATGACATAAAAAAATCTCTTCACAGAAATCATGGCAGAAAACTTCCCAAGCAGAGGAAAAGAGCTTGACATACAGATAAGTGAGGCATATAGGACTCCAAATAGCCTTGATCAAAAACATCTACACATAGGCATATAATTGTTAAGATTCCAGAAACACAACAGAAGAACAAAGTTCTCCAAGCAGTCAGAGAAAAGAAACAAATCACATACAAAGGAAAGCCCATCAGAACCACAGCAGACTTCTCAACACAAACCATCAAGGCAAGAAGAACTTGGAGTGACATATTCCAAGCCCCAAAAGAAAACGGCTTCCAACCCAGTTTGATGTACCCTGCACAACTATCTTTCAAAATGGATAGAGAAATAAGATACTTTCATGACAAAGAGCACCTTAGGAACTTCGTGAATACCAGACCAGCACTCCAAAGAATTTTACACAATATCCTAGGAACAGACATTGAGGATCACAACCCCAGGAAGCAAACCAGAATAAACCCATCTGGCATGACAAGAAATTAAATGTAAAGAGGGAGAACCCAACAAAAAGAAAAAGTCATGGCAATGACAAGTCAATACGTTTCAGTTATAACCATCAACGTTAATGGTCTCAATTCACCAATCAAAGGAAATAGACTGGCAGAATGGGTCAAGAAGCAAAATCCAACAATATGCTGCATATAAGAAACACACTTCATTCAAAAGGAAACTCATAGACTGAAAGTTAAAGGGTGGAAAACAATACTGCATGTGACAGGAACCCGAAAAAAAGGAGGAGTAGCTATGCTCCTGGCAGATCAAGTAGATTTCAAGCCAACACTGATGAAGAGAGATGAAGAAGGACACTACATCCTTGTAAAGGGAAGAATCTGAGAGGAAGAGATGACAATCATAAATATCTATGCACCAAACACTAGTGCACCCAACTATGTAAAACAAATACTAATGGACATGAAAAGTCATATATGCACTAATACAATTGTAGTGGGGGACCTCAACACCCCACTGTCACAAATAGATAGATCAACTAGACAAAAAATAAGTAGTGATATACTAGAACTCAATCAAACTCTTGAACAAATGAACTTAACAGATGATTACAGAGCCTTCCACACCACAAAATCAGAATTCTTCTCAGAATTCTTCTCAGCTGCACATGGGTCATTCTCCAAAATAGACCACATACTCACACATAGAACATGTTTAAGTAAGTGCAAAGGAATTGAAGTTATCCCCTGTATATTATCAGACCATAGTGTGATGAAATTGGAGATCCATAGCAAAAAAACTCAAAAAATTTCATAAACACGTGGAAATTGAACAACACACTTCTGAATAACCAATGGGTCACAGAGGAAATTAAAGAAGAAATCAGACAGTTCCTTCAATTAAATGACAATGACAATACAACATATCGGAATCTATGGGACACAATGAAAGCAGTCTTATGAGGGAAATTCATAGCAGTGAATACACATATTAGGAAAACAGAATGAGCCCAATTAAACAACCTGATGCTGAACCTCAAGCTTCTAGAAAAAGAAGAGCAGGACGACCCCAAAGCTCATACAAGGGAGGAAATTATAAAGATCAGAAGAAAAATCAATGCAATGGAGACTAAGAGAATGATACAAAAAATCAATGAAGCCAAGAGTTGGTTCTTTGAAAGAATCAACAAAATTGACAAACCTTTAGCCAACCTTGTCAGAAAAAGGAAAGAAAAGGCCCAAATCCATGTAATTAGGAATGAAAAGTGTGAAACTACAACAGACCCAGCAGAAATCCAGAGGATCATCAATACCTACTTCCAGAACCTATACGCCAATAAGATGGACAACACAGAAGAAATGGACAGATTCCTAGATACAAATGAATTACCGAAGTTGAACGAAGAAGACCTAAAAATTCTGAACAACCCAATATCAACCAATGAAATTGAAAATGTAATTAAAAACTTATCAACTAAGAAAAGCCTGGGCCCTGATGGCTTCACTGCTGAATTCTACAAGACATTTAGAGAGGAACTGCTGCCACTACTGTTGAAACTCTTCAATGAAATTGAAAGGGAAGCAATACTCCCAAATTCATTCCTGGAAGCAAGCATCACCTTGATCTTCAAAGCAGCGAAAGACCCAACTGAAAAAGAGAACTATAGGTCAATCTCACTAATGAACATAGATGCAAAAATCCTTAATAAGATAATGGCAAACAGAATGCAGAAGATCATCAAGAAGATCATACACCCTGATCAAGTGGGATTCATCCCAGGGATGCAGGGATGGTTCAATATATGAAAATCAATCAATGTAGTACAGAATATCAATAGAGCCAAAGACAAAAACCATATGATTATCTCCATAGATGCAGAAAAAGCATTTGATAAAATCCAACATGCATTTATGATAAAAACCCTACAAAAAATTGGAATAGATGGTCTCTACCTCAAACTGATAGAAACCATCTATGAAAAACCAGCAGCCAATATCCTACTAAATGGTCAAAAACTGAAATCCTTCACACTAAAATCAGGAACAAGACAAGGATGTCCACTGTCACCACTCTTGTTCAATATAGTTCTGGAAACATTAGCCATGGCAATTAGACAAGAGAAAGAAATAAAAAGAATAAACATAGGTAATGAAGAAGTCAAATTGTCATTATTTGCAGATGACATGATACTCTATATAGAAGACCCCATGAACTCCACCAAAAGTCTTCTAGACTTAATAACCAAATTCAGTCAAGTAGCTGGTTACAAGGTCAACACACAAAAATCAATAGCTTTCCTCTACACCAATGACAGACTCACTGAGAGAGAAATAGGGCAAATAATTCCTTTCACAATAGCATCCAAAACACTGAAATACCTAGGAATCATCCTAACAAAAGAAATCAAAGACCCCCTCTCTGAAAACTATGGCACTCTGAAAAGAGAGATTGAAGATGATATCAGAAAATGGACAGACATCCCCTGCTTCTGGGTAGGAAGGATTAATAGAGTGAAAATGACCATACTTCCAAAACTGCCATATAGATTTAATGCAATTCCAATTGAGATCCCAGGAGCATACTTCATAGACCTTGAGAAAACAATCTAAAAATTCATTTGGAGCAAGAAGAGACCCAGAATAGCAAAAGCAATTCTAGGTAACAGAGACATGCCGGGGGGTATCACAATCCCCAACCTGAAACTCTACTACAAAGCTACTGTGATAAAAACAGCATGGTACTGGCAAAGAAACAGACTTGAGGACCAGTGGAACAGATTAGAAGATGCAGAAACAATGCCAGACACACTCAGCCATCTCATCTTCGACAAAGGAGCCAAACACCCTCACTGGAGGAAAGATAGCCTCTTTAATAAATGGTGCTGGAAAAATTGGGCTTCAACTTGCCAAAGATTAAAACTAGACCTGTATCTCTCACCGTGCACTAAACTAAAATCAAAATGGATTAAAGATCTAAATATTCAAATAGAAACTCTAAACCAGTTGGAACAGAGGTTAGGTAGAACCCTTGAAGACATCGGTGTAGGAAAAGATTTTATGAACAAAACCTCAGTTGCCCATGAACTAGCACAAACAATCAAAAAATGGGATCTCTTCTTTATTAAAAAGCTTCTGCACAGCAAGAGAAACCACCAGCAGTGTGAAGAGACAACCCACAATGTGGGAACAAATCTTCATCTGCTCTTCCTCAGACAAAGGTCTACTATCTCGAATCTATAAAGAACTTAAAAAGATCAGACCTCCCAAATTTAAAGACCCAATCCAAAAATGGACATCTGAAATGAACAGACATTTCTCAGACAAAGAAGTAGAAATAGCAAATAAATACATGAAAATATGTTCAACATCACTGGTCATTTGAGAGATGCAAATGAAAACAAGGCTGAGATTCCACTTCACTCCAGAAAGAATGGCTGCTATCATGAAATCAACCAATAACAAATGCTGCCGGGGCTGTGGGGAAAGAGGGATTCCTGCTCCACTGCTGGTGGGAGTGTAGACTGGTGCAAGCACTGTAGAAATCAGTGTGGAGATACCTCAAAGAACTAGGACTGGAAGTCCCATTTGACCCCACTATTCCACTGCTGGGGATCTTCCCCAAAGAATTCAAAGAATCATACCACAGTGATATATGTGCACCCATGTTCATAGCAGCACAGTTTGTAATAGCTAAAACTTGGAAACAGGCCAAATGCCCATCAACTGGAGACTGGATAAAGACAATGTGGTTTTTTAATAAAATGGTGTACTACTCAACCATAAAAAATGAGAAATTAGAGACATTTTTAGCTAAGTGGATGCACATTGAGGCAATACTCTTAAGTGAAATAAATAGGACACACATGTGTAAATACCAAATAGTTTCTCTGGTGTGAGAAACTGAAAGTGTAAATAAGGACTAAATGTATAATAGGTCATGTGAAATAGGAAGAAAAGGGGCAAAGCGGAAGGAAGTGGGAGGGCTAGGGGAAAGGATAGAAGGGAATGGGATTAATATGAGAAAATGGAAGAATAGGAACAAAATCTCTGTAAATAGGGAGGACTGGAGGGGTTGAAGGGAAGGCTGGGCAAGGGTGAAAAATAAGAACCAAGAAAGACTATGTAAAGGTGCAAATTTCCAGTGATGAATGTCATTATATTGTATACCTAAAATGTACCAATGATTAGAATGAATAATCGATAATGTAACTAGGAATAAAAGGTCCAAAGGGGTAGGGGTAGTGGGAGGGGCAGGGGAAAGGAAAGAAGGGAAAGGAAAAAATGATGAGAAATGGAAAAAATGGAAATAAAGTCTTTATAAATAGGGAAGGGTAGAGGGTGTGAAGGGAGGGCTATGAATGGGGAAAAAATAAGAACCAAGATGCATTATATAAAGGTACAATTCCCAATGAGAAATGTAATTGTGTTGTATACCTATAATGTACTAATAAAAGAATTTAATACAAAAAAAAAGGAGGAGCTCAGGAATAAGATGGAATCCCAACATAGGAAACAAATAGAATCCATGAAATAGATGCAAACAGATTTCCAGGAGATTAAAAACTCCATTGAAAGTCTACGCAACAGAATGAAACAATGTGAGGACAGAATGTCAGATATAGAAGATAAGATTGCAATTAGTGACCAAGAAAAGAAAAATTGCTTTAATATTGTAAGGGACCATGAGAAATCGATCCAGCAGCTGCTAGATGACGTAAAGAAGAATAACATAAGACAGATTGGAGTCAATGAAGAAACAGGAGAGAGTGCAGATGACATAAAAAACTGTTCACAGAAGTGATGGCAGAAAACTTCCCAAGCAGAGGAAAAGAATCTGACATACAGGTAAGTGAGGCATATAGGACTCCAACTACCCTTGATCAAAAAAATCTAAACATAGGCAGATAATTGTTAAGATTCCAGAAACCCAACAGAAGAACAAAGTTCTACAAGCAGTTAGAGAAAAGAAACAAATCACATACAAAGGAAAGCCCATCAGAATCACAGCAGACTTCTCAATGCAAACCCTCAAAGCAAGAAGAGCTTGGAGTGATGTATTTCAAGCCCTAAAGGAAAACAGCCTCCAACCCAGATTGATGTATCCTGCAAAACTATCTTTCAAAATTGAAGTAGAAATAAGATACTTTCATGACAAAGAGCACCTTAGGAACTTCATGAATACCAAACCAGCACTCCAAAAAATTTTAGACAAAATCCTAGGAAATGACAGTAAGGATCCCAACCCCAGGAAGCCCAGCAGAATGAATCCTTTGGGCGTGACAAAAAATTAAACGCAAAGGGGGAGAATCCAACAAAAAGAAAAGTCAATATCAATGAGTTATAACCATCAATGTTAATGGTCTCAATTCACCAATCAAAAGAAATAGGCTAGCAGAATGGGTCAAGAAGTAAGATCCAACAATATGCTGATACAAGAAACACATTTAATTCAAAAAGAAACTCATAGATTGAAAGTTAAAGGTTGGAAAACAATACTCCATGTGACAGGAACCCAAAAACAAAGCCAAGAGTAGCTATTCTCTTTGCAGATCAAGTGGATTTCAAATGAAAATCTGAAACACTCTAGTCCCAAGAATTTCAGAAAAGAGATATTCAACTTGTATGTACAAATTTATTGTGAGCATGTGTTTTCATTCCTCTTAAGGAAAAACTTAACAACAGGACTGTTGGTTCTTAACAGTATTACAAGAAATTTCTATATTGTTTTCAAAATGGTTTTGTCATTTTACATTCACACTAGCAGTATAGAAAGTTCTAACTGGTTCACACCTAAGCTGACATTTGTTCTTTTAAACTTTTACCTTCATCTCCCTAATGAGTGTATAATTCAATCTTGTTATTGTACTGATTAGTATTTTTCTGATTCTGGTGTTGCACATCTTTCCTTGTGCAACATATTCTTGTGTCTACTTTTTAATTGGGTTGTCTATTAATGAGCTGTAAGAGCTCTTTATGTATTCTGGTCATAGGTTATATGCACTATAAATATGGTCTGTTTAAGGACTACTTTTCATTTTCTTAATGATGTCATTTAAAGTTCTAAATATTGATGGAATCTCATTTATCAATTTTTTTCTTTTATACATCATGGTTTTTATACCCTAGGAAATTCTTGCCTACCCTAAATTCACAAACATTTTCCCTTATAATTTCTTCTTAAAGTTTTATACTTTTAGGCTTTCTTATTTAGGTTCATAGATCCCTTAAAATTAATTTCATGTATGGAAAAAAAGGGTTGAGGTTAATTTTTTATATATGGATACCAGGGGTTCTAGTGCCATTTGCTGAAAACAATATCTTTTCCTGTGCTCTTGAATTGAGTTTATGTTCTATAAAATGTTAATGTTAAATAATCTTTCAAAACTCAGTGGACCCTATATGTGTGATTCTATTTCTAGATTCTCTGTTTTATTCAAATGATCTATTTGTCTTTCCTTATACCAACACTGCCTTGATTACTGTAGCTTTAGAGGAATTCTTAAAATTAGGTACTAAATGTCTTCCAACACTCTTTTTATTTTTCTTTTTACTTTTCTAGGTCCTTTGTACTCCTACATAACTTTTAAATTTCAATATCCAATTCTTCATTTATAGCAAGTATACATAGACCTAAATTTTTATATATACCTTGTATTTTCTAATCCTGCTAAATTCAAATACAAGTTCTAGGGGCTCCTAGAGATTTCTTAGTATTTTCTCTGTAGATGATCATTTCATCTACATATAAAGATTTTGCTTCTGCCGTGCCAATCCTATGCTAATTATGTCATTTTATTGCCAGACTCTTTTGGTTTAGGCCCATGTTTCAAAGTTTAATGGACAGCTGAAGAGTAAGCATATCTGCCCTTGTTCCCCACCTTAGGGAGAAAGCATTGTATCTTCTCCATTCATATAAGGCATTCTCGCTGGAAGTATGGAGTACATGTCTTTGATCTGTTGAGAAGGTTCTCTTCTACTTCTAGTCTCCTGGTAGCTTTTACCATGAACAGCTGTAGAATTTAGTCCAATACTTTTTCTCCAACTAGTGACAGGATCATATGGCTTTTTCCTTTCCTCTGTTAAAATGATGACTTCTGGGGTGGATCTTCCAATGCTGAACCAACACTGCCATCCCTATAATAAAACCACTTTCCACATACTGCCAGAGCTAACTTCTAATAGTTTGTTTTATTAAACAAATTTCTATCTATGTTCATACTTTTTTCTTCTATTATCTTTATCCAGTTTTAGGATTAGCACAATGTTGAGTTCCTAAAATGAGGGGAGAGATGTTCCTTTTTTTTTCTGCTTTAATTGTTTGATATAATTTATCAGTTAAAATATATATGAGCCTGTTGTCATATAGGTAGGTTTTCAAGCTAGGAATACACTTTCTTTAATAGGTGCTCTTCAAATTTTATATTTGCTCCAGAGTCAGTTTCCTTAATTTGTCTTCCAAGGTACCTCTTAGAAGTTGTCAAATTTATTTCAAAAAGGATTTTTATAATATGCTTTTTCTATATCCTTTTAAAATCTGTGGTAATGTCTCCTAGATCTTGATATTGTAATTTTTAAAATGTATAATTGATATTGTAATAGGAAGAAAAGGTCTAAAGGAGCAGGGGAAGTGGGAGGGGTAGGGGAAGGGAAAGAAGGGAAAAGAAAAAATGTGAGAAAAGGAAAAAAATGGAAACAAAGTCTTTGCAAATAGGGAAGGGTGGAAGAAGTGAAGGGAGGGCAGGGGAAGGGTGAAAAAATAGGAACCAAGATACTCATGTAAAAGTACAAGATCCCAATGATGAATGTAACTGTATTTTATACCTAAAATGTACCAAGGAAGTTAGTGAGAAAAATAGAACAGATAGATAGATAGATAGATAGATAGATAGATAGATAGATAGAATACTTTCTTAACAGAAAGCCAAGAAGAAAGGAAAGGAAGAAAGGGAATGGAAAAGGGAAGGGGAAGGGAAAGAAAAAGGAAAGGGATGGAGGGAGGGAGGGGTGAGGAAGGGAAGGGGAGAAAAAGGAAAGAGATGGAGAAGGGAGGGTGGAAAATGGTAAACTCGTGAAGTGATGAATATGGTTAACTTGATTGTAGTGATTATTTCTATGCATATAGCAAAACATCAAGTTGTAGATCTTAGATATATCTAATTTTTATTTGTATATTATACTTCAATAAAGCTGGGGGCAACTACAATGGCAACAGCCAATGTTCACTTTTCTAGGTATACTTCTCTACATATTGACATTTCTTCTTAGATTTTATTTTGTTTTTCTTCCTTAAAGCTTGAGTCAAGGACACATAATAAACTATTAATGCACATTCCTATTGTCTCACAACCATCCCTGTGGAATTCCCTAGGTTTACGACTCTTCCTACTTCCTTTCCAGCTGTCTGTCGATTCCCATGTCAAAATGGAGGTGTCTGCCAACGTCCCAATGCTTGTTCCTGCCCAGATGGCTGGATGGGGCGTCTCTGTGAAGAGCGTAAGTCTCTCTCCAAATCTTACTTGGGTCCTAATAATTTGCCTGGACGCTAGCAACTTGGGAGAGTTCCTAGGAACAGTCCAGGAAGAATTCATTGACTTAAATCTCTGAAGTACACCAGCCTACACAGGGCTGATCTCAAAAATGTCCATGGGTTGCAGAAGACCTCACATAATAATAACCTTCTGAATACAGTTGTTGAGATCCATCTGAAGTCCTGTTCACATGACTCCTGGCATGCATTTCCAAGAGTCTTCATGGGAAGGAACTTGTAATAAAGTTGTTCAGGCCTCTACTTCCCTTAGCTCAGGTCTGCTGTGTACCACATCAGCCATTGCTACACTTGATATAAGTGCATGGCATTAGATAATACTGAACTTTTCAGGAAATATCTGCGGTCCACCACCCACTCTGTCATTAGGAATAGTTCCTTCTGATTAAGTATGTGAGGAGCTGGGCATGGTGACACACACCTGTACATCCCAGCACTCTGGGAAGCAAGTTTGTGTCCAGCCTGAGCAATTTAGCAATGTAGTGAGACATTGTCTCAAAATAAAAATGAAAATAAAGCATGAAGCTCAGTACAAAGGTCCTGAAATCAACTCCCAGTGCAGGGCAGTGGGATATCTTAAATCCTTTTCCTTACTGTTGGGACAAAATACCAGACACTCACAACTTAAAGGCAGAGAGCTCTACTTTAGCTCGTTTTAAGAGTTTCAGCTCTTGCATGTTCAGCGGCATGGTGGAAGGGCCTAGACAGAGGAAAGCTGAGCACATCATGGAAACAGAAAGCAGAGACTGAAGGGAGGAACCAGGAACTGAGATAAGGGTACCAGACCACGCCCCCAGTGACCCTCCTCTTCCAACCAGGCCCCACCTCCTAACAGCAAGCCAGCTGTAGCACCCCATAATCCAATCACCATCCTCAAAGCCTATTTCTGATTCCAAAGGGATTTGGAGGGAAATACAGATATAAATCACAACATAAGGAGAGTAGCACTTCTGATCTATATAATGCTTGGTAAATTAATATAGAATTTTGATCCCTATAAAAATATATTGAACTTCAGCTTCCAGGGGAGTGCAAACAAGTAGTTTAAATCTTTTTAATGTTTAAACTGTACTGTTTCAGTGTCTTAAATATAAAGATAAAATGTCTCAAATTTCATTGGTATTAATATATATTAATATATATATTATATATAAATCATGGTGGAATTGATGTGGTGGCTATGGTTCTAGTTTTTTTTTCTGAAAGTTAGGAATTTTATGCTACTCTCAAACTTGCTAGGTGTGACTTAATCTGACAAGGAAATTGTATACTAGAAATAAACTTAGACTACTAACAACTCATCAAAGCAAGTAGTCTCACAATGACTAAGAAAGAAGAGAAATCATATTTTTCCTCCCACGTCTTCTCAACCACTCCTTTTTCACTTGGAGATCCCAGGCTTAACCTGTTATAATTCCAAGAGTCCAAAGATTCCAGAATATTTACTTTGGACTACACCAACTTTAGGCCTGGCTAACCATAGGCCTGCCCTCCGGCATGAAACCAGGCCTTTTCAGGAGTCCATGTGAATACATACCATCTGGAAAATGCTGTTAAAATGCTGATTCTGATTCAGGAGATGTGAGCTGGAATCTGAGATCCTGCATTTCTAGCCAACTCCTAGTTGATGACAGTTCTGTTGGCTAGAGAACCACACTTTGAGTGTAACAAAGCAATAAACAATCTCATCTTTTAAACAAACTCTGGTTCCTCTAGTAGGAGGGATGATTATTATGGAGGGTACAGAGGAGACATAATCAGCCCACAGTTCCTAGGAAATGAAGGGCAAGTTGCCCTATTACTAGTTAACGGTTGCAAATGCTTTTGTTTTCGCATTGCTTTTAGTAGAGCCCATCAGATTTCCATTCGCAAATTTAGTACAAGAAGACAGCCTCAAGACAGCCAAATCCTCCACGAGCATTTTACATAATTTATAATGGAAATTTGAAAATGATAATAAATGGAACCCACACTGCTTATTTTGTAAAGAGTTGAAGCAAAGCACTTAGCAAACATCGATTCCCGTGTCCTTACTGCAAGAGCACATTTGGTATTACAGTCAGTATATCTGGCTAAGGTTCAGGCTTAATTTCCTGAGTGTGTTTTCCCAGTGATATTCATTAATAAGCAGAATGTATACGGGAAGATTCTCTAGAGGGTCAGGCATGGTTTCACTCTTCTTCCTGAAAAAATGTTTTTGAACACTTGAAATATTTGAGCATGTGTATTTTGATTAAATAATTTTCAATGCCTTTTTTAGCAATATGCATTCTCCCCTGTCTGAATGGTGGCCGTTGTGTGGCCCCTTACCAGTGTGACTGCCCACCTGGATGGACAGGGGCCCGCTGTCATACAGGTAGGCTTCCTCTCATTGTTCATTTTCTTGGTGCCTTGGTCCCATGAAGCCCCAGGAGACATAACCATAACTTGGTTTCAGGGGTGGTGTTAAAGCAAAAAGGTGTCAAAGACTCCCAAGAATTTTTCAAGATGGTTCTTTGGGTGGCGGTCTTAACAGTGAACTGGATTGTAGCCTAAAAATTACCATTCAGGGGCATGTGCAAAAGAGTAAGTAGCCTCTGGACTGGGTGTGTAGCTCCCATGGTAGAGCACTTGCCTAGCAAATGTGAGCCCTTGGGTTCATTCCTCAGCACTGGAAAAAAAAATAAAGGCACTAAAATACAGAAAATAGCATCTATGTTGACTCTTTTACAACATGTAGTGAGATATTATGTAGAAGTTCAGAAGATTTACTTTAATCTCTATGAAGCTAAACTACTAAATTCATTGTTACATTTTAGAAAGAACAAGGGCATAAATAAATATAATAATTTCAGTTAAAGGGGAAAAAATATCATTAAGAAATGGCTCCTCACTGTACACAATAGTACCAACTATGTTGATTGATTGGTGACAAAGATGTTCCCTAACCAACCTTTATTTTCCTCAAGTATAACATTTAGCCCAGTATTTTTAGACATCTGTTTAATTGCTTAATTATATCTGTCTATACCTCCATGAGATTATATGCCACTTTTGAGTGGAGATATTTTTTCATGTTTACATCCGTGGTGCCCAGCATAGAACCCAAATATATTAGGTTTTTCAGTATCAGTGAAATAAATCGGACATACATCTTCATTGCATTGTTTCTCTGATGTGAGAAACCAAAAGTAGAAATAAGGACTAAAATGTATAATAGATAATTGGGAAATGGGAAATTGGAAGAAAATGTTCTAATGGGAAGTAGAACACAGGAGGAGGGAGGGAGAAAAGAAGGAAGGGACAAGAAAAAAGTGAAAATAGAATAAAAAAATGGAAATAAAGCTTTTGTACCTAGGAAGGTGAGGGATATAAGGGGAGGAATGGGATAAAACAAAATTTATTTTAAAAAAAAGAAAAGAAAGTTTAAAATGACGGACTTTTTTACCTTTGTAATGTCCTTTAACTTGAAGCAACTGTTAATAGAATAGAACTTGCTATGTTTATTTAGTATGAGTTCTAACACTCCACTATCCCTCTGTAAAAATATTTAGACCACCTGCTCAGTGGGGTAAAATTTAAGGTATAATGAGTTTGCTGATAGTGACCCTTCTAAGGCTGGGATGATGATGTGACTCAGCTTCCACACCAGGATATTTTTTGAGCATGAAAGGGGCACTGTTAATAAGTAAATAAGGGAAAGCCCCTGTGTCACAGGCAAAATCGGATATGTGGTCACCCTAGCTTATGTGCAAACTGGGCAATCCATGAATATTAGAAAGAAAAACCATCCTAGAGTCTAAATTTGAAGCATTTATTTGAGGCACTTCACAAAATTTATGTAGTGTTTGGTTATAACAAATCAACTTTCGTGTTCTCTTCACTTCTCTTGCACTCAAAATTGAGCTTAGGTGCAAACTGTCCCTTCCCTTTTCCAGGCACGTGATCCTTAGAGGTAGTGGTGCCATCTTTCCCTATGAATGAGTCTTTCTTGACTCTTTTCTCCTTCATCTGAAACCTCAGTATGTCTCTTTTTTCCTTACTGTGCAATGTCTCTCCCATCCTGCTATTGTCACCAGCCAGTTAAAGACCGCTTCTCTAGTTCACCTCAGCATCTACTAGTTGGCTTTCTTGTCTCCATTTCCAGTCTGTGCACCATTAATCTACTGTTTTTGGTGTTCTTTGCCCTGTTTAAGGTAATCTAGAATGGCTATGTGCTGTCTCCACAGCCAGCCTGAATTCTTCTGACATCCAAGGTATAGATGACTTCAGCACCTCTAGAGCACAGCCCACTTCCGTTCCTGCCGATCACACATTGAGTTCTGCAGTGATGGCTGCCTCAGTATTCCCCAAGAATCCCCCTCTTATCTCTTAGCAATTACACACAGTCCCCCTCCTTTTTGTACCTACCATAAACTTACTCAACTTCCAAAGGCCTAAATTTCCCTTTATTTCCATACTTGTTCTATATAATATAGTAATCAATTTTCTAAAATTTAATTTCTGTAGATGTTACACAATTAGAATCATGCAGTTTAAAACACCATTGACCTAATTTGTTTGTATTTCTTTTACCTCCTTGGTTCTCTGACTACAGTGAGTTCCCAATGACACAAGGCCAGATAGTCTCCTTTTTGTAAATCTTGCATCAGCACCTGAACATATATTCTACTTGGGGCTCCTAAGAACTAAGCCCACAAAAGGATATAAAACAGAAGCTCTTCCCCTCCAGATTTTAATCTAGAAAAGAGGAGGACAGGCAAGATGTCCTATAAACACATAACTAGCATACAGTAAGAAAGGGGTTAATTGAATTCTATAAAAATGTATGGTATAGGGGACTGGGGATTTAGCTCAGTGGTTCTGGCCCCTGCCTCACAAGCACAAGGTCCAGAGTTCGATCCCTGGTACCAAAACTAAAAAATAAATAAATAAAATAAAATGTATAGTATAAAATAGTCTATGACAACACTGAAAGTGGGTGAGATAAGCAGGTGGCAAACTTCAGAAAAGGCTTCACATGTTTAGAATCCAAGGAAGAGCAAGAAGACTCGCCAGAAGAAGATCATTATAGCCAAGGGCATGGAGCATAACATGCATAAGAGGTCAGCCAAATAGGACTGCAAAATGTTGAGGCATGGCTTGAAGATAAGCTACAAACATGGGCAGCATCACATCAGGCTACACAAGTGTGTGGAGTTCAAGATGCTGGATTATGCTTTGTAAGCATTAGAAGCCAACAGTGAGTTTTAAGCAGGAAAATTATGTGGTCAGATTTTCTTTTAGAAAAATGATTTTGCAGCAGTATTGGAAAAGGCAGAAAACAAGACAGTAGAGATCAGTGAGGAAGTCACAGAAAAGAATAGACAAGAAGTATGTAACAAAGTCTGGAGAAATGATTATCACAGGAGAGTGGATTTGGGAGGTATTAGTAAGTAGAGTCCATCCTATGTGGTTAGTGATGTATGGGACAAAGGTCCAAGAGAAGTCAAAACTGTTATTTCTAGCTTAGACCCAGGAGTGAGAGATGGTGAGTTAGAAAAGTCAGGATAAGCAGGTCTGGGGTGTAGATGAAGAGCTAAGTATGCACGTGCTGAGTTTGAGGGGTCTGTGGAACATATGGGGTCAGTGGTCTGATAAGCAGTTGTGTGATAGTTCAGGTTCCCTGAAGATACATCCAGATTGGAAATAGAGATTTGTAAGACATCAACAAAAAACATTCTTGGGGGAGAAAATGAAACTTTGCAGAAGATGCATAGCATGAGAAGGTGGTTCATAGGACACTGAGGATACTGACATGATAGGGGAGTGAGGTAGATGTTAAGCTTTTAGACAGGAAAGTAAAAATAATGGCCAGTTGATTAGAACAGCCAGGTACCACAAAATCAAAATGCTCTTGAAAAAGTAATTTTTTCTTTTACCAGCATATGGGGAGTTGGGTTTTGTTGTTTTTGTTTTTGTTGTTGTTTTGGCTTGGTTTAATCCTGTTTGTTTCATCGTTTCCTTTCTTACTAAGTTGCAAATATGTTGTCCTATTTTCACTTTTAACTTACCAAGAGCACTCCTTCATAAGAAAGACTGGTAGTTTACTTCTTGTTCTCTTCACCCCGTGTTTATCAAATGCTCAGTCCTTACTTAACAGGCATTTCCCCTGTATTTCATGAATGACCAACTAAAGAAACAAAATTTACTAATGTCTCCCCAAAGATGAATTTTTTAAATGAAGGAAATGACCTACTTTGTCATGATGTAATGAGACTGAACTATTTCTTATTATTAGCTTTCTCCATGACGGACATCTTTATTTTCCTACATAAGGAATTCTCTTTGCTCTTTGATATGTTAAATTAGCTAACATTATGTTTAACAAATAGATTAATGTAAATGAAGAGTTTGTTTATGCACTGTGGATTTTAGAAAGGTGGCTACATAGTAAATCTTTGGGTGTCCTCTCAGGTTTCATCTATAACTAATTTTTAACCCTATTTCAGGTCTGTACTTTTGATTAAATCTAGTGAAAGCCACAAAATGTCTCCAAGCCAACACAGAGGGCTGCAGAATCATCTGTTTAGACAATCCATGTGCTGGATTTATTACTCTCCAATTTGATGTCTGGCCTAATCACCCAGTCAATCACAGAGTTCACTGCTAGCTCCCCCAAGAGATTCACAAATTAATTGAGCATACGAAAAAATTACAGTTCAAAACAGTCAAAGTGCCAGATTGGTTCCACAAATAAAAAGATTAAAGAAGACAAAACTCAGTAGACTTGGAGTGATCAGCAAAGCTCTCAGTAAATAGGCAGAACTGAAGCTGGGACTTCAGTGGAAAAACTGACCAACTTGGGAGGGAAAAAGGAAGTGGAACCGAAAAGGATGTGAGCTCAAGCACAGTGCCAGAAATTGGTAGGAAAACAGCTATATGAGGAATAGCAATGGCCACTGCAACAAATAGAAACAAATCTTATGCCATGAGCCTTCCAAGGCAACTTCAGAATTTTTAAGTATTAATTGAATGTCTGAATTTTTTATCCCAGCTACTTGCCAGATTCCCTGTTTAAATGGTGGAAAATGTGTGAGACCAAACCGATGCCATTGTCTCTCAGTTTGGACAGGACATGATTGTTCCAGGTAAGACAATCCAAGACTAATATCTGTATTTTAAAATAAAAATTGAAATTCAAGATAAGTTATGTCAAGAGCCAGAGGTGTCTCTGGTTTGAGTGTGAGCATTTTGTGCCCGAAAATCCAGATATACTGTCTAATTTGAACTAAAGATCTAAAAATATTAGTTCAGGATTGACAAATAAGACAATAGTATCTCAAAATAAACAGTCTTGCCATCACTTCATCATTATGTATACTAAAATTGGAACCATAGAAAGAAGATTAATATGGTCCCAAGGACCATAGGATGAATAGCACAAGTTTAAAAGCATTCTGTATCTTTTTACAACTGAAAAAGGAAAAAAGCTTAAATAAATAAACCATCCTTTCTATGAAAGAATGTAAATAATGAACTCAATACATTTTATTGAAATGACCTAATAGGTGTTTGAGTTCTTGATTATAATAAAAAAGTATTAAAATTGGTAATAAATGTTTATTTTTAAAGTCAAGTAATGTTTTCTCATACTTTTAATGTTTCTGTGTATAGTATTTTATTGGCTACAAGAACATTTATGTAAAAATATATTCCATTAATTGGTTTGTGATTTCTGACCAGATAAATATCAGAAAAGAATATCATAAAAAAGTCCAAGATTAGGGCCAGGGATTTAGCCCAGTGGTTCCGTCGCCTGCCTTGCAAGCGCAAGGACCCGAGTTCGATCCCCGGTACCAAAAAAAAAAAAAGTCCGAGATAAAGAAATTTTGTATACTTTTTTAAACCTTTCAAGAAATCTCAGGCATATTGTGCCATTGCATTGATAAAACATTGTCCCTACAAATGTTCCACACATCGGGTATTATCAGCTCCATTTTAAGACTTTCATTTTATATATATTACTTACATTTCTATTTTGTACATTTACCCTCACGTTATAGGCATAATTACAAATGGGTATTATCATATTCGTTCTTAAAATTAACAAATTCAGTTAACTAAGCAATTCTTAATTTCTATTTGTTGTTTTGTCATTTTGATTGGACTGTCAAAGTCAATTCACAAAAACAAAAAGCTGTTAAAGTAAAAATATAACCAAAAGAATCTGTCTTGTGCCAATGGATATTCTTATGGAATCTCTGCAGAGAGAGAAAAAAATCAGTCGTAATGAGAACTTTGGAATGAACAAAAATGTTTAAAAGCTCCCAAAGACAGATCAGAGTTTTACCTGACTGTATAGTTGAATGAAATTTAGACAAAGAAAGCCAAAAGAAAAGAAAAAACAAAACAAAACAGTGATTCATAAAGAATAGAAATTATTTATAACTTTCCTAAAACCTTATATTGAACTGAACCAGGAATTTAGCTCAGTGGTGTCGCCACCTGCCTCGCAAGTGCAAGGTCCTGAGTTCGATCCCTGGTACCAAAAAAAGAAAAAAAAAAATCAAGGAAGACAATCTCATATAGGGCCGGGGATTTAGCTCAGTGGTTTCGCCGCCTGCTGCGCAAGCGCAAGGACCTGAGTTCGATCCCCGGGTACCAAAAAAAGAAAAAAAGAAAAAGAAAAAACGAGAAAATCTCATATTGAACCACTCATTTTGCAGATCAGAAAGACCAGTTTGCATGGTTCCCCAACATCTCAGTATTCTGTATGAGCATATCCTTGACTGGGAGAAGGATAGTTAGGAGATTATATGAACATACTATCTATTTAAAAAAGAGATTAGGACCAATATTTTTGTGCAAGTTTTATATAGAAATCCAAGAAAAAATTATGGCAAATTAAGGTGAGAAGCATATGCCATGCTTAAGGAGAGGTTACCTACCGCCCAAAGGACCAGGCAGGCTACCCCTCCTTCTTCTAGAAGACCCGCGTTAATTGGGACACTCTCGCTAAAACTCAAACCATCTTATGCAAAGAAAGGAACTCGTCACAATAGAGGGACCTGTATGGAAACCAAAGACAGAGGAGTGGCTGAGCACCAGGAGGACCAGAACTAGGGACTTGCAAGCCACCTGAAGCCTCCCTCCATCCTGCTTCACCTCCTCTCTCCAAGGGCCGCTCCACCCTCTGGCTACAGAGTGGTTTTCTCTGCTCATCAGTCACAAGGAAGGCCAGAAATGCTTACAACTTTCACATTTTACCTGTCATCCACAGACATAGGATAGTGTCCCAATTTTAGAATCTGGGAGAAAAAATGGGTGTGACAGCACACACCTAATGAAGGACCCTAGTTAGCAAGACAGACTCCATATTGCTGCTTGACCCACCTGCCTGCCCTTTAGATGAACTCAGGAGGAAGCTTAAAAACCTCCTCCCCTTAGCGTCTCTTTAGAAATAACAATCAACTATTGTTTTACAAATGTTCTAACAGCAGGACGTTCTGCTTCTGTACCTTTTGCTTGCTTTACTAGTTCTATCCCATAGGGGGGCCTAGGAGCTGTTGGCCTCAAAGGTATATAAAACATGTTTTCAACCCCCAGTGAAGACTTGAGTCCGATGCTCGGCTCAGGTCCCTGCCGGTAATAAACTCCTGTGTGGATTTAATATCGGTCTCTGGTTGGTTCTCTCTCACTGGGTGCAACACCTACAATCCCAGTACTCTGGGAGGCTGAGGCAGGAGGATCCCAAGTTCAAGCCCAGCCTGGGCAATTAGCAACTTAGTGAGACCCTGTCTTTAAACAAGAAATACAAAAAGGCTGGAAATGTAACTCGGTGAAAAGGCCCTGGTTTTAATCCTCAGTACTGCACAAAAAATAAATAATTTTTTTAAAATTTGAGAGGAAGTTCTTGATTGGTCCGGTACTCAGCATGCATCATGAGCTGTGGTACTAGGTTGGACTGTGTTATATTAAATGAAGGGAGGAGAGACTGCTTTCCTGGTTAAAAAAAAACAACAGGTAGAGTATAATTCCCCACAATGGTTGAGGAAGAAAACAATAAATGTTTACAATAATTATTTTTCTTCTCTCCCATGAAACTAAAGTATATAAAATACAGTATCCTTAGTACTGGCACAGACACCAGATTAGATGCTCAATAAATGCTTGCTGATGATGGAGTTGTTTCCTGATATAAATGACAACTAGTGGAGCAGAAATGTCTTGCGATCATCAAATCTCTCAGCCTATCATTTTCTTTGCTAAATAATAAGACTGGCATAGTCATAGTTCATTTCTTAAAGAAATTGTGTTTCCTCTGAGCTCTCTGCACATATTGCAAAAATTGATCCTAAGCAAATGCCATTGATAAAAATCATGGATTGTTAGTGCTTTAAGAGGCATTTAGGTTCATGAGACCTAAATGCTTCCTCTTACAGATGGGCACGTTGTCAAGACAGGGAACTAGTGACAGAATTAGGAATGAAACTGCATTTTGCTGCTTCTTTGGTCTTTTCTGAATTAGCATCTGCTCTCCGTATCCCTTCATTCTCCCAAGGGATGAAGCCCCGTCCCTACAAACATCATCACCCATATTGCCCAGGGGTCTGAGATTTTCAACCCTATTTCTATCAGTCCACAAAAATGTGTTATATCTTCAGTTTACTCTTTTCTCTTGAGTCTGGGTTTTGTTTTGTTTTTCAGGAAAATGAGGACTGGGTTTCAACCATCACAAATCCAACCAGCTTTCTATGCAAGATCATCTCTTCCTGGCAGCACCTCGACCTCCTGAAACTTAACATGAAGAAAATCCAAGATGGTGCTGAGGCTTGCTTTGTTTAGTCAACTTGTTATTTGAAGTTTATTTTTTATTTTGTGACATATTTTGTTACACCTTGTGATGTATTTTCTATATAAAAATTATATTAAATAGATGCTGCTCCACCCTCACAAAATGTACATACTCTGCTGTCTTTTGGAAAAGTTCCTGGAACACATTTTTATTCAGTTACTTAAAATAATTTTTCCATTAAAATATATTTTGCTACTAAATAACATTTTGCTGGATAGTTCCATTTTATGAGGTGACCAGGAAATAATAAAGGGAATTCATGATCTTTCATCTATGCTGCTATCACAGAGCACACAGGCACATGTAGTACACCAAGCAATTGCTATTCAATAAAGGAGCCCCCTCCTTCAAGGTCTGTTTCCTTTATTAATTATAGAGAAACTGTTGCACCTAGTACTCTCCACCAAGAATTCTGTCCTGGTGTTGAGCATGGTATGGGTAATTCCTTTTGGAAAGCTGTGTACATCAACTTGGTGGGTTCAGCAGGAGGGAGGGAGGATGAGGATATAAAATGACCATGGTTTGCAAATTGACATGTTCCTCTTCCTTCTCACAACTAGAGTAAGTGCAGTAACTGGAAGATGAATAAGGAGGCTGTACCTTGGCCAATTATACAACTCACTACCTTGGGGCTTCCCAAGGAGACAGGCAGGGGAAGGTAGGGAAGGAGAAGGAAAAAGGCAAATGAGAAAGGTTCGCCAGAGCTGTGCTCCTGATGCCTCCTGCAGCAGAGGATTGAATCTGCCCGAGAAAGCTAAGCTGTCCCTTGGTCCCCATTGTTCATCTCTCTACAAACTGTAGTTATGTCAACATAAAGACTTCCTTTGACTATGGAAAATAAATCCAAATCCTAGATTTTCCTTTAAAATAGGAAATTAATATTCACCTTGCCTCCATCTTCAAAGAGAACTTCTCCCACATAAAGTGAAGGCTGCACTGTGGGAAAAGTCTGGAAGGATGAAAAAATCTTGATGTTCCTGGTACTTTTTATCCCTCAGCCACTGACTTCTCTCACCATGCTGACATGCAACCTACCCATTCTAACAGGTTTATGAACCTTGTTTTTAATCAGTTTGTAGTCTGTCAATTTCTATACTGTTGATCACTGTCACTTATGATCATAAACATATAAAGTAAAGCTTAAAATTTGAGCAATAAAAACATAGTACCATAAAAATTTAAGCTAGAAAAAGCAATTGAAAACAATCCTCAGTTCTCAAGCATATGAGTATACCTGCTAAGTGGAATTTAATACCTTTTTGTAGGGGGGTACCTGGGATCAAACTCAGGCCCTTGCACTTGCGAGGCAGCAGTGGTGCCACTGAGCTAAATCCCTGGCCCCATTTCATACCTGTTTTTAATAAAATATTTAAAACTTAGACAAGAAAGATACTTCTTTACTATAGTAAACATCTTCCTTTTCAAACCAGTACCTATCATACTTAATTCTATAACATGAGAAGCCATCAGAGCTAAGTAGCAAATTATCCTAAACCAACTTGTTAGGGTACACTTCAGTCAAATAAATGTCTTGTTTCTATGGCTTCTCAAAAAAAGAGAAAGGATGTACCAAAATCTAGTATGGTCAGAAAGAGAAAGAAGCAAAGACTGACAACTCAACAAGGCCTTCTACTTCCTCTCCTGTCTACAAGTTATTAGTTCTTGACATTCTACAAACATAAATGGCCAGGCACATTTTTACATTGTGTTTTATAATCATAAACAATTAGAAATATGAAGAATGATAAATGGCATGCTTTCAGTTCATGCAAAATCAAAGTATATTTTAATGATATTAGGAAAATCCTAATATGAAAAAGGATACAAAGAAAATTTTAAGTAAACCTCAATTTTTTAAGAATAGAAAATTTCTAAAAATAAACCCATAATAAAGACCATAGTCATATATATGACTGAATTACAGATAACTTTTTTCTTCTTTAAATTTCCTAAATATTGCAAATTTTCTAAAATGGTAGCACAGATCAGAAAATAAGTGTGATTATTTAAAGTTAAAATTATAAGAATACCAGTTGGCATAAAGAACAACTTGAAAGGAATTGAGATGTGCTATCTACATGTACCATCTCACACAAGGAATGTAAACATTACGTACTGTAAACATGTACTAATAAAAAAATTTAAAAATAAAAATGTATTACCAAATAAATATGCACTATGAAAAGAAAAACTGAACTAAGACAATATTAAACAGGTAAGAAATAGATCAGAAGAAATGTTTCTGAGAAAAAATATGTTGGAAATGGAAAAAGCTAGGAGAGTTATTAGACTGTGCTAATCAGCATTATCTCACTGAGAAAAAAATACCAGAGACAATCAACTTAATAAAGGAAAGATTTATCTTGGCTCATGGCTTCAGAGGTCCCAGCCTGTGGTTGATTGAGCCTGCTGCTTTAGGCCTGTGGCAGCACAGAACATCATAGTGAGGGCACGTGGTAGATGAAGAGGCCTTTTTACTTCACAGTATCCAGAAAGCAAAAAAAGACAGAGGAAGCAGCCAGGATCCAAGAGTACAGCATGCTCAGTGACCGAACTTCCTCCTTCTGTGAAGTCCCTTTTCCACCACAGGTTCCACCGGTTGCCAACAGCACCACAGGCAAGGATTAAGACTTTAAATCATGCACCTCTGTAGGACACTCAAGATTCAAACAAGTATAGACTCAATCCTGGCCTGACCTGCAGTGACAGAGAGAATGGAAAGAGTATTGAGTGAAAGTATCTTAAGCTGCAATGCAGTTGTTAGAGAAATTCAGCAAGGCCAACAGAGGAGACCCTGCTCTCTAAGGAACAGGCTTCATTTCATCTCCTGCTTCACTTAGCTCTGGTTGTGGGGCGCATGGGTAGCCTCAGAACACTAACAGAGTGCTGAGTGTCAGAGGGCAGCCGCTGCAGTGCCTGGTTAACTGTGCTCCCTGCAGTGAGGGATCTGAAAGCAGTATTCTCATGGCACCTTCATTAGGGTCAAGGAAAGAGTTACTCAACACATAGTGCTCCAAAAATTAATTGTTTGGAAAATCAAAAGTCAGTTCACATCCGTACCTCTTGCTATTAAAGAAAATCTTTCCATTTAGGTAAAATTAAATGTAAAGATTTAAAAATTGAAAATTAGAAAATATTGCTTATTTGGGCAACACCTTCAGTGATATAAGATAATTACTCTGAACTCTATGAGGAGACATTATCCCTATTTTACAAGTGAGGAAATAGGCTCAAAGCACATTTATGATCTGTAAATATGCCTGTAAACAAATCATCTGCAATTAATAAATTTGTAGTAATATCTTCCCCTTATTGTGAGGAACTCTTGAAATTTAATTTTTAGAACTCAAGTAAAAATAAGAGTCATAGGAGCCAGTCCCAGCACCTGGAAGGAAGCTCCCCACCACCATCCCAGGCTCCTAGGGCAGAGAAGCTGAGCTGGTCCCAGCACCTGGAAGGAAGCTCCCCCACAGCCATCCCAAGCTCCTAGGGCAGAGAAGCTCAGCTGATCCCAGCACTCGAAAGGAAGCTCCCTGCCAAGGTCCCAGACTCCTAGGGCAGGGAAGGTGCGCCATGTGGGCACCAGAGGCACACACACCCCCACCCTGTGGAAATGAGAAGACACATAAACAAGGCTCAAAAACAGACTTCCAGATCACCTACAGCAACCCCAAAGGGAAACAAGATGGAACAATCTGATACTCAATCACCTGGACTCTCTGAACTGGCAACAAAAGAGGATCTGGGAAAAATGAAATCAGAAATAATTACTCAGATAACAGCAAAGATTTTGCTCATGGTGCAAGACATGATTAATAAATCTAGAGAAGACACAGATAAAAAAAAATAGATGATCTGAGGAACATGATGGAATCCCAACATAGGAAACAAATGAAATCCATGAAACAGACACAAACAGATTTCCAGGAGATTAAAAACTCCATTGAAAGTCTGTGCAACAGAATGAACCAATGTGAGGATGGAATTACACTTATAGAAGGTAAGATTGCAATTAGTGACCAGGAAAAGAAAAACTGCTTTAAAATTGTAAGGGACCATGAGAAATCAATCCAGCAGCTGCTAGACGATGCAAAGAAGAATAACATAAGACTGATTGGAGTCAATGAAGAAAGAGGAGGGAGTGCAGATGACATAAAAAAACTGTTCACAGAAGTGATGGCATAAAACTTCTCAAGGAGGGGAAAAGAACTTGACATACAGATAAGTGATATAGGACTCCAGCTAGCCTTAATCAAAAAATCTACACATAGGCATATAATAGTTAGGATTCTAGAAATCCAACAGAAGAATAAAATTCTACAAGCAGTGAGAGAAAAGAAACAAATCATATACAAAGGAAAGCCCATCAGAATCACAGCAGACTTCTCAATGCAAACCCTCAAAGCAAGAAGAGCTTGGAGTGATGTATTTCAAGCCCTAAAGGAAAACAGCCTCCAACCCAGATTGATGTACCCTGCAAAACTATCTTTCAAAATTGATGGAGAAATAAGGTACTTTCATAATAAAGAGCACCTCAGGAACTTCATGAATACCAAACCCGGCCTCCAAAAAATTTTAGACAATACCCTAGGAAAAGGCAATGAGGATCACAACCCCAGGAAACCCAGCAGAATGAATCCATTGGGCATGACAAATTAAACACAAAGGGGGAGAATCGAACAAAAAGAAAAGTCATGATAAGGCTTTTAAAACTTTTAACTTCATCTCCCTAATGAGTGTATAATTCAATCTTATTATTGTACTGATTAGTATTTTTCTGATTCTAGAGTTGCACATCGTTCCTTGTGTTATACTGGCTATTTATCATCTTATGTCTACATTTTAATTGGGGTGTCTATTAATGAGCTCTAAGAATTCTTTATATATTCTGGTCATAGGTTATATGCATTGGAAATATGGTCTATTTAAGGACTACTTTTCATTTTAATGATGTCATTTAAAGTTCTAAATTTTGATGGAATCTCATTTATCAATTTTTTTCTTTTATACATCATGTCTTTTGTATCCTAGGTAGTTGCCTACCATGAATTCATAAATATTCTCCCTCATAATTTCTTCTTAAAGTTTTATACTTTTAGTCTTCCTTATTTAGGTTCATAGATCCCTTCAAGTTATTTTCATGTATGGAAAAAAGGATTGAGGTTAATTTTTTATATATGGATACCAGGTGTTCTAGTGCCATTTGCTGAAAACACTATCTCTTCCTCGGCTCTTGAATTGAGTTTATATTTTATAAAATGCTAATGTTAAATAATCTCTCAAAACTCAGTGGACCATATATGTGTGGTTCTATTTCTAGATCCTCTGTTTTATTCCAATGATCTATATGTCTTTCCTTACACCAACACTGCCTTGATTACTGTAGCTTTAGAAGAAGTCTTAAAATTAGGTACTAAACATCTTCCAACACTGTTTTTGTTTTTGTTTTTAACTTTTCTAGGTCCTTTGTACTCCTACATAACTTTTAAATTTCAATATCCAGTTCTTCATTTATAGCAAGTATACACAGACCTGAATTTTTATATATACCTTGTGTTTTCTAATCCTGCTAAATTCAAGTACAAGTTCTAGGGGCTCCTAGAGATTTCTTAGTATTTTCTCTGTAGATGTTCATTTCTTCTACATATAAAGATTTTATTTCTGCCTTGCTAATCCTATCCTAGTTGTGTCATTTTATTGCCAGACTATTTTGGTGGGGCCTAGGTTTCAAAGTTTAACAGACAGATGAAGAGTAAGCATATCTGCCCTTGTTCCCCACCTTAGGGAGAAAGCATTGTATCTTCTCCATTCATATAAGGCACTTTTGCTGGAAGTATGGAGTACATGTCTTTAATCTGTTGAGAAGGTTCTCTTCTACTTCTAGTCTCCTGATAGCTTTTACCACAAACAGCTGTAGAATTTAGTCCAATACTTTTTCTCCAACTAGTGACAGGATCATATGGCTTTTTCCTTTCCTCTGTTTAAATGCTGACTTTTGGGGGTGGACTTCCAATGCTGAACCAACACTGCCATCCCTATAACAAAACCACTTTCTACATCCTGCCAGATCTGACTTCTAATAGTTTGTTTTGTTAAACAAATTTCTATGTTCACACTTTTTTCTTCTATTATCTTTATCCAGTTTTAGGATTAGCACAATGTTGAGTTCCTAAAATGAGGGGAGAAGTCTTCCTTCTTTTTTCTGCTTTAATTGTTTGATATAATTTATCAGTTAAAATGTTTATGAGACTGCTGTTGTCATATAGGTAAGTTTTCAAGCTAGGAATATACTTTCTTTAATAGGTGCTATTAAATTTTATATTTCCTCCAGAGTTAGTTTCCTTAATTTGTCTTCCAAGATACTTCTTAGAAGTTGTCAAATTTATTTCAAAAAAGATTTTTGTAATATGCTTTCTATATCCTTTTAAATTCTGTAAAATTTGTGGTAATGTCTCCTAGATCTTAATATTGTAATTTTAAAAATGTATAACTGATATTGTGTAACAGGAAGAAAAGGTCTAAAAGAGCAGGGGAATTGGGAGGGGTCAGGGAAAGGAAAAAAGGGAAAAGAAAAAATATGAGAAAAGGAAAAAAATGGAAACAAAGTCTTTGCAAATAAGGAAGGGTGGGGGGGTGAAGGGAGGGCAAGGGAAGGGGGAAAAAGATAAGAACTAAGATACTCATGTAATTGTACAAGATCCCAATGATGAATGTAACTGTATTTTATACCTAAAATGTACCAATAATGTTAATGGGGGGGCATCTATTGGTTGAAAGCAACAACAACCAAAAATAAATAAATTAATTAATAAAATAAGAGTCATAAATCAAGTGTCCAACTGAAATAGATTAAAAGATGCAGAAACAACTCCAGACATACTCAGCCACCTCATCTTTGACAAAGGAGCCAACCACCCTCACTGTAGGAAAGATAGCCTATTTAATAAATGGTGTTGGAAAAACTGGATTTCAACCTGCCAAAGATTAAAACTAGAACCATATCTATCACCATGCACTAAACTAAGATTGAAGTGGATTAAAGATCTAAATATTAAAACAGAAACACAAAACTTGCTGGAAGATAAGTTAGGTAGAACTCTTGAAGACATTGGCATAGGAAAAGACTTTATGAACAAAACCTCAGTAGCACGGGAACTAGCACAAAGAACTGGGATCTCATCTTATTAAAAAGCTTCTGCATTGCAAGAGAAACCACCAACAGAGCTAAGAGACACCCTACAATGTGAGAAAAAAATTTTAGCAGCTGTACCTCAGACAAAGGTCTACTATCGAGAATATATAAAGAACTGAAAAAAATCAGACCCCCCCCAATTCAGAGACCCAATTCAAAAATGAGTATCTGAAATGAACAGACATTTTCAGACAAAGAAATAAAAGCAGCAAATAAACATATGAAAAAATGTTCAACATCACTGGTCATTCAAGTGATGCAGATGAAAACAACATTGAGATTCCACCTCACCCCAGAAAGAATGGCTGCTATCAAGAAATCAACCAAAAACAAATGCTGGTGGGGGTGTGGGGAGAAAGGAACCCTTCTCCATTGTTGGGGGGAGTGTAGACTGGTGCAACCACTGTGGAAATCACTATGGACATATCTCAAAGAACTAGGACTGGAATTCACATTTGACCCAGCTATTCCCCTGCTGGGTATCTTCCCAAAAGAATTCAAAGAATCATACCACAGCGATATATGTGCACCCATGTTCACAGTGGCACAGTTTGTAATAGCTAAAGCTTGGAAACAGACCAAGTGCCCATCAAGTGGAGACTGGATAAAGAAGATGTGGGGTTTTTTAAAGAATGGAGTACTACTCAGCCATAAGAAGTGAGAAACTAGAGACATTTATAGCTAAATGGATACCTATTGAGGTGATACTCTTAAGTGAAATAAATAGGACACACATGTATAAATACCGAATAGTTTCTCTAGTGTGAAAAACTGAAAGTGTAAATAAGGATTAAAATGATTAAAATGAATAATTGATAATTTGAAATAGGAAAAAAAGGTCCAAAGGGGTAGGGGAAGTGGGAGGAGAGGGGGAAAGGAAAGAAGGAAAAGGAAAAATTATGAGAAAAGAAAAAAATGGAAACAAAGTCTACGTAAATAGGGAGGGGTGAAGGGGATGAGGGTGCACAAGTAATGGGTAAAAAAGCACCCAATGATAAATGTAAATGTATTGTATACCTAAAAGTACCAATAAAAGAATTTAAGCAAAAAAAAGAAAAGAAAATTAGAAAATATTTAGTATGCTGTATATTAATATCTGAAAGAAAAAAGCCTCTTTGAGGTTAAAAAAGACACACAAGATCCCATCAAAAAGCTCGTGAGGACAAGAGCAGCGCAGGTGCACAGGTCCCAGCCAGCATCCCACCCAGACAACAGCAGCTTTGGCCGGCCTAGAAAAAAGCTACACAGGTGAGCAGGAAACAGCCAGAGGTCTGCCCAGATACATTCAGTAAGTTCATGCAGATCCCAGAGAGAAGCTCCTGTGGACCAGAGCAGCGCCAGTGTGCAGGTCTCATCCAGGGCCCTGCCCAGACACTAGCAGCTTTGGTCCACAGGCCCCAATCAAAGGCCTGCCTGAAAAAAAGCTGTGCTGGCACACAGGCAACAGCCAGAGGCACGTCCAGATACCATCGGTAAGTGCACCCAGACCACAGCCAGAAACCTGCTCAGACACCAGCAACTAAGGTGAACAGCCCTCAACCAAAGCCCCTGCCAGACAACAGCTACACAGGCAGGCAGGCTCCAGCCAGAGGCATGCCCAGATATCATCCCAAGTGTGTGCAGACCCTAGCCAGAAAACAACCAGGCAACTACACAGTGCAGGGATCCAGGAGGCGACCATTCTGAAACCAGGAATAGTGAGCTGCAAATACAAGGCCTCTCTGAAGCTTGCTGAGAATTGAATCCCAATGAATGAATGAAAAGTCACCTCAACAAAGGCACAGCAGGCTGCATCAGTTGAAATGAGAAGGCATGTAAACAAGTCTCAAAACCAGACTTCAAAAGCACCTAAAGCAACTCCGAGGGGCAACAAGATGGAACAATCTGATAATCAATCACCTGGACTCCATGAACTGGCAATGAAAGAGGACCTGGAAAAAATGAAAACAGAAAGAATTTCTCAGATAGCAACAGAGATTGTGTTCATAGTGAAAGACATGATTAATAACTCTAGAGCAGACACAGATAAAAAAAGATATAGGAGCTGAGGAACATGATGGAATCCCAACATAGGAAACAAATGGAATTCATAAAACAGATGCAAACAAATATCCAGGAGATTAAAAATTCCATCAAAACTTTATACAGCACAATAAGTGAATGTGAGGACAAAATATGAGATATAGAAGACAGGATTAAAATTAGTGCCTAGAAAAAGAAAAATGTCTTAAAAAGAGTAAGGGATCATGAAAAATCAATCCAGGAGCTGCTAGAAAATGCAAAAAAGATAACGTAAGGCTGATCAGAGTCAATGAAGAAGCAGGAGGGAGTGCAAATGACATTTTTACAAAAGCATTTCACAGAAGTAATGGCAGAAAACTTCCAACCAGGAGAAAAGAATTTGACATACAGATAAGTGAGGCATATAGGACTCCAACTAGCCTTGATCAAACAATCAAAACAAAACAAAACAAAAAACTATACCTAGGCATGTAATAGTTAAGATTCCAGAAACACAACAGAAAAACAAAAACCTACAGGCAATTAGAGAAAAGAAAAAAATCACATACAAAGGACAACCCATCACAATCACAGCAGACTTCTCAACACAAACCCTCAAGGCAAGAATAGCCTGGAGTGAAGTATTTCAAGCCCTAAAGGAAAAAACCTCCTACCTATATTGATGTACCCTGCAAAACTATCTTTCAAAATTGAAGTAGAAATAAGATATTTTCACGACAAAGAGCACCTTAGGAACTTCATGAATACCAAACCAGCACTCAAAAAACTTTTAAACAATATATTAGGAAAAGGAAATGAGGATCACAACCCCAGGAAGCCCAGCAGAATGAATCCATTGGGCATGACAATAAATTAAATCCAAAGAGAGAGAATCCAACAAACACAAAAAGTTGTGATAATGATAAGTCAATATGTATCAGTTATAACCATCAATGTTAATGGTCTCATTACACCAATCAAAAAAAATAGATTGGCAGAATGAGTTAAGAAGCAAGATCCAACAATATGCTGCATATAAGAAGCACACTTCATTCAAAAAGAAATTCATAGAATGAAAGTTAAAGGGTCGAAAACAATACTCCATGTGACAGGAAACTGGAAATAAGCAGGAATAGCTATATTCTTTGCAGATCAAATGGATTTCAAAGCAATACTAATTAAGAGAGACAAAGAAGGCCACTACATTTGTGTAAAGGGAGCAATCCATGAGGAAGAGATGACAATCTTAAATAACTATGCACCAAACACTAGTGTACCCAAATATTTAAAACAAATTCTAACGGATATGAAAAATCAAACAAGCACTAATACAATACTACTGGGGGACGTCAATACCCCACTGTCACAAATACATAGATCAACTAGACAAAAAATTAACAATGAAGTACTAAAATTAAATCAAACTCTTGAACAAATGAATTTAACAGATGTTTACAGAGTGTTCCACCCCACACAATCAGAATACACATTTTTTTCAGCTGCACATGGGTGGTTCTCCAAAATAGACCACATACTCACTCATAGAACATATTTTAGGAAGTGCAAAGGAATTGAAGTTATCCCCTGTATATTATCAGACCACAGTACGATGAAATAGGAAATCAATGGTGAAAGAAACCACAAGAATTTCATAAACACATGAAAATTGAATGGCACACTTCTGAATAACCAATGGGTCACAGAGGCAATTAAAAAAGAAATGAGACAATTCCTTCAATTAAATGACAAAGACAATACAACGTATTGGTGTCTATATGACACAATGAAAGCTGTCTTAGGAGGGAAATTCATAGCAGTGAATACACATATTAGGAAAACAGAGCAAGCCAAATTAAACAACCTGATGCTGAACCTCAGGCTTCTAGAAAAAGAAGAGAAGGACAAATCCAAAACTCATACAAGGGAGAAAAGTATAAACATTAGCACAGAAATCAATGTAAGGAGACTAAGAGAATGATACAAAAAATCAATGAAGCCAAGAGTTGGTTCTTCAAAAGAATAAACAAAAGTGACAAACCCTTAGCCAACCTTATCAGAAAAAGGAAAGAAAAGGCACAAAGACATGCAATTAGGAATGAAAAGGATGAAACTACAATGGACCCAGCAGAAATCCAGAGAATCATCAATATGTACTTTGAGAACCTATAGGCCAATAAGATGGAAAACAAAGAAGAAATAGACAGATTCCTAGATACATGTGAATTACCAAAGATGAAGGAAGATAACCTAAAAATTCTAAATGACCCAATATTAATCAATGAAATTGAAAATATAATTAAAAACTTACCAACTAAGAAAAGCCCAGACCCTGATGGCTTCATTGCTGAATTCGACAATATATGCAGAGAGGAACTACTGCCGCTACTGTTGACACTCTTCAGTGAAATTGAAAGGGAAGCAATACTCCTGAATTCATTCCTGGAAGCAAGCATCACCTTGATCCCCAAAGCAGAGAAAGACCAAACCAAAAAAGAGAACTATAGGCCAATCTCACTAATGAACATAAATGCAAAAATCCTTAATAAGATACTGCCAAATAGAATGAAGAAGATCATCAAAAGATCCTACAACCTGACCAAGTGGGATTCATCCCAGGGATGCAGGGATGGTTCAACACACGCAAATCAATCATTGTAATACACTATATCAATAGAGTCAAAGACAAAAACCATATGATCATCTCAATAGATGCAGAAAAAGCATTTGACAAAATCCAACATGTGTTTATGATTAAAAAAAAACCCCTACAAAAATTGGAATAGACAGTCTCTACCTCAATCTGATAAAAGCTATCTATGAAAAACCAACAGCCAATAATATATTAAATGGTCAAAAACTGAAATCCTTCACACTAAAATCAGGAACAAGACAAGGATGTCCACAATCACCACTCCTGCTCAATATAATTTTGGAAACATTAGCCATGACATTTAGACAAGAGAAAGAAATAAAAGGAATAAAAAGAAATAAAGAAATAAAAGAAAAGAAAGAATAAAAGGAATTTCCTACCTTTGTAGGAAATGAAAAAGTCAAATTGTCATTATTTGCGGATGACATGATGCTCTTTATAGAAGACCCCAAGAATGCCATGAAAAGTCTTCTAGACTTAATAACCAAATTAGTAGTAGCTGGATACAAGGTCAATACACAAAAATCAATAGCTTTTCTGTACACAAACACAAGATTCACTGAGAGAGAAATAGGGCAAACAATTCTTTTCAGAATAGCATCCAAAAAACTGAAATACCTAGGAATCAATCTAATGAAAGAAATCAAAGACCTCTTCTCTGAAAATTATAGCACTCTGAAAAGAGAGATTGAAGATGATATCAGAAAATGGAAAGGTAACAGAGACATGGCAGGTAGTATCACAACTCTCAACTTGAAACAATACTACAAAGCTACTGTGATAAAAACAGCATGGTACTGGCATAGAAATAGGCTTGAGGACCAGTGGAACAGATTAGAAGATGCAGAAACAATGCCAGACACACTCAGCCATCTCATCTTCGACAAAGGAGCCAAACACCCTCACTGGAGGAAAGATAGCCTCTTTAATAAATGGTGCTGAAAAAATTGGGCTTCAACTTGCCAAAGATTAAAACTAGACCTGTATCTCTCACCATTCACTAAACTAAAATCAAAATGGATTAAAGATCTAAATATTAAAATAAAAACGCTGAATCAGCTGGAAGAGAGGTTAGGTAGAACTCTGGAAGATATTGGTGTTGGAAATGATTTTATGAACAAAACCTCAGTTGCCTGTGAACTAGCACAATCAACAAGTTATTAAAAAGCTTCTGCACAGCAAGAGAAACCACCAACAGTGTGAAGAGACAACCCACAATGTGGGAAAAAATTTTCACCTGCTATTCCTCAAAAGTCTACTATCTAGAATCCATAAAACACTTTAAAAAATCAGACCTCCCAAATTTAAAGACCTAATCCAAAAATGGGCATCTGAAATGAACAGACATTTTTCAAAGAAGTAGAAATAGCAAATAAACATATGAAAAAATATTCAACATCATTGCTCATTCGAGAGATGCAAATGAAAACAATGCTGAGATTCCACCTCACCCCAGAAAGAATGGCTGCTATCATGAAATCAACCAATAACAAATGCTGGTGGGGCTGTGGGGAAAGAGGAACCCTGCTCCACTGCTGGTGGGAGTGTAGACTGGTGTAACCACTGTGGAAATCAGTATGGAGATACCTCAAAGAACTAGGACTGCGAGTCCCATTTGACCCCGCTATTCCCCTGCTGGGTATCTTCCCCAAAGAATTAAAAGAATCATACCACAGTGATATATGTGCACCCATGTTCATAGCAGCACAATTTGTAATAGCTAAACCTTGGAAGCAGCCCAATTGCCCATCAACTGGAGACTGGATAAAGAAAATGTGGTTTTTTATATAAAATGGAATACTACTCAACCATAAAAGATGAGAAATTAGAGATATTTATAGCTAAATGGATGCACATTGAGGCAATACTCTTAAGTGAAATACATAGGACACGTGTGTAAATACCAAACAGTTTCTCTAGTGTGAGAAACTGAAAGTGTAAATAAGGACTAAAAGATATGATAGATAATGTGATATAGGAAGGAAGGGGACAAAGGAGATGGGAAAGTGGGACAGGTGGGGGAAAAGAAAGAAGGGAATGGAATTAATATGAGAAAATGGAAATGAAATCTTTGAAAATAGGGAGGGATGGAGGGGTTGAAGGGAGGGTGGGGGAATGGGGAAAAAATAAGAACCAAGAGCGATTATGTAAAGGTGCAAATTTCCAATGATGAATGTCATTATATTGTATACCTAAAATGTACCAATACAATTCATTTTACAAAAAAAACAGTGTGAAGAGACAACCCACAATGTGGGAAAAAAATTTTATCAGCTGTTCCTCAGACAAAGGTCTATTATCTCGAATCTATAAAGAACTTTAAAAAATCAAACCTCCCAAATTTAAAGACTCAATCCAAAAATGGGCATCTGAAATGAACAGACATTTCTCAGGCAAAGAATTAGAAATAGCAAATAAACATCTGAAAAAACGTTCAACATCGCTGGTCATTTGAGAGATGCAAATGAAAACAATGCTGAGATTCTACCTCATCCCAGAAGGAATGGCTGCTTTCAAGAAATCAACCAATAACAAATGCTGGTGGGGCTGTGGGGAAAGAGGAACCCCTCTCCACTTGGTGGAGGTATAGACTGGTGCAACCACTGTGAAAAAAATCAGTATGGAGATACCTCGAAAACCTAGGATTAGCAGTCCCATTTGACCTAGCTATTCCCCTACTGGGTATCTTCCCCAAAGAATTAAAAGAATCAAACCACAATGATATATGTACACTCATGTTCATAGCAGCACAGTTTGTAATAGGTGAAATTTGGAAACAGTCCAACTGCCCATCAACTGAAGACTTGATAAAGAAAAAGTAGGATTTTTTATATAATGGAGTACTACTCAGCCATAAAGAATGAGAAACTAGAGACAATTATAGCTAAATGGATATACATTGAGGCCATACACTTTTTTTTTTTTTGGTACCGGGGATTGAACTCGGGTCCTTGTTGAGGCCATACTCTTAAGTGAAATAAATAGGACACACATGTATAAATACTGAATAGTTTTCCTGGTGTGAAAAACTGAAAGTGTAAATAAGGATCAAAATGTAGAATAGATAATGTGAAATAGGAAGAAAAGGTACAAAGGGGAAGGAGAAGTGGGAGAGGTAGGGAAAAGCAAAAGAAGGGAAAGAAAGAAATATGACAAAATGAAAAAATGGAAACAAAGTCTGTAAACAGGGAGGAATTGAGGGGTTGAAGGGAGGGCAGGGAAATGGGGAAAAAATAAGAATCAAGATGCATTATGTAAAGGTACAAATTCCCAATAATGAATGTCAGCATACTGTATACCTAAAATGTACCAATAAAATTAATGGAAAAAAACACAACATTCATATTGTAGTATTATTATTAATAGTTTATTCTTTTTATGGTTGAACAATATTCCTTTGAATGAATATATTCTACATTTCCTTCATTCATTTGTCTGCTAATGGACATTTGGGTTGTGGACTTGAAAACACTACACTGAGTGAAAGAAGCCAGACACAATTCCATTTACATTAAGTGTCCACAAGAAACAAATCAATAGAGTCAGAAAATAAATGGGGAGGAAAAAGGGAGTGGAAGCTAAAAGGTACAGGATTTTTTTTTTTTTGGCATGCTAACATGTTCTGCAATGAGATACTAGTGATGGTTGCACAACTGTGTGAATTTACTAAGAAACACTAAACCATACACTTTATAAACAGCTTTAAAATAAAAATTTAAAATTCCCAGGAAAGAAATGAATATATTTGATGACAAAAATCTGAACAGGTCTGTCACAAGTTGAAATGTAACATGAATTGAATTTTAAAACTAAGCAAAACACAGATGAGATTATAATGATATTTTAGGACATTATGATTTAGTAGATATCCAGAAAAAAAGTCTTTTGTTCAAGACATATACATGAACAAGAAACTAGCTAAAGAAATACTGATAGAAAATAAGCAGTCTCACTAATAAAAGAAATGCAAATTAAAATCGGCTAAAATTTCCCCTGCCAAATTGGCAAAGTTTTTGGTGGTAGTGATTGTGGTAGCAGTTCGTCTTAATGACAATATGCAGTTGGCTATTAGATAAAATAATTCTATTGAACCTTTTTAGAGAATGTAAAATACTTCAACTTTTCTTCAGAAAACTTTTCTTGAGTTCTGCCGCCTGCCTCGCAAGTGCAAGGTCCCGAGTTCAATTCCTGATACCCAAACAAAACAAAACAAAAAAAAGTGCTCAATAACTTAAAAACATTAGTTTTGTTTAAACAGTATTTCAGAAATCCTGAGTTCAGATTGAAATGTTCATTAGTTTAATGTGAAAATAGATACTGTTACTCAGAGAAAATATCATTTAATTAGACCCACTTATGTCCAGAGAAAGATATTTGCTGATGACCAAATTAGGGAATTTTTTAAAAACTCAAGTATTATGCAAGAGGCATATATATGGAAAATGTGTTACTTATACACAGCGGAGTACTACTCTGTCATAAAGAAAAACTTGAGTCATTTATAGGAAAATCGAGGCACCTTGAGACCATAATGTCAAGTGAAATAAATTAGACATACAGCTTAAATATCACATGGTCTCATTCAATCAATTCATTAATTAATTTTGTACTTGTATCAACTCCCCACAGGGAATGTAAGCATTATAAACGTGTACCAATAAATAAGTTATCTTTAAAAATCAAGTGTTAAAACTACCAGTGTATTTTTATAGTATGCTCTTACTTTTGTGTTTTCTCCAGGTAAGGGATGTCTATAAGAGATTTACACTATAACATCTTTAATTTCCCAGTCAAGTTATAGAATCACTCTCTTAGGCTTTCTTAGCAGCCAATGTAGCAGCAGCAGCAGCAATACTTCTTTCCCTGAAGGAAGTATATCTAACTACTCATGATTCTCTCCTAACTGACCATAAGGCAATGGCAGCAACGTCAGACCTTTGTTTTATTCCCTATTTATAAGTTACTCATTCAAGGTATCTTGGCCCCTTAGGCTTGGATGGAACTGAGAGAAATAGACTCTTTCAGAATTGATGAAAAGCTGCAAACATGTTTGTAAGGTCTATAGCTAACCCTACAGCTTCATATTCCCAGCTAGAGTGATCAGCAGGCAATGCCACTTAAAATATCAGATCCTGAGTGGAATGTTTCTGGACCCTTAAGTTTTTGTGAACCAAGCCAAGCTACCTTGTAAAACCACACAGAGATACATGCTGTTCGTACGTCTATGAGAGTTATGGTACAGTGTCCCTTCCCCTCTTGGAGAGGACTCCAAGAGAAATGCTGATCACACTGACTCCTTATAGAAACTATTTTCAAGTTAGTTCACTCCACCCTCCTAAGTCCTGACCTGCCTAATTACATGACTGATCTTCACCCTTCTGAATCATGAAGATTGCTCCTTTCATTGTGTCCACTGGATCTTTCTACTTTCCTAGCAAAATGTTCAAAGGAGTTATCCTTCTGTAAGTTAAAGTGTATCCAATCAGCAAAGATGATAAAGAGTTGACAAACTAGAAACCTGAAAGAATGGATTAACATAAAAACCATAAAAAGCAGTAGAAATTTACCTGTATGCATTTCTCAATTATACCACACTCTTCAAATGAGCTATTACTGAGAATCTATAAAATACATAGTCAAAGGGGAAATATTTCTAAAGTCTCTTTTGCACACAGTGTGGTTTGTATTCTGCTTTGTAATTTTAAATATATTTTCTCCTACAGTGTCTCATAAAGTTGTGAAAATTAAAAGGCATGTGGATGCCTAGCATTTAGCAATGGCTGAATAAATGTTGTTGCTCTTTCCTCTTCTCAGCCCTCCCCATCCTGTCTCAGTGAATTCTGTCAATCATTTGCTTTATCTATTAAAAAACTGAGGCAAAGAGAGTCATTATCCACAAAACCTGGAAATAATAGCACAACACATGAAGGCTAGGGCTGGGATCAGAATAGTTAGTCACAACACCCTTCCCAAAGAATAAACCTTAGCCAGACCTGCCCATGGCATTTCCAATCCTAGGTAAGCTTTATAACCACGGGAGTTTATTACAGTCCACATTTCTGATGTTTGCTAAAGAAAATGTTCCTAATCACAAAGCAGCTTTGGTTTATGTGTGAGCCCCACCAAATAACTTCAGGCTATGTTGAAAAGACAGACCAAAATGTTCCATAAGTCATGAGTGCAACACTGAGAAGACCTCATGATGAATGGCTTTCAGTTCATCCCATGTTCTCATCTTGAGGCCTTTGTGCAAGGCATTTCCCTCACCCATACCATCCTCTACCCTCACTGGTCATTTGACATCACCAGCGTAATCTCATCCCCACCTTATTCTTCCTACCATTTCTTCTTGAGTTCTCAGATGCCACTGACTGCTTGAAACCATCCTACTTGTACCCCAAGGCAAGTGACATAGGACAGTAGGAGAGTGAACTCTGCCTTTTTCCATTCTAGGATTCCTTCCAGTAAACAATGCTAATGAGAGGAACAGACAAACCAATGTGAATGAACAGAGTGAATATATTCCAACTCCAAGCGATGATCAAGAAATAAGGTGAATGTTTAAAGAAAATTTTAGTTGTTATAGTAAACCAGTAACCTCCCTTGAAATATTCCCCTCGCTGTTTTTGTTGCTGTTGTTGTCTATTTTTTACTGCTCTCCCTTTGAACATATCTATCCCATCATTCTTGCCACTCTCTGAAGCACTTCCAGAAGTCTTCTTTTGTGATTGTCTTTACAAGGTATGATTAAAAAATAATGATGACTGCTGTTGCTGAGTGCTATCTAATGAAAAGACAGGCTTATAAAAACATTACAGTGTGTCCTCACCTACCTTATTCACTGGCTCTTCTTCAAACTTAAAATGACTATCAAAAGTAAATGTTTTCAATTTTGAATCAATTCAGGACGTCAAGGCAGCAGTAATACCTCAACTAAAGACATTCACCAAAAAAGGACTTCCAGAAAAATTTCAGAATGTGGCAAGAACAATGAGATAAGTGTGTTCAAAGAAAAGAAATGTGTTTTGAGGAAGATCAATGGCACTGTGTCTTCTACTGTAATAAATATTTTAAAATTTAAATATTCACCATATTTTTATCATGCCCTTGTACAGAATGAATACGTGTGTGTTGCACTGAAATTTAAAAGGAGCCACAATAGATCAGATATATTCAGAAACTCTCTTAAACACACACACACACACACAATTTTTTAAATTCTGTTAAAGCAACCAATTTTTTAAATTCTGTTGTCATAATTTGCCTTTTCCAATGTCAAAGACAGAATGAACCTGAAAGATAAAAATGATGGTAATGATCCTGAAGGCTGGTTTGGTTCAGAGGGTGCTGAAAACTTAGCACATGACTGAGTATTGCTGTATTACAGTTGCTTAGGGAGCCATCTGATAGTGCAAATTACTTTGATACAACTTTTAAGAATTTCCTGCTCAACCTCTCTGTGCATAGGGACCATCATGCTCCACAATATTCATGGGCTTTGCAGCCTACTTTTTCCACAAAACTCATATAGGCATACCTGGTTTTGTTTTCATCAAGGCTATTTTCAATATACATGGTACTTTTAACCTTTTCAATAAAGGTATGCTCTCTGTGCTGTCTATAAAAGCTGTTCATTTTATCTTTGTTTCCTAACAACCTAAACTGTTCATCAGGGGGATTTCATATCCACAGATACACAAATGCATGATATTTAGAAAACTCGTGTTCTGAAATTATTGAACCAAAAAAATGTGAACTTTCTACAAATGAAAATGTGGCTGACTCATTGTCACCGTCAAGTTTCTTATTAATATATGTCTCCAGAACTGAATTGCTTCATCCATTGGGCTTCATAGCTCTTTATGCACATCTTTATTAAAGCCCTTTTTTCTTTATAGCTGGCTGGCTTGTGTGTCTGAGTCTCTGTAATAGCAAGTCTATTCTTTATTTAGGGATGCAGTGATCAAAAGCACAGGCTCTAGACTTCAATCACTTCCATTCAAATCTTGGCCTCTGCCCTCACCAGACACATGAGTTAGACAAAGAGCTTGGTCAAATACCTCACTCTCATATCTGATTAATTGAAGCAATAATGGGGCCTACTCCTATTGCTGTCGTAAGGACTAAGAAGTCACAAAAAAAATAAGTAGTGATTCAGTCAATTTTTCTTAATTAAATAATATATTTTCTCATGAATCTCACTGATATACTAACAGTCTATAGGACTATTATCCTGGCTCTTATTTCTTTACTCCACATCCTGTCCACCCAACTGGGCTGGACTTAAGGAAACATCACACAATATTGGAATATTGAGCCCTCAAGGGGAAAAGTTAGGCAGTATTGTCATCCTCAATGAGACATTGCCAGTGCTCTGTGCAAGGGAGTGAGACAGTCAATGGAGCCTATAAGTGTGGTGCTTCATGTTCCCAAATCTCTTTCATTAAAGAAGAAAGGGCACTATTGAGATATGTGCACTGTCACACCCTTGGAAATGGAGTTGAAGAGCAATCTTAGCCTTGGCCATTCTGCCATGCTATCAACTGGTCAAGACCATCTGTCTTCCTATAACCTCCCCAGCCTGGCCCCCTACTACCGACACAATACCAGTGACCTACCCCATGTAGTTCCATAGGCTTGGTGTTCAGCATTCCAGACCAGGTACTGAAAGAAGGCCTTGAGACTTAATAAAGCTGAGTCCAAAGGCAACTTAGTGTATCCTCAGATAAAAGTGTCTGGGCAGCTGTTATAGTTAAATTCAAACATGAATCACAATATACAAGAGTCAAACTATATGACACATTTCACTCATCTAGAATATTTCCTCATATTTTAACATCTCTGAACTGGTAATGCCTCTTATAATAGCATGATAGAGTATAAAATGTGGTAATTTAAATTGAATAAAAACCGATAAAATTAAATCTTCAGTGCCTGACATTATATCAATATAATATTTTGTATTAAAAAACTTACAGGCTTTAGGTGAATTGCTAGTCTAATGCTCTAGTGGTATTTTCTGGGTCATTGTCTAGGAATATGTTCTCAAAATCCTGTTCTAATAAAAACTGAAACATTAGGCCAGGGATTTAGCTCAGAGTGGTTCTACTGCCTGCTTTGCAAGCTCAAGGTCCCGAGTTCGTTCCCCGGTACCAAAACAAAAATAAAATAAAATAAAACATCAAAATAAAGGAAAAACACACTATATGTGCTCTTCGAAACCCTGAACCTTGATATGAGTGGAGATCTCTCCTAGGCATCACTGTTTTTGTTTATATGAATCATGGCACAGTGCCACTCTAAACTCTATAAATCCTGTGTAGTAAAATAGCTGTCCCTCATTGGTTTCCTAGTAGCTGAGTGGAGAATAAGGGAGTGAACAGTTGGCTAAGCCAACTTCTCTTCTGCTAAGATGCCTTTTGGAATAGACCCACCCACCTTTACACACTTGAACCACCTTCTCGACCCAGTGTCATCACCCTTGTCATGGAGTTCCTGGTGACTCACATAAACATGCACCGGGAGGCCTGCTGTTTTGGCAGCAGTATCTGGACTATACCCTTCTTTGTCTTCCTATGCCGGTATGATTATTCTGCCCTTTCCTCCTGATATGGTGAACTTCAGCTTCATATTCTCTGCTCTTCCCCACCTCAGCTTCTACAACCCCCTCCACAGCACAACTCTGCAGTGTTGTGACCAGAAGGGAAAAGTCCATCAGATAAGTCAAGGACCTTCTCTCCCTCAATCTTCAGATTTTAAAAATGAGGCTCAGAGAGTGAAGGGCTTCCCCAGAGTGACACCAGTATTAGTGAGAGAGTGAAGAAGAGAACCTTGACCACTGCTCCCAGCCCTTCCTCTGGGAGTACACATCTCCTCCTTTAGTTTAAACTCTCTCCAGTTACGCTCTCAACAATAGCAGGTAAATTATAATACTGGCCATTTATCTTCCTCTTCACAACCTTTCAGGATTATAATGAAAGGGTATATGAGTGCATTGTACATCACTACTATAACAGAGGCTTTGTAGGTTCAGCAATGTGGTTGGAAAATGGAGCTGGAAGGTATACTTGCATATGACTTTATTTAAGATCAAGGAAGAATTGACTGTCCACATCGAACAGTAGAGGACACTACTAATAAAGGGTAATAGCATGGCACAAGCTACATCCTTGGCGTCCTCCCTCAACCAGGCAATACACTATCTTTGAGCCTTAAGTGCCTTCTCCAACTGGAGATCTTTCCTGCCTAGATTTCCTTCATAATCCATTCCTTGCAGTAATCTTACTTGACATTCACTTGGGGATGTATTGTCTCCTCTCCATGCTCTTGAACACACTGACTACATTTCCTTTTGGGCAAAAATACATGGACACACACACACACACACACGGACACACACACACACAAGCATGAGCAAAGAAGATTCAACAATTTTGTTTCAAAGTAATAAAATTAAGAGACTTAATGGTAAGAGATGTGGGCACAAAGAACCAAACACTTGTGTCCCCAAGTCCAGATATCTGGTCTGCTTGCTTTCTAGAAAAGTGTGAGACCACCTACCACATCTTAGTGATGTCCCCACATAGAAGCTCCCTCACATCACCAAGAGATACCCAGCCCCAAACCACCCTTCTCTCCTTTTCTACCTTCTTTTCAACATTTCTTTTCTTCCAGAAGTTCTCCCTCTTTCTGGCCCTAGTTCCTTGATGTTAAACACATCTGGAATAGATGCTGTGAATTACCTTCTCCACTTGCCAGTCCCCTCCCTACCGGGTTCCAAGCTCCTGCAGTTACCATGTGCCCATCACATTGACTTATTTGTGGTTTTTGGGTTTTGTTTTGGTTAGGTTTTTTTGGCACCAGGGACTGAACTCAGGATCTTGCACTTTGGAGGCAGGTGGTAGAACCACTGAGCTAAATCCCTGGCCCACATCACACTGACTTAAGATTCATACTGACAAGAAAAAATACCTTTCCCACACACCATTGTTGCAGCATTCTAGCATGATGATCATCAAACAACACTGCTCACATTCCCAACACCCTACAAAGATTGTGTGTGAAACAAATTCATTTTTGCAATAACATTCCCCAGGGTAGGCCAGAGGTCCCTTTGTGAAACTCTGCTCCCCAAATCTTCCTCTCTGTCTTTCCAGTGACCCCTGGCCTGCTCTCATGCCCTCCCAAACTGGCCCACTTAAATAAAGATTTGTGTTTTAAGACCTTAACGTGTATAGTTTTTAACTGTTGAAAGTGGTAATAAAATTTTCCAGGCCTATCTGCATGGCTTCGGCCTGTATTTTGTCTTCATCTCTTGGGGGAATGAGGATGGAAGAGAGAGAAGAAAAAAGGCAACTTGGAAGATACAGAGGGAGAGGAGTGCAGAAGGTATTGACTAAGCACAGAGCTGTTCCCAGGTGATAAGGCTCAATGATTCACTACCAACTCCAGTGCCAGGGAGGGCTTCTATAAGGTGTTTTACCCCAGAATTGTTCACATTAGGCAAGCTAGGCATCACAGACTGCATGATTTTCCCATGTCGTACAGCTCACCATGGTACATTTCTCAAATTAGACCATAATGTGTGTCCCAAAGGACATCAGTCAAAAGAATGACAGGGGCAAAGGTCTAAGGAGTCACAACGGATTAAGCTATGTACCCAAACTTCTATGTACCCATTAAGCTATGTTTCCCAAACTTCTAGAAAAGTAGGCCTGTGTACACTGAAATCTACATGCTGCATACAAATAAAACCTACCTCTTCTATGCCCCAAACATTCTTTTTGCTTGCCATGTTGCATGTAAAAAGGCGTGGTTTAAAATTTAAAAGGAAAAAGAGTAGGCAGCCTAAAATAATTCTCTACTTGAGTTGTTTTGCTGCTATAATAAGAAAGCATTATCAAAATCTAAAAGAAGTTTTATCCCAAGTAAGCCATGGATAAACTCTTTTCAGTAAACTTAAGACCTAGGCTCTATTTAACTTCTAAATATCTTTTTTTTTTGTATTAAATTCTTTTATTGGTACATTGTAGGTATGCAACACAATTACATTTCTCATTGGGAATTGTACCTTTATATAATGCATCTTGGTTCTTATTTTTTCCCCATTCCTAGCCCTCCCTTCATGCCCTCCACCCTTCCCTATTTACAAAGACTTTATTTCCATTTTTTCCATTTCTCATCATTTTTTCCTTTCCCTTCTTTCCTTTCCCCTGTGCCTCCCACTACCCCTACCCCTTTGGACCTTTTCTTCCTATTTTACATTATTTCATTCTAATCATTGGTACATTTCAGGTATACAATATAATGACATTCATCATTGGAAATTTGCACCTTTACATAGTCTCTCTTGGTTCTTGTTTTTCGCCCTTGCCCACCCCTCCCTTCAACCCCTCCAGTCCTCTCTATTTACAAACATTTTGTTCCTATTTTTCCATTTTCTCATATTAATCCCATTCCCTTCTATTCTTTCCCCTAGCCCTCCCACTTCCTTCCCCTTTGCCCCTTTTCTTCCTATTTCACATTACCTATGATACGTTTACTCCACATTTACACTTTCAGTTTCTCACACCAGAGAAACTATTTGGTATTTACACATGTGTGTCCTATTTATTTCACTTAAGAGTATTGCCTCAATGTGCATCCACTTAGCTATAAATGTCTCTAATTTCTCATTTTTTATGGCTGAGTAGTACACCATTTTATTAAAAAACCACATTTTCTTTATCCAGTCTCCAGTTGATGGGCACTTGGGCTGTTTCCAAGTTTTAGCTATTACAAACTGCGCTGCTATGAACATGGGTGCACATATATCACTGTGGTATGATTCTTTTAATTCTTTGGGGAAGATCCCCAGCAGAGGAATAGCGGCGTCAAATGGGACTTCCAGTCCTAGTTCTTTGAGGTATCTCCATACTGATTTCCACAGTGGTTGCACCAGTCTACACTCCCACCAGCAGTGGAGCAGGGTTCCTCTTTCCCCACAGCCCCACCAGCATTTGTTATTGGTTGATTTCATGATAGCAGCCATTCTTTCTGGAGTGAAGTGGAATCTCAGCATTGTTTTCATTTGCATCTCTCAAATGACCACTGATGTTGAACATTTTTTCATGTATTTATTTGCTATTTCTACTTCTTTGTCTGAGAAATGTCTGTTCATTTCAGATGCCCATTTTTGGATTGGGTCTTTAAATTTGGGAGGTCTGATCTTTTTAAGTTCTTTATAGATTCGAGATAGTAGACCTTTGTCTGAGGAAGAGCAGATGAAGATTTTTTCCCACATTGTGGGTTGTCTCTTCACACTGCTGGTGGTTTCTCTTGCTGTGCAGAAGCTTTTTAATAAGAAGAGATCCCATTTTTAACTTCTAAATATCTTAACAATGTTATTCATCTTTATGACCCAGTGATTGTTAGCTTAGTGTTAAATGAATGACTGTAATAATCTCTCGCTTCTGTGGAACACTTTATAGCTTACAAAGGCCATCTCATCTGAGTCTTCACTCATCTGAGTGAAGGGGGGAAGCTATCTTAGCCCTATTTAGGGAGTAGAGAGGGCTGGGGATGTAGTTCAGTGGTAGAGCACTTGCCTAGCATGTGTGAAGCCCCCCCCCAAAAAAGAACAATGTGGCCTCATTTTATAGATCAGCAATTCTCAAACTTCTTTAAGTTCAGAGCAGTCATCAGGGTGCCCTTTGAGGAACAATATGAACTACTGACACTTTTCAAATAGGTAACAATTTGCTGTAGGTTCCTAGGGAAGACACTGTCTGACCACAAGTCAGGCAGAAGCCATGTGGACTGACAGGAAGTGTATTAGTCAAAGCTCTGCAGAGAAGCCAAACCAAGAGAAGTCTCAAGAACTGTTATCTGTAGCCTATATGCTCAGGAAAACTGGTAATTCAGTCTGAATCCAAAGGCTAAGAACCAAGAATCAGGAGAGCTGATGGTACAAGTTCATCTAAAAACAAGATAAAATGAGATGAGATACTTAATTCAAGTACTAAGGCAGGAAAAAGGGGAAAATTCTTCCTTCCTCTGCCTTTTATTCCATTCAGGACTTTGGTGAGTTGACATTTGATCACATGAGAAAAACAAACTACTGAGTTGCAGCTTCTGATGCTGTTCTCCTCCCAAAACACTTTGGCAGACATGCCAGAAACAACACTTGGTCTGGGCATTTTAGCAGCAAAACAGCTCCATTCAACTCAAGGAACATCAGTGTTCTGGAGAAACACCTGTGAGTGAAAATTTTGGTTCCTAAGAGAGCTAAGTGTCTTTTTTACTGTCATTCAAGTAATCAGCAACATATTGAGTTCCATACATATTCTGTGAAACCATGTAGCCTCTTTAAATTCAGTTGGCATGGACATCTTAAAGACTGATTAGTAACCTGGGAGGCATAAAAGAAAAGCAGTTATAATTTAAGTGGTTCCAGAATGGCAGAACTATCTGATGCATCCCCTTATCTGCAGGATCACTCAGGACTCATCCCGATCCAGAACTGTCCAGAGGTCCCAGAGATAATCCTGTCATTTCAGAGTGCACTGCTGTGTCCTACTTGATGCATAGTGATTCTCACATTTATTTATTTGTGTATCTGCATGCTTTGTCGTCATTCTACCACTAACCTCAGCAACAGCCCCAATATGTTATTTCTAAAAACTACATTGTGAAATTTCTGAAAAAAAATAAGCACTTTAAAATTGTTTTCATCCTGAGATAATATGCCTTTTCTGCTATTGCTAGGCTTTTTTTTTCTAGGAGATGGCATAACATCACCAAGCCACATTATTGAGACATGAGGTAGTTACAAGATGAAGAATTTGTCATGTGCAATTTCATGTGCAACCTGAATTATTCCTCTCCAATTTGCAACCACAGTTTGCTGTGGCTTCCTATTTTCTTCCCTTAGTTAGAACAACTAATTTTCACCTATACTGACTAATTAATTTATTTTATTTTAACTCATTTATAAAAGAAGAAATCGTCTCTCCAACACGTGTGTCCTTGTAGCACAATCTCTTCTCTTCCTCTGCTTGCCTAAAGCTAGGAATATTGGATCTATCGATGCTTCCAGTGTCTAATTGTTGTCAGGTACTTCCTTTAAAAATGGCTCTCCAGCCAGGTATGGTGGCGCACACCTGTAATCCCAGCACTCTGGAGGCTGAGTCACAAGGATCCCCGAGAGTTTAGGCCAGCCTGGGCTATCTAGTGAGTTCAGGGCCAGCCTGAACTACAAAGGGAGATCTTGCCTCAAAAGAAAAAAAAAGCTCACCAATTACAAGTATTCCAGGTCCTTCTTCCCTTGATCAAGGAATTGGACAAGACAAGCCAAAAGAGGTACCAAAAGGTTATTTGAAAAATGAGAGGTGAAGGGATAAAGGAAGAACTATCTCGGTAGAGCAAACTTGAGCCAAACAAAAGAAAACAAAAATAAAAGTGCACTCTGCACCTGACACAGAGTGGGGGCTCCTCCTCCTGGCATCTGGTCTCCTTTGTGCCATCCGCATCTCATGGGACCCCCTGAGAAGTTCCACATACGGGGCCTGAGAATCGTCTAACACCACCCTGGGATCTTAAAATTGACAAACCCCACCCATTTCTCCAGTCAGCTTTGCCATGCCCTGCCTCCTATACCATAATGATACAAACTAACTATAAAAATTTGACTTGTGACTTCTACCTAAAATACAAAGTAATTTCAAAACTTTTTAAATATGAGACTATTACAGCTTCAAACACTTTTATAGCTTTCTTTCCCGCATATATTTATTTTCAATTGGTTGAGAAAATGCTTTTGAGTTATTTTATCACTAATCAAAGCATGTATATACAGGGGTACGTTGGTTCAAGAACTTAATTTGTTCAATGATTCTTGGGAAGATGGCCACAATCTGCTTCGTCACCTGATGCAGAGTTCATGAAAGGAAGCAAAATTTTGCCAAACGCTTCTGTTTGAGAACTGAATTGTTCATGAACAGAAGTATTTGTGAATCAATGTATTATTGTACATTGCTAAATGAATGTTTCCTAGGTAACTTTATAAATTCTGTCTACAATTAATATACATTCATTAAACCACTTTAATAGCTTCTCACTTCTTAGACCTCCAAAGATGCTCTTTTCGGAAGTTTATTATAGTATTTCTTGCTAAGACATTAAAATACATAAAGATTTTTTTAACACTAATCTATGTCTCTCAATTTATAGATAAGAAAACTGTAAAACTGAGACCAATAATGATGTTTTGAACTTGGAGGTTGCACTGAAATTAGTCAAACATTTGGAACCAAAATGGGGAAGTAAGTCAGTATCAGTCACTTCATAGCCTGTTAGGGGTCAGAACGTCCTTGACAGCTCTTCTCCAAGATTAAGAGGAAGGATAGGAGAAGTTTGTCTCCTTTCCTCCTTCTACATAAACTGATGATAGAGACCTCAAGTGTGAAGTGCTCACATTAGAGCTTTTCCTACCTGCGACCTAGAGAGAGGAGAAGGAATCCAAGATCACCTATAATTGTAATTGGGAGCAATAATCCACAACTAAAAGTGTTAATACCTGGTAGACCAAGCCACTGAGCAGAGGCCCAGCTAGTGTCTGTTGCAAACTGATCAGCACCTAAACCACTCAAGTTGTTAATCATTTTTAGTATTACTCCAGGACCCTTAGAATTTGAAGACATAATGCACCCAACCAACATAAATTCATCCAATTGTTTAAAAAAAAAGAAAAGAAAACCTAGTCTCATAGTTATCAAACTTGAGCATGCAGCAGATGCCCTGCAGAGCTTGTTAAAACATGTTCTGCTGGGCCTAATCCTCAGAGGTTCTGATTCTTTACGTCCAGGGTGAGGCCTGGGAATTTACATTTCTTACAGTTCTAAGGTGATGCTCAAGTTGCTAGTTCACTGGTCTGCAGACAACTCCCTGTTAGACATTAGCTTGAGAGCAATGCTTCTCAAATATCAGTGTGTATAATCATATCAAAAATCGTGTGATGCAGTTTCTTATTTGTGGATCCAGGGTGAAGCCTGAAATTATTTATTTCTTTAAAGTTGCTAGGTGAGCCTGAACAGGAAGGTTTTAGAGCACTAAAAAGAATTCACTTTTCACATCTACATAATGAAAACCCTACCACCTATCAATCTTTTTTCCTTTGTATACAATTTGCTTCTGTCCTTCTTTTTGCATTTATTTATATATATATATATGTTTTTACCTTTTTTCACTTTAACTTCTTTTGCTCTTCTTCTGTCTCTTTTCTGTCTTTCCTTTCTCTCTTTACTTCTTTTCTTCCCAAACTTATACTCTAATTTTTGAAGATTTAAAACCCCCACCCCATCCTTAGGATTCTACTCTGGTTAAATTTTTAAAGCTAACAAAAACTGCACTCTTGATTACTCAAAAAAAAAAATAGAAAAGAAAGAAATAAAAAAGAAAAAGACCACAGTCAAAGATTCTTGGAACTTGATGCTCCTTACAGTGAGGTCAGAAACTAAACTAGGAAAATGTGTGAGAGCACTTATCAGGGAAACAAAGGAGACAGTCAACTATAGAAAGAAATCCTGAACTTCTCTTTTTTAGAAAATACTTAACAAGAAACATTTTTTCCAGGTCTAAAAACTTACCTCACTCACTGACTAAGCACCCATTCTGCTAAACATTAAAAGAAAAAAAATGTCAGTTGTGGTAAATCTGGTCATTTTCTGAATTTTAAGTGTTTGATGCTCATTGTGAATAAACAGACTTCCATGAGCCATCAGTTTGGACTCTCCCTGCCCTCGGGCTGGGTTAAGTATCTTAGCAGCAAATCCCATGGAAAAGTATATAAGCCCTAACACATTGAAGGGCACAAGTACTGGCCCAGACTTTCTCAATTTCTGGAAGCCATGGGACATACAAGAAGTTTTTGTTTAGTAGCTATGCCTGAGAGTTACTTTTGAACTGTCTTCTTTCCAGATGCAGTGAAGAGAGTTCAAGAAGAGCTTCTCCTATAAGAAAACACAGAATGAAGATGACATATATCTTCCTAGTGTAAGGAGGGGGGGGGAAAGGAATTCGTTCTGACATCAGTTCAACCAGTGCTAAACAGCTTCCTAAATGCTGGATGACAGGATTTCAGAAAATGGAAAGACATCCTTTGCTCCTGGGTAGGAAGAACCAATATAGTGAAAATGGCCATGCTTCCAAAACTGCTATATAGATTCAATGTAATCCCAATTGAAATTCCAGTAGCACACTTCACAGACCTTGAGAACATAATCCAAAAATTCATTTGGAACAAGAAGAGACCTAGAATAGCCAAAGCAGTTCTAGGCAACAGAGACATGGCAGGGGGTGTCACAATCCCCAACTTGAAACTATACTACAAAGCTACTGTGATAAAACAGCATGGTACTGGCAAAGAAACAGACCTGAGGACCAGTGGAACGTATTAGAACAGTTGCAGAAACAACTCCAGACACACTCAGCCACCTTATCTTCGACAAAGGAGCCAAACCCTCTCACTGGAGGAAAGAGAGCCTCTTTAATAAATGGTGCTGGAAAAATTGGGTTTCAACTTGCCAAAGATTAAAACTAGACCTATATCTCTCACCATGCACTAAATTAAAATTGAAATGGATTAAAGATCTAAATATTATAATAGAAATGCTGAATGGGCTGGAAGAGAGATTAGGTAAAACTCTTGAAGGCATTGGTGTAGGAAAAGATTTTATGAACAAAACCTCAGTTGCCTGTGAACTAGCACAAACGTTCAACAAGTGGTATCTCTTCTTATTAAAAAGCTTCTGCACAGCAAGAGAAACCACCAGCAGTGTGAAGAGACAACCCATAATGTAAGAAAAAATCTTCACCTTCTGTTCCTCAGACAAAAGTCTACTATCTAGAATCTACAAAGAACTTAAAAAAAAAAATCAGACCTCCCAAATTTAAAGACCCAATCCAAAAATGGGCATCTGAAATGAGCAGACATTTCTCAGACAAAGAAGTAGAAATAGCAAATAAACATATGAAAAAATGTTCAACATCACTGGTCATTTGAGAGATGCAAATGAAAACAATGCTGAGATTCCACCTCACCCCAGAAAGAATGGCAGCTATCAAGAAATCAACCAATAACAAATGCTGGTGGGGCTGTGGGGAAAGAGGAACACTGCTCCACTGCTGGTGGGAGTGTAGACTGGTGCAAGCACTGTGGAAATCAGTATGGAGATATCTCAGAGAACTATGACTGGAAGTCCCATTTGACCCAGCTATTCCCCTGCTGAGTATCTTCCCAAAAGAATTAAAACAATGATAGCACTGCAATGTATGCACACCTATGTTCATAGTGGCACAGTTTGTAATAGCTAAAACTTGGAAACAGCCCAATTGCCAATCAACTGGAGACTGGATAAAGAAGATGTGGGGTTTTTTTTATAAAATGGAGTACTACTCAGCCATAAAGAATGAGAAACTAGAGACATTTATAGCTAAATGGATGCACATTGAGGCCATACTCTTAACTGAAATAAATAGGACACACATGTGTAAATACCAAATAGTTTTTGGGGGGTATAAGAGATAATGTGAAATAGGAAGAAAAGGTGCATAGGGGAAGGGGAGGTGGGAGGGATGGGGTGAAGAAAGAAGGGAATGGAATTAATGTGAGAAAATGAAAAAATGGAAACAAAGTCTTTGTAAATAGGGAGAGGTGAAGGGGTTGAAGGGAGGGCAGGGGAAGGGTGAAAAATAAGAACCAAGAGAGATTATGTAAAGATCCAAATTTCCAATGATGAATGTCATTATATTGTATACCTAAACTGTACCAATGATTAGAATGAATAATCGATAATGCAAAATAGGAAGAAAAGGTCCAAAGGGGGAGCGGAAGTGGGAGGGGCAGGGGAAAGGAAAGAAGGGAAAGGAAAAATGATGAGAAATGGAAAAAATGGAAATAAAGTCTTTGTAAATAGGGAAGGGTGGAGGGGGTGAAGGGAGGGCTAGGAATGGGGAAAAAATAAGAACCAAGATGCATCATGTAAAGGTACAAGTTCCCAATGAGAAATGTAAAAAAATAAAATTAAATTAAATTAATTTTTTAAAAAGCTGGCTCAGGCAGGAGGATTCCAAGTTTGAGGCCAGTCTGGACAACTTAGTGACTTAGTGAGACCAAACAGCAAAAGAAATATTTAAAAGGCCTGGGGATGTATCTCAATGTTAAAGCGGCCCTAAATTCAACTCCAAGTGTTGAGAGAAAAACAAAGACAAAACATGAATAGACTTGGATAGGTTAGCTGACCCTGTGCCCCTCCCTATGTGACAGGTAACCTAATCTGGACTTCTAAAGGAATACTAGGTACCATAATGTACCTAAATTTGCTGCACCTTGCACATCTCATCTGTAGAGAGGAGAGGACTCCAGCACCTTAACTGAGTACACAGCCGATCACAGATGTGGAAGTGATGCCTAGAACCTCTGAAGCAGTGGTTCTCAACTATGAGCAGATTTGCTCCCCAGCAGACTTTTATGGCTGTCATCTCTTGAGAGTGCTACTAACATCCGGCAGGGAGAGGTCAGGGCTGTTGCTGACTGTCCTACGATGTAAAGGACGGCCACTCATAGCAAGGAATTATGGGTCCATAACATCAATCATGCTTTGGCTAAAAAATCTGGCTTGGAAGGTGTTTGATACGTGTCAATATCCACCTTTTCTTCCTAAATTTAAATAAGAGAAAAGGAGAAGTACATGAGGATAAGATCTTCAATATGTAGCGATGAATAAAGTTCCTGACTAGGATAGCAGAAGTATCAAAATCAAGGATCTCAAACTCAAATGTAAAGAGGGGCCAGGAAAAAAATATAAATAAGTAAGGCATTACAAGAGCAAAGGAAAAATTTTTTAAAAACAGACAATGAGGGCTGGGGATTTAGCTCAGTGGTTCTGCCACCTGCTTCACAAGCGCAAGGACCCAAGTTCAGTCCCCGGTACCAAAAAAAAAAAAAAAAACAGACAATGAACGAAGACATTAGAAAGATTCTACATATTTTTCATTTTGTAAAAGAAAAGTAGCTGCACCCCCCCCCCAATAGAAATGGTATCTTGCCATTGAAGAACTCCACTTTGAGTTCTCAAAGCAATAGAAAACGGTGGGGACAAGGGTCACCTGGAAGGAGCATGTGTCCCCTCAAGGGCCAGCAATTTCTCTCTCTATCCAACAGTTATCATTAATACAGGATTGATGACCCAGGGGTAAAAATGTGGGAAACTGAAAAGAAGGATTGTGCTGAGTTTTATTTTGTTACAGAATCTCACATTTCTTGCATTTTTTTTTTTTTGGTTGTTATTGCTCTGAAGATTGGAAAACATTGGCCATGGTCGTGTTCGTTTGTTTTCTTTTTTCTAATATTAAATCTCAAATAATGACAAATCACCAATTGTAGGGTCTGGCAAACTGCTGCTGTTTTCATATGGTCTGCTAGCTAAGAATACTTTTTAAATATTTTTTAAGGTTGTAAAAACAAAGAATATGCAACAAAAACTGTCTATAGCTCATAAAGCCTAAAATATCATCTGATCCATTACAGAAGATTTTGTTAACCCTTGGTTTAGTATATTAAAGTGAAGTTTCCTTACCTTCTAAGTAGGTAGAACAAAATAACAAAGTTCAGGGAATCTATGGCTCATAAAATGAATGTACAGGAAACATTAGATTAAGGCTTTAGTGTTTTTCTCAATGCCAAAATAGTTCCTTTGAAATTCTAAATGAAACCATCTTTTATCCATTATTAAGATTAATTATCATGGCATTATGTAAAGGTACAATTCCCAATGAGAAATGTAATTGTGTTGTATACCTACAATGTACCAATAAAAGAATTTAATAAAAAAAAAGATTAATTATCATGGTTACTTCTCATTTGGCAATTAGGGGTAAGGATTGGGAAGGAAAAGAAATGTATGATAATCAGTGGTAAAAGACCAAAATGAGACATACACATTATTGATTCTGCATACAAGACCTCCAATTTACTGATTCTTGGCCAACCAACCACCTCTGACTGACGGATCATAACATAAAAGTGGAATTAGATCCAGCGTCTACCAGAGCTCCAAGTTCTGCAATGACATGCTCAATGATGTCATAGAGGAGTTACCCTTAGGATCCTATAATTAATAAGAGATAGCTACAGTGATCCACCTGAATCAACAGGAGAGTTTCATCAGTAATTCCCAGGTGTAAATCATGGTGCAGATTATTAAAGACACGGCAAGTATTCGTTTGGCTTCATTGACTATTTCAAAAGTGACCACCTTGAGAATAGATTTAAGAAATTTTAGACATTATTTCCTCCACTCTGTATTCCTTTATTGGTCTGAAGCAAGGGTAGACCTTTTAATTCTTGCTCTTCATGTTGTTCCTGGAGATATGGCACTATCTAAAGAGGTAGACAAGGGGTAATGGATCTAAAAGGATTTTTTTTTCCTGATTGATTCTTATTTCTTGCTCTGAGGGTCTAGGCCAGATTCTAACATATCCTGACCTGAATCTGATCCCATAGATTCTGTCTTCATTGTACCTTGGAAATTCTATGGAAGTAAGAGAGTCTGCATTGTTCCTTTTATGATAGGAAAGAAAGCAGAAAACTCAGATGTGTCTATGAAATGGAGTAGGAAAAATGATCTCAGTAATAGCAACAATTCCTTGGGTAGATTTTTATAAAGCCATTACCTAATGTTACTGTTACAACAAATCTAAAGTTGCATCTTAGGTATAGATCATTCTTTATAAAGAAGAAAATTGCCTCTAAAAAAGAGAGGTTAAAGGCCTTCCTCGTGGGCATTGGAATCCAGACAACAAATGCCAGGCTTCACTGGAGAGGCTGAGAGCTGAGGGGCCTTGGAGGGCACAGGGTTTGAGTTCACATCCTCTGGCCCTCAGATTTGGACTTCGACCATTTTTCTCAAATGTACCCATATATAAGGTCACAAAAGCAATATTAACTACATTAAAAGAAAGCATTACCTTTGATATATGAAATCATTTTTAATGTTTCTAATGTTGTAGGCGCATCTTTCTTAAATTATCTGGGCATCTCACAGGACAACCAAGGAAGGCATTACTCCTCTGAGAAACATTTTCCTCCCCAGAGACCTTTCCTAAGGGCTACTGTCTCTTTCTCATTGTTATGAGGTATGACCAAAATATACAGTGAAGTTAAATTTTAAATTCAATGTTTAAATTTAAACAATTTAAATAGTGTTTAAATATTCTTAAATATATCACAGTAAAGGATACATTGCTATTACTCTCTCTCAAAATAGCCCCCTCACACTTCAAACATACTTATCCTATGATCCTTGCCACTTTCTGAAGCAGTTCTGGAAGTCGTCTTTCATGAGTGTTTCTAGTTGAGCTGTCGTGGCTGCCTCAAGGTCATGATTCAATTCAAAATGACAACATGATTCATAGTCATTTTGACTTTGGGAAGGAGCCAGGAGTCACCTGGTGTCAGATCCATTGAATAAGGTGGGTGAGGACACACTATTATATTTTTACAAGCCTGGCTTTCTGTTGGCACTCAGCCACATCATTTCGCTATACTTTTTTTTTAAAATTCTTTTATTGGTGCATTTTAGGTATACAGCACATTTATATTTCTCATTGAGAACTTGTACCTTTTACATGATGCATCTTGGTTCTTATTTTTTCCCCATTCCTAGACCTCCCTTCACCCCCTCCACCCTTCCCTATTTACAAAGACTTTATTTCCATTTTTTCCATTTCTCATCATTTTTCCTTTCCCTTCTTTCCTTTCCCCTGCCCCTCCCACTTCCCCTACCACTTTGGACCTTTTCTTCCTATTTTGTATTATCAATTATTCATTCTAATCATTGGTACAGTTTAGGTATACAATATAATGACATTCATCATTGGAAATTTGCACCTTTACATAGTCTCTCTTGGTTCTTATTTTTCACCCTTGCCCAGCCCTCCCTTCAACCCCTCCAGCCCTCCCTATTTACAAACACTTTGTTTCCATTTTTTCATTTTCTCATATTAATTCCATTCCCTTCTTTCCTTTCCCCTACCCCTCCCACTTCCCCTTCTCCTTTCCCCCTTTTCTTCCTATTTCACATTATCTATTATACCTTTTAGTCCTTATTTACACTTTCAGTTTCTCACACTAGAGAAACTATTCGGTATTTATACATGTGTGTCCTATTTATTTCACTTAAGAGTATCGCCTCAATGTGTATCCATTTAGCTATAAATGTCTCTAATTTCTCATTTTTTATTGCTGAGTAGTACTCCGTTTTATAAAAAAAAAACCCACATCTTCTTTATCCAGTCTCCAGTTGACGGGCATTTGGGCTGTTTCCAAGTTTTAGCTATTATGAATTGATTTCACTATACTTTTTATCAAAAATCAAAGACACTCACAAAACAGAACTTCCCAAACAGCTTCAGAAAGTGTCAAGAATGATGAGAAAAAGTGTGTTTGAAACTAAGGGAGTATTCTGAAAAGGATTAATGGCAATACATCTTTTACTGTAATAATTTTTTTTAATTTAATCATTTACCATATATTTTCATCAATTTAGATGCCATGTTCTTTTTGAGGTGGACTTTAAGGTAGTGTTTGCCTTTGAGGTTGACACTTAAAATCCATCTCCAATTTTTTCTTCTTCCCTTCATTTTCCTGTTTATTAGTATTTAACACTAGTATAATACATATTTTACCTATTGATATTATTATTGGCTTCTCATTCTACAATATGAGATTCACAAAGGCAAGGAATTTTTGTCTGTTTTTCTAGATGACAGTTGTGACCTAGCATCATGTCCATTGCCTCCATCATACAGGCCTCACTAGGTACCTGCTGAATAAATGCCTATTCTATAGGATTACTCCCTTTAGATAATTTAGCCAAATCCATTTCCTGGATCCAACTAGGTCTATTCACATGCAAACCACTACTGGGAAGTAAAAGGTGTTGGGAACTATAAAATGGCATCTATCTTACAACTTCAGAAGCAAGTGAAAAATGGAGACCTGGCTCTTTGAGAAGTTAATCACTTGTCCTAAAGGAATTTTGATATTGAAATGCATGTCTTCTTTGAGTCCTCAGACTCACCTGCTTGAAACTCAACTGAGTTAATTGTCCCCTTCTATAGAGAAGGCATGCCATTCATGTGGAGTTAAACCCATTCCTTTTGAGGATAGGTGCTTCTTAATGAATGATCCCATCTCTCATCTTGATGATTAACCGAGGGATAAACACATGATACTATTAAGAATAGTGAAAGGGACAGTAAGTTACTATTACTATGAACTTGGGAGGGAAATCTGCATAATAACTAAAGAAATGGACTTGGAGTCAGGCTATCTAGGCTAACAACCCCAACTAGACCACTCACCACCTGGCTGACTATGAGAAAGTTAATAAACTTCAGTTTTCTTATTTGTGAAATGGAGATGAGAGTACACGCTACCTAGGATAATTATAGAAATTATAAGGCAGAGTATCAAGCATAAATAATTCACCTGAATAAAGGAAAAAAATAAACCTTGAAGAGAGTACTTTACAGTAAACCAGTAAACACTCGAAGAGTACTTAACATTTACCAGTTAGGAGCCATGGGAGGTATCCTTTAGAAATGCAGAGATAAACCAGGCATGAAATAGCCAGTGTGGGAAACAGTCACTGCTTATAAAGCAAAGCAAATACGTATGTAGTGGTCTGAAAGGGAAATCTTTCTTAGATGATATGGACAGTTAGAGGAAATTTTACTTAAGATAGCAAAGAACATGCCAAATCTTTAAATGTATATTTTTGACTATAGCTTTAATAATGATCATATCCAAAAACAAAATAAAAAATGACAAGGTGTTAAATTAGTTCTTCTCCTTTCATTTGACCTTGTTAAACAAAGACATTTAAAAATCACATCAATATCCATCCTGAATGACATTCCACTTTCACTTTTCTTTTTTTAAAATTAATTTTATTGGTACATTTTAGGTATGCAACATAATGACATTCATCATTGGAAATTTGCACTTTACATAATCTTTCTTGGTTTTTACTTTTTCCCCATTCCCCTGCCCTCCCTTCAACCCCTCCACCTCTTCCCATTTACAAAGACTTTGTTTCCTTTTTTTCATTTTCTCTTATTAATTCCATTCCCTTCTTTCCTTTCCCCTACCCCTCCCACTTCCCCTTCTCCTTTCCCCCTTTTCTTCCTATTTCACATTATCTATTATACCTTTTAGTCCTCATTTACACTTTCAGTTTCTCACACTAGAGAAACTATTTGGTATTTACACATGTGTTCTATTTATTTCACTCAAGAGTACACACCTCAATGTGTATCCATTTAGCTATAAATGTCTCTAATTTCTCATTTTTTTATGGCTGAGTAGTACTCGATGTTATAAAAAAAACCCACATTTTCTTTATCCAGTCTCTAGTTGATGGGCAATTGGGCTGCTTCCAAGTTTTAGCTGAACAATACTCCATGCAACAAGAACCTGAAAATAACCCAAAAGAGCAGGAGTAGCTATCCTCTTTGCAGATCAAGTGGATTTCAAATCAACACTGATTAAGAGAGACAAAGAAGGACACTACATCCTTGTAAAGGGAAGAATCCAAGAGGAAGAGATGACAATCATAAATATCTATGCACCAAACACTAGTGTACCCAACTATATAAAACAAATATTAACAGACTTGAAAAATCAAATAAGCACTAATACAATAGTAGTGGGGGACCTCAATACCCCACTGTCACAAATAGATAGATCAACTAGACAAAAAATAAGCAACGAAATACTAGAATTCAATCAAACTCTTGCACAAATGAACTTAACAGATATTTACAGAGTGCTCCACCCCATAAAATCAGAATACACATTCTTTTCAGCTTCACATGGGTCATTCTGCAAAACAGACCACATACTCTCTCATAGAACATGTTTAAAGTAAGTCCAAAAGAATTGCAGCTATCCCCTGTATATTATCAGACCATAGTGCAATGAAATTGGAGATCAATAGCAAAAGAAACCAAAAGAATTTCATAAACACATGGAAATTGAACAACACACTCCTGAATAACCAATGGGTCACAGAGGAAATTAAAGAAGAAATCAGACAGTTCCTTCAATTAAATGACAATGACAATACAATATATCGGAATCTATGGGACACAATGAAAGCAGTCTTACGAGGGACATCCATAGCAGTGAATACTCATATTAGGAAAACAGAGCAAGCTCAATTAAACAACCTGATGCTGAACCACTTTCATTTTTCAACTCTCATTTCTCCCTGAGAAATCTGTTTCTACCCAGAGTTAGCCACAATTATCAACCTCCATCTCCAATCCACTTGGTGAGTAGACATATTTTTTTAGGTTTTATCATCTTTTATGTGTACTTGCAAAGAGAGCTATGTCTGACTTTCAGACACATTTAGGAAAGGTTGGGTCAGCTGCAGAACAATGGGGTAGGACACCTGGTTAAAGTTTTTTTAAATGTACCCTATCATTTTATTTTCTGCAAGCCTTTATGAGATTCAGTGATTATACACATTTCTTCATTGTTCTGTTTCAGAATGAGTTGACAGCATTTTTGAAAGCTGCTGGGCACAAACTTGTAGTGGTGGAATTTTCAGCAAAATGGTGTGGTCCCTGCAAATTGATGGCTCCTATTTTTCACGTAAGTATGACCACTTTCTATCTCACCACTGTATAAAGAAGTTAAGCCCCTAAAACAGTTTTCCAAGTAATTTTTTAAAGTTTGGCCCTTAGAAGCCTCTATGGGGCCAGTTTATGAAACACCAATTTGTGTTGGTGAAAATGGTAGACAAATCATGTCCTGCATATTCTTTCTTGTCCTACAACTACACTGTAACACATACTAGTAAAATATTCTACTTAGTAATTGTACACTTATCTTCAGACCTTTCTTCTACTTATACATTAGTTCATATTTTATAGTCTCCAGATTAAAATGTTAATGTCTATACAATATTTTATCTAATTTCTCTATTGCCCTACTCTAAAACTTCATTGTTTTATTTAGTTTTGGTAAAATAAGCCACAGAAAGAATCTCAAGGTATTTTTTTCACCTTATTGTGCAAAAATTTCATGCCTAGTATCCTTTTATGAAATGTATTGCTTCTTCAAATGTAAAGAATTTTTTATCTTTCTACTATGCAATTGAAAATACTCTGCTCTATTTTCAATGAAATTTCTAACATTTTAACTTTTTACTTGAACTCTTTTATCCATCTGAATTAATTTTAACCAATCACGACCTTTGACATTTAATTAAAAGTGAGTTTATAGTCTTCATTACCTAAGTCACTGGAAATGCTTGACGATTCTGAAGCAAACAAATCAAGATATTATCAAGTGTCCTTAAGATATGGACAGATGTCTGAAAAGAAGCCCATGCTGACACTTACAGGTTTTGCATTGTCTACCTGCCTCCCCGACCTATTACCAACACCAAAGATGTTCCTAGAACAAAACAGAAGCAGAAGGGATTTGCTTTTGCCTTCCTTCCACCTTCCATTTGGTGCAAGGGCTGATCCTGGGAATTAGATGTCCACTAGGTCAAATCAGTATCCATGATTCCCACTGGGAATTATCCATTTGTCTTCAGAAATAGATTAATTGGCAGCAAGTAACTAGAAGTCAGCTGGCAAAGGAGTCCGGGAAATTTAATTCTAATATATAATAGAGCACGGAAGGATAGCAATGGGGTGGAAAGCCATCGTGCTGATAGCATGAAAATGTTGATAATCACCTCAACCAGAATAGCCTTCTACCATTATCAGTATCACCACCTCAAAAAAAAAAAAAAAAAAACCTGAGAAGAGGAAAAGGTAAAGGTAAGGAGTGAACCTTATTCATGCCATGAAGATATTCTACCACCACCCGCCCCCAGCTGAGTACTGGGTTGTGAAGGTCACTGAAAATGACTCCCTTGAGCCTTTTTCCAGGAAAAGGCTACCATCTTTTCCTCTACCACACAGAGTAAGTCTGCACTCACCACATACATTTCATTATTTATTTGTTTTGTGTCCTCCAACTTTGAAGCATTAATCTTCAATTGGTTCTCTTGACTCTGGTTCTGCCATTGATTCATGCTTGACGTTGGCATCAATTAACATTTGATTTGGTGCTTAAAGTTCTAGGGAGTAGTGAAATGCTGGAATGATGATTAGCTGTCTTTAACAAACTTTTTGTCCAGGTCTTGTTTTGCAGAGATTCTACTGAGTATTTTAATATTAACAGTAAGCTAATACAGAAATTTTACTGTTTTTTTTTTATTTTGAAGGCAATGTCTTTGAAATACAAAAATGTAGTGTTTGCTAAAGTGGACGTGGATGAATCACAGGTAAGAATCTTAAATTCTCCACGTGGATTCTCAAAACTCAAATGCATTAATGGAATTGTGTAGCGCTGTCTCTGTGATTACATAATCAATGTAAAATCAAGTAGGAGTTTATATTTTTTTCTGATAAACAGTAGCAAACTTCAACATAATGCTCTTGTATGTTTTGTATAACTTTAAAAGAAAGTTAGCAAGTTCGTCCCTCTCCTGCTGTCCTCTCCGCTTGAGTACTATAGCGGACCTCACTAACCAGTCATAACATTTTTCACCACAGAGTGTTCTGCACGCTATCCTAGAATCCTCAGTAGGTTATTACAAGCAGATATTACCAATCCATCAGAGCTGAACTGATGTTAGCAATGATTCTCACCTCATGGTAGATAATCAGTCTCTGAAACTTGACTCAATGCCTTACAGACATTTTAATATAGCTTGCTTTCCTTTTGCCATTATCTTATGCTTTTTTTTGGCTTTCCTGAAATATCACAAAAATTTTAGGAAATCCTTCCCTCATGTCTCTAAAATAATCCTTCCCCATCTTAACCTGCCCCAAATAATCAGCTTTATATTCTCAATCCAAATATGTTTTATTAAAGTACACAATGTCTCTACATATTTTGCTTCCTAACATTTGCTAATTTTTAATGAGGAAAAGTAACTGTGTTCATCAGTTTTCTGTCAATATAACAAAACACTTGAGATAATCAACTTACAAAGAGAAAAGGTTTATTTTGGCTCACAAATTTGAAGGTTCCAAGCAATTGGTCCTATCGCTATTGGGCCTGTGGCAAAGAAACACATCATGGTGGGAGTGCATAGCAGAGCAAAGCCACTCACTTCATGACAAGGAAGCAAACAAGAGAAAGAAGAAGGGCCAAAATTCCACAGTCTTGTTCAAGGGCATGTCCCCAGTGACCTAAGGACATCTAACTAGGTCTCACTTCTTAAAGGTTCTACTACCTCTTAAAGAGTCAGTGCTACATTTGGGATCAAGCCTTTAACACTCGAGTCTTTAGGAGAACTGCATCATCCAAATTATGGTATTAATAATAACAAGTGGCTATGCATACATTAGATTAAATTTTGAGCTTTAGAATGAAAAAGAATTGATTATTTACTGTTAGCCCTTAATGATTTTGTGACCTACTATTATTTAATTTCTATAAACTTCCAGTTCTTCATCTTTAAGACAGGAAATAATAATTAGAAGACAAAATTCATAAGATATATGACACTGTATAACAGAGTATACCAGAAGTATGGCATTGTATGTCAGAAGCTCCATTTCTCCATTTTCTTCAAACCTCCTTAAAGTGTGACATTGTTTTGTTGTTCTTTGGGCTGAATTATATCCTATGAATTCAGAACACACAGCTAGGATCATTTTTCCTTTGTCTTTTTATATTCAGAGCTGTGTAACCACCACTACAATTTACTGTAGAAGATTTTCATCATTCCGAAAACACTGTACTCTGTATCAGTCACACCCAGTTCCCTCCATCCCCCCTCCAGCCCTCAGCAGCCACAAATCTACATTCTTTCTATACATCTGCTTATTCTGAACAGTTCATATAAATGGAATCATGGACTACATGGTCTTTAATGACTGGCTTATTTATCTTAGCATATTTTCAAGGTTCACCTGTGTTATAGATATATCAATATTTCATCCTTTGTATTGCTGAATAATATTTTATTGTATGAATACCACCTTTTATTTATACATTCATCTATTGATGAACATTTAGATTGTTTGTACCTTTTGGGTACTGTGAATAATATTGGTATAAATATAAGTTGAGGACACAAGTTTCCATGTGTACATAAGTCATTTCTTTTGGGAATATATCTGAAAATAGAATTGTTGAGTCATATGTTAACTCAACATTTAGCTTATTGAGAAACTGACCAACTGTTTCTCAAAGCAATTGCACCATTTTACATTCTCTCTATCACAGTAGGAGGGCTCAGATTTCTCCACTCTTTGCCAACACATGTTATTGTCATGCTTTTTTAATTATAGTTCTTTGGCTTTGGTGAAGCAAAATGCACGTTTTTCTATTAGTAATATATTTATTAATTGTCACTACTTTGGTTATGTAAATTATAATTTACTGTTTGTGTGTATGTGTGCATGTTGTTGTAGGTAAGGAAAGAGATTCAATGCCAATAAAACAATGGATATATGAAAGAGAGACGTCCATTTCTGCTGATCTTGTGCATGACTAATTTTCTTTTGACTTCTGAACAAGAAAAACAAAAATTGCCATTTGGAAGCAGTTTGGAATGAATTAATCTATTGAATCCTGGCCTATTTTCATGCCTTTAGATTCCAAAATTTTTACAAAGATGAGCATTGGAATGACTGTAGGGCTTAAAAGAAAGAATTATGTTAGCCTTTCTTAAATAAGAGACCAAAATATACAATGAATGTTAAATTTTTAAAAATTTATCGTAGTAAAAGACACATTGCCATTAATTCCCTCCAAAATACTGCCCCTCCCTTTGAACACACATCCTATCATTCCTGCCACTTTCTGGAGCAGTTCTGGAAGTCCTCTTTTATCCATGTCTTTATGAGGTATGATCAAAAATAGTGTGAATGCTACTGCCAACTGTCATCCAACAGAAAGACAGGCTATAAAGACATTCCATTGTGTCCTCAACCACCTTACTTACAGGATCCCGCACCATGTGACTCTGGCTTTTCCCCCAAAGTCAAAATTACCATAAAAGAAACACTCTGAGTAAATTCAGGACATCGAGGTAGCCATGACAGTACAACTAAAGCCACTCATGAAAGAAGACTTCCAGAACTGCTTCAGGAAGGAGCAAGAATGATGGGATAAGTGTGTCCAAAGTGAAGGGGAATATTTTGAAGATTAATGGCAATCTGATTTTTATTATAATAATTTTTTAAATTTAAACATTCCCAGTAGTTTTCTTCACATTTCATAAATCTCAAGCCTTAATGTGATCTAAAAGGATATGTTTACTCTTTCCTATTTTGCAGGAGCTTCATTCCATATTAGATTCCCCTTGGGGCTCCTCTGCATCTTTCACAAGGTCTCTAAATAGAGCCCATTTAGTCTGAGGTTGCATGCTGTTTTGGTCTCTATTTTTCATCCCTCTCCTAGACTCTGGGATGGTCATTGTCCACTATGACATTCCTGGAGGCTTCGAGAGCCTACCACATATGATCACACACTCTCTGGAAGAAGAGTCTCTAAAGTGTCAGATGCCCATGAGTTTTAAGACACATGTCCTGAGAAGTCACGAAGCAGTGTGTTTGGTACATAGCACATCGCAACTGTGATGTCATGACATTTCTTTCTTTCCCAGGAGTTGGCTGAATTTTGTAACATCAAAGCAATACCCACATTTAAGATGTTCAAGCAAACCCAAAAGGTATGTTAACCAAAAGGTATGGAAACCAGCAGGGGTGAATTAAATTATAGAATCATCAGAGCAAAGGCAAACATAAAACAAAACAAATGCCAGGGGTATTCTGGGTGTATGATACTGCTGCATTTATTTTTAATACTTAGCAATGTCATTCTTAGTTTATAAACTCTACATGCTGGTAAGGGGTTAAAATACATTCTAAATAATAAGTAAATAAATTTTCCCCTTTAGACCATGTGAAGCATCCAAATCCATAAGAAGCATCCCTCTATTATCCCTACCCTGTAGCAGAACTACAAAAAAAATCTTCCCAAAAGGATATGATGAAATTCTCATATTAATGTATATAAATCATTACCAATAACTGGGTAAATGTCAGTCAAAATTATCACAGGATGATATATCTTGTGTAATTGAAAAAATATGAGGAATGTTTAAATTTTTAAAAAATTAATTACAGTAAAAGACACATTGCCATTAATCCCTCTCAAAATACTTGCCTTAGATTGAAAACACTTATCACATCACTAGTGCCACTTTCTGAACCAGTTCTGGACCTTTTTTCCTGAGTGTCTTTAGTTTCACTATCATGGCTGCCTCAGTGTTCTGAATTCAAAACACTTACCTCTCATGGTCATGTTGACTTTGGGGAAGAGCCAGAAGTCTCAAGATGCCAAGACTGGTGAAAAGGGTGGTTGAAGACACATGATAATATTTCTCCTAGAGTGCCTTTCCATTTGATGGCACTTGGAAGTAGCATTCACCAATATTTTTATCACACCTCGGAAAGACACTTGCAAAAGAGAAGTTCTAGACATGCTTCAGAAAGTGGCAAAAATGATGGAATAAGTTTAAAGTAAGTGGCAGTATTTTGAGGGAATTAGTGGCAATGTTTGTTTTACTGCAATTAATTTCTAAAAATTTAAACATTCACTGTATATCTTAATCACACATTATAGCCTAGTGATTGATTCCCCAGGCTCTAGATTCAGATCACTGTGGTTGAAATACCAGTTCTACCACTTTTCAACTGTGTGACCTTGTACAGTTTACTTAATCTCTTCATATCTTGATTTCCCTATCAGTAAAATTAAGAATCAAATTTCCTGTTCAGGGTTGTTGAAAAATCAAATACATTAACATAGCCAAATTGATAGACTTATCTTGGCTTTGAGTGCTCAACTTGTCATGTTAGTTGTTATCTTGAAGATATTAATGGAATAAAATGTCTAAAATGTTTGGCACATGATGAGACTGATAATTTCATGGCTGGGACATTAATGATTGTGCATAAATAACTCATGAGACATCATTAGGAGATACAAAAATATTTCTTCCTTTTCTCAGAATTACCTCATCCCTGGGAACTTATGCTATAGAAATACCTCAAAGAAAAATGCACAGTTAAGTCTATAGTAATTGTAGCATTATTTCTAATTTTAAAAATGGAAGCACTCTAAATGTCTTTTCTAGTAGAATTACAAATTATGATACATATACTCTAAGAAACAGTAATTAAAAATCTTTTGAAGAATATATATAAAGTTTACAAATTCACACTTAGCTCTGTAAAGATTATGTCCACAATGTGAAGAATGAAGGCATTTCATATGCTAGCTGTGGTTTTATTTTTAGCTTCTATTTGTTTCCATGTATTTGCTATAATACAATTAGTGCAATAGATTTAACTTAATTAAAAAAATAAAATTATATGTGCCCCAATATTTTTACTTGAAAATTAGAGCTATTTAACATATGCCCCACCTCCATGTCAAATTGCATATGTATCATCTTTTATTACCTTCTCCTCTCCCATCTCAGAAATGAGGATGCATCCTTCCTTCAAATTTGATTCCATCCATGAATCTGAATTACTTTCTCTCCCTTCTACTCCAGAGTCTATCCATCAGTTGGCTTCTTTCAAATTGGAGTTTGGACCCTGGATTTTGCCACCCAGGACCCATTCTCCATATCTATTGGCAATACTCTCTGATTTTCCTCCAAAGAACAAAGCCCCTTCCCATCTTAGTCTATGTGTTTTCTTTGAACTCCATCTCTAGGTTTAGATCCATCAGTGAGCTCCATCCCAAGCAGGAATGGACCTTTAACTCTAGTCAAGCCAATCCAAGCCAAACCAAAACTAAGTCCAGGCTTTACTAAGAGAGCTAGGTAAAATCTTCTCTTTTGATATAACTGGATTTAAATTGGAAAAGATGTAGTTTTGAAGCTACTACAACTATCTTGTCACCATATAGAAACCTAGAAACAAAGTCACCATAAAAGTGGACACAGAGTCTAGCCAAGAGGTACTAATGGTATGAGGTGAGCCTTGGATTTATCCAGTCCTGAAACCTAGCTATCCCCGTTGCTTCCTCAGTTATATAAACTTTGGGTTGGTTTTTCAGCCAAAAAATTTCTAAAGAAACCCAGGTGTGGTGGCACACACATGTTATTTCAGCAGATATAATTTCAGGAGGCTGAGGAAGAAGGATCACTATGAGTCTGAGGCCAGCCTGGGCTACAGAGTGAGTTTAAGGCCAACCCAAACTGCATAGTGAGACCTTGTCTTAAAAACAAAATTCTAATGAATTATTTGATGTTCTCTCAGATGGCTTCATTTTATGGTTTAATTCTTGAAAGACTAGAATATATGTACTATTTCTTCTTCTTATTCTCCATTTATATCCTCATCCATCTGCTTTCTGGAAAGTCATGAAGTATCTTCATGCATCTAGCTTATGGTAAATAGCCATTTCTTGTGGTAAATACAAGAAACTGTATTTCTTGTTTACGCAGAATCACTATTAACTAACCAGCTTCCATATTCTGGAAACTTCCTCTTTTACTGACTTCCATCCCTGCACCCTCCTGAGGACTCATCTGGCTTGTCTCCTCTAGACTCATATATTAGTGCTTCCCAAGTCTAGCCTCTTCACATCCTGCCTTCTTTCCTTTAGCAATTCCATCCCTACTTCTAGTTCCAGCTATAAATACCATTTTACTTCAACAATTCCCATAGCCTTATTTCCCTACAAATTAGCTCCACAACATTGTTCTCATCTAGATCTTTGCACAACTCCATCTATGTCACTCTCTTATTTAAAATTTGGTTTCCCTCCCCCTTCATGGCCTACAAGTCTAGCACTCAAATTTCCCCATAATTTTGACCCAATATACTGTTCCATTCCCTTTTCTGCTTAACTCAGATCTTAATTTCATGTATTTTCTCTGAGCACCGGGAGTAGTTCATATGTGATCTGAAAGCCCACTCTCCAGAAGAATCATAGGTGGACAGATAATTCTCATGGTATATATGATGAATGAATGGGTAAGCAAATGAATAAGTAAATGCTTCTCTCTTCGCCCTATATCACACCACTAGCTCTGCCTCCCCTCCCAATTCTATCCTTGTACAGTCTGACTCAGGGCAAGTTTCTCTACAGCTCAGCACAGTTTTCTGTTCTTGTTCCTTCTGCAGTTGATATTTTTTGGTGGCTGCTGCCACTCAACAGTTTTTACTCCTGTTTTATGATGATACAAGACTTTAAGTTGTCAATTGATTATGTATCTAGGCTCTTGAACAGATCCAAGCTATGTTTTTAAGGAAAGACTTGGCCCTGCCTGCTCTCAGCTCAATATAGAAGTGGAAAAGCATTCATTAAGGTGGGGAGAGGGTACTCTCAAAAACCATTATATCTTCAACTGTGTTATCGATCTCTTCAGTTGATGAAACAAAACACCTGCACTGCAAAGATCACTTAGTGACACACTAAGGGCAAGTCCACTTTCTGTTACTATACCTGAGATAACCAACTCAGATTTATTTTGTTTCATGGTTTTGGAGTTTTGTTACATGATCAGTCATCTTCATTGCTTTTGGGCCTGTGCCAAGGCAGCACATCATGGCCAGGAGTGCATGGCAGTCAAAACCACTCACCTTATGGTTGAGAATCAAAAGAGAGAGGGAGGAAGAGGTAAGGGTCCTGCAGTTCCCTTCCCCATGGCCTGAGGAATGCCACTAGGCCCAATCTCCTCAAGCCTCCACCACATCCCAGCAGAACCACCCTGTGAGCCAGTCTTTACCCACGGGGTTTGGGAGACACTTAAAATTCAAATTACTGCAGCAAGGATCTCAAATTTTAATTCACTGCTACATATCTATTAGAAAATAAAATTAATAATTAACAATACTACCAGGAAGCTGATCTACCCACCTATATTCTAATTCTAGGGTCACCCATCAAGCCTCTGATTATAATGTGGCTAGCTATGTTCCAAGGAGTTTACTTAAAAATTTATCATTGAATATTATTAATTTGGCATCCTGTTTATGGAATTTTAAGAAACCATTTATGTTACAATGAACAAATGAGTCTACTTCTAAATTTTATTTGCATATGAAATCATGTCTTCTGATATATTCACACTTGGATAGATTTAGATATCATTTGAAAACCTCCAGAAAAAAATTTTAATACCCCATTTGACAAAAATATCAATCTTTTATAGAGAAGGATAAATTTGAGTTAATTGTGGGAAAATGGTTGCACTTTGAGAAAAATAAATCTGACACACAAGCTTAAATATCACATGGTTTCTCTTATATGAGAAACCTAAATTATAAATAAAAAGCAAAATAAATGATGGATAATAAGAAACAGAGAGATAGATCTTTTGTCAACAGGAAGAGGACCAAGAGATGGAGGGAGGGGAAACAGAAAGTAAAAAGAACTAAGGTGTGTTATGTGCATGGTCCAACTCCTCACAATGACTGTAATCATTATGTACTAATAAAAAATTTTAAAATTCAATCTTCTGAGCAAAAGACAAGGATCAAAACAAGAAAGAAGAGATCTTTAATCTGATGAGATTGGGGACATTTAGGGTGGTATGGCCATAGACAAGATCCTAAATCTAAAGAGGTCCTCTATCCCCCAGCATTTGGATATTGAGCAACATTGAAGGGTCCTCCAGAATCCCCACTTCTACCATGGTATCCAGAGCTGCAGTTCAACCATGACATCTCTGAAACTTCGCCCGAGGTCTAGCCCACAGTGGTCTATGAGGAAAGTCACAGATTTAGGGTAACCTGGGAGAAAGACTCATTCATGTTAATTTCCTTCTTCTTTCAATAAAAGTGACTAGGAAGGCTTTCATTGAAACCCACTCTCTTCCTGGGGACAGGAAAAATTACATTCACTTCTTTAAAAAACTTTTTCCATGCCAACCACCCTCATTGAAGGAAAGATAGCCTATTTAATAAATGGTGTTGGAAAAACTGGATTTCAACCTGCCAAAGATTAAAACTAGACCCATACCTATCAACATGCACTAAACTAAGATCAAAGTGGATTAAAGATCTAAATATTAAGCTAGAAACACTAAACTTGCTGGAAGATAAGTTAGGTAGAACTCTTGAAGACATTGGCATAGGAAAAGACTTTATGAACAAATCTTCAGTAGCACGGGAGCTAGCACAAAGAATCAACAACTGGGATCTCATCTTATTAAAAAGCTTCTGCACTGCAAGAGAAACCACCAACAGAGCTAAGAGACAACCTACAATGTGGGAAGAAATTTTTAGCAGCTGTACCTTAGACAAAGATCTACTATAGAGAATATATAAAGAACTGAAAAAATCATACTCCCCAAATTCAAAGACCCAATTCAAAAATGGGCATCCAAAATGAACAGACATTTCTCAGACAAAGAAGTAAAAACAGCAAATAAATATATGAAAAAATGTTCGACATCACTGGTCTTTTGAGAGATGCAGATGAAAACAACACTGAGATTCCACCTCACCCCAGAAAGAATGGCTGCTATCAAGAAATCAACCAATAACAAATGCTGGTGGGGGTGTGGAGAGAAAGGAACCCTTCTCCATTGTTGGTAGGAATGTAGATTGGTGCAACCACTGTGGAAATCCGTATGGAGATACTTCAAAGAACTAGGACTACAGGTCCCATTTGACCCAGCTATTCCCCTGCTGTGAATCTTCCCCAAAGAATTAAAAGAATCACACCACAGCAATATATGTGCACCTATGTTTATAGTGGCCCCATTTGTAATAGCTAAAGCTTGGAAACAGCCCAAGTGCCCATCGACTGGAAACTGGGTAAAGAAGATGTTGTTTTTTATATAAAATGGAGTACTACTCAGCCATAAAGAATGAGAAACTAGAGACATTTATAGCTAAATGGATGCATATTGAGGCCATACTCTTAAGTGAAATAAATAGGATGCACATGTGTAAATACTGAATAATTTCTCTAGGGTGAGAAATTGAAAGTGTAAATAAGGATGAAAATGATGAAAATGAATAATTGATAATTTGAAATAGGAAAAGATCCAAGGGTTTGGGGATGGTGGAGGGGAAAGGGGAAAGGGAAGAAGGGAAAGAAAAAAATTATGAGAAAAAAAATGGAATCAAACTCTGTGTAGATAGGGAAGGGTAGAGGGGATGAAGGGTGCACAGGTAATGGAAGTAAAAATAAAAACTAAGATGCATCATGTTCTGTTACAAACACCCAATGATGAATGTAAATGTATTTTGTACCTAAAATGTACCAATAAATATATATATTAAAAAAAAAACTTCTTCCATTAAGTATGCTCTGCTCTTTCATTTAGGAAAACCCAACTAGGTATTGACTTGTTGACACAATTAAGTACTATTTATCCATTATTATTTTAAAAACTAGTGTCTAGTTTCCATTATGGATTATTACATGAAGTGTCTTTACATTTCTAGTAAAACATTTGGCAAAAATCCACTGTCCATTACATCCCTTTAAGTGTACATAATATAAAAGCTTTACAAGAACTCCTTCTAGAACACAAAAGAATATTGACCTCCCTTGAAAACTATGCTTTTCTCCTATAAGTTCATGTTCCAGAAAGATTCACTGCAGCAAATAAGTTCATTCCTGTGATCAAAAGAGTCAGGGAATCCCTCGTATTTCTTTTTTTCCTTTGCTTCCAAGGGTCTCAGGATTACCACCTCTACTCAAATTCAGGAATCTCTCCTTACTTGAGGTTTCCTGGAATTCCCTAATTGCCATGCCCACATGACATCATCCTTTATGCTTTCATGGTTTTATCTTGCCCTTGTTTCTTTCACATTTTAATTATTTTTAATGTATATAAATCATATATAAACTGAAACTTAAAAAACTAAAACAAATGAAGCCATATACAATTACCCAAGACTAAGGTAGTTAATGAGCATTTCCTGATTGTTGAAAGTTTTCATGTTGAGTTTGGATGAACATCTGGTAAGGATGCATATAATTGATGGCTGTAATTATATCACAATTTTAGTTTAAAGGAAATTCCTCTTTGAGGTAGGCTTGTTCCTTCCTGCTGTAAGAGGTATGATCATAAAATATACAGTGAATGAAAATCTATTCCAGAAAAAGATACATTGCCATCAATTACCCTTCAATACTCCCACACACACTTATCCCATCATATTTGCCTCTTTTTAAAGCATTTCTGGAAGTCCTCTTTCATGAGTATTTTCACAAGATATAATCAAAAGTATCGCAAATGCTGCTGCTGAATGCCATCCGATGAAAAGGCAGGCTTATTAAAACATTACTGTGTGTCCTCATTCACCTTACTCTGGATCCGGCACCATGTGACTTCTGGCTCCTCCTCAAAGTCAAAATGACAATGAAAGGTAAACATTTTGAATAAATTCAAGACATCAAGGCAGCCATTAGAGCACAACTGAAAGATTTCCAGAACTACTTCCGAAAGTGGTGAGAACAATGAAATGAGTGCTTTCAAAGTGAGGGGGAGTATTTTAAGCAGTATGGATGCCCATATGTCTTTTGCTCTAATAAAGCTTTATTGTTTTTTTTTTTTTGTACCAGGGATTGAACTCAGGACCTCGCAGGTCAATCCCTGGTACCAAAAAAAAAAAAAAAATGTAAACATACACCATATTCTCAATTACACCTCATATACCTTAGTGTTTCCATGTAGGTAGGACATCACACCATATTCCAGGAAGGTTCGTTGTGGTAAATAAATTCATTCCTGTGACCTTTCAGACAAGCATCCAAGCCTTTGACTGGTTTTGTAACCAGAGTATTACATAGTACTCTATCGTTAAATATAGTAGTCTCCTTTTATCCAAGGGGAAAGTGATCCAAGACCCCTAGTAAATGGTTGAAACCACAGACACTACTGAACCTTATGTATATTGTTTTCCCTACTTGTTCTTACCATAGATCTTAGCAACTCAACATAAAATTTTTCCTTTTGTTATTAAGTCACATACTTTCACCTTTTCAGATAAAAGAAGAACATTACAACTTCTCTTTGGCCTATTTAAATGACCAATATCGCCGGGGATTTAGCTCAATGGTTCTGTCACTTACCTTGCAAGCATAAGGACCCGAGTTCAATCCCCAGTACCAAAAAAAAAAACAACAACAAAAAACTAAAATTAAATGACCAATATCACTACTCTTTTACTTTGGGACCATTAATAAATAAAACTAGGGTTACTTGAACATAAGCACTGTGACACTCTGATGGTTGATATGACAACAGAGGCAGCTGTAAGTGAAGAATGGGCTACATTAGGTAGTGTATACAATCTGAATACTCTGGACAAAGGGGTCGTTTACTTCCCAGCCAGGGTGAATGAGATGGCCTGAGATTTCATCATGCCAGAATAACATGTTGTTAAAAACTTATGAATTGTTTTTTTCTGGAATTTTCCATTTAATATTTTCAGATCATGATTGACTAGGTAACTGAAACCATAGAAAACAAAACTGTAGCTAAGGAGGGACAACTATAGATCATACATTTGACTTAGAGACCCTCTAAAATCTAAAAAAGGCTATAAACCTCTTTCTCTAGAAAAATGAATATATACACAAAAACTGATATGGACAAATAATACTCAGGTATTCTATAACACTCTAAAGCCCACCAGTGGGACCCTGAGGGTAATAACTTTGGTTCCATGATTGATGTATATCTGTGGGGTGGGAGAAAGGAAGAAAAACAAGAAATAGCAAGTCTTGGACATCTCCTTAAATAATAGCCAAGTATCAAAAGTTGACTCCATCTTTCATGCTTTGATATTAGAGCAAAATGTCTCCCCAAGGTACATAGGTCTACTAATAAGAGTGATGGAATGTGGATGCATAGATGCTAAAGAGTCAAAGGTGGCTGCAGCTACTTTTTGTCATCCTTAGAGTCAGACAACTGAAGTGGGAACCACAAATTTACCTCTTATTTCTCAGTGATCTTGAGAATGACCTATTACCATCTTGAGGTTACTTTTCCTTCTCTATGAAATAGGGACTACAGCATCCATCTTCAAACAATTGTTATAAAATTTTGTGATCATTTATAGAAAGTGTCAAGCTCTGACCTTGGTACATAGTAGAAAATGTAGCTGTGTGGCTCTCTTCCTGAAAATGGATAAATAAGTAAAAATGTAGAAATAAAGTTTATAAGAAGCCTCTAAAGCTCTTTGAATAACTTTCCATTCTAAGCTAAATTATCTTGACCTTTAGGAATTATCTACCCAGTGAAAGACCCTGTTAAGAATTATTTTAGATACAGAGGGTCTATGGGGTGGGGGAGGGGAGATTCTCGCTTGATCTCCAGGGCTCTGGAAAGTACAGATCTCTAAAAGGGGTGACCACATAAACAGCTGATACATCGGTAGAGATTAATTAGAAAGCACAAACTAATTGAGATGAAGAGAAAGTTAGTGAAGTGCAGCAATTATTCAGCAAACTTTCACATCATTATTAAAGATGCCATTCTTAGCTTTGGCAACTAAAAAGCTCCTGTGTATCTCTTCTCCAAAGCAAGAAGTAGGGTGAGGCAAATAAGCCAGGATATTACAAGCAAGGGTCAATCTTAGCTTTATTGAAATGTTTGGTATTTTGTATACTATGTATTTTTACATTAATTTTAATATTTTCATTTAATGTATCAATTACTGAGTTTGGGGCATTCCTTAAGTTTTTCACCCAGTTGTGTCATTTGTTCTGAATTTCCAATTGTTGAAATATAGTACCATTGCATTCAGTGAATGACAAGAAAGACTTAAAAGATTCAATAGCAAATTATACTCAGAGTTAAGTTTTATTACAGAAAAGAACACAGTAAAAAGATATGCATTCATGGCATCCAGAAAGGTACAATATAGACTTCTGATATCCTTCCTTGTCTGAAGACACATGGGAGTGTATTCTCACTCTCTAGCAATGAACATCAGGTACATGTATGGAACGATTCTGCCCGTGTATATTCCTTTGAACTCAGTGACTGAGGTCTATATGACTGTGAGGGATGTTTTTCTCATAGACATATCTTGTTACATTGTCATTGCTATATAACCAACCATGGCAATAAAACATCAGGACCTCAACAAAAAATTCAAGTGCACATTGCACATCATCAATATTGATCTTTATGTAAAGCAACCTGACAAACCAGCATGGCATGGTACATCACTCCAGGTATACAAGCAAGTTGTTGATCACTAACACAGCAGTTGAAGGGGCAGATACCTGAAGTTGAAGAAGGGTCATTCAGGATTCTCTTGAGGACATGCAAGAAGTAAGCAACCAGACTTGCTCCATTAGCTCATTTCTCACAAGGAGTCATGCAGATCATCAAATTTTCACCTTTATGATAAGTATTCTTGGGGCTAAGTTGTGCTCACTGAAGAACATGTCTAGACCAATGTCAACAGACTTCCTAGAATTTCCTTGATGCCTAGACTTCTAGATTACCCACCTGTGAGAGAATTTGGGGCTGCAGTGAGGAAATTTACCTAACCAAGTGAAAGAGGTATTGCTGCTTTACTCAACTGTCAAGACCCAAAAGTGGGGAAAGGGAGGATGGCCTTCCAGATCTATCTGCAAAAGTCAGCATTTGGCTCTACTTTCCACATGCTGTCTAAAAAGACTGAGGAGAGTGTGGTTCACACACCAACTGAGCAGTGCATCCCCCCAAAGAAGGAAGATATACATGAGCTTATTCCTTCATCTAGGAATAACACATATACTCTGCCCCTAGACTTGGGGGGAAGTAAGAGAAGGGATATAGGAAACCAGAGTGTCTTCCCAATACTGAGCATTGGAGAAGATTTTTCAATGCAAATATGAAAACAAGTGCATATGCTATTGAAGAAAAAGTTGCTGAAGCCAGGTTCATCCCTAAAAATAAAGTTCCATCCCACATTTCCAATAATGGCCAGAGAAAGGCATCTTCTGTCAGAGTTCAAAATCATTGTTCTTAGTCTCACTGTGATTGGGATGAATCCCCACATCAGACCCATGCCCTTTAGTCCCCAGTGGTGAGCCACATTGTCCTGAGAACCCAGCCATCTAGAAGCTTCATGTCTCTCCTCAACAACTTTGGTTGATGGCACAGAATGAGTGTTAGCACCAGAAACAAGACAAGATTGGCCACTCTCACTACTTATCCAATATAGTCCTTGGAATTTTAGATAGAGCAATTAGCCAAAAGAATAATAAAAGGGATATAAATGGGAAGGGAAGAAGCCAAACTATCCTTGTTTGCAGGTGATATGATCCTATATTTAGATGATCCTAAAGACTCCACCAAAAGACTTTCAGAGCTGATAAACAAATTTAGCAATGTAGCAAGATATAAAAGTAACATTTAAAAATCAATAACTTTACATAAATAAAGACTAGCTGATAAAAAATCAGGAGAACAATTTCACTCACAATAGCTTTAAATAAAATAAAATACAGTACCTAGGAATCAGTCTAACCAAGGAGGTGAAAAACTTCTACAGTGAAAATTTCAGAACACTGAAAAAGAAATTGAAGAAGACATCAGAAAATATAAAGACTTCCTGTGTTCATGGATTGGCAAAATTAAAATTGTCACAATGGCTATACTACTAAAAGTGACCTACAATTTCAATGTCATCCTCATCAAAATACCAAAGACCTTCTTCAGAGAATTAGAAGAAAAAAATCCTAAAATTCATATGGAAACACAAAAGACCCACAATAGCCAAAGGTAATCCTAAGCAACAAGAGCAAGGCTGGGAGCAACACAATACTGAATTTCAAATTATCCAACAAGCCTAATAACAAAAACAGCGTGGTAATGGCACAAAAATAGACACATAGACCAGTGGAATTGAAGACAGGACATGGAACCAAACCCATGCAACTGCAGCCATCTGATTCTGGACAAAGGAGCCAAAATATACTTTAGAGAAAAGGCAGCCTCTTTACCAAATGGTGCCAGGGAAGCACCACCTGTAGAAGATTGAAACTAGATCCCTATATCTTATACAGAAAACTCAGTTCAAAATGGATCAAGGATCTAGGTTTAAGACCTGAAACTTTGAAACTTCTAAATGAAAACATAGAGGAAACACTTGAAGCCGTAGGCACAGGCAAAGTCTTCCTGAATAGGACTTCAGGCACAGGGATTAATAGCAACAATCAATAAATAAAATTACATCAAATTTAAAGGTTTCTGTGTAGCAAGGAAAACTACTGACAGAGTGAAGACATGGCTTATGAAATGGGAGGACATCTTCACCAGCTACAACAGAGGATTAACATCTAGGATATATAAAGAACTCAAAAAACTTAACACCAAAAAATCAAATAGCCCAATCAGTAAATGGGCAAAAGAATTAAACAGGTGTTCCTCAAAAGAAGTACAAATAGCCAATAAGAATATGAAATAATGTTCAACATCTTAGCCATTAAAGAAATGCAAATTAAAACTGTATCACTGGGTGTGGTGGCGCACACACGTAATGCCAGCACTCAGGAGGCTGAGGCAGGATTGCTGAGAGTTTGAGGCCAGCCTGGGCTAAATAGCAAGACCCTGTCTCAACAAAGCAAAAAAATAAATAAATAAAATAAAATAAAGCCACATTGTGATTCCATCACATCTGTAAGAATGACTATAACCAAGAATATAAAAAACAATAAATACTGGTGCAGAAAAAGGAAGTATGCTGCTGGTAGGAATGTGAGTTAATACAGCCACTATAAAATCAGCATGGAGGTTCCTCAAAAAATTAAAAGTAGACCTAATATGTAGCTATACTCCTTGGTATGTACCTAAGGAATTAAAGCCAGCTTACTCTAGATATACCTGCATACCCATGTTTATGGTGACATCATCACAATAGCCAAGACATGGAACCAGCCTAGATGCCCATCAATGGATGAACAGATGAAAGAAAAGTAGTAAAGGGCCAGGGATGTGGCTCAGGGCTGCAACGCCAGCCTGGCAAACGCAAGGTCATGAGTTCAATTCCCATACCAAAAAAAAAAAATCTAAAGAAAAGTATATATATACACAATAGGGTATTCTTATTTTGTTTTTATTTATATATATATATTTATTGGTACATATTAGGTATAAAATACATTTACATTTATCATTGGGTGTTTGTAACAGAACATGATGCATCTTAGTTCTTATTTTTTCTCCCATTACCTGTGCACCCTTCACCCCCTCCACCCTTCCCTATTTACACAGAGTTTGATTCCATTTTTTTTCTTTCTCATAATTTTTCCTTTCCCTTCTTCCCTTTCCCCTTCCCCTCCCACCATCCCCAAACCCTTGGATCTTTTCCTATTTCAAATTATCAATTATTCATTTTCATCATTTTCATCCTTATTTACACTTTCAATTTCTCACACTAGAGAAACTATTCGGTATTTACACATGTGTGTCCTATTTATTTCACTTAAGAGTATGGCCTCAATATGCATCCATTTAGCTATAAATGTCTCTAGTTTCTCATTCTTTATGGCTGAGTAGTGCTCCATTTTATATAAAAAAACAACATCTTCTTTACCCAGTTTCCAATTGATGGGCACTTGGGCTGTTTCCAAGCTTTAGCTATTACAAAAGGGGCCGCTATAAACATAGGTGCACATATATCGCTGTGGTATGATTCTTTTAATTCTTTGGGGAAGATTCACAGCAGGGCAATGTCTGGGTCAAATGAGACCTGTAGTCCTAGTTCTTTGAAGTATCTCCATACGGATTTCCACAGTGGTTGCACCAATCTATGTTCCCACCAACAATGGAGGATTCCTTTCTCTCCACACCCCCACCAGCATTTGTTATTGGTTGATTTCTTGATAGCAGCCATTCTTTCTGGGGTGAGGTGGAATCTCAGTGTTGTTTTCGTCTGCATCTCTCGAAAGACCGGTGATGTTGAACATTTTTTCATATATTTATTTGCTGTTTTTACTTGTCTGAGAAATGTCTGTTCATTTTGGATGCCCATTTTTGAATTGGGTCTTTGAATTTGGGGAGTATGATTTTTTTCAGTTCTTTATACATTCTCGATAGTAGATCTTTGTCTAAGGTACAGCTGCTAAAAATTTCTTCCCACATTGTAGGTTGTCTCTTAGCTCTGTTGGTAGTTTCTCTTGCAGTGCAGAAGCTTTTTAATAAGATGAGATCCCAGTTGTTGATTCTTTGTGCTAGCTCCCGTGCTACTGAAGATTTGTTCATAAAGTCTTTTCCTATGCCAATGTCTTCAAGAGTTCTACCTAACTTATCTTCCAGCAAGTTTAGTGTTTCTAGCTTAATATTTAGATCTTTAATCCACTTTGATCTTAGTTTAGTGCATGTTGATAGGTATGGGTCTAGTTTTAATCTTTGGCAGGTGGAAATCCAGTTTTTCCAACACCATTTATTAAATAGGCTATCTTTCCTCCAATGATGGTGTGGTGGTTGCCTCCTTTGTCAAAGATGAGGTGGCTGAGTATGTCTGGTGCTGTTTCTGCATCTTCTTATCTATTCGACTGATCCTCAGGTCTGTTTCTTTGCCAGTCCCATGCTGTTTTTATCACAGTAGATTTGTAGTATAGTTTCAAGTTGGGGATTGTGATACCCCCAGCCAAGTCTCTGTTGCCTAGAATTGCTTTATCTATTCTAGGTCTCTTCTGCTACCAAATGAATTTTTGGATTGTTTTCTCTAGTTCTGTAAAGTATGTTGTTGCAATTTCAATCGCCATTGCATTGAATCTCTATAGTAGTTTTGGAAGTATGGCCATTTTCACTATATTGGTTCTTCCTACCCAGGACCAAGGGGTGTCTTTACATTTTCTTATATCCTCCTCAATCTCCTTTTTCAGAGAGCTGTAGTTTTTAGTGTAGAGGTCTTTTGCTTCCTTTGTTAGGTTGATTCTTAGATATTTCATTTTTTTGGATGCTATAGTGAAAGGAATTATTTCCCTAATTTCTCTCTCAATGGGTCTGCTACTTGCGTATGAGAAGGCTATTGTTTTTTGAGTGTTGACCTTGTATCCAGCTACTCTACTGAAACTGTCAATTAAGTCTAGAAGACTTTTGACTGAGTTTTTTGGGTCTTCTATGTAAAGTATCATATCATCAACAAATAATGACAGTTTCACTTCTTCCTTTCCTATCTTTATTCCTTTTATTTCTTTCCCTTTTCTAATTGCTATGGCTAATGTTTCTAGAATAATATTGAACAGGAGTGGTGATAGTGGGCATCCTTGTCTTGTTCCTGATTTTAGCATGAAACTTTTCAGTTTTTGACCATTTAGTATGATGTTGGCTGTTGGTTTTTCATAGATAGCCTTAATCAGGTTGAGATAAAAACCTTCTATTCCAATTTTCTATAGCATTTCTATCATGAATGGGTGTTGGATTTTGTCAAATGATTTTTCTGCATCTATTGAGATGATCATGTGGTTTTTATCCTTGACACTGTTAATATAGTGTATTACATTTATTGATTTATGAATGTTGAACCATCCTTGAATCCCTGGGATAAATCTGACTTGGTCAGGGTGTATGATCTTCTTGATAACCCTCTGTATTCTGTTTCCCAGTATCTTGTTGAGGATTTTTGCATCTATGTTCATTAGGGGGATGGGTCTGTAGTTTCTCTTTTTGGGTTAGGCCTTTCTCTGGTTTTGGAATCAAAGTAACACTTACTTCCAGGAATGAATTTGGAAGGATTGCTTCCCTTTCAATTTCCTTGATGAGTTTAAAGAGTAATGGCAATAGTTCTTTTTTTTTTTGTATTAAATTCTTTTATTGGTACATTGTAGGTATAAAACACAATTACATTTCTCATTGGGAATTGTACCTTTACATAATGCATCTTGGTTCTTATACTTTGCCCCTTCCTAGCCCTCCCTTCACATTCTCTACCCTTCCCTATTTACAAAGACTTTATTTCCATTTTTTCCATTTCTCAGCATTTTTCCTTTCCCTTCTTTATTTTCCCCTGCCCCTCCCACTACCCATACCCCTTTGGACCATTTCTTCCTATTTTACATTATCAATTATTCATTCTAATCATTGGTACATTTTAGGTATACAATATAATGACATTCATCATTGGAAATTTGCACCTTTACATAGTCTCTCTTGGTTCTTATTTTTCACCCTTGCCCAGCCCTCCCTTCAACCACTCCATTCCTCCCTATTTACAAAGATTTTCTTCCTATTTTTCCATTTTCTTATATTAATCCCATTCCCTTCTATCCTTTCCCCTAACCCTCCCACTTACTTCCCCTTTGTCTCTTTTCTTCCTATTTCACATTACCTATTATACATTTTGTCCTTATTTACACTTTCAGTTTCTCACACCAGAGAAACTATTTGGTATTTACACATGTGTGTCCTATTTATTTCACTTAAGAGTATTGCCTCAATATGCATCCACTTAGCTATAAATATCTGTAATTTCTCATTTTTTATGGCTGAGTAGTACTCCATTTTATTAAAAAACCACATTTTCTTTATCCAGTCTCCAGTTGATGGGCATTTGGGCTGTTTCCAAGTTTTAGCTATTACAAACTGTGCTGCTATGAACATGGGTGCACATATATCACTGTGGTATGATTCTTTTAATTCTTTGGGGAAGATCCCCAGCAGTGGAATAGCAGGGTCAAATGGGACTTCCAGTCCTAGTCCTTTGAAGTATGTCCATACTGATTTCCACAGTGCTTGCATCAGTCTACACTCCCACCAGGAGTGGAGCAGGGTTCCTCTTTCCCCACAGCCCCACCAGCATTTGTTATTGGTTGATTTCTTGATAGCAGCCATTCTTTCTGGAGTGAAGTGGAATCTCAGCATTGTTTTCATTTGCATCTCTCAAATGACCAGTGATGTTGAACATTTTTTCATGTATTTATTTGCTATTTCTACTTCTTTGTCTGGGAAATATCTGTTCAATTCAGATGCCCATTTTTGGATTGGATCTTTAAATTTGGGAGGTCTGATCTTATTAAGTTCTTTATAGATTCAAGATAGTAGACCTTTGTCTCAGGAAGAGCAGGTGAAGATTTGTTCCCACATTGTGGGTTGTCTCTTCACACTGCTGGTGGTTTCTCTTGCTGTGCAGAAGCTTTTTAATAAGAAGAGATCCCACTTGTTGATTGTTTGTGCTAGTTCACGGGCAGCTGAGGTTTTGTTCATAAAATCTTTTCCTACACCGATGTCTTCAAGGGTTCTACCTAACCTCTGTTCCAACTGGTTCAGTTTCTATTTGAATATTTAGATCTTTAATCCATTTTGATTTCAGTTTAGTGCATGGTGAGAGATACAGGTCTAGTTTTAATCTTTGGCAAGTTGAAGCCCAATTTTTCCAGCACCATTTATTAAAGAGGCTATCTTTCCTCCAGTGAGGCTGTTTGGCTCCTTTGTCGAAGATGAGATGGCTGAGTGTGCCTGGCGTTGTTTCTGCATCTTCTAATCTGTTCCACTGGTCCTCAGGTCTGTTTCTTTGCCAGTACCATGCTGTTTTTATCACAGTAGCTTTGTAGTAGAGTTGCAGGTTGGGGATTGTGATATCCCCTGCCATGTCTCTGTTACCTAGAATTGCTTTTGCTATTCTGGGTCTCTTCTTGCTCCAAATGAATTTTTGGATTTCTTTCTCGAGTTCTATGAAGTATGCTCCTGGGATCTCAATTGGAATTGCATTAAATCTATATAGCAGTTTTGGAAGGATGGCCATTTTCACTCTATTAATCCTTCCTACCCAGGAGCAGGGGATGTCTGTCCATGTTCTGATATCATCTTCAATCTCTCTTTTCAGAGTGCCATAGTTTTCAGAGAAGAGGTCTTTGATTTCTTTTGTTAGGATGATTCCCAGGTATTTCAGTGTTTTGGATGCTATTGTGAAAGGAATTATTTGCCCTATTTCTCTCTCAGTGAGTCTGTCATTGGTGTAGAGGAAAGCTATTGATTTTTGTGTGTTGACCTTGTAACCAGCTATTTCACTGAATTTGGTTATAAAGTCTAGAAGACTTTTGGTGGAGTTCTTGGGGTCTTCTAGGTAGAGTATCATGTCATTTGCAAATAATGACACTTTAGCTTCTTCATTACCTATCTTTATTCCTTTTATTTCTTTCTCTTGTCTAATTGTGGTGGCTAATGTTTCCAGAACTATATTGAACAAGAGTGGTGATAGTGGACATCCTTGTCTTGTTCCTGATTTGAGTGTGAAGGATTTCAGTTTTTGACCATTTAGTAGGATATTGGCTGTTGGCTTTTCACAGATGGCTTCTATCAGTTTGAGGTAGAGACCATCTATTCCAATTTTTTGTAGGGTTTTTATCATAAATGCATGTTGGATTTTGTCAAATGCTTTTTCTGCATCTGTGGAGATAATCATCTGGTTTTTGTCCTTGGCTCTATTGATATAGTGCATTACATTAATTGATTTTCATATATTGAACCATCCCTGCATCCCTGGGATGAATCCCACTTGATCAGGGTGTATGATCTTCTTGATGATCTTCTGCATTCTGTTTGCCAATATCTTATTAAGGATTTTTGCATCTATGTTCATTTGTGAGATTAGCCTATAGTTCCCTTTTTCGGTTGGGTCTTTCTCTGCTTTGGAGATCAAGGTGATGCTTGCTTCCAGGAATGAATTTGGGAGTATTGCTTCCCTTTCAATTTCATTGAAGAGTTTCAACAGTAGTGGCAGCAGTTCCTCTCTAAATGTCTTGTAGAATTCAGCAGTGAAGCCATCAGGCCCTGGGCTTTTTTAGTTAATAAGTTTTTAATTACATTTTCAATTTCATTGGTTGATATTGGGTTGTTCAGAATTTTTAGGTCTTCCTCATTCAACTTTGGTAATTCATATGTATCTAGGAATCTGTCCATTTCTTCTGTGTTGTCCATCTTATTGGCATATAGGTTCTGGAAGTAGGTATTGATGACCATCTGGATTTCTACTGGGTCTATTGTAATTTCACCCTTTTCATTCCTAATTGCATGGATTTGGGCCTTTTCTTTCCTTTTTCTGACAAGGTTGGCTAAAAGTTAGTCAATTTTGTTGATTCTTTCAAAGAACCAACTCTTGGCTTCATTGATTTTTTGTATCATTCTCTTAGTCTCCATTACATTGATTTCTCCTCTGATCTTTATAATTTCTTCCCTTGTATGAGCTTTGGGGTTGTCCTGCTCTTCTTTTCCTAGAAGCTTGAGGTTCAGCATCAGGTTGTTTAATTGGGCTCGTTCTGTTTTCCTAATATGCGTATTCACTGCTATGAATTTCCCTCGTAAGACTGCTTTCATTGTGTCCCATAGATTCTGATATGTTGTATTGTCATTGTCATTTAATTGAAAGAACTTTCTGATTCCTTCTTTAATTTCCTCTGTGACCCATTGGTTATTCAGAAATGTGTTGTTCAATTTCCACGTGTTTATGAAATTTTTTGGGTTTCTTTTGCTATGGCTCTCCAGTTTCATCGCACTATGGTCTGATAATATACAGGGGATAACTTCAATTCCTTTGCACTTACTTAAACATGTTCTATGTGTGAGTATGTGGTCTGTTCTTGAGAATGACTCATGTGCAGCTGAGAAGAATGTGTATTCTGATTTTGTGGGGTGGAAGACTCTGTAAACATCTGTTAAGTTCATTTGTTCAAGAGTTCAATTGAGTTCTAGTATTTCATTACTTGTTTTCAGTCTAGTTGATCTATCTGTGACAGTGGGGTGTTGAGGTCGCCCACTACAATTGTATTAGTGCATATATGACTTTTCATGTCCGTTAGTATTTGTTTTATACAGTTGGGTGGACTAGTGTTTGGTGCATGGATATTTATGATTGTCATCTCTTCCTCTTGGATTCTTCCCTTTACAAGGATGTAGTGTCCTTCTTCATCTCTCTCAATCAGTATTGGTTTGAAATCTACTTGATCTGCAAAGAGGATGGTGACTCCTACTTTTTTTCAGGTTCCTGTCGCATGGAGTATTGTTTTCCACCCTTTAACTTTCAGTCTATGAGTTTCCTTTTGAATGAAGTGTGTTTCTTGTATGCAGAATATTGTTGGATTTTGCTTCTTGACCCATTCTGCCAGTCTATTTCTTTTGATTGGTGAATTGAGACCATTAATGTTGATGGTTATAACTGAAACGTATTGACTTGTCATTGCCATGACTTTTTCTTTTTATTGGGTTCTCCCCCTTTACATTTAATTTCTTGTCATGCCAGATGGATTCAATCTGCTGGGCTTCCTGGGGTTGTGATCCTCAATGTCTGTTCCTAGGCTATTGTGTAAAATTCTTTGGAGTGCTGGTTTGGTATTCACGAAGTTCCTAAGGTGCTCTTTGTCATGAAAGTACCTTATTTCTCCATCCATTTTGCAAGATAGTTTTGCAGGGTACATCAATCTGGGTTGGAGGCTGTTTTCTTTTAGGGCTTGGAATATGTCACTCCAAGCTCTCCTTGCCTTGATAGTTTGTGTTGAGAAGTCTGCTGTGATTCTGATGGGCTTTCCTTTGTATGTGATGTGTTTCTTTTCTCTAACTGCTTGTAGAACTTTATTCTTCTGCTGAGTTTCTGGAATCTTAACAATTATATACCTATGTGTAGATTTTTTTTGATCAAGGCTATTTGGAGTCCTATATGCCTCACTTATCTGTATGTCAAGCTCTTTTCCCCTGCTTGGGAAGTTTTCTGCCATTATTTCTGTGAAGAGATTTTTTATGTCGTGTCCACTCTCTCCTGTTTCTTCATTGAGTCCAATCAGTCTTATGTTATTCTTCTTTGCATCATCTAACAGCTGCTGGATTGATTTCTCATGTTCCCTTATAATTTTGAAGCTATTTTTCTTTTCCTGGTCACTAATTGCAATCTTATCTTCTATATCTGAAATTCTGTCCTCACATTGGCTCGTTCTGCTGTGTACACTTTCAATGGAGTATTTCATGTCCTGGAAATCTATTTGCATCTGTTTTATGGATTCCATTTGTTTCCTATGTTGGGATTCCATCATTTTCCTGAGCTCCTCTCTAGATTTATTAATCATGTCTTGCACTAGGGGCACTATTTCTCCTGTTATCTGAGAAATTATTTCTGATTTCATTTTTTCCAGATCCCCTTTTGTTGCCAGTTCAGTGGGTCCAGGTGGTTGAGTATCAGAGTGTTCCATCTCATTTCCCTTTGGGGTTGCTGTAGGTGATCTGGGAGTCTGGTTCTGAGACTTATTTATGTGTTTTCTCATTCCTATTGGGGGAGTGGTCTGTTAGCACTGGCATGGATTACCTCCTCTGAGCTGGGAGAGGTGGGACAGGGGCAGGGAGCAGCGGTAGGGATGGTGACCCAAAAGCCCTTTCCTGTGGGCTGGGAGCAGCGGGAGGGATGGTGGCTGGGAAGCCCCTTCCTCTGGACCAGGAGCAGTGGGACAGAAGGTGGCCCAAAAGCCCTTTCCTCTGGGCTGGGAGCATCAGGAGGGATTGTGACCAGGAACCCCCTTCCTCTGGACCAGGAGCAGTGGGATGATGGCTCAGAAGCCCCTACCTCTGGGCCGGGAACAGTGGGCCTCAGTACCTTGGTCTGGTGGTCTGGTGTCCTCTGCATTTTTGTAGTGTGGAACCAGGTGGCTGCCTTTCTGCAGTGGGGTGATTCGGTGTGTTCTGTGTGACTCAGGACCTCAGTAGGGCAAGGGCAGACCTGCCTGTCTGCAGCAGGGTGAGGTAGTTCTTCTTTAAATGTCTTGTTGAATTCAGCAGTGAAGCCCTCAGGACCTGGGCTTTTCTTTGTTGGTAAATATTTTATTACATTTTCAATTTCACTCATTGTAATTGGGGTGTTTAGAATTTCTATATCTTCTTCATTTACCTTTGGCAATTTGTATGTATCTAGGAATCTGTCCATTTCTTCTGTGTTTTCCATTTTATTAGAGTACAGGTTCTCGAAGTAGGTATTGATGATCCTCTGGTTTCTGTTGGATCTCTTGTGACTTCACCTTTTTCATTCTTAATTGCATGTCTTTGTGCCTTTTCTTTCCTTTTTTTGATAAGGTTGGCTGAAGGTTTATCAATTTTATTTATTCTTTCAAAAAACCAATTCTTTGAAAATGGAAAAATAGGAACAAAATCTTTGTAAATAGGGAGGAATGGAGGGGTTGAAAGGGAGGGCTGGGCAAGGGTGAAAAATAAGAACCAAGAGAGACTATGTAAAGGTGCAAATTTCCAATGATGAATGTCATTATATTGTATACCTAAAATGTACCAATGATTGGAATGAATAATCGATAATGCAAAATAGGAAGAAAAGGTCCAAAGGGGTAAGGGTAGTGTGAGGGGAAGGGGAAAGGAAAGAAGGGAAAGGAAAAATGATGGGAAATTGAAAAAATGGAAATAAAATCTTTGTAAATAGGGAATTGTGGAGGGGGTGAAGGGAGGGCTAGAAATGGGGAAAAAATAAGAACCAAGATGCATTATGTAAAGGTACAATTCCCAATGAGAAATGTAATTGTGTTGTACAGCTACAATGTACCAATAAAAGAATTTAATTTAAAAAAACCAACTCTTTGATTCATTGATTTTTTTGTATTGTTCTCTTAGTCTCCATTGCATTGATTTCTGCTTGGATCTTTATAATTTCCTTTCTTGTAAAAGCTTTGAGTTTGTTATGCTCTTCTTTTTCTAGGAGCTTGAGGTTCTGCATTAGGTTATTTTTCTGAGTTCTCTCTGTTTTCCTAATATGGGGATACACTGCTATGAATTTCATGCGTAGAACTGCTTTCATTGTGTCCCACAGATTCCTGTATGTTGTACTGGCATTATCATTTACTTGTAGAAACTGTCAAATTTCTTCTTTAATTTCCTCTGTCACCCATTGGTTGTTCAGGAGGGTGTTGTTCAATTTCCATGTGTTTGTGGGAGTTTTGTAGTTTCTTATGTTATTGATCACCAATTTTATTGCACTATGGTCTGATAATATACAGGGGATAATTTCTATTCTTTTACATTTACTTAGATATGTCCTATGAGCTAGTATGTGATCTATTTTTAAGAATGACCAGTGTGCAGCTGCTAGGGGCTGGGGATTTAGCTCAGTGGTTCTGGCACCTGCCTTGAAAGCACAAGGACCCGAGTTTGATCCCCAGTAACTAAAAAAAAAAAAAAAGGAATGTGTATTCTGATTTTGTGGGGTGGAACACTCTGTAAACATCTATTAAGTCCATTTGTTCAATAGCTTGGTTCAGTTATAGAATTTCATTGTTAATTTTTTTTCTAGTTGATCTGTTTGTGATAGAGGAGTGTTGAGGTCCCCCACTACAATTGTATTAGTGCTCATTTGGTTTTTCATGCCCATTATTATTTGTTTTGTATAGTTGGGGGCATTCGTATTTGGTGCGTATATATTTAGGATTGTCATCTCTTCCTCCTGGACTGTTCTCTTCACAAGGGTGTAGTGACCATCTTTGTCTCTCTTAATTAGTTTTGGTTTGAAATCTACTTTGTCTGCAAATAAGATTGCTATGCCTGCTTTTTTCTGGGTTCCGTCATGTGGAGAAATGTTTTCCATCTTTTTACTTTCAGTCTATGTATTTCCTTTTGAGTTAGGTGTGTTTCTTGTATACAACATATTGCTAGGTTTTACTTCTTAATCCATTCTGTCAGTCTATTTCTTTTGATTGGTGAATTGAGGCCATTAACATTGATAGTTATAATTGATAATATTGACTCATCCTTGTCATGATGTTTTACTGTTGTTAGCTCTTTTATTTCTTATTTTCCGCCCTTTCACTTTAGTGTCTTACCTTGCGTGGTGCCTTCTCTCTGCTGGGCCTCATGGAGTTGTGACCTTCATTGTCTTTTTCTAGAATATTGCTTAAAATTGTTTGGAGTGCTGGTTTGGTGTTCATGAAATTTCTCAGGTATTCTTTGTCGTGAAAGTATCTAATTTCCCCATCAATTTTGAAAGATAATTTTGCCAGATACAACAGTCTAGGTTGGAAATTATTTTCTTTTAGGGCTTGAAATACTTCCCTCCAGGCTCTCCTTGATTTGAGGGTTTGTGTTGAGAAATCTGCCATGATTCTGATGGGCTTTCCTTTGTAGGTGATTTGTTTCTTTTCTCTAACTGCCTGTAGAATTTTGTTCTTCTGTTGGGTTTCTGGGATCTTGACTATTATATGTCTAGGTGTAGATTTTTTTTAGTCATGGCTGGTTGGAGTTCTATATGCCTCACTTATTTGTATGTCAAATTCTCTACCTCTGTCTGGGAAGTTTTCTACTATTACTTCTGTGAACAGTTTTTTTATGTCAATTGTACTTTCTCCTGTTTTTTCATGGACTCCTATGAGTATTGTTATTCTTCTTTGCATCATCTAGCAGCTGTTGGATTGATTTCTCATGGTCTCTTACTATCTCTAAGAAATCTCTGTTTTCATGGTCCTTAACCACAATCCTGTCTTCTATATCTGATATTCTGTCTTCAGATCCTCTTAGTCTCCTCTGCATGCTTTCAATGGAGTTTTTAATCTGAATATCTGTTAGAATCTGTTTCATGGATTCCATTTCTTTCTTATGTGGGGCAATCATGTTTTCCATTTCTTTCTTATGCTGGGCATTCATGGCTTCCAGCATGTTTCTGATCTCATCTATTTTCGTATCTGTTTCTTCTCTAGAGCTTCTAATCATGTCTTTCACTCTGCTCACCATGTCTGTATTTATCTGGAAGATTATTTCTGTTTTGAATTTTTCTAGAGCTTCATGCATCTGCTTTGTTACTTCCTGTGCTATCAGTTCAGGGTGTCCAAGTGGTTGCTTATCAGACTTTTCCACCTCATTTCCCCCAGAATTTCCTTTTTGTGGCATGGAAGCCTGCATTTGTCCCTTGCTTAAGTGTCTTCTCATTTTTGTTTTTGGTACTGTCCTTGGTTTAATTCCTGGGTTGCTATTTCAAAATTGCTTAATGTAGGTATCTTTGTTGCTTGTTTATAAAACCCTTGTGGAATGATTGCTTTTCAGAGATGTCTTCCAGATATGGCTTGTGTTTGGCTTTTGAGACTCTACTGACTCTGAGGCTATTTTATTTTCCTTATACCAGGAAGGAAAACTAATTATATCAATCACAACATGTTAGTCCAAATGACATAGTCAGCAATACCATAACATCAAGCACAGCTTAGAAAATGACAATTTGTGGTAGTTATTAATCTATCACATTTAACTATGTGAGTTAAATTAAAACCAAGGACCAACCCAACGTAAGTTTATAATGAAAAAACTCTTCAATATAGCATCTTTCCCCTTCGGGCTGGGGAGTTAAAAGGAGTTGGGGACGGAGGGACAGGTAGAAAGAACAGGTAAGATTAGCAGTGAGGCCAGAAGACACAGAAAGATCACACAAACTCTAAGAAGTTGTTAAAGGCAAGAGAAAAAGGCAGAATGAAAGAACAAAGATGTGAATAGAATCACCTAACAGCAATAGGGAGGCTAGATACCAAATTTACTTTCCTTTAAACCTAATGATAAGAGAAGGAAAAAGAGAAGAAAAGAACAATAAGGGAGAAATCTGAATTCAGTGCAGAAAGGGACAAATGGGGAGATGAGGAGCAATGTGGGACAGCAAGAGAATGAGCGAGAGAGAGAGAAAAAAAGAAAAGAGAAAAGAAAGAAAAGTAAAAATTTGAAGAGAAAAAAATAAAAAGAATTAAAAATAAGAGAAAAAAAATTTTTTCTTTTTTGAAAATAGCAATAAAAATTATGGGCCTCCTTCAGGGTATGTCTCTGCTGTCACAGTAGGCAATGTAGGAATCCCTGAGCATACACAAGTCAATGAGTCTCAGCAAGCCAGCAGGAGACCAAGTACAGTGGTCTGATGTGCCTTTATTATAGATTCTCTTTACTTTTCCGCTGAGCTTCAGTTTTCATCGAGGAGCCCGAGAAGCCCTCTTTCTGTTACTAACTTCTGCTCTATCTTGTGGCTCTCAGAACAAGGGTCTTTATAATCTCCTGTGCCTCTGTAGTGTGGGACCAGGTAGCAGAAAAGCCAGAAGGCCAAAGGCGCGGAGGGTGGAGCGGGGGGGGGGGACGACTGAGCCTTGGAGGAGCCCACGCGGCTAAGTGGACCTCAACATGGTGTGCGCGCTGCCCGGGACGGCCGTGGAGCTTTGAGCTGCTTGTCTCACCTGGCTGGTCGCGGCTTGGAGAGCGTCAGATCCATAATAGGGTTTTATCCAAACATAAAGAAGAACCAAATTTTGTCGTTTGCGGGAAAATGGATGATCTGGAGACCATCATGTCACGTATAAGCCTGACTCATATGACTATGACCTGTTCTCCCTAATATATGGAATCTTTAAAAGATGACACAAAAGTAGAGGGGAGAGATTGTCAGATGAGAAGGAAATGAGAGTAGGGGAAACAGGATGTAAAAGTGGGTAGTGAAGACCTGGATTTGAGCAAAATACATTATATGCAATGAAACTTCCCAGCCAAAAATGTGAAACTATTCAGGAGAGCAGGGTGAGAAGGTGATAGGGCAGGAAAATGATCAAATTATGCTATGTGCATCCACAAATCTGCAAGAATAGAATCTATTAATCTGCATAACAAACAAAAAAATGGAAAAAAACAAATATGCATCAACTGATGAATGAAGATAAAAAATGTGATCTATCCATACACAACATCCATTGATTATTACTGTATATGGCAATAAAGAGGATGAAGTATGCATGCTACAGTGTCCACGAACCTTGTGGGGAAAAAGTTGGCAAACTATATAGCCCAAGGGCCAAGTCCAACCCTACACCTATTTTTGTAAATAAACTTTCACTGGAACAAGCCAGGCCCATTTGTCTAGGCATTGTCTACAGCAGGTTTTGTACCACAGCAGCAAATTTCAGTAGCCTATGATGCTTAAAATAGATATTATCTGACTCTGTTCCTATAAAGTTTGTTGACTCCTAACACAGAGAAAGAAAGGCATTTTTGTCATTATTTATGCCACCAGTGTTCAACGAATCAGATATATCAGCAGTGTTTCTAAATCAGCTACAAAAAAAATGAAGTAAATCAGTATTTTGTTGATGTCTCACTATTAGAACAAGTCTGGAAGATGGCCAGTATAAGGAGAACAATTAATGGATTGTTGCTATCAGATCTTTTCTTGAATTTGAGTGTGTACATTCAAGTTGCCTTGTTGACATGATTTAATTCAACCCAGAAAACTTAACCGAACTTCTCTCATTTGCAAGGCCTCCTCTGGGTATTGTGAAAGCCAGAGGAAGTGTTCAAATACCTACATCATGATACAGATAGTTGTGAGAAAGAGAGAAGTAAAGTTAGAGAAAGCAGCCAAGACAGAATAAGTAATTACTATTGCTCAGCTTTCTGTGGAAGGAGACAGTAGTTTTAAAACTTCTCTTGTTAGATCTATCTTTTCCAGCTTATCCAGACCATCTTATGCCTTAGTCAATCACTCTTTAAAAATAAAAATAATCATAAATTATAAAATTGTATTGTATGTACAAACATTTGTGCAACCATCCCCCCAAAATGTCTTGTGTTGGTTTATTATTGTTATTGTTGCTGATGCTTCAGGGTACGCTGTTGTTGTTAACTAAGTACAGATGTCTAGAAAATTGGTGAGCCCAGTTTGGGCCATATAGTATTTACTCAACCAAAATTGCATATCAACTGGAGAACATATTACAATTATTCTAAGAGTGCATCATTAGTCAAACTCTAAAGTCTAATATTTACTCTCAGAAGTCCATTTGTTAGGAGGGAACCACTGTCTCCAGTCCTGTTGACTTTTTCCAGTAACAACAGCACATATTTTTGTAGGTGATTGAATGTCTTTTTTTGTTTTGGTAGCAGGGATCAAACTTGGGACCTTGCACTTGCAAGGTAGGAGCCAGAACCACTGAGCTAAATCCCAGGCCCTAGTGATTGAATGTCTTTAGCTATATATAAAAAAACTGCCTTCTGTTGAACTTGGGTGACAGGTAAATGGGAGTAAATCACTTTATCTATTTTTGCATATGTTTGAAAATGTCCATATTAAAAGTTTTTTATATAAAAAAAGAAAAAAATTTTTAAAGGTTTTTTAAAAAATAAAACCTACTTATTGGGTCTGGTTGGTTTTTATTCATGAACACCCTCTCTTCTGTCATTAGTGCCAGGACCTGGAACATCACTTTCATCAGTGGTCCTTCCTAGGGTGGCACCAGTTTGTAAAAAGTGAAGGCATTCAGAAGAGAATATAAGGGCCAGAGATTTAGCTCAGTGGTTCCACCACCTGCCTTGCAAATGCAAGGTTCGGAGTTCAATCCCTGGTACCAAAAAAAAAAAAAATAAAGAAGCAGAAGAAGAGAATGTAAAATGGCTTCTTAATGCTTCCTAGTGGAGCGAGCCATTGAGAAGCACTATGAGAAAACACTTGAAGCAGAATGCATTATTCTAGTTGTATTGCATGTACAGCTGGTCCTCCATATCTGTATTCAACTAACTGTAGACACAAATATTTGAAAACAATTGCATTTTTATTGAACATGTACACATTTTTTCCTTGTCATTATTCCCTGAGCAATACATTGTACAATTATTTACATAGTATTTAATTTGGGTTTTTTAAATTGATTTTATTGGTACATTTTAGAAACACATAATGATCACATTAATCATAGGAAATTTTGTCTGTACATAACATATCTTGATTCTTCTTTTTTCCTCATTCCCCTCCCCTCCCTTCAACAAAAGCTTTGTTTCTATTTTTTTGCCTTCCATTCTTTTTTCTTCATTTACTTTGTATTAGACATTATAAGTAAGCTAGAAATGATTTAAAGTATATGAGAGTATATCCATAGGTTATATGCAAATATCAGTCCATTTTATCTAGTGGGCTTAAATATTTATGTACAGTATTTTGTTATTACTGGGAGTTCCTGGAACCAATTGCCCACAGATACCAAGGGATGAGTCTATATCTCTTCAAGAGAAGGATACGTGTGAACTAAGCTTTCATCAATAGCTGTTCTTCATTCATTAACTGCATTTATTAAGCTCCTGTGTATAGAAAGCCTTATACTAGACAGGGAGACACAAATGCAACATTTATCTTTGGTAAACTGGACAAAGAATCAGACAAACAATGCCTAATTCCTGAAATTTAACACTACCAAGTGTTGGACCCATACTTCAATAATCAAAAGTCAATATAGCACAACTCAGGCCTAATCCATTAAGATTTTAAACTAGACACTAAAAATATGGAAGAAAAATAAGGTATACTCTCTATTCTTAGCCTAAAAAGGCAGACTGATAACAAAATAGATTATTGGGAAAAGAGACCTAAAAAGAATTAGTATGTGTTATGTACATGTACCAATTCCCTGTGATGAATATAATCACTATGCACTGCAAATATGTACTAATAAAAATTAAAATTTTAAAAATTAATTAATGGTAGCATATACAGAGTTCTATAGTATCACAAATAAAAAATTCAAGGAACCCCGGTACTGGAAAAAAAAAAAAAAGATTCAAGGAAGATTTCATGACTTAAAACCAAATCATCATGAGGCATGGAAAAGACCAATAAGTGAAAAAAGATAAGAATCAGAGAGTTATAAAATAGCTTGAGTATGTGCCCAGAATTATTGAAGTAATAATACAATAAAATAAAATTATCACTAGTGTATGAGCACCTCACAATAACTCCAGCTAAAAATAATCACTTATTAAATATAGGATTTTTTTAAGTATAGGTTGAGTATCCCTAACACAAAATGCCAAAATCTGAAACTTTTAAGTGTCTGTATGATGCCACAAGTCTGAGAGTTCAACATACATACACTCTGTTTCATGTACAAAATTACTACACAAAATTATAAAATTGCCTTAAGGCTATGTATACAATGTTTATATGAAACATAAATAAATTTCAAGTTTAGCCTTGGGTCCTGTTGCCAATACACTCATTATGAGTATGCAAATATTCAAAAATCTGAAACACTTTGTCCCTAGTAGGAAGAGGTAGGAGTGCTTTATCTTATTTCAGATAAGGGGTACTCAATCTGTATTTATTAAATGAACAAATGAAGGCAACTCTATAGTGACAAGAATGTCCCCAGCAGCACCATTTGTCATAGCCAAAATGGCTAAACCGTTTTATATCCATCCAATGGAATACTGAAAAATAAATGTATAGCTGCTACACAGATAAATCTATGAGCATAATGCTAAGTGAAAGAAGCCAGACACAGAAGAATGCATACTATGGAATCTCACTTGTAAAAGTTCATAAACAGGCAAAGCCAATTTATGTGATGAATTCAGAGCAGAGTTTACCTTTGGGCCCAAGGTAATGGGTGTGGAAGCAGAAGCAGAGTTGTCCAAGAATATCTTGATCTGGTATGATTACACAGTGTACATTCTTTGAAATAATTCTCCAAGTTGTAAACTTATAATTTGTGCAATTTTCTCAAGGCATACGCATATTGTTGAATGTGGCTTCAGTTTCCTTGCTCAAGTGATAGTGCCTTGAAATAGATTTGCTGTATCTAGAAGGAAGAAGAGTTAGACCCCATAGTAACCGGGTTCTTAAAGCACTTGTGGCTTCTGGTTGCCCTTGGTGGTTATCCAGATGCCTGAGCACAGATAAGGTGTAGCATCAGAGTCATAGAAATCCCCCTTCCTGGAAGCCTCCCAAAAGTGTTCTCTCCTATTTTTTACACATTCACCATGAGAAGCAGTTTCCTCCAAGAAGAGAAGGCCATCTTTAAGGGCTCCCACACCCTCTCTGACTCCACACTGTTCTTTGCAGTAGGAGATAGGCTAAGATAAGATGTAATTAGATGGATTAAGGTTATTGGCCTACAGATAGCAAAAATACCATTGGAATCCAGACAACTATCTAGAATCACATGGTGGTAATTGTGAAGATAGATACACCTGTGGACCTTCTCATCCTTTCTTACCAGTGCCTCTCTTCTGCTCAGATGGTTTTACCTCTACCTCCTCTTATGTCAAGCTGCTCTTGTAGCAGAAGAGCAGAGGATGGAAACTTGGGAGGATCCTTAGAGAGAAGGCACAAAAGAAGGATAAGTGGGAGCCACTGTTGCCACAAAATGATGCCCACTCTTCCCGTTTCCATGGGAAAAACAAAGGGTGACTGAGGTAGAATGCAAACCTCTCACGCCCATGATTCCACTCTAGCCTTGGTTATAGATAAGGGACAAAGTTCCTCTAAGACCAGATTATGAAATTCCCTTCATGCCCAAGTGTAGCCATCCAGCTGCCATCTAACCATTAGAAAAAAGAATGTTTTACAGATCTTCTCTAACATCTTCCACCCTGGGCCAAAGCCAAGAGTTATTTATAGAGAAGAGGTTAAAACCAGGCAACCCAGATCAATCATAAAATTCTGCACTCACACATAGGTAACTCTATTCTCAAGACTCAAAAGAGCAATTTGCTGTTACAGAAGTGGATTCAAGGTCAAGCAGGTAAGTCAAATGGGGTCAAGATGGAGTCTAAGCCTGGGGTTTATGGTCAAGGAATAAATGAAATTACAGGACTCAGAAGCAGAATCACTAGATGGGATAGTTGCCTCTCTGCAGCACATTGAGCACTGATGCTTGCTCTAGATTTTTCTAACTCCTGCTCTGAGTACTCGTACCATTCCTGACTTCCTTTTTACTGGAAATTCAACTCTTCACCCAATTTCAGCCCCAATTTACCCACATTCTGCCCTCTACAGTCAGTACTAAAGTGAAAATGAATAGTAAGGTTCTTTGGCTTTCATATTTCATCAAATGTAAGATGCTTACAAAAAGATGCACCATAATTTCACATACTACTGAAGTGTTCCAATTAAAATTAATATATCATCCACTGTAAAATACAATTTAATTCAATGATGTAAAAACTTGAAAAAAAAAAAAAGGTACTTCTTGGAATCAGTTTTACAGCTGTAACTTGGGCAGAAGTCAGGGAATGTGATGTTATAAGCAATTCAGTTTCACAAGATTGTGTGTATGAATTTAGAAGCCCTTGATACCAATCTATAAAAGCTCTAGAAGTTTCAATGATTGGGTTTCATTTCCAACACTATTATACATTTTAGGTTTTAGACTAGAGGAGTACCTTGGAGAATTATAAAGACCTGCCAAAATATCAGCATAAGCAATCTTGAAAGGGTGATAAGTATTAAACATGATAAATTTAGTATATTTGATGTGTATTTATGTTTCAAGTATGTTAAAGACAATGGGGATGAGGAGGACTAATTTGACAATCAGGAACAAAACCCCTCAGAACCTCAATACCTTGGGCTGGGGATTTAGCTCAGCATATCACTGCCTGCCTCGGAAGGGCAAGGTCCTGAGTTTGATCTCCGGTACCAAAAAAAAAACCCCTCAATATATTTGCAATATTCAAACCAATAACTGTTTTTACCCTTGTGTATTTGAAACAGATTTTTGAATTTTGTGGAGCTGATCCTAAAAACTTGGAAGCAAAGATCCAAGAACTAATGTAAGCTGTTCTCCAAAACAAAATACAGTTGGGACATTTTCAGAGCCAACAGCAAATATGTTTGTGTTTTTATTTGCATCAAATATTATAATGTTCTATCAACTCATCTCCTAATGCTTTACTGGGGGAATGTCACATTGAAATCTCACTGCAACTTTGCTTAAAATTATTGCAATATCAGAATTGTGTCATTTCCACTCCGGAGTTGCCTTTTGCAGTTGATCTGAGCTCATTCCCTAGACAATATTTTCATGACCTTCATAACAAAAGCCCAGCACAGATAAATAATAGCAGGACATCAAAGTTTTCCAAAGATTGCCACAGATGCAGTTCTCCACAGTGACCAAGGAACAGATGAATGCCTTATTACTCCAGTGCACTCCAAATATATAAAAGCTTCTGACAAGTTGAGCCCTTGGTGGTGGTACAAAATTCTTCCACAATGCATCACCTTATATTTGGCCTGCATCATTTTCCTCTCATTCTGCCTTTCTAAAATTCCCCTATAAATTATTTTTTAAATCCTACAAAAACAAAAATGAGAAAATCCTTTTATTACCTATAATTATTTTTCTTAAAAACATGAGATATCTCAGACATCTGGATCCGAGAAGATGATTTCTTCTATACTACCTGAGGATATTCCCTGGTGAACACTAGAGTCACAGAACACAGCCATTAGTAACTGAGATTCTGACAAAGCATAGAATCCATGCGCTTTGTCACAATCCTCTAGACTATAAATAAAGTAGGGAGAAACTGTACTAGCTTAAGCCAAATGCCATATCTATTATTCATTTATCAAATATTTATTGAGCACATACTCTGTGCTAAACACAGTTACAACCTCTAAAAATAAAACTTGATTTATGAAATCCATTTCAGAGATAGTCAGCATTCACGTGAGATTAGTAATGGAGAGAAGAGCTATGGAGAATCTAAGAATCTCCACATAATTCTATCCACTGCTTCCCTTATTTCATGTCAACCACCCTTTCTATTGCACAAATACTGGTAGTCTCTGCCAATAACTCCCAAGTCAGACCACTCATTCCATTATAAAACCTCTGGGGGGCCAAGGGGTGGGGTTGGGGATGGGGCAGGATAAAAACAGAAAAGCTATTTTACTCCTACTATAAGGATGGAAGTGGAAATGGAGAGAATTCCAGAAAAACAAGATGCTGGAAGAAATTAAAATATCATATCCCTGTAAAAATACACTTTGAAAATAAAGTGATGGGTGGGGAATTTAGCTCGGGGGTGCCACCACCTGCCCCGCAAGGGTCCCCAGTTTGATTCCCAGTACCCCCCGCCCCCCCAAAAAAGATGAAAATAAAGTGACAGTTTAAAACAATGTATCTGACAAAAGGCCATATATACAGCTATGTTTACCTATATAAATATTATGTGCTAAAACGTTTGCTAAAACCTTTGCATTTATCGCCATGTTTAACCTTTACAACAATCCTATACTTAAGGAGCATTGTGCTGGGCAAAGTCTTACAGCTGATTCTTTAGGAGCAATTGTGGCAGCTGTCAATTTCTGTGGTGTTGTAAACACTTGGTAGACTTTAAACTGCCACTGGCATCTCCGAACAGAGTTGGAATGATATATGCACAGCAGCCTCTCATTGTAGCACACTACTACCTACAAGAGAGGGACTCTGCTCCCTCCTTCCATTCCCTACCCCACCACTGCCACCCCAAACCCTATACTCTCCTACCACCACCACCTACTCCCCCCATGCTGGAGATGGAATCCAGGGCCTGCCCATAAATGCCACCCAAGCGCTCTACCTCTGAGACACACCCTAGCCAAAGAGATTCTATTATTTTTATCTCTATTTTCTTACACAGGAGAAAATAGACATAAAGAAGTTAAAATGACTTGCTCAAATTTTCACAGAAGAATCTGTACTAGACTCCAGACTGTATGATGCCAAAGTTGACAACAAAGATTTAAGAAAAGTAGTATAATTGAAAATATAAAAATAATGCCATGTTTATCTTAAATTCTACCACTCACACTCTGTTTAACAAAATGAAGGGTCAAAGAATTTCAGATCATCTTGTGAGTGCCCTCACTTTAAAAAAGGCTTGTAGAAAGACATTTAAAGAAGAACTATTACCATTACTCTTTAAACTCATCAAGGAAATTGAAAGGGAAGCAATACTTCAAAATTGATTCCTGGAAGAAAGTGTTACTTTGATTCCAAAACCAGGGAAAGACCCAACCCCAAAAGATAACTACAGGCCAATCTCCCTAATGAACATGGATGCAAAAATCCTCAATAAGATACGGGCAAACAGAATACAGAGGGTCATCAAGAAGATCATACACCCTGACCAAGTCAGATTTATCCCAGGGATGCAAGGATGGTTCAACATTCATAAATCAATAAATGTAATACATCATATTAACAGAGTCAAGGACAAAAACCATATGATCATCTCAATAGATGCAGAAAAGGCATTTGACAAAATCCAACATCCATTCATGATAAAAACTCTACAGAAAATTGGAATAGAAGGTCTTTATCTCAACCTGATTAAGGCTATCTATGAAAAACCAACAGCCAACATCATACTAAATGGTCAAAAATTGAAAACTTTTAAGCTAAAATCAGGAACAAGACAAGGATGCCCACTGTCACCACTCCTGTTCAATATAGTTCTGGAAACATTAGCCACAGAAATTAGAAAAGAGAAAGAAAAAGGAATAAAGAGAGGGAAGGAAGAAGTGAAACTGTCATTATTTGCTGATGATATGATACTTTACATAGAAGAGCCAAAAAACTCCGCCAAAAGACTTCTAGACTTAATTGACAGATTCAGTAGACCTTGGATACAAGGTCAACACTCAAAAAACAATAGCCTTCAAAAAAAAAAAAAACAATAGCCTTCTTGTACACAAATAACAGACTCACTGACAGAGAAATTAGGGAAGTAATTCCTTTTACAATAGCATCCAAAAAAATGAAATATCTAGGAATCAGTCTAATAAAGGAAGCAAAAGACCTCTACACTGAAAACTACAGCACTCTGAAAAAAGAGATTGAAGAGGATACAAGAAAATGGAAAGACATCCCTTTCTCCTGGGTAGGAAGAACCAATATAGTGAAAATGGTCATACTTCCAAAACTACTATATAGATTCAATGCAATGCCGATTGAAATTCCAGCAATATACTTCACAGAACTAGAGAAAACAATCCAAAAATTCATTTGGAACAAGAAGAGACCTAGAATAGCTAAAGCAATTCTAAGCAACAGAGACATGGCTAGGGGTATCACAATCCCTAACATGAAACTATACTACAAAGCTACTGTGATAAAATCAGCATGATACTGGCAAAGGAACAGACCTGAGGATCAGTGGAACAAATTAGAAGATGCAGAAACAACTCCAGACATACTCAGCCACCTCATCTTTGACAAAAGAGCCAACCACCATCATTGGAGGAAAGATACTCTATTTAATAAATGGTGTTGGAAAAACTGGATTTCAGCCTGTCGAAGATTAAAACTAGACCCATATCTATCACCATGCACTAAACTAAGATCAAAGTGGATTAAAGATCTAAATTTTAAGACAGAAACACTAAACTTGCTGGAAGATAAGTTAGGTAGAACTCTTGAAGATATTGGCATAGGAAAAGACTTCATGAAAAAAACCTCAGTAGCACAGGAACTAGCACAAAGAATCAACAACTGGGATCTCATCTTATTAAAAAGCTTCTTCACTGCAAAAGAAACCACCAACAGAGCTAACAGACAACCTACAATATGGGAAAAAAATTTTAGCAGCTGTACCTCAGACAAAGGACTACTATCTAGAATATATAAAGAACTAAAAAACTCAGACCCCCCAAATTCAAAGACCCAATTCAAAAATGGGCATCTAAAATGAACAGACATTTCTCAGACAAAGAAGTAAAAGCAACAAATAAATATATGAAAAAATGTTCATCATCACTGGTCATTTGAGAGATGCAGATGAAAACAACACTGAGATTCCACCTCACCCCAGAAAGAATGGCTGCTATCAAGAAAGCAACCAATAACAAATGCTAGTGGGGGTGTGGGGAGAAAGGAACCCTTCTCCATTGCTAGTGGGAGTGCAGACTGGTGCAACCATTGTGGAAATCAGTATGAAGATACCTCAAAGAACTAGGACTAGAGGTCCCATTTGACCCAGGTATTCCCCTGCTGGGTATCTTCCCCAAAGAATTAAAAGAATCATACCACAGCGATATATGTGCACCCATGTTCATAAAGACACAGTTTGTAATAGCTAAAGTTTGGAAACAGCCTAAGTGCCCATTGACTGGAAACCGGATAAAGAATATGTGGTTTTTTATAAAATGGAGTACTACTCAGCCATAAAGAACGAGAAACTAGAGTCATTTATAGCTAAATGGATGCATATTGAGGCCATACTCATAAGTGAAATAAATAGGAACCACATGTGTAAATACTGAATAGTTTCTCTAGTGTGAGAAACTAATAGTGTAAACAAGGGTTAAAATGATTAAAATGAATAATTGATAACTTGAAAAAGGAAAAAAGGTCCAAAGATGAAGGGGTGAAGGGAGGGGAAGGGGAAAGGAAAAGAGGGAACGGAAAAACTATGAGAAAAGAAAAAAAAATGGAAATGTCTATGTAAGTAGGGAAGGGTGGAGGGGGTGAAGGGTGCACAGGAAATGGGGGAAAAAACTAAGAACCAAGATACATCATGTACAGGTACAAACACCCAATGATAAATGTAAACGAATTGTATACCTAAAATAAAAGAACTTGAAAAACAAAACAAAAAGGCTTGTAGAGAGGGCTGGGGATGTAGCTCTGAAAGAGAGAGCTTGTTTAGCAGGTGCAGGACCTTGGGCTTAATCACCAGCAAGGCAAACAAAAGAAAAGGGGAAAAAAAGGAAGAAATGAACAAACAAAAAAGAGTGGCAAAATGAGGCACAATTGTTTGAAAATTGCAGTACTTGAAATCAAACTTGGATTCAAAAACTACAAGAGCCTTTTGGTTCCCAAAAAATGTATTTTCTCTCTTCTTTTCCTTTATAACTGAAAGTCATAAGTATCTTCAGTGATGCTTTGCATCTTTCCAACCCAGATCCTTGGCCCCCGGGGGCAGGAGGAAACTAGGAAGCAAAGACTGTACTACTTCTGAGACATCTGACTGCTTGTCTCAAGCCTGGCACTTCTTCCCCACAAGCCTGACCTTGCCACAGGGGCAAGGGTAGAAAGTTCTACAGACCGTAGTATTCTTTAAATCTGCGAGCCCCGATGTGTTCTAGATACATTAAACAAGACAAAGAAGGGGTGTTCCCACTCCACCAAAGCAAAAGCCCAGTGGGCCCTGAGCCTGTCTCTCTTCACCCATTTCCCATACATCACTTTGCCAAGTGCAGGAGACAGGTGAGGGAGGCTCACATAGGGCCTTCACCTGG